>NC_040086.1:81590478-82840478 GCF_003369695.1 Bos indicus x Bos taurus
GCTTGGACCTCTGGGACTGCTTTGAAAAGCTTTGGGGAAGGAGGCCCTGTGGGAAATGCCTGGAACTCTCTCAAATTGGCTCCATTTCAGACCCCCAAGACCAAGAAAGCATTCAAAGGGGAGTCCTGAAGGAACCATTTATATGGAGATCTTCTCGGGAAGCTGTTCACAGGGGCTTGGATGCAGGCCACGGCTAACAGGGCTATTTCTGTTCCAACCAGAAGACGCCTAACTATCTCTGGCTTCTAACCAGTTATAATGGCTAAATACACCCACTTTAAAAAGAAAGAGGGAAAGAAAGAAGAGAGACGGGTGGGGGAAGACAGAAAAAAAAAAAAAAAGCAAGAAGGAAAGACAGAAAACATATCTCATCAAGAAAAACAAGGAGCTATGTTTTTTCCTTTAATTTCATGGTACTGCGAAGGGACCTCTCATCTCAGTCCATCCAGATGTTTGAAGTTACAGGATCCTGATTTCCATCCAACAGAAATCCACGGAACAGTGAGAGATGGACAGTGGTCTGAATGGCCCATACTAGAAATCACTATATGTACTTTCTCCTGAGCTAGACTCCCAGTGGATCTGGGAGCCTGGTGATGCTACCCAAGGCCCCCCATCATAGACAAGGTCTCCCTTCTTCTTCTACATCCTCCTCCTCCCTTAATCTGCAGAGAGCAGGAGGAGCGGAACTCAGGAACTGGAGAATGTTGTGTATAAATCCAAGTTTCACTGACTCTGCTTTCTTTGTGCATAAAATGGAGATGATGACACACATCTAGGAAAATCCTTGTGGGAAAATGACATAAGTCAATTGCTGTAAAACACCTAGGAAGTGCCAGCCACAAAGGGAGTGCCCTCTGGGAGTCATAAACACTTTCCCCACTACATCGAGACTTTCCATGGGGTCCCATGGAGAAAGTAAGTCACTGAGCACTTTAAGGGGGAAAATTCCCTTTCCAGTCCTTAGCATCCATGCGTTCTCTTACCCCAAACTAAGTGAGAGTTCCACTGAGATCAGGGTCACACTGAGAAGGGAGCCCCTGACCTAAGTCTTAAAGGATAAGGACACCATTGAGTGTTAAATTGAGAAGAGGAGGGAGGAGAAAGCTTTGCGAGCAGAGGGAACCACTTGATGAAAGATAAGAAAGCCTGAAAATACCTGGGCAGACAATGGGCTCCACCTCTGATTTATCTCGTAACAGTAAAAATGTCAGGGTGCTTCAGGTGTAGTTAGTTCAGCCATCAGTAAGTGCCCGTGGACCTAATGATTAACTAATTGATAACAAAGAGTTCCTAAGTGGTGTCTCCTCATGAGAAGCCTTTGTGATGTTGAATGAGCTCATTAGGGTCTTGGAAAGGAGTTAGGCTCAGGTAAGACAGCAGATGTGCCTGGGTTTTCCCCCAAGAATCGCCTGAACCACTGGGTCCAGAAGTGACAGCACCACTGGGGAGGGAACCACTCAGTGGCTGCAGGTGGCTGTCCATAACTCCCATCTTTTGCAGAGGCCTGGCACTTTCTAGCCTTTCTTGAGTGAAGGCATTTCTTCTTTCTCTCCTTCTCTTATCACCTCTAATTCTGACATCACACCAAGCAACCCCAACACACCAAAGGTGTGTGCAGGTCTTGCATCCTTTCACCTCCAGGATCACAGAACTTCCTGTCCAGGGCTGGTTAACTTCCTGGCTATCAATTTTTCCTCTTTAACACCAAGGCCTGTAGACCAAGGCTTCTCCAACTTTGATGTGTCTATAAAGTCAAAAGTCAAGTCGCTCAGTTGTGTCTAACTCTTTGCGACCCCATGGACTGTAGCCTACCAGGTTCCTCCATCCATGGGATTTTCCAGGCAAGAATACTGGAGTGGGCTGCCATTTCCTTCTCGAGGAGATCTTCCTGACCAGGGATTGAATGTGAGTCTCCTGCTTTGTAGGCAGATGCTTTACCATCTGAGCCACCAGGGAAGTCCAGATGTGTCTATGACTCACAGGTATTCTGCTAAAATGCAGGTTCTGATTGGGTAGATGTGGGATGGGAAGCCCATTCATGCATGTCTAGCAAGCTCCCCAGTGATGACAATGCTGCTGGTCCATCCATGGTTCACATTTTGAGTAGAGAGGCTTCAGACTGGAATGGTAATTGTCCCCCACCTGCTTATTATCGCTGTTTATAGTTACTAAGTCATGTCAGACTCCTTCACAACCCCATGGACTGTAGCCTTCCAGGCTCCTCTGTCCATGGGATTTCCTAGGCAAGAATACGGAAGTGGGTTGCCATTTCCTTCTCCAGGAGATCTTCCCAACCCAGGGATTGAACCCACATCTCTTGTGTCTCCTGAATTGGTAGGCAGATTCTTTACCACTGAGCCAACTGGGAAGACCAATGATCACAAAACCTCCTGGCCAGAGGAATACAGAACTCAGAGAATTCAGTAACTGATAGGATTTTCTCTGCGCCTTCCTTTTGGGAAGCTGATAGCAATCTCTAGCCTAGTTCAGCAACTTGCTGTTTACACAGCCATTTCCTGTCTGTCATGTCAGTTCTCTTCCACCCACCATGTGAAGTACTTCAAAGAGGCATTTTCTCCCCAATGTGTCAAAGGAAGAAAGTGAGGCTGGGAGAGATCTTCACTCTCCAAGCAGTTCAAATCGTTGTGGCACTGAGCTCACCTCCCCCAGGCCAGTTCTCACCACTGGCTGGCTCAAACCCACGACTGGGGTGGCCTCTGGTCTAGAACAGAGAGAAGAGGCAATGGAGTGCGTCCTAGAGAAAGGACGCCTTGCCACGCCCATCGGTGATGGATGTTATCACTGCCAGGTCTCCACTGTCCATCATCCAGTCTTCTTGGAGGCTCAGCCATCCCTCCACACTTTAAAAGAGCTTGCAGTGATCTTGTACACTCAATGCTAGGCATCCTGCATATGTACCTCTCCTCGCCTCTTTACAATGGCCCTGAAAGATCAGATTTGTTCTCCTCCGGTTTACAGTTGAGGGAAGAAAAGAAACTACAAGATATTCAAGATCACAGGAAGTTACAGGATTCAGGGTCAGGGGCATCAGATACCCAAGTCTGTTCCTATAGTAATCAGCTTACATTTCTTCAGTGTATCCCTTATGCTCTCACCTCTAAGGTCCCCACATCATAGTGCCTTGCTAATCTAGAAATGTCTGCTGTGTTCTAGAAATATCTGCAGAATAGAATGAAATTGAACTGAACTGAATGATGCTTTCTAACACATTATACTTCAATAGTTTATTGCCTCCTGAAGTGACTGGGAAACAGGGACACAGTGCTTCATACTCTCAATACTTAGTCAACTTTAAGCTTCTGAAATTGCTTCAGAAAAAAATGTTATAAATGGACATACAGTTAAACAGGGCAGCTTAGGCACAATAATAATTTGTTTCTGTTTTCTACTTTCAGGTAGGTAAAAGTCGACCTGTGCATAGATTTATTTCACCTTTTAAAATTGTATTCCTGGACTTCCCTGGTGATACAGTGGATAAGAATCTGTCTGCCATTTCAGGGGACATGGGTTCGATCCCTGGTCTGGGAAGATTCCATATGCCATGGAACAGCTAAGCCCATGTGCCACAACTACTGTGCCAGACTCTAGAATGGGTGAACTGCCACTACTGAAGCCGGTGCAGCTAGAGCCTACGCTCGAAACAAGAGAAACCACCACGGTGAGAAGCCTGTGCACTGCCATGAAGAGCAGTCCCTGCTCGCCACAACTAGAGAAAGCCTGCACACACCAACAAAGACCCAGGGCAACCAAAATGAAAATAGATTTTAAAACGGAAATAAATAAAATTGTTTTCTTAGCAATCATGTTATTAATAATGACTCCTTTTTAGTACCTATTACTCCTCAGATACTGCATCAGATAGACATTATGTCACCTAATCCTTACAAAAAGCCTAGAAAGTAGGCGTTAGTATCTTTGAAACTATGGAAAATGATGCTCAACAAGCTTAAGTGCCTCTCCCCAAACCACAGCCTTAGTAACAGGGTTTTCAGAGTTCCTCCAACTTTGTCTCTCCTCTTCATTTTTGCCACAAAGTATCGTTCCAGTAGTGATACCAAGTTAGTTTGAAAATGACATCAAGTTGACTCATGTTGATGCTTTGAAGTCACCGACTCAATGGACATGAGTTTGAGCAAACTCAGGGAGATGGTGAAGGACAGGGAAGCCTGGCGTGCTGCAGTCCATGGGATCGCAAAGAGTCAGACATGACTGAGAGACTGAATAACAACAACAACACCATTTAGGTTGTTTTTTCATATTTATGACTTTTTTCTCCACTCTCCCGACTCTCACACCCCACCCTTGAAATAGATACACCAGTTGCTAGGTTACAGAACAATGGGCTGGAGCCCAGAGAATGGTTATCATTACCAAAAGCCACCCAGATTCAGATCCAAAAGCAACCATTTTACTCAGTGGTCTGTTCCCAGTGATACTTATTTAGCCACAGCACATTATCCCATTTCCGGTGAGACCAGCCTATAACGCTTTTTGATTTATTTATTTTTCATGGGGGTTGTGCCACGTGGCTTTCAGGACTTTAGTTCCTTGACCAAGGACTGAACACAGGTACTGGCAGTGAAAGCACAAGTCCTAACCACTGGACCATCAGGGAAGTCCAAGACTATATTCCTTTTAGCCAAAGTCCTTGCAAGACTTGCAAAAAGAGGTAAATTAAGAGGTTGAGATGAAGACATACACACTACTATAGATAATCAATAGTGTCTGTATAAGTGAAGTCACTCAGTTATGTCCAACTCTTTGTGACTTGGACTGTAGTCCGCTAGGCTCCTCGGTCCATGAGATTTTCCAAGCAAGGATACTGGAGTGGGTTGCCATTTCCTTCTCCAGGGGATCTTCTGAACCCAGGGATTGAACTCTGGTCGATCCAAATTGCAGGCAGACTCTTAACTGTCTGAGCCACTAGGGAATCCCCAATAGTATCTGTATCAGATCAGATCAGATCAGATCAGTCGCTCAGTCATGTCCATATAGCACAATACAAAATACTCAATATCTTGTAATAACCTATATTGGAAAAGAATCTGAAAAAAGTATATATATATATTAATATTTACATGCATAACTGAATCACTGTTCTCTACCCCCTGAAATGAACGCAATATTGTAAATCAGTTATATTAAAAAAAAAAAAAAAAGACTTGCAGAGAGTTAAAAGAACAGAGAGTCTCATTCAGAGAGAGTCATCAAGAAGGAATAAGTTTCCAAGCATGAAAATATTAACATTTTGGAGCTAATTTCATTAAAAAAAAAAAAACAATTACCCAAATACCTCATTCACAATCTCATTCATTCAACCTAAATACTTGTTGAAAGAATAAAAATACAGCATCTAAAGTGCATTTTGCTCTGACATTTCAAGTGGTGAAAGCAAAAAAAGAGATCATAAAAGCTATGTTCATGTCTGGCTCAAATTGTCAGTAATTTCCCTTTTATAGAATTGATCCTCCGTGAATGACTTCCCCCGAGTTTCTGGCATAGTTTCAAACATAAAAAGCATGATAAAAAAACATTGAGGAAGAGCCTTCAGTTCAGTGATGAGATAGTCTTGAGTTCATCAGTATCTGTCTCTGATAGAAAAACACTCGTCATCTGGAAACACAGGGCTGGAAAACTACAGCCTCAGCTCGAGATGGGAGATCTGGTACTTTAGGAACCTCCTCTAGATGCTTTATGGTACCCAGGGAATCTGCCTGCAACACAGGAGACCCAGGTTCAATTCCTGGGTTGGGAAGATCCCCTGGAGGAGGAAATGGCAACCCACCCCAGTATTCTTGCCTGGAGAATCCTATGGACAGAGAAGCCTGGCAGGCTACATACAATCCATGGGGTCCCAAGAGTTGGACACGACTTAGCAGCTAAACCACCACCACCAGAGGAACTTCCTCCAGACGCCTTATGGTACCCAGGGAAAGGATGGGAAGAAGACACAAGTGTTTCTCGCCATCCCTTTATCCTTAGCACCTGATGCTTGACATAGTGTTGGCACCGGTGACTTGTTTGTTGGCAGGTGGAAGGAGGAAGGGAGGTGGGCAGAGGAAGGAAGGAGCCTGCATCCTGCTCATCAGGATTGGAGAGGGCTTGCCAAGAACTGAAGTCACTTGGGCAAAGGGGCGGGGGTGGGAAACAGCCTCAACTAGAATGGAACCCTCATGCAAGGTGCAGAGGTGGGGGCAAGCAAGGGCTAGAGCTGGAAGGAACCTCAGGTTTCAACACCAAGCTAAAGCGCCAGGCTTTATTCTTGAGAGGACGATCATGGGTCAGTGAGCGTTTTTAAGACAGAAAGAAAATGGGAATTGGGTTTTAGAAGCAGCACTGTCACTGCGGTTGAGGAATATGGGTTGGTGGGGGGACGGAGGAGGCTTTAAGGGGTACAGGAAGCAAGGTCTAGGTGCCTGCTTGTGTTCCAGGGGTGGGGCTGAGAGATCAAAGCTGACTCCCAGATTCCTCGTGCAGAGGTGACCCAGAGGGACCAGCAGGTTTAGCACGTCCAGTGAAAAACACGAGAAATAGCTCCTCTGTTGCTTTTCTGTTTCCCTTTCATTTAGTTTGGACAAGAGAGGCAACAGGAGTTCAATGACGCCTTTCTTTTTTTCAGCCCTACAGGTCATTCACCGAGGAGGTGGGGAGGGGAGCCGCGCGGAGGGCGAGGGCGAGGGGTATTTAGCAAACATGGAGCCGAAAGCCGCCGCCGGGTTGCTAAACAGAGCCGTGAAGTCGCCGGCCAGCACCTGCCGCATGTAGACATCCAGCGTCACCGTGTCCCCGTGTCCCTGGAGCGGGGGCGGAGGGGGGGTGGTGGGCGCGGCTGCTCACCCCTGGGGCTGTGTTTCCAAACCCACTGAAGGAGCCAGAGAAAAACAGCCGAGCCCGGGCCCCAGTGGCCCCTTTAGGGACTCGGGACTGGCTTTCGAAACGGTTCTGCCCGCTTAACCTTTAAAATTTAGTTTTCATTACAGAGATTTTTCACATGCAGTTTCGAGCATGGGGGTCTTGTTGTTGTTTGTTACAAAACAGCTGCAACCTGCCTGTGCCATTCCTCAGCGCCTCTTCTCCCCCGCGGGCCCTCTCTCCTTGCTTCCTGCACATCCGGGACCCTAGACAATCCGGAGCCAGAGCCAAGGAAGGCCGCAAGTCGGAGCGAGTCTCCCCAGAGATCTCCCCGCATTCCTGGAGGCGCCTCTCATTCTTAAAGCCCAGGCTCCCTTCCCACTGAACTCTGCCTCACCAAGAGACTGGCTTTTCTTCTGTCCTCCATCGTTTCTGTCCCTCTCAACCTCCCTGACTCTCTCTCAACCTCCCTGACTCTCTCCCTGTCTCTGTCTCTCTCAGCCTCCCTGTCTCTGCCTCTGTCTCTCTCAATCTCCATGTTTCTGTGTCTCTCAGCCTCCCTGTCTCTGTCTCTCTCAGCCTCCCTGTCTCTGTCTGTCTCAGTCTCCCAGTCTCTATTTCTGCCTCTCTCCCTATCTCCTCCTCTCATCTCTGCCTCTCTCTCAGTTTCAGCCTCCGTTTCTCTGTCTCTGTCTTTTCCTGTCTGCCTCTCTCAATCTCTGTCTGCCTCTCTGTTTCTTGGTCTGTCTCTCTTTCCTTCTCTCTCTCTCTTTTCAAATTTCAAAGCGTCCCCTTGAAAGGCTGACTATTCAGGGCGGGCAGAATGCGGCCTCTCCCGGGCTGGGCTGCAGTCAAAGCCGCGCGCACTTCTGAGGCGGCTGGGCCGGTCCACCCGGGGCGGCGGCGGCGGCGGCCCCGCGGCCCGACGGGCCATCTGTATGCAAATCTCCCTCCGCAGCCGCCGCGGACTCGCCGCGGCCCGGCCGGCCGGCGGGCTGCGCGCTCGGCAATTACCCGCGCACGTCGGGCCTTTGTGCCCGCGCGGGCTTTGTGGGTGCCGAGGCTGCCAGCACCTGCCCCGCGGAGGTGGCAGATGGCAGGACTTGGCAGCAATATGGAAGTTCGCCTGAATGTGGCCGAGCCGCGAAGGGACATCTTTTATTCCTTCCTGGGGGTGGGGAGCTGAAGAGAGGGGATTAATGCTGGATTTACCATCCATTCTTCCGCTGGGCAAATATTTATTGAGGGCCTACTATGTGCCCCTCGCCCAGCAGTGTGAGAAGGAGCCTCACAGAGGGAGACAAGGTGTAGGCATTTTACTGGGAGGAAAGAGAAACAAACAAAAACCAGGAAAGGGCCATTGACATTCAAAATTGCTACCCTGGCAGTGCTTGCGCAGTCTCTTTTTCGTTCCCAGGGGCGTGGATGTTGCTGGCCCTCAGGATTCCTTTTTCCCAGCCCACCCAACCACCCACAGCTTGCGTCTGGACTACCCACACTAGGAGGAGGGGCCGGAGAGCCACGGTGAGTGCTTTCTGCCCACGGGATTGAGATGTCCTGAACCCCAGCTGTGAAGACAGAACAGTGCTGTTTCTTTGTGGATCTGCCCTCCCAGTGAGGAGCCACTGTGGAGACAGCCTGTGGTCACTGTGCTGCTGGAGGGAGGCCCCTGTGTTCATTCCACCTTCTGCTGAGTCCTGGGGGCCTTTGCTGAATTTCAAACCCTGACCATCAACATCAGGAATGGCTCAGGAATTCCCTGAGCCATTCTGCTAGTAGGTGTTATCTCCACTTGATAGAGGAGGACGCTGATGGCTAGTTAAGACAGAGGTCTTAGGGTGGCCTGGGAGGGGAGGCCAGACTCCAACCCGGGTCTCCTGCCCCCAGGGTGGAGCTTTGGGGACAGCATCGTGGATCTCTCCTTCAAAGCGAGTTGGTCTGTGTTTACCATACTCATATCAGTGCCAGACTTTTAAGAGAAAATATTTGGATATGCATGCATGCATGCTGAATCACTTCAGTCATGTCTGACTCCCTTGTGACTCCATGGACTGTAGCCCTTCAGGCTCCTCTGTCCATGGGATTCTTCAGGCAAGAACATTGGAGTGGGTTGCCATGGACTCCTCCAGGGGATCTTCCCCACCAGGGATTGAACCCAGTCTCTTATGTCTCCTGCATTGGCAGGCAGGTCCTTTACCACTAGTACCGTATTTGGACAGGGCCTAAAAACCCTTTTTTATTTCCAGATCTCTTGTATACCTGACACTGGCGCTCCACGCCTGAGCCTCACTTTGTTCCTAACCCTCTGCCCAATCTCCCAGCCCCACCCAACCCTGGTCCTTATCCATCACATGTTCCTTCATTCGTCGCCAGCTCCTTGCTTAGATATACTTGCCCTGAGCTACTTCCTGTGGGAGCCGAGGGCTTTGGAGCCATACCTGCAAATCTCCTCTGATTTATGGAATGAATTGTGTGAAAATATAGATGAAAGCACACTGCAAGAACTTCTACAGTCCTTACATTTCCCATCCATAAGAACCATGAGCCACGTTCCCTGCTGGTTAATAAAAACAGAACTACCAAGCAAATCTGAATTCTATGCCAACATGTGTAAGGGATAAAGGCAAGGCTGGGATGAAATGAGAGACTGGGATGGGCAAGGCAGGGCTGGGGTTTGGACCATCAGCTGAGGGAGGAAAGAAGGGGACAAGGACAGGATGCCTTCATAGGCATTGATCAGAATGAACATGGTTTATGCAGTTAAATAGCACACAGTCAGAATGTCCAGTGTGGTGGTTGGTCCTGGGCCTGGCATCTAGTAGTAGAAGTTTAGTTGCTGAGTCGTGTCCGACTCTTGCGACCCCAGACTGTGGCCTGCCAGGCTCCTTTGTCCATGGGATTCTCCAGACAAGAATACTGGAGTGGGTTGCCATTTCCTTATATTACATAGGAATTACAGACCCCTGCGAACTCACCCCAAGGATGGGGTCCTTGCCTGCCCAACACTACCACCCAGAAATAGCTCCCAGCCCCTCATGCCAGGGCCGGGGCTGCACTTACTGCCCAGGATTCCTAAAAGTGCCTTGACATCTGGAAAACTGCCTTCTGCTCCCTTACTTTAAGAAGAGAGGCTTAGGCCATCCCAAGATCAGATTCAATCTAACATATTTGTACTGTGCCGAGAAGCCAACCACAGTGGGATGAGTCATTTTAAATGGGGTGAAGAAAGACCCAGAAATGGGGGGAAATGCAAGGGTGCTCAGGGAATAGTGGGTTCCCTAATTTAACTAAGATATAAGATAGTGAGAACAAAATACTGAGATGAAGTCAGTAAAAGTAGATCATACAAGCTCTCAACCATAGGAGTAAAGAAATGGGACTTGGCCCCTGGTCAGGGGCGAACCCTGTGAACTGTGGACCCAGAGGTGACCTTCTCAGGTCTGTGTCTTAACTCACAGGGGAGGAACTGTGGGGAGGGACTGGTCAGAGAAGTGAAGAGGGCAGGGAGATAGGCAGAGCAAAGGGAGGCAGCATTTTGAAGATAAGGAGATGTTTCTTCCTTGATATGGGATGAAGCAGCCTGGAATGGGGTAAGAGGAGAAGAATTTTGTTGCCTGGAGTCAAATCTCTCTTATCTGTATAGTTAGGATACTATTACCTACCTAACAGAATTGCTGTCATTAAACAAAGAATGTATGTGAACATGCCAGACACCTAGTAGGGACTCAAAGGCTATTTGATAAGTGATTGGATCAATGAAGCTGAAACCCTAATACTTTAGCCACCTGATGTGAAAAACTGACACAGAAAAGACCCTGATGCTGGGAAAGATTGAAGATGGGAGGAGAAGGGGACGACAGAGGATGAGGTGGTTGGATGGCATCACCGACTCAGTGGACGTGAGTTTGAGTGAACTCCGGGCGTTGGTGATGGACAGGGAGGCCTGGCATGCTGCAGTCCATGGGGTCATAAAGAGTCGGACACGAGTGAGGAACTGAAATGAACTGAACTGGATCAATGAATGAAAGAAAGAATGAAAGGATGGATGGACCGGTGAATGAATGGTAGATGGAGGGAGGGAGGGAGGAGCGGAGTGCAAATGAACAGTTGCTGAATCTATTCTGTTTGGTTTTTTTCCTTTCCTTCTTCCTTTCTTTCTTTCTTTCTTTTTTTTTTTTTTGCCATGCAACACAGCCTGCAGGATCTTAGTTCCCCAACTAGCAATGGAACCCAGGCCCTAGGCAGTGAAAGCACAGATTCTGATTCCTAAGCCCTAGACCTCCAGGGAATTCCCTATCCTTCCAGATCTTGCTTAAACTCTGCATCCTCCAAGAAGCCTCCCAGGACCTTCACTTATATAATAGTAATCCCTACCCCCAGGTGACCCCTCTTACTATTCCCTCAGTAACAAAGGAATTTCTTACCCTCTCGAGCTGTTATGGAGGACAAGTCTTGATCTTCTCAGTGGCCACTTACCCATGCAACAGATATTGGAAATAAGCATAAGAGAACCCTATCCAACATTCTAGAGGAATCCTTGGATTCATTTTGTAGATATTGTTTTGTTTGTTTTTGGTTTGGATTCTAAACCATAATTTTTTCTGGAAAGTTACCCTGATTCAATGTTGAAACTAAAAACTTAGAAAAAAATCATTGAGTTGAATCTCTCTCCTGGTGCAAGAAGACACGCAAGCCGCGTGCATGCACACACACACACACGCACACACATGCATACATCCTTGCCAGCTAGTCTCCTGAACTTGTCAGCAAGAGAGAGATCGTTGCCGCCCAAGCTGTCTGCAATCCTCCTGGACCGTTCTGAATATTACAGAGTTCTGCCTCTGGTTAGCACCCTGCCCTACACCTCTGCCCCCAGAACCTTTTGACCCTAGGGGAATTGCTTCTGAATTTCCTGCCAGTGACATTCATTTGGACTCTAATAAAGGTAGCTGCTCTGTTAACTGACTTTCCATGTACAAGTGTGGCTCCCCCTCTGATCTAGATGGTGGGCTCTTAGAGGGAAGGACTATATCTTATTCCTCTCCATCTCCCACTGTCCTTGCCCAGAGCCTGGCAAGAAGGAGGTGCTTCTTCACTCTTTGAGCAAACATCTACTGAATTCCTAACAAGTATTAGGCACCAGGGACACAAAGATGAATAAAGCTCTACGACTTTCTTCCAGAATCTCTGTTGACTTTCGAAACATTTGTTAGTGGAGTGATTAAGTTAAAATCCGTAAGACTACCTTCCTTGGGGACACTTCCAGCTGCTCGAATAGTGACAGAAAGACAGGTGACCCCCTCCACCTGCTCTGAGTTCCTCAAAGACCACAAAAAGGACCACACAAGAAGTCAGTGCCCTGGCAGATGCCTGGGGGACCAGAAAGACTGGAGGTGACATCACAAAGTCACAGCCCTGTTTGTCTTTCACTGTGAAGAAGCCCATCTGATGTCTCTAGAAGCCCTGCTTCTGGGCTGGAGAAGAGAAACTAGGGTGGTTTCAATGGAAATACAGGGACCTGGGCTTCACATCCGTGGGCAGATGACTTAATCTCTCTGAGCCTCAGTTTCCTGACTTTGGAACAGGGATTAAGCACTGCCCTCTGCGGACTGTTGAGGATCAAATGAGATAATGTGTGCCTCGGGTAGAGCTCATCAAACGTGCTCAGAACACAGCGGTGGTTAGTAACCTCGTGGACAGAACCTGTGTTCAAAGAAACAGTTGAAAGGATGGCTTCTGTTTTTTTCAGAAAGATGCAGTTGTCTGCGTGGGCCTGGCCTCAGGGACATTGCGAGGCCCAAATAGGAGGTAGGAAGATGGTGCTGGGCCCTGTAAACCTCCAGAGCCGAGCTGAGCTAGTAGCCTGGGGAATTCAGGCCCGGCCATGGCACATCAAGTCCCTATAGTCACAGGGAGCAGAGGGGATCTCCGATGCACAGAGTAAGTAAGTGTTAGTCGCTCAGTCGTGCCTGACTCTTTGCAACCCCATGGACTGCAGCCCACCAGACTCCTGTGTCCATGAGATTTTCTAGGCAAGGATACTGGAGTGGGTTGCCATTTCCTTCTCCAGGGGATCTTCTCAACCCAGGGATCGAACCCGGATCTTCTGTAAAGCAGGCAAATTCTTTACCGACTGAGCTACGCAGAGTAGGCAGCAAGTCATCATGTTCCAGAGACCTGTCTCCTCTCCTGCTTCCAGAACAATCCACCTTGGCCAAGCTGGCCTCCAGGGATGCTGGGTCTGGACTACCTGCCCCCCTTCACCTCCCATGAATGCATCTCTACCCAGCCTCCCACTGTCCCCACCCTCCAGACTGTGACACCCCCGTGAACGGACACTCTCCCTTCAGATTTCACCCTGATCCACTGGCTTTGACCCACCTCACACATGTCATTCTGCTTCAAACTCCGCAGCCCCTAAGACCACTAACTTTGTCCCCACTCCAGGGGACAAAGCAACATCTGTCACCTTGACCTTTGCCATTCTGATTCCCCTCCCAGCTCCACTCAGGTTACCCCAGATAAGACCCCTCGGGTCAGCCTGTCCCCAGATCTTCCTACCCCAAGACTGCTATCTCGGGCTTCCTGGCCTCTTAGGCAACACTAGCAACCATTTATATGGCAATTGCAGAAACACAGATGCAACTAGAGACTGTCATACTAAGTGAAGTAAGTCAGAAAGAGAAAGACAAATACCATATGAAATCATTTATATGTGGAATTTAAAATATGGCACAAATGAATCTATCTATGAAACAGAGTCACAGGCAGAGAAAACAGACTGGTACTCGCCAAGAGGGAGGGAACTAAGGGAGGAATGGAGTGGGAGGCTGGGTTTAGCAGATGTAAGCTTGTATATATAGAATGGATAAACAGGATCCTACTGTATAGCACAGAGAACTGTTCAATATCTTATGACAAACCGTAATGGAAAAGAATATTTTAAAAAAAGATTGTATATATATACATATAACTGAATCAGTTTGCTGTACAACAGAAATTAACACCACACTGTAAATCAATTATACTCCAATTAAAAAAAAAAAAAAGAATAGAAACATTTATATGGCAGTTAGCTGTGCCTGGCACTGTTTTGATGATAATGCAAGTATTAACTCATTTCAACTTCACAACAATCCTAAAAGAGAGGCTATAATTATCTACATTTTGCAGCTGAGAAACTGAGGCACAGAGAAGTTATTTGCCCAAGGTGATCCAGCTAGTAAGGGGCAGTTGGCTTCATACTATTGGCCACAAACCTCTGTAGCTTCTCAGAAGCTAGGCACTCCCCAACTCAGGACCAAACCCCCGCACAACACACACTCACAGATGCAGCACACTCCCTCACACCTCTTGAGAACATCCATAGAAAATACAACGCCTAGACATCCTTACACCAGAGAAGACAATGGCACCCCACTCCAGTATTCTTGCCTGGAAAATCCCATGGACAGAGGAGCCTGGTAGGCTGCGGTCCATGGAGTTGCTGAGGGTTGGACACGACTGAGCGACTTCACTTTCACTTTTCTCTTTCATGCACTGGAGAAGGAAATGGCAACCCACTCCAGTGTTCTTGCCTGGAGAATTCCAGGGACGGGGGAGCCTGGTGGGCTGCCGTCTATGGGGTCGCACAGAGTCGGACATGACTGAAGTGACTTAGCAGCAGCAGCAGCAGACATCCTCACACACACATCACAGACACAGATTGAGTGCCTACAATCTTACCTTCTCCCTCTTCAAGTCCTTCCGTCTCTCCAAGGCCCCATCTACTGACCTCCTCCAAGAATCCTTGGCCAGTCCCCCTGCTGTTGGTCAGCGCCCTCTCTCTGCAACTTCTTCAGCGCTTTTTTCATTCCCATGCCCTTGGCACTTAAGTCCTATGACATGATCCCCAACTTGTTGTCTCCTGGTGGGAGGCATCATGCACCCATCTTGGGATCCCGTCAGGGCCAAGAAGTCTGCTTTGGAAGTTCTAGTCTGCCATTGAAAACATAAATGAGTGAAGAGGCAATGGTATCTATCAATGAGCACTCTGCTCTCACAATCACCCCGACCAGCTCCACAAATGGAAACAAAAAATGGATTTCAGTTGGTGCCTTATACTTGATTCCTAGAAAGACTGTGTTCTGCTGACACATTGTCAATTTAATTTTCTGTTTACAGTCGATCCTCACTATCTGAGATTCCGTATTTTTTAATTCACCTGCGTTCATGCTAAATCGCTTCAGTCATATCCGACTCTTTGTGATTCTATGAACTGTAGCCCCCCAGGCTCCTCTGTCCTTGGGATTCTCCAGGCAAGAATGCTGGAGTGGGAAGCCATTCCCTTCTTCAGGGGACCTTCCTATCAACCACCAGGATCATTTTAAGTCATTTGAAAACATTTAGAAAACTTCTTTATCTTTGTGTGTGTGTGTGTGCAGTATGAACAAGAAAATGGTGACTACATCCAAAGACCCATTTCCTAAGTTTTTTTTTTTTTTTTTGGCTGCTCTGCGTCTTCATTGCTGCTTGTGGGCTTTCTCTACTTGTGGTGAGTGGAGGCTACTGTGTAGTTGTGGTGCTCAGGCATCTCATTGGGGTGGCAGAGCGCAGTTTCCAGGCATGCGGGCTTCAATAGTTATGGCACACGGACTTAGTTGCTCTGTGGCATGTGGAGTCTTCCTGGGCCAGGGATTGAACCAGTGTCGCCTGCATTTGCAGGCAGATTCTTAAGAGAAGAACTTAAAGAACTTAAACATTTTTTCTTAAACAAAGAATTTAAGAGAAGAAGAACTTCTCTGGACCACCAGAGAAGTCCCCACCTCCTAACTTTTGAGCTTTATAATCTCCTTTGAAGCTGAATAGCACTGAGCCAACTTTAAAGCATAGGAAGCCTGAGCCTGCGAAAGACCCCAGGACAGGATGTTCTCAGCAGACTCCTTGTATGATCTGCTTAGGGCTGCCAGCCAGGTTCCCTTCCTTAGAAACCCCCTCTGGTACCAACTGATGGCATCTCTAGGAAATATTCCTAGTCAGGGAATGGCAGAAAAATTCCATGGAGAAGCCCAAGTCACCTGATTCACGTCCCAGCAGAACTCCAGTCTACACCATTCTGAAAACATGGGTCTGAAGTGAGAAAAATTATAGTCGAAGCCATTTTCTGACTATACCTAAATAATCCTTTGTAGATGACCCTCCCTGCTACCAGAGCCCTCTTGGATGGCCCACCTTAGTCCTTGCTGCTACAATTTCATCCCTTCCTGCCTAATCCGTTCTCAGCCTGCAAAGACAAAGCGAGGCTCCCTTCTGAATGACACCCATTCACATCCCCAGCTCTGTGATTAGACCCCCCTTGGGCGGCCTTCTTTAGTTAAATGATCCTCATTCATTGAACTTTTCCTCCTCTGACCCATATTGCTGCCCTTATATCAATTTCCTGGCTCCTTTTTGGTCTCTAGGTGAAGAATGTGAAAAATGTTTCCCCTCAGCTAAGGTCTTAGAACATCCCTCTCTTTTAATTTCACCCTGGGAAGTCAGGCATAGACCAGACCCTCTTTTCTGAAGAAAAGGGACCATCACCCAGTTCATTTTTTTAATTTGGTTTCACCGTGCTTAATACATGATACATTCTAAGACTCAGAAGAAGCTCTGTTGTTGCTGTTAAGCATGTATTGAAATTACATTAGGATAATGTATTCAGTTCTAGAAACCCCAGGTAAAGAGAGTGCTAACGATTATCCATATTATTCCTATTTTTAAGACATCGACACTCAGAAACTGTCACAATAAAGGGGGGGACGAAGCTACTTTCTGTTCCTAATTAATGTATTAAATACTGTCTTTCCCCATCTCCGTCTCTCTCCTCCGCTTCCAAGACACATGTATGGGTGTCGAGTTCTCTTCGATTAATTCATGGCATTTGGAGGCATCATTGTTCTCTCTTCCATGTGTAATTTACTGTAATCACCTTGGAAAATGAAAGCCATTTTCCTGAAGCCAGGGAGGAGGCAGATACTCATCTGCATCCCACATTTCAAGCCCTAAATTACTCTCTGGTTCCCCAGAGGTCAAGCTAGAGGGGTGGTTGTCACTGCCGCTATTTCCTGCCTGCTCCCTCCACATGCACGCTGGTGGCTGCCCCGGCAAAGAAAAGTGTTTGGTCCTAGCTTTCTCTCCAGACCCGGGATTGATGAAAACATCCATGGCTTGGCCACCATCTGACAAATTAAAGTCGACAACACAGGTACTGAATGTGTAATATCACTGAGATGGACTGCAGTACGGCAAAAGGACCAAAATCTGGCACAGGGGCAAAAACAGTTCAAGGTCTGGGCTGTTTTGTCTGGAGAAGAGAACATTTGGGTCTGCGTGAAAACTGCCTTCACGTGCCTGGGGGCTGTCATGTGGAAGAGGGATTAGTCTTAGGCCGCCTGGTCTCCAGGGAAAGGACAAGAAAGCCATGAGTGGAAGCAGAGAGAAAAAGATTGTAGCACAACATAGCACAGACTTTTCAAAGTGGATGGATGGAAAATGCACTTGTCGCTTGCACTTGCTGGATTCCTACTATGTGTCAGGCATCCCGCTGGTCACTGGGCATATCATTTTCCTTCATCCTCACGAGAACTCCTCGAGGTAAAGGCAATGATGCCCATCTCTGAGCTCCAGAAGCTAAAGCTCACAGGGTTATGGGGTCCTGCTCCCAGGAAGGAGGAAAGTCAAGAGGTGAATTCCTACCTGACTCCAAAGCTCTGTGCTAGAGGAGGGGCTTCAGGAAATCACATGGCCCGGCCTTGAAAGATACGCAAGAAATTCGGGGTGATGCTGCAACAGGGGTAGGTGTGAGAATCCATCTCTTTGAAAGACACTTTCTGTCCTGAACCTACCACTCAGATGCCACCAAGAACAAATCAAGAAAGATGGGGTATGGAGCTTCTGTGTGTACTGAAATCATAATGGTAGTGACTATGTCTGAGGTGTCTGTGTGTCTGTGCTGAACAGTGTGGTAGACATTTAACGGCATTGCTCCCATTTCTCAATCCTCACACAATTCTGCCACGTGGTTCAAATAAATACACTTGCTTCAAAGAGGCCAAGTAACTTGGCAAGACCACACACAGCTCAGCACTGGCAGAGAGCTCCAAATCCACCAGAATTCTGAGAAAAGGCCTGCATCTCTGAGCAGAAGTGAATATTTATATCAGGGGGAAGTAGAATAGTGTTCTAAGTAAGTGGTTAGACTCCCGAGCAAAACCTATGTTCTGACTACTCCCTTTGTGTGACCTTTCGGAAATTGGTTGACCCCTCTGGGCTTCAGCTTCCTCATCCGTGAGACGGAGGTTGTAAGGATGAACTGAGTTAAAGCATTTAGATCTCTGACTGATCTTGGAATGATGACAAGGGCTATACAAGTGTTGGTGATAATTCATTTTTATCTGGTTGAATTACACTGCTCAGAAATAACAATGGAGAGTGTGATAAGAGGGGTCCCCCGACTCCTCAGTTTGTTCACTAAGGCTGACCATCATTTGTTCCATCTCTGCGGAAGATGGAACCAGAAGGCTGCTCTGTACCCAGAGAAGGGGGAGCTTCCCTCAGCACCTGGGTGCCCCACAAACTTTCCTCTGCTGGAACTTCTCAGAGTGTAACTGCTGGTCCAACACATATGTTTTCATAAGCAGCTGGCAGTGCCTACCCACTCACTGAAGCGAAGAGGCAACCTGGGCTTTCTTCGAAGAAGGGGCCCCTTCTAGGGACGAAATCAGGCAAAGCTTCACCTCCTTGGTGCCAAGTGGGAGGGGCAGATCAGATGCCCAGTTTAGCACAGAAATTGTCCCAGCAGAAAGAGTATGATAAGTTTTAAAAAGATAATGTCATTCACTAAAACACTAAGCAAGCACTGACCATCTGTCAGTTTTTGCTCCATCCTAAGTACTCTTCATGCTTGAGTGGGACAAAGGGCAAGATTCAGGAAGAAGTTTTGAGCATAGGATCAGATTGGCAGGGTTGGAAAAAGAAAGAAAATGAAAGTGTTAGTCTCTCAGTCGTGTCTGACTCCTCGTGACCCCATGAACTGTATGTAGCCCACTAGGCTCCTCTGTTCATGGGATTCTCCAGGCAAGAATAGTGGAGTGGGTAGCCATTCCATTCTCCAGGGGATCTTCTGGACCCAGGGATCGAACACAGGTCTCCTATGCTGCAGGCAGATTCTCTATCATCTGAACCACCAAGGCAGGTTGGAAGGAGGGAGCAGATGCTAACGGAGCCCCTCTCTGTGCTGGACAGTCAGCTCGTATCATCCTTTCCAGTCATGTCAGGATGGAGATGAGGACCAATCAGATCAGACCACCTGGGTCCCACTTTCTATATCACACAGACCCTCGATGGGGGGACCAGAGCTTGCATCTGGATCTGTTCAGCTTCCTGTCCCACCTTCATCTCACACACTTCACTGCCTGCATACAAACATCTCCTTCTTAATAAGGCCTGTTTGGGGCTTCCTTGGGGCTTCAGACAGTAAAGAACCTGCCTGCAATGGGGTAGACTTGGGTTCGATCCCTGGGTTGGGAGGAGCCCCTGGAGAAGGGAATGGCAACCCACTCCAGTATTCTTGCCTTGAGAATCCCAAGGACAGAGGAGCCTGGCGGGCTACAGTCCTTGGAGTTGCAAAGAGTTGGACACGACTGAGCGACTAACACTTTCACTCTGCTTGGGGAACCACCCAAGGTGGTTTGGGGCTCATGCTAAGCTTCCAGTGACATAAAGTCCTGCGTGCTCTTTCACAGGTGCTGCTGTGGAGACAGGGGGATGGGTGTGGCAGGGTCAGTGCTCTCACAGAACCGGCGGACTTCAGGAGAGTGCTGAGGCCCACTAGGACCACAGGCTTGCAGAGAAGAAGGGTGGAAGGCCCCATCTCGGCTCCGCCTCCCAGGTCCTGGGGGCTCCAGCTGACTCTCTCGGGAGCAGGCAGCCACTTCAGCTGGGTCCACAGTCCCAGACAGCTGTGCTGAGGAAAGGCAATCCCCATCCTGGGGAGAATAAAGCAAGGCCTATACTGTAATCCACTGCTCGGCAGAAACCAATCAGTCCTCCTCATTAGCGAGCAAAGAAATGCCTCTCAGGGCTCCTTTCCCTCCTCACAAACAAAATAAAACAAATCCTTCCTATGGATTTCATTTGCCATTTAATGCAACCTAATGATTTCCAATTGAAACCATATTTGTATTTGTATTGACTTATTAATAGCACATCCATTTTCCACGCAATAAAGCCCAAACGTGAACTGATGACTTTGACCGAAATGCATTAGGTAGCATTAAAGATTAAATAAACACGGTTTCTATGAATAATGTTTAACGTCTTCTATTTGCCAGTCTATTGAAAATGGATCTCTGGGTATTTCAAGCTGGGGTTCCAAGGAGTGCATTTTGAACACATTATGAGTAATGAGGACGCATTAAGAATGGCTTCCAGGCGATCACTAGAGCTTGTTACAATCCAGTGTATCCTGGTCTGTTGGCATAAACCATCCCGTTGTTGATGGCAAGAGCGAAGCACCATGAGGACCAAACCAAAACGCATGTCGAATTCCAGAAAGCAACTTAGAAACAGCTTAAAAGAAAATTGAGGAAACCCTTCCTTTTTCCTTCCTCTGGGCACACTGGTCATGTTCGTTCATTTTTTTAAAAATATTTATTTATTTACATGGCTGTGCCAGGTCTTAATTGTGGCATGCGGGATCTTTCCCTGATCAGGGATCAAACCCGGGTCCCCTGCATTGAGAACACAGAGTCTTAGCCACTGGACCACCAGAGGAGTCCTATATTTGTACATTTTAATTGTCATTGATCTTTGCTTTTCTCCTTATATGTTGGTGGACTGAGTCCTACACTGAAGCTCAGACTTGAGCTCCCTGCTGACTCTGCCAGTAGAAGACGGGGGGGACCTTGGATGGAGGTAGCCCTGGCTGCTGCTCTCTGGGTCCCAAGTTTCCACCTAGAAGAGGACACAGTGGAGTCAGATGACCTGAGGGTCCCAAACATTCTTGTCTTTCCTTCACTTTGTGATTTCACTGCTTATAAGTGTTCTCTTTGAATTGGTGTCCCCAGGATCCAGAGCAGAGTCTGACACCAAGGTCTGCAGAAAGGAAGGCCAGACTTACAGAAACTTGGGCCAAGTTTAGGAGTCAGATTTTTGACCTGCCTTCAATAGGTCAATATTAATAATAAAGAGAATACTATAATTAAAACGTTGTTGTTGATCAGTTGCTCAGTCGTGCCTGACTCTTTGCGACCCCATGGACTGCAGCACGCCAGACTTCCCTGTCCTTCACCATCTCCCAGAGCTTGCTCAAACTCATGTCCATTGAGCCAGTGATGCCATCCAGCCATCTTGTTCTCTGTCATCCTCTTCTCCTCCTGCCTTCAATCTTTCCCAGGATCAAGGTTTTTTCTATTAAGTCAGTTCTTCGAATCAGGTGGCCAAAAGATTGGAGCTTCAACTTCAGTATCAGTCCTTCCAATGAATATTCAGGACTGATTTCCTTTAGGATTGACTGGTTGGATCTCCTTGCAGTCCAAGGGACTCTCAAGACTCTTCTCCAACACCAGAATTCAAAAGCATCACTTCTTTGGCACTCAGACTTCTTTATACTCCAACTCTCACATCCATACATGACTACTAGAAAAACCATAGCTTTGACTATTCAGACCTTTGTTGGCAATGTAATGTCTCTGTTTTTTAATATGCTAATAAGGATTCCCTGGTGGCTCAGATGGTAAAGAGTCTTCCTGCATTGTGGGAGATGCAGGTTCTATCCCTGGGTGAGGAAGATCTTCTGGAGAAGGAAACGGCAATCCATACCAGTATTCTTGCCTGGAAAACCCCATGGATGGAGGAGCTTGGCAGGTTGCAAAGAGTAGGACATGACTGAGTGACTTCACTTTTTTTCACTTTCTAGGTTTGTCATAGCTTTTCTTCCAAGGATAGCTACAACTATTTATCTAATAATGTAACTGCCACTCTATGTATTATATATGGTTATATAGCACCTACTGTGGACAGGCAGGCAACCAGGTAGTTACAGACGTGACCTCTGAATGTCTCAGCAATCTCCCAGAGAAGTTACCACCATGGCATACACTGGATGATTTCCTCCATTTGCGGTAATTGACACTATCCCCAGGATTATTATTAGGTGGTACAATATTTTCACATAACTCTCTTTCTATTCCTGAGCCCTGGTGGCTCAGGCAGTAAAGAATCCACCCGCAATGCAGGAGATCTGGGTTCAATCCCTGGGTCAGGAAGATCCTCTGGAGAAGGGAATGGCAACACACTCCAGTATTCTTGCCTGGGAAATCTCATGGGCAGAGGAGCCTGGTGGACCACAGTCCATGGGGATGCAAAGAGTCAGACACAACTGGGCAACTAATACTTTGACACTATGGAGCTATTAGGCAGGATGGTTTTATACCCATTTCACAGATGTGAAAGTGAGGCCCAGACCAATAAAATGACAGATTGGTTCCTGCCCAGTCTCTCCTTATCTTTTCCTTTCCTGACTTCTTTCCTTCTCTTCCTTCCTTGCCCTGGTTCCCTCCTATGGTTTCCCAGCCATCCTCTCCACTCCACCCTCAATCTCTTTTGGGTTTTTTTAATTTCATTCCTCTTTCTTCTGTGACAGTGAGAAGGAGTCTTCAGAAGCTGGTATTTGCAAGAGATCTTTTGGCCAAAGTTTTAAAAATAAGCCAACTGGCTAAGGTTGAAGTCTTTTGTCTTCAAATCTTAGCATGGTGGATTTGGAAAGACCTTCAGCCTCGAGCCAGCCTACTCTTAAAATTTTAGAGACGGGGAAACTGAGGCTTAGGGAGAAATGATTCTCCTCAGTCCCCTCTGCCAGGTGTCCTCATTCATCATGGTCAGCTTTTTCACGTAAGCAAGGTCGATACATCTCCTGTTCCCACCAGTTCCACTAGCTTCTGTCCCTCTTCCAGTCTGGACCACAGGGCAGACAGGGTTGGTCCCGCCTCCCACAGCGCGTCCCCTGTATTGCAGAACCAGCTGTCACAGGGCAGGGGTGGAGCCTTCCCAAACAATCGGCAGATTGTTGGTTACAGTTGTGCTCGGACAGCTGTATTAGTGCCCCTCATGCCATATGGTGGGGAAGCGAGTGGCTCTGAGCCCGACCCAGGAGAGTCTGCACTTCACCTGTTTGCTGCATCTCAGGACCAGCTCCGTCCTCACCCAGGCGGCAGCTGGAATCCCCCTGGAGACACCTCTTATAAACCATCCTCACTTAATGTTTTCAAATTGTCCAGGCTTAGCCTCTAAAAATACTGTATTACTCACTTAACTCATCTCCCTGCCAAGTAAAGGACCTGTTAAATTTGGGCACAACCATTAACCCTGGAACTGTGCCTTAAAAACCAGCAGAGTAATGGAGTGTTCTGCTGCCCAAGTGCCTATTGAAATTTGTAAGGAATTCCAGAGGACACTTGAGTGTGGGCAGGTCTGTGGACAATGTAGTGTGGAAGGCCCAGAGACCCTTTCAGGTATCCTATGAGGTGAAAATTTGTCATAATGATCCTAAGATATTGGCTTTTTTTTTTTTTTTTTTTTTTACCATTCTCAAGTAAACCATGGTTTTTCTAACAAGTAGAAAGCAGATGCCTATGAAATTCCACATGTCTTAATAAAGATCCATGTCAGTTTCTAATGTATTCATGAATTATAATTAAGATGACTGTATACATAAAAATAAAATAAAATAAACCCATCTTTACTCTAATCATTCTAGCTGCTGCTAAGTGGTCCTGCACAGGGATTGGGGTCTCACAGCTGTAGTCAAAGTGATTATCTACATTTTAAGTAGAAAAAAAAAAACCTGAGACTCAAATTGAACTGCTTAGGATCACATAGTGGGTGAGTGTTAGGGCTGAGATACAAACACAGATCAGGCTAATTCCACTGCTGAGGTTGAGCCTTGTGTCTCTTCCTTCAGGTCTCTGGGGACTCCAGGTCTTGGCTTCATTCCAAATTACTCTTGGTTCTGCTAACCCACGCTGAGCATTTTCTCCATGGCACACAGGACAGAGGCTAAAAGAGAATGAGTGAGACAAAGACACCACCCTCCAAGTGCTTGTGTAGTGTTAGTTAACTCAGTCGTGTCTGACTCTTTACAATGCTATGGACTGTAGCCAGGCTTCTCTGTCCAAGGGATTCTCCAGGTAAGAATACTGGGATGGGTTGCCATGCCCTTCTCTAGGGGATCTTCCCAACCCAGGGATCAAACCCAGATCTCCCACGTTGCAGACAGATTCTTAACTGTCTGAGCCACCAGGAAAGCCCTAATAAAAATAATAACCTTTGACTACATGTCCCGTGAATACCATGGGTCAGACGCTGTTCTGTTTTACATATGCTTTTATTCTAATTTCCATCACAGTCTTGTTAGGTTTAGTCAGGTCTGACTCTTTGTGACCCCATGGACTATATAGCCTGTCAGGTTCCTCTGTCCATGGAATTCCCCTGGCAAGAATACTGACGTGGGTAGCCATTCCTTTCTCCAGGGGATCTTCTCAACATCCAGGGGCTTTATTATTGCAATCCTCATTTTATAAACGAAGAAACTAAGGCAAAGAAATGTTGGAGTAAGTGGTCCATGGTCACATAACTTATAAGTTAAAAAGCCGGCATTCAAAACTATGGTCATAGGAATCCCCTGGCGGTCCAGTGGTTAGGACTCTGAGTTCACACTGCCAAGGATCGAGGTTCAATCTTTGGGAACTAAGATCCTACATACCTCATGGTGTGGCCAAAAATTAAAAAACAAATAGAAACTATGGTCATTTCCTTTCCACCAGAAAACAAGGAGAAAGGTAACATGTACATAAGCCATGTGAACACCTGGCAGGCAGAGTGAGGTGAGCAAAGAAAGGCCTTGCCAAACGTGGCATCTGAGTCCAGAAAAGTAACAAGACCCAGAGCCGGGGCCCTCTGAGGGTGGGCGGTGCAGAGAGCACTAAGACCAGTGTGACAGCCATGGGGGCGGGCAAGGGGCCCAGAACATCTGTTTCACACCAGTGTGCCAGGCCAGTGCTTGCTGGTTTGCACACATTATCTAATTCCATCCTTTCTTCAGCATCCCCCCATGGAAGATGTTCCTTCTTCATTTCTCAGATGACAGATAGAGCATTGCAGAAGTCAAGTAATTCACCCAGATCGCCCAGAGCCAAACCATGGGCCCCTTCTGACCTCTCCTTCTGTCTCCCAAGATGTTGTGCGATAAGAAAAAAATCAGTCCCTTGGACTGAAGGTCCTTGAGATCATGCCCTTCATCCTAAGTGGCTTTGACTCCTCTTCAGGTATCGCTCAGGCCTGGGCACACAGGAGGCCCTAGCACAGGGCATCGACTTTGTGTGGATTTCATCACAGCCTCATCCTTTGCTCTACAAAGCCCTCAGAGCATCTGTTTATCATGTGGAAACTTAGAGGACAAGCTTAGCTCGTCCTCTCCCACCAGCATTCGTGGGGGGACAACAGGGCTCTATCTATAAGTCACAAGCCTAGTGTTAAAGGCAAGATAGCAAGTCCAGAGCTGGGAGTTCGAACCCACGAGTTCTGGCCCTCACTCTGAACACACAGCCGGGGACCTTGAAGAAGTTGTTTCACCTCTCTTTATCTCAGGTTTTCCATCTGGAAATTGGATTTTTAAATATATATATATTTTAGAGGGAGTTCCCTGGCATTCCAATGGTTAGGACTCACCACTTTCACCACCAGGATATGCTTTCATCCCTGGCCAGGGAATTAAGATCCTATAAACCATGTGGCCTGGGCTTTCCTGGTGGCTCAGTGGCAAAGAACTCACCTGCCAATGCAGGAGACCCAGGTTCGATCCCTGGGTCAGGAAGATCCCCTGGAGAAGGGAATGGCTACCATCTCCAGTATTCTTGCCAGAAGAATCCCATGGACAAAGAAGCCTGGTGGCCTGGCATGCTCCAGTCTGTTGGGTCGCAAGGAGTCCAGACACAATCTAGAGATTGTAGAACAACAACAAAAAACTGTGTGGTGAGGCCAAGAGTAAATACACAAAGTAAAATAACACTTTTTATTATTATACTTTTATTTTTATATCTTTATTATACTTTTATAATATGTATATCTATATTATACTTTTATTTTATATTATTATACTTTTATTATAGAAAAATAAATACTACTTTTAAAAAAGAAGTGAGGAAAATTACAAAATGACGTCTGTCTGTTGATAGGGGCTAGTGTGACAAAACGCCTGGTCCTAAGAAGAGATGCCTAGGAACAGTGGGAGACTGTAGGGAACCACAAAGCCTGCAGAAGAACAGTCACTCTCCAGTTTGCCCAGGCACATGCTGAAACCCAAGCAAACCTGCAGCTCAAAGCATAAAGAAAGGGACATTTGCTTCCCACCCCGCTTTCCTTCACACAGCCACTCCCATCCTCCTGGCCTGCACCAGACCCCTCCCACTTAGGATCTCCCCACCCTGTCCCTCTGACCTATTCTACTGTGTCCCCAGAAAACGGTCTGCCTCATCCCAAAGTGGTGACACCCCAGCCCTGGGTCCTCTCTTCCCAAGGAACTTGCACTCTAAGCCTCCTCTCTGAAGAGGGAAGCTGGGCCTTTCTCCTCCATGGAAGATGCCAGGTACTGTCCACTATGTGCCTTGTTCAGCAGAGGCGAGACAGTCGCACACATAAGTTGTCAGTGCCCTGAGTCCAGTCCCAGCCTCTGGCTCTCCCCACTCCTGTCTGAGCCTTTGTTTCCTCACTTATGAATCACAGCTTGGATGATTTCTAAGTCTCTTTTCAGTTCACAAACTCTTGTTGCTACTAGCATGAAGTTCAGAGAACCTGCTGGAATTGGTTGTTAAGGTAAGAGGCTTTGGAGAATGTGGCTCAACCGGTATCTTGGGCACGTTCAGACCCTCCCAAGGCTCTGGGAAAAAAAAGAAAAGTCCTTGGTGAACTTTCCTCGAAGAATTCCTACCCAAGGCTTCCTGGGCACAAGAAGAATCAAGCCCACAGAGCTCTCCCTACTAAACCCACAGCTACTCAACTAAACACGGTTTCTTTATAATTTCAAGTATATACCTGATTAAAAGGGAAGAAAATGATTCTTTTATATAAACTTTTTTTTTAGTTGAAAAAAAAAATCCTATTTTCTCACTTTTGTGTTTTAAGGAAAAAATCTTTGCAAGGCACAAGAAAGATTTTTTTTTTTTCTCACTCAAAAGATTTTGCTTCAAGGTTAGTTAAACAGCATTTTCCCATAAATAAGCATGAACACTGAATCTCCTGGGCTGATTCTGTTTATACACTCACTACAATGACACCCAATTCTACATAGGATGCCACTTCTCTTTGAATAATAATAGCTAAAATATATAATACCAGTGCTTTAAAACACACACATACACACAGAGAGAATTGGGTAAGCTTAGCCCTGCACCATTACAGTATTTTGAAATGGTTTCCAACATTTCTTGATTTCACACATCTTTGTCTAAATTATAGGTTACTGTCAAGCAGTATTATTCTGTTGATCATTTTGGTTTATATATCAGAGTGCAAATTATTTGTTTTAATTTAATCTTCTTTTCTATTGAAAACGTTCCAGTTATGCCTCTAGCATTTCAGTCACAATAGGGATGAATTATGAGTTCCAAGAGAGAGAGTCTAACACTTTTGCATAGAGAAGGACTCAGAGAGGAGCTAGACCTACTCAGAAGAAGAAACTGAGGCCCAGAGAGGTAAACAGTTTGTCTGAGGTCACCAGCCAAATGGTGACAAAAGTTGACTAGAAAACACTGATATCCTGTCTTCCATGGGAATGCTATTTCCTCTATAGAAGCGTTCTCAAATTTTTAATCAAAAAATACCAAATGCCCTATGAGTCTTCTCTCATCAGGCCATTTGTCCAGTCCTTATAAAGCCTTTTTTCCTTAAGTGGATATTTGGAACCTTTTTCAAATTATCTTTGCAACCCTCTCCAGTATTCTTGCCTGGAGAATTCCATGGACAGAAGAGCCTGGCCGGCCACAGTCCATGGGGTCCTCAAAGAGTCGGACATGACTGAGTGACTAACACTGTTCTGTTCTCAAACCTTGAGAGTTGTGTTTCATTGAGTCATCACTGTCAAAAGCCAAAGAGTCCCCACTCTGGCCCTTGGTTTACCCAATCATGGGGTCAGAAACGGTACTTGAAATGGAACAAAAGTCCCAGTCTTTTGGTTAGGGACATGTGGTAGACCACATATTTCAACTTGTAAGTTTCCTTCATCACCATTAGGCAAGTTGGTCAGCACTTCTAGAAAGAAATTGAACAGGTTCAGTTTAGTTGTCACTTCTTATAAGACACCCTCCCAAACTACCTCTCCTCCCACTACCCTGGTAAAGCGCCTCCCCCTCCTTGAACACAACCACTGCCATGATGTCCTTTTGTGAAAGACATGTCAAGGGGAGCAAGGCGGAAAAAGAGGGCTTTGGAAATAGTGATATAAAGCTGCAAAGACACTAAATGGAGTTCTGTTTTGACTGAAGCACAGACTGTGTCCAGGCATGGGGAGGCGGGAGTCAGGAGAAGCAGGCAGGAAAGGAGACAGAATATGAAAAGCTTTGCAAACCATGTCAAGTTTGGATGGTATCCCAGGAGCAACGGGGAGTGATTGAAGAATTTTAAGTAATAAGGGATATAAGCAGATTTAGGTCTTTTTAATTTTATTTAGCATTTTTTAACTTGCTAAAGTAATGTATGTGCACGTGTGTGTGTGTGAGCACTATAATAAGTGAAATAGTAGGAAAGTAAATTAGTAGTAAGAGAAGGCCTATCTTTTGCCTCCAACCTCCCCATTTCTCCCCCAACCTCAGATAACTGCTATTAACAACCTATTATATATCCCTTCATGCTTCTTTTTTTAATTCAACATTTACAACATATACATACATACAGGGGGGTTGGCTGACCTTTTCCAGTTGAAAAGCAGCCTGGTTTATCTAACTATGTATCAGTGGCATTCCATGACAATGCACATAGATAAATCTAAATCTCAATCAGCATCTCTCTCTATTTCTTTGGACATAAATGCACCTACATATGTAATTGCACATAAGTGTGTGTCATAGCAAATGCACTGAGTTGTTACTATTTTTAATATGTTCTTTCTTTTTTAAGAATTTGCATTTTAGAATCTTTCCTTCTGTCAATTACATAAGAAATAAACTAGAGGCAGGCAAAAATGGAGACTTGGAGACAGGAGGCTGCTATTGGATTCCGGGAAAAAGATGAGGAGTCCTGACTCTGAAAGTGACTGTGGGGTTGAGGTATCAACAGCACCTCATTGGGTTCTCCAGTGGCAAACTGGCTCTGGGCATCCTAGTTTAGAAGAGACACTCACTAATCTTGTAAGATTGGATGACTCAGAAAAGAAAACTGAGTTTTTCAGTGGAACAGAGCTGGTTTCTGACCTATGGCTGGGCTTCCTGGGAGAGTCACTTAAACTATCTGAGCCTCATTTTCCTTTCTACAAAACTGGGATGGGAATAATCTAGTGGTTCAGTGGTTAAGACTCTGCACTTCCAATGCAGGGTACAAATGTTTGATCCCTGGCCAGGGAACTAAGATCCTGTAGTCATGCAGCATGACCAAAACCGGGATGACCATTTCCATACCTTAGGATCTGTGTGAGGATTAAATGAAAGGGCATGTGTGGAAGACATCGAATCCCAGGCCTAGTGTTTAGTACACAGTGAGCAAATGGTGAAGCAATACAGAAAGCAGGGGGCAGAATTCGGTCAGGAAACAGGCTCAACTGGACAAAAAGAATTCTTGGGCCAGGCTGGGCCCTCACGGCCTATATCCTGATTCCTCGTACCTGTGCTGGGAGAGGTCTGTCATCGATGCTTATGTGAATAGGGGACTAGAAGTGAGTTGACTCGTGACTTGGGTTTGCATTCACCAGGCATTCCTAAGGAAATAATGGTGAGAGACCCCACAGTGTGGCCAAGTCACAGAGTGGAGACATGTGTAGTCAGAGGGTGGTGGGCTCTCAGGAGAGCGCACAGAGGTATAGCTCTCCTCCAGGTTGTGTGAGGGGTCAGGCTGGAGGAGGAGCCCAGGGTGTGGTGGGGAGATGAGCCAGCTAAAAGTCAGAGCCTTCTGAATCTTGGTTCTGATGCTTCAGACTCTGGTTTTTGGAATTTGTCAATCAGCCACCTCACGCTGTGCTGGATGCTGAGGGGAAGATCAAAGAAAGATCCTTCCCTCTCCAAATGCCACATACACGTACATACACACACACACTCACACACTCATGCCACACACACATTGATACATACACACTCGCACACACATATATATACTCATGGCACACATTCACTCTCATGGGACATACTCACAGATACACACACACACATACACGCTCATGGCACACACTTTCGCAAATACATACACACACAGACTCATGACACACACACACATTCACACACACACACACTCATGGCACACAAACACATGCACTCACATACACACACTTGTGGCACACACACATTCACACATACACACCCACCCAAACACACACACTCATGGCACACACTCAAACACATACACACACTCACACATATACACACTCACACACTCTCACACTCATACACACACTCACAGCATACACACAGTCACACACTCACACCACACAAAGCCTAGGATCCTCTAGAGAACCAGAGAGAGGGCAACAGGGAGACAGAGAGACCACGAGAAGGTAAGGAGATGAAGAGTGAGGAAAAGGAGGAGGAAAGGCCCACAGCTTCAGGGAACTCCGGCCAAGGCCAAGGCCAAGGCCAGACTTGGTGAAAGTTGCTCGGTCACGTCCGACTCTTTGCGACAGGAGTCCATGGAATTCTTCAGGCCAGGGAGTAGCCATCCCTCCTCCTGGGGATCTTCCCAACCCAGGGATGGAACCCAGGTCTCCCGCATTGCAGATGAATTCTTTACCAACTGAGCCAACAGGGAAGCTCAAGGCCAGTCTTTTTTTTTTTTTTTAATTTAAATTTATTTATTTTAATTAGAGGCTAATTACTTTACAATATTGTATTGGTTTTGCCATACATCAACATGAATCCGCCACGGGTGTACACGTGTTCCCAATCCTGAACCCCTCTCCCATCTCCCTCCCCATACCATCCCTCTGGGTCATCCCAGTGCACCAGCCCCAAGCATCCTGTATCCTGCATCAAACCTGAACTGGCGATTCATTTCTTATGTGATATACATGTTTCAATGCAAGGCCAGTCCTGAGCAGGTCAAATAGAAGAGCATGGTGCCAGGGCACTGCCTGGTGGTAGGATTTGCTCTGTGGTTTCAGCAAGTCTTCCCACTGCCCCCACCTCCCACCCCCGCCCTCATTTTCTCCATCTGGACATTGGGAACACTGGACTGGACATCTCCAAGTTCACTTTCAGTTCTTGGTGACCTTGACTGCTTTGGTTGTTAATGGCTCCATGAGTGAAGGCAGTAACAAGACTTCTAAAAGCAGAGCAGTCTTGGGGAAGGGAAACCTTCTGTGAAACTTGTGGGGAGAAGGGGGCACCCCAGCCAGAGATGGTCAGGAGTTTCTGAGAAGGCACTGTAGGCTGGGTAAGAGACTTCAGAGAGGGCTTTGCTAGGGCCTCTCTGAGTGCCTGCGGCTCTGCCATGAGGCCGGGAGCCCTCGCCTGGGCGCTGACGGGCCAGGGCAGCAGCGGGCCAGGGAGCGTTTTCCCGCGGCTGCAGACAGTCTGGCTCCAGGCCCACCTCCCGGTGCCCTCGGCCTGACATCTTCTGGGCAGAGCCGCGGAGCCCAGGGAGCCGTGTGGATGGTGTTAGTAAACACGCTTTCTTGCGCCCAGCCTGGCAGGGCCTGTGGGCAGCGGGAGGGCGAAGAGCTGGCAGCTCCCACGGCTGGGCAGGCGGACGGGCGGACAGACAGGCGGGCGGGCCGCCCCGCTCAGCCAAGCCAAGGCCCAGAATGGAGCAGCTGCTCCCGTCACCATGGAGACGGAGACCGAACAATGAGCAGACAGAGATGCAGCATGGCCGCCTTGCACGGGGGCCCCACGCTCCCACCCGGCCTTTACACACACATGCACACACACGCACCCGTGCGCACACGCTCACACACGCGGCCTAAGCCTCCCTGCTGGAGAAGAGGCAGAAAGTGAGGACGGGGAGGGAGGAAAGGAGAGCAGCGTTAGCAAAGGAGGGACAGGGTGAGGCTGGCAGGCAGCGAGGATCACAGCTCCAGGGCTGCAAAGTTGAGCGGGAGTCTCACCCTTTGACTCCAGCTAAAGACACATTTTACAAAACTAGCCAGTTTTTCAGAGGGTCATGTGGTGGTGCCCTGGATTCTCATGTAACAGAAGTAAAGGGGTTTCTAATTAGCCCAAAGCATCTGGAACCAAAGCACCTTAGAGACAGGTCGCTGAGAGCCTGACGCAGCTGTAAGTCTCAGGAAATTAGAAGAATTCTTTCTTCAATGGACCTGAATCCCATGTAATTTCTCCTTGTGATAATGTAAAGCGGAAGCCGAAAGGTTTGGCCACAAAAGGGGAAAGGGGAACCTGAAAAAGTCCCGGTTTAGGCCCTCAGGAAGGCAGAGGGAAACCATGTCCAGAGACATGGGGAGGCATGGGAGGACGTGGGGGAGCTGGGTAGGCTCTGGCGGTGGCACTCACAAGGTGTCCCTGGGTACCTCCTTTGCGCATATCGACCAAGAGGAATGAACCAGTCAACCCCAGTCTTCCAAGAGCTCCTAAGACCCCAGGGGAAGATGGCGGAATCCACCACAAGTCACCTCCATCTTTTGCACCAAGGGCTCACTTCCCTGTGTACAGACCCTCCCTACCCATCAACTCGCCAGCAGGTCCTCCTTCAACCCCTATCCTGTTTCTACAATGAAAACCCAGCCCTGGGAGCCTCTGAGCCTTGCTGGAGCACTGTCCAATGACTGACAAGTCCATCAAGTGGGAAGAACCACCTCACTTGAGTTCTGGTGGTTTTGCCTGATTCCGAGCAGATGGGGACCTGCTAGATCCTTAGTGACAAAGACAGGACCACTTGCTAGTTGGCATGATCAAGGGTGAGAGCTGAAAAGGACACTTTAGAGAGGATGGTGACCACACTCAAGTCAGAAAGAACACACTTTAAGGATCACAGGGAGTGAAGGCTAGAGCTAGGAGGGGAAACATCACATGGGACATGCCAGCCGTGCACGGAGATCAGCAGGGGAGAGGGAGGGGGCCAGGAGAAAGAGGATGAGGCAGTGACCTCTTCTCTGGGGATAGAGTTTAGAAAGCGACATGGATTGAGGAGACAAGAGAAATAGAACACCTTGGAAAGGGGGGAGGGAGCTTGGGAGCCTGGGTGCCTCCCCATCGTAAATCTCATCCATGGAGTCAGGTTCTATCAGGTTCTGATAACTGCCTGAAAACCCAGCTGAGAAATCCTGAAGGACTCACCCTTGGCTTCTGGCATAGAAAACTACAGGCACCACCAGAAAGAAAACACAGCCAACAGTTGAAGGAGGGAATGAGCACTAGGACCAAGCCAGACCCTCCCAGCTCCCCACCACCCCCTCCCCTCTCAGGAAGGTTCTGGGAGCTCTAGGAAGCCATCTGCGCTGGCTCAGAAGTGGCGGAGGGGGAATTAAAACCACGAAAGGAAGGATCAGAGAGAGACGCTCTCCCCCTCAAGAGCCACTTTAATAGATGAAAAAAGCCAGGCGATTTTTAATCATCACAAATTGTTTGAGCCTCTGATTCCATCCTCTGAAACCCAGGCAGCCTCCCCTGGTTGCTCCATCGTGCTCCTGGGTCAATGGTGGTCTCAGCTCTCCCACCAGCCAGGAGCCCACCTACAATCTCCCTCCCCACTTCCTGGGACCCTCCGAGGGTCCTCTGGGCCTGACCCAACGAGGCCAGGCAAGCTAACAACCCCCCACCCCTCCCCACCCCACTTATCTAAGGAGATCTGACAAAACTCGGGCCCTCAGGGGTATGGCCGCTGGCAAAACATATGGTGCATCGTAAATAGGACTTCCTTTTAGGAAATGAGCCGCTGTAATTAAATCCTCATTCATTTTTTGTAACATACACACAGAGACAAATAGATCTTTATCCTTTGTAGGCACAGAAGAGAAATGGCTTGTGGGGAACAGAGATTCTCTGGTGTCAACTCTTATATAAAAGGCTTCCTAGAACCAGGTGAAGGGAGAATGTGGAATTTTGAAACCCAGCCACTGGTCCAAGAAGGGGAGCGACTTCCTTTTCTGCCTGGGGAGCATTTGGGAATGGAAGTAGGTATTTGCCTGGAATTTGGACAGAGGAAGTGCTCCCTCTTCGCATCCTGCAGTGGCACAGCAGAGTCTACTGGGGAACAAAGGTTAAATTAGATTATTTCAATTGGATTTAATTTGATTCTGCTCCACCCAAATGAACACCGGCTGTGAGCTGTACCCTGGGAGATGCCCCACAGAGGGATACAGAGAAGAAAAACCATGGGGCTCAGGTCCACCAGGAGAGGCTAGACGATGAGTCCGGCAGTGGTTTGTTAGGAGGAGTCTGGGATTTCTCCCCCAGAAACTGGACTGAGAGCTCTTCTCAGGGACAAGGACAGGGGTGGAGGCAGGAAATGAGGCAGCATGCTGAGATCTGTCCACTCTTGGAGTCACAGGACTCATGGGGCATAAGGCTGAAGCGAAAAAAAAACAGAAGAAACCAGACATCCCTCCTGTCTTTTGGAACCAAGACACAATATTGGATTTCCTCAGCAAAGAATTTGCCCTCATGAAATCATCCAACATCTGTAGTCCTGCACACATTAATGCTAAAAAAGTAAACAAACCCAAACCTGAACTGAAGTGTTTCTCAAGCTAAACGGAGGGCGAAAGGCAGGAGCTGGGTGGTGCAGGATTCCCAGGGGTCAGCCTCGAGTCATTTGCAAATCCTCAAAATTGCAAATACCCTGGGGCCCTTCCCTGTAGTGACAGCTTTGAAATTGGTGCAAAACCACAAAGCTTCTTTGAGATGCAAATATGGTGCGGTGGGCTGGGCTCTGCACGGCTCTGTTATCTCTACTCCAGTCCACGCCTGGCTTTCTGTGGGGCTCCTGGCTGGTTGATTCCAAGGAACGTAAATCCCAAATACCAAGGCATGCTACAAGGTAGAAAGGGCCAAGGGCCATTTGAAATGACACATTAAGTGCCAGAGAAAAGCATCTTTAAGTCCCAGGAAGAGGAGAGGCTACATCCCAAAGGGCTCCAGATTCCTGGCCTGCCTGGTCGGAATCCTGACTCCAGAGCTAATTGCTGTGTGACTTTTAGCCCAATACCTCACCTCTCTGTGCTCTGATTCCCTCTCTGTAAAATAGTGCAATATTCCCTCCTAGGGTTATGGTAACAGTCCTTGAACCAGGAAAACAAAACACCTGAGATAGTGCAGGATATGTAGCAAGTACCTTAAGTGTTATTATTGTTATTGAATGAACAGTTTAGGTTCATTAAATAGGGATTCTAGAAATGGCAACCCACTCCAGTGTTCTTGCCTGGAGAATCCCAGGGACGGGGGAGCCTGGTGGGCTGCCTTCTATGGGGTCGCACAGAGTTGGACATGACTGAAGTGACTTAGCAGCAGCAGGCTAGGGTTATGAAAAAAAAAGTTCACTTTTCACTTTTTCACCGAGGTAGGGTTATAAGGAAATCATTTTAGATGAAGAAAGTTCTGTTAATTCTTGGCAGCAGGGCAGATTTCAAAAGTAAAAACTGGTGTTCCTTGTAGTTTTTGTTGTTCAAAGCTGAAATGGACCATCTCGTGAAGGTGCATCTGTTTTGAATGACAGGGGCACCACACTGGCAGTTGCACTAGATGACCTTTGAGGTCTCTTTTAGTCCTGAAATTCTGCAACCCTTCTTCGGTCACATGCACAGGTGAGTCTTCTCCCAGTGTTCCCTGAGCCATGAAAAGAAAAGCGAGAGTACAATGACTGAGATGCCCCCTGACATGTCCTGCCAGAGAGGTCCTCCTGGGCTTCCTGCCCCTACCGGGATAACACTGTGTCACTCGGAAGTTCTGGACCTTGTGATGTGGCCTTGCTCTTAATAAGGAAGGAGTCAGCAGTCGTTAGGAAGATTTCGTTTCTCTTTCAACATCATTTTTTCGTGCACTGGCATCATGCCCCAAACCATATACAGCTGCTCACTGGCTGAGCCCCCAAATAAATCCCATTCCCATCCTCCCTGATCTCGGTCACCTCTGTGAGCTGCTCCATGGTTTGCAAAGGGCCATTAAGTAGGTGATTCCCATCTGACTTAGAGCAGGTATCAGGGGACCCACTTTACAAGGGAGGAAACTAAAGCACAGACAGAGGTAAAGAGCCTTGGCCACACGTGTGCAGCCAGTATCCAGGCAAGAATACTGGAGTGGGTTGCCATGCCCTCCTCTGGGGGATCGTCCGAACCCAGGGATCGAACCCACATCTCCCTCATTGCAGACAGATTCTTTACCAGCTGAGCCACCAGGGAAGCCCCAGTGTACAGTAGAGCTGGGATTCAACACTCTTCTCCCTGTACCCCACCTTTCCAGCACCCTCTCCCAGTCCCCACCCCCCATGCTCATGGCTCACCTCCAATCCCAGCCTTCTTATCACTGCTGTTCCCTTTGGCCAAGCATCTCAGTTCCAAAGTGTCTACCCCGAGACAATCCTTCATCTCCAGGACCAGTTCCATGTCGAAGAAACTGCTCTGTCTACAAACCAAACACTTACCTTAGGAGCACTTTTTTCACACTTTCCACCGCTTTTTTCCCCTATTTTACTTTGAACGAAACCGGCAGTTTTCACACGGATAATTACACTTTGCATTCACTTAGCACTTTCAGCTTCTCACAGCACGTTCCCATCCATTATCTTGTTTTCTCCTAATAAACCCATGAGACTGACAACTTTCTCCCTGTGCACAAATGCAGAGAAGGGGGGCCCAGAGAAATGAGTGCCTGCTTCCTGGGTCACCCAAGGAATGGATGGCAGCCTGAGGACAGAACCTGGTAGATGTCCAGCTCTACACTTTTTTCACTCAACCTCACTACATTCCTCTCTTACCACGGATTGTGTGTCTCTCCAATGTGTATCATGAATCACTTTAAAGAAGGAGGAGCTCATTTTGAGTTTTAGAAATGTCAAAATAGGGACTTCACATCCCAATGCAAGGGGTGAAGTTTCGATCCCCGGTCAGGGAGCTAAGATCTCACGTGCTTTGTGGACAAAAGAACCAAAGCACAAAACAGAAGCAATACTGTAACAAATTCAATAAAGACATTAAAAATGGTCCACATTAAAAAAAAAAAAATCTTTGTAAAAATGTCAAATTAACCAGTTGTTGCAGGAGGAGAGATTGTGACTGAGTCATGAGTGGACATTCAGTTTCATTATTTACTCCACGTGTGACCTTGGGCAAGTCCTTTCTCAACAAGCCTCATTTCCTTCACTACGAAGTGATGGGATTGAGACTTTCTTGGTGGTCCGATGGTTAAGAATCCACCTGCCAATGCAGGGTACATGGGTTCGATCCCTGGTCTGGGAAGATTCCACATGCCGTGGGGCAATCAACCCGGTGCATCACAACTATGGAGCCTGCGTCCTAGAGCCTGTGCTGTGGGACAAGAGATGCCATCACGATGAGAATAGCCCCCTCCGAAACTAGAGAAAGCCCTAACACAGCAACAAAGACCCAAAGCAACCAAAAATAAATACATATAATTTAAAATATATATATATATGATGGGGCTGGACCACACCCTCTGGAGGCCCCTTCCAGCTTCCAGAGTCTACATGCCTCAATTCAGAACTGACTAGTAGAAAATGTACAATTTTCCTTGACTCTACACCTGGGAGAGACACAAGAAGGTACAGAGAGGCAAAGAAAGAGTACTTGGAGGAAACGAGTCTTTCCCTAATCTTCTGGTTTTCGATGAAACGGTCTCAACTGGAATGCCAGGTAAATGATTAAAACGTGAGTGGGCATTGTTCTGGCTTTTTTCATGATCCAGTCATTTAATCCCAACACCGCTGTGTGAAACGTATTCCTGTTTGCTTGGGGGAGGCCCAAAGGTTTTTAATTCTTCAGTGGGAAACAAAGGCCCTCATTCACTAAACAGTAACTCAAGAGGGTCGTTTCTGCTCTTACCAGTCAAAAAATGTTGTCTGGCCACGAGATCTCATCATCGAACTCAAGAGGCAAAAGAAAGCTCTTTTTACACTGGGTCCCTTTCATACATGGTTAAAGTCCGTGTTTGCATTTTCCTCTGTATGAATAAGGTCTCAGGTTTATTTTATAGAGAAATATATCAAGCCAGAGGTTTTAATGACAAGATAATGAGCAGAGGACGACTCTATTTGCTGCAAAAGGATTTGTGTTACAGAAAACAAAGTGACTTTGCCATTTGTTTTTGGAAGAAAGACTGGGCAGCTCCCTTCAATGGCTAGCTGAGAATTGATTTCGCACATCCACTGGACAAATTTCTATCTCATTTGCAAAAGTTCCCAGAGAACACTCCCTTCATCCCCAGAGGAGCACCCAGAAGACATCTAATTTATGGCCCAAGAGTTGCGATACAAATTTATTCATGGAAGACAAATATGTCATTTTCTAATGGCTCCTGAAATATACACGATAGAATTACATTCCCAGCGAGGACCATAACACAGAAGGCCGTCTGTCTTCCTGTCTCATCCATCCTTTCAGACACCTATTTGGTTAGGGCTGATTAGTTTGCAAAGCACCGAGGGGGGCCATGGAGGGTCGGGCGGCGTCAGTACACCCAGATCCATGAGCCTTCTACCAAAACTTCAACCCTGTCCTCCACTGGCTTGCAATTGTGTCAAGAAATCAACTGACTATGTATTGGCCTGAAATACAGTGAAGAATTTGACAAGACCTCAAAAGAGGTCAAGACAAATACTGACAAGAATTCCAAGGAGGGAGTAATCACAGCTGATTGGAGCTTCAAGGAATGTCCTTTAAAAATTAAATAAGTGGGCCTAGAAGGACCAGAAGCAACTGGGTCCACAGAATCTTCTCTACATTACAGTACAGCTCTGAACAGTACAGTAGTCACAAGGCATGTTAAGTATTTGAAATGTAGCTAGTGTGACAGAGGAACTGCATTTTATCTTAAAATTTTTTTAATTTAGAAAATATCTCATACATTTTTATTGTGGCAAAATACAGATAACATAAAATTAAGCACTTTCACCATTTTTAAAGATCCAATTCAGTGGCATTGTCTATTCACATCCCTGTGCAACCACCCCCACCATCTGTTTCCAGAAATTTTCCATCATCTCCAAATGAAACTTGGTACCCATGAAACAGTAACTCTTCATTCTCCCTCGCCCACCCCCATCCAGCCCCCTGAGAACCTCTATCCTACTTTCTGTCTCTATACTAATTGCCTAGTGTTCTGTGACAACCCAGATGAGTAGGATAGGGTGGGAGATGGGATGGAGATTCAAGAGGAAGAGGACATGGGTATACCCCTGGCTGATTCAGGGTGATGTATGACAGAAACCTACACAACACTGTAAAGTGATCATCTTCCAATTAAAAATAAGTAATGCTTTTAAAAAAGAATTGCCTCTTCTAAGTACCACAGATAGATGAAATCAGACAACGCTTGTCCTTTTGTGTTTTTCTTCTTTCATTCAGCATGTTTTCAAGGCTCATCCATGCTGTAACCTGTGGCAGAATCTCTTTCCTTTTTAAGGTTGAATAACTGATACAAAACAAAGTTTGTTTAGTCATTCATCTGTTGATACTTTATGCAACTAACGATTTTTTTTTTAGTTTCGGTTGTGCTGGGCCTTCATTGCTACATGCAGGCTTTCTCTAGTTGCAATGAGCAACTTCATTGCAGTTGCATTCATTGCACAACTACTCTTCATTGCAGTGCTCAGGCTTCTCAGTTGTTGCGGCTCCCAGGCTCTAGAGCATGGGTTCAGTAGTTGTTGTGCATGAGTTTAGTTCCTCAGCATGTGGAGTCTTCCCAGATGAGGAATCAAGCGTGTGTCTCTTGCACTAGCAGGCAGATTCTTTATCATTAACCACCAGGGAAGCCCCTTTGCTTTGTTTTGCTTAGTCGCTCAGTTGTGTCAACTCTTTGTGACCCCATGGACTATAGTTTGTCAGGCTCCTCTGTCCATGGGGATTCTCTAGGCAAGAATACTGGAGTGGGCAGCCTATCCCTCCTCCAGGAGATCTTTCCAAGCCAGGAATCGAACCAAGGTCTCCTGCATTACAGGTGGATTCTTCACCAGCTGAGCTGCCAGGTAAGTCCCTGAAACCAACTTAAATTGAGATAACCACCTGTGGCTGGCAGCATCTATGTGGGACACAGCAGATCTGAAGGATTAGGGCACGTCTGTGGGTATGGGTAAGAGGACACGTCAGTGAGATGGTTTTGAGTGCACCTGTGTTCTCGAACACACCAGGCTGAAGAAGTAGTGCTGGAATGAGGAGTATTGAAAGGGAAGGGATCTCAGTAAGCACAGAGCTCTGAGAAGGGTGAAGATAAAATCTTTTGGAAAAGAGCAAGGTGGGACTTCCCTGGTGCTCCCAAGGCAGGAGGCCAGGATTCAGCCCCTGGTTGGGTAACTGGATCCCACTTGCTACAACTAAGAGCTCATATGCCACAACGAAAGAGTCTGCATGCTGCAACTAAGGCCTGGTGCAGCCGAATAAATAAATATTAAGGAAAAGAAATGAGGAAGGTACTGCTGGCTGAAGCATATGGCAAAACAAGAAAGGAAATAAAATAAAATAAGACTAGAAAGAGAGCCAGAGCATGAATGGTCTTGGATATCAGGCTAAAAATTTAGAATAATTTCACAATGAACCATTTTGATTTGTACAATTGCAACGTTACATCCATCTTCAAAGCTTTCCCATCATCCTACTTGCTATTATTTTATAAAGAATCAGCATCAAAAGCTGGACAAATACCCAAGGACTCCACTTGAGAAAAAAATGCTGTCTAAAAATGCTGGTCTAGAAAGCAGGTAAATTAGACAGAAATTGTTAAAGTTGCAGGAAAAAAGTCCTCACTTCACAAAAGGATTCCCTGGAGACTTTCTTTATAGGTTGTGTTCCCTTAAGGCACTAAAAATAAGATTTGAATTACTAAAAAATGCATTTACAAGTTTTCCAGATTCATATTGACAGCACCAAGCGAAGTCTCCCTGCAGAACCAATGCTCCTTGTAGAGCCTAAAACACAATATTAGGTCCGTTTTTCTCCAGGTTGGTGAAAAAGGAAGAAGTAATGGGAAAAAAAAAAAAAACAAAAAACTCAGGTCTTGAAATCCGTGATATCTTCCTCAAGAAAATGAACTTATCAAAAATGTGTTTTCTTCACCTGTCCTACAGAGAAATTCACAGCAGTCTTGCAGGTCTCTAGGTGAATTACCTCACCCAACATCTAGAAAGTGATAAGAACACCAAAAAGTGGGGGACAGAGGAAGTGGGAGTCTTTGACATTATATTGTTGACAGAAGAATCAAATTCAGACCAAAATGGGCAAAAAGTCCAGATTCAGGAACATCTTATGGGGCATGACTTAATGGTCTACAAAAGATAAGAGATCAGGATGAAAATCACATTACTTCACTGAATCTGCAAGGGAGTGATTGTTATCATCCATTTGTTTTTGAAGAAGTGGAAACCAAGGTTCAGAGATAGAAAGTGACTCAGCAAATCGCTGGCAAAACTGAGACTCAGTTCCCACCCCCATGGTCTTCCCTGGACCATAGGAAAATGCAGAGGTTTCTTCTCTTTACTTCCACTGGGAACTGTCCTTGGTGTCTCTGCCTTAGTTGATCCTTCGAAGGCCAATTATGTTCAATAAGAGCACCCCAAGTGTTCCTCCAGGAAACAAGCACTTACCCTCACTCACGTTTCCAGGACATCCCTCACTTGATGTTGGGGAAACAACACAAGACCCCATCTGGACTATGATAGCAGAGGAGGCACATTAGCTAAAACACAGTACATTCCTGAAATTAACCCAGAAGAAGCATGGGGAAATACACAAAGAGTTACCAAGAATAACAATATCCTGCTAACACCACCAGTAGATTACAATTGTGTGTGTGTGTGTCTGTGTTTTGACCATCAGGAATTGCATTTACATGTATTTTATCAAAGTTAAAGCATTTTCATACTCGTTCTATGATGTGTTCCATAAAATGCGTTGATATCCATGGGACTTCTAATATTCCCTTTTTTTATAGCTCAGCCCCAAATTTGTTCCATTTCTTGTCATCCTCTGCCTCGGTATAACCTGCAGTTCCCATGCAAATTGAGTTGTTCAGTATTGATATCTCCAAGCCTCTGTTTGTTCTTTTCTTGCTTTCTGGAATGTCTTCTTTCAGTATTGTTTTTCCCTGAGTATCTCCTTCTTATCTGTCAGATAAGTGTTGCTTCCTCCCGGTCCAGACGCCCAGCTTTTCAGGATAAAGATTCCACTGGACTCATGTCTGCTTCCCCACGCCTGGAGTAGGGACGAGCCCTCCATGGGATTGTGGGTGCTGGGGAGTCGTGTCCAACTCTTTGCAACCTGTAGACTGTAGCCTGCTAGGATCTTCTGTCCACGGAATTCTCCAGGCAAGAGTACCGGAGTGGGTAGCTGTTCCCTTCTCCAGGGGATCTTCCCGACCCAGGGATTGAACCTGAGTCTCCCACATTGCAGGCAGATTCTTTGCTATCTGAGCCACTAGGGAAGAGTGAGATCCATAGAGGCCTGGTCATCCATCAGCTCAGCCTCAGAGAGTGCATTCAGCAAGACTTGGATTAAGACCTGTAGATCTGCCTCCCATTCCAAGGCAGCAGCCAAGTGGCTTCTGCCCAGAGACAGAGGATTGCCATTCGGAAGCCAGGTCCAGTTTTTTTCTGCAGCTGGAGGGCTCTGGACAGGGAATCCTGCCTCCTTCTTGACCCTGCGGGGCCCTGAGCCCTCCCACAGCCCCCTCTGTCGTGGGGGCCCCCAGCACACAGGGTCGTGTTTCCTCTCCTCTCTCCTGAGCCGAGGAACAACCTTAAAGGAATCTGGAAGCTCCTAAGTGACCGTGTCTTTCCTGCTGTATCAGTTTCTAATTGTGCAGGGAAAGGTCACGAAGGAAGTCTGGGGTACGCTTTCATCCCAGGCTTGAGTTTTATTTCGTTTCCTTCCTCATTCCCCCTAGCTCTTCCAGTCCTCTGTCATAAAGTTGCAAGGCTGTTAGAATTATTTCTAATCTCATTTTAAGGTGAAGTGAAAGAAAGCCTAAGAAAGACAGCAGAGACAATGAGGGAGAAAATGGAAGGAACTAGCGAGGGGAAAGGGAAAGGGAAAGTGTGTACTTATTTCTTTGGCTGAGTTGGGTCTTCGGTGCGGCACTCAGGATCCTCGTTGGGGTCGGTGGGCTGTTTGTGACGTGTGGGCTCGAGGGCACATGGGCTCAGGAGTTGTGGGATCTTAGTTCCCTGACCAGAGATTGAACTCGAGTCCCTTGCACTGGAAGGCGGATTCTTAACCACTGGACCACCAGGGAAAGTCCCAAGGGGAAGCATTCCAAGGTTAGTGGGTGAGAACAGAAGGACAACCTTCTGTCCTCTCCTTTGACCCACAAAGTGGAACAGCAAGGGTGGGAAAGACAGTGGCTGATTGTCCCTCAAACAGAAGTGGATTTTCTGTAAAATTAATGAGACCAAAGCTTCAGGACCCTCAATTCACAGACTGCTTCCAGAGCCTTTGCAATAGCCTTACCTGGTTTTATAAAATTTGCAAGAGTAAGTTCTTTTGCAGTGAATGATTTAGAATACTGCCCTTCTCACTCCAGCTTGCTCTTGCTTACCTTTGATTCTGATGGCAGTGAGGTGGTCACAGGCATTTTAACAATCCAGCTCAGGGGAAATTGATATGAAATACTGACCATGAACATACCCTAAAACTTAACCCCACACCGTCACACCAGAGTGTTGATGAGAAACTTGTTCATGAAACTTGTCAATTCAAAGAATATCTAAGATTTGTTCTTGCACAGGGCTGGGCTTCCATGATGTCTCAGACAGTAAAGAATCTGCCTGCAGTGCAGGAGACCCAGGCTTGTTCCCTGGGTTGGGAAGATCCCCTGGAGAAAGGGTGGCTACCGGCTCCAGAATCCTGTGGACAGAGGAGTCTTGGCAGGCAACAGTCGAGAGAGCTGGACATGACTGAGAGACTAATACTTGCATAGGGCTACCTTGAGATCTCACAGGTAATCTATGAAAGATATTTGATGGAAGTCTTTTCAAAACTGACAACTATGAAATGGATATTTTCCTAAAGTACAAATAATTTTTTTAATGACTAGCCATTCTATGCTAGAGAAAAGCCTGGATTATCTTTTCATTCTCTCTGTAGACAATGCTGCTACAAAATTGTTTTTAGATGAAGAGACAGCCAAAAAAATGTAGGTAAGCATAGAATGAGCACTTCTTTCCAGGTTCTGAATCAGGTGCTGACAATTCAGAAAGGAATAAAATATGGCCCTACCCTGGGAGAGCACACATTCTAACCAGGCAAACATTTGAATGAGAAGGTCAGTAGCTCTAGTACCATGAGATGATGACTTTGGAATCCAGATCGCTTGCCTCTAGAACCGAGACTATGCAGTGTTCATGATGAAAGACTCAACAGAGGGCAACATAAGTTATCTGCTAGCTTCCTACTGAGTCAGAGAAGAGTGGTTATGGGCCCATCACCAGACTAGCCACGGTTGGATTTTCAAAGTTCTTCAAGACATTAGGGATTAAAAAAAAAAAAAAACATTGTATGGGACTTCAGTTCAGTTCAGTCGCTCAGTCGTGTCTGACTCTTTGCGACCCCATGAATCGCAGCACGCCAGGCCTCCCTGTCCATCATCAACTCCTGGAGTTCACTCAGACTCACGTCCATCGAGTCGGTGATGCCATCCAGCCATCTCATCCTCTGTTGTCCCCTTCTCCTCCTGCCCCCAATCCCTCCCAGCATCAGAGTCTTTTCCAATGAGTCAACTCTTCGCATGAGGAGGCAAAAGTACTGAAGTTTCAGCTTTAGCATCATTCCTTCCAAAGAAATCCCAGGGCTGATCTCCTTCACAATGGACTGGTTGGATCTCCTTGCAGTCCAAGGGATTCTCAAGAGTCTTCTCCAACACCACAGTTCAAAAGCATCAATTCTTTGGCACTCAGCCTTCTTCACAGTCCAACTCTCACATCCCATACATGACCACAGGAAAAACCATAGCCTTGACTAGACGGACCTTGCTGGCAAAGTAATGTCTCTGCTTTTGAATATGCTATCTAGGTTGGTCATAACTTTCCTTCCAAGGAGTAAGCGTCTTTTAATTTCATTTTAATTGGCACCTAGGAAATATGGGACTTCCTAGGTGCCAAAAATCACCCCCAAGAAATCTGTGTGTGTATTAACTAATGCAATCTTCATAATTATCCTAGAGGTAGGTCGTATTAGTCCCCGTTATAGATGGAGAAACAGAAACATGGAGAGGTTAAGGAACTTGGCTGTGATCAAAGAGCCAGGGAGAGGCAGAGTGGGCCCCATCCAGGCTGAAACCAGAACCTCTGATTCACCCAGGCTACCTGCCGGCTCCAATCTAGAGAAGCCTAGCTGGACTGTCTCCATCCCAACCAGAATTCATGAGGGTCAGCCAAAGTTGGGCAGCCAGATTATGTGAAAGGAGGGTGCGGAGAGGAGATTTCGTTGAGGAGATTTCAGCAGCACAGGTGAAAGATCCCCAGGTGTGGAGGTAGAAGCCTCCCTGTGAATCTGGGTTGAAAGTCACATGACCTACCTCGACTTCCTCACTGGAAAATGGGAACAAAGTTTCATCCTGCCAGCCAGGAAGTGCCTGGGTGAGAATCCATGAGGCCCCATCTTTGAAAGGTCTTTGCAAAGGTGGGGAAAGCAGAAGAGAAATAGAGGGGGGGAAAAAAAGAAGATGCAAAATTTTAGCCAAGAGACCCTCCCAGAGGTATTTGATGGCTGCCTCAATTAAACATATTTTGGGGTAAAATGGTTTGTGTTTTCGATTCTGCAGTGACGGATCTGCAGTACCTTTGAACAACTCCTGGAGTAGACCAAGCCAAGCCCACAGTCGCCTGGTTCCTTTGTGGGAAGATGCCAAAGATGAGCTGGTCAAGAGCGCCAGCCATGGATTATTCTGGTCCCAGGCCTTGGGCGGCCCTTGTGCTCCGCCCTGTCCCCAGGGACCCCATTCCCACCACTCCTCCAAGTCCACACTCTATTTCCAGGTATAGGTACCACTCAGTTTCACACAGCATGAGTCAGGATCCACAACTGCCAGAAAAGAATTAAAAGGATTCAAGAAAACAGTTAAAAACATCACATCCAGCTCCTGGAGTGTTGGTTTTTCTTTCTCACCTGGGGATCCAGGGATAGACGGGCAAGGAAAGCCTCACACAGGTGCCTACTGACCGTTCTTCCTGGGGTCTGGGCTGGGGGGCAGGCGGTTGGGGCAGTTGGAAAAGAAAGGAGATGTTAGAGAAAGATGCTCCCTGACCCACATCAGCTGTTAGAAACCTCCCTCGCCCCCAGGACTTCTGAGGTTTTCCTGAGTCTGTTGGCAGATTTGATCTCACACAGTATTCTTGGAATCTGAAAAACGCATCTTTCCCATTCTTGTCCCTCCTGAGTCACCGGCTCTCCTCAGCAGGATGTCACTCCCTTCAGAAAGGCTCTCCTCTCTTGTCACCAGGTGGGATGGTGGACACCTTTATGAGATCCCTTGATCCCTTGTTACCTCGTTTTCAGTCCATTCCTGGGGTTGCTCAAACTGCATTTTTTTTTTAATCGAAGTAAAGTTTCTGTACAATATTATACAAGTTACAGGTGTACAATGCAGTAATTCACAATTTTTAAAGGTTATAATCCATTTATACTTATTATAAAATATTGGCTCTATTCTTGGTGCTGTGTAATATATCCTTACAGCTTATTTTATACAAAATACTTCGTACCTCTTAATCCCCTACACCTATGTTGCTTCTCCTGCCCCGCTGGTAACCACTAGCTTGTTCTAGACATCTGTGAGTCTGCTTCTTTTTTGTTATATTCACTAGCGTTCTGCATTTTTTAGATTCCACATATAAGTGATATGACACAGTAATTGTCTTTCTCTGTCTGTCTTATTTCACATATCATAATGCCCTCCAAGTCCATTTATTTGCTGCAAATGGCAAAATTTCATTCTCTTTTATAGTTGAGTTAGTATTCCATCTATATATATATATACCAAATCTTCTTTATCCATTCATTTGTTGATGGAAAGCTTGCTGCCATGCCTTGGCTATTATAAATAGTGCAGTGATGAACATTGAGTGCATGGGTCTTTTCAAATTAGTGTTTTGGGGTTTTTTGGATATATACCCAGGAGTTGCTGGGTCATAAGGTAGTTTTAGTTTTAGTTTTTTAAGAGAACTCCATGCTATTTTCCACAGTGGCTGCACAGTTTATGTTCTCCACCAGCTGGTCTCATAGTGTATTATAGCAGCTTTTCCTCCATTGTCTCTTACAAGAGGGTGTAAATTTCCTAAGTTTCTTACAGGAGGCTGTAAGTTTCCTGAGGGCAAAGACTGTCTTGGGCATCCCTATGGCCCCCAAGCAGGCACACGGCCTAGCACAGAGCAGATGGTAAATAGAAACTGACTGACCTGAGCCCTCCTGTTATGGGGTTGATGTGTGCTCCCCACCCCCACCCCAGGAGGCATGTTGAACCCTTAAGCCCCAGAACCTCAGAATGTGACCTTATTTGGAAATAGGATTATTGTAGAGGTGATTAGTTAAGATGAGGCCACACCAAAGTAGACGGATTCCCTAATCCGATATGACTGGTGTCCTTATAAGGGGAAGGAAAATTGGCCACAGACACGGAGGGGAGATGGCCATGCGGAGACGCGGAGATTCAGAGAGAAGGCCAAGTAAAGATGCCTACAGGCAATGAATGCAGAAGATTGCCAGCCATCAGCAGAGGTGGGAGTGAGGCCTGGACAGTTCCCCGGCAGAGAACACGAGAAAGCAAGGCTGCACCGACACCTTGACTTCAGACGTCTGGTCTCCAGAGTGTGAGAAAGAAGTTTCTGTTGCTTTCAGCCACCCAGCCTCTGGTACTTTGTTGTGGCAGCCCTTGGAAACGGTTACACTCCCCTCCACCCACCTCCTCTCCAAACCCCTGTTCTTCTCCTGAAGCACAGCGTGGTCTCTGAAAGACTTCACTTCTTAACCCTTGTCTGCTCCTTGGGGACTATTCCTCAGTCCTTCCTGTTCCCTAATCTGGGCTGAGAAAAAAGCAAAGGAGATTGGTACCCATCGAGCACTGTTTCATACAAATGCTGGTTTGGTTTTTAACATACAGCCTTCCAAGTGGCCTTGAGGATGCTATCAGAAATCTCATTAGAACTTTTTTTCCAAAGACCTAAGAATCTGCCTGCCAATGCGGGAGACATAAGTTGGATCCCTGGGTTGGGAAGATCCTCTGGTTGAAGGGCATGGCAACCCACTCCAGTATTCTTGCCTGGGAAATCCCAAGGACAGAGGAGCCTGAGGGGTAACAGACCATGGGGCCGCAAAGAGTGAGACACATCTGAGCAACTAAACAACAACAGAAGTGCTTGGTGTCCAGCAGCAGGAGCCAGTGCACGTGTCTGAGCACCAGGACCCGGGGGCCAGGTCCTCCCTCTTCACCTCCCAGGAGCATTTCCCAGTCTCCCAGGGCACATTGGCGCCAGGCAGCCAGAGCCCCCAGTGCTGAGATGACAGGAAGCCGGGTGGCAGAATCTGTCCTCCACCCCACAAAAGACAGGAAATCCAGAGCTGAAGGTTGAAAATCTGACCTCAGCTCACCCCTGCATTGTGTCGGCCGGAATGAAAGAATGGGCTGCACAAAGGCCTCTAAAGAAAGTGATTAGAGCCTGTCCCCCGGGGCGAGGCAGAGAGAGACACCAGCCCAGCCCCACCACCCCAGCTCACAGGCCGGGTGGACCGGCCCACAGCTCCCAGGACGAGGACAGACTGAGTCCCTGCAAACGGGAACACCCAAGGCTCCCCCAGAGAGTGAATGCCTGGGGCTGCTTCTAACCAACCAGACTCCTGGAGCACAAAGGCCAGTGATTAAAAAAAGTGTTAGTGCACGCTCAATTGTGTCTGATTCTTTGCAACCCCATGGACTATAGCTCACTAGGCTCCTCTGTCCGTGGGATTTCGCAGGCAAGAATACCGGAGTGGGTAGCCATTCCCTTCTCCAGGGGACCGTCCCAACCCAGGGATCGAACCCAGGTCTGCCACATTGTAGGCATTTTTTTTTTTTTTTTTTACCATCTGTGCCACCAGGGAAGCCTCAAACCCCATCGGAGCAGGACTTGGTGACCGCCAGAGGGGCTGGAAACCTGCATCCTCTCCCCAGCTCTGCCAGCACTTTTCCTGGGCTTGACCTCAGTTTCTCCACCTGTCATGTCAAATTGGAATCACCTCCACCCAGCACAGAGGTGATTAGGCAAATCAAGTGAGCTGTACTTAGTCGCTCAGTCATGTCCAACTCTTTGCAAACCCATGGACTATAGCCCGCCAGACTCCTTTGTCCATGGGGATTCTCCAGGCAAGAATACTGAAATGGGTGGTCATGCCCTCCTCCAGGGGATCTTCCCAAGTCAGATTTCAAACCCAGGGCTCCTTCATTGCAGGGGGACTCTTTACCATCCAAGCCATGAACAGGCTTCCTGGAAGTGGGTAGCCTATCCCTTCTCCAGGGGACCTTCCCAACTCAGGAATTGAACCGGGGTCTCCTGCTTTGTAGGCGGATTCTCTACCATTTGAGCTAAGCTATTGGGTAACAATAACCTCTTCCATTCCTGTGATGCTTTGCATCACCCTGAGGTCCTTTATTTCATTTAATCCTCCTCGCAATCTGTAAGGTTAGAATGATCGCTCCCTGTTACAGACGAGGTCATAACTCCTGAGAGCTCAAATGACCCCCAGCTCAGAGAAGAGGAAGAATAAGCTGAAAGCATCCTCCCCACGTGCACACATGCACACACACACACACACACACATGTGACCCAGAGGCTCCAAGCTTGGTGTCAAGATGGAAGGCAGACCTGCACCAGTGGACGACTAGATGGGTGAGGGGTGGCAGGGGAATCGATCCTTCAGGACTGGCCATGTCTGTTCGGGGTTTTCCTGAAGTCTCTTACCTAAATGGACTAGAAGGTTTGTTTTCTTTTTTATTTAATGATAAAAAATCATTGTTTACCATCATTAAATATTTATTATGGGCCTTTTCACTGTATTAACTCATTTAGTGAAGGTGAACGTCATTCAGTTGTTTGACTCTGTGATCCCATGGACTGTAACCCACCAGGTTCCTCTGTCTGTGGAATTCTCCAGGCAAGAATACTAGAGTGGGTAGCCATTCCTTTCTCCAGGGCCCCTTCCCAACCCAGGGATTGAATCCTGGTCTCCTGCATTGCAGGCGGCTTTTTTTTTTTTTTAACCATCTGAGCCACCAGAGAAGCCTCAAACTCCAGTGAAGCAGGCCTCAGTGAGAGCCAGAGGGGCTGGAAACCTGCATCCTCTCCCCAGCTCTGCCAACACCTTTGCTGGGCTTGAGCTCAGTTTCTCCACCTGTCATATGGGAATCACCTCCACCCAGCTCAGAGGTGATTAGATTCCTCTGTCTGTAGAATTCTCCAGGCAAGAATACTGGAGTGGGTAGCCTTTCCCTTCTCCAGGGGATCTTCCTGACCCAGGGATCGAACCCGGGTCTCTTGAATCTCCTGTACTGCACCACTGTGCCATCTGGGAAGTCCCATATTAACTCATTTACTCCTCACAAGAAAACCAAAGTACTATTTTTATTTCTATTTTCCCAGCGTGGAAACTGAGGCTTGCAGAGATGAATAATAGGCTCAGCGTTAAAAAGGAATCCGGAAAACACACCAGGTATTCTCACCCAAGAACCTATGCTCTCAACCTGAGATGTTAAACTGGCCCTCACATGGAGGATGGGGTCCGAGTCACATCTTCTCATTATAGCTGTAAAGGCTATTGCACCCAGAGCCACACAGCGGAGGGAATCTGGGCAAAACTTGGAAAGAACAATGTTTCATTTCTGTCCTGCAAATAACAGTCACTAGGACATGTTTCCCGAGTTCCAGAAGCTCACAGTCCATTGGGGAGGAGATGGTGTGAACAGAATGACAAAGTTGTGTGACAGCAGGCATTCTCTGATGGGGGCCTGAGTGATCACAGTGCCAGGAAAAGGACAGGCTGCCTGAAGGAGTTGCAAGGGGCAGAACAGCGAGGAACTTGTGAGCCAAGCGTCCAGGTGAGCTGATGACCAGCAAGGGGGCTGATGGAGGTGGAGAAGGGCCTCCACAGAGAGGCCCTGGCACTGCCCTGGAGCTCCCGGCCATGGATGAGATGACCAGCCTTGCAGTGAAAAGTAGAAGTGAAAAAGTTGCTCAATTGTGTCTGACTCTTTGTGACCCTATGGACTATACAGTCCATGGAATTCTCTAGGGCAGAATACTAGAATGGGTAGCCCTTCCCTTCTCCAGGAGATCTTCCCAAGCCAGGGATCAAACCCAGGTCTCCTGCATTGCAGGCAGATTCTTTACCAACTGAGCCACAGTGGAAGCATGAGCTGTCTATGGGCTCCGTGTGAAAGATCAGACAGCTGACTAAAGGTTCCTATGTACTTGGCCTGAGCCCCCTCCACCTGGTGCCCCCTTCAGATCCAGGCACTTAGTCCTACCCTAATCACACTCTTCCTCACAGGGCCCAAGGGGACATGCCCACTAGATGCGAGAAGAAGCTGGTGATGCGAGGTAAAAGGGGCAAGCTAAGATAGGGCCCCCATTTGTGCTCTTGGTCAAGCCTGACAAATGCCTCCCTTTCCTGGATGGCACTGCAACACATTCGAGCAGAGAGAAGAAAGCAATTTGTTTCCCAAGGATATGGCCCAGGTCTCTACCAATTTCTCCTTTTATATCTGCTAACATTTGCCTTATATATTGAGGTGCTCCTATGTTGGGTGCATATATTTTTTATAATTATTATATCTTTTAAAATTGATCCCTTGATCATTATGTACTGTCTTTCTTTGTCTCTTGTAACAGCCTTTATTTTAAAATCTGTTCTGTCTGATATGAGTTTTGCTACCCTAGTTTTTATTTCTTAATTGGCTTAGCTGCATGGCTTGCAGGATCTTAGTTCCCCAGCCAGGGATTGCACCCAGGCCCCTCAGTGAAAGTGCCCAGTGCTGACTATTGGACAGTCAGGGAATTCCCCTACTCCAGCTTTCTTCTGATCTCCATTTGCATGGAATACCTTTTTCGATCTCCTTACTTTCAGTCTGTGTGTGCCTCTAGATCTGAAATGGAAAGAGAGGGCTCTCACACTCTGCCCTCAGCAGTCCCCAGAGCCACAGGGAGACACTGCACAATCCCTGGAGCCTCTAATGGTTCATGCTTGAGGCTCTGGGCTGCTCTGTCTGTGCCCCTTGTTCATGCCCCCAGCTCTGCTCTAGTGAACATGCCTGTGCTTCCTGCCATGAAGCCTAGGCTCTATCATCTTACAGTGATTCTCATTCCTTGCTGGATGTTAGAAATACCTGGGAAGGCTTTGAAAATCTTCAGCATCAGGAATCCCCTGGTGATCCAGTGGTTAGAACTCCACACTTTCACTGCAGATGGTGCACGCTCAATCCTTGGTCAGGGAACTAACATCACATAAGCCAAGTGGTGTGACTAAAATATATATACTGCTGCTGCTAAGTTGCTTCAGTCGTGTCCGACTCTGTGTGACCCCATAGACGGCAGCCCACCAGGCTCCCCCATCCCTGGGATTCTTCTGGCAAGAACACTGGAGTGGGTTGCCATTTCCTTCTCCAATGCAGAAAAGTGAAAGTGAGGTCGCTCAGTCGTGTATGACTCTTAGCGACCCCATGGACTGCAGCCCACCAGGCTCCTCCATCCATGGGGTTTTCCAGGCAAGAGTACTGGAGTGGAGTGCCATTGCCTTCTCCGGAAAAAAAAAAAAAAAAAAAAATATATATATATATATATATAAAATATATATATAATATATAATCTTCAGCATCATGTGGATTTAGTGAATCCAGAGATCAAAAAGACTGTGACTCTTCTCTAGGAGTTTCACAGATAGCAAAACATACATATCTTCATTGGGATATTCATAGTACTTATTGAGGAACTTGGAAGATGTAGCCTATTTTCTCTATTTTAATGATGATTAACTTGAGGCCCAGCAGGATGCCTGGCCACTATGTAAACAAATCACCTAACACCCAACGTGAAACATGAGATGCACACAGCAGAAGAGGGTAGAGTGGTTGTAAGGCAGCACAGAAGAGGGTTCAATGAATTCCAACAACATGGGTCACAGAGGGCTTTGTGGAAGAGACAGCCTATGAGCTGAGCCTTGAAGAATGGTGGTGTTGAGAAAGGGGGGACAGGGTAGCCTCCAGATAGAGGGATCACCAGGAAGAGACACACAGTGTCTTTACCCTGTGATAAACCTTATTGCTATGTGAGCCCACAAATGCTATGGTTTCTGTCATTTGCAGCTTATTTTTCTTTGTTTAAAGAAAAGTCCTGAACAGAAATATAAAACATTTAACTGGCATTTTCAGTTCTTTGAAGTACTCTGCACCAGGGCTGCTGGTATAATTGTTCACATTGTGTCCTACCCAAGAGGTGCCCTCCTGGGGCCAGGGGCGGGACTGGGGTGGGGAGTTGATATCCAGCTGCATTCTGTTCACCAATCCGTGCATCCAATGTGGTCTGCATCTGCCTAGAGAGGAGAGGAAAGTGAAAGTGTTAGTCACTCAGTTGTATCCAACTCTTTGAGACCCCATGGAAGTATAACCCTCCAGGCTCCTCTGTCCATGGAATTCACCAGACAAGAATACCGAAGTGGATTGTCACTCCCTTCTCCAGGGGTTTTTCCTGACACAGGGATCAAAACTGAGTCTCCCGCACTGCAGGCAGGTTCCTTCTGTCTGAGCACCAGGGGAGAGGAGAAGCCTTTCTCTAATTCATGCAAAGGTGCCATGTAGGCTATTGGTAGGCAGTGCTGCAGATCAGAAGAAATACGAAATCCATAGCATTCAAAGCAATTTGTTTCTGGACTTCCCTGGTGGTGTGGTAGATAGGAATCTGCCTGCCAAAGCAGGAGACACAGTCCAATGCCTGGTCCAGGAAGATCCTACATGTTTCAAAGCAACTAAGCCTTTGCGCCACAACTACTGAGCCTGTGCTCTAGGACCTGAGAAACGCACTGCAATGAGAAGTCCATATACTGCAACGAAAGTAGCCCCCGCTCACTGGACCTAGAAAAGGCCCATGTACAGCAAAACACCCAGCACAACAACCTCCCCCACCAAAATTTGTTATTCTCAGAGTCTAAGTGTCTGCTGATATCCCCAAATCTGTCATTTGGGGTAAGACAAAAAAAAAGAGAGAACTGTTCCCACCAATCCAAGTGGTTTTTAGATTTTGTATGGACACAGTGTGAGTGCATGTAGTCATCGTTTGATCTCCTTTTAGTCTGGGGACATAACAATGTAGGGGCTAAAAAGAACATACCCAGCAACCAGATTTTAAGAAGATTCTTTCATCCACCACAGACACGTAAGAACCAGAAATCTACAGATGGGAACAAGAATGACTTCAAACATAACACAATCCAAAACCTTCATTTTACAGAAAGATACAGTTTAGAGAGAGGTTTCCCAGGTGGCTCAGTGGTAAAAGAATCTGCCTTTCAATGCAGGAGGTGCAGGAGACACTGGTTCGATCCCTGGGTCAGGAAGATCCCCTGGAGGAGGAAATGGCAACCTACTCCAGTATTCTTGCCTGGGGAATCCCATGGACAGAGGATCTCGTGGGCTTCAGTCCATGGGGCCACAAAGAGTCGGACACAACCGAGTGACTGAGCATGCGCTCACACACAGTATAGAGAGACACATTCAATCATTCATTCATCACTTGCTGCTTGCCTACTATGTGCAAAATTCATTCTAGAAAATACAGAACAAAGGCCAGAGAGCCTCTTACCCCTAGTAAGAGAGATAAGACATAATAAAAAAATAATTCATGACCTAATAAAGATACAAAACAAACAGGCATATTCATATGTATTTATGTGTTTATGGAAAAATCTAGAAAGATGTACACCAGCATTTTAATAGTTGTTCTCTCTGGAGGGTGGGTTACTAGTGATATTTTTGTTTCTCTCTTATACTTCATTGGCTAATTTTTTTCATAGTGACCATAGCTGGGAGGAAGCGAGTTACCTTCATTTCCCAAACCCAAAATGATACAGGAAAAACACCAGGTGAGGTTAGAGGCTGGGAAGACAAGTCTACAGTGTGAAGTTTTGTGAAGGAGAGACCTTAAAGCTGGTTCCTGGAAGATGTGTGGGCTTTGGATGTGAGAAGATGAGTGGAGGGAAGAAAGAAAACACAAGGTCAACAAGGCTTGACATAGAAGAAACTGTGAGCAGTGGCCTTGCTGAGCCAATTCTGAGGCTCTCAAAGGTCTGGGCTCCTCCTACAAGTTCAGGAGTGCTGAGGAGCTCCCCCAAGAGAAGCAAGCATGATGATTACTAGTTATTGAAGCTGACAAGCACCATCCAGGGAATTTTGTATGGCTTAAATATATGCCAACAAAGGTCTGTCTAGTTAAAGCTATGGTTTTTCCAGTAGTCATGTATGGATAAGAGAGTTGGACCATAAGGAAGGCTGAGCATCAAAGAATTGATGCTTTTGAACTGTGGTGTTGGAGAAGACTCTTGATAGTCCCTTGGACTGCAAGGAGATCCAACCAGTCCATCCTAAAGGAAATCAATCCTGAATGTTCATTGGAAGGACTGATGCTCAAGTTGAAGCTCCCACACTTTGGCCACCTGATGCAAAGAACTGATTCTTTAGAAAAGACCCTGATGCTGGGAAAGATTGAAGGTGAGAGGAGAAGGGGATGACAGAGGATGAGATGGTTGGATGGTATCAGCAACTTGATGGACATGGGTTTGAGCAAGCTCCAGGAGTTGGTGATGGACAGAGAGGCCTGGCACACTGCAGTCCATGGGGTCACAAAGAGTCAGGCACTACTGAGTGACTGAAATAAATTGAATTAAATATGCTCATATGTTCTTCCAGAGTCAGGTGAGACCCAAGTGAATCCCTCTCCTCAGACCCCATGGCAAGTTCCCCATTGCATGGAGGTGGTCCTTAGACTCCACCCATCCATCTCACCTGCTGCCCCAGTGTGCACTTGTACCCTAAACACACTCCATTCATACCTCCATGCAGCTCCACTCAGGCTGCCCCTCAACCCAGAATGGTCTTCCTGCCTTTCCCCTTCATGCCAATCACCCATCTTTAAGGCTACCTTGCATACCATCTCCTTTATGGGAAGGCTCTCTTGTGCATCCTGCAACCCCAAGTCTCTGAAAACTATCTGCATTCACATCTCACCTTCCTTCCCAGGTGATGGTCAGAGTCCTCAGCAGCCATGACTGTTCTTCCCACCAGCCCTTCATCTCCTTCACCTGCCCACAGGTCCCATCCCTGAAAGGGTTGACTAGAACGGCATTGAATGCTTTATATTTTGTTGTGGAGCCCTACTACAGGAAGGGCAAATGTTATGTGGCTCAGGAGACTTGGGGAGCCTGGCATTCTGTAATCCTCAAACTCCAAGAAATCAAAGCAACATTGTATTTCAACTTCACAACACATTCTGTGATCAGGCATCGCAGTAGCATTTTACAGAGGAGGTAGGGATGTGGAGAGGGAACCCCCACACTGCAGCCATTCTGCACTTAAGAGCTGACTCTCTCAGGGCCCTCCAGCATGAGATTTATAATAAGGGTACCATCTGCATATTGAAGAGTCCCCAGATCAACTCTCATTCCCAAGCTCCAGGCCCTTTGTCCCTTCTCTTAATAATATGCACATGTCATTAACATGACAGACTCTTTCCCCTTCAGGGGGCCTGGGAAGGGAGGATCTTCAGCTGGGCACTTGTGCCCCTTGAATAAGGATTTTCAGAATGTGGAAACTATTGATCCCTGGGAGTTAACTGAGGGTGACTCCCCAAAGCTAAATATATGTAAACATCTCTTTTAAAGGTGCTTAAAGTCTCTCCTGGTGGCTCAGACAGTAAAGAATCTGCCTGCAATGAGGAGACCTGAGTTTGATCCCTGGGTCAGGAAGATCCCCTGGAGGACAGTATGACAACCCACTCCAGTGTTCCTGCCTGGAGCATCCCACGGACAGAGGCGCCTGGCGGGCTACAGTCCATGGGGTCATAAAGAGTCGACAGGACTTTGTGACTAACACTTTCACTTGCAGAAGGTCTATTTGACTTGCCTTCTCCTTCATTCTGTGAAAGAACCCACCTTCAAATCCTCAGGGATGCCATCCTTCTTCCACCCACCCTTCCCCTCAACAGACTTCTCCAAAATGGTTTCACAACCGCCAATAAAAAGGAAAACTCCAGCCCGGGAGTCATGAATCTCACAGATGACGTTAACAGCAATTTCATCACAGGGTCTTCAACCCAGGGAACGAAGCCCCAAGCCCTGTCTAGGTGCCTGAACTACAGCTCCTCTGATGTAACAGAATACACCTCCCCAATGGGTCTTGTGGAGGATTTTACACCATGTGTCCCAGGCAGTCTCTGGGACCAGTCCATCCCCAGATGGCTTTAGGAAGGCCAAGCCTTCACTGCTTGGGATTATTTGGTGACTTAAAAATTGCTCCTTTGGCTCCTTGCAAAGACCTGAGAAATAAAGGGGATGCAAGAAGGGCCAGACTAGAAGACAGAAGCCAGCATCATGGTCACGCCTCCATAACATTTTTATTATCATCAGTAGTGTTATCATTATCATTATCTTGAAGGAGACCCAGAAGCTGATAGAAGTAGAGGGGGCTGGCCAAATGGATGTGGGTCCCCGGCCTTTATTACCCTCCCATCTTCCCATTCCTGGTTGACAGCATCTCCAAAGGAAAAGAGAGATTTCTCCTCCTTCCACAACCTCAGGATGACTTGTTCCAGGTCACGTAGCAGAGGTTCCAGAGTTCAAATCCCGGTGCTTGGACACCAGAGCAATATTCTTTCCAGCCCATTTTTGCTTGCCAGGCCCTTGAACTCTGCAGGGCTGGTTGAGCCCTCAGGCTGTGTGTGGTGCGGGTCCCAACTTCAGCCTCCAGGCCTACCCAGCTAGCCTGGCCAAGCTGGTCCCACCCTGCAGTGAGAGCACAGCAAGCCCTGAGGGTGTGTGGGTTAGGCTTAGCAATGGGAACTCTCCACTCCCATGTGCCCAGAGACTCGGTGTTTACTGGGACACAGGACTTTCAGCTTTAAAACTGGGACAGTCATGAGCCGACTGGGACCAGTCAATCATGCTAGGTAAAGGTGGGGGATGGGGGTAGGGGAAGATACCACATCCCTGCAAAAGGGCTCAGTTCAGTTCAGTTCAGTCACTCAGCCATGTCCAACTCTTAGCGACCCCATGGACTGCAGCACACCAGGCTTTCCTGTCCATCACCAACTCCCAGAGTTTACTCAAGCTCACGTCCATTGAGTTGACAATGCCATCCAACCATCTCATCCTCTGTCCTCCCTTTCTCCTCCCGCCTTCAATCTTTCCCAGCATCAGGGTCTTTTCAAATGAGTCAATTCTTCGCATCAGGTGGCCAAAGTATTGGAGTTTCAGCTTCAGCATCAGTCCTTTCAATGAATATTCAGGGCTGATTTCCTTTAGGATGGACTGGTTGGATCTCCTTGCAGTCCAAGGGACTCTCAAGAGTCCTTCTCCAACACCACAGTTCAAAAGCATTAATTCTTCAGTGCTCAGCTTTCTTTAAAGGTCAACTCTCAAAAAAGGGCTTCTCCTTCTTAAATGGAAACACTGTGGAGACAACATGTGAGTGGCAGTGAGCACCACAGTAAGCCTTCCATGGTGGGTTCTACTCCAATTACCCAGCCCTCAGAGTCCATGCCTCCTCCAGTGAAGTGTGTGTTGGGGGGGCTTAATTTGCACTCGAGCTAAATGTTGCTTCTTTGCTCCAACATGTTCACATTGTGGTTCATCACAGTGGACAAGAAAAAAGTGCTCCTGGGATTGGCCAACCAGAGGAACCCACAGCCACATACAACACAGCAGCCTCCACACACATGCAGCCAACAGTAACGGAGGCTCAGACCTCAGTGACTAAATGACATGCGCACTTATATTACCCAGAGGAATTTCCAAAGAGGAGAAGTGATCTCCCAGAACTGTCAAATGAAATGCCTTCACTGGCATCCCGGAAGTTTACAAGACAACAACCCAGAAGACACGGAGAAAACCTCCGACTTCATTATTTTAATTATTTTAATGAGATGTTTGGGGAACAGGGTTTCTAGTCGAAAGATGTTTTTCCCTCAAGAGAAACTATAACATATTAGTTCAGGGAATTCAGAAGAAGGACCAGTTTAGGATTAGAAAGATCTACTTTCATATCCAAATGCAAACCAACCATTTACAATAGTAAACTTTGCTCTCAACCCTGCCCTCCTTGTCAACAAAAATGCCTCTTAACTATAGTTTGAGCATCTTCAAATCTCTAGTATTTGTATAAATTCCCTGTTCTTCTTGGCTTTATGCCAAAGAAAAGTGGCTACAGCAACCCAAGCGAATACTCAAGGTATTAGCTGTCTGTTATCATATTCTGCTTTCATTTGAGCAACACAATTAAGAATTGAATTTATCATCGTTTTCTCTAGTTCCATATGAGACAAGCCTGTGTATCCAGTTGCACAAATTGAGAATCTCTAGCTGGCTGTGAACAATGAGTCAAGTCTTTTCGCTGGTAATAATTATTGACTATTATGGGACAGTTACTTGTTAAAGGTACCATGGAGCAGGGCAATCAGAGATATGCCTATTGCCTTTAAAGGTGTATCCTAGCTGGGGGAAACCTACTTAGAGATGAATCCAGAAAGCAAACAATGAAGTAAAAGGCACATGCTGAATAAGAGCTGACTGTGGCAATAGGAACTCATAGAAGATTCCCCAGTGCTGTCCCATTCTTCATACACTGTATGGCATTCCCTATTAGAACCTTGGGGGTGATGATTGCTATTGTTGTTTGAGAGTTACAGAAAGTGAGAGGCAGAGGGAGGTGGCTTACCCTCAGCCACAGACTGAATAAATGGTAAAGCCTAGTCCTTCTTTTCACCCAGAGCTTCCTGGAGACTGGAGAAAGTTTCCAAGCACTGCAGATATTTGTAGCAATTCAAGGCTTCAGGCACTCCCCAAATTCAATGACTCTCCTTAGAACTGAAAGGACTTCCCTGGCAGCCTAGAGGTTAAGACCCCTCTTTCCCAAAGCAAAGGTCACAGATTCGATCCCTGGTTGGGGAAGATCTTGGTGCATGATGTTGCTAAAAAGAAAAGAAAAGAAAAAAGCAAAATACAAAATTATCAAAAGATTTAAAAAAAGAAGAAGAAGAACTGAAATGGAGCCCTGGAAATCACCAACTCCAACCCCTTTCACTTCCAGACAAGACAATAGAGAACCAATCGCTTACCTCCTGTGCCAAGACTGCAAATAGCGAATAACTGAGCTAAGATCCAAGCCCCAAACAAGTATTTTTATTTCCCAGAGTTGCCTTCCAGTCCACAGGTAACATCATTCTGTAGGGTGAAAGGACTGCTTTCATGGTCCCCTTCAGGAAAATAGTGGACGGTAACATAAGATCCAAAATTCAATGGGTAACAAGCTATGGATTTGTGAAAAAATAGACTTATCTCTTGCAAACCACCTCCCCAAAGCCTGCTGAAATTCTTGGGGTTGCTGAAAGGCAGAAGAAAATTGATTTCGCCTTGCATCTCACAGCACCCCGGCTGTGTTTAACACAGGGGTATGGCTGTGTGTGTTCTCCCGATATGCATTGTACCATGGGTTTGTCTGCTTCAGCCATAAAAAGGCTCTGTTACTTCTCCTGGTCAAAGGTTTCAGGATGAATGTCTTGTAGCAGGATACGCCAATATCAAAAGAGATCAGGTAACTCTGGTCAGTGGCCTATGAAGAGATTTCCTTTACAAGTAAGGAAAACTAATAAACCATTGTAGAAGGCGTCGATGTTCTGCCACACTCAAATTCCTAGGCTTCATCTTAAAATAGGCTTCAAAGCTCACATTCATTTGTTTCCAAGGTACCCGTTTTCAGGTTTTGTAAGGCCTCTATTGAGGAACAAAAGTCTGCAAAGTTCTTGTTAAGTGCAGGCTTGTGAATTTGTTCTACCAGCAAAGGTTTTTTTTTTTTTAAAGATTCTTTTCCCTAGTAACATACTAGGGAAATGGAGAAAGGAAGGTTTCTGTTAACAAGAAATCAGATTATTGAATAGATGTACATCGTTCCCAGCATGCACCAGGCACTATTCCACGTGCCATGCGTTAGCTAATTTCTGAAATCCCCCAGAAGCCCAGGCGAAGTACATGGTGCCTTCAACCCTAAAGTGCCTGTGGGGAAACGACACAGCCCAGTGCTCTTCTGTGGGAGTCGGATTCAAACCGTACGCTTTAACTCTAGAGCACACTCAACTACGGCTTTCTCCTGCTTCCCTTTGGGGTTGGAAAGAAGACGTTATTGGGGCAACGTTGCAGACATCCAGAGGAAGATGCAGAAGGAAGAGCCTTGAACTGGGAAGACTGAGGGCACAACTGTGCCCCAGGGTGCTCTCGGCTGACCCTGCCCCTCAGCTCCACGGAAACTTCCAGATCACTCTACTCTAAACTGCAACTCTCTTCCCTCCTGCTGTGGCACCTTAGAATTCCTCCATCCTGTTCTACTTTCACAGCATTCACCACCTTATTCAATGCTATTTAATTTAGTTGATTATTTTCTTTCTTTTTTACTGTTGTCACTCTCTCCGAGAATATAAGCTCCCTAAATCATGGATTTGGGGGAATTTTGTCTCTTGTTCACTGATGTCTTCCAAGCTCCTGGATCTGTGCTTGGTGGGTGTGAAGTAAATGTTTGCTATGAAAGAGAGAAGGAACAGAAGGAAGAGGGGAGGATGGGAAGGAGAGAAATGAAGAAAGGAAAAAGAAAAGTGAGCGGACCATCTACTACTTTCTCATCCAGTTTTCCACCTCTGAAATGGGACACCGAGCTTAATGGCTGCTAGTGTTAGTCACTCAGTCGTCTCTGACTTTGTGACCCCATGGACTGTAGCCCACCAGGTTCCTCTGTCCATGGAATTCTCCAGGCAAGAATCCTGGAGTGGGATGCCATTTCCTTCTCCAGGGGATCTTCCCAACCCAGGGATCAAACCTGGGCCTCCTGAACTGCAGGCAGATTCTTTACCATCTGAGCCACCAGGTAAGCTGCTTCCAAATATAATAACCTCTGATTCTAAAGACAATCCAAACCCAACCCAAATTAGGATTTTCGAAAGACAGCCATTATGGGGATGAAAGAGTCAAACCCAGAAGACCCAGTTGCCAACACAGGTATAGAATGAATTGGCCAGCACTCCTGGAGAATTGTGAGACTCGGGTATAAAAACTTGGGTGATCTCTCAGATGCTACACAGAGGTGGGAAGACTGGAACCACTGTCACTACAGCACAGGGGACCTGTGGCCTCAGATGAGTGTAAAGACTTCTTAGGCCCACGGTAGACCAGCAAACCAGCTCCCTCCAATAGCAAGCTCCATACCGGGAGCCTGGAGGAAGCTGATTCAGCCACGGGACCCCTCACAGACTTTGGATCAACCAAAGTTGGTGATATACTTCCCACCAAGGACTTGATTCCAGACTGTGGGCTCCCTGAAGACTGGCCTCCCGTGTGTGCTCTATTTTCACTTCCAGCAGTCAGTTTCCAAGGTTAACTGATGCCCAGTGGATCTGCTTCCCTGACAGGAGTTAGCCCAAGAGCTTGCGAACCCAGTTGGCAGGAGGCACTCCATAACGGTTCTCACTGCGTTCCTTCATCTGCTGCCTACTCAGCCATCAGCCCTTCTACCAGCTTCTGCCAAGGCCCTGTCATCTGCCAGCCACCTGGCCAGGGCTGAAGAATCAGAGGTGGACAGAATGCTGTACTTGCTTTAAGGGAGGTAGCTCAGCTGGTAAAGAATCCGCCTGCAATGTAGGAGACCTTGGTTCGATCCCTGGGTTGGGAAGATCCCCTGGAGAAGGGATTGGCCACCCACTCCAGTATTCTGGCCTGGAGAATTCCATGGACTGTATAGACCATGGGGTCACAAAGAGTTGGACACAACTAAGCAACTTTCACTTAATGGTCAAGGAGTTCCGGGAGGGTGATGAAGATAGCTCTTCTCTCTTCAGAGGTAATGAGGGATTAGGAGCTGAACACCCACCCCCACCCTCCACCTTGGATATGAGAAATGCTCCCTGAAGGAGGTGATGTTGCATTTGCCATTCAAGGTTGAAAAATATTTCAATAAACGGAAACTGGGTAACCCAAGAGGAAGGAATATAGTGGGACAAGTCGGAGGTGAGAGACCGTGAGCGTGTGGTTGGAAGGAGTGGTGTCTGTGGAGGAGGGGTGATGGAGCTGGTGTCCAGGGTGGAAGCAGCCTCGCGAGCTGGGCTGAAGATTTGGATTCAGTCAGAGATCCCCAACCTCCAGGCCTTGGACTGGTACCTCCTGCCAGATCAGGGGCAGCATTAGATTAGAAATAAAATGCACAATAAATGTAATGCACTTGAATCATCCTGAAACCATCCCTCCCAATTGTCTTCCATGAAATCCATCCCTGGTGCCAAAAAAGGTTGGGAACCACTGCTGGAAGTGGTGGGGAAGCATTGGAAGTTTTTGTGCAGGGTGAGCTAGCTAGGACTAATATGGAAACACTCTGTAGATGGATCGGTGAACCAGGAGGTAAGGAAGCCACCATATGAGTGTGGGGAAAGCCAACAGCATGGAAGAACATGGGGTTGATTATCAGAAAACTCCAGTCCCAGGTGATGCCACTAATTTGACGTGGGGTCCTATAAGCCCATTCCATAAAATGAAGTAATGCAACGAGATGACCTCCACAATCCCTCCAAGTCCTATGATTTATTGATCTAACCAGTAGAGTGGTTTCTCAGTCTCAAAACTGCTCTTGGAATGCAGAGGGTCTCTCATGTTATTGAAAGGAGTGGTTCAATTCTTCTGTGACTACAGCAATTACTTTTTAGATAATTGCAGAGCTAAATTGGATGGCACTTTCCCAGTGGCAAATAAGAGGTATTTTATTGTAGTTTTAATGTTTTAATACATATTTTTGATCCACCTAAAGCAAAAAGTTCTCTTTAAGGTAGCATAGAGAACATTATTAAAAAGGTTGTTAAACTAACAATGAAAAACAGATCATAAACATTTAGAAGAGAGAATGGGCACTAAGTGTGTAAAATTTGAAATGGAATTTGGCTCTGAGATTCCCAGCAGCCAGAGCAAAAATGAAGCCTGGTAGAAATGCCAATCTAGGGCCTCATTCATCTCAATGGTTTAACCTCCGACAGGGCTGTAGTTCCAGTCATCTGAAACACTTCTGTAGCACCTTATGGAATCGCAACAAACAGAAATTGGGATGACTGAGTGGAGTTTTAAGAATCTGAGGTCTCTTGGCTCATGGGTACAGACAAAATACAGACTGCAGGGAGATTTGGGGCCAGTAAAATGCAAATAGATGGGAAGTCTTTTTGAATGACAATTCAGAAAGGACTTTCAAAGGGTGTTACTTTCTAGTGTGGGGATGGGGGCAAGGAGGGAGATTAAGGAGTAAAAAGATTTCAACATGGTCTGACCATTGGCAATACCACCAGCCTCTTAGGAAATGTGGCTGAAAAGCTGGTGGGGGCGGGGGAGGACCTCAAATTCTAAACTGCCCTGAACTATGTAACATGGCCAAAGCAGCTGGAGACCCACATGGCCCAGGCAAGCAAAGCTCTTTCTCATTCCTGGACCTGTTTTCTTCTGAGCAGAGGTCTTTTCAGTACAAAGCTCCTATCTGAGATGAATGAAACCTTAGAGAAATGGCCTTGAATACCACCATCACCTAAGAGAAATATTTGTAGGCTCTATTCTGAGAAGCTGAACACCTCCTCAATAAGGATATCACCTCCCATGAGGGAAACTGTGAAATTGCCCCCTAGCTTCATTGTTATCCCCGTTCCCCAGACTCCAGAACCTGCAAAGGTTAATGCTGCTTCCATAGGCTAGTCCAAACTAACAGGAGTGTCAAGCAGACAGAGCTACACTCATACCCCAGTGCCTCTCCTGAAGGGATGGGGCACTTGATTGGGGCCACACAGTTGTCACACCACACATCAGTTAGCTTTTTGAGGGGAGGGACCAACTCCATCCTTATTTGGCTACAATGCCTTAGCTTAGTAAATTCTGACCAGAGCTTTCTTCTTGGAGACCAACTACATATACTTTATGCCAAAATATAATGCCATCAGCTAACAGAACAAAGGTTACCAACACCAAACACAACCAATTTGCAGAACTCGGGGCCTTAATTTTACTTCTCATTCTAAAGAATCTGATGTCCCAGCTGTTTAGTTAAAAGGACCCTGATGCTGGGAAAGATTGAAGGCAAAAGGAGAAGAGGATGGCAGAGGATGAGATGGTTAAATAGCACCACTGACTCAATGGATATGAATTTGAGCAAACTCCAGGAGACAGTGAGGGACAGGGAAGCCTGGTGTGCTGTAGTCCATGGGGTCGCAGAGTCAGATATGACCTAGTGACTAAACAACACAGGAAAATGTTTTTAAACTATACGATACTATTGGTAGCACATATAATCACTAATAACATATCGATATTGTATAATTTGGGAGAAAGCTCATAACCTTCCTAAGCTCAGTATCCTCCCCACCAAGGGGGCACAATGGCAATTTATCTGTGGAAAACCAAGTTCCCTCTCTAGATTATGTGCTCTTTACAATCACTGCCTAAGAGCTAAGAGTTTAACCATTGCTACTAAGGAAAAAAAAAATGTTGCATCATTTAATTGCTATTTATTTTCATAAACATGAGGTATTTCAAAGTGCTATAAGATGCAGCACTAAATATATACATTTTGAAGAAATTAAAACACAGAACTTTGCATTTACCCAGTTCTATGCACCAAACATGAACAAATACATTAACAGGAAGAAACAGGCTAGGAAAAAGGCATATATATATAGTAAATTTCTTTACAAAAGTTTCTTAGTTCAAAAAGTGATAAAGTAATATCTACTCAAAACTTTCACAACTCATTTTCATACGAAAATATAAGTATCAAATTTAGTTATGTATCAGCATCATACTAAAGTATACAGGCAGTTTAAGAATTAGTACAGTACATAACAGAGATTAACAATATATTTGTATACAAAACATGCTCCTCAAACATTGAGGTATTACAGTACTTAGGTGTGAACTTCCAGTCTAATACTGGCCGCAAAAGCCACCTCTCATTACCCAGGATGTATACAAAAAGGCAGGTGTGTCCATGGTATTTACAGAAATGTTCCCCAGGGGTATCAGTGGCAAACCCCCACGTGGCATCGGCTGGAACTTAAGCACCATTTGAAAAAGAAGGAATGACTTTCTGTCTGGAAACTTGGAACAAACAAGGTGACTTCAACAGCCCCAGAAGGCTCCCAACGGTCACAGGCTTCAACCGCTGTCTCAGAAGTGACGCACAGGAAAGCCGCCAGGGTCACCAGCATCCCACCAATGCAGGTCCTGGTAGGACCCCTCGTGTCCTGCTCCCCACCCCAGATCCGAACTCGACGGGGGACCGATTTGAAAGTAAACCAACATTCTTAATGTCAACACAAGGTTTGTTTAAAAAAAAAAAATCAAAATGTGCAAAGTGGCAGTGACTGTCCAGTTCTGAGATGCATTCAGCAAGTCCGAGCGTGTTCAATTTTCTTTAGCAACTGCTGCTGTCTGGCCTGCAGCTTCTCCTTCTCCAGCAGAAGCTGGTGCTCCTCGGCCTGGAGGGAGTGGACGTACTCGGTGGCCTTTTTCAAAATGACCACTTTGGCGGCCTTCTCGTTCTTCACCAGCTCTGGCACGTGGTCCCTGAGCGTGAGAAAGCTGGAGCGCAGGTCATTGCGGCGCTGGCGCTCCAGGATGTTGTGGTTCCGACGGCGCTCGCTGTCCTCCGAGTCAGAGTTGCGGGGGCTCAAGCTCTTAGCCTTGGGCGGGGGGACACTCTTGAGGGGCCGTGGGGAGGCTTCGCTCTTGATCTTCTTCTGGGGGGGTGCCTCCTCGCTCTCCACGTAGGGTGATGGGGCGGCATAGTTGTGCTGCTGGTGGATGGGGACGCAACGTTTGAGGATCAGCTCCCCTGACGCAGCCCTCCCGGGGCCCAGGGCTGCGCTCTTGGGACGAACGGTGATGGTGAAGGTGGTGACAGCCTTGCTGCTGGAGGACGACCGCCGCTTCTCCACGGTCACCACATCGATCTCCTCCTCTTCGTCTTCCTCCTCCTCGTCTTCATCATCTTTGAGAACAAGATGAGAGTTATTCTCAAAGTAAGACACATAGGAATGAAATATACACAGTCTCACAAGGTAGGCCTGGCACGTGGTCTGTTATTACTGATCCATCAGCATTAGTCTCTGAACAGAGATGTATATACTTTTCCCCTCCCCATCCTCATCCTCCATTCAAGCTTGAGTGGGTGGCAGAAACTAAAAGAACCTTGGCTTTGGAGTCAAGACAGAATCCTGGCTTCATCACAGTTTTCCCAGCAATGAAATGGGGAATGACACCATAGATTGAGTTGAAGGGATAATATATAGACAGAAGCTCAATAAACAGTAAGCTTTCATCATCGTCGCTAGTCTGTCCCGTAGACTTATTTATATTTCCATCTCCATACTTAACTGACACTTCTCATTTTAGGAGCCTCAGCTAGCCACTACTTACACATGATGGAGTTTGATTTTTAAGTCAAATAAACTTAAAGAACAATTTAATTAACTAAGGAAGAAAAATACCTTGTCTTCCATGAACATGAGTTCTATACAGTAAGCAGTTTTTCAACTAACAAAGATTAGACCTTAACTGCAAAGTTGTAATCCATTGGAGCTCTAAACCCAAATAGCGGGGCAACTCTTCTCAGTCACCACCAAACAACACCCACAAGAACATGAAGCATCGTGTGTCCATTTTCATTTACCACCCCCCCCCCCCTTTTCATTTACTACCAGGCTTGGATAGAAAATTATTGTTTAAAATGCAAGCATGAAAATCAAAACACATCTTCGGCTTGATCTGAAGGGGACCGGAAAGCTGAACAATTGTGGGATTTGTTCTAAAGCCGAAATGTGAGGCTGTTCCAGTCTGTGGGTCCCTTTAAGCCAATGTTTTGGTTTTCTGCCAAGAAGACAGCTGTTGGAAGGAAGTGCTTCCTCACCGAAAGCTGTCAAGGCACAGACATTAAAGGGGCAGACCCGTTCAAACTGGAGGCTTATCACCAAGTTTCCTTCCAGGAGCCTGGGACCAATCTGTCCTCAGCCCCAAAGGAAATTTAGGCTTTTTATGCATCTGTATTCTGAAAACACTGGATTTCAAAGGTCCAAGGCTCCCAGCTCCAGGGACAAGAGCTATTCCAGTATTTGGGTAGAGTGCTTCACTTCCAGGCAAAATCTTGGTTTTAACCCTACCCTTCAGTTTCAGCAGCAGGCACACAATAGAACTAATCAATGAGTGCTCCAGGGTGTGTGCATTCCTTGACAGCCGGCTAAGCGCCCGCCCTCACCTTTGAAGGGCACTGGGTTACAGAAAACAACTCGGATCTGAAATTAGTCCTAGAATTTTGGCTAGAAGACAAAACTCGGCCGGTTTTCACTGCACACTGTAAAGAGGCAGCCCCTTGAGAATGCACACAACCGCTGTGGTACTTGCCGCCAGCTGCTCAATGAAGGGGGGGGGGGGTGGCCCCACCACCACCCCCAGCCTTTCCGATCCTCGCCCGCCCGCTGGCCAGCATATCGCCGCCTGCTGGCGACCAACCAGAAGCAAATAGCCCACCACCCAGACAGAGCGAAGGTACGGAGGTTTGAAAAAATAAAAAATAAAATCGGTACTCGCTATTTGTGCAATGCCCCTTAACTTCCTGCACCCTTAATAGGATTTTGCACAGGCTTGCCCTTTATGGAGGGTCTCTCCACCCCTGACCTGTGTCTGTCCTTTTTCACCCCTTGGGCTAACAGGTTTCTGTCCAAGCAATGCACCCTGCGGCCCCCTGAACCCCAACTCGGCTTTAACCACTCAACTTTTCCTAATTTCCCCCCCACCCTCGGAGGGAACGCTGCCAAGAGAGATGCGGGACAGGGTGGGGGCCAGTGATGGAATCAGGCTTCCGGAGGGAGCTGAAGGAACTTCAGTTAAGGAGAGGCTGGAGAACACAGCTTTCACTCACCCTCTCCTCCAAACCCTGGGGATGGGCCTGGGAAAAACCTAACCTCTCAGCCATCAGTACTGTCTCCAAAATACCCTCTCCCAAAGCCAGAACTCGTGAACCACAAACGGGGGGGCCACCCCAGCCCCAGCGCCCCAAGGAGGCAGCCGGACCCTGGCTCCCGCTTTACCTGAGTCGCTCAGGGTGTCCTCTCCGGAGGTGCTGAGGGCCTTGTGGTCACTGGCGCTGGCCAGGCGGCCGCCGGTGCGCGGAAGGGCGACTACCGGGGCGGCCGCCGGGGCTGCACTGCCGGCCCCCGAAGCGACCGCGGCGCCTGCCGCCGGGGCATTGGCTGGGGAGGCGGGCACGGGCGCGGGCTCGCGCTTGTTCACCGGGAACGGGAAGACCACGGCGGGATCCACGCACTCGGCGGCCGGGTGGGCGAGCTCGGCGGGTAGGGCGGCCCCGGGGCGGCCCGGCCCGGCTGCCGCGGCTCCGTGGCCGCGGCCCGGGGGGCTGGGGGCGCCCGGGGCCGGGGCTGCGGGCCCCGCGGCGGGCGGGCGGCCGTGCTGCAGCTTCTCGCTCACCGCGCGCTCCAGCTTCTCGCGGGCCGAGAAGCCGCTCCACATGCAGTCCTGGAGGATGACCGGGTTGGGGGTGAGACCGCCCAGACCCCCCAGGCCGAACGCGTCCTCCTCGGCCGGGTTGCCCCACAGATCGGCCTCGGGCAGCAGCATCTCGGTGGCCCAGTTCGGGGGCTCGGGGCTGTGCTCCGGGAAGGCACGGCTGGGCGACAGCGGGGGCGTGGGCAAAAGCTCAAACTTCTTCCAGATGTCCTCCCCCGGGGGGGTCGAGTCGGGGCCGCCGAAGTAGAAGTCATCTTCGTCCGGGTAGAAGCAGGGCTGCAGCGAGTCAAACTCGAGGTCTGGGTTCTTGCAGATCATGCCCGGCATGGTGGACGCGGTGCAGCTCGGCATCGGCTCGCCTCCTGGCCCCCGAATGAGGGCTTCTTTCCGCTCCGCTCTTTTTAGTTCGGGGGGTGCTTCCTTCCCGTGGGGGGCGTGGAGGGCGGGGGCCCGCGCCAACCTCCAACACTGCAACCGGCAGACACACCAGGAGAGGGTTGGCAAGCGGAGCCGGATGCGGGGTTGGGGGAGTGTGTGGGGGGGGGGGACGACAGGCAGCGGTCACCCCCTCTTCCTCGGTTCCTCAGTCTCCCCTCCAAGCCCCCCACTCCGCCCAGCGCTCCCGAAGGTGGAGGAAGTTGTGTCTCTCGCTCTCTCCCTCCCTCCTTTTGTGTACAAGCTGTCTACGACAGGGGTGGGAGGGGGCATGCAGATGCGGGGGGTGGTGGCCTGGCTCTGCAACTTTGGAAACTGCCATTTCATTCACACCAGGCACTGCCTGGGGGAAGGGGCTGTTCAAGGCTGCAGAGTTCTAGCTCCCACCAGCTCGCAGACAGCCCCGGTGGCACCTAAGTAGGGCCAGCTGCTCAGAGGAAGCCCAGGCCTCCAACCCAGCAACTGGGTATAGGATTTAAGAGTACCCTCAATTCCTCCTTTGTAAAATTGCCACCTCCGGACCGCAAGCAATAGCGGGGGAAGCCGGGGGGGGGGGGGGGGGGAATTCAGGCAACTTTGCAAATGGAAAAAATCCTTTCTTTAGACCGAGCCCAACAACAGGCACCCCAATCCTGAATCCCTTCCCCCCCCCCAAATTTGATGAGACGCCCCCAGCAGTCACTGGCTGCAGGCAGACTACTGCCAATAGCTGATTCTGAACGTCTCTAACCCCACCCCCGCTGCTCCAAACCCCCAAGTACGCCCTCTTCCTGAGAGAGGCTGAACCCCAGTTCCTGGGAACGGTTCAGGGGCACCAGCGCGGAGAGGGTTTCGCGGAGAGCCGCTGTCTCCTCCGAGCTGGAGCAGCCGTGACCCAGATTACCACCGCATCGGCCTCGCCCTGCTGAACCCTTTTCGTCTTCCTCTGGGGGCACCATTTGGAGACGAACCCAGTTTCGGGGTGGGGACGCACCGGCTCCCCATCAGCTCAGATGCAGACAAACGTTCTAGAGAAGGGTGAATTTCCTTTCGATGAAGCCATTACACCCCCCTGGCAAGGGCAGTAGAGGGATCAGGGCGGGTCTCTCCAGTCCCGGAGCCTTCGGGAGTGGAACTGGCTTTTCAGGGAAAACCCCGAGATGGTTTTGTTTCGGAAGCAGTCCCCCGGGCATATTCGGGCCCCCGGTGCGTCAGCCGCGATCCCCGTCCAGGGCTTGCCTTCCCGCCGCGCTCGCCGCTCCCGGAGCGCCTGTCCTTACCTCCCGCCGACTGCCGGGGATCCGGAGGCGATTCTGTGCGGGGGTCCCCGGGTGGCCAGGGGCGGGGGGTGGTCCTCGGGTGGCTGCAGTCCGTGCGCGCTTGCGCCTGGCTAGAGCGAGCTCGGCTCCAACCCAGTTCCCAGGAGCCCCCCGCATCCACCCAGCGCGTCCAGACAGATGACTGTCACTGGCTGCGCTTTGAAGCTCGGGGGATATTATTAACTGAAAAATCTGACACACCCGGGGGGTGGGGAGAGAAGGGGGCTGCGGCACAGACAAGGGGGAGGGAGAAAGGCAGAAGAGAGCGGCTTTACCCCGCCCTCTTGATTTCCATAAAAATCAGGGGAGGCGCCAAGGCTTTCGCGCCAAAAGCCACTTGCTTTTCTTCTTTGCAGAACGGAGGCTGCAAAGCTGGGAAGCCCGGGGCGTGCTCCTCCCGCCCTTTTAGACCCCCGGGCTTGCACCGGGTGCACTCTGCGGACCAGCTGCGAATCGAGCCGTGCAATGCCGCACCCAACCCGCGGGGCTGGCCATTGCTCGGCATTTAAAAAAAGAAAAAAAATTTTTCCGGAGGGCTCCGGGGGTGTTGGTTGAGGTTGCGGGGTTGGGGCGGGAGGTGGTCGGGGACAGTTCAGAGGCTCCTAACCCATCCCCCGCTTCGACGGCGCGTGTGTGCAGCTGAGCTCGAGGCCAACGTCCAGCCGGGCAGTAGGGGGGAGGGGGGAGGGCGGGGAAGTGGGTGGTTGCTCGTGGGTGATCTCGGAAGGGAGGCGGGAGCCAGGGTGCAAAGTGGGAGGGAAAGGACGCGCCCATTTAGGAACGAGACAGCCGGAGGTTTTTCTAGTTTTAAATTGAAAGGAGAGGGGCGCCCCCTTGTTTGAAAATAAATAAATAAATAACTGCGGGCGACGAGGGTGGCGCAGCGGTGGTTTCTTCGGCCGAAGGCGACACCTCGCGGAGACCGCGCAGAAAGCGGAGCTGCTGGGCCTGGTCTCGGGGGGGCGGGGAGGGGCTCGGAGCAGGGCCACCGGCGCCCTCCCGCCGCCCTGTCAACATATCCCCACCACCGAGGATGGCGGCTTGGGCCCGCTTCCGCAGGGAATGGGCGAGAGGCTCCCCAAAACGTCCCCACGGGCTCCCGAGTTAGCTTTTCAAAAACCAGGGATTGCCCGAATTCTGGGGAGGCGGATGAGGTTCACATAGGAGTTGTGGTCCACAACTCCGGCAGCCCAAACCCCGGTTCGGAAATCTTGGCTCCCGGTTGTCGGAGGCAAAAGGGTAAGTGGCTGCTGCCACTACTCAAGACTCTGTGCCTTGGTGTCTTCAATTGCCAAATAGAGTTAGTAATGGTGCTTACCTCACAGGGCTGTTATTGAGAAATAGTTTTGAAAGCACTGAGAACGGTGCCCATCAGCACAGGGTGAGTGTTGAGTGTCAGCTATTGTTAGTTACCAGACCCTGATAGATTCTTCCTGGGAAACAAACACCCTCACCTCTGCTCTCCCAACCCACCACCACTATGAAATCTTCAGTTGGCTCTGATTAAGCTTTCCTGCAGATATGTTGGGATGCAGGGTTGACAGGGTTAAAGATTCTAGTACCCACATTCCCCAGAACAACCCAGTCTCCTAGGCAGCCCCTTTAATAATCAAATGCACAACAAAGTGGGATTTCCCCAGGAAGAATTCCTCTTGGAATGATTTGGGGCAGGGAAACCTGCCCTCCTCCAACCCCCGCCCTGCCCCCCGGGTTGGGGATGGGGGTGAGAAATCTTCTCCACCTTTTTCCCAAACTGGAAATGCCAATCATCCTCTCCATTCATCTCCACATTCAAACTAGTTGTGGGTGAGGATGCGGAGGGGCAGGAGGCAGCCTGTAAAATGCTCACCTATTAGCATTTGTGAAGACTCCCCAGTCCTTACCCTGGATACCTACATAATTCAAGGGGAGGGGGCAGGTTCCTCGAGTCCTAGGAAGTGACCCATGAATGAGGATGAGCTGCCCTTCCAAACACTTTCATTATTATTATTTCCTTCCCATATGTAAAGCTCTAAACTCTTGCAAAAACCTTTTATACCCCCTACTTCTGCTTTTCCCTAACTCCCTAATCTAAACCAAGCCCTCCTGCAGTTTTCTCCTCAAGCATCCCAGATTTTCCTTCAAAACACTTGCCTTCATTTGTAATGATGTCTGCCTGGGAGAATTTGTCTAAGGCCAGCTTCCCCTGAGACAAGGAGAGGAAACTGGCTCTGTCCTCCTCACCCTACTTGTGTCTGTCTTGCTCCAGGGGGCATCCACCACACAAAGCAGATACCTATCCGTACTCTACTACAGTATAGTATTGTTCAAGGCAGAGGTCCCCAAATGAGTCCTTCTGAAGCAGCCAACTTTTTGGAGAGAGTTTCTGTTTGTCAGCAACAGAGGGTAAGAGGAATGATGACCACACCATCAAGGCAGCAGCCCCAGGAAGGGATCTCAGAATTGCCTGACCCACCTTTTTACCGACACGGTAGGGGAAGTATCAACAGATCAGGTTGGTCCCTGTCGCTACAGAGCCCTACCTTGTCCTCTCTCACCCAACCTGTACCCTTCACCACAGCATTTGTCCTTTGTCAAGGGACAAAGTGCAGCAGAAAATGAGAAGACAAGAGACCCGGTTACTCTGTGTGCCTCCAAGCAAATTGTGTATTCTTCCTGGACCTCAATCTCTAATCTCATCCTCTTAATGCTAACCAATAATTACTGACAAGTCTGAATTTGAAGTTTAACAGAGTGATAAAGTTTTACAAGTATTTATTGGTACTTTCATTTGCAAATGGAAAGATAAAAGACTTTGTCCGTGGAGAAATCTTGCTACTGCTGGTTCCTCGTCTGCTTGTAGGGAAACCTTCAAATTCTTCTTTGAAAGGTTGAAACTCTCTCAGACTATGTGGACACACATGAAATAAATCTTCAGAGGACTTGGAAGACACGTTCAACCAGCATCCACTCAGAACAGAGATGAGTGAAGGCACAGACTCAATGAGCTCATCACAGGCTGAGGGAGACACATCTAAAATGGACCAACAGACAGGATGGAGTTGTCCACAGGATTCGGTTTATAAATAAGGAGATTTTTGAGGGAGAACAATGTTTTCGTCTACAAATCCCTTCTTTAAAAAACAGAGCTAAATCACGCACACACACGCACATTCAGAAGAGTCCAACCCATGACTGGCTAGGCGATCAAAAACCTCTAGATGTTTTTCCTAGATTGTGAGTTAAAGATCTGGATCCAGCTTCAGGGACCTCAGTTTCTCCTAGGAAACTTAATGGGTCCTTTCCTGCCCACTTCACCCCTCCACCACCAAAGTGTACATTTTTGCCGATTAAATACTTTTAAAATTCCTGACTCTTCATTTAGAATAAAGCTAGCTGCCTGACTTACCCAGTTACTAATGAATTAATTAAGCAACTTAATGAATGAATGAAACTTAAATTGAAGTTTTAAATTGGAAAAAGTAAGATAATAAAGTTAAAGGAAATATAGAGTGGCATTCTAAAACAGATAGCCCAGAAACACAAGACGGAAAATTTGAACATATTTGACAGCAATGAAAATTTTCAGTTATACTGAAAACACATCCAAAGTCAAAAGACAATGGTGTGATAGAAAAATATTTGCCTCATCTACAAGAGACAAAGAGTATATCCTATGTCTACAAAGAGCTCTTTCTTACACATCAAATAGAAAAACAACCCCATAGAAACATGGGTCCAGGATAAGAGTAGATAATTTACTGAGTAGGAAATGCAAATTGTTCATAAACATATGAAAAGATGCTCAGCTTCACTAGTAGTCAAGGAAATGCAAATTAAATCTCAAGGAGATTAACATTTTTTGGTCTAGCAGATTGGCCCAAGTATTGGCAAGGCTGGGGAGAGGGGGTAGGGACCCTCCTTACACTGTTGGCATTCCAGCCCGAAGAATAAAGGCAATCCCAGTCTTCCAAATACACCCTATTGTTACAAGAAATAATAAAATAAATATGTCAAAATGCATAAACAAGAAGCTGTGTTACAGTCTTGTCCTCAGTAGCAAAAATACAGTTAATAATCTAAATCCATTCCATAGGAACATGGTTGCATCTTCTATAATACACGTAAGCAGTGGAATAATGTGCAGCCTCTGAAAATAATGTGTTAGATCTACAGGTACTGACTTGGAGGTATCTATGAGTATAAAGGAAAATAAACTAGGTCTTGGGCAGCAGTCTGCCACTTTGGATATCTGTGCATTTAGACATGTCTGCATAAACCCAGCAACAAATTGGATGTAACATGCAACAACTGGTTAATAGTGGTTTACTTTGAGGAAAGGAATCAGATGCAGAGAGAAGATTTCCTCTTCATGCAATATTTTTGAAGCAGTGGAATAATTTTTTGTTTTGGTTAATTTTCAAAACAATGCTTTTATTACTTCCCAGGAAAGTTCGTCATTAAGCTGACCAGTTGGGGCAAGTAAAAGATCCTTTGGTGAAGGCTAATATGATCCCCAACATTCTCTTTTGTCTCCCAGGCTAGTTGGCATTCTTTCAAACCAAACTAGTGCTAAACTGAGTCAGCTGAGAGTGGGTTCAAAGAAATAAAATGGCACTGGCTTAATTAGGATTAGAAGCAAGCCAAACAAAGCCATTTGAGTATATGATGTTGGATGTGCCCAAGACTAGACATATATATTTACTTCTAAGGATGCAGGAAAATTTAAAATACAACATTGAGAGAGTTTTGGGGGTGAGAAGTTTTACTGGTAATGGCACAATAATAAATAAAACAAAAATTATCTTCATTGAATGCCAGTAATTTAGTTACAGATTTAGCAAATCAGAAGTATCCAACAGGCTCTGTACTCCCCTCAAAGACAGATTTCGCATCCTTTGGGGCAGCTCAGAGATCTCCCTTCCACTAGGAAGCCTTCTTTCAGGCTTAGTATGTTACAGAGACCTGGGGAAATCATGAAGATGGGATGAGTAAAAATGGCTTGCAAACTCCGAAGAGCTCAGGGATGGTAGTTGCCATAGAGCTGGAATTCCTGTTTACCTGTTTTCAGTTCAGTTCAGTTCAGTCGCTCAGTTGTGTCCGACTCTTTGCAACCCCGTGAATCACAGCACGCCAGGCCTCCCTGTCCATCACCAACTCCCGGAGTTCACTCAGACTCACATCCATCAAGTCAGTGATGCCATCCAGCCATCTCATCCTCTGTCGTCCCCTTCTCCTCCTGCCCCCAATCCCTCCCAGCATCAGAGTCTTTCCAGTGAGTCAACTCTTCGCATGAGGTGGCCAAAGTACTGGAGTTTCAGCTTTACCTGTTTTACTTGATGCTAAAAAACGAGATGGGAAAACTGTCCAGGGAGACAGGCAAGTGGCTCAGGGCCAGGTCAGAGGGGTTGGGGAGGCAAAGAAGCTTCCACTCTGTAGACTATACAAACTTGATTTATCAGCATCAGAGCTTTTGCACGGAGGGGAATCCAGTCTCAGTGTGAACCCATAAGAACTACAAGAAATTCTGACTCCAGATCTGGTCTTCAAGTCTGTTTGCCACCACCCCTTAGAAACAGTAGCACTTCCTATGTCCAATCTTTTTTTCCTGGGGCTACTTTTCAATGTCACTGATTTAGTTTGGTGGGGTGTGTCCAGATTTCCTCAGCTGAAGTTTTCAGACCTCTTGCGATGGTTACATAACTGATGGCTGATTTGCCCATTCATTGATTCTTGTTACTCTCAGTTTCCTAGGATGCTGGAGAAATTCCCTAAAGCCCATGCATGCATGAGTGCTAAGTTGCTTCACTCATGTCCAACTCTTTGCGACCCCATGAACAGTAACCCACCAGGCTCCTCTGTCCATGGGATTCTCCAGGCAAGAATACTGGACTGGGTTGCTATGCCCTTCTCCAGGGGATCTTCCCAATCCAGGGATCGAACCCATATCTCAACGTCTCCTGTTGGCAGGTTCTTTACCATTAGCACCACCTGGGAAACTCTATAGCCCAGATCTGCCTGGAGGCAGGATAGGGTGAGGGGTTTCCTTGTATGTAAACAGTGATGAGTGACAGGTCCCACTGCTACTTCTGGCCTAGAAAGTCTTTTTCTTTTTTGCTTCAAATTCTCAAAAATCAGCTGGAGACTCTCTAAGAAGGAATGCTGATCTTCTTAGCCCCAGCCCCACTCTTCCCTCCGAAACTCTGTTCATTGTTGATTGCCAGCTAGCATAAGCCAGCTGTGTTCTTTATCAAGTTCTTGTGTAGGCGTGGCTCTTCTAACAAGATGGCCAGTTCCGGGGTAGAAGAAGCCTTCCCCACAACAGGCCAACTGGGCTCTGCTGGATGAGCCAATCCAGACAGCCACTCCCAGACTTAATTTCAAGTCTTTAAATTAAATTAGCATTCCGTGAGGATCAAGTTACTTTGCCATTACTTTGCCAACAAAGGTCCGTCTAGTCCAAGGCTATGGTTTTTCCAGTAGTCATGTATGGATGTGAGAGTTGGACTATAAAGAAAGCTGAGCGCTGAAGAATTGATGCTTTTGAACTGTGGTGTTGGAGAAGACTCTTGAGAGTCCCTTGGACTGCAAGAAGATCCAACCAGTCCATCCTAAGGGAAATCAGTCCTTAATAATCATTGGAAGGACTGATGTTGAAGCTGAAACTCCAATACTTTGACCACCTGATGCGAAGAGCTGACTCATTTGAAAAGACCCTGATGCTGGGAAAGATTGAAGGCAACGACAAGGGGACAACAGAGGATGAGATGGCTGGATGGCATCACCGACTCAATGGACATGAGTTTGAGTAGGCTCTGGGAGCTGGTGATGAACAGGGAGGCCTGGTGTGCTGCAGTCCATGGAGTCGCAAAGAGTTGTACACGACTGAGCGACTGAACTGAACTGAGGATTAAGTGGTAGTGGTAGTGGTGGGTGGGTGGGGGGGAAGTCCCTAAAGTGCCTGATTCATAATGGATTAGTTCAGTTCAGTCACTCAGTTCTGTCCGACTCTTGGTGCCCATGAATCACAGCACACCGGGCCTCCCTGTCCATAACCAACTCCCGGAGTTCACTCAAACTCATGTCCATCGAATTGGTGATGCCAGCCAGCCATCTCATCCTCTGTTGTCCCCTTCTCTTCCTGCCCCCAATCCCTCCCAGCATCACAGTCTTTTCCAATGAGTCAACTCTTCACATGAGGTGGCCAAAGTACTGGAGTTTCAGCTTCAGCATCAGCCCTTCCAATGAACACCCAGGACTGATCTCCTTTAGGATGGACTGGTTGGATCTCCTTGCAGTTCAAGGGACTCTCAAGAGTCTTCTCCAACACCACAGTTCAAAAGCATCAATTCTTGGGTGCTCAGCTTTCTTCACAGTCCAACTCTCACATCCATATATGACCACTGGAAAAACCATAGCCTTAACTAGATGGACCTTTGTTGGCAAAGTACTATCTCTGCTTTTCAATATGCTATCTAGGTTGGTCATAACTTTCCTTCCAAGGAGTAAGCGTCTTTTAATTTCATGGCTGCAATCACCATCTGCAGTGATTTTGGAGACCAAAAAAATAAAGTCTGACACTGTTTGCACTGTTTCCCCATCTATCTGCCATGAAGTGATGGGACCAGATGCCATGATCTTAGTTTTCTGAATGTTGAGCTTTAAGCCAACTTTTTCACTCTCCACTTTCACTTTCATCAAGAGGCTCTTTAGTTCCTCTTCACTTTCTGCCATAAGGGTGGTGTCATCTGCATATCTGAGGTTATTGATATTTCTCCCGGCAATCTTGATTCCAGCTTGTGCTTCTTCCAGCCCAGTGTTTCTCATGATGTACTCTGCATGTAAGTTAAATAAGCAGGGTGACAATATACAGCCTTGATGTACTCTTTTTCCTATTTGGAACCAGTCTTTTGTTCCATGTCCAGTTCTAACTGTTGCTTCCTGACCTGCATACAGACTTCTCAAGAGGCAGGTCAGGTGGTCTGGTATTCCCATCTGTTTCAGAATTGTCCACAGATAATTGTGATCCACACAGTCAAAGGCTTTGGCATAGTCAATAAAGCAGAAATTGATGTTTTTTCGGAACTCTCTTGCTTTTTCGATGATCCAGCGAATGTTTGCAATTTGATCTCTGGTTCCTCTGCCTTTTCTAAAACCAGCTTGAACATCTGGAAGTTCATGGTTCACATATTGCTGAAGCCTGGCTTGGAGAATTTTGAGCATTACTTTACTAGCGTGTGAGATGAGTGCAATTGTGCAGTAGTTTGAGCATTCTTTGGCATTGCCTTTCTTTGGGATTGGAATGAAAACTGACCTTTTCCAGTCCTGTGGCCATTACTGAGTTTTCCAATTTGTTGGCATATTGAGTGCAGCACTTTCACAGCATCATCTTTCAGCATTTGAAAGAGCTCACCTGGAATTCCATCACCTCCACTAGCTTTGTTTGTAGTGATGCTTTTTAAGGCCCACTTGACTTCACATTCCAGGATGTCTGGCTCTAGATGAGTGATCACACCATCGTGATTATCTGGTATGTATGACTTGGTACTCTCTTGTCCTGGCTCCAACCTGCCTATAGGAGCTCAACACATCTGACATCAACAAATTATAGCATTGGGTTCCAGGATGAGCCTTCTGAAGTTGGTGGTAGTTTAGTCACTAAGTAGTGTCTGACTCCTGCAACTTCATGGACTATAGCATGCCAGGCTCCTCTGTCCATGGGATTTTCCAGGCAAGGATGCAGAGTGGGTTGCCATTTCCTTCTCCAGGGGATCTTCCTGAACCAGGGATTGAACCCAGGTCTCCTGCACTGTAGGCAGATTCTTTACCAACTGAGCTATCATTTTCTGGGTGGGTGTAGTTAATAATCTTGTCTCCTTCTCCTCTAATAATCTCTTTCCCTTGTTAGGGGATCCCTGGTGTCTCAGTTCCCTGGGTGGCTTCCCCTCCCTCTTAGCTTGTCCATAACCCAAGCAACTTTGGCCTTGGAAGAAGATCATGCACAATCAAGGTAGTGTAAGATAATAAGAGTGAAAACAGAAGACCATGGGGAGAGGATTGGTGTCCTTCAGGATTGGAGGTGGTGGTTTAGTCCCTAACTTGTGTCCAGCTCTCTGTGGTCCCATGGACTGTAGCCCACCAGGGTTCTCTGTCTATGGGATTCTCCAGGAAAGACTACTGGAGTGGGTTTTCATTTCCTTCTCCAGGGGATCTTCCCAATCTGGGGGGTCAACCATCATCTCCTGCATTATAGTCAGTCTCCTGCACTGTAGGCAGATTCTTTACCAAATGTGCCATCAGGGAAGCCCTAAGTCGTGAATTAATTGTTGAAGCATATTACACTGGTCATTTAACTTCCTTTGGCCTCAGTTTCTTTGGTTCACTAAATGGAATAATGAACTCTGCTCCTGCTTCTATTCCACAAGGTGGAAATAGTATCCATGAAGCAGGGGGTTTAGATTCAGAAATTAAGTTTAATGTCCTCATACTATGTCGTTTCATATCTGAGACAAGTTCACTTCCAGAGCGTCGGTTTTCTTATCTGCAAATAGGGATAATAATATCCTTTTTACTGCAAGGGAACAGATAGGAGATTTGGAATTGAAATAAGTCCATACCTTACATTATATGATGAACTCCTAGAAAATGTGAAGGTGAAATTGTGCCAGAAAAAATGGTAAAACCTCTCCACGAGAATAGTAGAGATTCTCTGTGAAGTTATTAAAACAGAGCTGTTTGGGATGGGCACTTTGGAATAATCTTACAATAATGGTCAGATTTCCTGGTAAGTGGTACCAAGTCCAAAAACCTGTCAAAGGGACAGATGGCATTCTTAGCACAAAAGAGGAAACCAATTAGAAGTTAAAATACAGAAAATGGGAACTTGTAAATGCTAACAAATTGTTTCAGCATGGAAGACTGCTCTATATTCCCTGACACTTGCTGCAGAGGGTTTCCGTCTGGCTCATCGGTGCTCACGGGACATTGGCTGTTAGAGTCTAAAGAAACCTACCAAATCCTTTTTTCTAACCTCCTTGATTTCAAAGCTAACCCGAATTGTCGGGCAGATGCTGACAATTGCACTTTGTCACTTACACAGTAACAGATTGTTTCTTTGCAGCTCAGAAATGAGCAATAAACACTAGGCTTTAAGAATCAATTTCCAAAAACTGTACTTGCATTCATTCAGTCCATCAGCAAATACATACATATAACTTCTGCTCTCAAGGTATATACAAACCAGTGGGGAGGACAGACAAAGATCCAGAGAGTCCAGTTAAACTTATTTCATGTTGTAATATATTGTACACACAGAAGATCCTTCACCTCCATCTGGGGGAGGGGGCCATGAATTCACAGACTGGGAAACATTTAAGCTACAGGATGAGATACTGGAGTTTGCCCACAATATTAGAGTAGATGAATTATATTAGGACGGATGAGGTTATGCAGTAGCAACAAACAAACCCTAAATCTCAGTGGCTTAATATAACAAAGGCTTCTGGGGTTTTGGTTTTCTCTCTTTACATAGCATCCTTATTAGAGAAGCAGACCCTCATGAAAAGAAAAAGAAGGCATGAAACAGATGAGTGCAGCTGTTCTACCCTTTGTTAAAACCTCTGATTGGATTAAGGTGACTCCCCATTCAGACAAAATGGTTTGGGAAAAAGAAACTAAAACATGGCTGTCCCCCAAAGATGCTACATAGGTTGAAGATACTGAAGTAAATCTAGAAAGAGAGATGTCCTGAAGAGAACTGTGTCCTTGGCTACAGCTCTTAGGAGTCAGATCACACAAGGGTGAAAACCCAGGCCTGCCTCCCAGCCCATACTCTTTTTGATCCTCTGAACCACCTGCCATGGCCTGTAACCTGTACCGTTTAGCACTACATAACCTCCTTAAGGGCTGGGGTGGAGGGCAGGGCACATTTATTAGAACTTTTTAATTTTTCATGAGGCATAGTTTTACCTGGCACAAAGGAAGTGCTCAATAAATGTTAGTGGAATGAGTGAATGAATTTCTCTGTTCTCCTGAAACGAGACTGTGCTCTCTATATGTGCAGAATGCCAGGACCAGCACCCCATAGAAGAGTGAGACTACAGACCTGTGGTTTCCAAATCTGGTTTTAGCATCAAAACTATTTAGTCAGTCAGTCAGTCAGTTAGTTAATTATGACTGTGCCTTGCAACATGCAGGATTTTAGTTCTCCAACCAGGATCGAACCCCCACCCTCTGCAGTGGAAGCTCAGAGTCTTAACCAGTGAACCACCTTAACCAATTTGGCTGTGGTTAAAGACCAATTTGGATCTTTCTTGTTGCATGGCCTTTCTCTAGTTGCATCAACCTGGGGCTACTCTGTGGTTGCTGTGTGATGGCTTCTTTTGTTGCAGAGCATGAACTCCAGACATGCAGGCTTCAGGAGTTGTGGTTCCCAGGCTGTAAAGCACAGTTGCAACAGCTGTGGCATATGGACTTGGGCTTAGTTCCTCTGTGGCATGTGGGATCTTCTCAGGTCAGGGAAGAACTTGTGATGAGTTCTCCTACATGAACTAGTGCTTCGTGTTTTGGCAGGTGGATTCTTTACTACTGAACCACCAAGGAAGTCCCCAAAACTATTTTTAAACAATTATTTTAAAAAATCAAATAACTTTTACACTAAGCCCAGATTTTTTTTGAAAATGAGACATAAATGGAATATGTCTGATTGATATGAAAATAGGGGACCCTGAACCCCACTTTCTCATTTCTGTTTTGGCCCTCTCCAAAGAACCTCTGGGCATCTTTAAGATTTTCAAACTCAGATTGAAAGTCAAGCATTTAGATAAATCAAAACTCACAAATAAGAAACCCTGGTACTCTCTCACCAAACCAGAAGAAGTTTCTGGCTTTCATCTCCTCCTGCTGTTGAAACTTGCAGTTATCTCCATTCTCCTGTGATGGGTTTAGAGGTAATGCATTTAGTTTTGTGAGGAAGGAATGAACTGTTCAGATATGAGTGTGAGGTGGGCAGTTCTCATGAGTGGAGGGCTGAGAGAAGCCACTGGCTCTAGGACACTCACAAAGGCTCACCCTGCAGGTTCCAGGGCTGGGACTCCTGCAGAGAACAGATTAAGTTAAGCAAGGCTCCCAGTGCTTCCTGAAGATGGGAACCCAAGCATGTGTCACCTTTTCTGCCGAGTCTGCTTAGGCTCCCAAGGAAGATTGTCTTTCTCTCTATCTGATGCTCATTTCTCACACTCCAAGGTTTTGGGAAGGCTGGGGAGAAGGAAAAACGGGCTTTGCCAGTTTGCTCCTCCTGTTTGGCTCACTGAAGACCCCCTACCCATCATACGGCCAGACAAGAGCCATAATCCCCTCTGTGAGTGGCCCAGAGAAAACCCGGGTCTTCTAGTCTCATCGCTGCTAATCAGAGCCAAGGAGAGCCAGACCCTAGGACATGGATGCTGTCCTAGAGCCAAGTGTGCCTGTTTTCTTCCCACAGCAGCTGGCCTAACTTCCACTGAGAAGACAGGGCTACACAGCCTGGCAAACTTTCCAAGCATCATCACTGAGTGCCAGATGGGGTCTCTGGTTCTCTTTGTCCTCATTCTGCTCCATTAAAACCCAAAGTCAATCTTAGATAATTCCAGGCTCTTCATTCACCTTTGAAAACAAGAGGTTGAATACAGGAGATTTTCACTGATTGAACCTGGGAGCGAATAAGGTCCCTTCTCCACCCTCACGGAGGCCCCAAGGACCCCAACTCCAAGCCAAGAAGAGCTCCTCTAGTCCAAGCCACTCCTCAGGCAGCTGGAGTGACAGCATCCTGAGAGGAATGAGCACACCTAGGTTGGGACTGAAGCCAGGATGCCAGCCCAGTGCAGGCTCCACTGTCCTGCATTCGGTGATTTTCAACAAGGGGCAAGCACTTCAGAGGTGCTCACCAAACACTGTGAACCGTTTGCAACTATGTTTAGACAAAAAAGAACCCAGCCCTTAAGCCAGAGGTCCCAAAACAGCATTCCACCGAAATTGAGGAAGTAGCCTCAGTTCTGCATGATCCATGAGGTCAGATACCAAGGGGTGCTCCTTTGTAGGTTCATCTGCTAGCTGAGGACCTTGATAAGTCAGCTCAGGGAGAAGTAGGTTTGTTAAGCAGTCCAGCACAACCCCTTTCCTTGCTCCCAACTTCTGGTCTCCCAGCTGCATGGACACTTCTTTGAACCTCAGTCTTCTCAGGCTTAAAATGGGGGTAATTAATCCCTCCATCCTTGCAGGATCGCTGTCATTGCCAACTGTGACATAAATGACAAAGCGCCACGTAACTGTAGAGATGATCAACAATATTACAAAAATAATCCCCACTCATTCAGAATTCCCTAATTATCTAGATTATTTCCCCACTTGCTGTCTGAATTTCTGCCATATTTTCAAGATGAAATAGTCGGATATTAACCTGAGTTTTTTCTGCTTTCATCCAACTCTTTAGAATCATGGACTCAAAACATCACATTTCACTGGCATTATTTCTAATGAAACCCTTCATTAAAAACCCATCAGAGTAATATATGGCTAAGAATAATGTATAACTTCTTTTCAAACCCATCAGAACCATACATGGCTCTAGTGATAGATGAAAAAGCAAGTTGTACAACAACATACAGCATGACTTCATTTTTGAAGGAAAAACATCATATGTTCTTATTCATGCATATTTGAAAGGTTGTATATCAAATTGTTTCGTGGAATTGTTGGGGGTGGGATTTAAGGATTGAGGAGGTGGATGGTAAAGGAATTTTTATTTATTTATCTGCTTGAATTTTTAAAAGAAGTTGTCCGTATTTTATTTTATTTGTTTTTAATATTTATTTACAGATTATTTATTTATTTGGCTGCATTGGGTCTTAGTTGCAGCACATGGGAACTTTGTTGCAGCCTGTGGGATTCTCTCTAGCACATTTGTTTATAAAGTTGCCTCTCTATAGGTTCCCTGATGCAGTCTTCAAGATTGCACTAAAAGTCATGAACAGAAGTATTAAATTTGTAATCAATATACACTTATACATACAATTTGATTTTCAGTTCAGTTCACTCAGTCGTGTCCGACTCTTTGTGACCCCATGGACTGCAGCATACCAGGCTTCCCTGTCCATCAACAACTCCCAGAGAGCTTGCTCAAACTCATGTCCATCGAGTCGGTGATGCCATCCAACCATCTCATCCTCTGTCGTCCCCTTCTCCTCCTGCCTTCAATCTTTCCCAGCATTAGGATCTTTTCAAATGAGTCAATTCTTCACATTAGGTAGCCAAAGTATTGGAGTTTCAGCTTCAACATCAGTCCTTCCAATGAATATTCAGGACTGATTTCCTTTAGGATTGACTGGTTGGATCTCCTTGCTGTCCAAGGGACTCTCAAGAGCCTTCTCCAACACCCAGTTCAAAAGCATCAGTTCTTCGGCGCTCAACTTTCTTTATAGTCCAACTCTCACATCCATATATGACTACTGGAAAAACCATAACTTTGACTAGACAGACCTTTGTTTGGTCAATTTGATTTTAACATACTCAATATAGCATGTTATCTCTCTTCTTCCTGTGCTGACCCCCATCACCCTCAAGTGATGATGGCCTAGGTAGATCTTAGGGTGCACTGTCCTTTATGTAAATGACATCTGAATGAAACTGCAGCAACTTATAAATCTGTTCAGAACTCCTTCTGAAAGATTTCTCAAGTCCTGGAATTCTATAGACTTACACCACCACCATGGAACATGAAGTCAGCTGACGTGGGTTCGATCCCTGGGTTGAGAAAATCCTCTGGAGGAGGGCATGATAACCCACTCCAGTATTCTTGCTTGGAGAATCTCATGGACAGAGGAGCCTGGTGGGCTATAGTCCATGCGATCACAAAGAGTCAGATACGCTGAAGTGACTTAGCAAGCACAGACTCCCAAGAGCCTCACCCTGATATATCACTAGGGACCAACGGATAGCACCTAGTGAGTCTGTCTGTTTCCCCAGGACTCAGTTCTCAAAGGAATCTTCAGACTGGAAATGGAAGTTTTCCATGTTGCTCCAGAGAGTGAAACTTACAAGTGATGGGAGGCAGTGTCTGGGAATGGAATCCCCAGTCTTAACAATAGGAGAAAGAATTTGGTAACTAAAACTAGAATTTGGTAACTAGAACTGAAAATGGATGGGGCTGTCTTAGTAGTAAGTGCTGAGATGACTGTCACAGGATTCAGGCAGAGGTGAGTGAAGCATCAGACTCACTATAGAAGGAATTTTGGTGTAAAAATAAATTTTGTGATTCTTAATTATATACTTTGCATCTTTATTTATTAGTGGTAAGATTAACATGTGGCTTTAGGGGAAAACATCTTTAAAGTGATAAGCTCTGTGATCTAAATTCGCTGTGTATTTATAGTGTTGGGTTTGGAAACTGGTTAGTTTCTTAAAGCCTGGATTTTAAAGACCATCAATCAATTGTTTGGTCCTAATTAATTTTCCTTAAGAATGTCTGACAATGTTAACAGAAGCAGCAATTAAAATTGAATGGTGGTGTAATCACCATCTCAAATATTTAAACAATGTGGTTATATAATATCTATCAACACAGTGGAAAAAAATATTCTCAGGGAAATAGATGTGAACAGAAAAGAACTATTGCTTCAGGGTTTAGAAAATGTTATTTCTTCTCCTTATGCCTCCCAGATCTTCAAGGTACAAGACAACAAGACAAGCTCTTGCTGGCCCCTCATGCTGACTTCTGACAGCAGTAAGCCCCCACAGGCCCTACACTTGGGTAGTTGGAGCTAAAATATGCCTTCCAGTTGTCTGCTTCGATCATAATCAGACAAAAGATGTTCTGTGTTTCCCCTTCAAGTCAGTCTGTGTGGGCTCATTCTAATCAGCCAATGAGCCTGGGGCAGAAGTGTTGGTGTGAGGGGTTCTGATTCAGCCCAGGACAGATTTATTGAGGTCCTACTATATGCCAACTTAACCTTCCAGACTGCCATTTGCATCTTCACCTTATTTCCTAAAAAACTATACCTATCTATTCATCTATCTTGGAGAAGGAAATGCAACCCACTCCAGTATCCTTGCCTGGAAAATCTCATGGGCAGTGGAGCTTGGTGGGCTGCAGTCCATGGGGTCACAGAGTTGGGCACGACTGAGCGAATAATACTACTAATACTATCTATTCAATGCTTGCAGACACCTCTTCCTAGAAAGTCCAGAGATTCATCACATTTATGGTATCCCAAACTGAACTCAATGTCTTCCCTTCAAGCTACTCCTCCTGCCAAATTCTCTCTTCCAGTGATGTTCCTATCACCTGTTACCAGATCAGAAACCTGGCATTCAGGCTTCATTTATTTGTTTTTGGCTGTACTGGGTCTTTGTTGCTGCACACGGGCTTTCTTTAGTTGCTATGAGTGAGCGAGGGCTGCTCTTCGTGGCAGTGCTCTGGTTTCTCCTTGCGGTGGCTTCTCGTGTTGCAGAGCATAGGCTCTAGGCTGAGGACTCAGTAGGTTGAGGTACACAGGCTTAGCTGCCCTGCCGCATGTGGGATTCCAGTTCCCAGACCAGGGATCAAATCAGTATCCCCTGCATTGGCAGGCAAATTCTTAAGCACTGAACCACCTCGTGAGCCCTCATCTCCTCCTTTTGAGTTATCTGGCTTCTTTGCAGTGAGCTGATTTCATTATTTCTACCTCCATCCAGGGCTTATAGAAGGCACCAGCATGTCCACACCCATTTTTCAAAGATGGAAAGCCTTCCATTCCAGGTAGTAAAGAGCCTCAGAACCACACTCCCCAAGCGTCCCTCTGTCCACTATAACAACTCCTCCCTCCAGAGCCTGCAGTCCTTCCCATGATCCAGCCAGCCAAGGGGTGAGGTCTGGCACAGTGGAAGGCTGGGGAGCCTTCAGGAACTTGCTCTGGTTTTGATTGTCTGGTAGCTGGATGGGACTAATCATTACTGTTTGACTACCCTGTTCACAGTCCTTGACTGTCTTATCAGTTACAGCACAGTAAATGTCATGCCTGGGGCCCCTACAAAGGCTTAAATTAATTTTTTTTAAATCAGAAGAAAAGTAATGAATATAATGACTGTTTAATGATGAATCATGCCTGGATTTACACTGATAATCACACAGCCACAAAGTTTAATTTTGCAGTATTTTTCATGGATGAACCCTACAAGCCAACCCAGAATGCAGTCCCATTCCCTTCTTCCTCATCCTTCTCTTATCTCCAGAACTCCAGATGATTTTTCCTCAGATCTTCCTTCATCCACTGCCTTCCTCTTTTACTCCTCACTTGTGGACCACCTACTGGGTACCAGGGGCTTCCATGGCAGCTCAGTTGGTAAAGAATCTGCCTGCAGTGCAGAAGACCTGGGTTTGATCCCTGGGTCAGGAAGATCCCCTGGAGAAGGAAATGGCAACCCACACCAGTATCCTTGCCTGGAACAATCCCATGGACAGAGGAGCCTGGTGGGCTGCATTCCATGGCATCCCAAAGAGTCAGGCATGACTGAGAGACTATCACTTTCACTTTCAACTTTCCAGGTACCAGTTCTGAGCATCTGGAAATGAGCAAGCCACATTGCTGGCCTTCAGGTTGTTCACAGTCCAGAGACGATGAAGATGAAGAAACCACCAACTGGAGTACCATGTGGTAGATGGTCCAGCAGGAGACCCAGAGCTCAGAGAAGAGAGAGGCTTCTCCACTCAGGCAAGTTGAGACAGACCTGATGCTTGAGCTCCAGGTGTCCCTGAAGGATTTCACTCTTGCTTCAGAAAGGAGAGCACAGAACAAGGACCATCTGGGGGCTTGAACGCCTCTCCCAGCCGCTGCCAGGGTTCACACCCCTGGTCCCAGCACCTGTCTACAATGGTTCTGTGGCAGACTAAGCTTTCAGAGGGTTGGCAAGGCTCTGCTTGTGGCTTACCAGCCCGGGCTGTGGACAGTGTTGGGTCTGGATGGAGTCCAGCACTACCATGGGTTATCGGTCTAGAGAACCACCACCACCCACCTTGGAGGAGGGGCTCCACGCCTCTGATGTAGGGCTGGTCTCCAAGGGGGAGTGGGGCAGGTGCAGCCAGCTGACCAGGGGAGCCAGCGGTGGTGGTGTGTTACTTGTCTGTGGGGCCAAGTCATCTACCTCGATCTTCGCTGCCCTCACCTCTTCCTGGGCAGTTCCTGCACTGGCATTTGGACCTTGCTCAGAGGGAAGGCCAGAATACAGGTAGCTGGCTAGGCATGATGGTGGCGCTTCCTGAGGTCACCTTCCTGACCTGTCCCCCGTCCCCCAGGGCAGCCCCAAAGGCTAGTCCTACTCCGGGCCTTTTCTGTGCTTCCACACCTCTTGCCCACCCTTTCTCTAACTCTAAAGCCTCATTTGGCCATCAAAACCCTGGAAGCTCTACAGTGAAAATTCTATTTCACTCCTCCAGTTGGAACTTCTCCCTGTGTTCCCAAAATATATGGCAAACTTGTAAAGGGGTGTGACAGTCCTTAGAAGTTTTGGCAGGACTTGAAGTTCATTGCACGCATATGTCTTGCTCACTAGCTGCACCTCTTCGAGAGCCATGATCAAGCGTGATCTTCGAGCCCACAGAGACCAGCACAAACCCATCAGTGACCTATGTCTCAGCAAATGCTTGTAAACGACCCTCTCCCACTGGGACTCGGAAGTGCCATGACTCCTAGATTAAGCTACTTACCCCTCATAGGCTAGGTTCTGCCTGTATTTTGGCTGTTCTTCCTTAGAACAAACCAGAAGATCAGAAATATGACTGAACCACAGGTATCCAGGACAAGTGTGTCCTTCTCATAATATCCCATAATTTAATCAAAGGAAAGCTAGTTCAGAGGAGACCTTACAGGCTGTAGGGAAGAATAGCATGTCTCCATCAGAAGCAGGTGAGCAAGGAAGCTTGCTCTCCCCTCCACTGGATGTGCTAAGTCACTTCAGTCACATCTGACTCTATGAAATCCTATGGACTGTAGCCTGCCAGGCTCTTCTGTCCATGGGATTCTCCAGGCAAGAATACTGGAGTGGGTGGCCAAGCCCTCCTCCAGGGGATCTTGCCGACCCAGGGATCAAACTCACATCTCCTTTAGCTCTTGCATTGCAGGTGATTCTTTACCGCTGGGCCCCTGGGGGAAGCCCTCCCCCTCCATCATGGCCTGACAATGATGCCCCTCCCAAGATGCCCATCACTTTCCTGCTGGGAAATTTCTGTTCTCTGGAAGATCCATTTCAGACCTCAGCTCCTTTCTGCAGCCATCTTCAGTCTTCTGAGAAAGAATCTATTGTTGCTTCCTCAGGGGTCCCATGATACCACCCTCTCACCTCTGTTAAGCTGTTTGGCACATTTATTGAAATCAGCCCCTGGCCGATTTGGCTTTTTTCACTGAGCCAAATACTCACGGCGGTTAATTCTGGGAGCAATGATTTAAAAGGAGACAGATTACAAAATACCCAGAAGAGAGCAGAACAAAGGACTTGGAAATCTGTGCCCCATGAGGTAACCCACTGAGAGGTCAGCCTGGGAGACTCAGGGTTTAGCCTGTCTTCTCTGCAGTCATTATTAATAGCAATCACTCTCACTCCCAAAACTGTCCTGGTTTGGTCCATAAAATATTTATCTCGTCACCCTATTTGAGGAATAAGTAAAGAAAACAAAGGTGTTTGATTCGAGGGAGACTTGAGGAAGCACACTGCCGTCCTCAGATATCTGAAGAGCCCTCTTCAGGGTGGGCCAGGGTGCTCTGTGTAGCCCCAGGGGAGACCTGGGACCTGTAGTCCAGGAGGAGCCCATGTCAGCCTTCCCACTAACTTTTGGTTACTGTCAGGCACCAGGACTTGGCAGTGTTCCTGGACTCTATGAATCCCTTGATAAATATTTGTGGGAGGGAGGCAGGAGAGGGAATTTCCAGCAGGAGAGCTGACTGCATCGAGGGGCCGTGAGGCATCCCTCAGTGGGAGTGCCCATCAGAGGCTGAAAGGCCCTTTGTTAGGGAGGCAGGAAAGGTGTCATAGGCTGAATTGTGCCCCACCTCCTGCAGTAAAAAGGGTGTGTGGGTGCTCTGACCCGCAGAGTGTGACCTTACCTGGAGGCAGGGCTGTTGCTGATGTCACCAGAGTTAAAATGAGGTCATACTGGAGTAGAGGGGCTCCCCAAGCCAAAAAGACCAGAGTCCTTAGAAGAAAGAAGCCAGGTGAAGGCAGAGTCATGCGAGAACGGCACATGACTTCAAAGGCAAAGGTTGGAACCATGTGACTGCAAACCAAGGAATCCTCGAAATTACCAAGGAAGCACCAGAAGCTCAAAGAGACAGGACATCTTCTCCCCACCGCCTTCGGAGGGCGTGTGACCTTGTCACTGCATGATTTCAGAGTTCCGGACTCCAGAACCACCAGAGAATATGTTTCTGTTGTTTGAAGTCACGCTGTTTGAGGTGCTTCATGATAGCGGCCTCGGGAAACTAAGAAGGAACTGTGTGCTGAGAGAGAGGACAAGTGTGATCTGGAGTCCCCAGGGTCTCTCTCAGCGGGTCCAGGTGGTCCCTCCATCTCTGAGCCAGGCTGGCCATCATGGGTTGGCCTGATCTCACTCTGAGCCCCGCCGTGTGTCCACCTAGCTCTGGACGGGTGGTCCGCACCAGGGAGCAATCTCCTCTGGGCTGACCGCAGCGTCTGTGCCCTCACACCTCCTCTCTCTGTCCAGCTGCCCACAGGCGCCAAGATCTGTGATTCCTAAAAGGTCAGAACTTGAGGACGTTCAGAAGGCAATCAAATCCACCACCACTAGCAGCACACATTCTAGACCCCGCAAGGAGTGGGAGTGCCTGGACCCCTATCTCCTTCTCTCTTCACACACATCAAGTTTATCCCCACTGAGGGTTTTGCACTCAAGTCCGTTCCACCCTGATGTCTCCTCCTCTCATTCCTTTCTACTCCCGCCCCCGCCTCTGAACACGTATTTCTAGAGTGTCCTGTCTGACACTACACCTGGCCGCTCTCGATTCTCTGCCTTGTCCTCCTGTTCTGAGAACTCATTCGTAATAGCAGTTCTGTTCACGTGTGCTTGTTTCTTGACTGTCTCCCTGCTGGAATGTCACAGCACGCTGTTTCGGTGTAGTGAGGACTCAGTCAGCCCTCAATGGATGAAGAAATGAAGGAATGAAGTGACCGGGTGAGTCAGCCAGATGGAGAATGTTCCTGACAGAAGGAAGAGCATTGAAAATGCTCAGAGATAGGACTGCATAGTCAAGAAAAAGTTGGAGGGAAAAGGTGAGAGCGGGTCCTGGAGAGGAAAGCAGAGCCCCTGCAGGCCAGGTGCAGCCTCGTCCTCAGCCTGGGTCGGTGCCTGTTAAAGCACGGATTTGTACTTCTGTTTTCTGCATCTCGGAGATGACATACCCACCTCCACTGACACCTGAAGAACAAGGATTCAAGGGGACAGAATTCCTCTACTTCAGGCTCACTGCTGTATCAGCTGCCTCAAAATATTCTTTGAATAAGACAGGTAAATATAAACATACGACAATAGTCACACAATGATGCAGGAATAATTGTACATCTTTGAGAAGGAGAAGAGAGACATAAGATTTATTTCAACAGCAAGGGCCAGCTTCTCTATTGCTGCAATATCTTTTAATCTTCAGAACAATCTCTTTAATGCAAGACATACTCAGTCCATTTTACAGAGGGTAAAACTGAGGCCAGAAGGAGCTAAGCAACTCCCCCAAGGTCACTGAGCTAGTGACCAGGATTCACACCCAGCTCTTCTGCCTCCAAAGCCTGTCTTCCATGTACTAGAATACACTATCCCTCCCTCTCAGATTTCTGGCTGAGAGGCCGCAGAGGTGGGGGACAAAAACAGCAACGGATTTGAAGGAGGCCTTCACCTTGGTGCTTGAGGGTGATCCTGAGCAAGTCAGGTAGCTTTTCTGACTTCTTTTATCTGACTTCTTTTATCTAAAATGGGACTGGTGAATCCAGTCCTGCCAACTTTAGTAGCAGGAAAAATGTCTCTGAAAAAGCTTTGAGGACTAAGTGAATACATCTAGGATTTGACATCAAACTGTGCCCAAAACAAAGATGGTGTTTATTCCCTGCACTTCTTTGTTTGAGATCCTACAATGCAGGTGGCTCTGGGACCCTCCCTTCTGCGCCCATCCTATCCTATCCTTGGCATCATCCCAGTCCTAAAGGAAATCCCCTGAGGGCAGGGCTGGAAGGCCTCAGGGCCAGTTCTGAGAAGATGGGAAACACACCAGCTGAGCACAGCTTTCCTGCAACTGAGAGCAGAGGGCTCAGGGCCAAGAGGCAGCCCCTTCCTGGGCCCGGACTGCCTGTCCTGCCAATAGAGGTTCTGCCAGGGTCTGGGCTGCTGTCACAGTTCTAGAATGTTCTAGAGTTCTTGGAAGGTGCAGGACCTTCCTAAGAAGCCAATCCAGGTGTCCCAGTGTAGACAGGACAGATTGTGGAAGCAGGCACAGGCTGACAGAGAATGGCTGCCTCCCCTGCACCCTGTGGATTGCCTAGTGACTCAGTTATCTCTTCAACAGGTGTGTGTCAAGTTTTTTCACTTTGTTAGACTCCATGATAGATGGAAAACCCTTGAATATGAAAATTGAAGGCCCTTCTCCCTGGCTTGGTTCTACCACCGTCTTGATAGGGTAGCTCAACCTAGCTGAGCCTCTGTCTCCCCTTCTAGACAACTAGGGTAATTTTATCATCTTTCTACCTGCTGCAGCCGTTCTATGTAATGTCTGCACAGGACCTGGCCCCAACTAGGCAGTGAAGGGCGGTCATTACCATTCATAATTACCACCCCATGGGCCACTTTGTAGGTACTCAATAGAAAGGTAAGGGATGAAAAATAAACTCCTAGTACTCCCTTCAGTTCCCTTTTGAATTCCACCCAGAGCCGGGGATGGGAAGAAATCCAGCAGATCCTGGTGGTTAGAAACGTGACATCCAAAAATGTCTGTTTTCAAGTCACATTTCTTTCTTTCCTGCAGCTGTCAGAGGCTAGAATTACTTTAGAAACTGTGGCCAGCCTTTTGGGAGGTGGGCTGTGCAGGAGAGAGATCTGCTCAGATGAAGAGAAGATAATACACCACACAAGAGGCCCCGGCCAGTGATGACGTCATTTGGCCTGGCAGCCTGAGTGAGGAGGAATTTCCCTTGTACCTGACAATAACATTTTTTTCAAAATAAAATATGTTGAGGTTGAGAAGTTTATCTTGGCGGAGCATTGTACCATTAGCTCAAGATTAAATGCATCCTGTCCAAATTCTTTTGCTACTTGTAAGGGGCCTCAGGCCCTCAGCCTCCAGATGTTGATTCCACGGAGACCTCAGGGAAGGAAGCTAATTGTTCTTTGCATTAGAAGTGTCCAAACTGGCCTGGGGTGGCTGTCCCCACATACTCCCCAGAACCCCCTTGGGGACCCAAGCCCTCCTGCTCCCAGCTACTGGCAGTGTTGCCTACTGATAGCTCCCAGCTGAGTCCCTCCTGGACATGACCCTTGGCTGAAGGCCATTGCTACTTGAAAAGTTATGGCCCCCATCCCATGAGGCAGCTCAATCCGATTTGTTGATATAGAGGTACGAACCCACCAGCCCCCTGCTTCAACCTGGGACAAGTCCGAAGAGCCACCCTAGTTCAGATTACCCTGTGAAACTGGCTGAGGTTTGTTACAAAGATACCAGAGTTCAGCTCCTTCTGGCTAATTGTACTTCCTTCACTGCCCTTCAGGGGTTGATTCAGAGAGCTGTCCCCAACGTATTTACCGTACTCATGTCTCCTGCTCAGAGATTCTGCTGCCAGGATTGGTTTGAGGAAGCCGAGCGACTCTCCTTGAGACTTTGGAGTTCAGTCACTCACTGGCCACTTGGCCAAGAGGACCCCATCACTTGCGGTGGAGCCCTGATTGCCCCAAGGTATGCTGTGAACTTTGTTAAGAGTTTCGTAATGAACTTGGATGGAATACTGTATCCATGGAAAGGAATACACTGGTGTGTGCGTGCTAAGTCACCTCAGTCTTGTCTGACTCTTTGTGACCCCATGGACTGTAGCCCACCAGACTCGTCTGTCCATGGGATTCTCCAGGCAAGAATACTGGAGGTGATTGCCGTGCCCTCCTCCAGGGGATCTTCCTGATCCAGGGAGCGAAGCCTCATCTGTTATGTCTCCTGCATTGGCAGGCAGGTTCTTTATCACTAGTGCCGCCTGGAAAGCCCACACGGGTGGGGACAGTATCTCAGATATTTGAGAGTCTGACAGAAAGGGGGGACAATGGAGCAGGGAGGCTGTTACTGAGAATGACTGATGTGTTTGAGAATGATGTGGGAGGCTGTGGATGAGTGATCAAAAAGGTCAAGTGTGAAAGCCAGAGGACCTTTCTGATAACATGTCAGGAGATCACCTGCAACCTGAAGGCAGAAGAAGCTGAGCGGCAAGTCTGGGACTTAATTATCAGGGTAGTGGAGCTCCAGAGATGGCTGAATCCTCAAGCCTGGCAAGTCTGCTATGCTAAGGTCAGAGTTCTTGTTCAAAGTAACTTCAGGCTGAAACACAGTTCAGTTCTTGCCTCTGACCAGTCCTGCTGCCTTCACTTTTCACACGAGTTGTTCCCAAGAGCCCTCCGCAACAATGGTCCTAGACTTTAATCTCACTTTCAGAGTCAGCTCCCAGGGACCCCAATAAGGAGTGTTCAGATCCCTGCTGGTGGGGTTCACCGTGCTATTTGGAGTTAGATGACTTTTCTCCACCTTCATCTTATGGTCTTTGCCCTTCCTCTTCTCTGTACCTGAAACACTCCGCTCCTCGATCTTTCTACACCTTATCCTTCAGGGCTCAGCCCAAACCTTGATTCCTCAGAGGTCTTCCCTGCCCATTTACTCTAAGACCCCCACCCCACGCTCACCCAGTTATAATTGCTTCACCGTGTTTCATTTGTGTCACAGGCCTAGTAAATATCTGCAACTGCTCTGTTCATTTATTTATTCTAGATGTCCCACTAGAATGTAAGTTCCATGAAGACCCAGACAGCAGTGTCATGCCTGGGTGCCATATAAATACTTTCGGAAGAAAAACAAAAAGTGACGAAGGAAGGCTGGAAGGGAGACAGGGGCGAGGAAGGATGGAGGCATCTGCTTTCTAACCTTGACTTTGGGAACTTGGAAAGATTCTTTGACCTCTCTCAGCTTTTGATTCCTTTTCTGTCAAAAGGGGATATAAATTATTGTTTGGAATTCAGTGAGATCATTAGTGCAAAGGACCCACTTTTCTAGTTTTTTCCCCTGGAAACTTTAGGAAGTTCTCTTTAAAATAGCCCTCAGCCTCTTCCACTTCCCTTCCCACTCACATTGTCCCCCTTTAACCTCTCACTTTTCCTCTAAAGGAGGGAGGTCTGGACATTGGCGTTTCCAAGTGGGAGATGCTGCTGAGGTTAGGTTGTAGGCATGGGAAGGCGGCCCGTTAGTGACGGCAGGATTCTTTTTGAATCTTCGATGGTGTGTGTGTGTGTGACAGTGGTGGTGATGGGGTGTAGTTGGTGGTGATGTGTAATATTTTTGGTGGTGGTGTGTGTTGGTGATCGTGTTACTGCTGGTAGTGCTGTATGTGAGGGTTGTATGTGGTGTGTGTGCTAGTGGTGTGTGTGTGTGGTGGGACGTGTGTGTGTTGATGTAATGGGGTATGTTTGGTGGTGGATGTGATGAGTGTGTGCTGGTGGTGTGTATGTTGGTAGTGTGTGTGTGGTGGGGTATGTGTGAGGTGTGTGTGGTGAGGTGGGTGTGTGTGGTGGGACATGTGTGTGTTGGTATGATGGGGTGTGTGTGTGTGGTGGTGTGTGTGTGTGTGTGTGGTGGGATGTGTGTGGTGGGGTGTGTGTGTGCTTTTGGTGGTGTGTGTGTGTGTGGTAGGGTGTGTTTGAGTGTGTGTGGTGGGATGTGTGTGGTGAGGGTGTGTGTGTGCTGGTAGTGGTGTGTGTAAGAGTGTGTGTGGTGGGGTGTGTGTGTGTGTGGTGGTGTGTGTGTGTGTGGTGGGGTGTGTGTGAGTGTGTGTGGTGGGATGGGTGTGTGTGTGGTGGGGTGTGAGTATTTGCTGGTGGTGGGGTGTGTGTGTGTGGTGGGACGTGTGTGGTGGGGGGGGTGTGTGTGGTGGGATGTGTGTGGTGGGGGGTGTGTGTGTGTGGTGGGACGTGTGTGGTGGGGGGGGTGTGTGTGGTGGGACGTGTGTGGTGGGGGGGGTGTGTGTGGTGGGATGTGTGTGGTGGGGGGTGTGTGTGTGTGGTGGGATGTGTGTGGTGGGGTGTGTGTGAGTGTGTGTGGTGGGATGTTTGTGGTGGGGTGTGTGTGAGTGTGTGTGGTGGGGTGTGTGTGGTGGGGTGGGGGGTGTGTGTGTGTGGTGTTGCTGGTAGGCTGTGTGCATATGAAGTGTGTGAGGGTGCCTCAGAGGTCTAACCCTCACAGTAGTCAACAGCGAGCGTCAGGCTCTCAGGAAGCCCGGCTTCCATCCTGGAACGATCCCATGGTGAATTCCCCGGGAAGGCTGCTCCTGGGCACTGCTAATCAGGAGCATTGCCAGCTGCTCTGATTCTGGGATTTTCCATCTCGATTTCTACTTTCTTTTCAAAGTTTTTTTCTTTACCTTATTGAGCATTGTAAACAGGATGGGCTTTTTGTTCACTTGCATTTATTGACTCACTTATTTTATTCTTTTATGATAGTAATAAATAGACTTGGGAAAACTCTGGGCAAGTATAAACAAGCAGAAAAAATAAAGAGTCAAACCCACTGTATTCACAGTTATTGATATTCTCCCAACATTCTTTCCATACACTGTCTTAAATTTTATTTGGTCACAGAGAGATCTTTATATACAGCTTTAAAAGACAGAGAATATTGGATTTTGATAACAATCAGCAGTCTACTGCCTCAGTCTTCTTCCTTACCCTGATTCCTACTCCACAGAGGTAACTATTTTTATTTTCCCCAGCTTAAGTCTCTGCTATTTACCCCCACCTGTCTACAAAAAATGGTTATATTACTATTTTTTCCCAGCTTTATTGAGATATAACTGGCATATAACATTGTGTAAGTTTTAAGTTGTAAAATGTGATGATTTGACCAGGTATATATTGCAAAATAGTGACCACAAGTAAGCTAGTTAATACCTTCGTCATTTCACCAAATTATATTCTTTGTTGATGCTTTTAGATTTTTGTCTTTTAACTTCTTGGCAGGGGAGTTGCGATTCTAGCCCTCTTACACACTCTCTCCCCAACCACTCAGCTACACACCAATTCCTACTCCTCTTCCTCCATTTCTCCCAATACCATATATGAATTCGGCTAAATAAATAATCTTGAACTTCCTTGTTTATGCCACTATAAATATGTTTGGGACACCGATACTTTCTGTACCATCATTACATTTCCCATGATGTATACCTTTTCTCAATTCTTTGGAATTAATAATGGCCTCATTTTGTTTCCTCAGCTTTCTATGCATCCATCTCTAACTCACTCCAAACTCTCCAATAGAACAGAATTTCCTTAGTATTCATTCAATACTTGGTGCATTCAAACACACCAAGTAAGCTCTGTCCTTAATTTTTGCTCCTTGGAAACATCCTTCCTGGGGCTTTCCATCTTCTTGCTCCAATCTGGATTGACAGTTCTCTCATGGCATGTGTCCTGTGCCTTCTCTTACCAATTCCTTGGGCTTTCCCATCCCTTGTGTTGGCTCTGCAAAGTCCGATATACCCTGTATTTATTTTAAGGGCTTTAAAATTTTTTAACAGCTTTATTGAGGAGTAATTAACAAACAGTAAACTTCACATTAAAATGTACAACTTGAAACATGTTGACCTATGTATGCATTTACAAAACAATCACCACAGTTGAGATGATGAAAATATCATATATCCATCATCCCCTAAAATGTCCTTGTGTCTCTTTGTAATCTCTGTCTTCTGTCCTTACCCCATCCACCTGCAACCACTGATCTGCTTTCTGTCCTATAGAGTGGTTGGCACTTTTTAGAATTTTATACAAATGGCTTTATCTAGTATGCACATGTTTTTGTCTGACTTCATTTGCTCAACATAGTTATTTTGAGATTTATCTATAAATGTATGATCGATACATTTATAGATGTATCAATAGTTCATTACTTTTGTTTGCTAAGTAGTATCTCACTATATAATTGTTCCACAATTGTTCATCCATTCTCCTATTGAGAACATTTAGGTTATTTCTGTTCTTTGGTTATCAAAGAGAAAACTCTTACAAACGTTCATGTTGACATGTACAGACCTGTGCTTTCATTTCTCTTGGGTAAAGAACTTGGAGAGGAATGACCGGGTCATACAGAGATAGGTTCTTGTTGTTTAGTAAACTGCCAAACTGTTTTCTAAAATGTTGGCACCACATTGCCTTCCCATCAGCTGTGTATAACAGCTTCAATTGCTCCACATTCTGGCCAGTACATAGTAGAATCAGTCTTTTCAACTATAGACATTCTATAGGATGTTTAGTAGCATCTCACTGTGGTTTTAATTTCTTGTAGTCAAGCTAGAGTTGGGTCTTTTTTTAACTCACTCTGACAATACCTGTCTTTAATTGATACATTTAGACCATTGATATTCAGAGTGATTAATGATATGGATGGATTAAAATCCTGGATATATAACACCAGTACAGCTGGAACCATACTTAATGGTATATTCTATTTGTTACCTTTCTTTTTTCCTTTTTTTTTTGTTTGGTCTTCCATTATTTTTCTGCCTCCTGAGGTTAAAAAAAGCATTTTATGTGATTGCATGTTCTCTTCTTATATAGGATATCAGTTATACTTTCTTTTTGTACTTAAGTCATTGCCCTAGAAATTGCAATATACCTTTACAATTAATCCAAATTTACTTTCAAATAACACTAGCCCACTTCATGTGTAGTGTGATACTTTATAATAACCAAATAATCTTAATTCTTGTCTCCAGTCCTTGTATCATTATATATAAATGTATATATGATTGATATGTGATTTATATACAAATGATTTATATAAATATATAAATGATTTTTATATAAATCATTCCATTTATATATAAGCAAGCATCCATATATATATATACACATAAGCATATATAATCAAATATTGTTGCTATTATTGTTATGAATAACCTGTTATCTGTTAAGTCAATCAATAATAAGAAAAAATAACATTTTTATTTTACCTTCACTCATTACTTCTTTGGTGAGACCGTTTCTCTATGTAGATCGGAGTTTTAATCTTTTTTATTTTCATACCAGTTTTAGAATCTGCATGTCAATTCCTATAGGAAAAAACCTTGCTGAGATTATTATTGGAAGTGTGTTGAGTCTGGAGAGATTTAGTGAGCGACTTCACTTTCACTTTTCACTTTCATGCATTGGAGAAGGAAATGGCAACCCACTCCAGTGTTCTTGCCTGGAGAATCCCAGGGACAGGGAAGCCTGGTGGGCTGCCGTCTATGGGGTCGCACAGAGTCGGACACAACTGAAGTGACTTAGCAGCAGCCGCAGCAGCAGCAGCAGTGAAAGATTTAGTAGAGATTCTTAAGATGTCTCTTAAGAGTATAAAGTCATTGGATCCATGCACCTGTGCCTCTTCACTCATTTAGGTCTTCCTATCAGCAAGGTTTTGTATTTTAAATTTAAAAGTCTTGCATATCTTTTGTCAGATTTGTCCTTAAGTAGTTAATGTTTCCAGTGCTACTATAAATTATGTTTTTCAACTTTAGTTTCTGATTCTTCGTTGCCTGTCTATAGAAATACAATTGACTTTTGTATATTGATCTTGTGTCCTGAGACTTTGCTAGTCTCCTTTAGTAGTTCTAGAAGCTTTTTTGTGTATTCAAAAGAATTTTCTTTGTAGACCATCATGTCATCCATAAATGGAGAGAGTTTTACTTTTTCAGTCCAGATGCCCTTCAATTCTTTTTCTTGCCTTTATGGAGTAGCTCCCACCTCCAGTGCAATGTTACATAGAAAGGATTAGAGAAGGCATCATTGCCTTGAACCTCATCTTAGGAAGAAAGCATTTGGTCTCTGTGCAAAGTTAATTTTAGGAGTTTTGTAGATGCTACTTATCGGATTGAAGAAGTTTCCCTCTATTTCTAGTTGGCTGAGAGTTCTTATCAGTAATAGATTTTAGGTTTTGCAAATGCTTTACCCCTCATCTATTAGAGGTAATCATATGTGTTTTCTTGGTCTCATTTTGGACTTAGTCTGTTAATAGGGTTAATTATGTTACTGGATTTTCCAATATAAAGCCAACTTTGCCTTTCTGGGATAAACAGCACTGAGTCTTGATGTATTATTTTTCTTTATATATTGTTGAGTTCAATTTGCTAAAATTTTATTAACAATTGTTGCACTTATGCTCATGAGGAATATTGGTCTAGTTTACTTGTAATACCTTTATCTGGTTTGGATATCAGTATAATACTAGTCTCATAGAATCTGTTGAGAAATACTATTTCCTTTTCAGCATAGAATCAGAATAGTTTCTTCCTTAAATGTTTATTAGATTTCACCATTAAAGCCACCTGGGCCTGGAATTTCCTTTGTGGTAAAGTTTTTTATTTATTTAAAAGACATAAGGTTATTCAGGTTATCTATTTCTTCTCAAGGAAACTTTGGTAATTTGTCTTTCTAGGAATTTGTTCATTCATCAATTTGTCAAATTTATTGTCTAGAGTTGTTCGTAATATTTATTATCCCTTTCATAACTAGAGAATGTGAAATGATTTTCTCACTCATTGCTGAAATTGGCTCTTTCTGGTTTTATCTATTTTTTCAATCTGACTTGAAGTTTATCAGTTTAATTGATCTTAAAGAGGCAGCAATTGATTTCACTGATTTTTTCTGATTGTTTATATATTTTCTCTTTTATTGATTACCTTTTCTGTTCCTTTCTTCTACTTTCCTTGTTTCATTTGCTCTTTTCTTTTGAACTTCTTATGGTATAAAATTAGGTCCTTGAGACATTTCTTCTGTTTTCTGATACAGTCATTTAGCGCTGCAGATTTCCAAATAGTATCTTGGATGGTATGTTGTGTTTTCATTTCTTTTTAGTGGAAAATATTTTTAGGCTTGCCTTGAGATTTTTTCTTTGAACCACAAATAATTCAGACTTGTGTTATTTAGGATTCAAATATTTTGGAGTTTTTAGATCTCTTCCTACTATTGATTTCTAAGTTTATTTCACTGTGGTCAAAGAACATACTTTGGAAGACTTGAATCCTTTTCAATTTATAGAGTTGCTTATCTTAGCGCCTAAGCTATATAGTCTCTTGGTAAATGTTTTGTGTGTCCTTGAGAAGAATGCATATTATGCTATTGGTAGTAATCTATAAATGTCTATTAAGTAGGTTGATAATGTTATTCAAGCCCTCTGTAGTCTCACTGGTCTTATGTTTTCTTGTTTTATAGTTTTGAGAGAGGGTTGTTGAAATCTTAGACTACAATTGTGGATTTGTCTGTTTCTCCTTGCAGTTTTATTAATTTTTGTTTCATTTATTTTAAAGTTCAGTTATTAAGGATATGATGTTTAAGATATTGTGTCTTTTTGATGCATTGACCTGCTTTATCCCTGATAATGTTCTTTTCTTGAAATAGCTTAATATAGCCATTCTAGCTCTCTTTGGATCACGTTAGCATGTCATATTTACCTCCTTCTTTTTGCTTTTAACCTATTTGTATCTATATATTTAGGGCTGGTTTCTTGTAAGCAGCATATAATTTGGTCTTGCTCCCCCCCCCTTTTTAGATTGTGGCAAAATATGCATAGGATAAAATTTATCATTTTAGCCATTTTTTCTCCATTATGTAAGTAGCTTTTTCTTTCTTTTTTGTTGAAATTTAGTTGATTTACAATATTGTATTAATTTCAGGTATACAGCAAAGTGATTCAGTTATACATATATACATATATATGTATACATATATGTATACATATATATATACATTTTTATTCATTCCCATTAATGTTTATTGTAAGATTTTGAATATAGTTTTCTGTGCTATACAGTAATCTTTGCTCTTTATCTTACCATTTTAACCATTTTAAAGTGTACAGTTCAGTGGCATCAAGTACATTTCCAATGTTGTGCAATTGTCACTGCTGTCCATTTCCAGAACTTATTCATCATTCCAAATGGAAATTCTGGACTCATTTAAACCATAAGTCCCATCCCCAGTCACTGGTAACTCCTATTCTACTTTTTGCTCCTATCAACCTGTCTACTCTAGGTACTTTGTATAACTGGAATCTCACAATTTTTTTTCCTTTTGTGTCTAACTTCTTTCATTTAGCATATCTTCAAGGTTTATCCATGCTGTGGTGTATATCAGAATTTCGTTCCTTTTAAAGGCTGAATAATATTTTATTGAGTGTATATACCTAATTTTGTTAATCCATTCATCCATCAGTGAACATCTGGGTTGTTTCTATCTTTTGGCTATTGTGAACAATGCTGTGAGGAACATTGGTATATAAGAATTTGAGTCCCTGCCCTCAGTTCTTTCAGGCATATACCTAGGAATGGAATTGCTGATTAATAGTAATTCTACTTTTACCTATTTGAGAAACCACCATACTATTTTCACAATGGTTATACCATTTTATATTCCCACTCAGCAATGCGCCCGAGTTCTAATGTCCTGTTATTCTTGCCAACACTTGTTATTTTCTATTTGTTGTTGTTTTGTTTTTTAATAATAGCCACCCTAAAAGATGTGAAGTGCTGGGTCTAATTTTTTTTTTAATTTTTTGACCATCCCAAGTGGCATGCAGGTTCTTCATTCCCCAACCAGGGATTGAACCCATGTTCCCTGCAGTGGAGGCATGGGATCTTAACCACTGGACTGCCAGGGAAGTCCTGGGTCTTGTTTTTTTTAATCCAAACTAACAATATGTTTTGTTTTTTAATTAGAATCTGTGTGTGTGTTCTACCACTGTGTAACAAATTGTGTCCAAACTCAACAGCTTAAAGCACCAAACATTTTCTGTCTTGCCAGATTCTGAGGGTCAGAAAGCCTCAGGTAGCTTAGCTGGGCAGTTTTGACTCAGCATCTCTCAGCGGGCAGCAGCAAAAGCTGCTAAAGCAAAAGTCCCTGAAGACTGAGACTGAAGACTTCACTTTCAAGCTCACTCAGGAGGCTGACTGCAGGAGGCTGCAGTTTGTCAGCATGTAGACTCTACTGTAGGACAGCCCATATCATAGTCTTCCCCATAGGGAAGGCTTATGTTCAATGGAAAAGGCTTACGATGGGAATAGCGGAAGTTGTGTCTCAATGGTAGCCATCATGGAGATGGTCTAAACATCTCAAGGTTCACTTCAGTTCAGTTCCGTTGCTCAGTTGTGTCCAACTCTTTGCGACCCCATGGACTGAAGCACTGCAGGCCTCCCTGTCCATCACCAACTCCTAGAGTTTACTCAAACTCATGTCCATCAAGTCAGTGATGCCATCCAACCATCTCATCTTCTGTCGACCCCTTCTCCTCCCACCTTCAATCTTTCCCAGCATCAGGGTCTTTTCAAATGGGTCAGCTCTTCCCATCAGGTGGCCAAAGTACAGGAGTTTCAGCTTCAGCATCAGTCCTTCCAATGAACATTCAGGACTGGTTTCCTTTAGGATGAACTGGTTAGATCTCCTTGCAGTCTAAGGGAATCTCAAGAGTCTTCTCCAACACCACAGTTCAAAAGCATCAATTCTGCGCTCAGGTTTCTTTATAGTCCATCTCTCATACCCATACATGACTACTGGAAAAACCATAGCTTTGACTAGATGGACCTTTGTTGGCAAAGTAATGTCTCTGCTTTCTAATATGCTCTGTAGGTTGGTCATAACTTTTCTTCCAAGGAGCAAGCGTCTTTTAATTTCATGGCTGCATCCACCATCTGCAGTGATTTTGGAGACCAAAAAAATAAAGTCTGACACTGTTTCCACTGTTCCCCCATCTATTTGCCATGAAGTGATGGGACCAGATGCCATAATCTTAGTTTTTTGAATGTTGAATTTTAAGCCAACTTTTTCACTCTCCTCTTTCACTTTCATCAAGAGGCTCTTTAGTTCTTCTTCACTTTCAGCCATAAGAGTGGTGTCATCTGTATATCTGAGATTATTGGTATTTCTCCCGGCAATCTTGATTCCAGCTTGTGCTTCATCCAGCCCAGCATTTCTCATGATGCATTCTGCATATAAGTTAAATAAGCAGGGTGACAATATACAGCCTTGACATACTCCTTTTGCTATTTGGAACCAGTCTTTTGTTCCATGTCCAGTTCTAACTGTTGCTTCCTGACTTGCATACAGGTTTCTCAAGAGGCAGGTCCGGTGGTCTGATGTTCCCATCTCTTTCAGAATTTTCCACAGTTTATTGTGACCCACACAGTCAAAGGCTTTGGCATAGTCAATAAAGCAGAAATAGATGTTTTTCTGGAACTCTCTTGCTTTTGTGATGATCCAGTGGATGTTGGCAATTTTATCTCTGGTTCCTCTGCTTTTTCTAAACCCTGCTTGAACATCTGGAAGTTCATGGTTCATGTACTGTTGAAGCCTGACTTGGAGAATTTTGAACATTACTAGCATGTGAGATGAGTGCAATTGTGCAGTAGTTTGAACATTCTTTGGCATTGCCTTTCTTTGGGATTGGAATGAAAACTGACCTTTTCCAATCCTGTGGCCACTGCTGAGTTTTCCAAATTTGCTGGCCTATTGAGTGCAGCATTTTCACAGCATCATCTTTCAAAATATGAAATAGCTCAACTGGAATTCCATCACCTCCACTAGCTTTGTTTGTAGTGATGCTTCCTAAGGCCCACTTGACTTCATATTCCAGGATGTCTGGCTCTAGGTGAATGATAATACCATTGTGATTATCTGGGTCATGAAGTTCTTTTTGGTATAGTTCTTCTATGTGTGCTTGCCACCTCTTCTTAATATCTTCTGCTTCTGTTAGGTCCATACCATTTCTGTCCATTATTGTGCCCATCTCTGCATGAAATATTCCCTTGGTATCTAATTTTCTTGAAGAGATCTCTAGTCTTTCCCATTCTACTGTTTTCCTCTATTTTTTTGCATTGATCACTGAGGAAGGCTTTCTTATCTCACCTTGCTATTCTTTGGAATTCTGTATTAGACCATTTCTGTTTAATGCAATTATTCATGGTCTTTGGGTTCAAATCTGTAGTCTTACTGTTTATTTTCTGTTTCTTCCATGTGTTCTTTGTTCTACATTACCCCCTTTTCTGCATTCTTCTGAATTCAGTTTTTGTTTTTTTTAGAATTCTATTTTAATCCCTTTGTTGATTTATTAGCTACAATTCTTTGTCATGTTACTTTAGTGGTTGCTTTAGAGTCTATAGTATACATCTTTAAGTTTCTACAGCTACCGTCAAGTCAGTCAGTCACTTCAGTCGCTCAGTCATGTCCGACCCTTTGCGACCCCATGAATCGCAGCACGCCAGGCCTCCCTGTCCATCACCATCTCCAGGAGTTGACTCAAACTCACGTCCATCGAGTCAGTGATGCCATCTAGCCATCTCATCCTCTGTCGTCCCCTTTTCCTCCTGCACCCAATCCCTCCCAGCATCAGAGTCTTTTCCAATGAGTCAACTCTTCACATGAGGTGGCCAAAGTACTGGAGTTTCAGCTTTACCATCATTCCTTCCAAAGAAATCCCAGGGCTGATCTCCTTCAGGATGGACTGGTTGGATCTCTTTGTAGTCCAAGGGACTCGCAAGAGTCTTCTCCAACACCACAGTTCAAAAGCATCAATTCTTCGGTGCTCAGCTTTCTTCACAGTCCAACTCTCATATTCATACATGACCACTGGAAAAACCATAGCCTTGACTAGATGGACCTTTGCTGTCAAATTAATGTCTGCTGTTGAATATGCTATCTAGGTTGATCATAACTTTTCTTCCAGGGAGTAAGCATCTTTTAATTTCATGGCTGCAATCACCAACTGCAGTGATTTTGGAGCCCAAAAAAATAAAGTCTGACAATATTTCTTCTGTTTCCCCATCTATTTCCCATGAAGTGATGAGACCAGATGCCATGATCTTCGTTTTCTGAATGTTGAGCTTTAAGCCAACTTTTTCACTCTCATCTTTCACTTTCATCAAGAGGCTTTGTAGATCCTCTTCACTTTCTGCCATAATGGTGGTGTCAAGTAATATTATACTATTTCATATATAAGACACTTACAACAATATAGTTTAGGGAGTAAGCTTTCAGCATTTTGCCAAAATGGATGTCTGGGATATAGTAGGGTACCTGGAGGTCTAACTGCCTTGTATGAAGACTTTGGGCTAATTCTCAAGGTTTTAGCCTCATTCTGAATCCTCTCCTTTAGAGAAATCTAGGGACCCAGTTGAACTTTTCCATAGTTCTAGGGTTCATATCTGTTTCTTTCTAGTCTACTGAAGACAGGTTAGATTCCCTTCTCACCCTTTTCAGTTGGATACCATTAATTCGTTTTTATGCTTTTAGAACTTTGTCAACATCTCTTGCTTGCTACTGTCTCCTCTCTAGTTCACTTAACCTACTGGAGAAAGTTAAATGATCCATCTCTCTGCCAAGTTAGTTATTACAAGTCCATCTGTTTTCCAGCTTCTGTAATTCTGTTTGCTGTCACCTCCTCTCCTCTCCTCTCCTCTCCCCTTGTCCTTGTGGCCCATGCCTTTTGCATTCCTTTACTATCACTTTAGTGGGATTCCAGGAGGCAGTGGAGATAACGTGTATCCACAGGGCATTCACTGGAAGGAGAAGTCAGGGGTCCAGGCCACCAAACATCCGATTGTGGAAAACAGTGGTGATTGGACAGATCAGAATCCACTCCCTGCTTGCCAGGGCTTGCTGACCTCCACTGACCTGTCAGGATTCATTCCAGGAGGAGCAAGGGACTGCAGACATCCCACTGAAACACTGGATTGTATGTCACCTTAGACCCAGCTGTAGGGATTCCTTCAGTTTATTCCAGATGCCTGAATTGGCAGCTCCTTCATGCCAGTCCAGGCCAGCTGACTCTGAGCCCTTGCTCTACATCAATTTGATTTTCCTTAGGTCGAGAGAGATCAGAGAAGCCACTTTACCTGATACCTGTCCTTCTTTTGAGATGTTACGGTGATTTCTCTCCTTGAGCTGCTCAAAGCCCAGGGGCCAAAGCCTCTGCATCCTGCCCGCATTAACAGAGGTTTGATATTAAGATTGATGGGGGCGGAACTACTGGCTAATCTAGGTTTTCTGGTGGTGACTCTAGGTGAACAATGGTCCTTTGATCTTCGGAAGCAGGCCATACAGTCCTGCCTGCTCAGGGCCTGGCACAGGCTGTGGAGGTCAGTCAGAGGCCCTAGAGAATCTAGTTCTCTGGCTGCAGGTTGGAGTGATTTGCATTTCAAAGGCTCCAGATAAACTGCAAAGAAGTACATTGGGGAAAGATTACTTCTAATTCCTAAAGACATTGAAAGGCTTGGTCATCGCTGACCAGCTAACTGAAGTCTGTCCAAGAGTGAGTTTTCAAGTGAAAGAAAGATGCAGTCAAGCCCAGGGATGATGTCAGAGACATAGGGAAGGGTGGAAGCAAGGGGGAGGAAAGCACTGAAAGCTACAGTCAGCAAGAAGGACATTGATAGCAGTTCACCTTCATTTCTCTCCGTTTCCTTAATTTCCTATGTAAGAGCAGGAAGGACCTTTCAGAACTATCTGGCTGACCACCAGTTTCATGAGTGAAGGGATTTAGGCCCAGAAAGCCAGATATATTGTTTATCACCCAAATGGGTAAGGGGTGAGTCGGGATTAGAAGCCTCGCATCCAGTCTCCCAGTCCTGTATCCTTTCCTCAAACAGGCTTGGCCAGTGTTGGCCTGGAACCTGTTGATTTGAGACATAGAGGAAGTGGACTATGGGGAAGAAACCTAGAACTGTATGATTGTCCCTTCAATTTCTCTCTTTGTGTTTACTTTGGAAGTTTTAGGACTTTCACAGTGACTGTGATTGCAATACATATCAACAGCCTTAACACTGTATATCTTTCTTCTTTTAAAATTTTTTGTTTTGTGTTAGGGTAAAGCCAATTAACAATGTTGTGATAGCTTTGGGTGGACGACAAAGGGGCTCAGTCATACATATACATGTGTCCATTCTCCCCCAAACTCTCCTGTGGTCTAGGCTGCCATATAATGTTGAGTAGAGTTCTATGTGCCACACAGTAGGTCCTTGTTGGTTATCCACTTTAATATAGCAGTGTGTACATGTCCATCCCAAACTCTCCAACTATCCCTTTCCCCACCCTTGTCCCACAGCAACTATAAGTTCGTTCTCTAATTCTATGAGTCTCTTTCTGCTTTGTAAGTTCATTTGTATTATTTCTCTTTAGATTTCACATATAAGGAATGCCATACAATATTTCTCCTTCTGTGTCGGACTTACTTCACTTGGTATGATAATCTCTAGGACCCTCCATGGTGCTCTAAATGACATTATTTCATTCTTTTTATGACTAATATTCCATTGTATATATGTACCACATCATCTTTATCCATTCCTCCATAGAGAGAAATTTAGGCTGCTTCCATGTCATGGCTATTGTAAACAGTGCTGCAGAGAATACTAGGGTACATGCATCCTTTCAGATCATGTTTTTCTCCAGATATATGCCCAGGAACACTGTATATCCTTTAACCTAACAAATAACATTTCCAGAAATCTTGTCTCCAAAAAATAATTTAGATATGCACCAAAATAATAATTATCTCAACCCATTTTGTTTTTTTACAGCAAAAAAATAGGAAAGAAACATCCCACAGTAGGGGTACAGTTAAGTAAATTCTGACACAACCATATGAAGGACTACCATATAGTTATTAAAGTAGTTGTACAGACTGTATTTAATGAAACAGAAAGAAACTTTGACATATCAATGGATAAAAAGTGTTATGGAAGAAAACATAGCATGTGTGCTGTTTTGAGGTAAATAATATACATGAATACAAACATAATTAGAAGTATATATCAAATTTTAGTAGTAGGTCTCTTTGAGTGGGATTATTGTCTCTTTGTATTTATGGTGTTTTTCACATTTTCTAGAATGAAATTTTTAAAAAAGCTTTAATCTTTTTCAGAGTCACAATAAGTTACTAAAGAATAGAACAAGTCAATTTTTGACTTACTCTGCTTGTATAAAATGTGGTTCTTCTAAGGATCAACCCATAAATATCTCATAATAATTACTCCTTTTACCCATCCTGCCAGGTCAGCCATTTTGCTTGTGTTAGTCCTACACTTAGACTTTTTTTGTTTTTAATTATTGAACTGAATTGCTGCCTTTTTTTTTTTTAAATTACAGGATAATACCTATCAGACCACAGATAAAAGAGCTTCTTTAAGCTTTGAAGCAAAAACAAACAAACCATTAGAGATCTGGGCTTGCAAATTTTAAGCAAAGATGCTTATAACTGTCCCCACTGAGTGACTTCAGAACAAAGCCTGCCGTATCAATCTTGACAGCCTTCAGATGGTTTTACCTTGTAGGTTTCAAACCAAACAGTAATAAGAATTTACAAGAGGCAGTTCTGACTGTGAGGTCTGAAGTCAACTGTTGTCAAAACAAAACCTGGTTAGTGCATTTGTAGGGTGAGCATATCATCCAAACCACGGCACTTTTGAAAGTTTAAGGGGTACAGCTGTCATTCCATGGGGAACAGGCAGGAACTGGGATGGCCTGGAGCAAAAGGAGACTTAAAGTTACCCCTATGGATTTAGCTTCTTTTAGACAGCTCTGTTTGAGGGTCTATGCAAGGTAATAGAATGTGGGACTGAGAGGAGCCCTTGGAAGCTAGCCACAGGATAGCTTGATGGGGAAGCTGAGGTGCAGACTGAGGAGGAACTAACCCCAGGCCAGAGGCAGCTCCTAGCTAATGATCCAAGACTAAATGCCTTTTGCTGATAGTTTTCTGTAAAAGGAACAAAATCCTTTTAATCTGAGGCCATGCAGAGGGTGCTGAGGCATTCAAAGGAAAGGAAGCAGCACAAAGAAGTAAAGAACTACCAGAAAGATCTGGCTTTAGATCCCACTCTTAGTTCTGGCTTTGCCACTTTGGGGGCATTCACAGGGCCACTCTGAACCTCAGTTTCTTCATCTATAAAATTGAAAGGATAATAACTACTTCTTATGGCTTACTGAATACCTATTAGGTGTTCAAAAAAATGTTCCTTATTATTCAGGTTTTACCTTGCCTTTGTTATTTATTTTTAATGATGATGATGATGATGTTTGGCTGTGCTGGGTCTTCACTGTGGCACTGACTTCTCTAGTGTGCAGGCTGAGTGGCTGCGGATTTTGTGTTTTAATTGTGGTAAAAGTATATGTAACATAAAATGCAAATGTAATTTACCATCGAACCATTTTAAAGTGTACAGCTCAGTGGCATTGAAGGCGTTCACACTGTCGTATAACCATCACCACCATCCATCTCCAAAACTTTGTCATCATCACAAAATTCACACCCATTAAACATAATTCCTCCTTTCCACCCCTGCCCCCAGCTCCAGGCAACCACCATTCTATTTTCCATCAGAATGAATTTGGCGACTTTAGGTATGTCATGTAAGTGTAATCATACAATTTGAATCCTTCGGAGTCTGGCCTATTTCACTTAGCATCATGTCTTCAAGGTTTATCCAAGTTGTAGCATGTGTGAGAATTTCTTTCCTTTTTGTAAGGCTGAATGATACGTATGTACATACCACATTTTGTTTATCCATTCACACCTCGATAGCTATTTGGGTTGTTTCCCCCTTTTGATTATTGAGAAGGATGCAGCTATGAACACTGATGTACAAGTACCTGCTCAAGTTTCAATTTTTTTTGTGGATATGCCCCAAAGTGGGATTACTGAACCATATGGTTGTATTTATACATCACTATAAAGTGATACTTGTATATATAACCTTGAATTAAAAAAAAAAAAAAGATTACTAAACCTTTTGAACCTCACTGGAAATAATAACTCTCTTTCAGGCACTGCCATAAATGTAAGTTACCATAGGCATAGTGATGATACATAGTAATGCAGGTTTTAAAAAATGTAGTTGGTTGCTCCAGGGCTATGAACAGGTTGGGGTGACCCAAGGCATTTGTCCTCCTCAGGAGGCCTCCCTGAGAGCCTCCTGCACTTGCAAATTCCTTTAGTTAAATCCGGAGATTTTACTTCAGCCCAAACTGCCCCTTTCTTCCCTTCAGCAGATTTTGATCCTGGAAAGTTGTGTTTAGTAATATTTTAACCACTCATTATTCAAGGAACCCTGCAGTGGTTCCTTCTGGAAAAGCCAGACTCCGTCAGGGAGGAAATAACAAGCTCTAAATTACTGGTAATAAATTAGAGCTTTGATGTAGAGAGTTTGGACCTGTGTGGAGGACTTCACAGTTTACAGGAGGCTCTCACCTCTGCTAGTCTGAGTCATCTGGTGTTTATGGGGTGGAGCCATGTAGGGAGTCTTTTACACCAAGGAATTGAATATTGGGTTGACTATTGCCACAGAAGAGAAGACTTTGGAAGCCAGCATTTCTGCCTTCAGACTCCATCTCTGGCATCAGTTCTGCAACCTGAGCTAAGTTACTTCTCTCTGTTACTTCTCTAAGTTACTTCAGTTTTCCTGGCTGGAGAATGGAAATGATACCTATCTCCTGGGATTGTTGAAGAGATTAAATAAAATAATGGATTTAACATCCAGTAGGGGCTATGTATATTGTCACCCTGCTTATTTAACTTATGTGCAGAGTACATCATGAGAAACGCTGGGCTGGAAGAAGCACAAGCTGGAATCAAGATTGCCGGGAGAAATATCAATCACCTCAGATATGCAGATGACACCACCCTTATGGCAGAAAGTGAAGAGGAACTAAAAAGCCTCTTGATGAAAGTGAAAGAGGAGGGTGAAAAAGTTGGCTTAAAGCTCAACATTCAGAAAACAAAGATCATGGCATCTGGTCCCATCACTTCATGGGAAATAGATGGGGAAACAGTGGAAACAGTGGCTGACTTTATTTTTGGGGGGCTCCAAAATCACTGCAGAAGGTGATTTCAGCCATGAAATTAAAAGAAGCTTACTCCTTGGAAGGAAAGTTATGATCAACCTAGATAGCATATTAAAAAGTAGAGACATTACTTTGCCAACAAAGGTCCATCTAGTCAAGGCTATGGTTTTTCCAGTGGTCATGTATGGATGTGAGAGTTGGCCTGTGAAGAAAGCTGAGCACCGAAGAATTGATGCTTTTGAATTGTGGTGTTGGAGAAGACTCTTGAGAGTCCCTTGGACTGCAAGGAGATCCAACCAGTCCATTCTAAAGGAGATCAGCCCTGGGTGTTCATTGGAAGGACTGATGCTAAAGCTGAAATTTCAATACTTTGGCCACCTCATGCCAAGAGTTGACTCATTGGAAAAAACTCTGATGCTGGGAGGGATTGGGGGCAGGAGGAGAAGGGGATGACAGAGGATGAGATGGCTGGATGGCATCACTGACTCGTTGGACATGAGCTTGAGTAAACTCCGGGAGTTGGTGATGGACAGGGAGGCCTAGAGTGCTGCAATTCATGGGGTCGCAAAGAGTTGGACACGACTGAGCGACTGAACTGAACTGAGGGGCAAGTCCAACTCTTTGCCATCCCATGGACTATAGTCCATCTGGCCAGCTCCTCTGTCTGTAGGATTTCCCAGGCAAGAGGTACTGGAGTGGGTTGCCATTTCCTTTCCTTGTCCAGAGGATCTTCCTTACCCAGGGATCGAACCCACATTTCTCCTGCATTGGTAGGCAAATTCTTTGCCACTGTGCTACCGGGGTATGCTGTGCTGTGCTTAGTCACTCAGTTGTTTCTGACTCTGTGCGATCCCATGGACTGTAGCCAGCCAGGCTCCTCTGTCCATGGAGGTTCTCCAGGCAAGAATACTGGAGTAGGTTGCCATGCCCTCCTCCAGGGAATTTTCCCAAGCCAGGGATCAAACCCAGGTCTCCTGCATTGCAGGCAGATTCTTTACCATCTGAGCCATCAAAGAAACCCAAGAATGCTGGAGTGGATAGCTTATCCCTTTTCCAGGGGGTCTTTCTGACCCGGGAATCGAACCAGGGTCTCCCGCATTGCTGGCAGATTCTTTACCCATTGAGCTATCAGGGAAGCCCGCCACTTGGGTATACTTCAATTAAAGGAACCCAATGGTTTCAAAAATCAAAAGGGAAAAAAAAAGAAATCATGTTCTAAAAGTGACTGTTTTCATGGGGGCTTCAACAAATAAACTTACTTTTCCTGCAGAAACGTTAGTAATAAAGGTCTTTTCACAATACATTTATAGCTTTCAAACCACCTTGCTTAAGCAATCCCTGTGCCCGATGACATTCAGCTCTCACTAATCAGCTAGTGACCTCATTTTTCTCTCACCATGGAGTGTCCTTATGCCTTTATCACCTGCTCTTTGGAACAAGAAAGCCAAGCAACAAGATTTTTTAAAAGGGAAGCTGTGATCAGCATAATGCAATTTGTGTTCCATAAGCAAAGGCTAAATATGTGATCCCCAAGATTAAAAACCAGAAGTGGTTTTCTATAGCAGGAGCTGTACCTGCCGCAACCAGCGCAAAGGCAACCTCCTTGTCATCTGTTTGGTGCTTATGTAACCTTTACATTCTCAAGATTCCCCCCAGCCCACCAGATAGGCAGTGTCCTACCATTGTCCCCATTTAGTCCAAAAACCCGAGTTCCAGAGAGGTGAGGTCAGTCACTCCGGGAGACTTAGCTGATAGGTGAATGAGACAGTGTCTCTTCTCTCCACACCACGTCTGTGGGCCGCAGAGCTGGGGGTGTCCCTACCAGCTTCAGGTGGTGATAGGCTGAGGGTGGAGGGACCCCTCCAGAGGGCTGGAGGCTAAGGGCTGGACAGAGGGGTCTTTTCCAAGAGACCTGTTGGTGGAACCAAGCAGATCCTGAGTTCATCAGCAAGTAATAACTTCTAGATGTTTCAGGGCCAATTGTACAGCGCCTGCGGAGGTAGTCAGCCTGCCTGTAAGTCTGAATAGAATTCCTTGGCTTATGAAATAGCCTGGAGATCAAAGCACCCTTATCTCTGCTGAGACAGCTGAGATTCCCAGGGCTCTGGCCCCTTTCTCTGGGCTTGGCTTACCCTGCCCCCCTGGGGGTCACCATCTGAGCACAGAAGCCTAGAGGGTGCAGGCTCATAGACCAGTTGGTCCCCAAACCTGGCACATACTTGGTATCCCCTTAACACGGGTTGATAAAAAAAAGAAGGTTTTCCTCCAAGCCTCAGTGTTTCCATCTGTGAAATGGGGATATTAACAATACTTAATTCAGTTCAACTGTGTGTACTGAGAGAGAAATCAGCTAACAGCCTAGGAATATGAAGGACATATATGCGTGTGTGTGTGTGTGTGTGTGTGTGTGTGTGCATGCATGTGCACGCATCCAGCAGGTTAGTAGCTATCATTATTTGGCCTGTGGTTAGTGGAGGAGAGAAACATCTGTCTTTTGAGGGTACCAAGAAGGCCTCCTGCTTCAGTGAACCTGGGCCTGGGCCTCCAAGGAAGATGGTCTAGGAACATTAAGACGAGGAAACAACAGCATCCCAGGTAGGGGAAACCACGGAGGCAAAGGCAGAGTAGAAAGTGGGGCTGGGGATTTCCTTGGTGATCTAGTGGTTAAGACTCTGAGCTTCCAATGCAGGAGGGGATCCCTGGACGGGGAATGAAGATCCCACATGCTGCATGGCCAAAAAAAAAAAAAAAGAAAAGAAATTGGGCCCAGAGTAGGAGGCAGGGGCAGAGCTGTCCATGGGTGCTGAGCTCATCCTGGTTCCATATTCAGAGCAGGAAGGCTCAGCCCCCATCCCAGCTCCTCTGGAGGCCCAGTTCTCATCGCAGAAGTGCAAGTGTACCCCCTCCTCTTGTCCTCTTCAAACTTCCTACGACAGAGAGGCCAGGACGGGAGTCAGAGCTGCACGCCCCGTGCTCAGCTGCTGTGTCTCTCTCAGGCTCTGGAAAATATGCTGCAGGTCTGGGGTGGGCCTGAGAGTCTGCAGATCTCACAGCTCCCGTGGGTGCGTAGATTTCTGGTCTGGCTTCAAGGACCACACTTTGAGTAGCTGGGCTGGGGAGGCCCCTGGTGAAATCCCTGGAGCTCCTGGCTCCCTCCCTGAAGGACCCACAGCTGGGGGGACAGTGACTCAGCTGCCTTGTGTCTGTAAGCCCAGCTCTCGTATGTGCGTGTATGTGTGTGTGCATGCATAGGCACGCATCCACATGCCAGTCCACATCTATGTATGTGACTCCACTCCTGCTTGTCGGAGTGTCTGACTCTCTGGCGCCATCCCTGAGGGTCTCTCACCTGAGTCTCCACCTGACTGCAGGGTGCTCAGGTCTAGAATGCTCCATGTCAGTGCGTCCGCCTGTCAGAGAGCTCTGCTGGGCTCCCCGGTGCAGGGGCAGCTGTGGCGGGGGGAGATGGTGGAAACTGTCATGTGGCAGGGACAGGGCCGTGAGTGCTAACAACTGGCTGACAGCTGGTTACAGCTGGGGACAGCTTGGGCAGGCGTGGGCGTGGGAAAACACACTTCAGGTCGCAACAGCTGGGAGGGGACCACACTCAGAAGACGGGCCCACAGTGCCACACAGCATGCGAAGGGCAGGGCCTGAGGCCTTAGGCCTGCCAGCCCGGCCACTGTCCTGAGGAACGAGGCCAGCACACAGGATGGCTGACATTCCCTGCAGGCCCGGTCAAGTGGGCTGTCCTGTCGGGGCCTCACGCAGTTGCTCTGAATCCTGCTCACACTGAGTATGGACTTTATTTGGTGGGTTCGTGAAGGTGAAGAAGGAAACATCTGTGCATCTCCACCAGAATGCTTTCTTGGAAGGTCTGAGTGTGCAGGCTCCAGGGGTGGGTGTGCTGGGGGCAGGGTGATTGTGTCAGATAGCCGACACTTCTAGAAGGCTCAGGGCCTATTGTGACAATCAAATAGGTGAATACAGGGCTGGCAAACGGGAAAGAGCATGAAATATCAAAGCTGCTTATTATCATCATTATTGTTATTGCTGTTTTAAACATGAACATGTTATTCTATTCATTTTGAACAGAAACCGTCCTAAGATATGCTACAAAGCCCCCGTTTTCTTAATCCAGGGACACGGAGCTCATTAAGCCAAGAGCAGGCAGGAGGAGAAGGAGGAGACGTCAGGGCTGCTGGCTCCACCACCCTGCTTGAAGTTCCCCGGGTTCCCCCCCTTATTCCAGGCTGTCGGTCAAGACTGCCTGTGGCCTCCCCCAGTCACCCCCTCTAAGCCTGCTGCTGCTTACAGCTCAGCAAGCAGATGACCAGAGTTGCCAGACCTGCATGCAAAGCGAGAGGCAGACGGCAACCAGGCCTAGGAGGCTTTGGGGACAATAAAGCTTTTGGCAACTGGGTGTCTACATGGTGACCTTGACTTAGATTTTTCAGAAGCTCCTTATTTCTTACTCACCTTCCTCTGGCTGACACCGTGTGTGTGTGTGAGAGAGAGACAGACAGGGATACTGGCAGAGAAAGATCACTCCCAGTTAACTAACAGCATCATGATACCTGTACCTGTAACCCAGGGATACTGGCAGAGAAAGATCACTCCCAGTTAACTAACAGCATCATGATACCTGTACCTGTAACCCAGCCTGATGCTGGAGTTTATTTCCCAGACAGAGGCTGCCCTCTATGAGACATGACTTAGCATCTTCAGAGGTGTATCATCTAATGCCTGCCAAGGACCTGGGGATGCATATGCTCACACCAGCCCCCACCCCCAACCATGCTCTCCTCTTTCAGGCATAGCTGCAAACTGAGACCAAGTAGGTATTAGGCAAACTCTAGAGAATTATCCTGATGTGCTTAAGCCCCCGAGGGCTCCCTACAGCTTTGAGAGGGAAATGCAAACAGCTTTCTGTGGCCTGCCCCTTCTCACTTCTCCAGCTCCCAGCTCTGCCTGCCCTAGCAAACTAGACCCAGGCACACTGGGCATCTTCCATTTCCCCAAACATTCCAAGCTCTTTGCACTCACGGGCCTTTGAATTTGTAGTACCAGTGCCTGGAATGTTCTTCACCCCTGGCCCCATCCCTCCCAAGGCTGACCCATTTCTGTGTCACTTCCTCAGAGAGGGCTTTGCTAACTGTCCTTTTCAAGTAGGTCTCCCGCGGCTGTTGGCCACCTCCACTGGATGTATTTCCTTCCATAGTGTTTGTTTATCACAATGGGGAATAACTTTGCATCCTTTTTTATTTGTAATCTGCTCCCATTCCCTCCCAACTAAACTGTAAGCACCATGAGGGCAGTGGCCTGGTCTGACTGGCTCACTATTTCATCTCATCTCCAGTCTCTCTGACCCACTAGGCATTTAATAAATGCTTGTTGACAGAATGAATGATTAAAAAAAAACCTTGCACATCTCAGGGGTGCTGAGGTCAAAGAGCACAGAGGCATTCCAAAATGCCTGCAAAAGGGATTGAGTGTCCCCAAAAAAACACTGCTGAGTCCCCTGCTCAGCTCGCTAAGGACAAGCCTTCCCCTTCAAGGGATCTACCTTCCCAGGTGGTGCTAGTGGTAAAGAACCCACCTGCCAATGCAGGAGACTCATGAGGCTTGGGTTAGATCCCTGGATTGAGAAGATCTCCTGGAGGAGGGCATGGCAACCCATTCCAGTATTCATGCCTGGAGAATCCCATGGACAGAGGAACCTGGTGGGCTACAGTCCTAGGGATTGCAAAGAGTTGGACATGACTGAGCAACTAACACTTCACTTTTACAGTGCAGTGGGGGAATGTCCCTGTGGATGCACCAGATAGTACCCCAAAACTTAGTGGCATAAAGCAACCATCCACTGTGCTCACCGGTTCTGTGGGCTGGGAATTTAGAGAGGACACAGTGGGGCTGCCTTGCCTCTGCTCTGTGGTGTCAACTGGGAAGCTCAACATACGGGCACTGGGATGATCGAAAGGTTGGTTCCCTTGCAAGTCTGATGTTTGATGCTGGCTCTGGCTGGGGGTGGGGAGCTCAGTTCCTCTCCCTGGGCTTCTCCATGTGGACTCTGCTTGTGGTCTAGTTTGGGCTGCCTCACAACATGGAGGCTGATTTCAAAGACAAGCATCACCAGAGAGCCTGGAAAACTCTGAATTGCCCCTGTGAACTCACCTCAGGAATCATGCAACATCGCTGCCACCACATTCTGGTCAAGAAGGGATCACAGTGCCCCATCCACAGTCAAGGAGATATTGATCCTTCCTCTTGATAGGGAGTGGCAAGACTCTGGAAGACCATGTGGGACTGAAAATATGGTGTGCCATTTTTGGAAAATACAGTTGTCCTCCAGAAGATAATATTAGTAATATAGGCTGAGAAAGGACACTAATCCCTCTAAGACTTCACATCATGAGGGTGGGCTTGGGGTGAAATAATAACCATGGTAGGAATAATAGGGAGCCAGGGAAAGAAAGTTTAGGTTGACCGCCTACTTACATGGGGCTTCCCTCTTAGCTCAGTTGGTAAAGAATCTGCCTGCAATGCAGGAGACCCGGGTTCAATACCTGGATCCAAAAGACCCCCTGGAGAAGGAAATGGCAGCCCACTCCAGTATTCTTGCCTGGAAAATTCCATGGACAGAGGAGCCTGGTGGGCTACAGTCCATAGGGTCACAGAGAGTTGGACATGACTTAGTGCCTAAACCACCACCACTACCTACTTACATAACAGGCCCTGGGTGTATATTTAACATGGATTATATGATCAGTAGCTCAGTGTGTCTGACCATTTGCAACCCCATGGACTGTAGCCCACCAAGCTCCTTTGTCCATGGGATTTCCCAGGCAAGAGTACTGGAGTGGGTTGCCATTTCCTTCTCCATTACATGTATTATCTCACTTAATGAGATCACATTCGGTGAGGTTTTCACAGCATATAAATCATTTTCACACACGATATTGTAAAAGCTTCAGTGCAAACCTCCCAGCCAGGAAGTCTCAGCTTTACCCATGAGAACTCAGAGCAAGCAAGGGGGCACTGCCTTCGTTCCCAAAGCCTGGAAACAGAAGATTCTGTGCTATGGCCTTCCAGTCCCACGGCAGATCTGATGACAGACTCAGATAGGATTTCACATCCTTTAGAGCAGGGGAACGGAGTTGACAATCTAATATCATTTTGCACTTTGCAGCTGGTGTGAAAACGGACATTCTGCCCTGGGAGTTTTCTGTGATTTCTTCCCACAGTCACCCTGTGGTCCCCCAAGAGGCCTCTCCTCTGCCTGTGGGTGATACAACCATTCCAGATCAATCTCCAGATCAAATCATGATGAAGCCCTGTCCCAGTCAGAGAGGCAGCCTCACGTTCTCACGCATTATGGTGTCCAGAAGCCATGCGCCAAGTGCTGGGGTGCCCGTGAGCATGTTGGAGTCAGCACAACTCTGCCGCTCTCTGGTCAAGTGAAACGAGTGAGGACAAGTCCCTTTGCCTGCTTGAGCTTTGGGCTTCTGCTCTGTGGAGAGGGAACAATACCATCTATGCTGCCTCCCCACACCCCACCCCAGTTAGCAGAAGGGTAAAATGAAGAGGTAGGAGAAATGGTGGGGTCTGAACCATCAAGTCCTGTGCACATTGTCTGGGGCTGGCTGATGCAGGAACCCAGCCGGAAAACCCACTCTCTTCTCTTGGGGTTCAAGTTTTGAAGGTGTCTCTGTTGGAAAACCTGCACCTATGACTTTGGGTAAACCTAGGTACTCTAAAAAAAATACACCAAACAATGTACAGTGCCTTAAATCAAGTAGAAGTGCTTGAGAAACCTTGTTCTCATCCGTGGATGGGAAGGACCAGTCGACCCTTCTCCACCTCCACTGCAAATGGAGGGGGACCTTGTGGAAGTGCTTTACCCAACCCTGGTCCCCCAAAGGAATAAACCCATCTTAAGAGTAATTTGGCTTTGGATTCTGGACTCCTGTTGCATAATTTCACATCATGTGGCTACACAATAATCTATTAAACCATCTCTGAGGTTGATTCTGTTTTTATTGATGTCATTTTAAATGACAAGTTATGCCGTGAATATGATTTTTAAAGGCATTTTATGTTATTTTAGTGAGATCTTGAGATGGAGAGGATTTAAACATGTGTGACTAGTCTGAGTTTTGACCCAGAGCTCTGCAGGTTTCTTTATGTACCTTTTTGCTATAGAAAACTTGAAACTTGGCCACCTCATCATAAAAACCCAGTGTCAGCATTATCAACATTTTACTAATCTCTCATCTCTCTAGACTTTTTAAAAAAATTATTGAAGTATAATTGAATTACAATGTTGTATTAATTTCTGTGACTCGTTATACATACATATTTTTTCTTTTCCATATTCTTTTTCATTATGTTTTATCGCAGGATATTGAATAGAGCTTCCTGTGCTTTACAGTAGGACCTTGCTGTTTATCCATTCTATATATAATAGTTGCATCTGCTGTCTAGACTTTTATTTTTTTAACTTGCTAGAGGGTTTTGAAGTAAGTTATAAACATCATTTACTTTGACATAAATAAAGCAATGTTAAAAACTTGACAGTTTAGAATCAGATACTTATTTCTACGACTTAAAGTGTAAATTTTTCACCTACTTAGTTCTTTTCTCAGAGGCAATCAATGTTATCTGGCTCTTGCATATCCCATTCAGAATATATTATGCATCTTCTTACTTTTTGTACCCAAATGGCAGCATGTTATAAGCACTGTTCTGAACCTCTTTTTCTTTCCCCCATCAAATAGCACACCAATGATTTTCCCATGTGTCTCCTACAGAGCTCCCTCACTCTTTTTAAATGACTGTAAACTATTCTATCAAAGGAATATACTGTAATTTATTTAATCTGTTTCTTCTTATGCCATTTCCCTTCTCTTGCTGTGACAAGCAACACCAAAGTATCCATTGTCTGTATCACTAGCACCATTATTTTCCAAGTCCCCTGCGTGCCCGTCCACAATCCCACCCCTTTTCTTTCCACCACAGAGTTTTCTACTACCCTATATTTAAGTTTCATTATTTTCTTGTTTTTCTTTAGAGCTTTGCCACATATGTTTGTATCCTTACACAATACCTTGCTTAGATTTCCGTGATTTTGAACTTCATGTAAGCAGAAATATACTTTATGTATTCTTCTGCAATTTGCTTCATTTCTTCAACATTAAGTTCTTGAAATTTATCTGCGGTGGGAGCAGAGAGATAAATTGGGAATTGGGGATTAAGAGATGCATGCTACTACTACTACTACTACTACTACTGCTACTACTACTACTACTACTACTACTACTACTACTACTGCTAAGTCGCTTCAGTCGTGTCCGACTCTGTGCGACCCCATGGACTGCAGCCTATCAGGTTTCTCCGTCCATGGGATTCTCCCGGCAAGAACACTGGAGTGGGTTGCCATGTCCTTCTCCAATGCATGAAAGTGGAAAGTGAAAGTGAAGTCGCTCAGTCGTGTCCGACTCTTAGCGACCCCATGGACTGCAGCCTACCAGGCTCCTCCATCCATGGGATTTTCCGAGCAACAGAGATGCATGCTACTATATATAAAATAGTCAAACAGCAAAGACCTATTGCAACTGTATTCAACATCTTGTAATAGCCTATAATGAAAAATAATCTGAAAAAGAATATATATATATAATTGAGTCACTTTGCTGTATACCTGAATGATTGTAAATCAACTGTATTTCAGTTTAAAAAAATGTATCCATGATCGTTCATGTAGCTGCAATGCGATTATTTTCCTTTCTGTATGCTATTCTGTTATACTAGTGTATCATACACTTAAGTATTCATTATTGGTGGGCTTTTGGACTGTTTCCAGTTTTGCTATTATAAACGTACTAACTTGAACATTTTTAAAGCATCTCTTCGTAAGCACAGGTGGAAGTGTTTTTCTAGGGTGTTCACTAAGGAGTAGAATTGTCAGATTCCATACAGATATTTATCATAGGATGCCAAATTATTTTCCAAAGGGATTAAATCAATTCATACTCCCATCATCAGTGTATAAATATTCTGGTTGCTCCAACCTCACCAAAAGTTGGTATTTTCAGACTTTTTCATTGTTACCACTATGGCAGATGTTAAAATATATTTCGTTATGTTTTAAAATTGCATTTTCCTAATTGGTAATTAAGTTGGGCATCTTTTCACATGTTCTTTGATTATAAAAGGCTCTTGCTACATAAAATGTTCCTTCAAATCTTTCACCAAGTTTTCCATGAGGTTTGTTTTATCATATGAATAATAATTAATGCTTTGTCCACTACTTGTATTAGAAATAAATTCTCCAAGTTTACAGGCATTTTCATCCTCAGTCTTTGCAAGTCTTTGCATTCTCTTTATGGTATCCTTTGAATAGGAGTGTTACATTTTAATGCAGTCAACATTATTACCTTTTTCTTTATGATTTGGGCACTTTGTTATTTGTACATCTTGTGACTTGTTCAAGAAATTCTTTCTTGAGGTTAAAAACAGTCTCTTATGCTTCATTCTAAGTCTTTCATGGTCTTATTACTTCTGTTTACATCTTTAATTCACTTGGAATTGATTTTCGTGTGATGGTGGTGGTGGTTTAGTCGCTAAGTCGAGTCTGACTCTTGCAACCCCATGGACTGTAGCCCTTCAGACTCTTCTGTCCATGGGATTCTCCAGGCAAGAATACTGAAGTGGGCTGCCAATTCCTTCTTCAGGGGATCTTCCTGACCCAGGAATCGAACCTGGGTCTCCTGCATGGGAGGCAGATTCTTTACCGACTGACCTACAAGGGAAGCCACCGTATGGTGTGAGGTAGGAGTCAAATATCACATTTGCCATACAGATAACCAATTGTGCCAACACCATTTATTAAAATTCCATCCTTTTCCTTCTGATTTGCAATGCCTGTTCAATCATAAATCCAGTTCCATGTGTGTGGAAGTCTGGTCCGGGCTCACCAGTCAGCTCTTGTTTATCTGCTCAATAGTTAAACTGATTATCTCTGAACTGATGCTGAATTGTCTTCATTATTATAGTTTTACAACACTTCTTGATGCCTGATTAAGATCTGCAAAATTCCTCACTTTGTTTGTCATCTTTGAAACACTATTCTTCAAAGTGCTATTCTTGGCCTATGCTTTGGTATATACATTTTTTAAATGCATTTGTTTATTTTTGGCTGTGCTGGGTTTTCACTGCTGTGCAGGCTTTCTCTAGTTGCAGCAAGCAGAGGCTACTCTCGAGGTGCCATGCAGTGAGCTTCTCAGTACAGTGGTTTCTCTTGTTGTGGGTCATGGGCTCCAGAGCTCCCAACCTTTAGCAGTTGCATCATATGGGCTCAGTAGTTATGGTACAAGGGCTTAGCTGCCCGAAGCATGTGGAATCTTCCCAGACCAGGGACCAAACTGGTGTCCCCTGCATTGGCAGGCAGATTCTTAACTACTAGACCATCAGGGAAGTCCCTGGTGTATTCATTTTAGAGTCAAATATTGCTCTAAAATGAGTGTAGTTTCTACTTCTAATGATGTATGAGGATTTAATCAAATAATATATGGGAAGCATCTACCATAATTAATAGGTGCTTGGTAAATGATTGGGAAAACAAGCTGGCAGAGTCACCTTGGGGAAGTATTCTTGCTGTCTGGTCTGCTGTCTGTAGTGACGTTGGTGGTAGGTGATGTGGTGTGACAGTCTCACTCTGCACAGCGTATCACAGAACTGATGTAGGAGTGGGCATGAGAGAAGAGATGTGAGAACACTGCCAACTGCAAGTTGTCTGCTACTTTGTATTCTTACTACTTGGATTATCATCTGGCTATCGATATGATTGCAAAGTCCTTGGATGGGTGATAATTGACTCCAAGGGTGTCACCAGAAACTGTGCAAGCTTGTGGAATTTTAACTGTCTCATTCCTTTTCAGAAGCACTTTCTAGTTTCACTGATACCATGAAGGTCTTTACACAGATGTGCTTTTTATTCTGATGGTACACACGTGCTTAGCACACCAAAGGGGTTTTGCCAAGGAGTTTTTCTCGGGTGCTCAGCTATGACAAATGAAACTTTGGTATCAGAAAAATTATATATTACAGTATGGTTGACTTTGCTTCTATAGGGGAAGATAAATTCCCTTCTATTCTCTTAGGTTCTGTGACTGGGTCTAAGAATGAAATGGTCATAATACAGTTTAGCAGGAGAAAAGTTAACAAATTTTATTTCAGATTTGTACAATTACACAGAAGTCTTCAAAAGGAAAATGAAGGCCTGAAGAGGTTGTTAAGCCAAAAAGCTTATATACCTTTTACTCAAAGGACAATAAATTGTGGGGACGTGACAGGACAAAAGGGCTTGGGCTAGGGGGCAGTAAATTGTGCGACAGTGACCAGGAAATATACGCAGAAAACTAATAGACCATGTGGGCTATTTCAGAAGGTTTGTTTGTATAGGTCCATTCTGTTGTTGACGACAGACTCCAGGGATAAGAATGCTCTTCTCTTTCTGGTACAGGGAAGGCACCTTTCTCATGGGAAATTTTAGATCCTGCTTTTAGGGAGAGAGGGAAAGGTTAGAGAGCCTGCCTAACTCCTGCTTCCCAAGTGCCTTCAGGTCAAGATAATCTTATACCAAAGCCCCAGATTCTGGGTGGCACATTAGGGTCCTTGCACTCCCCAACTCCCAGATGCCCTTAATGTGCTTCCAAGCCTGAGCAGCAGCTTGTGGGCCCATCACTCATCACGAGGCACCTGCCTGGCCCTTGGGCAGCAGCCTGGACTCTGGCCCTGGCCTGCAGAGCCCTTGAGGACATGGCCAGGCTCACAACAGCCCAGGCAGACCTGAGACAACTCCAGATGAAGACTGTGGGGCTGCCAACCTGGATTAACGACCTGTATTGACCCCTCCTTGGCTCTGTGACTAGGGGTCTATAATGTCCACCACCTGCAATTTCCCTAATGAAATGTGGGTCTCACATTACTTACCTCTGGGAGAATGAGTGCAGGGCACTGAACACAGAGCCCCGGTGGGCACTAGGTGGTCATTTTGGCCATGCGCATACTCAGTCCTTTGGGTCCGACTTTTGCGACCCCATGGACTGTAGCCCTCCAGGCTCCTGTGTCCAAGCAACTTCCCAGGCAAGAATACTGGAGTGGGTTGCCATTTCTTCCTCTAGGGGATCTTTCCAACCCAGGGATTGAACCTGCATCTCCTGCATTGCAGGCAGATTCTTTATGGCTGAGCTACCACAGACTCGGTAAATGCTGACTGGAGAACTGGGGGAGCAAAATATGGGGGGTATAACAATGGTGGAGTGACGTAATGGTTAATTGTCTGGTGGAGTGAACACTGGGGATGTCGTGTATAAGGGCCATAGGGGACTAAGCAGGAAAGGAATCTTAGTGTCAGATCAGGAGATTCGAATGTTCAGGCTTACACATTTATCCTGTGGTGTTGGACTCAATTTAACTCCCTTTACTAAACACTTTGCCACCACTTTGCTTCATGCAGGTGCCTGCAACCTGGTCCAAGGATCTCAAGTCTGTCTGCCACTCCTGGCCCTTCCATTTTCTCCTGGAGTTTTACTAGTTCCTACCGTATTGAAAGTTTAAGTGTTAGTTGCTCAGTCGTGTCCAACTCTGTGACCCCATGGACTGTAGTCCACTGGTCTCCTCTCTCCAAGGAATTCTCCAGGCGAGAATACTGGAGTGGGTAGCCATTCCCTTCTCTGAGCATCTTCCAGACCCAGGAATCAAACCCAGGTCTCCTCATTGCAGGCAGATTCTTTACCATCTGAGCCACGAGGGAAATCTTGCTTCCTATAAGTGCCTGCAACCTGGTTCAAGGATCTTAAGAGTCTGTCTGCCACTCCTGGCTCTCCCAGCTTCTCCTGGAGTTTTACCAGTTCCTATCTTAGTACTTTCCACATAGAGATCCTTCTAGTAAACTCTCCACTGCCGATTCTGCCTGGCTTTCCATTTTCATCACCCTTGAGTTATTCTCTCAATGCTTATTAGCAAAGCAAGAGGTATGCTGTGCTTTCTCCAAGTCCACTCTGTCTCCTGGTCCCAGCCGCCCTAGAGCTGAGGTTTCTTTCCTGTTTGGGAGGGTAGCTGGTGCATTGGCACTGGGGAGCTGATGAAGAATTCTCACATAGGTAATTATCCAGTTGGACCAGGGATATCACCTGGGGGAATCAGAGGAGTGAACAGTCTACCCAGGCTCCTAGGAAGAAATCAATCAGTTGAATTGATTGGTATGGGGGAGGGGAAGTAGCTGTGGAGAAGGCTCATGGTGTGTGTCACATGTAGCTTTATAGGCTAAATACCGTAGTCATCGAGCACAGTAGGAGAGGAACGACTTGTCTAGCCTGGCCCTCTCATTACTAGAATCTTCACTACTGTTGTCCAGGGGTGCACCTGGCCCCAATATCTTAACATCTGGAGATAGAGGCCTTGGAGGAGGTATGACAAGGGCTAGACCCTGGACTTGTAGTTCACTGTACAATATATCCGTCTCTACCTAGAGAGGTTCTTCAAATCAGAAGTTTGTAAAAACAGCCAAGAATGACTTGGCTATGCTCGTGAATGAAATTAACCTGGAGAGACTAATACCTAGGTGAAAGGTATTGGGCAGGACAGTGGAAAGAGTAAGAGGTAAAATAACATAAGCATTAATGGAGAGGGCTCTGGATTAACTAATACAGAGTTAGTTAACCAGCTAGTTAACACAGAGACTCTGTAGCATAGAGGGTAAGAGGTTTTAGTGTGAGACTGTCCTGTATAAATTTGCGAGGAACTAGTTCTTTGACCCTGAGAAAACTGCTTAAACTTTTTCTCAATGTTGTTAATAGACACGAAGAGAGACAGAGACAAAAAGAAGTCTCTTGATGTATAGCAAAACAAATATGTTTAGAGTGAATACCTGTATACCCATCATTTCCCAGGTCAAGGACTAGACTCATCACCCTAGCCTCGTCCCTGCCCTCCACCCCATGTTCCCTCCTAGCACACACTCCCTTCTCTAGTTCCTGAACATAACTACTCTTCTGAATTTTACAGTAAACAGCTGTTTTTCTTCACACTTTTACCACCTACGTGTGTATCTCTAAACAATATGATTTAGCTCTGCCTGGTTTTGAACATTCTATTAATGGACTCATACTCTCTACACTTTCTTCTCTCACTCAATATGCTTTTAAGATGGATCTATGATCTTGCATTTAGCAAGATTTCATTAATTTTCATTGTGACATAGTAATACATTAGATGAATGACCTACTCTTTTATCCATTCTACTGCTTATGGATATTCTCGTCTTCCCATTTTTTTTCCCCACAAACAATGCAGCAATGAACATTCTTACCCTGAGTCTTTGTATACCTGCAAAGAGTCTTTTGTTTGTTTGTTTGTTTTACTTTTTATTTATTATTGGAGTATAGCTGATTAACAATGTGATAGTTTCATGTGGACAGCAAAGGGACTCAGCCATACATATAGCTGTATTCATTCTCCCCCAAACTTCTCTCCCATCCAGGCTACCACATAAACATTGATCAGAGTTCCCTGAGCTACACAGTAGTAGGTCCTTGCTGTTACCTGCTTTAAATATATACCTGTCCTTCCCAAACTCCCTAACTATCCCTTCGTTTTTTTAAATTCCGGGAATGGAATTTCCCAGCTACACCTCGTGTATGGATTTCAACTGTCACTTATCATGCCAAATTGTTTTCCCAAGTGGTTACATGTATTAACATTCCCATCAGCTCTATATGAGAGTTTTTCTTACCACATGGCCTCACTAAGATCTGTTGTTGTCGGAATTTTTTTTTTCTGTTGGAAAAGTAATATCATGGTTTCATTTTCTTGATGATGAGTGAGATTGAAATCTGTTTCTGCAATTGTGTTTTTCCCCCTATGAAATATGTAATAGTCTTTTCATCATTTTTCTACTGTGTTGGCAATCTTTCTTATTAATGTGTTAGAGTTCTTTTTTTAAAAAAATATTTTGGATAAAAGCCCTTTATGTGTTATATATGTTGCCAGTCTTCCCTCACCCTTTGACCTGTCTTTTTCACATTCTTAATGATGCCTTTTACCCAAGCTGACTTAACTTTAACAGAATCATATTTTTTTTTCTTTACAGATGACATTTTTGAATCTACCTGAGTGATCGTTCTCTACCCAGAAACCATAAAATATTCACTTACATAATTTTAATTTGAGATCGTAAACTTCTTAGCACATTTTGTTATTTATCTTAGCACAATTTTAATCCTCTGTCCTTTGTTTGGTTTTATTGTTGTTGTTATGAAGGCAGGTGCCAATTTCATTTTCTCTCTTTTGAAGATAACCTCTCTTTTTTTTTTCTGGTTCATCTACTGCAACATTCTGCCTCTGTGTGTGTGTCTGTGTGTGTGTGTGAACATTTTTAAACATTTAGAAAAGTTAAAAGAACAGAACAATGAACATCATACACCTATCCCAAGGTTCAATCACTGTTAATATTTTTTCTGGCTGCTGTTAAGACCCTCTGTTTGTCTTTGATGTTCTGACTTACACTGTGATGTGTTTTGTTTTGAATTTCTTTCCTTTTTTTTCTGCTTGGGATTCCTTGGACTTCTGGAATCTTTGGACTGGTGTTCTGGAAGTTTCCTATTTCGGTTTTCTATTGCTGCATTACCATTTAGTGATTTAAAACAATCACACCCATTTATTTTGTTCACATGTATAGGGGCCAGGGGGGGAAAGCTTGTCTTTGCTCGACATGGTGTCATTGGGGGCAGCTCAAGAAATCATTTCCAAGATAGCTCTCTCACTTGGCTGACAGATACGTGTTGATGCTGAGTAGTTTTCACAGCCTGCTTTATCGCAACAGAAATTCAGAGATCCAAAAGATCTTTTTTATTTTGTCCTGTCTCTGTCTTTCAGTCCAAAGTGATATAATTCTTTAAAACATTGCGGTTTCTTATTAATCTATTTACATATCCACCACATTAGACAAAAGCCACACCTAGATATTTCTTGGAGATAAGCTTTTCTCCACATGGGGCCTTTGTGAGATTTTTAATAAGATAAAACCTGTCATGTAAGGTTTATTCTTAAATTTTATTATTTATTTCTTATTTTAGTTTGGGTTGCACTGGGTTTTTGTTGCTGGGCACAGGTCTCTAGTTGCAGTGGGCAGGGACTCTTCTCCCCTGTGGTTCATGGTGATGGGTTAGTCACTAAGTCTTGTCTGACTCTTGCGACCCCTTAAACTGTGGCCCACCAGGTTTCTCTGTCCATGGGATTCTCCAGGCAAGAGTACTGGAGTGGGTTGCCATTTCCTTCTTCAGGTCATTGTGGTTCGAGGGCTTCTCACTGTGGTGGTTTCTCTTTGGAGCACAGGCTCCAGGGATCGAGGGCTTCCGTAGTTGCAGCTCAAGGGCTCAGGAGTTGAGGCAAACAGGCTTAGTTGCCCTGAGGCATGGGAGATCTTCCCTGACCAGGGATCGAACCCATATCTCCTTCATCAGCAGACAGATTCTTAACCACTGGACTACCAGGGAAGTCCCCTTTTGTGAGATTTTTAGAAGCTCAATTGAACTAGACTGCTGCTGCTGCTGCTGCTGCTGAGTCACTTCAGTTGTGTCTGACTCTGTGCAACCCCAGAGACAGCAGCCCACCAGGCTCCCCCATCCCTGGGATTCTCCAGGCAAGAACACTGGAGTGGGTTGCCATTTCCTTCTCCAATGCATGAAAGTGAAAAGTGAAAATGAAGTCGCTCAGTCATGTCCGACACTTAGCGACCCCATGAACTGCAGCCTACCAGGCTCCTCTGTCCATGAGAGTTTCCAGGCAAGAGTACTGGAGTGGGTTGCCATTTCCTTCTCCACGAAACTAACATTAAAGTTCCCCAGTTCCTGGGCCTTTGGACCTCCTCTGAGACCCACATTATCAGTTCTCCTGGCTCTCAGACCTTCCGACTCAGACTAAACTACATTTATGATTTTTTTAATTCTCACATATGCAGAAGGCAGTTTGTGGGACTTCTCGGCCTCCATAGTTGTGTGAGCCAATTTTTATGGTCAATTTCCTCTTCAGTTCAGTTCAGTTCAGTCGCTCAGTCATGTCCGACTCTTTTCGACCCCATGAATTGCAGCACGCCAGGCCTCCCTGTCCATCACCTACTCCCGGAGTTCACTCAGATTCACATCCATCCAATCAGTGATGCCATCCAGCCATCTCATCTTCTGTCGTCACCTTCTCCTCTTGCCCTCAATCCCTCCCAGCATCAGAGTCTTTTCCAATGAGTCAACTCTTCGCATGAGGTGGCCAAAGTACTGGAGTTTCAGCTTTAGCATTATTCCTTCCAAAGAAATCCCAGGGCTGATCTCCTTCAGAATGGACTGGTTGGATCTCCTTGCAGTCCAAGGGACTCTCAAGTCTTCTCCAGCACCACAGTTCAAAAGCATCAATTCTTCAGCACTCAGCCTTCTTCACAGTCCAACTCTCACATCCATACATGACCACAGGAAAAACCACAGCCTTGACTAGACGAACTTTGTTGGCAAAGTAATGTCTCTGCTTTTGAATATGCTATCTAGGTTGGTCATAACTTTCCTTCCAAAGAGTAAGAGTCTTTTAATTTCATGGCTGCAGTCACCATCTGCAGTGATTTTGGAGCCCAGAAAAATAAAGTCTGACACTGTTTCCACTGTTTCCCCATCTATTTCCCATGAAGCGGTGGGACCGGATGACATGATCTCTTCGTTTTCTGAATGTTGAGCTTTAAGCCTACTTTTTCACTCTCCTCTTTCACTTTCATCAAGAGGCTTTGTAGTTCCTCTTCACTTTCTGCCATAAGGGTGGTGTCATCTGCATATCTGAGGTGATTGATATTTCTCCCGGCAATCTTGATTCCAGCTTGTGCTTCTTCCAGTCCAGCGTTTCTCATGATGTACTCTGCATATAAGTTAAATAAGCAGGGTGACAATATACAGCCTTGACGCACTCCTTTTCCTATTTAGAACCAGTCTTTTGTTCCACGTCCAGTTCTAACTGTTGCTTCCTGACCTGCATACAAATATCTCAAGAGGCAGATCAGGTGGTCTGGTATTCCCATCTCTTTCAGAATTTTCCACAGTTTCTTGTGATCCACACAGTCAAAGGCTTTGGCATAGTCAATAAAGCAGAAATAGATGTTTTTCTGGAACTCTTTTGCTTTTTCCTTGATCCAGCAGATGTTGGCAATTTGATCTCTGGTTCCTCTGCCTTTTCTAAGACCGGCTTGAACAAAATAGAGCCTATGGATTCCGTTTTTCTGGAGAACCCTGACTAACACAACCTTATTTTCCTGAAAGTACCCTGAAAGATCTTTGCTTCTTCATTTGAGAATCACTTACCACATGGATAGACAGAGTATGAGAAAAGCTTTTACTTTCAAACCCAGTAAATCCTGCCCTCTGGGTTTTTGTTGTTGTTTTTTTAATTCATCAACATTTTCAGGAGCAGTTTTATGTCCACAGCAAAGTTGAGTGGAAAATGCTAAGTTCCCACAGACACCTTTCCTCACCAAACACACACAGCCTCCTCACCTTCAGTGTCCACATTGTGGGGTACGTTTGTGACAAATGATGAACCAGAGATATCATCATCCACCAAAGGTCATAGTTCCCACTGGGGTTCACGCTTTGTGTTGTACATTCTTTGAATTTTGACATATGATGATGATACATGCATGCGTGCGTGCTCAGTCACATTCAACTCTCTGCAACCCCATGGACTATAACCTGCCAGGCTTTTCTGCCCATGGGATTATCTCAGCAAGAATATTGGAGTGGGTTGGCCTTTCCTTCTCCAAGGGACTTTCCTGACCCAGGGATCAAACCAGCATCTCCTGCATTGGCATATGGATTCTTTACCACTGAGCTACCTGGAAAGCCACATATAATGATACATATTGGCCATTCATTAAATTATCACAGAGAAGAGAATAGTTTCACCACCCTAAAAATCCCCTGTACTCCACCTCTTCATTTTTCCCTCCTCCCAAACCCCTGGCAATCACTTATCCTTTTACTGTCTCCATAGTTTATTTTTTCCAGAATGTCATATAGTTGGAATCATACAGTATGGGGTCTTTTCAGACTGGCTTCTCTCACTTGAAAATGTGCACTTACGCTTACTGTATGTCTTTCCATGGCTTGGTAGCTCATTTCTTTTTATTGCTGAGTAATATTCCCATGTATATTTATATATTTAGTGAGTTTATTGGTTAATTTGCCTACTGAAGGATGTCTTGGTTGCTTCGAAGTCTTAAAAGTTATGAATACAGTTGCTAGAAACATTTGTCTGTGAGTTTTTGTGTAGACAAAAGTTTTCAATTCATGCGGGTTGCTTTTTTATATTTAAAGGGCCATTCATCACTTTACTTCCCTGCTCTCTAATTTTATTAGAAGCAGCTTAGAAGAGCCAGGCAGCACCACTCTGCCTGGACATTTCCTTAACTAGATTGTCAGTTCATTAGGTACATTTTCTCATTTACATGTTACCAAGGGTGATAATGGTGTGAAATGCTATCTTCCTGCATGCAAGTCCTTCTTGTCTCTGATTATACCTTCCTCAAGTTCAAGTCTTTGCCAACAGTCTTCTCAAGGCCCTTCGGCTCCTACTGTGTCTGGTGCCAAAGCTAACACTACATCTTGCAGGTTTTTGTTATACCGACAGCAAACTCCTAGCACCAAAACGTATCCCAGTTATCAACAGTTTGATTTAAAAAAAAAAAAAAAAACTATCTCACAGTTAGCAGCTTAAAACAATAGGAGGGCTTAATTTTGCTGTGAATCTGCAGTTTTATGGTGTGGTGAGGGGAGCTCTTCTCTGCTCCTTCTAAAATCAATTAGGAGCTGTCTCACTCTGTTAATAGAGCTCCAAATTTAATATGTCAGTATTTTCTTGCCCTATCCTTCCTCTCTTAATCTTCCTTTCTTCATCTGGGTTATTTATTTACATCCTATTTTACCAAATTTCCCTGTTGGTTCTAATCTCCATTTGAATCCATCTATTAAGTTTTAAATTTCAATCTGAACGCTTTTCTTTTCAAAATAGGTCTCAACTTTAAGTGCAATTTGCAAGCAATAAAATGCATATATTTTAAGTAAATACTTTGCTAAGTTTTGATAAATATGTACTCATGTATGGGCTTCCTCGTCGCTCAGTGGTAAAGAACTCGACTGCCAATGCAGAAGGCACAAGTTCGATCACTGGGTCTGGAAATCCCCTGGGGAAGGACATATTAGTAGCAACCCACTCCAGTATTCTTGCCTGGGAAATCCATGGACAGAGGAGCCTGGTGGGCTACAGTCCATGGAGTCTCAAAGAGTTGGACACAACTTAGCAACTTGTACTTGTGTTTAGTCATTCAGTAGTGTCCGACTCCCTTTGCGACCCCGTGGACTGTAACCTCCAGGTTCCTCTGTGCAGGGGAATCTCCAGGCAAAAATACTGCAGGAGTTGCCATTTCTTCCTTCAGGGGATCTTCCAGACCCAGGGATTGAACCCAAGTCTTCAGTGTCTCCTGCATTACAATGGGATTCTTTAGCCACTAAGTCATCAGGGAAGCCCCAACTTAGTGACTAAACAGCAATAAACAATTTTGTTTATTGCTGCACTTTTGTAGGGAGAAGGCAATGGCACCCCACTCCAGTACTTTTGCCTGGAAAACCCCATGGACGGAGGAGCCTGGTAGGCTGCAGTCCGTGGGGTTGCTAAGAGTCGGACACGACTGAGCGACTTCGCTTTCAGTTTTCACTTTCATGCATTGGAGAAGGAAATGGCAACCCACTCCAGTGTTCTTGCCTGGAGAATCCCAGGGACGGGGGAGCCTGGTGGCTGCCGTCTATGGGGTCACACAGAATCGGACACGACTGAAGTGACTTAGCATAGCACAGCATACACTTTTGTAGTATGACCCCAGTTAAAGCATAGAATATATCCATCAGCCCCAAAAGACCCTTTATTGCCTCTGGAGTCACAGTACTCCCTTCGCTTCTTTCTGAAACCACCATTGATCTGGTTTCTATCTGTCTAGGTGAGTTTTACCTGCTCTAGACCTTCATATACATGGTACCAGACAGTCTGGACTCTTTTGTGTCTGGCTTCTTTCCTCCTCAGAATAAAGATTCCTCAATGTTTGTTGCAAATTTGGGGTAATTACCTAGGTATGGAATTGCTCGGCCATAGGGTAAGTTTACATTAATTTTACAAGGAAAAGCCAAGCTATTTTCCAAAGTGCTTGCCCACAGTTTACGTTCTCATCAGCAATAATGAAAATTTCATGCCTCACACACTTGCCAATGCTTGGTATTTTAAGGCTTTAAGAAATGTTTCCTCTTCCTAATATCTCATTCTCTTTCTAATTTACATTTTCCTATGACTAAAGATATTGAACATCTTTTTATAGGCCTATTGGCAACTTCCATATCTTCCTTTTGAAATATCTTTTGTTGTCAGTCTATTTTAAAATTGTGTTTTTGTCTCATTTTTTTAGTTGAAAAGTTAGTTTTTAGATATAAGTCCAGTGTTAGCTACATCTATTGCAAATATTTTCTCTATGTCCTTTCACTTAAAAACACCAATAACCATGCTTTTAAAGAGGTTCTCTCACTATCTCTTTTCCCTGCTCTGTATTTCTTTATAGTCTTTCATCATCTGACACATTAAAACATATTTACTGGTTATTTCTGTCCCCTCAGTTCAGTTCAGTAGCTAAGTTGTGTCCGACTCTTTGAGACCCCATGGACTGCAGCACACCAGGCTTCCCTGTCCATTACCAACTCCCGGAGCTTACTCAAACTCATGTCCTTCGAGTCAGAGATGACATCCAATCATCTCATCCTTTGTCGTCCCCTTCTCCTTCCACCTTCAATCATTCCCATCATCAGGGTCTTTTCAAATGAGTCAGTTCTTTGCATCAGGTGGCCAAAGCACTGAAGTTTCAGCTTCAGCATCAGTCCTTCCGATCTGTCTTCCCTACTAGAATGTAAATGCCATAAATGTAGAGTTTTTGCCTCTTTGTTCAGAGCTGAATCTTCAGCACCTAGAACACTGTCTGGCACATAATAAGCTCTGAATAACTATTTCTGAAAATGAATGGCTTAAGTCCAATCCTTTTTTTTCTCAGCGGAATAACAATGACTAACCTGAACATTTATTTTGAATAAATGTACCTTTACTTTGCCAGTTGATATCCAAAATAAAATATTGGAATACCGACCTAGTTAATAAGGATTTGAAAGAATTACCTGGGCAAAAGCAACACTGGAGTCTTACAAAGTTAAAGAAGATGCTTCTGAAAAAGCATGCCCCTTTAGAAAGACCTTAAAATCTATTGTCTTCAATCATTTTTTTTTTCATTTTTTTCCTAGCCTGTTGAGCTTTTAAAAAGAAGTTGAGACCAGTTCCTCACCAGGAGTTATACAATGAATGAACAGCTATTATCTGTACGTGCAGAGTCTGAAAATTGCAGCCTTGGGTAATGACATCCATTGAGAGAAGTTTCTGAGACCCAGAGAGAGGCTGCCATAACAAAATATATTTATAGAGTTCTCTTGTCTTGACTTAGAATAATTTGACATCAGAATAAAACTCTTAGGCATTAACCCTTTGGTCATAACACTATGCCTTTTTTTTTTTTTCCTTGAAGCTATTGGACAAAGTGCCAAGTATTCTAATACATAATCTCTTAATTTATGAATTCTCAATGTCTATGAATTACATGGTGGGACATTGTAATACAGTTTTACACAGGGTAGACCCTGGCTGACCCACGCAAGGTTTCACTAACTCAATGAGACCTTAGTCACTGAATTGTCCAACCAGGAAATACACCTATTATGTCTGTCCAGTTCAGGTTTCTGTCCCTGATGGTGCTTGATCGTGTCTGACTCTTTGTGACCCCATGGACTGTAGTCCCCCAGGCTCCTCTGTCTATGGGATTTTCCAGGAAACAATACAGGAGTGCATTGCCATTTCCTTCTCCAGGGGATCTTCCCAACCCAGGGATCCAACCAGCATCTCCTGCTTGGCAGGCAGATTCTTTACCACTGAGCCACCTGGGAAGCCTGTATATTTACATACTCATGTAAAATAGGACAAATAAAATAACATATATGTGTAACTGTGAAATGCTCTGGTGTTAATTAAATACTAATACCCAAAAGTAGGGCCTTCGTAAACTCAGAACCTGAATCACTCACTGCCTATACAAGATTGCTGTCTACATAATGGCGCCCCCTGGAGTCTATAACGTGAATTGCGAGCAATCAAGCTGAGCAACTTGGAGGCCTTGGGGGTCGTCTCTCTCTTTGGATGTCATTTTTTTTTTGTCTTTTTTTTGACCAACAAATTCCTATATCAGGGCTTACAAGCTCCCTGTGGAGTGCTATCAGACTCTCCATTTGTAAAATGCTCAGAGATCTATCTTTTAAAAACAGATACTTTCTACACAATGGTGTATAGTAGCTCTTTTTATCCCATTTCTTTGACTGTGGATATTCTAAGTTGGTGATGGACAGGGAAGCCTGGTGTGCTGCAGTCCAGGGAGTCGCAAAGAATCAGACACAACTAAGCGACTGAACTGATTCTAAGCACGCTAAGATCTGTGAGGTCTGTGAAAGTCCTGTTGAACTTCCTCTCATTGCTCTTCTATGGGTTATTATATGGTGACGTGTGGTTCCAAATGCAAAGAACCTTCTAGACTTCACATTGTACCTGGAAGATACTTTTCTAATTTTTAGTTACCATTACATATTGGCTATTTCCAACATTTTGCTACAGAAATAAGTCTTCTGGCCACTGTGCATATGTGTTAAATTGCTTCAGTTATGTTCAGCTCTGTGTGACCCTATGGACTGTAGCCTGCCAAGCTCCTCTGTCTGTGGGATTCTCCAGGCAAGAATAGTGGAGTGAGTTGCCTTGCTCTCCTCCAGGGGATCTTCCCAACCCAGGAATCGAACTTGGGTCTCTTATGTTTAATCTTCATTGGCAGGTGGGTCCTTTACCTCTAGCACCACTTGGGAAGCCCTTTGGCCACTGGCTATAGTTTTGTTAAGCTTTTACAGGTATTTAGCAAGTGAGTTATATTTACAAACCAAACTAATTTATAAACCAGACGTGCTTCTCTTACTATAGCACCCTTAGCATCCAGCTCAGTGCTAGGCACAAGCTCATTTCAACCGAGTTAAACTGAAATTTTGTAAGCTGGGTAATTAAATAGGTCTTGGCTTGTTTGAATTGGATTTTCATAGAAAACAATAGATTGATACACATTAATTCAAAAGGCTGGATCATTTATCTGTTCTGGGTTGATTTTAAAAACTAAAAACACAAACTATGAGTCTGCACTTAATATAAATCTCTAGAAATTTGATAGAAGTCTTATTTTTATTTTCTTTATGACCAATAGGGCCAATAGATATTAGAAGAGTTCCCTGAATTGTGAAAATAAACTTTGGAAAATTTTCAGAAGAGGCAATTAACATTCTTAGAGTGATTGGGCTGCTATCTTAAATGATATTGGTGAAAATTATAAATTAATAACCAATACAATTACAATAATTGATTTGAATGGCACTTGTCAGTTCAATATGTGGCATCGTATAAAGTATATCATTTGACCTTCACATCAATCTCAAAACTGTGAGAATTATTTTTATTCCCATTTTGGATTTTTTGTTTTGTTTCTTTTGGCTGAGCCTCTTGGCTTGCAGGATCTTAGTTTCCCGACTAGGGATCACACTCAGGCCCCGGCAGTGAAATTGTCAAGTCCTAACCACTGGACCACTAGGGAATTCCTTTTCTATTCTCACTTTGAAGACAAGCAAAACTGAGACTCAAAAGGACTTAATGATTGGTCCAGGTTGACCCAGCTGGCAAGTGTTTTAATTCTAAAGCAGTATTTTTTCCACAACAACCCAACATCTATTTTAATGCCATGAAATGTTTCATATTAATAGCCTGTTAATTAACATTTCAAGTGTTGTACTAGATATTTAAGGACCAGGGGCACAAAGTAGAATAAAATCTCCCTCAGGGAATTGCAGTCTCCCTGAGGGACACTGGTGGTAGAAAGCCAGATACTGTGTCCTGTGATGAATGCCTTGGTGAAAGGAAGCCCAGGTGCTGTGTGAACAGGACAAGGAGCTTCCCAAGGGCAGGACCAACCACATCACATCCCTCTTCTGATCCCCTTAGAGCCTTTGGCACATACTGTGCACTCAGAAAATATTTATCAGATGGATTGACAGCTGCATTGTTGTGAGAAAGAATGAGTGAGTTGACTTCTGGGTCCCAAAATAAGTAGAAAATTTCCAGGACATTCTAGGTTAAGGAAGTAGTGAGGGCCCTGTGTTTTAGAGGTCACCTATTTTAAAGTTCAGTCCCATGGGTTAAAGAGATGTCTTTGTTTACCGAGACAATTCGACGTGGTTTCTTTGTACATCCTTCTGCGGTTAAGTGGAGCCCAACGCGTTTTCTGCAGCCCTGACCTTGTGACTGTGGAGTTGCTGTTAACTGGGGCAGTAAGGGGTACACTTCCATGAGCAAAAAACATTGGAGGTTATTATTTTCTTTCCTTTTTTCCTCCATTGCCTCAAAACGGCACTACCTTTCTGTTCACATCAAGTGCCGCTCTTGAGAGAAAGATCTCTGTTTGAGTGATTCGTTGAGAACACTGAGTGCCAGACCACATGCTAATTAAGGCTTGTCACATACCATAATGGCACCTTAGTAATACACCAATTAACAGCTACTCTAATTACACCACTTACATAAAATTAATGAAGAGTCTAACTGATGAGAAATAAGAACCTGTATATTAGAGCAACACAGAACGTTCATCAAGTTTCTGATGAAACAGCCTTTGAGAAATCTGTTCCTCCCCATTGCCTAGTTAAAGAAATATTTTCAGAGGGTGGGGGAATGGCTTTTTGTAAAATGAACTGGCAAGAAATGGAGAAAATGTACTGATTCTTGCTGCTAGAAGGGCAGAATGCTCAGGCTTTAGAGTCTGAAAGGCTGGATTTAAATATTACGTATCTGTCCTTTCCAACTGTGCTCTTGGTAAACTAGGAATAGAGAACCCCCTTAACCTGTAAAAAACATCTACAAAACATCTACGTTTTACTTAATGGCAAAAGACTCAATGCTTTCCCCCTGAAAACAGACATGTGACAAAGACGCCCCCTCTCACCACTTCACACTGCAGCCTTGCACAGTAGTTTATAGCTGGTGCAATGAGACAGGGGAAAAAAAAGCCATCCAATTAAAAAGTAAGCACAACTTTATTTGCAGATGACAGGATCACCTATACAAAAAAGCCAATGAAATCTACAAAAAAAGTCATTAGAATCAATAAGTGAGTTTGAGAAGTTGCAGGATATAAGATCAGTACAAGAAAAATCTATTGTATTGCTATATACATGAGTGACTTTTTCACCTTTCTGGCTCAGTTTTCTTCTCTGTAAAATGGCAACAAATTTATATACTTTATAGAATTGCCTTGAGGGTTAAGAAAATGTAGATTCCTAGATAGGGTTCAGTAAATGTTGGTTTATTCCCATTTTTAGAGGACAGCAAATGGAACCTTCAGTGGGTCTCAAGACCAATATTTAAAAAAAAAAAAAAAATGATGGATTAGAGGAAAAGCCACTCCATCCTGGAGTAACATCCAAGGAAACATTTACAGCTGGAAATCATTCAGATGGAGCAATTGCTAAGAGAAGTTCTTATCTACAGCCCAAGCCACCCAAATCTGCTCTTCTCATCCATACCCTCTCCCCGACGCACTCATTCCCAATTTCTTAGTTTATGCCTGAAATTTTATCACAATCTCTTAAACAGTTTTTCTACTTTTAATCTTCACACCGACCACCACGCACCCCGCCCCCCCCACCCCGCTCCCCTCCCCAAATCCAATCTTTCCATGGCAACCAGAGCGATCTCTTTAAAATGCAAATCTGATCACCTCATTGTGTTATTTAAACCCACTTGTGGTTCCCTGTTGAACTCAGAGTTAAGCCAGAGCTTCTTAGCCTAGCTTCTGAAAACACACTAGGTGCTTCTTAGGACTGAACCACTTACACTTTCCCCCAAACACCAAGCATTTCCTTGCTTCCCAGCCTTTCTGCTTCTCAAAATGTCTCAGCTTTCCTCTCCACATCTATCAAGTCGAAGCAACTGCTGCCCAACAATCCTTGGCATGTTCCTTTTGCTCTGTCCAGGCCTGATAAATCCTACATGCCAGGGTGGCTCTCGTTCCTTCCTTTTCATCCTCTCTTCAAGACCTCTGGCCTAGCTGGAATACAGGCCATTTAAGGAGTTCCTCCCAGGGTTTCTTCTCCCCTGGGTTCTTGGTGCCAATTTAACTGTCTGGGTATTCCAGGATAGCTTCCTGGTTTGTAATCTTTGCTCTGCCTTCTTCTCCTAGCTCTGTGTGTGTGTGTGTGTGTGTGTGTTTCCAGCCTTATCTGATGTGAAGAATCTATCTCCCAAGTACACAGATTCTTGAGCCCTTCCCTGGGGGAATTGGTTCCTTGGGTCTGAGTTGGACCCAGGATTGGAGACAAGACTTGAGTGGTTCTTGTCATCAGTCAGACTTGGGAAATGCCACCACCCTCCGAATGGGGCAGGTGCCCTCAGTCCTGAAAGGTTGGGGTGGGGGGTGGTTGTTCAGGTTCTTCCTCCTTTCCCCAAGCAGTGCCCTGGTTGTGTTGTTCATGCCCTTCAGGAACTCAGGTTTCTCCATTTTTGAAATGAGCAGAGGTTGAGTGCTCACAACTTCAGTGCTTCTTCTTCTCTTTCTGGCTGGCTCTAGGGGTGTCCAAAATATAGTGGGGGAGGAACCAAGTCGAGCTTGGGAGACGGGGGACTCGAAGGGAAGCCCCTCTCATGCCAGATGCTACCTGGAAGATAAGCAGATGTGAACAGTTAGGGAAAAAGAAAAACCCACCTACACCAAAGAGAGAGAAAGGTGGGGAAAAACTAGTTGTATACCTTTTCAAAACATCACACTACAAGGTAAGGGGCTAGCATCAAGAGACACCTGTAGACCAATGAAACAGATTCTACCCCATTCCACCCAATCTGAGTATGTGCTGCCATCAGCCTCAAAACGGGGCAGGATCATTCAGGAGGTTATTCAAGGACAGTCTGAAAGCTGTTAAAAAAAAAAAAATCCCAAACCTTTAGCTTCTTATTTTATATTACACAATTTCAGGTGGAATAAAGAATTAAATATAAAAACATAAAACTATAACCTCAGATTAGCAGATGATACCACCCTAATGGCAGAAAGTGAAGAGGAACTAAAGAGCCTCTTAATGAAAGTGAAAGAGGAGAGTGAAAAAGCTGGTTCAAAACTCAGCATTCATAACATTAAGATCATGGCATCTGGTCCCATCAGTTCACGGGAACTAAATGGGGAAAAATGGAAACAATAACGGACGTCATTTTCTTGGGCTCCAAAATCACTTTAGTTTCACAGCCATGAAACTAAAAGATGTTTGCTCCTTGGGAACAAAGCTATGACCAATCTAGACAGAGTATTAAAAAGCAGAGACATCACTTTGCTGACAAAGGTCCACATAGTCAAAGCTATGGTTTTTCCAGTAGTCATATGGATGTGAGAGTTGGACTGTAAAGAAGGTTGAGCACCAAAGAATTGATGCTTTTGAACTGTGGTGCTGAAGACTCTCGAGAGTCCCTAGGACAGCAAGGAGATCGAACCAGTCCATCCTAAAGGAAATAAGTCCTGAATATTCATCAGAAGGATTGATGCTAAAGCTGAAACTCCAATACTTTGGCCACCTGATGCAAAGAGCAGACACTGGAAATGACCCTGATGCTGGAAAAGATTGAGGGTGGGAGAAGAGGGTGACAGAAGATCAGATCATTGGATGGCATTACCAGCTCAGTGGACATGAGTTTGAGCAAACTCTAGGAGATAGTGAAGGACAGGGAAAGTCTGGTGTGCTTCAGTCCATGGGGTCACAAAGAGCTGGACATGACTGAATGGCTGAACAAAGTGATAAAGAACCCGCCTGCCAAAGCAGGAGACATGAGATGCGGGTTCAATCCCTGGGTCGGGAAGATCCCCTGTAGGAGAGCATGGGAACCACTCCAGTATTCCTGCGGAATATTCTCCTGCGGAGAATCCGTTGGAAAGAGGAGCCTGCTGGGCTAAGGTCCATAGGGTTGCAAAGAGTCAGACATGACTGAAGCGGCTTAGCATGCACACAAACACAGCCTCTGCAATACATGGATTAGAGCAGGCTGCATACGACAGTGTCCTTGTATTGAAAATCTTTCCGTCCTCTTGGGGAGGCAGGACACTCCAGGGGACCCATGACACCAGCAGCAGCTGGATGGGGATGCCCTGATTGTAGGCACAGCAGTGGTGCAGGGGAGAGGGGCCTGGCTCCCCTGGTGAGGGCTGCACCTCCCCCCACCATGAGATGGCCCCCCGAGGCTCCTAAATGTGCTGTTTTGTCGCCAAGGCCTCCAGCTCCAGGGCGCTTTCCAGCAGGACAACCGGGAGACAATTAATGTCTGTCTGGGCTGTGCTGGGGGAGCTCGCTGTGGTTGGATCTGGTGCGCTTCTCCCGCCAGGGCTGGTGGGCTGCCACCGTACCATCTTCTGTCCCACGTGCTTAGCTTGGGTGAAAAACAACAGCAAATGCTTTCTCGCTGGGCGCGCTTGTCTCTGCGCGCCACCATCTCTCCCCTCATCCTTCCTGCGCCTCTGGTTTCCCGGAAGAGAAAACGTCTCCAAGAGAAAGCACAGATCTGTGTGAGCCGCTCTCCTGCTCCAGTGCCCCCTTACTGCATCCCGACCACCTTTTAAAGCCAGTCTGGCACTACCTCAGCTCCGGGACACTAAGGTGCCATGGGGCACCTGCCTCCCAGAAGGATTAGGGCCTCCATCCCATGTGTTTCGTGGCATTTGTCCAAACCTCTCTGAGTGAGGTGGTGAAGAGGTGGTTAAGAATCTGCCTTAAGAAATGCTGTGTCCCTTCTCCTGGGAGGGCCAGTGAATTACTGACAAAAAGAATTCAATGGAATTAGTTGGGATGAGACTTTAGGTAAACCTGGGATCTCTGCCTGTTAATTGTAGCCCCCTACGTACACAGGACCCGTAGTCGAGAGCCATTGCATAGAACAGGGATCTGAAAGGCTGGGTTTCGGCCAGAGTAAAACTGCTGGAGAATGTTCCGATGATCAGGTGAAGGGCTCCTGTCATCACTGAGAAAGCTGAAGAGCAGAGCAGGGGGTGTCTTTTCCTTGTCAAGAACTTTCTAGGGTTCTTCCTTAAATGACTATATCTTTTCAAGGGAAATAGTACTACTTTATCCCAAGAGTAATTTTGATATGAAAATCTGTGTTTGAAAGAATAAACTGTGACCCCAGAAAAAGTGTCTGCCTTGAGACACAAGAAACCCGGGTTCGATCCCTGAGTCGAGAAGATCCCCTGGAATTGGAAACGGCAACCCACGCCAGTATTCTTGCCTGGAGAATCCCACGGACAGAGGAGCCTGATGAGTACAGTCTATGGGGCTGCAAAGAATCGGACGCTACTGAGCGTGCCTGCGCTCTGAGCCTTGGGTTCACCATCCTGCACTCATTGGTTGGCCTGTTTGCACCCCAACAGGACTGTGAACATCTTTACTGCATTTCCGCATCCGTGGCACAAAGCACACGCCCTCTACTCGAAAGACGCCTACTAAGTGCCATTGGCTGTCGTGCGAGGTCTGTAAAGCACCAGTGCAGGACACTCTCCTGGTGCTGACTCTGAGTCAAGAGATTAACATGCAGGAGATTCGCTGGGGAGTGAGGGAAGCAGCACTGGGTGGTGGGAGAGTTGAGCTGGGACGCGATGAGGACAGAGCCCCGGAGCCGTCCCACAGAGCCGGAGTCGGGGGCAGTCTCGGCCCTCGGCTCCCAGTCTTCCTTGACCAGTCACTGGGTGACAGCTGTGCTGGGAAGAGGATGGGACCCTGGCCATGGATGTGTCTGCAGAGAGCTGTCAGCCCTCTACACTCTCAGCGCCTGAAAACAGTCTGCGGGCCCCCTCGCCAGCCCCTAGCACCCTCTCAGGGCCTGGGTTCATCATCCAGGGGCCGTGCTTCCCCTAGCGTGGGTTGCACACTCCTGCATCACAGATCCCCTGCCAGAGCCAAGGAATCGCCACCAGTGATGGGGATGATTCCGTTGTGCTGGAAAGGTTAAAAGAAACTGAGGCTACAAGGGGGCGTGGCTTATCTGAGGTTCCCAGCAGATTGGAGGAAGGATCCAGATGAACTTCCGGGTGTCTAAGGTTCAGACGAGGGTCCTTAGGCGCAGACCAGGGTCCTGGGCTGAGGCTCCTAAGAGCGTGAGAAGTGGAGGGGGATGGTGATGCGCAGGCAGCCATGGTCCAGCCTCATCCAGGGCAGGGGGTGGCAGCCTCCTGAAGAACCCGCTCCCGGGGCCCGGGACCAACACTAGGGCACGAGGGATAAACACAGGTCTCATCGCATCCCCTTACCCCAACTGGTCCCAAGAGACCACCCACCCAGGAAGAAAGGCCCTGGTTTCTTGAGGATCTATGAGATCCTCCTAGGAGCCACCAGAGTTGTTTCAGGCGGGGGGGGGAACTCTGTGTCTCTGACCACCAGTGTGACGGGTCTTTCCATTAACAAGAGTGGGTGTCAAGGGATAGGACCTCCATTCATAAGAGCAAATGGTCACTATTACACATTCACAGCTTGGAGTCACTATCCTAAGGGTCCTACTTGTATTAACTCGATCCTCCCAGCAATCCCACAGAGGCTGTGCTACCTGCCCCTTAGAGTGAGAAAACACAGGCACAAGAGAGGCTATGGTTCCTCCCATGACAAGTAGCTCAGCCTTCAGCTGTGCCGCCCATGTGGGTTTTAATGTATATTTTTTCAGCAGGCGTTATCACTCCATTGTACGAAGTAGGAGACTGAGTCTTAGAAACAATTAGCAATGTCTTGAAACATCACTTCATGGGAAATAGATGGGGAAACAGTGGAAATAGTGTCAGACTTTATTTTTTGGGACTCCAAAATCACTGTAGATGGTGACTGCAGCCATGAAATTAAAAGACGCTTACTCCTTGGAAGAGAAGTTATGACCAACCTAGATAGCATATAGAAAAGCAGAGACATTACTTTGCCAACAAAGGTCCGTCTAGTCAAGGCTGTGGTTTTTCCTGTGGTCATGTATGGATGTGAGAGTTGGACTGTGAAGAAAGCTGAGCGCCGAAGAATTGATGCTTTTGAACTGTGGTGTTGGAGAAGACTCTTGAGAGTCCCTTGGACTGCAAGGAGATCCAACCAGTCCATTCTGAAGGAGATCAGCCCTGGGATTTCTTTGGAAGGAATGATGCTGAAGCTGAAACTCCAGTACTTTGGCCACCTCATGTGAAGAGTTGACTCATTGGAAAAGACTCTGATGCTGGGAGGGATTGGGGGCTGGAGGAGAAGGGGACAACGAGGATGCGATGGCTGGATGGCATCACTGACTCTATGGACGTGAGTCTAAGTGAACTCCGGGAGTTGGTGATGGACAGGGAGGCCTGGCGTGCTGCGATTCAGGGGTCGAAAAGAGTCAGACACAACTGAGCGACTGAACTGAACTGAACTGAAACAATTAAACATGAAGAGACAGATATACATGCACATATTCTGGGGGGACTTCCCTGGTTATTCAGACAGTAAAGAATCTGCCTGCAATGTGGGAGACACAGGTTCGATTCCTGGGTGGGGAAGATCCCCTGGAGAAGGGAATGGCTATCCGCACCAGTATTCTTGCCTGGACAATTCCATGGACAGAGGAGCCTGGTGGGCTACAGTGCATAGGATCACAAAGAGTCAGACACGACTGAGCGACTTATACACACGCACATTCTGGGGGGCAGGGGGGTGGTACGCCACACCTCCAAATACAGGGAATGGGGACCAGCAGCACGTGGTGCAGAGTGAAGGGAAGGGCGGGTGCAAGGACAGGAGGGAGGTGGGAGACCCAGCTAGAGATCTAAGTCTCCTGCTGGAGCTGCAGAGCCCCAGAGAGGTGTCAGAGCTGGGGTGGGAGGGGGTGGCTGGAGCAGGGTGGGCTAGGGTGGAACTGGCAGGTCATCTCTGCATCCAGAGCCCGCTGTGAATACACACGTGACTCTTCCTGGGTAACATGGCGCCTGCTTCCTGCAGATTTAATTCAATGTCAGCTGCAAAGTTCTATTAACTAAATTGGCCATCAACCTGCTTGTCTGTTTCATATAATGGGATCTTGCACAAAACAAGTTTTGCACCGCGTTAAAAAGTGTCATGTTTGAATCAAAACTTATTCCAACGTTCGGGCTAATGAAAGCCTCAAGTGAGAGTTGATCAATGGGTCTGGAAGTGTTTCCATGGAAACAGAAGGATGGAGGCAGGTCTAATCCTAAGCCAAGTGCACCAAGGTGATGCTCTGAGTCTGAGGTGCTCATCGGCGGGACCCTCACTCAACCCCACTGGCAAGTGCCGGGGGCAACAGAGACCTGGAGCCAGAGCCAGTGCAGGGTGGGCAGAGAGGGGGCCCCCCACGGAGCTGGAGCCTCTGGATCTGAGTTTAGCACACTCGCTGTGGCAGCCAAACCTGTTTTTAAGGATTTATTTTTGTGTTTTTTACAGGCCTTAGGTGCCTCAGCAAGAAGACTCCCCAGACTAACCTCTCACGTGTGCTGGTCCAGCTACCACAGCCGTAGCCAGTTCTAGCACAGCAGGGGCCAGGCCGCCAGGTTGGGGGTCATGCCTTAAGGTGGGTGGTCACGGCAGACCCTGAGGAGTCACTTTCTCTTTATGGTCATGATTCCTTATCTCTGAAATACAGACTAGGGTAAAGCTGCTATATTTGGGGCTGGGAGATGTGCATTTCAGATATCCCCCTCTGCCTCTGATGTGGGAGGATCCTTCACCTGTCCAAGGGGTAGATTCTCCATCTGTAAGTCTGGGAGTGGTGTCTTGAAAGTGAAAAGTGAAAGTGAAGTCGCTCAGTCGTGTCCAACTCTTTGTGACCCCATGGACTATAGCCTACCAGGCTTCTCTGTCCATGGGATTTTCCAGGCAAGAGTACCAGAGTGGGTTGCCATTTCCTTCTCCAGGGGATCTTCCCTACCCAGCGATCAAACCTGGGTCTCCTACATTACAGGCAGACACTCTGAGCCACCAGGGAAGTGGTGTCTTGGGTCCCTCTCAAAAGATGTCAGCGGAGCTGATATCTGACAGGCCCCGGGCCAGCCACACAGACAGTGAGGTGTCAGGCTGACGCTCACCGCTGGCCAAGAGGAGGGACCACGTGGCCAGTGCTTCTGCCTGGGACCACAGATCCCTGCTGCAGACAGAACAAGGGCCACCATCCACTGCATAGAAGCCACAAGCTAACACAAAGCCCTTCTGGGCATGTTCCTCCTCTCATATCATCCTTACAGTAGTCTTGGCGGGATCACTGTTTGGTCCCACGGGGGGCCACGCACTGGGCAGACTGAGCAGTCTTCCACAGCCCCTCTGGCCCTTCTGTGACGTGGCTGGGACCGGAGCCACCTCTGTGATGCAATGTGTCGACTGCACCCCGGGTCTCTGGCCTCTCCTTTCACCCGCGATCCCCAGGCTCACCCAACCCGCACTGACTGTTGGCCGGGCACCTGTCCCTGAGCGCAGGCTTGGCCCCACGGCCCTTCTGAGCTGGCCTGGGCAGGCTGCCGTGAGGCTGGCCACCGGCCACACATCCTGCCAGTTTCCCCACCCCCACCATATGGCCCGGGGGTCTGTTTTGCTAGGGGGACGGCGGGGCAGTGAATGGGCCGTTCTGTGCCAGAGACCAGGGTCTGATTCAATTTAAACCTGTCTGTCCAGGGACCTGCCTGGGGGGAATAAAGACTGCTCTCTCTGGAAGATGCAGGCAGGCTGCAGCCAGAGACACCCGGTTAATCAGGTTTGCTGGGGCGGGCCTCGGCCTTGGCCCGACAACATGTCCCATTACTGCAGCCTCCGAGGGGTCAGTGTGGTGGCACGCCTGCCCTGTGGCTTCACAAGGCTCTTCTTTCCCCCTTAATCAAATCAGGCTTCAGCCTGCCATTCCCCTGGCCTGAAGTCATCGCCATGTGGGTGGGGGAGGAGCTGGGGGGTGGGGGCAGAGATGGCCGGGGGCCAGAAGGGACCCAAGAAGTCACCCAGAGCTCACCCACCATGGACCCAGGGGTTGAGGCCAGAGAGGGGCAGACTTGTCCTTACTGTGGTCGTGGTGGGGGTGGGGGACCTTGCAGAGAGGGGAGCAGAAGGCCCAGACCCCAGGACCCTCAGAGACAAGGAATTCATTCTCCCCACCACCTACCAAAAATCTGAAAGTTGAAATGAGAATGAACCCATCGCTCCCAACATCGATGGCCCTCACGACACAGATGAACTGGGACAAAATAAACACAGAATGAAGCTCAACACAGTAAGAATAGGGAGTGAATAAGTGAGTGCAAATCGCTCAGTTGTGCCCGACTCTTTGCGACCCCATGGACTGCAGCCCACCAGGCTCCTCTGTTCATGGGATTCTCCAGGCGAGGATACTGGAGTGGGTTGCCATTTCCTTCTCCGAAGAAGAGAGAAAGCAGATACAAAGAGTACGTGCTGTATGGCTGCATCCTTAGGAAGGTCAAGGGTGAGAACACACTGGTTCTTGAAGTCAGATGTGGGAGAGGGGATGGGGCTCCCGAGGGGCTGGGAAGTTGATCCTTGAGCTGGTGACACAAGTTTTCACACATGAAAATTGATGGAGTCACGCACTTGGGGGTTGTCTGTCTCTCTCTGTGTGTGATACTCTAGTTAAAAAAAAACGCTTTAAAAAGCTGAAAGTTCAGAGAGGCGGTGTCTTTACAGAAACAGTGGCTGAACGCCTGCCTTGGTTCTTTGCTGGGGGCCCAGAGAAAAACACACAATCCTTTATGGGAAGGAGCTGAGGTCATGGTCAGTAGCTAGACAGGGCAGGGACCCGCAAATGGCAGGGGGCACAGGGACAGACTGGGCGTCAGAGGAGGGAGGCTCTGGGAGAGGGTGTGACCTGGATCACCACGTCTTGATGTGTTTGTAGGAGTAAAGGAGGGGGCACGTCCCAGTGCCAGGGGTACGAGCCATGAGGCCAGGAATGCCTCAAGCTGGGCATCCTCAGGAGTCACCCACAGAGCTTCCTGGGCTCGAGAACTCAAGATCACAGTCTCTGCCAGTGTTACAACAGAAGCAGAAGCCTCCCCAGAACAATCATTGATGAAGTTTTAGCAGGAGAGTTGTTGGATGAAGGTGAGCTTTGTAGACAGAGGGTCTTATCCCTGTTTCAGGTAGGGGAGCATGGGAGCCCCTGTCCAGGTGAGAGTTTCCAGCTGCCTGAGCTAACACAGTGGTGAATGGAGAGCCACGGTGAGGTTCCAGAGATGCAGCGATGGAAGACGTGGGGAGCCGATGTGAGAGGAGTGACCTTGGATTTGGAGATCTTATAGAAGGAACATCAGAGATAGTGGGCCCTGGGCAGGGTGATGGATGACCACAGCATGGAGACAGTGGTTTGGGAGTCACTCGCATGTAGATGGTTGATGACGCCTCCCTGGTGACAGCACCTGTTAGGAAGGATGCATTGGTGCAAAATATGTATAAACCCCTCAAGAGCATGAGGGTGGTTTGGATTAGAACTTTGTGTGCCTGTTGAGAGAGCAGTCAACCAGCCCCATAAAGGTTGCTTATCTCCCAGTAGCTGGGAGAAGACTTTAAATAACTCAGTTACCAGAACTGGGTAAGTGGCAACTCTCACATCACCCTGCCCTTGGCTCAACAGCAGTGGCACCTCTCTCCTATTATTTGTCCACCCGACAAAGGCATTTCTGGGCTTCTCCAGGCCATGCAGACTTTGGCCATCACCTAAAAATCTTGGAACAGTCCAAGTGTTCTCTTCCAGGAAGGAGCTTGAAGGTGGAGACAGATCTGTCTACTGGGGCTTGTTACCGCCTTCAGTACCAGATTTAGCCCTCAGTCTAGTCCATTCAACTTCATTAAGACTGGAATTCCATAAACCAATCTTCCATCCACCAATCTCAAGTATGCATCTGAGACCCATCAAATAAATGCCAAGTACCAGCTCCGTGGCTGGCACTCTGGAAGGAGGGGGGGACCAGGTGGTGCTCACAGCCCAGGGTGTGGATGAGTAGACCGTGGGATCCTGTTCAATTCAATTCAGCCCAAGACCCTTGAAAGCCAGGTGCCTGCAGGGTGCCAGCTGGCCAAGGGGAGCAGAGGATAACCCTGCCCTGGGGTCCCCTAGCCTGGTGCGTGTACATGTGGCGGGATCTGGTGCATGTACGTATGTGGTCACGAGCACACTCATGACATCGTGAGGCTGGATGATGGCAGACAGTTTGGAGAAAGCCTTCCTTTCCAGGGTCCATGGGTGTATTAGTGTTTATCAGGGACGCAGGCCATCCGAATCATTCTAAACCTGTAAAGGGCATGGTCCTTGTGAGCCAACAGCCAGTGCATCTTTGTGGAAGGACCTTGAGCTGGTCTCAATGGCAGAGGCCACAGGGAGTGGAGGAGGGGCCACGGTGAGCTTGTTTCAGGGCAGTGAGACCGGGTGGCAGTGCTGACCAGATACGTAGGAGGTGAGAGCTTGTCCCATGGAGTTATTCTGCACAGGCTGAAGCTCCAATACTTTGGACACCTGATGTGAAAGGCTGACTTGTTGGAAAAGACCCTGAGACTGGGAAGGATTGAGGGCAGGGGGAGAAGGGAGTGGCAGAGGATGAGATGGTTGGATGGCATCACCGACTCAATAGACATGAATCTGAGCAAATTCCAGAAGATAGTGAAGAACAGGGAAGCCTGGAGTGCTGCAGTCTGTGGGGTCACAAAGAGTCAGATACGCTTAGCAACTGAACAAAAACGAATGCTTGGTGTCCCTTTGTGTTGAGGAGAGGTCTCTGTGGAACAGGACACAGCTGGCCCCCTTTAGGTTCAACCTCAGGTGGAGAGGGACACTTCTTGGCAGTCAGACTCTGCCGGCCCTCCCTTCTCATCCTCACCCTCATTATACCCACCATGAACACGTTTCTCCAGCCTCATGGGACTGTGTTCAGCCTGGCACATATAGCCCAATGCTGGTGAATCCATCTTGCCCATCCTCACCTCATCACTGGAGTGCCCTTCTTTCTCCAAAACTGCCTCATGAAATCCACATCCCCTTCAAGATCCCACCAAATCCCAGTCCCCCTAGAAGCCTCTCCAGCTTTGTCTGCCCAGGCTCCCACAGGCTCTGAGCATAAATCCGCCCTGTGCCAGGGCTTTTTTTAAAGAAAAAAAATTGTGATAAATACACATAACATACAGTTTACCATTTTAACATTTTTAAGTGTGAATTTAGAAACATTAAGTGCATTTGTGGGCAACCATCACCACTATTCATTTCCAGGAATTTTTCAGCATTCCAAACTGAAACTCTGCACCCATTATACAATAAATCCCTGTGCCCCTGTCTCCCTGGCCCCTGGGAAACTTTATTCTATTCTACTTTCTGTCTCTGTGAATTTACCTGCTCTAGGTAGGGCTTCCCAGGTGGCTCAGATGGTAAGGGGATCTGCCTGCAGTGCAGGAGACCCAGATTGGATCCCTAGGTTAGGAAGTTCCCCTGGAGAAGGTAATGGCAACCCATTCCAGTATTCTTGCCTGGGAAATCCCATGGGCAGAGAAGCCTGGTGGGCTACAGTGCGTGGGGTGACAAAGAGACACAGCTGAGCGACTAACACCCTGACACCCAGGTACCTACTCTAGGCTTCATTGGCGGCTCAGTGGGAAAGAATCTGCCTGCAATGCAGGAGACTTGTAGGAGACTCAAGTTCGATCCCTGGGTCGGGAAAATCCCCTGGAGGAGGAAATGGCAATCCACTCCAGTATTCTTGCCTGGAAAATTCTGTGGACAAAGGAGCCTGGCAGGCTACAGTCCTCGGGGTCACCAGGACTCTGAAGCAACTGCGAATGTGTGCAGGTACCTACTCTAGAAGTGGAATCATACCATATTAGTCCCACTGTGCCTGGATTATTTTCCTTGGTACAGTGTTTTCAAGGTTCTTTGGAGAAGTAGCATGTGTTAGAATTTCGCCTCTTTCTACGGCTGAATAATACTCCACTGTATGTATTTTGTCTTTCGATTCATCTGTTGAACATTTGGGTTCTTTCCACCTTGTGAATCTTCTGAATAATACTTCTACAAATGTGGGTGTAAGAGTGTCTGTTTAAGCCCTTGATTTCCAATTCTTTGGGGTGTCTACCTAGGCGTGGAATTGCTGGGTCATATGGTAATTCTATGTTTGATTTTTTGAGGAGCTGTGTCAAGAATGTCTATGCTCGCCTGCACGTGAACCCAGGACCGTAAGGACAGCAGAGCCCAGGCTGCGTTCATTTGCACTTATCAAACTCTAAAGGGGTCTTTGGGGCCGGACAATCCCAGGTTCAAATCCTAGCTCTGCTTCCCAAAACCTGAGCCTCCATTTTCCTGTTTTTGAAACAGACGATAACGCTTGCCTCACAGGGTTACTGCAAATGTGAAATGGACTCATAATGTGAAACGCCTGGTACTCTGCAGGTGTTCAATAAATACTCGTCCTGCGTCCCCTCACCCACTTCTGTTTCCTCATCTGTAAAGAAGCATCTTATTTACTAAATGATTCATAAACCCCAAATGCTTTCAGGACAACGGGGTGGAAATGTTCGGAGGCAACTTTCTTTAGAAAACATCCCCCCCCCTTTCAAAAAGGAGCCCATAATTCCTCCACATGCTTCCCCATCTGTTCCCCCAAATGTGATAATTAGGAAATGATGCTGTCACTTTCCAACGTGAGAAATCGGCCCCTCCCACCACGTCTCTGAGCCACGCAGCAGAAGGATAAGCAGATAGCTCTTAAGAGCTCACAGCCGGCCCCTTTCCCAGTGCCCGTGGGTTTGGTGGGGTTCAAAAACCAGACCAATCTCCACTAGGAGGCAATGTAAAGTGCGGAGATAAAATGCCAGTCTTAGGATGTGTGTGGAAGGGGCTTACAGACCACCTCAGGCACCCTTGCCATCTATGGTTCTTTCTTCATTCACCACTGTCTAGAGTAGTGAAATGGACTAGTAACATTTCAGATTCATGAACGAGGCCCAGGAAGGCAAGTGAACTTCTGAACACAGCAAGTCGGGAGGAAAGCCAAGACAGACGTCCAATCTCCTCCCACCCTGCTGCTGGAGATGGGGGCGACATGGCACCCGGCCCATTGAGTAGACTAAGACGACTTGCTTAGTCTTCCCAAGGCAGTACCTAAATCTGGAACTCTGTCTGCTGATAGTCCTCAGACTTTCATGTCAACCAGTTCTGTCCCCCATTCCCCTCCTGGAGTTTTCACATTCCGGTTTCTAAACCTTTTTACATGAAGTCCCTAGGCTCAGTTTGAATTTTCTCCAACTCGGAGCCTGAGTCAAGGATTTGGGTGCCCATTGTTCAATTGAGAAATGATCCTGGGATGAGGAGGAGACAGGTTTGGAGGGAAAGTCAGGAAGGGGTGCGTTGTGGAGTTGGTTTCACTATAGTAACAGTGACCAGTCCCACGGGAACCCTCTGAATCTTGGTATAGAATTGTCCCTTCAGGTATCAGAGGCTGAGGTATGCATTCCTATCCCCTACTGGTTAAGAGTTGTCTTCATTGTCTATTGCCGAGCACCAATTTGATGGCCCCGCATTTACGGGTTTCAAACAACATGCATTTACTGTCTCACAGTTTGTCTGGGTGAGGAATCTGGGAGCCGCACGGCTGAAAGGCTCTGGTTCAGGGTCTCTCATGAGGCCACTGTCAGGCTGTCCACCGGGCTGCAGTCTCTGAAGGCTTAACTGAGGCTGAAGGATCCGCTCCCAAGATGGCTCAGTCACATGGCCTTTGGCAGGAGGCCTCGGTTCCTGGCCTTGTGGGCCTCTCCACAGGGCTTCTTGCAACATAGCTTCATCCTGAGAACGAAGAAGAGAGAAAGGGCAGGTAGGATGGAAACTGAAGGCTTGTTATCCAATCTCGGGGGCGACATGCTGTTACTTCTGTTGTACACCGTCCACCATGTGATCAACTCTGGCACAACATGGGGCACAGTACAAGGAGGTGGGGGTCCCCCGAGGCTGGTTACCCCAAGGTAAACATTGGTCTTGGGAGCATTAATCCTCCCCCACCAAGCATAAACGCACACTTCCAGGCTGCACCCACCCCTGGGATGAATGGGCTCACAGTCAGGGGGCTCAGAGATGTAGAGGGTGCTTGGATGGGAAGCTGTCAGCACACACGGGAACCTCTCAAGGAGACTGGGTGGACTCATCAGCAGGCAAGGGGACCAGGCACTGATAGCACCACTACGGTCCTTGCAGCCATCTCCTTCTCTCTCCGGCCTGGCCTCTGCCATGCTCCCTGACCCATTCAAAGGCATCCTCTAGTCCTGAAACCCTCCTTGACTGCCTGCCTCCCAGCCCTTCACCTGGGCTTGCTCTGGCATTTGCACAAACACTGTCAGGAACAGCCAAAGGGCTTAAGTGTTCCTCACGGGGTCCACCGCAGGCCTGCAGGCCTTAGCAAAGTCCAAAGGTAGGGTGTATGGTGAATGTGGAGGCTTAAGGTGTCACCGGTGTCCAGTGTGGCTCTATCTCTCCACTCGGCCCTTCTGGGGGTCAGCCTTGGCCTTGCCTAGTCCTCCTTGCGCTCTGGAGATGGCAGCTGGCCTTCCAGCCAAGACATCCAGTCACAACAAGGCCCCCAGACAGAAGAGAAGCGTGTGTTCTCCGTCTCCTTTTAAAAGCAAGGAACAACTTGTTTGAACGCTCCCAGCGGACTTCCCTTTCCATCTGATTGAAAAGATCTTGGTCCTCTGCCAAGCCCTAAGCTACTCCCAGGCAAGGGGAATAGGATTGTCATAACCAACCGAGATGGAGTAGAGGCCACCTGAGAGCAGAGGACGGGATTACGTTACCTGAGCGTGTGGCCTCAGGACCAGAGGGTGCTGCCAGACCTGGAATCAAGCAGCAGCTGCTGCTGCTTCTAAGTCGCTTCAGTCGTGTCTGACTCTGTGTGACCCCACAGACGGCAGCCCACCAGGCTCCCCCATCCCTGGGATTCTCCAGGCAAGAACACCGGAGTGGGTTGCCATTTCCTTCTCCAGTGCATGAAAGTGAAAAGTGAAAGGGAAGTCGCTCAGTTGTATCCGACTCTTTGCGACCCCATGGACTGTAGCCTACCAGGCTCCTCCGCCCATGGGATTTTCCAGGCAAGAGTACTGGAGTGGGGTGCCATCGCCTTCTCCAGGCAGAGCAAGGTTCAAATGCCTGCTCCACCATTTATCGTCTCTGCACCTCAGTTTCCTCCTTTATGAGGACAGTGAGACCTACTTTGTTTTTATATTTTTCAATTTATTTTTTATTGAAGTATAGTGGATTTGCAATGTTGTGTTAATTTCTTCTGTACAGCAAAGTGACTTGTCAGTTCAGTTCAGTTGCTCAGTCATGTCCGACTCTTTGCGACCCTGTGAATTGAAGCACGCCAGGCCTCCCTGTCCATCACCAACTCCCAGAGTTCACTCAGACTCATGTTCATCGAGTCAGTGATGCCATCCAGCCATCTCATCCTCTGTCGTCCCCTTCTCCTCCTGCACCCAATCCCTCTGAAAGTGAAGTCACTCAGTCGTGTCCGACTCTTTCCAACCCCATGGACTGTAGCCTACCAGGCCCCTCCGTCTATGGGATTTTCCAGGCAAGAGTACTGGAGTGGGTTGCCATTTCCTTCTCCAGGAGATATTCCCAACCCAGGGATTGAACCCAGGTCTCCCACATTGTAGGCAGATGCTTTACCGTCTGAGCCACCAGGGAAACCTCTGAGTTATACACAAACATGCATTCTTCTCTTATATTCATTTCCATTATGGTTAATCCCACGAGATTGGATATAGTTCTCTGTGCTATACACTAGGGCTGGTTGTCCATCTGTTCGATATGTGATAGTTTTCATCTTCTAGTTCTGAACTCCCAGTCCATTCCTTCCCTCACCCGCTTCTCCCTTGGTCACCACAAGTCTGTTCTCTTTATCTATGAGTCTGTTTCTGTTCCATAGGTATGTTCATTAGTGCCTACTTCAGATTTCACATATAAATAATTTTATACGATATCTTTCTCTTTGTCCGACTTTGCTTAGCATGGCCATCTCTTGGTCCATTCATGTTGCTGCAAATGACATTATTGTGTTCTTTTTATGGCTGATATATATATGTACCACATCTTCTTTATCCATTCATCTGTTGATAGATGTTGACATTGTTTCCATGGCAATACTTACTTTGAATGGTTAAAGTTAGGCTCTAGCACCTAAACATCTCTATAATTAACTACTCCATGGCTCACCATCCATATTACTAACAGTTTTTTCCAGCCCATCTGTCTCTCTTCTCTCTCTTTTTCTTTCCATCTCTCTCTCTTTCTCTCTCTCTCTCACACACACACACATGCACACACACACATATACCTTTTAGGATTTTTAACTGACGTATATCTTATATAGAGAAAGAATACAAGTCTTAAACGCACAGCTCTATAAGCTTTTACATATTCATACTCCCTGGGTAACTACCAACCAAATAAAGATTTAGAATATTTCCAGTACCCTCAGAAGGCTTCCCTATACCTTCTCCGAGTTAATACTGTCCCAAAGGTAACCTTTATCTGACTTCTAGTATAATATGTCTATTTTTAACTTTATAGAAATGGAACAATATTGTATGATTTCTTTGCTCAAACTAAATGTCTAGGAAATTAATCCATGTTGCTGCAAGCAGATTTTTTCACTGTCGCGTAGTATACCGTTGTATGAATATACCATAATTTATTTACCTAATCTACTGTTGATGGATATTTGGGTTGTTATCAGCTTTTACTATTGTGAATGATGATGCTATTTTTGTGCAAGTCCTTTGGTGAACACAAGCGCTCATTTTGATTGATTATACATCTAGGAGAAAAATTGCTTGTCACTGGGTATAGGTATGTTTAGCTTTGATAGTTACTACCAAATGCTTTCCAAAGGAGGTCCACTGATTTTCAATTCCAACAGAAACACGTGCCCTCCGTGATGTCTTGCCTGGACTATTGAAACATGCTGATTGTTCTTCTTGCATTTGAGGTGCTCCCTCAGAATTGTCCAATCCCCACCCCTTTCCATGCCTGGGATGTTGGAAGCTGGCAGTGTCATCTGGGCAGGGTATCCCATGCCCAGAATGAGACCAGTGTGGGCTCTAGTATTTATTTCTCCCCTTTGTGGTGCTCTCTGGCCCTCTGACTCTTCTTCTCCCCATCCCTACACACATAGGGTTAATCAGATGCCTCAAGGAACCCTAGGCCTTGTGCATAATAGGATGATCCTGGGTTGTGATGGTTGGGTGCAGTTCCAAAAGAGCAGCCTGATGTCCAGATCCGACTGGACAAGTCTCCTGCAGCCGACTTGGTATTTATTTTCCATTATTGTACAAAAATGGGCTGCTAGAATGGAGGTGACATGTTGGTTTGTGGACATTGAGATATAGGACAACTTCAGGGTTATCCTTGCTGACCAGTCCTTGGGCTTGAACCTCATGTAAAGGCCCATGTACCAGCTGCTGCCCACTCATGTTCCACCAGAGTGCCTCCTGAAATCTACCCTACCCAAGGGAGGAGTGGGGGAAGGCAGCAGACAATCTGTGTCCCATGAACCCCTGGTGTTGGCACCAGGGACACTCCATGCTTTCCACAGGCTCCACACCATTTGTTAAACTTTCCTCTCTGGGTGTCTGGTCGTGTCTTCTCCCTGGACTTCTGAGATGGTTGTTACACAAAGACAACGGGCTCTTCCAACCTATGTCCCTTCTTGCCTTCAGTTGATGTGGGGATATATGACTCTCCCCAGGCCCTCTTCGGCTATAAAAGATGAGGACAGGCGTTTCTTATGCAAGTGAGCTCTTTTCTCTGTGCCTGCAGGTTCTCTGCCCTCCTCCCTCCTCGCTGGTGGCAGTGTGTGAATCACGTCAACACTGGAAGAGATCCCAATCTAGAAAATGCAATGATTAAGGCCTAAAGCACTCAAGATGTGTCATTCTTTCTGTTATAAAATTCCAAACAGGAAATTTAACATAACCAGAAAATGAGTAACCGATCACGTTTTCCTGCCTGTTGTAGGTGAGACACACATTGGTGGTCATGTGACCAGCCTTCAATAAATGGTGTTGTGGAACCACAGAGGCAAGGTGTTCTGTACTGTTTCAATCCGAGCAGATTCAGCAGACCCATGGAATGGTTTCTCCATGGGAGACAGAAAACTAACAAGGAACCAAGGCTTTGACAGTGAAGGTCCTGATGACGTGGTTCTTGGATCTGAACAGTAAGTGATGGTGCCTGGACACTAAGGAATCTTCACAAACACTAATCAGACAATAAACAAATAAGTACCTTTTTCCTACCATCATTCTAAATCTCCATTAAGAAATCAGCATAGGGCTTTCCTGGTGGCTCAGTGGTAAAGAATCCACCTGCCAATGCAGGAGACACGGGTACAATCCCTGATCTAGGATCACAGTGAGGAAATGAAGATAAAACAAACTCCAAATCTTTTAGTGAATTTCCTAGAAATGCCAGTATGATGGAGTCTAGATTTAAAACACTTTATGAAATGTGAAGGAAAAAAAAAATGTAAATACTTAAGGAAACCTCTGAAAATGGCTGAAGCAAGAATTAATTGGAGTAACCCAGGGAAAACCCACCTTCCGTCACTAGGACTGCCCTGATCTGGCTGGAGGCTCTTTCCTTTGGCTCATGTTTGTCCCCAGTGGCGAGTCCCAGAAGAAGTCAAAGCCACCATTACTAACCCACAACTGACCAATTAGGTTCAGCTGCATAGCTGAAATGACTCTGTTGAAAATTTCAATGTTCCAGTTCAGCTTAGGAAACAAATTAGGCTAGAAAGCCCCGTTTTACGTAATCAGGTGAATTTACCATCATTAGTGGCAATTAAGATAAAGTACTAATGACTCCATTTACCTTGGTGGGAAAACCTGCAGGGAGCCTGTGCAACTAGGGGCTTAGTCCGGGATGAAGTCCCTGGGGCTTCAGGGATGCTCTCTTTCTGTGCTCCTAGAACATAAGAAGATGTAAGTCCCCTTGGGGAGCATCATTTTACAGATGAGGAAGCCAAGGCTGGAAGCTCAGATGGGCTTTACTTGCCACGAACCTTGTTTTGAAACTCTTCCCGCTTCATTTAGCTGCCTTGCTGGCATAAAGGGTTATTGCTGATGGATGGGGTGGAGAAGCGGGAGGGAAAGCAGGCTATTCAGAGCCATGCCTGTGTGCCAGGCCCCTGGTTAGTTATGCGTGCATGTTACCTAGTTGACTGTCTTAACCCTAAAAGACACAACCTTTCTGGAGAAACCTCGTTAGCTCCATTTCACAGATGGGAAAAACTGAGGCTGGAGAAAGAAAAGCAGCTGCACAAGGTTAGACAGCTCTTACAGTTCCTGCGCCAAATCTCTGGTTCCGCCCATTTCACCCTACAGACTTTCCGAGGTCATCTAGCTCAGCTGCTCGTCTGGCTGGCAGGCTCGCCCCAATTCCCCGGAGGTCCAGAGTGGGAAGACGAGGATCAAAGAGCACTCTGGACCTGCCAGGGCCTGCCTGCCTCTCCCTGGGCTGCCTGCAGCTGGGGAACACGTCCTACCAAAGTGACTTGCTCTTGTGGCTTCTAGGCTGGGAAAAGAGCAGGGCTGTGGCATTCCTGAGCTGGGGAAGGGAGGCAATGGGCAGATAATTAAGGGGTAGGGAACAGGAGGGAATTGAAGCCATTACCCAGCTAATTGAGGGCCAGTGTCCCACTTTCCCTAAACATCTGGGGGCCAGGCTCAGGTGGCTGACAGCACAAAGCTTCAGGTAATGGTGTCTGAAGAGTCCCAAGAAGCGGGGAGGCTGTGAGATCCCAATACCCTTATTTCAGGCTGGGTCCCTGGCCTTGTCTTCTGTGAGGTAAAGCCTGTGACATTGAAATTTACTGCCCATGAAAGTTACTGATAGAAATTGCTTTCCTCCACTGTCCATTGGATTAAATCACTTCTTTCCTTTTTATATATATTTATTTTTTAATTATTTATTTGACTGTACTAGGTCTTCATTGCTACAAGCAGGCTTTCTCTAGTTGCAGCAGGCGAGGGCTGCTGTCTAGCTGCAGTAAGAGGGCTTCTCATCACGGTGGCTTCTCTTGTTGCGGGCTTCGCAGTTGCAGCACATGGGCTCAGAAGTTGTGGCTCCTGGGCTCTAGAGTGCAAGCCCAGTAGTTGTGGTACACGAGCCTCATTGCTTTTTGGCATGTGGGATTTTCCTGGACCGGGGATCCACCCAGCATCCCTTGCATTACAAGGCAGATTCTTAACCACTGGACCACCAGGGAAGCCCTATTTTTGTTTATTTCTTTGGCTGCCCTGGGTCTTAGTTGCAGCGCACAAGATCTTTGATCTTCATTGCAGCATTCCAACGCTTAGTTGTGGCACATGGGATCTAGTTCGCTGACCAGGGGTTAAACCTAGGCCCCCTATATTGGCAGTATGAAGTCTTAGCCACTGGACCACCAGGGAAGTCCCACGTTGAAATCATTTCTAATCACTGTGTCATCTTGTGGAGTCATCACAGTGGCCCCATTTTACACGTGGAGGAACTTGAGACCTAGATGGTGAAAGTGAGGTACTCAGAGTCACATCCCCAAATGGGAATTAACTGGAAAAGCCATCCATCTCTGTATTGCTGGTCCCATCGTCTTCTGCCAGCCCCGCCCAGCTCTTACCCAGAGCTTGAGTTTGGACACGTGTCTTCCATTCCATCCTTCCCACCTCCAGCACCCCCCGCCCACCCCCACCTATAGCGACCAACCGATTTGCCATCCCCGGAACGAATGTTGAGGTCACCACTTCGGGAGCTGGAATTCTCCTCGCTGCCCAGAGCCCAGCTTTTGTGTTTGTTGTGTACACAAAGGCAGCCTAAGTTAGCACATGTGTTCGAGCGGCTTCCACCCCCCCGGCCCCTCTCCGGGGACCCACGGGGAATTCTGCTAAGATAATTATCTCCAACTGGGGTTTTGTTCAGTCCTCTGGTAAGACAAGCTCCCGTTTAGAATAATAAGGCTCTGCTATTGAAGGCTAGCTGGGAAATATTTTTCAAACAAGCAATTCACGTATGTGTTTCACATATGCCGCTCATTAAGGTTTATAAGACCTTTTGGTCTTCACAATAAAGCTTGTTTTTTTTAAAGGTTAAAGTCAGCAAGCCCCGGTTACTGCCAGCTCCCTGCTTCCCTCTTCAGAGGGGACAGAAGTCCTGGGAAGTGTTGAAAGGGAATCAAAGAGGCTGATGGCTCCCAACCCCATGAAGGGAGGAATGGTGACCCCGAGAAACCTCCCATCCACCCTCCCCCCACCCCACGAGCAGGAGCAGTACCTGGAGGGGAGTCCTCCTGCCTGAACCCCGCATGTGCAAGGCCTCGACGGTTTGGAAAAGACCACATCTTTATCTCAGTGACTCACAACCTGGCAGTGCCTTAGACTCACTGGGGACATTTGAGCAACACGCAGGGCTGGATTCCTGTCCCCCAAACCCTGATGAGGTTGATCAGAGGTGGATCACTGGATTGGGTCATTTTTAAAGCGCCTCAGGTGATCGTGGTGCACAGCCAGAGTTAAGACCTCCAATTAACTCCCAGGCCCTCCAAGCTGCCCTGTAGGCCAATGGGGCGGGAATCCTTCCCCCATCCTAGAGATGAGGAGAGCGAGGCCCAGGGAGCAGATGTGGCTGAACCGGGACTTAAGCCTCGCTCTCCAGACTCCTTCTTTCAAGGCCTCCTCCTTGTCATCTATGAGACAGAGATGGTGACAGCTTACCACTTACTGAGCCCCAGATCTTTGCACGTGCTGTCATTCAAGCCTCACAAACCACTGAAGTTGGTATTAGAACAGCCACTTTGCAGATGAGGAAACCGAGACTTGGAGAGGTCAAAGGACATGATTCATGTCTCCCCAAATACAGAGGACTTGATCACAAAAAGTCCTGCAGGAGACAGGTACTATAGGCCATAGAAATTTAGCCATTAGGCTCCCAATTCTGAGAGCCTCTCACTCCTTACAGCACTCTTTAAACTCCCTTTAAGGTCTAACATTGGAATATGCACTGTTTTCCCCAGTTAGAAAAGTGTTAACAGCAATTGAGGGTGACACCTATTTACTCATGGTCCTTTGAGGTCCAGGGAGCCACCAGCTGTAGACTAAGAATCAGACACTCATCCATTCATTCCATGACTGGGGACCTACGGCAATGCAGAAAGAGGAAGCAGACGTTCATTTATCCTCTGCCTCCTCTGCATCACACACTGAGCTGGCTTTTTTACCTACATTTTAAACCTGTAATCAATCAGGCAGGGGTTGCCCTCCCCAATTCAAAGGAGAGAGAGCTGAAACCTGGTGCTGTGGTGTGACCTGCTCCAGGTCACAGAGCTTGGAAGAGTCAGATTAAAGCCCCACAGTCCACAGGCTCCCGCCACCCCCACCTCCTCCCTATGCTTGTCAAAATGGCAGGTGTGACCTGCCCAGACATAGAGAAGACTTTTGGGCAAAGCTGAAAACAACCAAGATAATTTAAAAGTGGGCGTGGGGGAAGGGGGACAGTTTTATTGTAACCTTGGTTGAATTTCATGCTTTTTGAAGTCACCGTTAATTTGGTACCAGGCCATTTTAATCAATTAGGTTGAAGCTGGCTATTTGTGAAACCACCAAGAGTGTGCTTGCTTTTGTTATTAATTAAGAGCATCATTCTTTTTAAGCGTTCTTTTATCAAACTGTTCTTTGCCTCCTGTTTCTTTTATTTTTTTAATTTTTAAAATTTTAATTTAAAGAATTTTTATTTTATGTTGGAGCATAGTTGATTAGCAACGTTGGATTACTTTCAGGTATTTTTTGTTGCGTTAGTCACTAAGTTGTATCCAACCCTTTTGTGACTCCATGTCCACCAGGCTCCTCTGTCCATGGGCTTTTCCAACTCCAGGGAACCTTCCCAATGCAGTGATCAAACGCGCATCTCATCTCCTGCATTGGCAAAAAGATGCTTTACCACTGAGCCATCTGGGAAGCCCCTGTTTCAGGTATTCATCAGAGTAATTCAGGTTCTAGTTTCTTTCAAACATGGTCATGGGGGCGGATGAAAGGAGAAAACCATAAGTGAGGGAGACCTCAGGACCGGGAATCTGGAAAGCTGGGTCTGTTCCAGACCTGCCCCTGACCTTCAACATGATCTTGGACACTTGACTTCCGTGAGCCTCCGTTTCTTCCCCAAGTAGGAGGTTTTGATTTCTACCCCCGCTTCCTGTCAGGGATGCTGTGAGAATGGAAATGAGATGAAACAGTAAAAACTACAAAGGATTATGCAAATTTATCTTGTTGCTAAGGAAAGTATTACTACTAATATATAAAAACAGTTGGCTAACATTGGTAGGAAGCATGCACTATTATTCCCTGCTAGAAAAAAGTTATCAGCAACAATTGAGGGCAACACATATTTGCCCTTTGAGGTGTCCTTTGAGGTCCAGGGAGCCACCAGCTGTAAGCTAGGACTTAATCGGTTACTCTTCAATTCATTCCATGACTGGGGACGTGATGTGAGTCAGCCCTGGGCTAGGGAAGTGCTGAGATGAAGCAGGCACAGAGCAAAGAAAGAGCAACCTTCACCCACTCGACCAGTGAAGCAGAGTAAGATGAGGACATAACAGAAAGAAGAATTTCCATGGGATCCCAGAGAAGTGAGAAGTGGGTGGGTTGGGGTGAGTACATGCTCTGGGTGGCTGTAAGATTTGGTCAAGTTTGTGGTTTTCTTCCTGTGAGCTCTTCCTCTCAGCCTTCACCCTCCACCAGTGACTCCTCCAGCATCTCTCCAGGGAACTGAGCTGCAGAAAAGCTATAGGACTTCACATGACAGGGCCCTTTGGACTGGGCTAGCTGGTCTACCTCCAGCTGCTCTAAGCGAAGACCTCAGGAACTCCTCAGAGAAAAAACTCCCAAGGGAGCCTCTCAGGTCACTGTCTCAGGCATGTTCCATGTATTCACTAATTACTCTATCCATCCAACCATTCATTTCTTCACTCATCAGCTCCCACTGATCCACATACATTCAACCAGTTGACATCCATCAGTAAACAGTCCTCAGCATAACCTACACCTGGAATTCACTGTCATTCAACAGACATTTATTTGGACCCTGAAATTGATGAGAAATTGTTCTATGTCACAAGGCCTTTTTGACAGATTTCTTCAGAAGCTTGCATAAATTCAACTCAACATTACCAAGGAAGTCCTTTCCTCTTTACACATCACTCATTACAGGAAATATAATTCACCCATCTGGCAAATATCATGACTCTTTAAGTGGATACAAAATATTCCATACTGCCTAACCTTTGCATATATAATATAAAATCCAGATTCACTTAACTGTTAGGGCTATAGGGACTACAGAGATCATCACAGATGACATAACTAAGGCCTAGAGAGCAGGGAGTAAAATGCTCAGGGTCATATAGGAGGTTAGTGGTGGAGCTAAGGCTCTTATCTCCCTATCCCAGAGCAGTCTTCAACCTCATATTATAATATGTTCTAATATTATATGATTTCTAGAATATGCCAAATGAATTTGAAGAAATCTCTTTTGGATTCTGTTTTCTTACCTATGAAAAAAAGTTTGCTACTGATTTCTAATCTACCTTCCAGCTCTGTTTCTAGATCTCTTAAAAAAAAAAAAAAAAGGAGGATTGGCATGTAATCATTAAAATGCCAAGGAGCAGAATGAATCTGCCTGTGGGTTCTGCTTAACTCTAGGACAGTTGTCTATTACTGTTGTTAGCCCATTTGGAGCCTTTGGTGGCTGGCCTGGGGATCCTAGGGCCAGGATGAAAGTGAGGTCTTCCATCTGCAGGTCTGGTCCATGCCCACTTTAGAGGCTTAGCATGTCTGAGTTTGAGCTACAGGTATCAAGGAAATGGGTAGAATTAGCCTCTTCTAAAATTAGCCTGGGCCTACAAACATGAGTGTCACACTCACATGCTTGATACCATTCCCAGCTCCAGCCTCCTTTGTCTTATGTAGCTGGTAGAGCTTGAAGCATCACAACTTCTGCCCATTGATTCAATAGAGCCAACCATCCATTCATTCAACCAGAAGACATCAACCACTGGACCTTGTCTAGTCCAATGAAAGCTGCTTTCCAAGATTCATAGAAATTTAGTCAAATGACCCTCCAGATAACCAGCACATTGAGGGTATGGGCTGTGTCATTCATTTGGCATCTCAAGTACCACCCATGGTAGATGCCCTGTAAGTGATTTTTAGTTGAATGGAATATCTGCTGGAGAACTTCTTACTGACTTGAAGGTAGTGGGCAAAATCACCTAACCTCTCTCTCACTTTTTTCATGTCTAAAATGAGAAAACTGGTAACACTGACCTGAAATGACTCTTGGGAGGCTTGGACAAGGAAATCTACATGGGAAAAAAAGACTTTGTAGAGGGAAGAGCCCTAAGAAAAATGTTAGCTCTTGTTCCTGCCATGTGGTATCCTAGAGGGCCAACCAGCAGAGAGGCAGCCAGGATCGGGAGAGACAAATCAGGCTGGGTAAGATCTTGAAAGGAAAACTTAGAGAAATATAGTATTTGGAACCTAAAGAGTAAGTCCTACACAAGAGCTGCCTGGTCATCCAATTGCTTTTCAATAGGAAAGAAAAAAAAAAAAAAAAAGATAGACAAATGAAAGACTTTGTCACAGTCTAAATAAGAATTTTGATAACAAGCAAGCTTTTCTTCTTGTGGTTTTGGTGTGGACTTCAAACCAGATTACTAAGCGGTAATTCACCTCTGTGGAGTCCTTGCTATGCACAGGCCATTTTCTGTACCTTATCCCATTTAATTAGGAATTTGAGGGAGATTCAAAACTGCCATCCCATAGTTATTTGGGTTCTGGAATCCAGGGATCTGGGAGGGCTCAGGTCAAAGGTTTTCCCATTATTAAAGTGTCCAGAATGACAGAAAGATCCAACACCCGCCGCCTGACCTCCACCTTCACCTCTGTCCCTCCCCTCCCGCCGCCCCAGCCACGGTCTTATTCAAATAAACAGTCTCAGGTCCCAAGCGGAGTTCCTTCGAAGCCAGGGCAGCAATCCTAATTGTGGTTTAATGAGGCCCGGGTTTGCTCTGACCGGCTGTTTACTGAAGCAATTTCAATTTGCTCCTTCTGGCCAGAGGTGGTGGCCACTGGCTAGCCTGTGCAGGATAAATGTCACTGCGGCACTGGGGGAGTTGGGCCACTGCCCCCCCACCCCCCAAGTCCCTTCACTGAGCAGAAGGATCCCAGGAATAAGGAGAAAGAAGACGCAGACGTGGTCGCTAAGCTCCAGCAAGGCAGTAAGTAAAGGAGGGACAGAACTGTGAGAGAGGGGAGCAGGGGTGCTCCGGGGGCCTCTGGGTCAAAGGAAGAGCTGGTCCAGGAAGGCTTCTAGGAGGAAGCGTAGCATGTGGCAGCTGTTCAGGGTCTGATGCCATTCCAGAACCCAGAATGCGGTGTGCTTTCCCACAGCCTGTGGCCATCCCAGCAAGCTACAAAGGGCTTTCCTCACTCCCTCTGCAAGAAGTAACAGCAAAATTCTCTCAGTTGTGAAATCACAAAGAAACACACATTTTTAAAGTGACTTGTCCATTGTGACAGCTCCTTCTACAAAGGGAAGTGCTCCCAACCTGAAGGCCCAGCCTCTGCTGCTTTCAGCTTGTGATTTTTATCTGCAAGGGTTCAGAGGGAAGCAGCAGAGAAGAAAGAGAAGGGAGATGAGGTTTACTGAAATGTATACACAAATTGCATCTCCTTGACTATCCTAATTGGTCAATTCTATTGTCAATATCCAGAGGAGGAACCTCAGGCTTGGAGAGGCAGCCCTTCACTCAAGATCATGTGGTGCTGGATCCAGAACCTCCAGAATTATGCATTGACTCATTGATCACTGAGAGCTAACTACATGCCAGGCATGGCTCTAGGTGCTGAGGATGTATCTGGGAATAATCAAAGAGCCGGCCTCATGGAGATGAGATTCCAGGCAGGGAGACAGACCGTGAACACGTTGATATATAATATAATGTAACATCTGTAAGACACGTCTGACTCAAAGCTATGCTCTCTCTTCTACCACGTTCAGCATCCCTCGCAGACATGGGCATCTGGCCTCAGACGGTCCCTCCATCCTTTTTATTTCAAGGGCCCTGACGTTCAGGCTTCATAGCCTGCTGCCTATCCACACGCCCTCCATAAACCCTAAAGGTCCCTTTGAGGGTGTGTGCCATCCCCACAGAGCCATCACGGCATCAAAGAAGAACTCTGTTCTCTGCCTGATGCCTGCGGAGCAGCTGTCCTCCGCAGGCCTGGAATCCCCAAAACAAGTTGGCCCCTGGGGTTCTCCCGTCCTTCCTGGAGGTACCCTCTGAAGTTCCTGGCGAGGAAGTTCTGGTTCAGATAAAGGTTACCCAAATAGCTCCAGCAGCCCAAAATGTGGTGGGAGATTTACAGGAAGCGGGGAGGGGTGGTACTTCCAGGAGCCGTAAATCTCCCCTGCCCGGGGCTGGGGAAGAGAGTGCATGGCCGACACTAAATCAATTTCATTGGCGTGCTCCGCTGTTTCTGCACTTGGACGCTGGGCCCGGAGTGGGAAGGAAATAGTTGTCAAACATCAGGAATGATGAGGACAGACCCCGGGATCCGAGGTTGTGATTTCCTGTGGGCTGGAGAGTTTGCTTGGTCTTTTCTTGAGGGTCTGCTTCCCAAATGCCTCTGTCCGAGGAGTGAGTAGCCTAAACTCCATGGCCTTGGGTTCTAGACAGCATTGGCCCCTGGGGTCTTTTCACCAAGATCCTTCTCCTGGGCTCCCTCCAACCAGCTCTCTGCCTGGCTGGCTCTATCTCATCAGGCATATTTTAGCTCAAATGTCCCTTTCCAGAGAGGCTTCCCTGGATGGTCCATCTAAAATCAGCAGGAGGGGTAGACTGGGAGTTTGGGATAGATATGTACACACTGCTATATTTAAAATAGATAACCAAAAAGAACCTACTGTAAATAGCACAGGGAACTCTGCTTGATACTCTGTAGTAACCTAAATGCGAAAAGAGTTTGAAAAAGAATAGATACATGCATATGTATAACCGCATCACTTTGCTGTACATCTGAAACTAACACAACACTGTCAACTCTGCATGTGTGTTCATTCACTTCAGTCGTGTCCGACTCTTTGTGACCCTATGGACTGTAGCCCACCAGGCTCCTCTGTCCATGGGATTCTCCAGGTGAGAATACTGGACGGGATTGCCATGCCCTCCTCCGGGAGATCTTCTTGACCCAGGGGTCAAACCCACGTCTGCCTTCATCTCCTACATTGCAGGCAGATTCTTTATCCACTGAGCCACCTGGGAAGGCCCGTTAATCAACTATGCTACTATAAAGCAAAAATTGTATTTAAAAAATAAAGTCAGCCCGTGGACCCCACTGCTGTCTCTTTGGAGCTCTCTGGTACGCCTTTGTGGACAATCCTATATGAAGAATCCTGTTGATGGGATCACTGTGACTGTCTGTACATCCCCACACTGCCAGGTCCATGAAGACTGAGTTGTCTGCTATGGCATTCCTGGTATGTAGTGCAGGACTTAGGATATTGTTTTCGTTATTCAGTTGCTAAGTCATGTTCCACTCTCTGTGACCCCATGGACTGCAGCATGCCAGGCTCCCCTGTCCTTCACTATCTCCCAGAGTTTGCTCAAATTCATGTTCATTGAGTCAGTGATGCCATCCAACCGTCTCATCCTCTGCCCACCCCTCCCTGCTTCCCCTTTTGCCTTCAGTCTTCCCAACATCAGAGTCTTTTCCAATGAGTTGGCTCTTCACATCAGGTGGCCAAAGTATTGGAGCTTCAGCTTCAGCATCAGTCCTTCCAATGAATATTCAGAAGTTGATTTCCTTTAGGATTTGCTAATTTGATCTCCTCCCAGTGCTTGAACTAAGTATATAATAGGTGCTGAATAAAGATGCATTGACTCAAAGAATCAATGAATACATTAAGTACCAAAAGTCTTCCACCCTACTCTGCATCTTACATCCTGAGTAGCAAAGATGGATGGTGAAGGAGATGCACTTATTCAGCCCAAGCACTAGGCATGTCTTTTCACCAAAAGCAATCACGGTGTGTGCTCGGCTCTGGGAGAGATGATGACAGAGGCAATGACGTGTTTGGTGCTACAGAAAGAGCTCATGGAAGCAGAGCTCTTCCTCTGTTACCTGAGGGTCGGAAGCCCCGAGGTTGGGTTCTTGGGCGAACCCGGCTGAGATGGCTGACCTCCGGTTCCTACCTGCTTCCTTGTGTTCTGCTGATTCCCCTTAGAGCCTCTCCAACTCCGAGGGCCAAGAGGGAGCTGCAGTCGGGTCCTCTCTCCCCTCTTGCCTGTCTGCTCGGTCCCCACGCCTCAGTCCTCCTCCTCTCTTGCCCCTCCCAGGTACAGAACTTCCAAAGACCTCTCTCCTTCACTTGTAAGAGGCTGGCCTTCCCGGGAGGCAGAGCTGGATCCTGGGCCAATTTAGTCAGAAGCCTTGGAAGGTCATCTGGCCCCAGTTTGTCATGTTTCTGATGAGTGAGTTGAGCCTCAGAGAAGAAAAGGGACTTTTTAAGGTCACACAGCATTAAGCAGAGGCCTGGGTGTCTTGACTCTAAGGCCAGTGCTCCTTGGGTCATGTCTACCTTCTTTCCTTGGAGAAGCTTGTTGCTCTGGGAAGGGATGGGGAGGGCAGTGACTGCCCCGCTCTATTGCAGAGCAGCCCAGGTGTGGTTGATGTGATGGAGAAAAGAGCATGGAAGAAACCTGGTCTACCTGCCAGGTGGCCGTGGCGGATGCTTCAGTGTCCGAGGCTCATTTGTAAAATCTCCCAGAGGTGAACCTGGAGACGAGGGAGAATACAGATGACAGGTCAGTGCCTGGTGAGGGTTAGTGTTCTTCTCTGTCGCTTCCTTTTTCTTTCATACAGTTTTTTGGTGTCTCTTCTCTCACTCCCCCAAATCCCATCTCTGCCTCCCTCCAATCACTCCCCACTCCCCAGCTTGCCAACTATTTCAACCCCCCTCATGTCTACTGTGGTCCCTGGTTTCAGGGATGTCCCTCCCTTGCTACCTAACCCAATTAAAAACAATTTTTTTTTTTTAATTTCAATCATCTCTTCCAGGAAGCCTTCTAGGATTTCCAGTCCCATTTTGATGGGGAGAAAAATGTCTGACAACAGGTTCAGCTTCTCTTTCTGTTTATAAGTTTAAATGGCCAACAGCTTTCAATATTCATTCATTCACTCAACGCACGTTGTAGGCATGACATCAGCCTCAAGAATATAAAGACAAATCAGATAAGGCCTTTTCTCTCCAAGAGCTCCCAGGCTAGTACAGAGGAAGACACAAAGGCAGTTACATGATGAAGTGCTAAGAGGTTTAAGGAGCAAATCAGATCAGCTAGGTTAGTGCTAGCTGCTCTAACAATGAGCCCCCAACTGTCTGAGCTTAACACAATAGGAGGGGATTTCTCACTCATGAAACTGTCCAGTGCCTGTGTGCTGGTTGGCAGAAGGCCGAGTGGGAATGGTCATTGCCAGAGAGATGGGGCCATTTCTCCAGCCAGGGAAGGAAGGGACAGTTCAAGGGCAGATAAGTAAAGCCAGCACAGGGGTTGGTTTAAAGTAGAGCTCACAAGCTTGGTGCATGTGAAGTTGTCCTCATTCAGGCCAAGTCAACGATGGTCCTTTTTTTTATTTCCAGGGTGGAAATGTACAATTTCTTTTTTTTTAATCGGGGGATAATTGCTTTATAATGTTGTGTCCATGCATGCTGCAGTCCACGGGGTCGCAAAGAGTCGGACATGACTGAGAGACTGAACTGAATGTTGTGTCAATTTCCGCTGCACAACAAACTGAACCAGCTGTGTGTATACATATATCCCCTACTTCTTGAGCCTCGCTCCCCACCCCCATTCCCACCCCTCTAGGCCATCACAGACCACCGAGCTGAGCTCCTGTGCTATACAGCACCTGCCCATTTTCAGCACCTATCCATTTTACATATGGCAGTGTGTATATGTCAATGCTTCTCTCTCAGTTCGTTCCAGCCTCTAGAAATGTACGATTTCAAAGAAGACAAGAGGGACACCAATTTGGGAAATCTCCTCATGGCTGGCTTGCCCTCTTGTCGTCAGGTCATTCAGCATGAGGGACTTGCTTTTAGGAAATGCTTCAGTCTCCACTTTCTGTCTTTGCTGTGTGGCTGGATGAAGTCCAAGAGACAAAAACACTAAAAGAGGGTGCGCTCAGCTCTGACTTGTGACGGTTGTCCCAGTAGGGAGGGTGGAAGGAACAGGAGAAGTGTCTGCCAATGGGGAGTCAGCCTCAAGTCTGCATGGGCATGTGCTTTGCAAGGTGATGGGACACCCAGCCTGGGGTGCAGACGACTTTTCAGGGAAAGACTCTCTGACCACATCCTATCAGGAAACTAGAGCTCATTGAGGCCAGAAAAGACCCTGATGCTGGGGAAGACTTAGGGCAGGAGGAGACAGGAGCGACTTAGGAGGAGATGGTTGGATGGCATCACTGACTCAATGGTCATGTATGTGTTTAGTCACTCAGTTGTGCCCGACTCTTTGTGATCCCATGGACTGTAGCCCTCCAGCCTCCTCTGTCCATGGGGATTCTCCAGGCAAGAATACTGGAGTAGGTTGCCATGCCCTTTTCCAGGGGATCTCTCCAACCCAGGGATCTAAACCAGGTCTCCCACATTGCAGGCAGTTTCTTTACCATCTGAGCCACCATGGACATGAGTTTGAGCAAACTCTGGGAGATAGTGAAGGACAGAGGAGCTTGGTATGGTACAGTTCATGGGGGTCAAAGAGTTGGACATGACTGAGTGACTGAACAACACTGGTCATCATTTGACTCCCTGGAATTGCATTTCCCTGAGGGTAACCCAGTCTCAGTTTGGATTATCTCACTAGGCAGATGGGTTGTGTTAGGAAACTCCAAGAGAAAGACATCCTTAGATTCAACTATAGGACTTTCCAACCCCAGACACTCTTAGACCCCCAGATCATCTTCATCCTTCATTTTACACTCAAGGAAACAGAAGGGAGAAGGGACCTGCCCATGTCTTCAGCAACTTCACGGCAGGTCCGGGAAGGGAAGTCAGCTCTCCTCACACCCATTCTTGGGTTCTTCCCACTCGGTTTTGTCAAATCTGTTTACAAAAGAGAAAAACCAAAGGAGCTGTATTTCTTCCAACTTGGTTTCAAATCTCCAAGGTTTTCTTGGTGAGACAGAAGGCACGTGGGAGGCTGGAGGAGGGTCTCGCTTCTCCAGGGGACCGGAGGTGTCGGGGGAAATGTGACACAAGGAAATACACTGGTGAAGAATGAAAACGGGGGAAAGGGAGCAATTTTCCAACCTTCAAGCAAGTAGGAGAAAAGGCATCTCAGGAAATAAAAAATGACCCTTTCAGGAATGTTCTTTCAGAGAGTGAACAAGGAGCCCACACATCTCTTACATAAAGTAAATAGTCTGGTTACCTGATTTTTCAGCATAATTGATGGGGATCACAACATAATCACTCCGGCATTCATTAACAGATCTCAAAAACTAGTTTTAACACTTGCCACACACACACACACACACACACACACACACACACACACACAAATTTGCAGGAAAGATAAATCTCTGCTGGAAGGAATTTATTTCAATGCACCACAGACGGGTCTGTGCAGATAGCAGTTCCCTGGGAGAAGGGCTCATCTCTCTCAGTCGTGTTTATGTCTGCCTCTCTCTACCACACAGGATGACCCACCCCAGGATGCTCAGAGAACGCTCCTCCAGGCGGCCTGCCGGGTCCCAGGGCTGGGGGAAGCGGTGGAAAAGGCCAGGGAGGCGCAGGTCAGGGCTTCCCAGCAGTGTCTGCTCTTACTCTGTGCAGATACCAGCCCTCCCCAGGAAGCACTCCCAGGTGTGGTGGGGGTGAGACCACGCTCACCCAGTGTGTTAAGTGCTCTGCAGGAAATCCTTGAAATAGAAGGAGAGGAGAGGGTGATTATCTCTGGAGGGGAGGGACTTGGCCATCTCCCACCCTGATATGGTGATGCTCAAGTGGGGCTTTGAAGGGTACCTCTGAAGAAGGAGGAGGAGATTCCAGGCAGGAGGGTTGGATGATGCATAGGCTCAGTGAAAGTGAACGTCGCTCAGTTGTGTCCGACTCTTTGCAACCCCATGGACTATACTATAGTCCATGGAATTCTCCAGGCCAGAAGACTGGAGTGGGTAGCCTTTCCCTTCTCCAGGGGATCTTCCGAATCTAGGGATCAATCCCAGGTCTCCCGCATTGCAGGCAGCTTCTTTACCAACTAAGCCACCAGGGAAGCCCACAAAGGCTCAGAGGAGGGCCCAGTAAGGCCAGTGCAGAGAAGTACTGTGAAGTCTGCAGAACTGGTGTTCAGGGGCAAAGGAGGGGCTAGACTCTCCTTTGAGCCAGGACAGGAAGCGGGTGCATCCCACCTGCGGGTCCAAAGGTCACTGCCTCACAACTGCTCCAAAGAGGGGACGAAGGGTCTGGTCTCTAGTCCCAGAGTTTCAGACCTGCAGGATGGGGTGGGGGAAATGGTCTCTGCCAGAAGCCCCACTCCCCGCCCGCCACCTAATGCCCCAGCAGCACCACCACCTCTCTTTGTATGAAGTTTCAGTCTGTCTTTACAGCTGCCCAGAAACAAGCTTTGTTTGCCCAAATCTGGGGTTCAGCCCTGTGGCAAGGTGACTAGAACCCCTAAGCATCCAAGCGCTGATAACAGGGTTGGAGGAGAGCCTGTAGGAGCCACTGGTTTTGAGCCAGGATGGGGAAGCTGAGGTCCGGAGAGGAGGGACTTGAGTGTGGCCCCTTAGGGACCTGGGGGCTGATCCCCATCCAGGGCAGCAGAAAGTCAGGTCTCTGGGCTCCCAGGCCAGTGCTCCCACCCAGAGCCACTGTGCTGCCCAGCCCTGGGAGGCACCTTGGGGACGAGGTGAAGGGCACCCCCTGGGGTCATACAGGCACGGCCCCGCTCACAGCTCTCCAGGCAGTTAGCGATCAGTTCCTCAGTGGGTGACTCCGATGCTGAGCAGACACAGAACCTGATGCTGTCCGTGGCTCGCAGCAGCTTAGTGTCCATCGAGTCCAGGGTCAGTTACTGTAGCCCAGCTTGAAGCCCTTGTCCCATCAGATCTTGCTCGTTCAGTTCAGTGGCTCAGTTATGTCCGACTCCTTGCAACCCCATGGACTGCAGCACACCAGGCCTCCCTGTCTATCACCAACTCCCGGAGTTTACTCAAACTCATGTCCATCGAGTCAGTGATGCCATCCAATCATCTTATCCTCTGTCACCCCCTTCTCCTCCTGCCTTCAATCTTTCCCAGCATCAGGTCTTTTCAAATGAGTCAGTTCTTCACATCAGGTGGCCAAAGTATTGGAGTTTCAACTTCAGCATCAGTCCTTCCAATGAATATTCAGGACTGATTTCCTTTAGGATGGACTGGTTGGATCTCCTTGCAGTCCAAGGGACTCTCAAGAGTCTTCTCCAACACCACAGTTCAAAAGAATCAATCTTGCTTGCTAATCACTGTCCATGCTCCTGTGAAACCTGGGGAAGGATTCTCAGTTCTTCTCAATCCTGAGCCCAAGGCGGCCATCACTAATTCCTTCATTCAAAATGCTTTTGTGTCACACCCTATTCCAGGTTCCGCTTAGAGTTGTCCATGACCCAAGTGCCAACTGCAATTTCTGACCCTCTAGCTCAGTGTCGTCATGGGAGGTCCAGGCCAGAGAGGAGGATAACCTGCCCACCATCACACATCAGTTATCAAATCCAGTCCCTTGACTCCCAGGCCTGTTTTCTTTCTCATCCATCACAATGCCTCCCAACCAAGCTCCCTATTAACACTGTAAAGCTCCCTTTAACACCGTAACTAAACTCAAGATCACAGTGAGGAACTTCCCTGGTGGTCCAGTGGTTAAGAATCTGCCTTGCTGTGCAGGAGATGCGGGTTTGATCCCTGATTGGGGAACTAAGATCTCACATGGGGCAGAGCGGATAAGCCTGAGCGCTGCAACTGCCGAACCTGGACACTGCAGCAAAAGTCCCTCATGATGCAACAAAGATCTTGGGTGCAGCAACCAAGACCTGACACAGTCAAATAAATAGATAAATAAAAATCTTCCCCCCAAAACCACAATGAGCACCAGCCCTGTGTGAGGAACACATCAATTTCTTGTCACTTGCTTGTCAGGAAGCCACAACAACTGGCTGAATTCTTGCTGCCAGCCCAGAGTCCCTTTATCATTTACAGATGGGATTGTGTTTGGTGGCTTAACTTCACCAAGCAATTTACATACATCCTATCTTACAAGGGACCTCGTAATGTGAGTAGGAATGAATCCGTTTCATATATAAGGATACTGAGGTCCAGGGTGGTAGACTGGCCGGTCCTCAGAGGTCACACAGCCAGTAGGGGCCCGGTCAAGGTCTGAGCCAGACCCCATCCAGAAGCTGAGTGCCTCTCCCTGCACCTCGTTGCCTTTCTATGCACACGCTGTGTTCATTGCTTCATTCACCCTCAGACTTGTCATCACTTGTCATGGATTTAAATTTTAAACTTCTTCCTTCGAAATAGCCTGCTTTCATTTGGCTTTGGCTTCTGCAACTGTGCAGTTTGAGAACAATATGAAAATCAGCATTTCATCAAGATGTAAAGCTTGTTAAGTGAGATCTTGAAATCCCTAAAAATTATTCTTCCAGGATCCAGCACAACAAAGGATGCTTGAATTGTCAGCATTTATTTTGAAAAAACAAAAAACCAAAACTGAAATAGATGTCCTTGAATTTCTAAAATATAAGCCCAAATGGAGACAGTTGAGGGATTTTCCATCCTGTGAGTTTTTTTGTAGTGAAGGAACCTCATTGCAATAGTGTAGTGAACACGGTGGAGTGAGGAAAGAGAGGAGCTGAAAGTGGGAGACGGGGGCCTGCTGTGTGATTTTGGAAAGTGTTCTCCCCTCTCTGGGTCCCAGTTTCTCCATCAGTCCTATGAAGGATTGGACTATTTCTGTAACTAGTCCTCCTTCAGGAAATTCAGTCCCAAGTGTAATTGTTTTTTAGTCACTAAATCATGACTGGCTTTTTTGCAACCCCATAGACTGTAGCCTGCCAGGCTCCTCTGTCCATGGGATTTCCCAGCCAAGAATACTGGAGTGGGTAGACATCTCCAGGGAATCTTCCTGACCAGGGATTGAACCCATTCCTCCTGCATTGGTAGGCAAGTTCTTTACCATTGAGCCACCAGGGAAGCCCATGTGCAATAACAGGGATGAAATTTGTGCCTGAGAGTAGTTGATGATCAGCCCAGACCATACCAGCATCCACCCCAGGCCTACAGAGACCCCACCCACCCACGCCACAGGAGGGCTGGAAGCTTCAGGGCCTTTCCAGACCCTGGCCCTTTGTGTGTTTCATCTACTCCTCTGTCTCTTTCCAGCTGCATAGGGGCCCCAGGGAGGCACGGGCAGGGGTCCCACCTTTGGAGAGTGCTGATGAGAAGGAAGGATTCAGGCAGAGGAAGAAGGAAAATTCTGGAACCCCACCACAACCGGAAGCCATCCCAGCAAATCAACGAAAAGGCTTTGATGTGGAAATCAGTTCTCTGGCCAGAAGTCTACCTGTTTGGGAGCCAGTGCTATTTACAGGGGGCCTCCCAGGAGGCACTAGTGGTAAAAACCCACCTGCCAGTGCAGGAGACGTAAGAGATGTGGGTTCGATCCCTGGGTCAGAAAGATCCGCTGGAGAAGGGCATGGCAACCCACTCCAGTATTCTTGCCTGGAACATCCCATGGACCAAAAAGCCTGACTGGCTACAGTCCATGGGGTCAAAAAAGAATCACATGACTTAGCTACTAAACAATAGCACAACCCACCTTCCTGCTGTGACCCGGCTTCTCACTGGAGACTTCTACATGTTTTCCTAGAAGTATCTTTTCTCTGCTGTCTCCTCCTGGGTCAGCTCTGGCTCCCTGGCCCCCCAAACATTCCCCACACTTGCATCTCTAAAAGCTCTTTCTAACCTGGAAGATATCATCTGCCTTCCCCCCGACCCATACCAACCGTGATCCTCCAAGAGCAAGGACTATGTCCTGTTCTCCAACTTCTCCAGCCCAGCTCCTGGCCAAGAATGGGTGCTCCATGAACAGCTGAACTAAATTCGGTTGCCTTGGGTAGGTTCCACTTATTTAAAATGTTTCAAGAGATCTGTCAAGATTTGAAACAAAAACGAAAACCAGAGTTGACAGTTTCAGCGACCCCGGGAGCCTTGGTGGTCTGATAAGAGCTTGCCAGTGCCCCATCCCCGATCCTGAAGGCTGAGTGATTAGCGTGAATCTGAGATAGAGTGATATTCTGATGGAATCCTCTTCCTTTCTTTAGCATCCCCTGGCAGCCTTCTAGCACCAGCTTTGAAATGGCTGTTGATCCAGCTCCTGTTTCAGCTCTTGGATATTCTCATATAGAAATGCTATGTGAAGACTTCACATCTGAGGGAAGAGCCACCACCTAAGAGCATTTCCAGAAAGGCCACCTGCTCCTCCTCCTTCTTTAGGAAAATGAAAGATTCGACTGCCATTCAACTCTGAGAGGTGGCCGGTCTACTGGTACGAGCATCGCTTCTGGAGTCAGGAAGATCTGAATTAAAAATCTGGTTCTGTAACACACTGGCCGTGTGACCTTGGGCAATTCCGTTCCCCCTCTCCGAGCCTCACTTTTTTTATCTTTGAAATAGGAACAGTATTAGTCGCTCAGTCATGTCCAACTCTTTGCAACCCCATAGACTGTAGCCTACCAGGCTCCCCTCTTCATGGAGTTCTCCAGGCAAGAATATTGGAGTGGGTTGCCATTCCCTTCTCCAGGGGATCTTCCCGACCCTGGAATCAAATATGGGTCTCCTGCACTGCAGGCAGTTGCTTTTACCATCTGAGCCACACGGAGTGTTATTGAGGATTTAAAAAAAAAAACTGTGAGCACCCAGGATGGGGCCTGAGGCATAGTAGGTGCTCAGCAAGTGGTAGCTTTGATCTTGATGTTTGAAGGTGACTCCAGGCAAGTCACATGATTCCAGTTAGTGGCACAACCTGCTTATCCAGTGGATCTTAGCCAAGTAGGTTGAGGACAACTGGACTCTCCATGAAGTCATCTCCATGTAAAATGCATCTGAAACACCCCAGACCCCTCCTTGGGAAAGGAGTAAGGAAAGGGGGGGCGGGCCAAAGCCCACAGGATCACCCAAGGAGGAGGCGGCTGAGATCTTGAATAGCCCATCTCCATTGCCAAGTTCCCTGCAGTGTTAGTTAGATGAGGTCTAATTATAGATCTTCATAGATCTTTATATCCTAACCCTTTAACTTTTGGGAAAGCAATGCTCAGTTCTGGCCCATCAGCGGGCATTTCCCTTGTTCTGCCTCTGCGCTAGGCCAGGTCTTATGAGGAACGGGAATCAAAGGAGGTGGACAGCAGGGCTGGCCCGGGAGCTCTCAGTAGTCTGGTGGTCATCCGTGTTTACCTTTCTTTCTTCTTTCTTTCCTCTTTCCTTCCTTCCTTCCTTCCTCTCTCTGGCTGCTCCAGGTCTTAGTTGCAACACATGGGATCTCTAGCTGCCACATGTGAACCCTTAGTTGAGACATGTGGGATCTAGTTTCACCTGACCAGGGATGGAACCCAGGCCCCCTGCATTGGGAGCGCAGTATCTCAGCCACTTGACCACCAGGAAAGGTCCCAGCATCCATTTTCTTTAATCACACCTTCCCTAAGGCCTGGCTTCCCTGGTGGCTCAGATGGTAAAGAATCTGCCTGCAATGCTGGAGACGAGTGTTCGATCCCTGGGTCAGGAAGATGCCCTGGAGGAGGAAATGGCAACCCACTCCAGTATTCTTTCCTGGAAAATCCATGGACAGAGGAGCCTGGCGGGCTGCAGTCCATGGGGTTGTAAAAAGTCAGACACCACTGAGAGACTAACATTTTCACTTTCCCCAAGGTCTGGCCTCAGACATGCTGCAGTGCTGAGCCGGGTTCTTGTGTTGGAAACTGAAGTCTAGTTGGGATGGGGAAGCGGGTGATGGACCTACGACAGCTGTGGCCTGGCAGGGAAAACCCCCAAAGCCAGGACCTTCCCATCTACCCTGAGAAGTCAGCCACTGTGTGGTCCCCGTGTGGAGGGAAGAAGGAAGCAAAGGGCCGATCAACTGAAGATTAGAGACACTAAGGCAGCAAGCAGGATTTACCCCAGATAAGCAGAAGAGTTTCCAGTGATAGTGAGGGCAATGGAGAGCTGGGTTTTAGAAAGAGACTGAAATCACTTTATTAAAAAAGGATTTTCAGAAGCTTTGCCAGGTGTGAGGAATGCAATCTTTCTCTGATATTCCCTTCAGACACTGAAGTCAAGATTTCTGTTGCATTTAAATTTGTGGATGCTGGATTGTCATTCACTGAGTGGAACATGGGCCTCAGGGTCCCTTCACCTCCATGACAATCTGCTTTGGGCTCCAATTATAATGAAATGCCTTTTGCTCTCCCCTCCCCCTGGTAGCTCAATTGGTAAAGAATCCACCTGCAATTCCGGAGACCTGGGTTGGATCCCTGGGTTGGGAAGATCCTCTGGAGAAGGGAATGGCTACCCACTCCAGTATTCTGGCCTGGAGAATCCCATGGACTACAGTCCATGGGGTCACAAAGAGCTGGACACAACTGAGTGGCTTTCACTTTTACTTCACTTCCCCCATGCCAACCATGAGCCTCTTGAGGGTAGGGTTAGTGTCTCATCCACGATTGAGGCTCCATAAACATTTTTTTGAAGGAGTGGATGCTGACGGCAGAGGTGGAAGGGGGCTTGAGCCAGACTCTGCTGAGGTCATTTATCTGCACCCTCCCTTGAATCATTTGTTCTGATTACCAGTGGGGAGGTTTAAAGCCCTAGCCCATGGTGGCTCAGACGGTAAAGCGTCTGTCTACAATGCGGGAGACCCGGGTTCGATCCCTGGGTTGGGAAGATCCCCTGGAGAAGGAAATGGCAATCCACTCCAGGACTATTGCCTGGAAAATCCATGGACAGAGGAGCCTGGTAGGCTACAGTCCATGGGGTCGCAAAGAGTCGGACATGACTGAGCAACTTCACTTCACTTCACTTCACTTCCATGCTCAGTCTAAGAGACCACACGGAAGGACAGAGAGGGATGTCAGTGTCAGTTGATGGACCTCCTTTGAACCCTTCCTGCCTTGTCTGTTGGCAGGATGGAGCTGAAAGGGAATGTAACCCTCTGGGAGGTGAAGCCAGGCAGAGGTGATGATAAGAGGAAGGAATAGGACAGTAGGCTGGAGGGTGAAGGAATGGGAGGGAGAAAGAGGCCACAGTTCAGATACAGGGAAAGAAGGGCGGGTGAGATGGAGGGAGACAGGCATGGCGGGAAGGATCCCAGCTGGCACCAGGAGATGGGAGAAGGTAAGGCCAAGGCTCATGTCCTACATGAAGGATGCTGCTCATCCCATTGCACAAATACAGAAGAGCTTTCAAAATGGGCCTGGTGCTTTGGTCCACCATCTCCACCCTCCCAGCTTCCTCTGTTCCTTGGAGACACAGACAAGGCTGGATTCCCCATCCATCTACACAGCATTCCGAATGGATCTTCTGGATGAGGTCTTGGGTGGAAAACCTTAGTTGGAATGAGATCCTTCTCCCCGGGTGACTCCACCTTCTCGCACGGGTTCCCCACTCATCTCGCCTCCACCCTCCACCCTGGGGTTAACAGACAGCTGGAGCCCCGCTTCTGAGGATGATGGCTGGAGGCCCACTTTTCTGGAACAAAGCAGTGATTTCCTCCAGTGCCATCATGGACCCCCTCCTCCACCAAGTCCTCAGGGAAGGGCAATTTGTGGAAACGGAGCTGCTGGGTAATAGATTTCTCTGTCAACATGATGAGTGAAAGAAAGACCGAGGTAATTACCAGTAATGCACTTCAATTATTGCCTCTGCCTCCCCATCCCCCCACCCCCCAGCAACACATCCCCATTTAATTTTCATTTAAAACAAAACAGTTGCCACAGACCCAAGGCTAAAAACAGAAATCCCTTTCAGCTCCTGGCAAATTAGCAGGGATGTCTTATTATGGAAGCGGTGGGCGACGAACTTCTTCCAGAGCAATACAGGAAGCGGGCCTCCCGGTCACCCGACGTCCCCTGCCACACAGCTCCGTCCTCCAAGGCTCCAGGCAATTAACCTTGTCCCTCCAGGACCACAGAGCGCCCTCCCCTCGCAGACCCGCGTTAGCCTCTTTCAAAGCCCTCGCCTGAGCCATTCTGTCAAAAATCAGTAGCACCTTGAGGAGGCCTGAGGTCAGGGGACTTCCTTGCTACACAGGAAGGCGTGTTCTATCAGAAACGGGAAATGTTCTCAGCCCCTCAGATCTTGGGCGACTAAAAATAAACGAATAGGCCTTAAATTAACTTTTTCTTTCTTTGGCCCCCTCCCTCCCCTGACTTTCCACCAAGACTTTTCAACTTGAAGGAAAAGCATTTATTATCTGAGAGTGACACACAGGAAATTAGACTTATAAATTGTGCTTAAAACGTTATAGTTTCCAACTTTCTTTAATGCTAATCTTAATGCTAATAGGTTGTGAGATATGTGTTTAGACTTGAGAGATTTTTTTCTTTTTCTTTTCTAATTAATTCTCGGCTTCAGCACATGAAGCATTTGCGGTGGAGGAGTTCCGGGAGTTTCTACACTATTGAAGAAGGGGCCTGCTGGAGGGGTTCGAACGGCCATTTTCCTAGAGAGACGTCCAGAAAAATTCAGTTCGTCCAGAGAATCAAAGCACTCACTCTCTACTGATGAAGCTCAGAAGACAGGATTTGCGTTGATATCCACTCTGACCCAAGCCACCTCCACCATCCTGGTCTGGATTCCACCCTCCTCTCTCAGGTTCTCTCTGTTCCTGTCAGAAATTCCCACAAAGTTTCCCACTGGGACCAGGTTCTCCCAGCACCACCATTCTATTTACATGACTCCCCACCTGGGCTCCCATTGGGCTCCCTCACCTCCACGTGTATTCTTACAATGAAGGCCCTTGCCTTTTGGCATTTGTATATTATCTATTTTTCAGGATGGGCTTACCAGGTGGCGCTAATGCTGAAGAATCAGCCTGCTAATGAAGCAGACATAATGAGACTCGGGTTTGATCCCTAGGTTGGGAAGATCCCCTGGAGGAGAGCATGGCAACCCACTCCAGTATTCTAACCTGGAGAATCCCATGGACAGAGGAGCCTGGCCGGCTACAGTCCATGGGGTTGCCAAGAGTCAGACATTCTTCAGGACAGTTGTTATGTGAGAAAAACTCATAACAATGCTGAGAAACGCCCTCCTCCAGGGCACGGCTGACATCTCTGGGCCCTACAGCCCCTCCTAGACACCATGGTAACACCATACACACCAAATCAGTGTGGTGGCATGAGGGAAGGAGTCAGGAACTCTGGGTGTGTCGCCAGGTACAGGTATTGAGGGTGGGAGAAGGTGTGATGTGGGAGGGGACTTCTCATGGTTTTCCAGATGAGCCAAAGACCTTGCCGGAAGTTTAGGTTGATGGATTTGGGGACCAAAATGAACCCCCACTGGTGATTTGGAAAAGAAAACTTGCTTTCTCTTATCTTCAAGAAGAAAAATAAAATTGTTGTTGTTCAGTTACCCAGTCATGTCCAACTCTTTGTGACCCCATGGACTGCAGCATGTTAGGCTTCCCTGTCCTTCACCCATCTCCCGGAGCTTGCTCAAACTCATGTCCACTGAGTCGGTGATGCCATCCAACCGTCTCATCCTCTGTAGTCCCCTTCTTCTCCTGCCCTGTCTTTCCCAGCAACATGGTCTTTTCTAATGAGCCAGCTCTTCGCATCAGGTGGCCAAAGTATGGCTTTCTCTTATCTTCAAGAAGAAAAATAAAATACATGGACTCTACAACTATCAGTGAAAGAGATTGGCTAGTTGGTCCCCAAACCACCTCCCATTTCTCCTAGACACACCATATGCTGTCTTTTCCAGCCTCCCTTGCAATCAGCTATGGTCACGTAACAGAGTCTGTCCAATAGAATTTAGGAGCCATGCCACATGTTCCTTCCCCTAGTCTGTCCCTTCCCTTAGGTAGAGATGGGGGACCCAATGATGCCCTAGTCTAGGCTCTCAATCAGTAGTCCTCAATCAACTGAGGACAATTTTGCCAACCATGTGACACTGTCACATCTAGGGGTGTGAGTATGCTGTGCAATTGGCATCTAGTGTGTAGAGACCAAAAGTGAAAGTTGCTCAGTTGTGTCCAACTCTGTGACCCCATGGACTATGTAGTCCATGGAATTCTCCAGGCTAGATAGAATACTGGAGTGGGTAGCAATTCCCTTCTCCAAGGGATCTTCCCAACCCAGGGATCAAACCCAGGTCTCCCACATTGCAGGAGGGTTCTTTGTCAGCTGAAACCAAGGATGCTGCTAAATGTCCTACAAAGCATAGGACAGCCCCCTCCAGCAAAGATTGCTTGGGTTCCAAAATGTTAAAATACCCAAGTTGAGAGATACTGCTCTAGATGGAGGGAGCCTGGGTCTTGAAATGGCCTTGTGACTCTGCCAGCCTTCCTGGCACTGTCATAGAACAAGAAAGAGATCTTCACCAGCTGATGCACAGATTTTTGGTGGTAGTTTATTAGAGGAGTCAGGCCACTTTGATGGGTCTGCTGTTCCCTGACCCTAAATACACCACCTGAAACAGGAGGTGGGCTGGTACACACCAGGGAGTCCCCTATGCTTCCCCAAGCCACAATCTCCATGCTTGTGACACGGTCTCAACACTGTATATTCCCATTTCCCCACCTCTACTCCACCTTGAAAAAGTTAGATGTGTCCACAGGTGTCACCTGAAAGTCACTGTGACGTCTTTGAAGGTAGGGACTGAATCTCAGGCAAGTTCAGATGAGTTTAATAAGCTCTTTCAGAGGGTCTTTGCCATTTCAGTCTTTGCATATAACTGAGGGTAGAGACCTAGCTAAGCTCTAGTCTTTGCCCTCGAGGAGTCATCAGTCCAGTGGGAGGGACAAAAACTTAAAAAGGTGGTGGAACGCTAAACTAGCAAACATTGTAAGGAAGATGGGCACGACCTGTGAGAACGTCACAGACTGTCACGTGACAAAGTGGCTTCCTTTCTCAGGGGCTCATTGCTAGAAGCCAGGGCTCCTTGGCCACACGTGGAGGAAGTGCTGGGGAGAGCTGAGGGCAGACGGACCCTGTTGATAGCACTCGCCAAGTTCTTCATCAAGACACATGACCGCTGCTCTCCTCTCCACAGCTCCAGCCCGCCTTGGTCTGAGGCCTCTGCTTCACACATCCACGTGACGATGAAAGCTCTTTTGCCTCCAGCCGCGTGTTCCACCCTTTGTGCAAAAGTGCCACAAACTGCACGTAAGAGCAGAGCAGTCACCAACAGAGCCCCACACGTGCTCAGTAAATATTTACTGAAAGAATGAATAGACAGATGAGCACCTACAGGTTTATGCGGCCAATTCCTTCTAACAAGAATGGCTTGTTTCCATCTTTTCCTCCAAAGGCTTATCTGGTCTACTTTCTGGTTATATCTCCACGTCACTATACAAACTAAAAAATAGACAAGAGCAAGATGCAGGCTGCAGAGGGAACACAGTAAAGAATGTGCCCCCTAGACTTGGGGACCAGAAAAGGTTTCCAGATGGAGGTGACATCTCAGTCACAATTTGCAGGAGGCATGGAATTGGGAGAGGTCGGGTTGAGGATGTGAGATGAGGAAACAGAGCTACCCATATGATGGTGGTCCCTCAGCGGAGAGAGAAAAAGCTGCTTTTGAGGAGCAATGAGTTTGTTGGCAGAGGACAAGGTGAAAAATGACAAGAGCTGAGCTCGACAGGTGAACTGTGGCCAGACCATGCAAGGACTGTTTGATGGGGGATAGGAAACTATAGGAGGCTTGAAGCAAGGAAGACATGGTCCTCTGTGTGCTCCGGAAGGATCAGTCACACTGCCCTCTTGAGAATGGATTCAAGGTGTACATCTGGAGATGGTCACAGTCATGGGAGGGGGGTGGAGGGGTGCGCTCCCAGAACTACAGTGAAACTTGGATGAGACACTGGACTCCAATTCCATCCTTCATACAGGTGCCAGAGAGATTTTGCAAACACTGATCTGATCGTGTCATGCTTCTGCTCCAAGTTCTTCATTGGCTCCGAGTGCCACAGGATCAAATACCAACTCTTCACAATCAAGCTCCTGCAAGGTTCTGCTTTGTTTGTGTCTTTCTGGATGGCACCCTCTCATTATCTTGAGCCTTACCTTGGCAAACCTAGAACTGCTCTCCCACTCCAAGTCTCAGCTTTTGTATCTTCTTCTTCATAAAATAAATCCTCTTTGTTTCCATCCAGGCCAGGGTTGTGCCTTTCCTCTGTATTGTATTCTGATTGGCAATCTGCCCACCTAGACTGGGAGCTTTCTGAGGACAGGAACTGAATCACTCAGCTGAATGAGCCCAGCACCCAGCATGGTGCCTGAGCACCACACATGCTCAGTAAATATTTACTGAAAGAATGAATAGATGGAGGAATATCTACAGGTTTATGCAGCCAATGACTTGCAACAAGAATGGCTTGTTTCCATCTTTTCCTCTGAAGGCTTACCTTCAAGGTCTTCAAGGATATGTTAGTTAGAACTAAGCGCTACATTAAATAGCTCTCAAGAAGGTTGTAGCTTTAAAAACAAGAGGTTCATTTCTTTTTCATACAGTCATGGATGCTGGGTGGGATGTTTGGGTGGGTGTTCCCATAGTCAGGAATCCAGGTTCACTGTGCCCTGACATCTTCAGCTTGTGAGTTCCAGGAGGGAAATGCATGGAAGTGTACATTCAGAAGATTCTATTGCTTAGGTTTAGACTTATGACACATCACATACCCTTTTTGCTCCCACCTTGAGGACAGATTTTGGCGTGGTGCCAAGTGAGCCTCAAGGAAGGATGGAAAACATGGGTTGTCTGGGCAACCAGGTTGCCAGCTACCTGGGAGAGCATGATGTGATGGAGAGTTGACCAGCTTCATCACAAAATCTGGCCCAAATGTCACCAACCTGAAGATTTCCCAGCCCCGTGAGCCTGTGGGAATTTCTTGTTATTCAGCATCGGTGGACCCTTGAGCTTCCTACTAACATGGCCGAGATCATACACCCTCTGGTTCCCTGTGCCTGTGCTAGCTTCTCTCCTTTTCAGAATAACCAAGAAAACCATTTATATCTTTGTTTTCTCCCCTTTGACTTTGTAACAGGGCAGCAGAAAGACCACTGCAGTCAGAATCAGGAGAGTTGGCTGATTAGCTGTAGGCAGCCACTGTCCCCTTTCTGGGTCTCAGTTTCCCCAAGTACATTAACAAAGAGAGTGGGCAAAGTGCCTTTTAAGTTCTCTCCCACTTCTATTATTCTGTGGTCCTGGGTCCTCGATGAGCAGATCTCAGCCCTCAGCCCTGGCCTCACTGCCCCTTCTCAGTTCTGCAGGAAACTCAACTCTGGGCTCACTGTGGAGGGTGCTGCTGATCACCACCTATGCATTCATAGGCCTGCCAGAGAGAAAAAAGCTGGGAGAACTGGATCCAAGTCTTGGCTTCATCATTCTGCAGCCTTGTGCAATGGGTGAGTATTTTCCTGAATCTGCCTTCTCTTTTATAAATGAAAATCCCCATATCTGCCCCATGATGCAATCATCTAATAGGGAAGATCAAGTGAGAGCATGAAGGTGAAAGCCCTTTGGAAACAGTGCTTGCGTGCATGCTCAGTTGCTCAGTCATGTTGGACTCTTTACAACCCCATGGACTGTAGCCCGCCAGGTTCCTCTGTCCATGGGACTTCCCAGGCAAGAATACTGGAGTGGGTTGCTATTTCCTACTCTAGGGGATCTTCCCAACCCAGGGCTCGAACCCACATCTCCTGTGGCTCCTGCATTGGCATGCAGATTCTTCACCACTGAGCCACCTGGGAAGCCATAATATATATATTATGTATCAGTTCAGTTCAGTTGCTCAGTCGTGTCTGACTCTTTGCGACCCCATAAATCACAGCACACCAGCCCTCCCTGTCCATCACCAACTCCCGAAGTTGACTCAGACTCACATTCATCAAGTCGGTGATGCCATCCAGCCATCTCATCCTCTGTCGTCCCCTTCTCCTCCTGCCCCCAATCCCTCCTAGCATCAGGGTCTTTTCAAATGAGTCAGCTCTTCGCATCAGGTGGCCAAAGTATTGGAGTTTCAGCTTCAACATCAGTCCTTCCAATGAACACCCAGGGCTGATCTCCTTTAGAATGGACTGGTTGGATCTCCTTGCAGTCCAAGGGACTCTCAAGAGTCTTCTCCAACACCACACTTCAAAAGCATCAATTCTTCAGCGCTCAGCCTTTTTCACAGTCCAAGTCTCACATCCATACAAGACCACTGGAAAAACCGTAGCCTTGACTAGATGGACCTTTGTTGGCAAAGTAATGTCTCTGCTTTTCAATATGCTATCTAGGTTGGTCATATATATATCATATATATATATCATATATGCTATGCTATGCTAAGTCGCTTCAGTCGTGTCCGACTCTGTGCGACCCCAGAGACGGCAGCCCACCAGGCTTCCCCGTCCCTGGGATTCTCCAGGCAAGAACAGTGGAGAGGGTTGCCATTTCCTTCTCCAATGCATGAAAGAGAAGAGTGAAAGTGAAGTTGCTCAGTCGTGTCTGACTCTTAGCGACCCCATGGACTGCAGCCTACCAGGCTCCTCTGTCCCTGGATTCTCCAGGCACGAGTACTGGAGTGAGATGCCATTGCCTTCTCCGATCATATATGTATCTCATTATATATATATATATATATATATCTCATTATATATATATATGTATATATGTATATATCACAGCCACCTGGGAAGCCCTTTTTGGAAACAGTAAAGGGTTATATTTCATTTAGCCTTAAAAATGTGTATTTCCTAGAACATTTGCTGTTTTACAGTCTGAAATAACCACATTTTTCTCCTCATGTTCCTGGAGCTTCCAGAAGCAGGGTAAGGAGGAATGGGTCTGGGGCAAAACATTTCTCAAGAGCCTCATTTCAGGCCAGCACACCCACATGTGGCCCGCCACTCCTTCCTGAGCAGGTGGGAAAACACCAGGGCCAGTAGGTGAGCCCTTGAGACCAAGGCAGCCAAAGAAATGGGGGCAGACGGCATGAGTCCCCTCTGGGCTAAGGCATTTCAGGGTTGCTGTGCCAGGATGACCTTGGGTGCCACCTGCGGAGATGGTGGCATCAGGGGACAGAGAATCTGACTCCCTGAGTCTGGAGTGACCATACAATTTACCACCCACACTGGGACATTTCTGAGAGTGAGAGAGAGGGGCCAGTGATCATCAGGGTGGCATGGCCAGCGTAGGCCCCAGGCAGTCGGTGTGTGCACTTGGTCCTCCTCCCTGAATCTCAGGCTAGAGGGGAGCCCAGGGACCTGCTCGGGACTTAGAGCTGGTGGCTTGTGTTAGGCTGTGCCTTCCGGCTCTCAAGATTCTTAGGGAACATTGACCCTGATTAATTCATTCACATCACCAGGTTCAGTTTCCACAAACACTCCACGAGGTAAGCATGATTTCCCCCATCAACACAGCGACCACAAAAGGTTACTGCAACGAACTTGTCCAAGATCACACAACTAGTTTAAAACCCAGCTTTGCCGGATTCCAAAGTTCATGCTCTTTCTTCTACTCCATCACGTGGTCTTCCTCACAGCCCAGCTCGACTTCCTAACTCCCAGAAGACCCATGAGAAGAGGCCGGAGTTTTAGAATGAAATGTCTGTGGCCCCCGCCCCATTAACCCCCGAGAACACAGCTCCCTGGCCGCCCCTCCACCTGCAGGGCTCAGAAGGCAAGTGCCCATATTTCACTTAAAAAAAAAAAAAGAAAAGGAAAGATCAAACGCCCTCTGCCAGTGACTTTAACTTATTTATGGGCTTGATTTTTTTTTTCCTGGATCATTTCCTTTCATTCCTGCCAGAAGTCCTTGCTTACAATCCTCCCAAGTTATTAATAAAAGAAGTCAAACGGTAGCAAGCGCAGGGGGACGTTCTTGGCTCCTGCTGATGTTTAGTTTGTGCTGGAAGCAGATGTTCTCACCCAAATCATAGACACTTACCAGGCCTTTCACATCGGTCCCCTTTTCAGAGGAGGACAGAAGGAGTTCAGAGGAGAAAGCTGATTTCCAACTCCAGTAAGAGAAAATGAAGGATAAGGACCCTCACTCAGATCGTTGTACAGACGATGCACACGTGACGTGCCCAGCTCTGCGTAAAACACCAAGGACCCCGCCTGAGCCAACTAGCCCTGACCTCCTCCCAGCCCCCTCCTTCTGCCTTACTCAGTTGAGATGTCTCAGCAATTTCTGGTGAGATGGTAGATAACTACACGACTCAGTTCTGCTTTGCAGTCTGGGCTAAGGCTTTCTCAATAGCTTTTTTTTTTTTGAGTTCTGAATTATTGTTGCTATTCAGTCACTAAGTCATGTCCAACCTTTTGCGACCCTATGGACTGAACCATGCCAGGCCTTCCTGTCCATCACCAACTCCTGGAGTTTACTCAAACTCATATCCATTGAATCAGTGATGCCATTCAACCATCTCATCCTCTGTCATCCCCTTCTCCTCCTGCCTTCATTCTTTCCCAGCATCAGGTCTTTTCCAATGAGTCAGTTCTTCACACCAGGTGGCCAAAATATTGGAGTTTCAGCATCAGTCCTTCCAGTGAAAATTCAGGGTTGATTTCTTTAGGATTGACTGGCTTGATCCCCTTGCTGTCCAAGGGGCTCAAAAAGTTCTTTTGAGGGTTTTCCATAAGAAGTTGCAGAAAACCTCCAACAAACTTTTTGGCCAACCCAATTGAAAAAAAAATACTCAACGGAGAAATTTTGGGCAGATATCTAGGGCAAGTACACTACCTACGTCTTTTGCAGTGAAGACTCCTGCCCCAGAAGAGGAAACTAGGCAAGTAGCTTCTCAAGGGAACTTTATCTTGGCCAGGATCCTGTCTCCCAACTCGCCATCCTGGCCTCTACTGAGCCACTTAACACAACAGATTCATGTTCTCCTGGTTGTCTGAATAGACTGTTCCTCACCCTGGATAACCAAGTTGAAAAGATCCTTCTTGATCTGAACGACGTACCTGTTACAATCTTCTGTCCACTCTTTCCAGATGGAAGGAGACCTGTGACTGGCTTGTCAATGAATGAAGAGGACCCAAGAGCCAGCAGGCAGAGCACAAGTTAGAATGAGCTTCGAGAACAACACGAGGGTGATGGCAGCCAGTGGGAGCCCTGAGAAAGGAGAGTCTGGGCCCAGGGCCACGGGGCAGGTGCCAGGGACACCGAGCAGAGGGAGGGTAGTTGAGGGAGTTGTTGTCATTCAGTTGCCCATTCGTGTCTGACTCTTTGCAACCCTGTGGACTGCAGCACCCCAGGCTTCTCTGTCCCTCACCATCTCCCAAATTTTGCCCAAGTTCATGTCCATTGCGTCAGTGATGCTATCCAGACATCTCATTATCTGACACCCTCTTCTCCTTCTGCCCTCAATGTTTCCCAACATCAGGGACTCCATCCCCTAGCCGAGGGAGGTGGGGAGGACAAAGGCTTCTGACTAAAAGCCAAAATAGTTTGTTTCTAGTGCCAGCTTTGCCCCCCATTGGGCTGATTCACCTGTACTGGGCAGACCTCAGCATCTTTATCTGGAAAAGATATTTTCAGGGAAGACGCTTTCTGCTTCCTTTACCTCCAAAGCTTAGGGACTTCCCTGGTGGTCCAGTGGTTAAGACACTGTACTCCCAACACAGAGGGCTGGGGTTGAATCCCTGGCCAGGGAACTAAGATCCCACATGCACTGTGGGTGTAGCTAAAAAAAAAAAGAGTGTGGCTGTGAGAATCAAATAACAGAAGAGAAATGGCCACATGACTGGTATGTCTGTTTAAACTCGATGGTAATCTTGTGATTATGAATTTGTCACTATCAAGGTTTGGGGGGCTGACTGTGTCCAGGGATGCAGGGAGGCGTGAATCCCATATTCTCCTGCCTTGATGTGTGTCCACGAAGGCATGTGTGGATTCTGTTAGGAATGGGATTGGAAGGGATTCTGTTAGGTTCTAGAGGGTGTTGGGGCTGGCAAGGGTTTGACGGTACAAACCCCACGTTCCTTGTAGCATCACTGACTTGTCTCCACGGATGGGCAACCTTCCCCTGGGTCTTGGTTCACAGCAGCCCTGAGGGCTGAGACTGTGAACCCAGGGGTCCCCTCTGGGCTGACCCCCCCTCCCCCGCTGAGTGGCTCATTTGCACGTGGCCTCGTTGGTTTCTGTGATGAAGCCACACAATGAGGCAGTCACCCTCAGCCGTTGCCCTCTGGGCTCCAGCCCGGGGTCCGCCTCTCTCTGTGGGCTCCATTCATACCAAAGGACACGCAGCCTTTAGCTGGGGTCGCCCACCCCGGCTCCGGAAGGTTTCAGGGCCCCATCTCTCTGTGGGGGTGGTGGAGGCCGGTTCCACGCGTCACGGGACATTGCTCACATTCTCGGGGAGGGCGTGGAAGGGTGCCAGCCAGTCTCCCGGGCCAGGCCAGCCTGAGGCGCCCTGGAGGCCTGGCTTCCTCCTGGGTCTGTCCCGGGCTCAGTGGCACTTCCTCCCTCTGGCTTCTGCTCACACCACCCAAGTCTGGCCTGTTACATTTGGGCCAGGGAGGGCAGCTCAGGGGTGGGAGTGCCCTTTCTGCCAGGTTCCAATCTGTTCCGAGAAAGGTGATGGGGGTGTGAGTCCAGATCTGCCTCTGTCCCACTGTGTGACTTTGGCCAAATTGCTTCCCCTCTCTGGGCTTCTGTCTCCCCACTCGTAAACTGAGCTTATCAACGTTTGTCTCTCAAGATGGTTAAATTTTGAGAGAAAATCAAATCAAATTTCAAGAAACCTAAATTCAGTTTAATTTCCAAAACAATAAATCAGATGAAATGTGTCCCCATGCCTCTGCAGAGTCAGTGCCAACAGGGGACTGTGGAATTGAGCTCAGGGTATGACTTTGGTCGTTTTCTCTCTCGGGCTGCCCTGCACCTGGGAACGGGGTGACCGTCCCTAAGCGCCCAGTGCACAGGGATGCTGTCACTGCAACTGAAGGGCCGGAGAAGGAAACCCTTCGTGCGCAACAAGTCCTGTCCTGGCTTTGTGTCATGTCCTCTGAGATATCAGGCACTCACTGAAATGGTTTAAAAGCCCCTGGCATCCACTACACGTGGGCGGGTGTGGGGGAGGGGGACAGGGGTGTGCCTGATGCCAAACACACACGGTAGAGACTTCAGGAATTCTAATGGTCGCATCCGGTGGGTCTTCCCCTCGACGTGTAATTTCCCGTGTTCATTGAACCCAGGCAGGCCCTTTCATGCATGTGTTTCTGATTCTGATTAGACGCGCTGACATCACTGAAACGGTATGCCCGGGGTTAGTCTCACGACCACCAGGCTGGGGGTGCAGGAATTTTGGTGCCAGAAAAATTGGATAATGTGGGACAGTCTGACTTTGCTCTCCGACTTCCAAAGTCTCCTGGGACTCTTCTAAGCTGGCCTGAGGCTGTGGTCCCTGACACACACACACACACACACACAGGGAGGATGGGGCTGTGGTCCCTGTCTCACACACACACACACACACACACACACACACACACACAGAAGATGGGGCTGTGGTCCCTGTCTCACACACACACACACACACACACACACACACACGGAGGATGGGGCTGTGGTCCCTGTCTCACACACACACAAACACACACAAGAAGGGTGGGGCTTCAGTCCCTCTCACACTCACACACACGCTCACACAGAGGGAGGATGGGGCTGCGGTCCCAATCACCAGGCACCGAGCCTCTCACCTGCCCTGGCTCCTTAAGCAGGGAGCAGCCAGGACTTCACTGCTGGGGTCTGAGCACCTGCCTGTTTGAAGAGCCATCCAAGAGCCTTGGGGGCTGCCTCGCACAATCCCCCTGCCAGTCCAGCGATGACCAGGGGCAGGGAAGGAGAACGCCAGGTGAGGATGCCGGGCGAGGAGGCCAAGCAACCCAGACTTGAGACCTGGCTTCGTCCCTCCTGGGATTCTTGACTGTGGGTGTCATTTCCTTCTCTCTATCACAGCATCCAGATCTGGAAACTGGTTATGGTAAGAATTTAATGCCAAGCACTTAGCACAGGGGGCTTCCCTGGTGGAAGACTGTAAAGAATCTACCTGCAATGTAAGAGGCCCTGGTTCAATCCTTGGGTCAGGAAGATCCCCTGGAGAAGAGAATGGCTACCCACTCCAGTATCCTTGCCTGGAGAATCCCAAAGACAGAGGAGCCGGGTAGGCTATAGTCCACTGGGGTCACAAAGAGTCGGACACGACTGAGCCACACACATACACACACACACACCCTACAGACAGGGTGTCCCTGGGGTGACACAGTTGTGCACATTTACTGATGCACATTTATCTCCACACTCGAGATGCCCAGAGCAATGCCTGGTACTCACAGCTGCACCTGTGCTGAGATTTGTCTGGTCTTTGCTGAGCACCTGTTCTAAGCTCTGCCAGGGACCACCCAGAGAAGAAGACATCCGTTCTCAAGCAACCTTCAAATCAGGGTGGCCAGTGCTCACACCTCTGACCATGAAACCAAACGGAGCCAGAGCTGGAGCCTTGACTGAGACAGGCCGGTGCTGGGCACTGGGTGGGAAGGAGGCAGGCAGGCCATCAGCAAGAGGACTTCAGGGAGGAGGAAATTCAGGGCCTCCAGGATGAAAGGGAATTCTTTGGATGGAGACAGCAGGACAGAGGACACAGCAAAGCACCTGTCCTTCGGGTCTAGAGAGACCATGGCTCACACTGCATCTGTCTGGATTGTTCCAGGATCTTCCGTCATTCTCCAAGCCTCAGTCCAGGCAGAGCTTCCTCTGATCCCCATCTCAGGCAGCCATGGAGGTGTCAGCTCACCCCGGAAGCTCCTCCATGGAAACACTCACTTCCCTGCGTTGCTCTCGTCTCCTCTGCCCTCCCAGAGATGAGAGTTCTTTGAGCCAGATGCCAGATCCTCAAAGCCCAGGGAGAATCCCACCCAGGTGAGAGATGAGGACCAAAAGGCTCAGAGATGAGAAAATGGGGTAGGCTATTATGTGTTGGCATCAGTTCAAGGTGGATGATATGAAGCCATCCACCTGGTTGTGTATGTGTCAGGAATTCACTCATCGTGGGAGATGAATTAAGAAGTGACTTTTAGAGCCAAATTATGGGGGCCTTGAAATTCAAGCTTAGGAGATTGGGCTTTTCCCCCAGAAGTGTCTGAATCAGTGTAGCTTCTTTTATAAATACCCATCTACCATGCCCCTCCCCACTCCCCAGCCAAGACCAAGGTCAACAGCTCCAATGTCTCAGGGCTTTCCTCTAGCTTCCTCCCTCCTTCCTTCTCTTCTCCCTTCTTCCCTCCTTTCCTTCTTTCCATCCTTTCTCCATTTCTTCCTTACCTTCTTCCACCAATATTTATTGAAGTTGCAAGGTAACTGTTTCCAGATATTCTGTTTGCAGATTAACCAGATGAAAATCTTATCCTTGAGAAACTCAAGATCTAATGCAGAAAATGATGTAAAAACAAGTAATATAGTGTGCTATAGTCTATGTTAGGAGAGTCTGCGGGAGCATGGAGGAAATCAAGTAACCTAATTTGGAAGTAATCTGGAAGACTTCCTGGAGGAGGTGACGTCTAAGCTGAAACCTGGGCAGTGGTTAAGACTTCTCAGCAGGAAGAGAGGAGACGCTTGGAGAAGTCATTCCGGGCAGAGAGAACCGAGTGTGCAAAGGCACAGGGGTGCAAAAGCAAGGAATCTGGAGCAAGTATGAAAGGTAAGCTGGAGTGCAACATACATGAGGGACACAGACTGGGGGGTACTGTGTGCCTGGCTAGGGAGCTGTAGGGCACCGGGTGGACCAGGAGCCAGCTTGGGGCCTCAAGCAGAGTAAGTGATGTGAGGTCTCTTTATGAAAGATGGGCCCGGCTGCACACCTCAGTGACCCAGGTGTGAATTGCTGGTGGCCTCCACTCGGGCAATGGGGTGTGGATAGAGAGAACAGGATGGACTATGGCCAGTGGAATGGGCAGGATAAGATCGTGGGCTGGGGGGAAAGGGAGGGCAGAGGAGGAACCCTGGAACATGCTGGGCTTTCTGGCTTTGATGATGCAGGAGAGATGGCAGAGCCAGACGCTGGGGTCGGCCGTAGGGGCAGGAGTGGACACTTTTCTTTTGATCCCACTCCAGCCGCATTTCACAGTCCTTTGGGGCTAGGGTGAGCTGGGTGTTCCAGCAGGGCCACATCTCTGTGCCTGATTCATCTTTGGAGAGCTGGTTATTGTACCGTTTGATCGCATCTGCATGCGACCCCTTGGTCCTCAGGGGCTGCGCACCTCAGATGGCTGCGCACCTCAGATGGCTGCACTTCTCTAGAAGCTACGCCCCTTTGTGTGCCAGGCTGCTGTTGGCCATTAGGGTTGCATGTCCTACATCTCCAGCCAGACCCCAGCCATGCAGGGCAGAGGGCTGCCCAGGGGTTTTGGAGTCAGATAGGCTGGGGCAATCATCATCCTTCACCTAGCCCAGGGCAATCCAGGAAGACTTCTTGCAGAAGGAAGTTGAGACCCAGCTGAGACCTGCTCAGCCAGAAAAGGAGTCACAACAGAGGCTTCGGTGGAGTAAATCCGTTTACATCGTGTAAACAGGGAGAGAATGTTGGCTGCATGTTCTACTTGTGAGTATTCGGCGAGGGACTCTGAGAAAACTAGGATGCGAGGGTCCGTGACAGCAGAGCCGTTCTGTGTTCTAAGGGAGCCACCAGCAAAATCCGGTCCACAGGAGCTCAGAGAGCAAGAGACCCACAGCTGGGGCAGTCAAGGAAGGCTTCCTGTAAGAAGAAAGGCCAGGCAGAATGGGAAAGACAGCCTAGGTGCTGGTGAATAGCAGGGAGAAGGGACCAAACCGTCCAAGACTGGGTGAGCTGTGGGCCTGGGAAGAGCCATTGTGGGGGCCTGGAGAGGGGTCTGTTTGCCCTGGGACTCAGGATCAGCCCCTCCCCATCCCCTGCTTTGTATTTCCAGCTCTGTGGTTTCCTAATTTATTTGGCTTGAAATTTGTGTCAAACTTTTTTTTTCCACATGTAATTGAAACCTAACCTCTAAATGCGTGTTCATTCCTGAGGGAAATTAAAGGTGATTTCAAGCAGGAAGATCACAGATCTCAGAAAGGGGGCCTGGGGCGGGAAGGAGCGGGAGGAGGTGGGGGAGCCCTTTTTTTGCCAGAACACCCGGCTGCTGGAGCCCCATTGGGTTAGATTTGCTGCCCTGATTGCACTTTCTGGAAAGAGAGCCTGGGAGAGCCTGGGTGACATCTGTTGTCACCTGAGGGGACCCCTCACCCAGCAGAGAGCCGAGGCAGGGTCAGGGAGTGAGACATCACCCAGCTCAACTCACCTCCTCGGAAAGTTCCCCAGCCCTATTCCGAAGGGTAGATGACAGAGGAATCTTAGGGAAAAGCGTCCCTAGTCCCCTCACTCCGGAGCTCTGTGACCTTGGACAAGTGGCTCAGCCTCTCTGAACCTCTCTGCACCTCAGTTTCCTCATCTGCACAGAAGGAATGGAAATAATACCTGAGAGTTGCAGCGAGGATTCATTTCAGTGAAACGGTGCCCATGACGCCCTCAGGTCTGGATTCTGATGGAATCTAAGTTGGCACCTCAGCAGTTGAGGGAAATGGCCTTTGGTTAAACACAAGGACTCAAGCAAGACACACATTTTCCTTGGGGAGTGACAGTGGGTTTCATAGGTGCCTTTGACACAAAAGCTAGCTTTTCTTCACTTTCCTGCCCATCCAAAGATATTTTAAAAGGCTGCAACCTCTTCTGTGCTAACCATACTCCATGTATTTGCGCATTTAATACTCACAACAGAAATTAAGAAGGGATTACTGGTGCTCCCATTTTATAGATGAGAAAACCAGATCAGAAAAGCAGTGTGATTGACTGAAGGGGAGGTATAGTAGAGCCTCAGTGAGTCCTCCCAGCCCCCTTCACCACCTGTCTTAGAGCCCTTCTTCCTGGTCACCGAGATGGACACACACATTCCTGGTCTCCCCAGTTCTGCATGGCTCTGTATCACCAACAGTGAGCTCTGCACCATGGAAAAGGATGCTCAGGCGACTTTCCTCGTGGTCCGGTGGTTAAGACTCCAGGCTTCCACTGCAGTGGGGCACAGGTTCAATCCCTGGTCAGGGAACTAAAATCCCACATGCCACACAGTGCAACCAAAACAACAACAGCAAAAATAAAAATAAATAGTTCCTTGTGGGAATTCCCTGGTAGTCCAGTGGTTGGGACTCTGCACTTCAATTGCAGGAGGCATGAGTTCAATCCCTGATTGGGGATTCTGCAAGCTGCTCAATATCACAAACACACACACACACACACACACACACACATGAACAAAAAGGGAAGCTCTGAACCAAACTCACAATGAAAGAGGTGCCACTGACTCTCTCACCTGGACATCTCTCAGGTAGTCTTGGATATCAAGCTGCTTCCCCTGCCACTGAACCCGGGACCCTCTGCAGGGACCACCCAAAGAGCAAGCGGTATCGCACTCCAGACCCCCGGGCCTTGAAACCAAAGGGCAATCTGTGGTTTAGGCATTTGTTCTGTGTCTCTAAGGCAGAAATCTGGAAGGTGCAGAAAGAAGATTCCTTTTTGTCACGAAGGAGTTTTGGCGGGACTTGCGGACAGGGACACAAGGTCAGTCTCCTCAGGAGGAAGTGAGCTCTCTGCTCCTGGAGGTGTCAAGCAGAGAGTCTAGACTGTCCCTTGGCAAGAACACCACACATCACAGAGGGGACTTGGGTTTCCACTGGGAGGTCTAGGTGAATGAACCCTGCAGAAACCCATCTGGGGTGGCATCAAAGATGTTCCCACACTTGCTCCTGGCCTGAACCCCCATGAGTAGTCCTCTCGAGCTTTTTTCTATTTGTCACTGGTTATTTCTGTTAAAGGACTCCCCTGGTGCCTCAGTGGTAAAGAATCCGCCTGCCAATATAGGAGACATGGGTTCAATTCTTGGATTGGGAAGATCCCCTGGAGAAGGAAATGGCAACCCACTCCAGCATTCTTGCCTGGGAAATCCTATGGACTGAGGAGCCTGGCGGGCTACAGAATATAGGATCTCAAAAGAGTCAGACACAACTTAGTGACTAAACCACAGCAACAGTTTCTCTTAAAACTCCCAACAGGCTGCTCTCTCACTGAGATCCAAGGTCTGCTCTCTGCCTAGCTGAGGCCAGCCTGTGAGGGGCCCAGGATGGCTTGTCTCACCAGCTGGTCCCTGCCAGCCTCCACGGGCCTGGTCCCATCGGCAGGATGTCCTGCCTCTCCACCTCCATGCTTCTGCTCTAACGGAATGCATCACGCATCGCAGGCAGGACAACCAGAGATGGGATCTGGGAGCAGAACCCAGGAGTCTTCTCTGTTAAACTTGGGATATTCTGGTGTGGCAATGCCCCCCGCCTCACCCGAGGGTAGGGGCTTCTTCAGCTCCCATCTGGGCCCTCAATCCGTCACTACTCAGCCCTGACTTCCCAGGACCTCTGCTGCTCTTCTCTGGTGCTTCCAACAATGCCCAGGACAGAGTCAGGATTCCAGTTGGCCCTGGATCACACTCTGCCAAAATCCTGGGGGAGCTGTGTCCACACCATCGTGACGAGGCACTGGGCCACGGGCCACGTGCTCATCCTTGCTGTCCATTGTACAACCCTTCACTGGACACTATCTGTGTCAGGACGGGGCACTCGGCACCCAGGGTAGACAGGGAAGTATCTGTGCTCCCAGCTGGACAGGTGCAAAGTAAACAGATCACTGGGAGACAGGTCAGCAAACTTTTTCTGTAAAGGAAGTCAGTAAATATTTCAGCTTTGCATTTATGGTCTCTGAAGGAACAACTCAACTCTGGCATTGTAGTGTGAACACAGCAACAGGTAAAGGGTAAATGAGGGAGCCTGGGCCTCTGTGATGCAAGGTCCCCACCTGTGCACTGGCCTGAGAACTGCAGGGGCTGGGGGAGCGGGCAGCTGCCTTGCAAACCATACAGACTCTTACTTAAATCTGTGCGTGCTTTCTGTTGAACACTTTCCCAGTGTTTATTTGGCTGTGCCAGGTCTTAGTGTGACATGAGAGCTCTTAGCTGTGGCATGCGGGATTTGGTTCCTGACCAGGAATCAAACCTGGGCCCCCCGCGTTGGGAGCATGGAGTCTTAGCCACCGGACCACCAAGGAAGTATCTCCCCTTTATTTTTTTTTATTGCATACCTATAGTTTACCTACTGAGCACCAAGTAGTACACCAAGAGGGCTCTTCACACTCATTATCTTATTTAAACCTTAAAACAATCCAGTTGGTTATTGCCTACATTTTGTAGATGAAGAGATTGATAGAGGAAACATTCTGATTAAGTAAGCGCCTCTTGTATGCAGCAAGCCTCTCTGTCCTAGACAGGGAGGGGGTAAGGTTCCGGTGGAAACCCCTGTGTTTCAGCCACACAGATCTTGGTTCTTCTCTTGGCTCTTCATTTACTATTTGGGTTGGAGAAAAGCGTCAGCCCCTTGAGGCTTCATTTCCACCCTGGTGAAGCAGGGATCTTGTGCCTGCCTTCCAGGATTTCCTTCAGAATTAAAGAACCGGAGTTGGTGCACATGAGGGCCTGGTACAGTGCCCAGTATGCAGTAGGTGCTCAATAAATGGACGCTGGCTAAAGAAATCAATCACGGGGCCCTGCTGTAGGAACCTCACAAACCCCTCACGCATCCTTCCTAGAGGTCTGTGTTCCGGAAGAGATCTTTGGCTGACCCTGGGCCCAGGGCAGAAGGCCTCACTTCCATGTGGTTACAATTGGCCCTTTGAGGGGCCATCACCCGAGGGGACAGAGCCAGCGTCCCCCCTTCTCCACATCAAGCGGTCGGATTCGAGCCAGCCACCAGAGAGGGCCATCCGGGGGCAGAGGCCGGGCAGTGATGGATAACCTCGTCCTGGGACGCACACACAGGGCAATCTCAGGGCCTCCTGCCTGGGAGGCGGCCTCCTCGGGGCATGGGGGCCACTGACCCGGAAACAAATTAAAGGCACATCTGTTGGGAGGCCATTTCCAGCCGTGGCTCCGAGTGGCCGCCTGCATTCTTGGAACAAGGGGGCTGTGTGTGTGGTGAGCCAGGCTCATACTCTCCAGGCTGAGGAAGGAGCAGCCGTGGGGGTTGTGGGGCCTGAACAGGAGGAAGGGCCAAGTAAGCCTCAGTCAAAGAGGGAGTTGTTTTTCTGGGTCTTGAGTGACTAAGAACATAAGATATCAGGACACTGGATGTTGAAGGATTTTCCCAACACTTAAGTCAACAGATCGGCTCTCTGTACTTGAAATAACTGAGGAGGGGCCCTCTCCTCCAATTTCTCATGGACATTTGGACCCTCTCTTATGATAATGCCTGGACCATCTTGGCTTATGTATTACAAGGGGTGGGAATTCCCTGGCCTCCAAACTGTGCTATAGGGCACCTTGACATGCTTGCGTGTCAATAATAAGACAATATTTTGTGTCTGGGTCCTCCATTCAATGGCTTCAACGTGCTTCTGAGGCACCACAGGGTAATGCAAGCTCAGTAAATATTCTATGGATGGATGGATAGATGGATGGATGGATGAAAAGTGGATGGGTGGATAGACAGATGGATAAATGAAGGGTGGATGGGTGGATAGATGGATGGATAGATGAAGGTGGATGGGTAAATAGATGGATGCATAGATTAACAGTGGATGGATAGATAGATGGATGGATATATGAAGGGTGGATGGGTAGATGGATGGATAGATGAAGGTTGATGGGTGAATAGATGGATGGATAGGTGTATGGATGTATGGATGGACAGATAGATAGATGTATGGACTGATGGGTGAATGGATGGATGACAGAAGCTATAGTGAATGAATAGTCTGTGATAGACACAGAGAACAAAAAAGAAGATAAAAAGCACCTATATTCAAGACATCAAAAGAGACTCTGTGGGAGAAGGCAAGGGTGGGATAATTTGAGAGAATAGCATTGAAACATGTATATTACCATATGTGAAATAGATTGCCAGTCCAGGTTCGATGCATGAAACAGGGCACTCAAGGCCGGTGCGCTGGGACAACCCTGAGGGATGGGATGGGGAAAGAGGTGGGAGGGGGTTTCAGGATGGGGGACACATGTACACCCATGGCTGATTCATGTCAATGTATGGCAAAAACCACCACAATATTGTAAAGTAATTAGCCTCCAATTAAAATAAATTAATTAATTTTTAAAAAACACCTAAGGTATAGCCTCTGCTTTCAAGACTTAGCATTCTCTCCATATGTAAAGAAATCTAACCAGACCTTCCTTAAACCTAAATGGCTCATTCTTTAAGGCCCAGCACAAATACCACTTCCTCTGTGGAGCCTTCCATAAGGCTGGCCTTCTCTCCACTCTCCTCACCCAGTAACAGAAAGAAAATTTGACAGACACAGTCAAAAAAAAAGGAGAAATAAATTCTGGGACCTTGAGTCAGGCTAATGTACTTGGGGGAAATGGAGCAGCCAGCAAGATTTTTTTTCCAAAAAGAATTACATGAAAAATATTGTCTGACGTGGTTGTCTGCCTGAGGACTTTAGCTTGTGTGAAAGTCGCCATTGACTAAGCTCATTGACCCATTTGTTGAACAAATACAGTCTGCAAGCGCTCGCTTACTCTGGGGCCGGCTTTACTGGAAGAATTGGGGAATCAGCATAAATCATCAAAGTCCTGCCCCCAGGCACTCACAGCCTGATGGAGGAGGCACATTGGCTTACAGGTAGGCAGCACAGTGGCATCAACACTGCACAGCAGTGAAGGACAGCGCTTTGAAGCTCGACCATCTGGATTTGAATCCCAGCCTCACCACTGTGGGACCTTGGGAACACCGCTTGACCTATCTGTTCCTCAGTTTCATCATCTGTGAAATGGGGATAATAGATTAGAAAGCACTGAGGACATAGGAAGTTCTATTTAAGGGTTAAAGAAAATAGCAGAGGAGAGTTCCTGGTGCTTCCTGAGAAGAGCGATGTCAAGCAGCTTTCAGGGACAAAGCCCAGTGAAGTAGGTGGCATCCTAGTGGGACCTTACTTACTCCACCATTCCTTAAACTTGCAGCCGCTTTCTATGTTCCATGCAAAGAAATAGAGGAAAACAATAGAATGGGAAAGACTAGAGATTTCTTCAAGAAAATTAGAGATACCAAGGGCACATTTCATGCAAAGATGGGCTCGATAAAGGACAGAAATTGTATGGACCTAACAGAAGCAGAAGATATTAAGAAGAGGTGGCAAGAATACACAGAAGAACTGTACAAAAAAGATCTTCACGACCCAGATAATCACGATTGTGTGATCACTCACACTCACCTAGAGCCAGACATCTTGGAATATGAAGTCAAGTGGACCTTAGGAAGCATCACTACAAACAAAGCTAGTGGAGGTGATGAATTCCAGTTTAGCTATTTCAAATCATGAAAGATGATGCTGTGAAAGTTCTGCACTCAATATGCCAGCAAATTTGGAAAACTCAGCAGCAGCCACAGGAATAGACAAGGTCAGTTTTCATCCCAGTCCCAAAGAAAGGCAATGCCAAAGAACACTCAAACTACTGCACAATTGCACTCATCTCACACACTAGTAAAGTAATGTTCAAAATTCTCCAAGCCAGGCTTCAGCAATACATGAACTGTGAACTTCCAGATGTTCAAGCTGGTTTTAGAAAAGGCAGAGGAACCAGAGATCAAACTGCCAATATCTGCTGGATCATCAAAAATGCAAGAGAGTTCCAGAGAAACATCTATTTCTGCTTTATTGACTATTCCAAAGCCTTTCACTGTGTGAAGTGAAGTCGCTCAGTCGTGTCTGACTCTGCAATCCCATGAACTGTAGCCTTTCAGGCTCCTCTGTCCATGGGATTTTCCAGGCAAGAATACTAGAATGGGTTGCCATTTCCTTCTCCAGGGGATCTTCCCAACCCAGGGATCAAACCCAGGTCTCCTGCATTGCAGGCAGGCTACTTAATGGCTGAGCCACGAGGGATTTGTGGATCCCACACAGCTTGTGTGGATCACAACAAACTGTGGAAAATTCTTTAAGAGATGGGAATACCAGACCACTGGACCTGCCTCCTGAGAAACCTGTATGCAGGTCAGGAAGCAATAGTTAGAACTGGACATGGAACAGAAGACTGGTTGCAAATAGGAAAAGGAGTACGTCAAGCCTGTATATTGTCACCCTGCTTATTTAACTCATATGCTGAGTACATCATTAGAAATGCTGGGCTGGAGGAAGCACAAGTTGGAATCAAGATTGCCAGGAGAAATATCAATAACCTCAGATATGCAGATGATACCACCCTTATGGCAGAAAGTGAAGAAGAACTAAAGAGCCTCTTGATGAAAGTGAAAGAGGAGAGTGAAAAAGTTGGCTTAAATCTCAACATTCAGACAACTAAGATCATGGCATCTGGTCCCATCACTTCATGGCAAATAGGGAAACAGTGGAAACAGTGGCTGATTTTATTTTGGGGGGGCTCCAAAATCACCGCAGGTGGTGATTGCCATCATGAAATTAAAAGACACTTACTTCTTGGAAGGAAAGTTATGACCAACCTAGACAGCATATTAAAAAGCAGAGACATTATTTTGTCAACAAAGGTCCATCTAGTCAAGGCTATGGTTTTTCCAGTGGTCATGTATGGATGTGAGAGTTGGACTGTGAAAAACGCTGAGCGCCAAAGAATGGATGCTTTTGAACTGTGGTGTTGGAGAAGACTCTTGAGAGTCTCTTGGACTGCAAGGAGATCCAACCAGTCCTTCCTAAAGGAGATCTGTCCTGGGTGTTCATTGGAAGGACTGATGTTGAAGCTGAAACTCCAATACTTTGGCCACCCGATGTGAAGAGCTGACTCATTTGAAAAGACCCTGATGCTGGGAAAGATTGAGGGCAGGAGGAGAAGGGGACGACAGAGGATGAGATGGCTGGATGGCATCACCGACTCAATGGACATGGGTTTGGGTAGACTGAGGGAGTTGGTGATGGACAGGGAGGCCTGGCGTGCTGCGATTCATGGGATTGCAAAGAGTCAGACACAACTGAGCAACTGAACTGCAACCGCTGTGTTCTAGGCTTTGTGTCAGGTCCATAGTAAACTCGATCTTCGGTCTTTCCCCTGGGGGCAAGTGTGATCCTTAGGCTCACTTCACGCAGGAGGAAACTCATTCAGCAAGGCTAAGTAACTTGCCCAAAGTCACATAGCAGGTCAAGGACAGAGCCAGGCTGCAAACCCACACATTCTGGCCTTTGGCTTTGCCATTTAAAACAGGTTCATGAACATTTCAGGGTCGTGGTTTGCGCCAGGCAGGTAATGATGGTACCTACTTCTGGGTAAGACTGGGTGAGTTAATGGATGTAGGGCAGTTGGAGTAGCACCAGGCACACGATCTGTTTTGTGACGTTGGCCAATACCATCCTCTCGCACTCCCCAGCGGTGCTCTGACCACGATGCTCGAGGATCTCAGAGCAATGCAGATACCCAGTGGGCAGCCTCCCCTCGACAGGAAAGGCTCCAAGTTCGGAACCCACGTGTCTTTCACTGTGGCAGTGGCGGGTCGGGGGGCTTCTCTTCTTTGTGGACAGCATGTGGTTTGAGTTTGAAAGTTTACTTCCTCAAGGTCTAATGAGCCTCTGAAAGTGATTAAGCAGAAGACAGAAAGGTTAAACCAACGCCTTTTTATCGGAAGAAGTAATATTGAGCCTAATGTCCCCAGTTCCTTTCCCACCAGCTCCTGTGATCTCTCCCAAGAAGGGGCTTATTTCCTGATGTGGTGGAAATTCCAATCCAAGTCCCCAAACCTCCAGGTGAGACAAGGGACTGGCTGGCATACCCCTGCCCCTGCCTGCATCCAGCCCCTCACCTTTTGAGGGAACCTGGCTGGGACAAGCCAGCCCCTCTCTGCCTGTTGTCCTCAGGGATGAAGGCTCCCTCATGTCTCTTCCCTGCTCAAGCTCTTTCTGCTTGAAATGCCCTCGCAGCTTCCCCGCTGGGAATGTCCTGCTCTTCTCCCCACGTGTCCGAGAGGCTGTCCTCACTTTTGGGGTATCCTCTTGACTGAGCAAGGGGTCCTCCTCCCTCTATTGATATAGAGCTATTACCTATCTGGAATCCCAAATGAAAAGTTTAACGGCATCAGGCAGAGTTGGCTGAAGGAAACTACTGCTTGATGCCAGAAAGGGGGGTTCAGCACCCCAGCCTAGGAGGAAGCCCCCTCTTGAACTGCCTGCTATTAGAGGGAGAAGCTTCTGCTGGCCTCCTGGTTGCACCAAGGGCTTGTCTGAGCTGTGGGTACCTTGCTGATCACAGGGCAGTGACTGTAGGAAGGTGTGGATGGAAGCAAACATCACCTTGACAAGTAGCATCCACAGAGAAGCAGAGGGTAGGTCTGCATGGGGTCGCTCCGATTGCAAGGAGACTGTGAACAAACCACGAAGTGTCCAGAGCCGGCAGGCCTGCGCTGGAAGCAACGGTTCTGTCTTGCTCTGACACACGTCACTGTATCCCAAATGGGCACTCCTGCGTTAGTCCTCAAGACACAGAGCTTGGGAAGAAAAGCAGTTTTCCTGCCACTAAAACTTAAAAGTAACTTGATATCTTATACTCCAACCACTGAACTGGTTCTTAAATGCCCTTTATCATATCTACACTTAATCAGCTCACGTGTTCCCAACTCCAGGCACGGGGACCTCACTACCTCTCAAAACAAACTTTTCCAGCATTTAAATGCATGTATCTATATAGATAGATAACTAATAAGAACCTACTAAATAGCACAGGGAACTCTATTCAATACTCTGTAATGACCTATATGGGAAGAGTATCTAAAAAAGACTGAATATATGTGTATGTATAACTGATTCATTCTGCTATACAGCAGAAACTAACACCACACTGTAAATCAACTATACTCCAATAATTTTTTTTTAATTCAAGTATGTTTCTGATATTGAATTGGAGTCTTAAAACAACACCTATTTATTAAGGGGTGGGAACAGGAGTGCCACAAGCTTCAGGGCAGATATGATTCTTTGTAATTGTACTAAACACAAAGTCAACCCTGAAAACACAAAGTCAACCCTGAAAGAACATCTAGAGATGGTGAGAGCTACTTTAGAGCTGAACATCACAAACTAAGAGTAAGAACACATGGAGCCTGGTCCCACCGTCCCCCTTCCTTGCCTGTAAACTGCGACTTCATCTCTTCAAGCCTTAGTTTGCTTATCTGAAAAAAATGAGGTAAATTCTTGGCCCTTTCCCAGGACTATTAGAATAAGCAAATAAACTCTTGGGTGTGAAAGCGCTTTGAAAAGGAAGAAGCACTTTCTCAGTGCAAGATGTTATCATTAATAATGATGATGATTATCATGAGTGTCGGTGGTAGTGAGAATAACAATAATAATTCATCCAGTAGAAAGTGTCTCTCCTCGGAGTGTCCTACAAGCACAAACCCAAGATAAACATTCAACCTGCCGACACGGAGGCCAGAAGACAGAACTCAGCTCTGGGGAGGTTTTTCTGAGCAAGCTGCCCTCCAAAGGAACAGACCCTGCCCCGCTTTGAAGGAGTGAGCTCCCCATCACTGGAGGCATCCAAGCAGCCTCTGAGTAGCCCCTTGCCTCTGATGAAAGGGGACTACTTCTCCAGGGGGAGTGGGTTAGCTGGGTGGAGCATGAAGCAAAGATGTCTCAGAATACTCTGGCTCAGAGGAGACAACTCCAACTGTTATCTGTTGCTCTGGTTCCCGTTTTTCACCCACTCTGCCCTTAGCAGCAATGGCTGTGCCCTTGTTAATTCCCATTCTTGGTTCCTGCGGGCTCCCTGCCCCCACATCCATCCCCCTTCTCTCTCCCAAGCCGTGAAGGTGGGGGTCCTGCATTCCTCTGTCAGGAGCTTCGAAGGGCCCCCAGGCCAGCTGGAGCATCAAGGGTGGTCAGGACACCCCCGCCCGGGGTGGGGGTATGGAAAAGAAGGCTCCACGACCTTCCTCTGCGGTTATCTCCCCCATCTGTAAACAGCGCCCGGCCCTCCCCGGGCAGCCTCAGCCTCACACTCGGGGTGACAGCGTGTTTGGACGTTCCGGGACCCTCACCCAGCCGCCTTTGTTCTCTGGGTTTAATGAAGGGACTGCTAAAACCCCACTTGCCAGATAAGATGACAGGGCCGTCTTTTAGGGTTATGGATGGTACACAGAGGTGACAGGACGAATTCCTGCGTGCTGAGGGGTCTGAGTGCACTGCCTTTTGTCCAGCGGTGGGCTCGTCTCAACTGGTACAAGGTTGGTCCTTCAGCTTCCAAAACAAACATTTCTGACTCAGGCCAAAAGATTAGAGGAAGACAGCAGGAGACAGGCTTTCTGTCTCCCACCCACCTACCCACCGCACGAAGCCCCAGCTCACCAAGCAAGGGCTGTTCCCACCTACTGCTCAGACAGGCTCACCTCCGATCTCCTTCATATTCATGATGACAGCCACTTCTTGTTCAGTGCATTTTCGTTTACAAAGTGCTCTTACTTCGTTCAACTTGCTCATCACAACTACTTGAGAGTCAGGCTCTGGAGGAGGCCCCTGGATGACGTTGCCTGCTTTACTACTTATATTAGCATTTTGAACTTGGGCTAAATCCCTTACATTCCTGCAGATGGAAATTGTCGCCTGGCTGTGGGGGGACCACTGTTGATTGGCATAGTGGGAAAAGCCTGTAACTGCCACCTTCCATACGAGGCACCGTTCATTTCACCTGGGATGGGGGCTCAGGAGGGTGGGACTCCTCTGCCGTGTCTGCTGTGTTCCAGCACCCAGAAACCCCACGGGCTGCAGTAGGCACATGCTGCCTTCTTGCTCACTGCAGACACAGCTGGTGGGTGGAGGAGAGGGCTCCTGGCATCTGCCAGAGCGGTCCTGGAGGAACCCATGTATCCATGTAGAGAACCAGGCTCTTGTCCTGACTTGGAGGGTCTGCACCCCACAACCCTCGGGGGCATCTCTGGCTGTGGACGGAAGTCCTCCCTGGGCTCTGCTGCCACTCAGCACCCGGGGGTCAGGGGAGCTGCCCTCCTCCAACCACTGGGCACCGTGCCCACACCCTGCCTCCACATCCTAGGCAGACTGGATCCCAAAGTGGGGGCCAAAATTTACAGCAGCTCAAGAAACAGTCTCTTCCACCTCCCCACTTCAACACACACACAACCACACACAGAGATACACACAATTACACACATACATACATACACTCAACCACACACACATACACACAACCACACACACAATCACACACACATACACACAATCACACACACAACCACACAATCATGCACATACATACATACACTCAACCACACACACATACACACAACCACATGGACATAGAGACACACACAATCATACACACATACACACAACCCCACACACATACACACACACAATCACACACAAAACCACACACACATATACACACAATCACACACACATGCACACAACCACATACACAACCACACACAATCACACACACACATACACACACAATCACACACACATACATACACAATCATACACATATACATATATACACACAATCACACAATCACCCACATATACACAACCACACACACACAGATACACACATACACACACAGATATACACAATCACACACATATACACAACCCCACACACATACACATATACACACAGTACAGGCACACATACACACAATCACACATATATACACACATACACACAATCACATACACAATCACACATACAACTACACACACATATACACACAATCACATACACACACACACACACACTGAGCTCCTGTGTGTTCTGCTCTGACTGGTCTAGAGACCAGGGCCTGATTCCTTGGACCTGCCCAGTCCCCAGGCGGGCTGAAAGACTCAATGTAACATTCAGGGGTCTTCTCACTTGTGAGTCGTTCAGAACTCGGGGACCGGGGGGCAGCCCTTTTCCTTGACCTCTTTCTCCAACCCTTAAAGACCACAAAGATGAGAGGAGCCATGACATCAGTACTGGAGGTGTGGGCCCAGTTAAGGGCCGGGTGGTACCCCTGCTGTTTTATTTTCTTCAGCATTGAGCCATCTCTTCCCGCGCTTTTTATTTCGCCAGAATCTTGCTCTCTCGCAGGGCAGGTCAGTAAACTGGGTCAGTGGCTGTCCCAGGGCAATGATCGGGTGGGGAGGTGTGCTTCCCTCACACTGTCGTCTGCCCTGGTTTGCCTGCAGTTGCGTCTCTTCCGTCCCCACCAGGAGCGGAAGCCTCACCAGAGGCCCAGCGGCCTTGGTGAGCCCACCCACCGGAGGAGACCAAGGAGGGGCTGGTCAAGGGGGCTGTCAGCCCAGCAGCCCAATCACAGGCCCGAGGGCTGGGGCCGACAAAGGCCCCTGGGGCAGAGTCTGCGGGGTAGGGGTCAGCCTGATGCATTATGTAGCAGAAAATAGACTGCGACAGAGAACAATAAACACTGGGCCTGGAGAGCAACTTCCTGGCAACTGCCCCGTTGGTGCAGAAATGCTTCTTCATCCACTTTCTTCCGCCCACTGACACAGCCACGGGCAACTCCTACTCACGGGAGGGCCCGAAGTTCCGTCCTGCTCCTGGTCTCCACCCACCCTCATCATCCTTCATCGGTTCTGTCTCAAGAGCCTCTGCCTCAGTCTCCCTGCCTTCTCCACCAGGGCTAACCTTCCTGAGGCACACAGTGACTGCAGCCCCCCACAGCCCTCAGTGGCTCCCCATTGCCCCAGAACAAACAGTGACGACTTGGATGGCAATCCAAGCCTTCCTCAACTCCCAGGTCGCTTCTTTCACCCTACCAGGCAGCGGGACGCTTTCTGAATGTACTTTCCACTTTCTGGCACATGTTGTTGGTGTTTAGTGGTTAAGTCGTGTCTGACTCTTGCAACCCTACGGACTATAGCCCATCAGGCTCCTCTGTCCATGGGATTTCCCAGGCAAGAATACTGGAGTGGGTTGCCATTTCCTTCTCCAGAGAACCTTCCCAAGCCAGAGATCGAACCTGCATCTCTTGTATTGGCAGGAGGATTCTTTACCACTGAGTCGCCAGGGAAGCCTGGCAAATGCTGTTACTACTGGCTGAAATGCCCACCCTGCCCCTGTTCTTCCTCACCTACAAATCTTCCCTATTTTTCAGTCTCTAATTAAAAACTCTCCCTGTCACTTAGTCCTGCTCTGTACACTCAATTATTTCTTCCTCCAAAATATATTCCTCACGGCTTCCTTTTGTAGTTGTCTTTTTATATGTTTGTCTTCCCACGTCACTGTCAGCTGCTTGAGCAAAAGGATGGTGACTTATTCGTTGTTGTGCATCCGTCCCAGCTCTGGAAGAGCTCAGATCAAGAGGGAGAGGCAGACGTTTAAACAAACGCATGCAGCAAAGCTTTAGAGGTGACACGGCAGAAAGACGCATGGCATATTTGTTTAAACGTCTAGGTCATGGGAGCCGTTGGGCAAAGGCAAAGAGAGAGGAAATGGCTGGTGTATACAAGGGACCATAGAAGAACATTCCCTGGAATGTTCCTGGGGAAGAGGACCAGCCTTGTATGTTATGCTCACTCTTTGAAAGATTCTTTTCATTACAAATCAAAATTAATAAACTATTGTAATATCACAAACCCTCACTCATCAGAGTTTAAGTCTCTATTAATATGAGACATCCAAAATATTAATAACACCAAATCTCAAGGATAACAAGCAACAAAAAGAGAAGAAAAACCTAGAGAACTCAGATCATGCTCTGTTTGGTCACTGTGCTGACCAAAGGGAAAGGGCACCCACAGAAGATGTTGAGCCATGAGCTCCAGAGGCGCCAAGTGGACAAAAGAAGAGGCTGCAGAGAGGAGAGATGGAGAGATGACAGGAGGGCAGGATGGGGGAGGAAGGGTTGGGCGTAATTTATCAATAACTTCAAACAAAAGGAAATCAAGTTGACAGATTGATAACAGACAAGTATACTTTTTCTACTTTGCTTCATCCCCAAAGACACTTGACTCAACAGGGAGAAAAATGTTTTTAAATAGCAGATGACAGTAAGAAAAGCTGATAATGAAGTCGAGGCACCAACTGCAGGGTACAGAATAAGGACGCCGATTAGGAAACTGTTTAGAAATTGAGAAAGGAAATTGACACAGGTCAGTTAACTCAACATTCTGTCTACCTGCTCAAGTACACAAACATAAAAAAAAGAACAATTTTCAAGGGAGGATCAATAGCCACACAGGAAACTGTATTTCTGGTCACTTCCCAAATCTCTGATTAGACCAGTCCTCAGAAATGTCTCCTTCTGTTAACCCCATCGCCACCATAATTTAGTAGCATATTGATTTACTCATCAATTATTTGGGGAATGTCTACATGCTAAATTAATCTCAATGGTCTCCTCACTGATACACCAGTTGTACCTAGAATAGAGCTAGACAGATAGTAGGTGGTAAAAACGTTCTGGTAATAAAGAAAATGTAGTGTTTACACACAATGGAATATTAGTCAGCCTTGTGAAAGAATGAAATTCTGACATATATTACAACATGGATAAAACTTGAAGACCTCATGTTAAGTTTTCATTAAGCCAAAAAGAAAAGAACAAATGTTTTATGATTCTCCTTGTGTGAGATACTCAAAACAATTACATTCATAGAAAAAGTAGAATATACATGACTAGGGGCTGGGAATTGGGAGTTTTTGTTTAATGGGGACAGAGTTTCCATTTAGGATAATAAAAAAAATAAAAAAAAATAAAAAAAAAGGATAATAAAAAAGGATGGATGGTGGTGATGGTTGCGTATCAGTGGCAATGTACTTAATGCCACTGCTGTAGCCTTGAAAATAGCTAAAACGATCAATTTTATGTTATGCGTATGTTTTACTACCCCAAAAAGGTGCTGATAGAGCAAAAGTTTCCGAAAGTGTAGCAAGCAAATGCACAGCTTTCCTCTACTACTCTGTGCCACCCCTGCCCCCCGCACCCCTGCCCCCAGTGTAATTCACAGTAAGCTCTCTGGCTGGAGAGTTGACCAAAGGGAATTCAGCTTCCTGCTCCCTGGACTGTTTACTCAGGTCAGGAGATTAAATAATTGGCCAATAGGGTTAGGTAACACTGAGGGCTACCATGAGCTCCGTGGCCCTACCAGCTGTTCATCAGAGAGAGGGCAGAGGGCCTCAGGAAGGTCAAAAGAATGAGATGTATGGTGAAATGACGTTATCTGTACTGTCAACACACAGAAAGGGAACATTGACGTGCTCCCCTCTGAAGTTGCATGGATTTTTGTGTTCAAAGACTCAAGGGGAAATTGTTTATGGATGAAATATTTGTTTTTCTCTCTTTGGGGAAAAGTTTCGGTCCTTCTAAGCTCTTTAGCCATATAGTCAACAGATGAGCCAGTGGTCCCCACTTTCTTGGGTCCATACTATGCTTTCACTTACTTGAATTTTGGGCTGTGCATCTGCAAAGATTAAACTGCACGCATAGTACCCAGTTCCTCTGGCGCCTATCAACCATGTACCTGCCTAACAGAACTAGCGACTACACTGATTTCCTTCTCTTATACATCCACATAGCAAATAATCATGTAATCTGGGAAGCGAGTGGTCTTTCTTTGCCTCTGCTTGACATTTGATTATTCCTCTGTTGTTTTTTTTTTTTTTTTTTTTTTTTTTGTGCTGGTAGCAAGGCAAATCCCACTCCACAGTGTCAGATATAGGACCCTCCACCTCCACGACTTGTCCAGCAGACAGCATCATAGCACGTATATCTTCAGTTACAGACCAATGTCCACCAATGAAATTTGGTCCACAGACCAGTGAGATTCGGTCACGTTGACACCACAGACATTGAACTTGAAATTAGGTGTTTTCTAAGGGGTTGAATTTAACTCCTCTGATTTTCAATCTCCTCTTGTGCTATATTAAATTCACGGCAAGCATTCTTTGAGCTTCTGTTCTGTGCCAAAAGCTACCTTAGGTGCTGTGCCTGGAATCCAGACCAGTTGGTAAGTGATCCGGTGTGGATGGACAGAGGATGGAGCACCCATGTCCAGTAGCCTGAGTCCTAGTCTAGGCACTTCCGCTGTTTAGTTTTGCCTGATCTTGTGTCTTCATCTACGAAACAGAGAAAATAATAAGACTTTTTATTGAGTGCTGACTGCAAGGAGATCAAACTAGTCAACCCCAAAGGAAATCAGTCCTGAATATTCATTGGAAAAGCTGATGCTGAAGCTGAAGTTCCAATACTTTGGCCACCTGCTGTGAAGAACATTGGAAAAGGCCCTGTTTCTGGGAAAGATTGAAGGCAGGAGGGGAAGGGGATGACAGAGAATGAGATGGTTGGATGGCATCACCAACTTGATGGACACAAGTTTGAGCAAGCTCTGGGAGTTGGTGATGAACAAGGAAGCCTGGTGTGCTACAGTCCACGGGGTCACAAAGTCAGACACTATTGAGTAGCTGAACTGACTGAACGACATACTTCTATTATCCCCAATTCTTTCAACCACCACCCCTTCATCATTTTTTCAGATAAGAACAATGGAGTTCAGGGACTGGAATGACTTGTCCAACACCACACAGCCAGCACATAGCAGAACTGGATTTGAACCCGGTTCCAATCTGTCTGGGTCATAGCCCATGCATATCTAATAATACAGAGCTGATTTCTCTCTCACTGGTTAATTTGTGAGTATTCCTTGAGATAAGAGCAAAAGGCCACGCAAGTTACAAGAGTCTGTCAAATTTAAATTAATATTTTTTACTTTATTAGGAAAAATTAAAGATACATGATTGAGAAAAGTGGTATTTTTACTGTTTTTTAAAATAATTTGGCATAACTTTTAAGCAGTCCTACTGAAATATAATTCACATACATTTCACCCATTTAAAATGTACAATTCAGTGTTCGGTGGTATATTTATAGTGTTATGCATCCATCACAAAAATTTTAGTACATTTTCATTCCCCAGAAAAAGAAATCCCACATCATTTAGCAGTGCCAGCTCCCCAGCCCTAGGCAACCAATATCTACTCTCTGTCTCTATGGATCTTCCTATTCTGGACATTTCATATAAATGGACTCATACAGTCTGCGGCTTTGGACTAGCTTCTTTCACTTAGTAAATATTTCCAAATTTCATCCGTGTGGTAGCATGGTATTATCGCATGTATCAGAACTTCATTTTTAATATCAAATAATATTTTACCATATGGATATGACACATTTCATTTATCCACTCACCCACTGATCATCTGACCCTCCCAATGGCCCTCCCAATGGGCATTTGGGTTACCTGGCTTTTTTGGCTATTATGAATTATGCATCATTTGTCTTTACTGAAATATAATTTATACACTGTAAAATGGATAGATTTTCAGTACATAGTTTTTGAAAAAGATCTCCCTGGGGAACCACCACCCCTATGAAGATAAAGAACCCTGATGCTGGGAAGATTGAGGGAAAGAGGAGAAGGGGACGACAGAGGTTAAGATGGTTAGATAGCATCACTGACTCAATGGACATGAGTCTGAGAAAACTCCAGGAGACGGTAACGGACAGAGAAGCCTGGCGTGCTGCAGTTCATAGGGTCACAAAGAGTTGGACACAACTTAGGGACTGAATAGCAACAATGGTGAAGATAAAGAACATTTTTAGCAACTACAAAGCCCCTTCTGGTCAATCCCTCCCCCACCAAGGGGAAACCTCTGCTCTGATCTCTACCTCCGAAGGTAAATTGGCTTGTCTCAAAACTTCAAGGAACTGGAATCACACCCTTTGTGTCTGGCTTCTTAAACTCTACGTAACACCTCTGAGATGCATCCACATGACGTTTGCTCTCACCCAGCTTTGAAAGAATACACAGTATTGGACAAGTGAAGCAGAGAGAGAAAGGACCTTGGTGGAGGGGAGCCTCACAGGACAGGCCAAGAAGGGTAGGCAAAGCTCGGGAGTTCTGGCTGACCTTGAAGGGAGACTCACAGGGGCCAGGGCTGTGCCCAGACTCCAGGACGCACCAGAGGAGGGTTGTGACGAAGAGAGAACAGACGACGACTGCGGAACAGGGCCACCCTGCCCCAGACCTTCATCTTTGTGTCATCTGACCCTCCCAACGGCCCTAGGAGGTTGGCAGTCAAGCCCTCTCTCTCCAGACATCTCCAGCGCCCCCTGCAGGTCTCACACAGGTGCCTCAGCTTCCCCTCTGGACCCTCGTTTGACCAAACTAATCCTCCACTCCTGGAACCCTTAGCTCTGTCGTGAAGCAGAGCCGACTTGAGCACAGCCCCTACCCTACCCGCATCCCCAAAGGCTCTGTTGAAAGAGGCGCCACCTCCTTGGAGACCCCCAGCCCGGTTGCCGCCTACCCCAGGCTGCTTCTCTGCACCCGGCCTGCTGGCATCTATGCCCTCTTCCTCTCTCTGGCACCAGGCAGCATGCCCACCGCTCAGCCTGGCTGGCCTGGACGATGTTGAAACCCGCATGTGATGTCATTTAGTTAACGCCCGTCTCCAGATGCTGCAGGAGCACACCATCAGGTGAGCGAGCTGCGGCAGCCTTGGGCTCACGGGTGCGATCCCAGGCCCCTTCCCCGAGAGGGACCACCTTACCGGACCCCAAGAGTAGAGGCCCGCCCCAACTTCTACAGTCCTTGGCTATCGCTTTGTGTCACCCTCCCTGTCAAGGTGCCAACCTGACCAGGATCAAAAGACCAGGAAGCTTACAAAGCAGAAAGATGGCTCCTCCTCCCAAGGACTGACGAGTAGGAGGGTTTTCGGTCTCAGTCTTGTGGACAGTCCAGATGGGCAGGGGGAGATCTGGTTCCAGCCCCAGCCCCTCACTTTCATGCTGGGGGACCTGGGACCGTCCTCCTCTGCTGGGTCTTCAGGCCTCCAAGCCGCCCTGTCCAACCTTGCTGGGCTCTCATGAGGCTGGAAGAAAATCACGCACAGGGAGCTCTTTGGAAAAACATAATGTCCTCACGAATCAGCCCTGGGAGATGACCTTTCAGCCCTGATGTCCTTAGTCACATAAACTGTTGTCCATTTGAGGCAGGGAAGGTGGAAGAAGCTGACATTACCTGCGTGGCCACCCTGAATCGGATCTCTCTCAGGCCCCCGCCGCCCCTCCTGGAGGAAGGCCTGAGGTGTGTGGGACATTGTTATCCCATTTCACAGGGGCGAAAACTGAGACTCAGAGACATTGACATGGATCTCAGACCTAAGCATACAGTAGATGCTCGGTGCTTGCTGACTGTCCTGGGGACAGCGCCATGTGACAGGGCTAACACCAGCTCTACTGAACATTGACCACAACTAGCAGAGTTGATACAGTGTTTCTAGTTGGGTCATTGAGAATTATACCAATATTGTGCTCTTCAATTTTAGACGATTTTTGTTTATTTACTTCATTGAGCCAAGTCTTAGCTGCAGCACGGGAGATCTTCGGTCTTCATCACAGCATGCACGATCTTTAGTTGTAGCATGTGGGATCTAGTTCCCTGACCAGGGATTCAACCCCGGCCCCCTCCACTGGGAGCTCAGAGTCTTAGCCTCTAGACCACAGGGAAGTCCCTTTGTTGATTATTGAGTTGTTTTCTTATTGTTGAGTGTTTTCCAGAAAGGTAAATAATAGATTATTTTAAGACTTAATATTTGTGTATCTGAAAATCCCTGGAGTTGATGACCCCATTAGCTCTGAGTTTGGGTCCCAGCTTCACCACTTCCTGGATGTTTGACTTTAGACAAGCTATTTAAACCGCTGAGCTTCAGTCTCCCTATTGGTAAAATGGGATCATAACAGTACCCTTCCCTGCAGGATCGCTGTGAGGATTAAACGAGAAAGTGCTTTGAAAGGTCCCAGCACAATTGGTGGCCTGCAACATCGAGCAACTCTAGAGATGGGAGTTCCCTCTTCTACTCAGTCTCCCTTTCTCTCTCTTTATTTTTTGGCTCAGTAATTTTTCCCCAGGAGGGCAAGTTCTATTCTGGGAGAGATTCAGGGAGGATGGAAAGCAGTTCTTCTGCCCACAGTTCTCTTGCTGCACTCTGAGGAGTCTGCAGAACTGGAGAAGACGAGTTGGGCCTGGAAGGCAGGTAATCACCGGGTCAGGCTGCAGACTGCTGGGGAGAGACGTGAAGGTGATGACCAAAGTGCAAAGGATGTTTGCTTCGCAGCCAGGGTTCGGACCCTGGACCAGGTGCTCTGTGCTCTCTTTAATCTCACCAGCAGCCTGCCGAAGAAGGCCATCTTGTCCTCCTGTTAAAGACACAGAGATTGCGACTCTGAAAGCAGGAACTGAACCTTTCTTGCTGCCTGGGGCCTCTTGAATGCCAAAGAGCAAAACCGGAGGAGAGACTGTTTCCGGACAATAGCCTATTAACACTCATTACCCATAAAACGGGTAGTTTTCAAATAGCCAGATAATTGAGGCCATTGGGTGGAAGGGGGCTGGAATTACCTGATTAATTGCCTCACTTCTGGGCCTCACGTGTTTAGACACAGCCCAGGAGAAGCTGTTGGTGCTTTGAAGTCTTCCTGCACTTTCCCTGTCTCTGCTTTTCCAGCCTGAGCCTCCAACCCTGCTTCCTGCTTTGTGCGAGAGCGCCCACACCCCATCAGTCAATGCAAGACAGCCATAAACTTTTATTCTTAATCCTCATTTGAAAAAGCAACCCTTTTGGCCTTTTCTCTGCTTTTATCTAGATCCAAGAACCACAGATTCATTCATTCATTTGTTCCTTCAATAAAAATGTAACCAAGTACCTAGAGACCTGCCAAGCCCTCTTCTGGGTTCCAGGGACACAGTGGCAAAAACAACAACGACAAACAGAAATAGAATGGGGTGGCTGCAGCTCCAATACTAGCTCAAGGCAGGAAGACTGCGGCGAACGATTGAATCCCCCGACTTCTTTCTTTCTCTGTCGTATGAGGACAGTGACAGTGCCTGCCCCTTAGGGTTTCTCAGAGAATTAAAGGACATATTCTCAAAAAATAAAAACAAAATCAAACTCCCTGCTCATATAGAAATTACATTCTAGAGGGGAGAGAGACAAATAAACAAGTACATATACAATATTCCAGATGGTGAAGCTTTGGAGAAAAGACAGCAAGGTGAGAGGGGCGTAACTGACATCTGATGGGTTGGGGGAGTCTGAGCAGAGGAGAGGAAGGGGCTGTGTTCAGTTCAGTTCACTCAGTCATGTCCCACTCTTTGCAACCCCATGGACTGAAGCACAGCAGGCCTCCCTGTCCATCACCAACTCCTGGAGTTGACTCAAACTCATGTCCATTGAGTTGGTGATGCCATCCAACCATCTGTTGTCCCCTTCTCCTCCTGCCTTCAATCTTTCCCAGCATCAGGGTCTTTTCAAATGAGTCAGCTCTCTGCATCAGGTGGCCAAAGTATTGGAGTTTCAGCTTCAGCATCAGTCCTTCCAATGAACACCCAGGACTGATCTCCTTTAGGATGGACTGGTTGGATCTCCCTGCAAATCCAAGGGACTCTTAAGAGTCTTCTCCAACACCACAGTTCAAAAGCATCTATTCTTCGGCACTCAGCTTTCTTTATAGTCCAACTCTCACATCCATACATGACTACTGGGAAAACCATAGCCTTGACTAGATAGATGTTTGTTGGCAAAGTAATTCCTCTGCTTTTTAATATGCTGTCTAGGTTGGTCAGGCGCTGTGTAGGCAGGGGCTTCTCTGCTCAAAGGAAACAGGCAGTACTAGAAGTCCCACATCTCAGGGAACCCCTCAGTCCTGGGGACATAGGGGTGCTGGTCACCCTGGGAGCAGGCTGGACTGAGTCTGGAGTGAGCGTGGATGGAGCAGATTCAGCATGGCCAAGAGCATCTGGCAGGAGGGTAGGGGCCTGACCAGGGTGGCACACACCACGCAGGCTTTTCCTCTTGCCTCTTTACCTTTCCATAAACTCCCTCAAGCTACCCTGAAATGCATCAATGCCAGGGAAGAAAGGTGTGCTTTTAACAAGAGAGGATGGGGAGATATTGATCTTAAGGAACACCTAGTATAACATGTGGTGTCTTAAACAATGCTTCAGAATAACCCCAGGAGGCAGAACTGTCACCATCTCTGTTTTCCTGCAAAACAAGTCGAGGTGGGAGGGGCTCACCAGCCCATACTTTCCCGGCCGTGTGCCAGGGTTTGGAACCAGTGGCTGGCTCCCAGGACGCTGCATGTCTCCCCATCCCTACACACGTGTCGTCTCCTGTCCCTCCATCACATGCTGGCGAAGCGGGCAGGACAGGGAGGAACCTTGCACTTAAAAGATGGGGAAACTGAGACTCAGAGTTGAGAGGGGTTGGTTTATCATCAGAGTCAGCGGTCAGTTCACACCTTAATTGAGACTTCGTGAGGCCCTGTCCTGGCTTATTCTTTCCTCCCATGACACTGGACAAGAGATAATGCCTGTAAAGAAAAGAGATTGTCTCTCCCTAGCCCCCAAGCCAGGCTTCCTATAGTGGCCAGACTCCCAGAGGAGACCTGAGGTCTAGTGAATCGGTGGAGTCAAGGGGCATTGCCAGGGCGGTCCTGGGTCCCTTCCTCTATCCAGATTTTCCCCCTCCCCACCACAGCTGGGTGGGTGAGGGGTCCCCTGCCTTGGGGGAACCTGGGGGACTCTCCTGGACCACTTTCCGCTCCTCCACCCCCGACACAGCCCTGCAGCTCCTTTCCCAGGGGGGAGAGGATTATTTGTTTTTCCTGTTGCCCTGATTTATGGGCCGCTTTGTTCTTTATCTATTTGCACAAACTCAGTAAAGTGACCTGCTCCTTCCCAGAGGTCAGAGATTCTGTCAACACCTCAGGGTCATAGGTCAGCCGACCTGCCTGGGGTGGAAGGGGTTACAGGAGGTCACCTGGGACCAGCCCGGTAGATGCCGATTTTGCTCACGCTCTGTGGCTGCACGTGGGGTCCTCCCTGGGCAGATGAGAGAAATGATCTCAGGCTGAGCACCTACTATGCACCAGGTTCTGAGCTCAGTCCCGCCCTCACCTTCCAACAAGAGTCCTACTGGAGACAGCTCTTCTCAGAGGTGGGAGCCGAGGTTTTGATGGAAAGATTCACCCAATAAGACACCTAGTGGGACTCACTGTAGGTCTCCTGACTTGTCATTCCAGGCATTTCCACATCACATTGTCCTGCCGAGGTACACAGGTCAGGAAGGCTCCACTGACCAGGACTGACCTACCCCTCTTCTAGCTGGGGGCTCGGATCAGAAAGGCCAGATGGCTCTCTGTCTTCCTTTCATCCTCCCTTCTTTCCTCCCTTCTTTTGGGGACCACTATCCTCTCCTCCCACCCCACCCCATGCTTTTCTGTGTACCCCAGGATGGCTCCCTCACAGGGTCTCTGGGTCAGATCAACATGAAGGTCATGGGCGGACAAACTAAGCCACTCCATGGGCAGACAGCACCATGTACATTCACGGGCGGGTCAGAACCCCCTGCCCAGAGCCCAGTGCCAAGCCCCAGTGTGACTCTGAGGGGTTCAGCAAGGAGGCCCACCTGAAGGGCTCTACAAATGGCAGGTGCCCGCCGGCTGTGTGGCCTTGGAGAGCTGTCATCTTTCAAGCCCAGTCTCCTCCACTAGTACAAGGGCATCGACTTCCCAGGAGTGGAGCCAGGGTCCCTCAGAATAAAGCATGGGCATGCTCTATGAACTATGAGGAATTTCAGTCTCTTTACGTCATAGATGAGGGATAGAGACCCAGAGAAAGAACTGAATCTCTGACAGGGGAGCAAAATGGGTCCAAACTGGCTTTCCCTAAGATGCGGCTCCACCAGACTGCCTGGGAAGCCACAGCACTGGTGTGGGTCCACAGGCACCTGCTCTCTCCTCTTACCCTGCAAACATATCCCCCAAATGGATTCACCACACACAGGAAGTTTGAGAAATCTCTCAAAGGACCAGCCTTACTCAACCAATGCTGACCTAATGTCATCCAGTCTCCTCCAACTGTTTCCAAGTCAGCCACTTGGAATTCTATTAAGGTCAGCCAGATGAACTCCTTGAAACCCAGAATAACCAAAGAAATTCAGTCACGATAAACGCAACTCAATTAAATTTGAACCCTGCCAGCTCAATGTTTCCATCTCACAAAAAATCCCATCATCTTCCAACTAGTATCCAAACAATCCAGTCCAGCATAACCCAACCCACCCAATCTAGCTCCTTTCTGAGAACAAATATCCCAGGCTCAGACAGTAAAGAATCTGCCTGCCATGCAGGAGACCCCGGTTCGATCCCTGGTTTGGGAAGATCCCCCTGGAGAAGGGAATGGCTACCCACTCCAGTACTGTTGCCTGGAGAATTCCATGGATAGAGGAGGAGCCTGGTGGGCTGTCATCCAGGCCTGAGTGACTTTCACTTTCACTTTTTCAGACTAACCCTATCAGTGCACATTGATATGATGCCAAATGCTTCCTCACCCCAAACAACACAGTTCAACCTATGGCAAATGTCTAGGCAAATGTCTCTAGACACATCTTGAAGATAAAAACTATTTTTTTTTTTTAAGATGAGAAATCAAGTCTAATGAAAGTAGCACCTTCTGATATTTCCAACCATTTAGCCTTCAATAATTCCTTCAAGGTAAGCCTTCTTTTGATCTATCCTGCACTCTGTTCTTGTTCCATGCTCTACTCAAGAATTTCTTGCATCTTCCACTTATATCCTATGTGTCCCTGTCAGCACCCTGGGCAGTCCTGGCCTCCAACACAATGACATACCAGGAGATCTCAGCCCATGGTTTCTCTCTTCATCCTTTTCCCTGAGAGTTACTGAGACTCTTGCTAGCCCAGGGGAAAGCTTTATAGTATCTTTTACTGGTTGTGTGGATGGAGTCCTCTTAGTCACACCGTGAGCTTCTGGAGTCCAGGACCAGTGTGATCGTAATTCACCTATTCGGTGATGTACAGGAATTTCAGTGATCCTTTTAACCATGCACACTTTTTATTCTACGTATCATCTTTGTCTTTAGAATCTCACTCTCCTAAAATGTACAGTTCTATCGGATGGCTTTTCCTTCACTCTTGCTAGATAGCTGACTCATTTCCCATTCTGTAGCTAGGTTAAGTTTTAAAAACCTGTCACTTACAGACTTAAAAATCCTTGGCTGGCTTCCCATTACCCTTGACAAAGCCCAGACTCCCTAACATGGCTTCTCGGGTCCTTTACAACAACATGTCCTTCACTTACCCCATCAACCTCAGTTTCCACTGTCGTCTGCTCTCCACCCTCCTCTGGGTCTTTGCATTTACTACTTTTGATACTAAAATATCTCTACCCCACCATCCGGTTAGTTTCTTCTCAAGCATAAGTACTTAGCTTAAGAGCCACTTTATTTCAGGACTTCCCAGACCCTTAGACTAGATTTGTTTCCCTTGCAATAGATCCCCGTATCATTCTACCCTTATCAATTTTATTGCAGTTTCTTGTGTAATGACCCCCTTTCCCCATGGATGTAAATTCCATGATGGCAAGAACTGTCTACTCTTTTTCTTTGACATCTGGTGTAGGCAATAAAGTGGAATGAATGAAGGAGCTGCTGCTGCTGCTGCTAAATCACTTCAGTCATGTCCGACTCTGTGCGACCCCAGAGACAGCAGCCCACCTGGCTCCGCCGTCCCCGGGACTCTCCAGGCAAGAACACTGGAGTGGGTTGCCATTTCCTTCTCCAATGCATGAAAGCGAAAAGTGAAAGTGAAGTCGCTCAGTCGTATCTGACTCCTAGCGACACAATGGACCACAGCCCACCAGGCTCCTCTGTCCATGGGATTTTCCAGGCAAGAGTACAGGAGTGGGGTGCCATTGCCTTCTTCAAATGAAGGAGCTACTTTCCATTAACTCTGACATAATTACAAAGTTTCCACTTCACTCATTCATTTATTATTTCAACAAATATTCCTTGAGCACATTTCACGTACCAGACACTGTTATGAGCTCTAAGAGGTCCAGTAAGAAGAATCTCACCTCTTCACATTTACTCAGATCTATATATATCTATAAAAGGACCTTCCAGTTTATTCCCTCACTCCATCATGTATAAACTGGAGACCTGCCTTGTCTCTAGCTCCATGAGGACATAGATGGGAATAAAGGTCTGATGAGCTCAGACTTTTCATACTGTTCATGGAGTTCTCAAGGCCAGAATACTGAAGTGGTTTGCCATTCCACTGGAAAGAGTGACAGACTTTATTTTTTGGGCTCCAAAATCACTGCAGATGGTGACTGCAGCCATGAAATTAAAAGACACTTGCTCCTTGGAAGAAAAGTTATGACCAACCTAGACAACATATTAAAAAGCAGAGACATTACTTTGCCAACAAAGGTCCATCTAGTCAAAGCTATGGTTTTTCCAGTTGTCATTTACAGATGTGAGAGTTGGACTATAAAGAAAGCTAAGCACTGAAGAATGGATGTTTTTGAACTGTGGTGTTGGAGAAGACTCTTGAGAGTCCCTTGGACTGCAAGAAGATCCAACCAGTCCATCTTAAAGGAGGTCAGTCCTGAATATTCATTGGAAGGACCGATGCTGAAGCTGAAGCTCCAATACTTTGGCCGCTTGATGTGAAGAACTGACTCATTTGAAAAGACCCTGATACTGGGAAAGATTGAAGGCACGAGGAGAAGGGGATGACAGAGGATGAGATGGTTGGATGGCATCACCGACTCAATGGACATGAGTTTGAGTAAACTCCGGGAGTTGATAATAGACAGGGAGGCCTGGCGTGCTGCAGTCCATGAGGTCGCAAAAAGTTGGACACAACTGAGCTACTGAACTGAACTGAACTGAGCTCAGACTGGATTTGTAGGTAGGGTGAAGTCAGGGAAGGCTTCACAGAGAGAGAAACATGTGAAGGCCTCAGAGATTGCGAAACAGTTTGCTAGGCTGCCAAAGGTATAAGAACGGAGGCAAAGGGAGAGCATCCTGTGAAGGTCTGGGCCACAATTTTGGACAGCAAGGGTTAGGAGAGAGCAGCAAAGTGAGAGAGAGTTCCACGCAGCCTTGCCTGGCCTCTCTTCATGATAGCTCACTCACTCGGGGAACACCTTTGCACCACCTGAGGACAGAGCCAACTCCTGGATAAGCATCCACTAATGTATCCTCATGAAGGACAGGGAAGTGAAATGATTTGCTTACAGGAACCTAACGGTAAGTGACAGAGCTACAGCCCAGGTTTTCCTGAACCCACAGACCAAGCTCTTTCCCCTCCATTCTGATTTTCAAGGAAGACCCTGACAAAGGTTCACCTTCCTGGGCTTGGAAGGGAAGATTTAGAAACTGTCTTGTTTTGGGGAAAATTCGCTTTAGTGAGACTCCTTCTAAACATGCTAAATGAATATCTGAGGCAATTATTCATATAATTAATGTCAGGGACACTCCCACAGATCTTTTTCCTCTCAATTATCAGTATGTTTCAGGTATAAAGTGGTGGGTTTTTTACTGAAATTATTTGGTTAATTGACTTGCAGGTGTAGACGCATTCTCAGAAGGAGGAGATTGCCAAATCCACACGCCCAGACCCCGGCCCCAGGCACGTTGGCACAGGGAGACCTTTGTAAGTGAGCCATCTAGTAGGAACAACAGGTATTATTACAGGAGAACATGAGACGCTGGAAATTTGGCATGTGCACAAGTGCAGTATATACATCGCCCCCTCTTCCCCCAGAATTGCCTGTATGGGCACAGGGATTAATGAGCTGCCTGGTTATTATTTTTAAACTGACCTGGTAGAAAATGTGGCTCCTGGAAATACTGCCGGGAGTTTTGAAATGAATATGTGCAGGAAATGGTTAAACATCAGAGAAAGGAGAGCTCTTCAATTACCTAAGCAATCCCCCTCACTTGAGGGATGGGCAAACCAAGGTCGGAGAAGGGCACTCCCTGCCAGGGGGCCACTTTGTGCCCTCCCAAGGACTCTTCCCTGCAAGCCCCCAGAGACAACAGCATCTACGGGGCACATGTGGGGTCTGATGATATCTGGGCAACCACATCCGGGGCTTTTGTCCTCACCTTCCTGTCGGTGTCTTCAATGCACTAGGCGTTTAATCATCACAGAGGCTGGCATTACTATCTCCATCTTGCAGATAAGAGAAACTGAGATTCATGAAGCCAGGTGGCCTTGACAGAGCCCCCAGTATAATCATGATGATTTGAAAGCCCATATAATTCATTGACCAGCTGGGCCTCCATCATTTGTTTGAAGATAGCCAGCTGGAATGGATACAGCGAGATTGAGGAGAAGAGACTAGATATGGAACTCAGTCACCATGTGACCTCTGGAAAGTCCCTCCTTGTCTCCAGGCCTCAGTTTTTCCACCTTTAAAATGATGCTGTTGGGGACTTTCCTGGTGGTCCAGTGGTTAAGACTTTGCCTTCCAGGGCAGAGGAGGTGGATTCTATCCCTCCTCAAGGAGCGAATATCCCACAAACCTCATGGCCAACAAAACAAAACAGAAGCAATGTTGTAACAAATTCAAAAAAGACTTAAAAAAAAAAAAGAAATGACGCCATCAGACAAGATATTTAAGGTCTCTCAGGAACCCCAGATCCCATCAGCATCTCCATCCTAAAGCTCCACGTGCCCCTACAAGGGGCCGCTCCAGGTAAATCCACCCTATCACCCACTCCATCCACAGACACTCATTCAGTTCAGTTCAGTTCAGTCGCTCAGTCGTGTCCGACCCTTCGTGACCCCATGGACTGCAGCACACCAGGCCTCCCTGTCCATCACCAACTCCCAGAGCTTGCTCAAACTCATGTCCATTGTGTCAGTGATGCCATCCAACCATCTCCTCTGTTGTCCCCTTCTCCTCCGCCTTCAATCTTTCCCAGAATCAGGGTCTTTTCGAACATACTCATTTAGTTCATTTCAGTTCAGTTCAGTCGCTCAGTCGTGTCTGACTCTTTGCAACCCCGTGGACTGCAGTACGCCAGGCTTCCCTGTCCATCACTGACTCCTGGAGCTTGCTCAAACTCATTAGGGACACTTATTAGGGGCTCATAATGTCCTGTCTGCTGTTCTATCCACATGCTCCATCATTCCTCACAGTATGATTATCTCTTACGAGAGGAGAGAAAATTGAGGCTCCTTGTGCACTGACGCTGATGCAGATCTGGGGCTGGTTTGGGGTCACATGACTCAAAATTCAGGGCCCCTCCCCCCAGGACCAGAAGGCTCTCCAAGTTCACCGGCCGAAGTCATCACAGGAGTTTCTTTCTGGCTCTGGCATCTAGGCAGACAAGGTAAAACATGGGAAGGCCATCCCTTTACAGGCTGGTTTGGTTTCCAGGGTCCAAGGTCCAGGGCCAGGATGTTCCACTGGCCTTCAGGCACCTCAGTAAACTGACCACAGCCCAGTTACCAGTCAGGCCCAGTCTGGACCCTTCACTTATGCTCTGGGGCAGAGACTTGGTGGTTTGAACCCAGAGTCAGCTGAGGCCCCAGAGAGCTGAGGATGCTGCCAGCTGTGGCCTCAGAGAAATGTGCTCCAGGGTCCCCATGGGACCAGAAGATGCGCGAGGAACCATCCGCCAGCCTCCAGGCTGAAAGATCGGACATTCCTGAGTCCTGCCCCCACGCACAGCACTCCCACACAGACCCCCCTCAAGAGGCACAGACAAGAGGGGGATTCAGTTCAGGCACAATAAGCTCACAGAATGTGTACCCACCCTCCATCTCCTATCTGATCTGATGCATATCCCTGGGCCCCACTGCCCCAGCCCAGATCATGTGTCAAACAGGCAGAGCCGGTTCTGAGAAAAGCCCTGCTTCCTGCGGTGCCCTGGTCTCCATGTGCTCAAGGGAGGTTTGGGTTAGAATTCAAATTCCTGGCTCCAAGAGACCAGCTTGCCGTGGTGACCTCCGTGACCTTGGGCAGGTCCCTTCCACTCCTGGGCCTCTGTTCCTTCATCTGAGAAGCCCTATCCTGTCCATCTTGTGAGGTGTTTGAGGGTCCAGTGGGGGGTGATCTGGGTTTAGAACTCAGGCAGTGGCCGCCAAACTGTGCCCCTCCCACTATGGCCCTTTTCTTTTTCTTCTTCTTCTCTAGGACCCCCAGAGTCAGCCTCACATACACAATGAGCTCAGGAAGGATGTTGAGTGGACAGGTGTCATTCTCTTGGGCCAAAAAATAATCTGAACCCCCGCTCTGTACATTAGCCATGCCTGAGTCTCAGCAGGAGTCAGAGCCTGTCCCCATGGTACAAGCCGAGAATGATCAGTCTTGATATTGCCGGTCTGGAGCAGGGGCTCGTCTTGGCCTTCACCAACAGCTGCAGCTGCCTTGACCTGACTCAGGGCTGGTGATCCAGGAAATGGGGACCCTCTTTTGTGGCAGTCAGGGGGCAGGAGAAGCAGAACCTGCAGCAGATGAAGCTCCAGGGAAGCAGTGCCCTCTTGGCTGGCAGCTGTGGCCGTGTCCAGGGCCCAGTGTGCAAGGCTGGGCACATCAGTGAGCAAGCATCAGCATCTAGTACTCGTGGTAAAGGTGCCCACCCCAGGCCTGGGTCTCCAGCCCTCCTGCACTCTCAGTAGCACCCCGTTAGTGAATCTTCTTTTCAGGGACTCCTTGCAATTGCTGGCAATTAAGAACTTGCCTGCAGTTTCTGGCAGTTAAGAACTCTGATTGATAAAGATGCCAACTAAGGGATCATTTACCAAATTGTCTAAAGACTTGAGTTTTGGTCTTGGTCTTCATCCTGACCATATGTGTGACTTTGCGCTAATCTTTAATCTTAGAACCTTCATTTCCTCCTTGGTAACATGTAAATTATAAGAGCTGCACATGGTATTGCTTGAGAGGGTAAATGAGGTCATGTATGTGACCTTTTTCTATGATGAAGATTTAAAGCCTGGATCATGGCCTGGAAGGCTACAAAATTCTTCACTAATTGCCCACCTCTTCCCTTTGTTGAAGCCATTGCCCTTCCTTCATTTACCACTGAGGCAAACTCCACATACCTTCCCAGTCCTGTTTCCAACTTCCAGCTTCATCTCGAGCCCAAACTCTGCTCAACAGATCGATACTTTGTTTCCATTTATCCACCCACAGATTCTTCCCTCCTTTCTGTTTACCCAGGTCCTATCCAAACCCCTACCCAAATCTTCCTTCTTCACCTGCTGTGAACACCCCTTTGGAGCTCTCCGGGGGGAGCCCAGCAGAAGGCCATTCCCCTGAGTCCAGGGGCTGTCTCCTTCATCTCCAAACCCCCAACTCCAGCCCAGGCCTAGCACCTAGTGGGTCGAAACAGTCAGCCTGGCAAGTTTGGAACAGTGCAACTCAGAGCATCCCAAGAAAGAGAGGACAGGGATCAACACTCCCATCTGAAGAATGGGAGAAAATCAGCCTGGGAAAGGACTCGCCTAAAGCCAGCATGGAGAAGGAAATGGCAACCCACTCCAGTATTCTTGCCTGGAGAATCCTGTAGACAGAGGAGCCTGGTGAGCTACAGTCTGCCATGGGGTTGCAAAGAGTCAGACACAACTGAGTGACTGAGGATTGAGGAAAGCCAGCATATGCAGGCAGGTCTGATTCCAGCCCCAAGGGTTTCCCCTTCCTCCAGCCTGAACCCCCTCTTGTAAACACTGCCTCTCTTCATTTGCCCTGCAAGCCAAGGGATTTCAGCAGGAGTTCAGTTTGCTAATGGCTTGGAGGGATATCACAGGGATATTACAACCATGTGACTTATTTTGTTCAACTTCTTCACTCCCTACAAATGTCTATATATATAAAAAGAATGAAGGAAAAAAAATTTTAGTGGGGAAGAAACAATTTTTGTCTATGGAAAATTAGGGGTCTATTTTGGTGCCAAAGCAGGGAACAGGCTGAGAAAGGTGACCAAAAGTTTCACAAAGCTGTGATTGGCCTGACTTTCTCTTGGGTGACAAACAATTTGCATCTTTTCCCCTTCCTCTCCGGATAGTGAACTCTACCAGCCTAGGCTGACAGTGGACCTGGGAGGAGAGGAGAATGAGTCTCGGGGCATGGCAGGGTCCTTGGACAGCGTCCAGCCGGAGCCCTCGCGGTGCAGGGAGAGGAAACCGAAGCCCCCACAGGGTCAGAGCCTTGCCCAAGGCAGAGGTGGGGTCTTGAGGAGCCTGCCGTCCAAGGCCTCACAGCTAAAGGAGCCCGCCACATCACCCGCCCATCCCCAGGACCTGGTCATCAACTCACTTCTGCCCTGGAAACTGCCCCTGCCCCTGGGTGAGCAGTGTTTGGGCAGGAAACATCTGGGCTGAGACTCTGGGGTTTGTGCCTGAAGCTTTGGAGGCTGCAGGGTCAGGCTTGCATTTGAAAAAGATTCTTGCCCAGTGGCTTGTCTAGTGTATCTGATACCCAGATCTTATGATTTTTCTAACACCCCCTCCTCTGTACAACCAAATGATTTTCAGCTATCATCAATGCTTTCTTGATGACTTCTTTAGCTTTAGTTTTTTTAATATGTATTTTATTTATCTATTTTTGGCTGTGCAGCATGTGGGATCCCTGGACTAGGGATTGAACCCGTGCCCCCTGTAGTGGAAGCCTGGAGTCTTAACCACTGGATCGCCAGGGAAGCTCCACTTCTTTAGTTGTAAAGCGAATAGTTAACAATTACAGAAGAAAAATGCATTTCACTTTAAAGATACTATGCAAATTCTGTAAAATATTTTATGTACAAACTAAATTTTGCACTTGCTTAACAAAAGAATACTCCTCACGGTTCACATCATTTCACTACTTTAAACTTTAAACACAAATATAAGCTCCAAGCAATCACATGAAGAACTCATTCTATATAACCTATATATTATATATATATATAATGAAGAATTCATTATATAACCTATATCTTCTATATATATATGAAGAACTAATTCTATACAACCTATATATTTTATATATATATATATATCTTCTATATATAGAGCACAGAGTCTTTATAACCACTGTGCAGTCATTATTTCAAATCTATTACTTAAAGTCAGTAATGAGTAGTACCATGGGGGTTGAAGATGTGATCAGCACCAGAATAAATCTGTCCTGAATATTCATTGGAAGGACTGATACTGAAGCTGAAACTCCAATACTTTGGGCACCTGATGAGAAGAACTGACTCATTGGAAAAGACCCTGATGCTGGGAAAGATTGAAGGTGGGAGGAGAAGGGGATGACAGAGGATGAGATGGTTGGATGGCATCACGGACTCAATGGACGTGAATTTGAGTAAGCTCCGGGAGTTGGTGATGGACAGGGAAGTAGTGGTATTCTGCAGTCCATGGGGTCACAAAGAGTCGGACACGACTGACCGACTGAACTGAACTAGAGCATTGAAAGTGAAAGTGCTAGTCACTCAGTTGTGCCTGGCACGGAGCAAGGTCTTCAAGCAATAGCAGCTCTGGTTAATACTGAGTTGAATTAGTCATGAGAGTCAGAGCGGGAAAGGCAAGGGGGTGCAGAGGAAAGGCAATGTGGGGAAGGAGTCTTGAGTGTTACTATGCAGTGGCTAGTCACAGAAAGACAAGTCACGTCACGTGGTGCTTGGAGGCCTTGCCAGGTGAAGAGGGCAGCTTGGAGCCTAGAGGGCCATGGAGTCGACAGCCCAACACCCTCACTCACCTGTCCTGGCCCAGGGACCTCAGGCACCCTGCCCAGCATCCCCTTCAGGAGCCCCACATGCCTCCCTCGCAGAGTCCAGTCCATGCCTCTTCCCTGGTGGGTGCCCCACCCTGGCCTCCATCACCTCTCCATCACTGGAATCACCCACCCCTCCACCAGCCCCCTGCCTAGCTCCTCTTGCCCCATCTAGCGGGCACCTCAACCTCCTGGGGTGGCATAAGGCACAGCCACCCACCATGTTCTCCTGTTCTCGGGGCCTTCAGAGGTCTCCTGCCACTGTGCAGAGATGAGGGAGTGACCAGCTGCCTGCAAGGGCAACCCAGGGCATCTACAGAAACTTGAGCAGTGGTAGAGCCTCCTAGTGCCTCTGTGTTCTCAGGTCGCTTATTACATCACTTTGGCTTGAGTCACCTCCCCACTCTAGACCCCAGTTTCCACATGCCTAAAATGAAAGACCATAAATACACGTAGTGCAAAGAAGGGAGTATTAACCTGTGTTTGCATCACTATCATCACCATTTAGAATATGCTGGCATGTTGTAGATTTCAGCAAATATTTACTAAACAGATGGATGAGCCAAGAGAAGTCTTCAGAGGCCATAACATCTAAGCAACTGTGAGGTTCAGACAAAGTAGTAGGTGCTCAGGTAGAGGGGTCACCTTGTCAAAAGGACAGAACAAATCAAGGGACTGAGGTATATGGGGGTTGGTTAGGGACAATCTTCGATATCGCACCATCCTTGACTGCAAACCACAACCAGAAGGTGTTGCCGACCCCTCGCAACCAGGCAGTTGTTGCCAGCTACTTATTTTTGGTCTTCTTGGAAACCCAGACAGAGGAGTTCAAAGGGGTTGGGATCACGATTCCAGCTCCCAGCCCTGCCTCAGGCTCGTTTGTTATTCTTTCTACATTGTGAGGAGCTGTCATCCTACTCCGGGAAGTGCATACTTCACACTTTGTTGGATGGGACAAAAGAACTTAGGGGGCCAAAACAGAAGTCAGATTGTTGTATTGTTCTAAATAAGAATGCATTGAGCTGCTGCCAGAGCTTCAAAAATGGCAAGAACGAATTCTGTATATTTTGCTGCCAGAGAGCAAAAATATTATTTTTGGAAGGTGTCCTGCAGACACTCCCTTCACCACATATTGGGAGATAAAATGTTTCAGTTACTGTGCTCTCGGCATTGAGCAATGGAAGGATGGAAAGACCAGCTGGCTGTGAGTGCCAGTGGTGGAGGAAGGTCTGGGAGCCCTGAGACTGGGGTCAACCCTGCTCCCAACCCCCAGGCCACGTGACCCAGGGCATGGCCCTTCCCCTCTCCTGGTGACAGGCTCTTAGTGTGAATGAGCAAGGAGAAGGTAGAGCTTCTCCCAGCATGGCTTCCATGGTGGGAATCTGGGCAGGCTGACCCAACTGGAACTCAAGGATGGAGCATATAGACTTGAGCCGTGATGAAAGCTCCACACCCCTATAGAGGAAAGAGGAGATGAGGGGGACACACTGTGATGGTGAGACCCTCAGCATCCAAAATGACCTTTCTCCTCCTCAGACTCAGCGTCTGCAGTGGGCAGTTCCCAAGGTATCTACAAACCGGGTACCCTGTTTGAGGCTCTCAAGTGGAAGGCTCCCGGGGCAGAGACCATCAACGAAGCTTTTGCCTTAGGAAAACTGAGGCTCCAAGAAGCCAAATCTACCTGACTCTTCATCCCAGAGTCCTTCCACACCCCTCATGCCCACCTTCTGAGGATGCAAAAGAAGGAGACATAAGCCCTTCCTCCTAGAGCACACAGGATCTCTGCTGCCTGAATGCGGGTAGGAGCCTTCACAAGATGTCTGTGAAGAGCCCCAAGGGGGACCAGAGCCCAATACCTCAAGAGGCCACAGCATATTACAGGCTTGTTTGAGGGACCCATCAGCTCCTGCTCAGTTTAAAGAGTCCCAGGTTCAGGGGACAGTTCCTTCTCTCCCTCCCAGCTCTCAGATGCTCACAGTGCTTCGAGAGGCAGGGACTGGAAGGCAATAGAAGGGATGGGAAAGGAACTGTCATCACAGATAGGATTCATGAGAAGACACAGTCGGCTTCTCCTGAGAGCAGAGACTTGATAACTCCAAATGTTCTCTATTTCTGGCCTCAGTCAAGTTCTCCTTCTTCAGTCCTGTCCAAAAAGCAGTCATAGTTCCATGAAATTGAATGCTGGTGGTATATCCACAGGACTGAGCTCTGTGCCCAGGCTTCATAATCGTCTTGGGTCTAATTCTCCCTGCCGTCCTGGAAGATACATGATGGCTTTATCCCCACTTTACAGGTAAGGAAATGGAGTCTTAGAGGTACAATCTGTACCCATGAGAAGTCAAATGTGATAAATATTCATTTATTCAATGTTAGAAGGTGCTGTGCACTCAGTCGCTCCGTTGTGTCCAACTCTTCTGCAACTCCATGGACTCTAGCCCGCCAAGCTCCTCTGCCCATGGGATTATCCAGGCAAGAATACTGGAGTGGGTTGCCCTTCCCTCCTCCAGGGTACCTTCCCAACCAAGGGATGGAACCAGCATCTCTTGCATTAGCAGGCAGATCTTTACCACTGAGCCACCAGGGAAGCCCCTTCGATGTTAGTGACAGGAATATTAAAAACCAAACTATGCCAAGCCCGTATTAGTCCTTTTGTTTTCTCTATAGACATTAATTTTCAGAGCAATGTTCGGTTCACAGCAAAAGTGGGTGGAAAGTACAGAGATTTCCCTTGTGCCCCCTCCCCCACACAGGCTATGACTCCTTTTGAAGCCGGAGAAAACCTTTCCTACAGCCTCTGCCTGTCTTCTGCAAGTGAGGTGAGTAAACTGTTCCATACAAGCCAAAGTTCCAGATTACTGACATTTTCCATTTGAAGTGATAAGCTTTTTATATTTTCAGCCACTGTGTTGGGAGTATGAAATGGATTAGAGGGCATCCCCGACTTCTTTACCAAAGTACAGGGTGTAACAGAGAAGAACAAATCCGACTCCATATTGGACCTATTCTTTTAGCTCTAATGTTTGTGCTCCCTGTCCTGTGCTTAGTCACGCTGGCCCTGCACCTTTGTAAAAGAATGTTGCCAACAGCCTGCAATATATAGGACAGTCTATTCTCAAAGCTCTGACCTTTAAAGGTGTAATGCTTTTCCATTCAAATAGAGATCAAAAGTTTCAGAACAGAAAATAGCATTTATCTTGCTGGAGGTTTACAGGAACATTGTGATCACATCTATGAGGACAGCTGCAAGAACAAAGGATTCCTGTACCAAAAAGTTTGCCACAACCAGCCATACTCCTCCCCTTGCAGTATGAAAGAAGCCCGAATTCTAACTCAGATAAGATAGTTCTTGAGACACTAGTCCATTATCTTCTCTGCTGGCTTTCTGAACGAAATCTCTATTCCTTGCCTCAACACCTCATCTCTAAATTTGTTGGCCTGTTGTGCAATGAGCTTGGACTTGGTAATGAATACAACATTGGTGACTTTAAACGGACTTTGATTTACTGTTGTCCTCTGAAAACACCAAGCTGAGGGCTGGGTGTCCCTGCACTCAGTGACACCAACCTGTCTTCAGCGACTAATTCTATTTTCTTTCCCAAAACCGCTCCCTCTAGCTATTGCTTCTCTGTAGCATCTCTTAACCTGTCCTCAGTTGCTTCTGAACCTTAATTCTCACTACCAAAGCAGAGAAATTAGGTTTTCCAGAAGCAACTAGACACCCAGCATGATTAAGTCAATAATTTTCATTCCATGCAGAATTGTATGCCACCAAATTTGGCCAAGAAAGCACAAGGTTGGTGGATGAAAGTAGCCTTTGCAGAAGTTACTCTCCTTGTTACCAGGTATATGCCCTGCTTGCTTTCAGGGTGATGGCCACGCTCTGGAGTTGAGTCTTCTACATCTGACCCCCTAGATGGGCAGAATGTTGATTGGATTTTAGCCAGTACCAACTGCCATACTGGCTAGGTAGAAGTGAGGACGACTAGGGTGTTGGGCCAATCCCGGAGATGGCACAAGAGGGAGCTGAACCCAGATACCCAAGAGGAGACTGTCTTTTCCAGAGCCACCTGGGCTGTGACTGTGAATTGGGTAGGAAACCACAACCTGTGAGGAGGAACCATTGCATCAGGAATTATGTGAGGTTCACCTTTACATACATGATCTTATTGAATTTTTACAGCAACCCTATGAAACGGGGCTTTCCATATGGGGAAATAGGCTCAGAGGTTGAGGAGGCTGCCCTTGGACTTGAAGCTAGTGAGGGTCAGAGGCTGCATCTAAACCCAGGCTGCCCGACTCTGAAGCTAGTGCCCTTCCTCCCATGCCTACGGCCACACGATGTCACGACGTACGCTTCGCCCATGTCACCAAGAGCTGCCCTGAGAGGACCATTGGGATTTAGGGCTTGTGCGATTGAAAACTGAGTCATCCATCTTGGCAACAGGACCTGGTTAACCCCGGGCTAATTTTAGATTTCCTCACAATTGCTCATCTTAATATAGAACAGCCCCTAAGGATCGTGTTGGCCAATGTTTTGTTTTTGTTTGATGTGACCAGAAAAAAGGAGGACAGCAAAGGAGATGAGGTAATGGGTATAATACCACCCACCCATCATTCTGCTCCTTTGAAGGGTTTCAGGAAGCTCTGATAAGGGACTGCGCCAAGAAGCCGCATCAGTTTTTTTCCAGCTATTATTCAAGGGTAGTGTCCCTCAAGAGATAGTCTTTAGCTTCCAGGGTGAGGAAAAATAGAGCCAGCCTCCCCTGGGCTCTCTGACGTCTCTGACATATAACGGATACTTTCAGAACAGCTACGTGTTTCAAGATGCGGAGGCAGACGCAATGGGGAAGGGAGTGAGACCAAGACGGGTACCGGTCCCTCGGTGACTGACACAAGCCTGCACAGCACGCAGCCAACACAGAGCCAAGCCCGCAGTATCCGTGGATACATATTGTGAATGGGTGTATGGGAATGACCGTGGCCACGTTACTTACAATTTTAAGATTTTTAAAAGCAACTTATGTGTTCAGGTCAATTGTCCTTAAGTAAGTTATCGTAAACTACAAGAGAATGGTTCTTGCTCATCATATGTCTACTTTTGAGATTTGAGGTGTGGTTCAGCAGGCTTCTCTGCTTTAAAGAAAGAAACCAACACAAAGCTTTGCTCAGCTACTTATGAATCAACCCAGTTCTGACTTGCATTATTGATTTGTTGCGTGACCTTGAGGTCCCTCAGCCTAAGTTTTTGCTTCTATAACATGGGGAGAAATACAAGCATACCTTGGAGATGCTGAGGGTCCCTCACCACACCACCACAATAAAGCCAATATCACATGAATTTTATGGTTTCTGAGTGTGTATAAAAGTTGCATTTATACTGTATTGTAGTCTATTAAGTGTGCAATAGCAGTATTTCGTTTCAAAAAAAGTTGTCATCCTTTAATTTTGAAATATGTTATTGCCAAAAAATGCTAGTCATATCTGAGCCTTCAACAAGTTCTAATCTTTTTGCAATAGTCACGCCAAAGATCATGGATAACAGATCCCATAACAAATATAACAACAATGAAAAAGTTGGAAATATTGCGAGAATTATCAAAATGTGACACAGAGACATGAAGTGAGCAAATGCGATTGGAAGAATGGCTGCAATAGACTTGCTCAACACGGGGTTGTCACAAACCAACTTGTAATCAACATAGTATCTGTGAAGCACTATAAAGTGAAGCGCTGTAAAGTAACCCGCGGTAAGACGAGGTCTGCCTGTACCCCTCAAGCAGACACCCCGGCCCAGTGCTGGTCACCAGGGCTCAGCTGGGCACAGGTGAAACATTTCATGTTCCCAGTCTTCCACATTCTTCTCTCCTCTAATCTGCAAAAATTTTGTTCAATGAAAAGTATGAAAAGACATGAAGGGACTTCCTTGGCAGTTCGGCGGTTAAAACTTCACCTTTCACCTTTCAACGCAGGAAATCCAGGTTCAGTTCCTGGTTGGGATAAGATCCCATAGCCTTGTGGCCAAAAAACCAAAACATAAAACAGAAACAATATTGCAACAAATTCAATAATCACTTTAAAAAAGGTCCACATAAAATAAAAGACACTTTAAAGGTGGGGAAACTGAGGTATCTGATAAAGAATGTTTGATTATGAAACCAAAGACATCAGGAGTCCTGGTATGTGCCTTGGGCCCTAAGACCCCCTCAAACACCGAATAAGGACGTGGAGGAGGTGATGCCCTAAGGTTCTTTACGGGAAACTCATAGGACTGACCACCCTCCCACTCTGGGTGTCCTCTATGATGCAAACGGGTGGGATTCAGGAAGCCGTAGCATCATCTTTCCACACTGTGAGGCCACCATCCTCCGTCCCCTTCCCCCTTCCCCGCCCAGTAAGAGCCACCTCTCAGAAGCACAGGGATGCCACCCCCTCTTCCCCGGCCTGAGGCCTGCGGGTGATTAGAGGGAAGATAACATTCCAGGGCGCTGAGGGTGGGGTGGGCCGGAGGTGTGGATCAAGGCCCTGCCACTGCCCCCCACCTGGTCTGGGCTGGTTCTCTCAGCTGTCTGTCCATCACGGCTCCAGGCGCTTCTGCCCCCAGCCCTGGGAATGTCAGGAATCCCCTCCCAAACTCCAGCGGCTCCTCTGCCCGAAGCCTCCCCTCCCCACCCCCCATCCCGAGGCATCCATCAGCTCTGGCCTTTCAGGAATGCGCTCACTCCTGGCACCGCCAGGGCCGGGAAGACGGCTAATCCCCCGGCGCATTCATCACTCATCTCAGGGAAAAGAGCTTGCAGCGGCCAGGGAGAGGACTTGCCCCAACCTGCCAGTTTGGCCAGGATGGAAGGATGGACGGATGGATGGATAGATGGATAGAAGGACGACACCAGCTGGAAGGGCTGGAAGATGGCCAGGACTTGCCCAAAGACCCAACCAGAAAGCTCTTCTCTCCCTCTTAGCAAAGTCTTTCTACCTCCAGGAATCCTGAGAACAGGAAACTTGGTTTGTTTGGTGGTGAAGATGGTGAAAAGGAGTTGACTCCTTCCTGTTGTTGGGAAGAGACAAGATTGGTAAAGCTGACAGTTCAGGGGCCAGGCATGGCCTCACCTTAGGGCCCAGCAAAAGCAATGCTAATCCTTCCCAAGCTGCCGCCTCATTCCAATTCAACAGCTGCCTGTGAGGTGGGGACAGAAGCTCTGGTCCGCCCCCCAGGATCCTGGCATTTCCAGCTTCCTTGCCTCGTACACACTCTTCCCGTTGCCTCCCACCCTGGTCCCAAAGGCAAACCTCTAGGCGTGCATTTCTGCTCTGATGGTAATTTTGCCCTTGCCTCCATCACCATATTTTTCCCAGTGATGGGTCATTGTCTTAGCACCTGGGTGTTTCCTGTGCTGTACTGAAGCCCCTGAAGGTAAAAGCCATCGTAAATAATGAGACAGCCCCAAACTGCCATTTCCTGGCTGTGTGTCCCTACCAAGTTAGTGAACCTCTCTGGGCTTCCACTTCCTTCTTTGTAAAATAGGGATTAAGACTTCTCAGAGTCCTACCAACAAGGACATTCTCAAGTCTCATCCCAAATATCCAATTCCGAAAGACGTCTAGGTACCAGTAGAAACCCCTGCGAGTTCGTAGCTCCTTAAAACAAAATAGACAAAGCATGCTTCTTCCTTTACGGCCTGGACATTGGAATGTTTCCTTTCTTTGTGTCTATTCATCTTCCATCTTCATCATTGAAGTTTTGGTTTTAATTAGTTAATTCAACAAATATTATTAAGCATTTCCTTTTTTCCCCCAGATTTACATTCTGAATTTTATTTCCTTATTAAATATAGTTGATTTACAATGTGGTTTTAATTGCTGCTGTCCAGCAAAGTGACTTAGGTGCCCATAGACATGTATTCTTTTTTATCTTCTCTTCCATTATGGTTTATCACAGGACATCGACTATTGTTCCCTATTATTAAGCATTTCTTATGTGTTCAGTGTTGTGATGGGAGTTTGGAATACTGCAGTGAACCTGGTCCTTTACTTGAAAAGAGAGACTCATAAACAGGCAGATACTGAAAAGTCCTATGAGGGGTGAGCATTGGCTGGGAAAAGGCATTCAACCTAATGGATGCAGGAGGGAGGTATGCAAGGAAGGCTTCCTGGAGGAAGAGGCATCTAGGTGAACACCTGTGGGATAAATAGGAGTTCTTAGGCAAATGTGATAAAAGGAGAGGGGACACAGAAGCCCAGAGAACCCTCCACAGCTCCAAAGACAGTACGGCAAGCTTGCTTCACACAAGCTGTGTTTCCAGGGAGTCTTCCCAGAACTCTAGCCCAAGAGGGCCCAGAGGCTGAGAGCACAACTTCAACACAAACCATCCAATCCACAGAGGCCTCTCCATGGACTGGTCCAGTCTCAGGGAGGCATGCAGGAAGGGTGGAGGGCACACGGCCTTCAACTGGGGTAATTTTAGATGCATTGTCACTCCTGCCCCGGGGCCACCCCTCAGCCGGGTCCTGACTGAGCTGGGAAGGGCTCCTGGTCTCCAGATCTTGAGAGGATGTGGGCTTTGGAAGGAGGCCAGGTCCGCAGCACAGCAGGCCAAGTCCAGGCAAGACCCTTCCTCAGTGCGGGCAGGCCCTGGACAGCCCTGTCAATATCACTAACACTGAGGAGGCCCTACTGCTGATCAGGCATCCCTAAAAGGAAAACAAAGCATATCAAAGGCTGTTCATTTGGGGGCAGAGAGATCCTAACACTGAGAAATAGGGGAACAGGCAGAGGAACAGAAGAGGTGAGCGTGGCTGGGTGCAATGGCCTTGAGCTTGGAGCTCCTGGTTGGCCCCTGGGCCTCCCCAGGCACTAGGTACATGAGCTTCGTCAAGTTATCTAACCTTTCCAGAAATGAACTCGAAAGCAGCAATATCCCTCCCAGGATGTTGTGAAGAATGCCTGAGCTCATCCAGGTAAGTGGACTAGCAGGGTATCATAGGATCAAGGAAATACTGGCGAACTATTAACCATGCTGCTGCTGCTGCTGTTAAGTCGCTTCGGTCGTTTCCCACTCAGTGCGACCCCATAGACGGCAGCCCACCAGGCTCCCCTGTCCCTGGGATTCTCCAGGCAAGAACACTGGAGTGGGTTGCCATTTCCTTCTCCAATGCATGAAAGTGAAAAGTGAAAGTGAAGTTGCTCAGTTGTGTCCGACTCTTCACGACCCCATGGACTGCAGCCCACCAGGCTCTTCCATCCATGGGATTTTCCAGGCAAGAGTACTGGAGTGGGGTGCCATTGCCTTCTCCGATTAACCATGATTGAGTTCTTATTAAAAGCCTCAAATCCCCACCTCAAAGCCCCAGCTTGGGTCTCAGTTCTAGTCCCCAGCTGGTGTCTCCCCCTCTCTCACCCTTTTTTCACTACCTGTAAAGTGAAAGGTTTTGAACAGATTCAGAGGTTTTCCTCCAGGCAGGGGAGAGAGGACGAATGTCATTCAGGGCCCAGAGTGTTTGTTCTGACTTCGAAGTTCAAGGCCATTCAGTCAACCCCCGGAAACGCTGATACCATCCCTCAGGAGATGGGCACCTACAGGCGGTGGCTACACATGGAAACGCTTTGGAGACAGAGAAAAATAGAGAAGCTCTGAGAATCTTCCAGTGAGCTGGGAAGTCCCATGGGTGGGAACTTTCTGAGAAAATCAGATTGGACAGGGCATTATGGAAAATAGGATTCCTGCTCCCCCACCCCCCGCAGTATTAACAGAGCTAACTTATGATATTATTCAGCAGGCTAGCTTCTGGGAATATATCTGAAGGAAATGAAATCAGGATCTTGAAGAGATACCTGCAGTTCAGTGTTCACTGTACATAATTCACAATATCCAAGACATGGAAGCAACCTAAGTGTCCATCACGAGATGAATGGATAATAGGAATGGTATGTGGCACATGTGGAAGCTCAAAAAAAAAAAAAAAAAGCTGATTTTATAGAAACAGAATGTTTAATGGTGGTTTCTGGGGGCTGGGAGAAATGGAGAAATATGAGTCAAACGGTATAAGATGCACCCAGTTATAAGATGCCTAAGCACTGGGGCTCTAATACACAGCATGAGGACTATAGTTGATAATGGTATTACAGCCTTGAAACTTGCTGAGAGTAGATCTTAAACACTCTCACCACCAAAAAAAAATAAAAGGAATTAACTATGTAAGGTGATGGATGTGTTAGTTATCTCAATTCTTGATCGTGGTCTTCATTTCACAATGCATATGTATATTAAAACATCACGTTGGACTATTGAAATATACACAATTATATTTGTCAATTACCTTTCAGTGAAGCTGGGGTGGGGGGCGGAAATCCAAGTCCCCATCTTAAAAAAAAAATTAACAAGGACTGGACAGGAGTGAGGAAACCTGAGTTCTAGGGTGGCATGGATGAGTCCACCGACAAAGTCTCAGTGTTCTCATCCTTCAGGGACAGAACAAGGCACCACTTGGCCGCAGTGAGACGACCTCAGGAGGGTGCTTGCATCCGGAAGAGGCAAGACTCCTGCACATGTGACTGGGGTCCGAGAAGTGTGCTCACTTCAATCACTTCCCAACCCAGGGACGGAACCAGAGTCTCTTGCATTGTAGGCAAATTCTTTACTGTCTGAGTCATGAGGGAAGCCCCCCAAAAAGAAAACTAGTATTCTCACCTGAAAAATTCCACGGACAGAGGAGCCTGGCAGGCTACAGTCCACGGAGTTGCAAAGAGTTAGACATGATACAAGGCTTCAGGAAAGAGATCTATCACCTTTAAGAACATTGATGCAAAGGCCCCCCAAAACGTATTTACAAATTGAATCTAGCAGTATTTAAAAATTTGAATACATAGCAACCAAGAGACCTTTATTCTGGAAATGAAAGGCTGGTTTGATTTTATAAAATCTATCAATGTAACCCACCATGTTGACATTTTAAAGAAGAAGTGCCACATGATCACATCGATTGATGAAGAAAAATCATTTGACAAAATTCTACACTCACTGATTTAAAAACTCCTAGTAAACTAGGATTGGTGTTCTCGCCTGGAGAATCCCAGGGACAGCGGAGCCTTGGGCTGCTGTCTATGGGGCTGCACAGAGTCGGGCATGCCTGAAGCAACTTAGCAGCAGCAGCAGTAAACTAGGACCAGGTGGCAATAGTGGGAAAGAACCCGCCTGCCAAAGCAGGAGTCATCAGAGACACAGGTTCAATCCCTGGGTGGGGAAGATCCCCTGGAAGAGGAAATGGCAACCCACTCCAGTATTCTTGCCTGGAGAATCCCATGGACAGAGGAGCCTGGCGGGCTACAGTCCATAGGGTCGAAAACGGTCAGACATGACTCACAAGACTTAGCACAGCACAGCAAACTAGAAATAGAAGGGAATGTCTTCAGCCTGATAAAGGACATCTATGAAAAGTCTACAGCTAACATTCTTTGAATCTTAAAATACAAGGAACAAGCAGGCTGGAGTTGTTGAGGACCCAGGGGCAGGGTGACACTGGTTAAAGACCTTGAACTGATGAGGGAGCTCAGAAAGCAGAAGTCTGACAGAGAGGAGAGAATGCCCATGGGGGACAGAAGAGGGGGGCCAAATGCTCTGGCTGTGTTCCAGAGACCCTCAGAGGAGACACACCTCCCACTGCCAGGCGCTTTATATGCCATGTCATTTAGTCCTTGAAACCACCCAGAGCAGATGAAGCTGTGATCCTCAGTTTACAGATGCAGAAATTGAGGCTCAGCTGGGCAAATCACACCCCACAGATCCTACCGATGATGGTCGGCAGTGCCTAGACTTGGAGAAGGGGCAGCAAATGGAACTGCATCTCAAGCCAGAACTCTTGTCTTCTGCTGCCCACAAGTATCGGCTTCAGCTTCTTGCATAAAGTATCTAGCAAGCACAAAACCTACTGGTTAAAGTTATCTTCCCTGATTAAGGCTGTTGGTGAAAGTGTACTTGTGATTCCAAAAGGCTGTGTGAATTTCACACCTTGCACTTCTTGGTGGGACTCAGGCTCCGCCAAGAAAATCATGAAGCTACAGCTATCACCAAAGCCCAAGTTCTCAGACTATACATAGTCTCCAGCTGTCGATCCATGGGAATTTGCTGCTCACTTGGTCCTACAGAGGCTCTCCAGGCTGCTGCATTAGGAACGAGGGACAAGGATGAAACCTCGATCCATGGGTGTGCAGTGACCAGACCTGCTGCTGCCAAACCCAGATTCCAGTCCTTGATCTGCTCTCATGAGCTGTGTGACCTTGGCATGGAGGACACTAAGCTCCTCCTTGCCTCAGTTTTGTTATTTCTTTAAATGGGAGATAAAAATGCTTTCAGGCTTCTCAGGTGGCTCAGTGGTAAAGATATTGCCTGCCAATGCGGGAGACACAAGAGACGTGGATTCTATCCCTTGATCAGGAAGATCCCCTGGAGAAGGAAATGGCAACCCACTCCAGTATTCTTGCCTGAAAAATCCCATGGACAGAGGAGCCTGGTGGACTACGGTCCCTTAGGTCAAAAAGATTTGGACACAACTGAGCGACTAAGCAGCAAAAAAAAGCCTTCATGATATAGTTACTAACTGTCTGACCATAGCAAATGCCCAGTGATGATTATGACAACAGGCTCTCAGCCAGACAGGGGTCCTCTACTTGACCTGAACATGGATGATCACAGGGTGGCTGAACGGTTCCTCTGAAAACGTGGACACATACAGGTAATCAACATCTTCTTTCTTGTCCATGTGCAGGGAGCCCAGCAGCTCAGAGGATCCCTGGAAGAGCCTGGAAGCTCTGAACCTGAGGCTAAAGGACAAGAGCAGACAAGGGGCAGCACCCACTAAGGAACTAGACCCGGATGGAGCTACCTCCAGCCTTGGGGAGAAGTTCCCATCCAATACTCGTCTTCTGGGGAGCGATTTCCCTCCTCCTTCTGGGAAATGAAAAAGCAGCCAGATGCATGCTTTTAAAAATAAACTATGCAAGAGAAAGAAGCAGAATATCATGTGTTTTGCTCCCAAACCAGTCTGAAATATCTGAGAACCACAGAAAACCGTCAGGACTCAGCAGAGCTCTTAAGGTTTGTTTCAACATTTGGGGTGAAAAACAAAGGGATTCAAATCTGTACTTAAAAGCTGTCATGGGGCATTTGGGATTGCCATAACAATAAGCATGTTTCTCCATCAAAAGAGAAAGGCAGATCGGGCCCCATATAAAAAACAGCACCGCTAATTGGAGCCCACAGAGGAAGTATTTGAGATCACCAGGACGAAGCTGTTCTATCATTTACAATGATTAGGAAGAGGGGGTTTGCCCTGTGGCCAAGTGAAAAGAGATTTTTATAAACACGTAGAGCTTAGAAGTTTAAATCGAACACTCGGGAGCCAGACAGCCAAGGTTTGAGATCTGGTTCCACCACTTCTATGCGACCCTGGGCAAGTGACTTACCCTCACTGGGCTTCTGTTGGATTTTATGAAAATTAAATGAGCAAATATTTGTTAAGCATCATGTCTGGCTTGCAGTAAGTGCTATGAAGTGTTTGTAAAATAATAATATTTAAAATTAAAGGTGGAAAATTCGCAGTGCTTTTGAAGCCTTTTCTCACATCCGCTGGGCTTTTTACATTTCAGTTTTATCAGTGTTGATTCCTTCAGGATCTCTCAAGTACAAGATGAATGCGTTGTGAATTGCATTTCTAGCTCAATTCAACTTTTTTCCCTTGGGGTCTTACTCCATGATAAAAGTTGGGGAAGGGACTCTTACTTTTAAAGATTTGTCGGGTTCTTCACAGGAAAGTTCTGATCAAGAGGGTTTTATCATCTGACAAGCCTGGGAACCACTAACTCAAGCTGAATTCCTCCTTAATCAGTCTTAATCAGTAGGAATCAGGGTTTGGCCAGCTGCTTTCTTTGGTACCAGGATTTTGCCCACCCCCCTGTCATCCAAAAACAAAAGAGAAGGGACTCTCAGGCACAAAACTCCCTTAGGAAATGTGGGGCGGGAGTTTCTAGGGAAGGAACCAGGAGACCCTCCTAGAATTTTCATTCCACCTGTGAGCTTAGTTTAGAGAAAACCTCGTACCATTGCAGCCGCACGTAAGAGGACTTCCCTGGTGAGTAGAGCACCCACCAGCCATGAATCTGACCCTTTCAGCTCTTAGGGCAGTGGGTGAGGCTGGCCACTCCAACTTGCTACTGGGTGCTGGCACTCAGAACATCTCTGAGAAGCACTGGCCAAAAGAAGTCCCTTCGGCATGGGACCCTGGTCCTCCCGGGCACCGGGGAGGTGTTAGGTCAACAATGAGGGATGAATAGTGCTTGTCAGCAGCCTGGGTTCAGCCCGCAGGTGTGGATCCCTGTACCAGGGCCACAGGTACAGAGCCTCACACCAACCAAGGTCATCTCTGAACTGACTGAGTCCCATAACAACTGTTGCCAAAAGCCTCTCTGATCCTTACCAGCCAGCTCCCTGATCCCATATTAGGTAAAAATGCCCACCCCAGTGCACATCCTTCAGTGCCCTAACCAATCACCTAATGCCACCCTTCCGGCAGGAATTTTCTTTGTCTCGCAGTTATCCAAATTGCCTACTAACCCACAGAAAGCGCTCGCCCTCCCCTGAGCCGTTCCACTGTTCCCTAACAGCATCCCGTCAACTCTCCTTGGTCTGTCAGGAGGTTGCCCACTGTAATTGCAACACCCACTTTATCTCTGCTCTTTGCTCTTAATAAACTCCTTTCTGCAGTACTCTGCTTCTGGAAATTCTTTTCCAACCCTGCTTAGATGACCACAATCCCAGGGAGGATCACTGAGGAGCACGTGGACCAGCCATGCTCCACCCTGGCACTGAGCAAAATCCGTGTAGGGCTTTTCAGTTTCACATATCCATCTCGTTGCATTCTGGATTGCATGTCTTTCCTCTCCCCACACTCACCGCTCTCAGAAGGGTCCCATAGCCTGGACTCCATGAACCTCCTGCCCTCCGCATTGGTCAGCCAGTGAAACCACAACCCAGTTGCTGACCAGCTGCCAAACCACAGCCGCCGGCACCTGCCACCGAGCTGGCCGAGTGGCCTGGCTCCATTCCCAGCCTGTGCAGCTGGGAAAGAATGAGTCAGCAGTGTCTTGCCTCCTTGGCCTTAGGCGGAGCGTGGCCTAAAGGCCACAAAAAAGTACAAAAAGTACGTGACTTGAGGATGGCTCCTGTGGAGAACACACTGAGACTCAAAGTCTCAGCGACGGGAAAAAACCTTAGAGCTTTCTTGCTCAGACCCTCTTCATGTGCTCAGGGAGCTCAGACTCTGGACCCACATGGCATGACCCACCTGTGTGACCCTGAGCAAGTTAATGGCTTCCCATGCCTCAACTTTCCCATCTGTAAAATAGGGATAATAATAGTACTTACCTTACAGGGTTGTTGGGAAAATTAGATGGTTGGTTTCTGTACAGTGCATGTGGCACATAGCAACACCTGACGTTAGCTGCTGTTGTTATTATTTAGAGAAATCCCTTCCCCACTAAAGGCTTTTCCAGGGATGTGATGATTTCAACCTCCAGTGGCAGTAACCCACATACCTGGCTTTAAGTGGTCTCTCCCTGGGCCTGTATTCTAAGAGGCAAACCGTGGACAAGACAGAGGCCCGCCCAGCCTCCACCTCTCGTGAAGACTTACAAGGAGGCACCACAGCCCCTGAACCTTTCTTGACATGTCTGGGTCTATTTTGGAGACCAACAGAAGCTACAGGTGTCCACTTGCTGCGGTACATGCATGAGTGCTAAGTCACTTCAGTCTTGTCTGACTCTTTGTGACCCCGTGGACTGTAGCCCACCAGGTTCCTCTGTCCATGGGATTTTTCAGGTAAGAATACTGGAGTGGGTTGCCGTGCTCTCCTCCAGGGGATCTTCCCGACCCAGGGATCAAACCCGCATCTTCTGCAGCTCCTGCATTGCAGGCAGATTCTTTACCACTGAGCCACAGGGGAGGCCCCCATTTGCTGTCAGGGAAGTTCAAAAGCCAAGGTCAGACCGGCACTGATTTTAGCTGCGTCTTCCACCATCTTATGGCCTGAGCAAGGCTGCAGTTACCTCACTTCCCTGAGACCCTGGAAGGGGTTGAGATGTAACCCCCTGAAAAAAAGCCAAGTCTTTCCCAGAACCTCAGGATGTGACTTAATTTGGAGATAGGATGGTTGCAGGTATAATTAATCAAGATGAGGATGTATTGGAGAAGGGCAAGTCCTAAACCTGGTACGACTGGTGTCGTTACAAGAAGGGAAGACACGGAGTCACAGACCCAGAGGGAAGGTGACCACGTGATGACAGAGCCAGAGGTTGGAGTGAAGCGTCTCCTAGTCAAGGATGGCTGGTGACAACGGAAGGTGAGAGAAAGGCAGGGAACAGACTCTTCTAGAGCCTTCAGGGAGATCACGGTCCTGCCTACGAATTGACCTTGGACTTCCAGCCTCCAGCTCTGCGAGAGAATCAGAGTCTGTTGTTTCAAGTGCCCTGTCTGCAGGTAGGGGTGGCCCAGTCTGGACAGGCCCCCGGGCCTCAGTCCCCACCCGCAGGCTTGTCTCCCGCTGTGCTCTGCATCTCTCTTGGCATGTCTGGGATCATTCGTTCTTCAGGTTTGTCCAAACCTTTCCTCTCAAAGGCTTCTCTGTTCTCACTTGCTGGTGGCCTCCCTCCTTCTCTGAGAAGCAGTGACTTTGGGGCACCAAGTCCCAGAAAATGAAGGCCCTTTCAAGGCTGTCTTCTTTCCTAGGATGTTCCTGGAAGTCTGACAACAGGTCTCTGGCCCTAAATGCGGGACGCCAATTACAGAACATGGCAGCTCTCTCCCATGCCCACATCCACCAACAAGCAGAGGGAGGGGATGAGGACCAGGGAGGGGAGCTGAAACTCTACAGGGACAGTGATCTGGCGTGCTGCCTGGGGCCTCAGATAGGAGACAGTTGGCTGTCAGAATGTTGCTTTGCCACTGCTAAGCTGTGCAACCTTGAGCAAGTCACATCTCCTCTCTGGGCCTCCATCTCCCTGTCTTTCCAAGAAGGAGCTGAGTTGAGTGACATCAATGGCCCCACAGTGCCTGTTGCTGAGGATAGCAGATACCCCTGGAAGCCACCCTCCCTCTCTTCCCACCCGTAGATGACATGGCAGCCCTGCTGCAGGACAGAAATGACAGTGTGGTCATGGTCCCCAGATCAGAAGATATTAAGGGAGAGACCTCAAAGACAACACCCAGCAGAGAGGATCAGGCAGACCTGGGACAGACAGGCCCCCTTTTGGGTGAATCCAGCTTCTCTGCTAATTGTGCGGAGACGGGAAGCCCTGTTTCTTTGCAGTGGCTTTTGTGTTAAAACCTGGGCCTGCTTACGAAAATAATCACACACAAAAAATTCTCCTCGCCTCCCACTCTACACCCCCAGGCCTTCAGCTTTCTTGGAGAGGGAGGGGCTGAGAGAGTTCTGGAGAGCTAGAATCAAAGGCAGTAGAGAGGACCAGAGGGAAAGCAACCACAGAAAGAGAGAAAGAAAACCAGTGAGGAGAGGCTTGCTGGGAAGGAGTGGGGAGGTCGGCGAGGGAGCAGGAACCATGGCGGCACTTCCTCTGGGCTTTCCCACGCTCTGCCTCGTGCGGTCCTTGTGTCCCAGTCTCTCTCCTCCATTTCTCCTCCTTAGCTCTCTCCTTTCTCACAGTTTCCTCCAACATCCTCCCACACTCTCTTCTTCCTTCCTGTGATGGCCTGAATTGTGTCCCTCAAGATTCCTGTGTTGAGGCTCTAACCACACCCCCCCAGTACCTCAGAATGTTGCATTTGGAGATGGGCTCTTTTTAAAAAGGTGATAAAGTTAAAATGAGGTCACTAGCATGGACCCTGATCCAATAAGAGTGGTGTCCTTACAAGAAGAGGAGATTAGAACACAAATGTGAACAGAGGGAGGGTGACATGCAGACACAGCTAGAAAACAGCCATCTGCAAGCCAAGGAGACAGACCTTGGGTTTCTACCAACCCTACAGCTTGGCCTTGGACTTCCAGCTTCCAGAAGTAAGGGGAAATAAACCTGTGTTGTTTAAACCTGTGGTTCTAGGTCACAGATGCCCAGCAAATTGATGCACTCCTGCCCTCCCCTCTTTCTTCCCAGCTGCCGCACCACCACCACCATGCCATTACCACAGCTGTCCACTGCAGTGACTGCCAATTCCTATGACATCAGGAGCAAGAGAACTTCCCAGGAGCCAGCTGATTTGGTTCTGGGCCATGCAAGCCACTGACTCGCCATGTGGCCTTGAGGAACTCACTTGTTCTCTCTGGGCCTTTTTCTCCTCTAAATTCTACCCAGGTATTAATTACCTGGCTTGTTAGGAGAGTCTCATTTAATTTCAATGTGACAACTACTTGTTAAATGGTGAAAGAATCACAATGAAAGTTGTTATTTGTGTGGCTAGAGTGGCAGGTGGCGGGGGGGCGGGGGGGTGGTGCGGCGGTGGGGGAAGAGCTGCCAAATGCATTCCAACAAGTGAACAGCCCATAGATACTCTTGTTTTCTACAACATAAAGGATATTCCAGGACTTGGGACAAAAAGCTAAGATGCTAAATGTTTCGACTTAGTTCTGATTTAACACTCTTCAGACGCAGTCGTCCAGCTTTGTGGACAGGCAGTGTGGATTCTTCCCGGCCCCACTCTGACTTCATAATGAATGGTCTTTGACTCAGCTCTGAACTTGACAGTGAAGCAGGGAGGTGGGTCTGCACACAGCCTGGGAATATATTGGAATCATGAGAGCCCACGAGGCAGCATGTAAGAAAATGGACTTTTATTCACATTGTGTGGTTCATTTCCTCCAGGATGCCGAGCACAGGGAGGAAAACGCTGGGTGATCTTCACTCGGTCTCTCCCCGCTCTTTGAACCTGGGTTTGCCCATCTGTAACATGAGCTGGTGGAATGAAATGACCTGTCGGGTTCCCCAGCCCCCTACCCGTGAGGCACTTCCAGAGTCTATCATTCAGAGTTCCACCGGTTATCACCGCAAAGAAGGAGTGAAGCTGGTGGCTTCAGGGAATTCTAGGTTTCCAGTTTCCAGTCCAAAAATAAACAGCCTTCCAAGTTCAAAGAGAAGTGCCTTTCACAGGGAGGGCTCACTCGACAGCACAAGGCTTGTGGGAGGAAGGTTTCAATGAGCTGAATGTGAAGGCATTAAGCCATATGAAATGACTTTGCCTTAAAATACACAACTCTGCCAGCGAGAGGGAAACGCTCCAGGCACAATGTGGCTGAGACTTTAGCAAACCCAGAACATGTGGCTTCTTAGCCAAACCCTCGGCCCCCACTCTCCACCCCTGCAGCCTCACGCAGAGTCAGAGTGACACACAATCCTCATTGGTTCCCAGGCAGAGACTTGAGGATCCCAGAGTGTCTGAGATGGATGCTGAGTGGGACTCGCAGGATTTGTCCAGGGACATCCTCGGTTTCTCCGAGCATCCTGGTGTAATTATTAATAGCACCCCTCTCACACTTGAGTCGGAGTGTGCAAGATATATTATATAGTCACCCTCTCCAGAAGGATTATGTGCTGCAGAATATGTAGCCAGGAGACCAAGGCTGTCAGTTTTACATCTTGTTAAGCCATTACTTGGAAACCTTCTACAAACACAGGTTGCTAAGTCACTTCAGTCGTGTCCGACTCTTTGTGACCCTGTGAATTGTAGCCCACCAAGCTCCTCTGTCCATGGATTTCTCCAGGAAAGAATGTTAGAATGGGTTGCCATTTTCTTCTCCAGGGAATCTTTCCGAGCCAGGGATTGAACCTGAATCTCTTATGTCTCCTGCATTGGCAGGCAGGTTCTTTACCACTAGACAGTGTGGGACACCTGGGAAGCCCGCAAACAAGGAAGGTGGAATGGATATGAAATCAACAAAAAAATGGAACCTGCATCTCGTGCTTGTCCCAGATTGGACAGAGCTGCTTACAGACATCTTAGCATAGCCTTCAAGGCTGTGAATAACTTTTCTCATTTCTTCTACTACTCTCCTTTCCCTAATCCCATGCAACTATAAACCAAAAAAGAGAGAGAGAGAGAGACTTACTCTATTCCTATTTAGCATAGGTTAAGTATACAGATGATTGGTGAACAGCTGGAGAGAAACGAGATGAGTGCTGTGCTCTGGGAACCAGAGTATGAGCTTGAAGAATAAGTTATTTTACATTTCATTTCCTTCCTAAGAGGTTCCCTGGCCTGAGATAGCAGAAAGATTCAGTGGATGAAATGAATCCACACTTCAGCTAGACATTTGACAAAGTAGGTCATGTTCTCCTTATGGACAAGTTGGAAAATGGCATGGCTGCAAGGTTCACTTGCTAGTGATCCAAAGAGAACCAGACAGAGGGCCTCACCTGGGCTCAGTGCTCAGCAGCAATTGAATTAGTGCTGCGACAGGAAGTGGGCAGAGGGCTAGTCCGGTGTGGATGAACCACCACTGGAGGAAAGGTGACCTCAAGGATAGAAATGTTAGGATCCAAGGGATCTGTGAAAGCTGGTGATGGTTCGACCAAGAGGCTATGAATGTGCAACCTATCTCCCTGTTCCAGTCTAAGGACCCAAGCAGGAGGTGCTGGAGGAAGATTGGGAGCTTCCATCAGCACAAGGCCAATGTCAGTCCCCAGGGATGGGGCAACACCAAGCTAAGGCCAGCACACGCTGCATGGATTGAATTTCAATGCCCAGAATGAGAACCTAGGAGACTCCACCCAGAGTCTGGACAGGCCCCACCTGTGATAAGGGACCCAGAGGTTAGTGTCAAGCAGATCAAAGACAAACCCCTCAGAGAAGGGAGCGTGAGGTGGACAAGCTGGAATATACAGTGGGCAGCATGGGTGAAATATACAGGGGGGTGGTTTCAGCTCCGTGTAAGGGAGGATTCCAATGATCAGAGCCTTTAACGGCTGGCACGGTCTGCCTTGATACGTGGTGAGCTCCCCATCACCGGAAGCATGCGAGCACATGCAGGGGAACTACAGCCTGCACGTTGCTGGGGGCAGGAGGACTCGACCCATCACTGGGAAAAGTGAGACCATTCGTTGTCAGGGTCACTTCCAACTCGGAGCATGCCACGTAGCGGGCACTCAGAAATATTTACTGAATCAACACGTGGGTGATGGAACTACTCAACCAGGGACTCCATACCTCCCAGACCAGGACCGCAATCGGACTGGTGAGCCACTTCTTCCTCCATCAACTGAGAGGGATTTTGCTTTCCCTCCTCACTTCTTGGGGCTGTTACGAACATCGCATTAAAACAGAATTTTATGTCGTGATGATCTAATTAATGGGCATGAATTTTGCTTTGAAAGAAATGTACAAGGCACCATATAAAGACCACAGCTGTTTGTAAAAGTCAGCCCCGGAATGGAAGTCTCACAGCAAGCGTAGCCTTCCCATCATAACAATTCTGACAGGAGAGGGACCCCCAAAGAATTTGGCTCCAGCCTTTTCAAGGAAAAGACATGGAAGTCTTCAAAGAGAGATAAAGTAATTTGTATTTATATGAAGTCAGTAAATTCTCTTTTTTTCCTCCCCAGTTCCCACAATTTAGCCAGTTAAAAGAACCCTATTACAAAACAAACCACTCTAAATAAAGAGAGGAAGTCAGTCGCAGCGTAGACCTTGTTTAAAGAAATCATTTCAAATCCCACACAAGAAAAACATACACCGACCCTGATAAATGCTCTGGAAGCCGGCGGGGCCGGGGAGGCGCGCGAGGCCATCTGGGGCAGAAACATAAACACCCGCGTGCAGAGCGGAAAAGTGTGGTCGCACCCCGGTCCCTGTGGCCACAGGATGGCCTGGCAGGAGGGCACCCAGAGGCTGCGAGTCTGGCACGGCGGGTAGGGGAGGTGAGAGCCCTGGACACTGTGCCTGCCAGAACCCAGACCACATAGATCGAGACTAGAAGGTCCTCCATAGAATTCTCCAGGGGGCATCAGCAAACTCAGAAGAAACAGCAATTTCTCTCTACCCTAGGCCGAGGAGGCAGAGATATGACCTGGGTGGAAAAAGCTCCAAGCCTCAGGCTTGGCTCTGAGCCCCTGTGAGACGCGGTTTCCTGACCTGCCAGAGCCTGGTGAGAGTCCCAGCCTCAGACCCGCCTTGTCATGTCTGTGGTAAGTGCTGAGCCTGGAGGGGTTCCACTAAAGAAAGGTCTTTCTACATTGAGTGCCATCACTGGGCCCAACCCACAGCACCCCAACTTCAAACAAAACCTCAGCAGCCACCAGCCCCTTGAACATCCTCCGGGCCCTGAACATCCCAAGGTTTTAACTTGGCAAAGCCGGTTCTCTCTGCTTAGAAACATCCCCCTCTCATCCTAACACCTTCCCGACTCCACTGTCCCTGCCCTGTGAGCCTGGTCTGAAACTCTAGGACAGAGTGAGCTGCTTTCTCTGGATTTTCCATCATTTTCTAGTTCATCACAGTGGATTGCCAAGAGCCATTTTCTAACATCTCCTGTGCTAGGTCGTGAGTGACTCAAGGGCGGAGGGGAAGCTTTGACTTCTCAGTGACTCCTCAGAGCAGGAAGAAGGGGCCAAGGACACAGGAAGGGACAGCAGGCAAAGGGCCTGGGTTCCGTGAGGCAAGATGTGGGAGGATGGATGGAACAAAGGAGAAAACGGAAGCAAAGGACCCGAAGGCCGGGGCTCCTGGTGACTCCTTTGACTTCAGCCTCTCCCTGACCCCAACACCCCACACCCGTGTCTGCAGCACAAGTGGCTTCCTCTCCTAGAAGACACCCCTGTTCTTAGTACTATCATTTGCCCCACCTTGCAAATTCCCTTTCCTCCAGGAAACCTTCCCCAGCCTTGGGTCAAGTTCGTCCCCTTCAGCTTGGAGCTTCCTCCAGAGGCGCCCCCGTCACAGCTCCTCCCTTGCTTCCTAGTAGCTTGTAAGCCATGTAGGTCATTGCTACCCTGGCCATTGTTGTCACCAAAGATTCCCGAGGACCCTCAGCAAAGATCACTGGTCCTCCGGACCCTCCCAGCAACCGCGGGAAGCAATTGGTCAGGGCCGCGTGAAGGGGTGGTACGCCTGCCCCACGCCCAGCCCACGGGGCTTCAGACAGATGCCCCCAAACTCCTTTCTCATGTACCCACGTTGTCTCAATGTTGTTCCCAAACACACCAAATTTAGCAGCAGCCACCCCGTGTTCCCTCTACCAGAGCAACACCAGAGAGGGCCAATCTGGAGCCCAGGATGCAATGTTCAGCTGGCGACAGAAGGTGTGAAGACGTGCAATTAGATCCCTGTTAAAACGTTTCAGTAATTTCTCCACTGCAGAATCGATCGCTCTTGTTTATGCAAATTCCCTCTGTTACTAGAAATGCTTGTTTCTCTAGCTTTGAGCCGAGACGGGTGCAAAACCGGAAGCCTCAGTTACTGCGAGGGATTGTGAAAAAAACACCTGGTGTGTAGTAGACTTACGAAATGGTTATGTGCATGTACGCTAAGTCACTTCAGTCAAGTCCAACTCTTTACAATCCTATGGACTGTATGGGATTATTGGGGAAAGTCCAACAATTTACCAGTGGTCCATCTTCCATCATGGAACCCCCAAACCTGCCTCCCTGGATACTTGGGCCCTTGAGGGAACTCCACCCCTGGGATAGGAGTCAAGCCCTGTTGTCATGGCAGCAGGCTCTGCCCTTACTCAAGACACAAATCTTCAACTGGTAAAGACTTCACCCTTCCAAGGAATGTTGCCAATGACTCCCTAAACCTAGAGAGGTTTTTCCTAACACAAATGTATTTTTCTGGAATTTCTAAGGACCAGATAATTTTCCCTTGGTATATAAGATCAGCCCATAGACCTCTGGTTGTTTAGTTACTAAGTTGTGTCCCACTCTTTTTTTGCTACCCTATGGACAGTAGCCCACCAGGCTCTTCTGTCCATGGAATTCTCCAGGCAAAAATACTGGAATGGGTAGCCATTTTCTTCTCCAGGGGATCTTCCCAACTCAGGAATCAAACCTAGGTCTCCAGCATTGCAGGCAATTTTTTACCACTGAGCCGCCGGGGAAACCCATAGCTGGGGGAAAATAGCTTTCTCCTGCTGTGTGCTCACCTCACTGTATTGTTCTGAATCTTGGGACCCTTTTCCTTTCTCAGCCCAATAGGGAGCTCCCCAAGGGCAGAAATCAAGCTGTTTTTGCCTCTGCATGGTGTCAGGCGCGGGTCCTGGCCTCAACATTTCCAGTTGAATAAGTGAGCGCTGCTCCCTACTCACAGGACACAGCTTTGACCTGGAGATGCTTTTGTATCCCAAGGAGGTCATAGTGCAGAAACAGGGCTGCAAGAACTTTTAGGTGGGTAGACATTCACCAAGGATGTCTAACTGCTGACTTTGCTGGGTGCTGGGACAGGATCCAAACTATACAGTCCTTGACTTGGGGAGCTCACAGTCATTTCCATGGAGTTAGAGCTGCTGTGGAGGTTCCAGAAACAGATTTTCAGAGACCAACATCTCATTTTGCAAGAAAGCGTGGAGAGGGGTGGGCCTCCGTCATGCAGTGAACAGCAGGGCCAAGGCTCCAGTTCAGACATCTGTGCTCACAAGGCACATGTCTACTTGCCACTGTCTGTTATCTCTGGGTAATCCATGAGGTATTATGTAATTAATTCAAATACTTATTAAATGCCAACGATAAGTACGCCTCTGTGCCCTGAGCTGGGGATGTACTGGGAGCCTGCAGACACTGGATGTGTCTTCCTGGGGCTTACCACCTGGTAGGCGGACAGACATGCCAAAGAGAACTTGTGAGTAATCTATGCTGTTAGGAGGGCATCAGGGTGTTGGCGGAAGGCAGTCGCGAGCATCACCTGAGGGTCTTCTGCATTCATTCACTCTCTCATTCATTTCATTCCTTCTGTAACCACTTGGGCTTCCCAGATGGCACTAGAACCCACCTGTCAATGCAGGAGACATAAGAAATGCGGGTTCCATCCCCAGGTCAGGAAGACTCCCTGGAGGAGGGCAGGGCAACCCATTCCGGTATTCTTGCCTGGAGAATCCTGTGGACAGAGGAGCCTGGCGGGCTATAGTCCATAGGGTCACAAAGAGTCAGACTCAACTGAAGCAACTCAGCCTGCAAGCACGCATGAACCTCAGAAGGGACTTTCTTAGAAGGATGTCAGGAGCTTCACGTAGAGGACAGGTGACTAGGGAATGAACAGACAGAGCTCCAAGGCTTGGGAAGTAGAAGGCAGGACACACAGCGGCTCCCTCTCAGTGGAGAAGGTCAGAGATGCCCTTTTCTGCAGCTTTGCCCACCAGGGCCACCCGAGGGACCTGAAACCTCTCCCTTTGGCCCTCACCCAGGAGCCACTGGGATTCAAAGACTGGGGAGACAGCATCTAACTCCCTGTTCCCTGCTCTACAGGCAGGACAGGGAAAATCCAGACCATAAGCTTCAAGAGTGGGAAGCTTCCTTCCCACTTCCACAAAGGCCACACATTCCAGGAAAAGTAGCCACCCCAATGGGAAAGTGGGTTGTTATCTGGAGGGGACATTGGATCTTAGCAGACAAGAGCATCACAGGGCCACATCAGACTCTGCCTCTTTTTAGGAAGTCTGAGGTTCTACTCCATTTGCAGCTGGTCCAGAATAGTCTCTCCGAATTTTGCTGAAATGGGAGCTCCAGTACTTTGGCCACCTGATGGGAAGAGCAAACTCATTGGAAAAGACCCTGATGCTGGGAAAGATTGAGGGCATGAGGAAAGGGGGGCAATAGAGGATGAGATGGTTAGATAGCATCCCCGACTCAATGGACATGAATTTGAGCAAACTCTGGGAGACAGTGCAGGAGAGTCTGGCAGGCTGCAGTACATGGCATCACAAAGAGTTGGACACAATTGATCGACTGAACAATAACAACAAAATTTTGCTGAATGAGTAAACGAATGAAAAAAGAAATCTGTAAGATGGAGATAGTGCTTTCTCCCTCTTTTAGGTTATTGTGAGCATTAAGTAAGATAGTTTGTGAAAAGAACATAGGAGACTATCCAGCAGAAGCAAACACTCACTAAAGGCTAGCAGTGAATATCCATTTCAGCACATCAGCACAGTATTGCCTTGGTGGGCGCTGTGTGCCATATGGACAGGAGGGATGCGCAGGAAAGGGACTCCAAGGCCAGCACATGACGTCTGTCACGTGAAAATGAGAGAGTGTCCACCTCACACTCAACAATCTGGCAAGAATAAAAAGTCTGACAGCATCAAGTACTGGTGATGATAAGCAAGTGGAACTCATTTCTACTGTTGTAAGTACATGCAAACTTTTTGGCAATATCTAGCAAAACTGAAGATGGATACACCCTGTGATCCAGAAGTCCTATTTATCTATCTATACATACAAATACATATACAGACATACATATATAGATAGATAGACATAGATATACAGATTGAGTGAGTGTTACATGATCATTCGTGTCCAACTCTGTGGCCCCATGAACTGTAGCCCACCAGGCTCCTCTGTCCATGGGACTTTCCAGGCAAGAATACTGGAGTGGATTGCCATTTCCTTCTCCAGGGAATCTTCTTGACCCAGGGATTGTACTCAAGTCTCCTGTGGCTCCTGCATTGACAAGCAGATTCCTTACCACTGAGCTACCTAGGAAGCCTATATACATATTAATATATATACACACACACACACACACACACACACACACACACATCCAAAGAAAAATTTATAAGTGGATTCCATAAAAGGAAAAATCAAGGGAGAAACTTAAATATAAAACAATATGAATGTAGGAACTCCCGTGGTGGTCCAGTGGCTAAGATTCAGTGCTCCCAATGCAATGGTTCAGGGAACTAGATCCCATACGCCTTAGCTAAAGATTCTGCATACTCCAATGAAGATTCAGCACAGCCAAATTAAAAAAACAATATGGGTATAGATGAATAAACTGTAATAGAGACATATTATGGCATATCATGGCATCCAGTCCCATCATTTCATAGCAAATAGATGGAGAAACAATGGAAATAGTGACAGACTTTATTTTCTTGGGCTCCAAAATGACTGCAGATGGTAACGGCAGCCATGAAATTAAAAGATGCTTGCTCCTTGGAAGAAAAGCTAAGGCCAATCTAGACAGCATATTAAAAAGCAGAGACATTACTCTGCTGACAAAGATCAGTCTAGTCAAATCTATGATTTTTCCAGTAGTCGTGTATGGATGTGAGAGTTGAATTATAAAGAAAGCTGAGCACTGAAGAAATGATGCTTTTGAACTATAGTGTTGGAGAAGACTCTTGAGAGTCTCTAGGACTACAAGGAGATCCAACCAGTCAATCTAAAGGAAATCAGTCCTGAATATTCATTGAAAGGACTGATGCTGAAGCTGAAACTTCAATACTTTTGCCACCTGATGGGAAGAACTGACTCATTGGGAAAGACCCTGATGCTGGGAAAAATTGAAAGCAGGAGGAAAAGAGGAAGACAGTGAATGCGATGGTTGGATGGCATCCCCGACTTGATGGATATGAGTTTGAACAAGCTCCGGGAGTTGGTGATAGACAGGGAAGCCTGGTGTGCTGCAGTCCGTGGGGTTGCAAAGAGTCAGACACTGCTAAGTGACTGAACTGAAATGAACTGAATGCAATGACTCAACTAAAGCCTGCATAAAAGCATGAATGAAACTCACACACAACTCAGAGCTTTATCCTTGCAGGACTTTTCTACACAAGGCAATCAGTCACAGAAATGATCATATATAAACAGAGTTATTTCCTCGTTTCTTAGGAAGACAGTAGAATATATCTGTTTTTTTTAATATTTCCATGTTTTCAGAAAAAGCTTTTGGCCCATTCAAATGAGTTGGGAAGCATGTCTATTTTATTTATGATTTAAAGACAAAAACAGTCTGTAAGTATCATCAGTTCTTACAATTGTAGATGAAGCCTAAGCCAAGGTCATGGGGTGGGCAGGATGGGGAGATGTTTTCCTCGTTACATGGCAAACACTGACACATATTATGAGAGCCCAGGCCAGTCATCACTGTCAGAATCCCCCAAGCCTGTGTGTTCCAGCTCTCTCCCAGTGGGCAGGGCAGAAGGCAGGCTTTTCAGAATCTTTCTGATAACTCATCTCCATACCCTTTCAATCTCTCTTCCTACATTAACCCAGCCAATTGTTAGGGCACATCCCTAAATTCTATCGGAGCATCCCAGGTGGTGCTAGTGGTAAAGAACCCGCCTGCCAGTGCAGGAGACATAAAGAGACATGGGTTCGATCCCTGGGTCAGGAAGATCCCCTGACGGAGGAAATGGCAACCCATTCCAGTATTCTTGCCTGGGAAATCCCATGGACAGAAGAGCCTGGTGGGCTACAGTCTATAGAGTCACAAACAGTCCGACACAACTGAAGCAACTTAGCACACACGCACACGAAATTCTATCTTCCCTTCAAATCTAGCCTCATACTTAGCAACACATAATATGGTCTCTTCTTGTCCTCAGATTCAGCTCAGGTATCTACACAGGCATGAACATTAGATGCTGGGGCAATGACAATATTGTGATAAAGATGCACTAAAGATGACTTCAGTTTAGGGATGGTACTCTCCAAGGTGTCTGTAGGACTTGGGTTGGTAAATTCAGCATGTGTGATAAATACTACCAATATGAATTAGTATGCATATGACAGAGAAATTGCAATGTGTACAGCAGGCAGTGATCAAGACCATCCCCAAGAAAAAGAAATGAAAAAAGGCGAAATGGTTGCCTGATGAGGCCTTATAAATAGCTGAGAAAAGAACAGAAGTTGAAGGCAAAGGAGAAAAGGAAAGATACACCCATCTGAATGCAGAGTTCCAAAGAATAGCAAGGGAAGATAAGAAAGTCTTCCTCAGCAATCAATACAAAGCAAAAGAGGAAAACAATAGAATGGGAAAGACTAGAGATCTCTTCAAGAAAGTTAGAGATATCACGGGAACATTTCATGTAAAGATGAGCACAATAAAGTACCGGAATGGCATGGACCTAACAGAAGCAGAAGATATTAAGAAGAGGTGGCAAGAATAAACAGAAGAACTATCCAAAAAGATTTTTATGACCCAGGTAACCATGATGGTATAATCACTCACCTATAGGCAGACATCCTGGAATGTGAAGTCTAGTGGGCCTGAGGAAGCATCACTATGAACAAAGCTAGTGGAGGTGATGGAATTCCAGTTGAGCTCTTTCAAATCCTGAAAGATAATGTCGTGAAAGTGTTGCACTCAATATGCCAGCAAATCTGGAAAACTCAGCAGTGGCCACAGGACTGGGAAAGGGTCAGTTTTCATTCCAATCCCAAAGAAAGGCAATGCCAAAGGATGCTCAAACTACCACACAATTGCACTCATCTCACATGCTAGCAAAGTAATGCTCAAAATTCTCCAAGCCAGGCTTCAACAGGACATGAACCGTTAACTTCCAGGTGTTCAAGCTGGATTTAGAAAAGGCAGAGGAACCAGAGATCAAATTGCCAACATCTGTTGGATCATCAAAAAAGCAAGAGAGTTCCAGAAAAATATCTACTTCTGCTTTATTGACTACGCCAAAGCCTTTGACTGTGTGGATCACAACAAACTGTGGAAAATTCTGAAAGAGATGGGAATACCAGACCACCAGACCTGCCTCCTGAGAAATCTGTATGCAGGTCAAGATGGAACAGTTAGAACTGGACATGGAACAGCAGACTGGCTCCAAATTAGGAAAGGAGTACATCAAGCCTGTATACTGTCACCCTTCTTATCTAACTTATATGCAGAGTACATCATGTGAAATGCTGGGCTGGATGAAGCACAAGCTGGAATCAAGATTGCCGTGAGAAATACCAATAACCTCAGATATGCAGATGGCACCTTTATGCCAGAAAGTGAAGAAAAACTAAAGAGCCCCTTGATGAAAATGAAAGAGGAGAGTGAAAAAATTGGCTTGAAACTGAACATTCAGAAAACTAAGATCGTGGCATCCGGTCCCATCACTTCATGGCAAATAGATGGGGAAACAATGGAAAGAGTGAGAGACTTTATTTTGGGGGACTCCAAAATCACTGCAGATGGTGACTGCAGCAATGAAATTAAAAGATGCTTGCTCCTTCGAAGAAAAGCTATGACCAATTTAGACAGCATATTAAAAAGTAGCGACATTACTTTAGCAAAAAAGGTCCATCCGGTCAAAGCAATGGTTTTTCCAGTAACCATATGGATGTGAAAGTTGGACTATAAAGAAAGCTAAGCATGAAAGAATTGATGCTTTTGAACTGTGGTGTTGGAGAAGACTCTTGAGAATCCCTTGGACTGCAAGGAGATCCAACCAGTCCATCCTAAAGGAAACCAGTCCTGAATATTCATTGGAAGGACTGATGCTGAAGCTGAAACTCCAATACTTTGACCACCTGGTGCAAAGAACCAACTCATTGGAAAAGACCCTGATGCTGGGAAAGATTGAAGGCAGGAGGAGAAGGGGATGACAGAGGATGAGATGGTTGGATGGCATCACTGATGTGATGCACGTAAGTTTGAGTAAGCTCTGGGAGTTGGTGATGGACAGGGAAGCCTGGCATGCTGCAGTCCATGGGGTCACAAAGAGTCGGACACAACTGAGCAAGTGAACTGAATTGACTGAATGTGTTCCATCAGAAGAACTCTGATTCCAGAAACACTGGAGGAGGTGTGACATAAAGCTGGACTCTGACCAAATATATTCCAGAGGTCTTTCTCTTCCCCAGCCAAAACCTGTGACTCCACCTGTATTTCCTATCTTTGGAGGATGGCATTCCACCTTCTATTCCCTCACCCAAATCAAAACCCACAAGGTGTCTTTGACATTCTTTTTCCCCACTCTGTCACACTTAATCTGGTACTAAGTTTCAAAATCATATAGTTCAAGCTAAAGCTGATGAGTGTTGGATGCCCAAGAGTGGTGGTCCTTGAGCAGAATGTGGGGTTAGCACAGCCCAAAGCTCTGGGTCTAATCCTATGTCCAGGATTAGCAAATTGATGAGTATTTTCCACCTGATTTATTTTATTTTATTGTGGGATCTTAGTTCCCCAATGGGTTCCTCAAACCCGAGTCCTCAGTAGTGAAACCACAGAGTCCTAACCACTGGACAGTCAGGGAATTCCCCTTATTTGACCAATTTTAAAGGGAAGCAGAAATGGAGAATAAGAGAGGCCTGGCCCTCCACTCCTCACCTTGAACCTGGAAGGAGAAGTGAAACATAGCTATAAAATCACAATAAAGTGCCAAGTTTTAAGAGAAAGGCTGGCCAAGGGAGAGCAGGGATCAGGGCCAGGCAAGGAGGGGTGGGGTGTCCTGGCCTGTATTTTCAAGAACACACTGAATTTCCCAAGATAAAGAAGGAAATGGAGAAAGAAGGCAGGCAGGTCTCCAGGCCACAAGACACCAGAGGACAAAGGCCAGGGAGCAGCCAAGGTCAGATGGGCTGAAGCACAGGGTGCTAAGGACCCTGTGCCCTGGGGGTGGGTGTGCTCCTCCTGGGGGTGGGGAGGTGGTTGGCTGACGGATCTGGTCTCTGGCAATCCGATCTGGGCCCCCTAATACACAGCCCCTGCCCAGCCCCACAGCTGCCAGCTGCTGTCTGTCCTTTTGCTTCTTGTTCTGAGCAGCTGGTCCTGTGAGAAAAGCAGAATTTGGGTCAGGGTTGGGAAACCCAATAGCTTAAGTGTGGGGAGGAAGACTGGAAGAACCCCAATCCTTGGAATCAACCCTTCTGGCTGCCCGGGCCCCCTCCCACCTCGCTCTCCCGTGTTATTACGCCAAAAGGGCCCATGGTCCCATGCCACCCACTAGGCTGACCTGTCTGAAGATGCTTCTAGTGGCATGACACAAAGAGCCATAGAAGAGTCGCCACAGTGCCCCCAACCCTGGGGTCTACCCTCCAGGAATGAACATGCAACCAAGCAGCACACTTTATCTGTGTCCTTATTTCAGCAGGCTGGGGAGAGGGGCATAGAGAGGAGATTTTGAGTACTGGCAGGAAGATCTCTGAACCCTGAATTCACCACTTATTAGCCAAAACCTTGGGAAAGTGACTTAAAGCCATCAGCTTTGCAGGGATCCAACCACCCACATTTCTGAATCCTGTCTCTCTAGCTATCCAGGCCCTACAGCAAGATCTGCTGATGACACTCCTCCCTGGGGGTCTCTTGGTTCTTCTGCACATCTGAGCCCCTTTCTCAGTCCCTGGGCACCTCACCTTGTTCTCCAGACCTTTCCACATGCCACTGTCCACAGTCTTCAAGGTTCATGTCCTTAATGGCAAGGCAAGGATGCTGGATCTGATTTCAGAGGTCCTATGGTCTCTTGGCGTGCCCCATGAGTATCTCCACTCTGTTATCAGTCCCTTAATAAACCAAACCTTGGCCATGAGTGGGTCTCTCTAGTCACACTCCTCAGCTCTCTCAGGATTCTCTCCGGGGTTCCAAGGAGACACTCATCTAGAACCATTGATTCATGCAACAAAATGCCACCAAACTATCAACCTACCTCCTCACACATGTAAGTTGTACACTGTCAACAACTCTGTATTATTATCCCATGGCACACATCAGTAAACAAAGTCCAGAGAGACGCACAAGGAAATAGAGACCCAACAAGCCCCAGAAATCAGATCACCTGACTCCCTGATCTGGCCATGCACCCCAAACCACCGCCGTCTCCCTGGCCTTCTCACAGAAGCTCTGAGAATTAACACACTTTGCAAAGAAAGTTACATGAGGCTATTCATGCCTTCCCACCTTCCAGAGGTGTTCTGAGGATGTGCACAGACAATGCATGTGACAGTTCTTGGAAAAGCTCAAAGTGCTATGGAAACACGAGATTCAGTTGCAGCCAAGCCTCTGCCAAGTTCCACTCCAGCATTTTTTTTTTTAACTGCAGAAGAGAATGAAGCAGGGCCCTTCCTGACAGAGGCTGCTAACACCTTGAACATAAGGAAATCCTTCCACCACAGAGCAGGCTCCAAGCTAAACAGGGGAGAATTGTTTGGAAGGGGTTTTCATTTCCTTCTTCCTACCCCCTCCCTCATGCCGAGTATTCAACAGGCACTAATTTCACTTTATAAATGGAAACTGAATCATTGCATTCCAGGCTGGAAAATGATTGGGAATGAGAGTATGTCCGAGGTCAAGACCTAGCCACTTCCTCTCTGGACAGGAAGTAGACTCTCCAAATGGTTCTTGCAGGGCCTCCCAGTGATAAAAGGCCAGCTTTGGCTCTGGACTGGGAGAGCTCTCTGCTGTTTTCAAATCTCACTTTAAAGGAGAGAGAGAGGAAAGAGAAAAGCCCGGATGCCCCTCTCTAAACAGGGATGTCAGCTCAGGAAGGAGGGGTTTTGCAGCTGCCTTTTGGTGGGGGGGTTGTCGACAGCATAAGAATTGTTTAAAGTCTGTTGTAAACACAGGCACAGAGTTATGGTGAGTCAGGCAGAAGTGCTGCACCCTCTCTCAAACACTGCACGGGGCCTCCCAGGGCCGTCAGGGCCCTTCTCACAGAGTTGGCTGGTCCAGATTGTGAAGATATAGGGAAGGTTCAGGCCTCTGGAGGGCACAACTAACCTGGCACAGGGCAGAGTGCATCAGAGATGAAACAAGCTCCTGTATTTGTGGTCCAGCCTTGGGAGCACGGCAGAGAGGGGCACTGAGAGCTGGAGCTACAGTTGCTGGGCTGCACCAGGCTGGGAGCCCCTAGGCACAAGGACTGGCCATTTGCCCCAGGCTTTCCAGCTCCTGGGCCTCTCAGGTGGCTCAGTGGTAAAGAATCCACCTGCCAATGCAGGAGATGTGGGTATGATCCCTGGGTGCGGAAGATCTCCTGGAAAAGGAAATGGCAACCCAGTCGAGTATTCTTGCCTGGGAAATCCTGTGGACTGAGGAGTCTGGTGGGCTACAGTCCACGAGGTCACAAAGAGCGGCACACGACTGAGTGACTGGGCTCATACGCACGTGGGTCTACAGACACACCTGGGTTCGCATGCAGACTCCACGCTTACGAAATGAGAGGTCCTAGATGAAGCCACTCAACCACCCGGGGTCTCCACTTCCACACCTGTTAAACTGGACATAATGACACGGAAGTTTCAGAGGCACTATTAGAATTAGAGATCATATCATGCCTAGAAATGCAAGCCCGTCTTGGCTTGGAAAGCTGAATTTGTTCACTCAAATATCTATTGCCCAAGACTCAATGCTCAATCAGCCTCTGTCATTGAGAAACCTAGATCTTCCTAAGCAAAAGAAGGCTGAGAAAAATATGCTTGCTTGTTGTAGAAGTGAAGCCTGCACATATAAAGCACTTCTAAAGGTTGGTAAAGAATGAACGAGCAGGAAAACAGTCACATGGGCAACCGCTGTTAACGTACTGGCAGATTTTCTTTCAGTTTTCGATTTCATTTTTTTTAAGTGATTATCCCACTTTGTATCATTTTTCTACTGCTGTAGAGCAATTATGCAATTATAACAATAACATAACAAACTCAGTGGCTTAAAATAACACCCATTTATTTTCTCTCACAGTTCTGCTAGGTCTGAAGTCCAATTAGGCTCCACTGGGTTCTCTGCTTACAGAACAGGTCAAGGTCAAGGTGTCACCTGGGTCTTTATCTAGAGGCTGGGGAGACTGTCCTCCAGCCCCTGACAGGTTGTTGGTTGAATTCAGTTCCTTGCAGCAGCAGGACAGAGGTCTCTGTTTCCTTGCTAGCTGTTAGCAGGAGGCTGCGCCCAGCTTCTTTCTTTTCTTTACCAACGACAATTGTTTCACACATCGAATGACTAGATAAGATTCCATTAAATGGATGTATCATGATCTGTATAATAATTTTGCTAAGTAATAGCGACCATGTAAGACGTATGGTACTTCATGGTACTATTGTTGAATTAATTCCATAGGGATGGCAAGTCATTGCCCCCAAGGAATAATGTAATCAGTTTTGTATTTTATAAAGATTATCCAGTCAGCAGTAGAAATGATTGACAGAAGGGAGACCAGGTAGCATTAACAAACTGATGGTGGGGGTCTCCAGGGAATTCAGGTGAGCGAACTTCAACTGATTTCTTCACGAAGCAGCTCATGCCTTCAGTCTCTCACTTATTCAGCAGCAAATACCAAGCACCACCCATGCACCTGGCATTCTTCTGGGCCTCGAGCATACAGAGGAGGAACGCATCGACCCTCTCTCTAAGGAACTTACCATCTAACAAGAGAAATATGTGCATAGTCTAAAGGCAAGTTATTGGTCCTGGTGATCTTTCAGACAGGATCCAGTGAGAGCACAGAGGAGAGGATGGCCGATTCTTCCAGGGGGCAGAAAGAGAACAGAAGGGAGATGAGGAAGGAAAAGTCATGAAAGAGAAGTGCTATGGGTTGAAATGTGCCCCTCCCCTTCACCCAGTGCATCAGAACAAGGCCTTACATGGAGACAGGTTCTTTTTTTCTTGGCTGTGCTGGGTCTTCATTGCAGCACGTGGGTTTCTCTAAATGCAGAGCAGCATGTGGGATCTTAGTCCCCTCACCAGGGATCAAACCCACGTCCCCTGCAATGGAAGGTGAGTTCTTAACTACTGGACCACCAGGGAAGTCCCTGGAGATAGGTTCTTTGTAGAGGGGATGAAGTTAAAATGAGATTAGTCAAGTGAAAGTCGCTCAGTCGTGTCCGACTCTTTGCGACCCCATGGACTATACAGTCCATGGAATTCTCCAGGCCAGAATACTGGAGTGGGTAGCTTTTCCCTTCTCCATGGGATCTTCCCAACCCAGGAATTGAACCCAGGTCTCCCACATTGCAGGTGGATTCTTTACCAGCTGAGCCACAAGGGAAGCCCAAGAATACTAGAGTGGGTAGCCTATCCCTTCTCCAGCAGATCTTCCCAACCCAGGAATCGAATGAGATTGGGGTGGGCTTTATCCAGTATGATGGGTATCCTTATAAAGAGAGTGAATCTGGACACAAACACAAATTCTTTGTGATTCTTTGCAACCCTATGGACTATCGACCACCAGGCTCCTATGTCCATGGGATTTCCCAGGCAAGAATATTGGAGTGATTTGCCATTTCTTTCTCCAGGGTATCTTCCTAACCCAAGGATTGAACCTGTGTTTCATGTATTGGCAAGCAAATTCTTTACCATTGAGCCACCTGGGAAGCCCACAGACTAGTATGATCGGTACCCTAGTAAAGAGAGTGAGTCTGGACACAGACACATACAGGAAGAATGCTATAAATATGAAGGCAGAGAGTAGCGTGGTGTGTCAACAACAAGGAGCACCAAAGATTGTGAGCAAACCAGCCTGGAACAGATCCTTCTGAAGCACCTTCAGAAGGAGCATGGCCCTGCTGCCATCTTGACCTCAGATTTCTGGCCTCCAGGACTGAGATGATAAGTGTCTTCTGTTTAAGCTGCTCAGTTTGCAGTGCTGTGCTATGGCAGCCCTGGGGAAATTGACATGGTAAACAGACCCAGGGAAAGACTATTTCAGGGCAACACCATGGGAGGATGAAGTAGGCTTATGAGTTTGGGGCACAAGGCATGGATGGGGATACAGGAGCTGAGATGTAGAGGTAGGATTGGGTCACTAATGGCCCTGCTGGCTGAACTGAGGACACTGAGCTTCAATCCAGAAGGTGACAGAGACCCATAGAAAAATTTTGAGGGGGTCAATGCATGGGGCTTGGTCACCAATGGCATGTGATGAGATAGAGAAGCATTAAAGATGATGCCTAGATGCTTGTAAGTTATTCTAACTGTCGCCAGTTTCTAGAAGAGGGAAATGCAGCCCATTAAGCTGGATGAGCAGGCAGGCACCTTTTAGTTTCTCCTGTGGCCCAGAGCGGCAGCTCGTCTAGTGACCATCCGATTTCAGGCTGCCTCCTCTGACGATCACAGTTGTCATCTCTGCCCAGAAAGGGAAGGCAAAGACTATCATTGTATATGCTTTGCACACCCGTTGAAAAGAAAAAAAGCAGTGAGTGTTTCCATAATCACCACTGCCTTGGGAGCTGCCAGGAAATTCCAACAGGAAACTCCCGTTTGGAAGTGTTTTGTTTTGATTAGAACATGTTTATTCCCCGCCAAGGATGCACTTTGGCACTGAGGCTGAACCAGGCGCTTGTGCTTGATATGGACTCCAAGAGGCCACTGGCCACCCGTGAGGGTAGGGGGAGTGGCCGGACCATGGCCAGCCACATCCAAAGAGCCCCAGGACCAGGCACAGCAGAGGCAAGCTGGGGGGGAGGAGGTCGTAGAGGACCCCTGAGACTGGCAGCTGGAGAGGCATCTTGGAAGAACCAGGATAAGCCACTTCAAGAAGCACCAGATGCCTTTCAATTTGGCCTGGGACTCGCGAGGCCCAGATGAGCTCAGTTCCTGAAGTTCTGTTCCAAATTGCCATTTGGGTTGATATTTACTTCACAACAAAGATCCAGGAGAAGATGAATCAGCCTCAGCTCTTTGTTTAGGAAGCTCCTGCTTGAGCTCTTCCCAAACCAGCTCCACCTCAGTTTCCAGGCACCAGGAAGGCCGTGCCCATGGTCAGGACAGGGTTCAAATGGCAAGACTGGATTCAGCAGCGTTGCCACCACTCCCTCTTCCCAGCAGCCCTGGTAAAACCAATGGAACCCAAGAAACCCGAAGCTTCCTCCTCTCCTCCTCTCCATCCATTTCACCTTAGGGCCCCCAGAGCAGAGATTCCCAGAACCCTGCTCCAGGGACACCCCACAGATATTCAGCACAGAGAGCCCTCCATTCTGCCCGGGGCAGCAGCCTTCTGCCAAGGTTGGACCAGGCTTCCTAGGCACTCTCCTTCTTCAGATGCTTTAATGAGCCTTTAGAGGCAAGCCCTTCCCACCCCTGGGTCAGTCTCCCCAGGAACGTGCAGAAGTCCAGAGCACAGCCTTTGGTTCTAAGCTTGAAGACCAGGCTTGGAAATTCTAGTGCCCACTTCCCTCAAGTTCCCAAAGCCTCTGGTCAAAGGCTTAGGGAATTCTAGGCAGTACTCCAGAGCACACTTGGGGTTTGGTATCAGGCATTTGAAAGGACCAGATTCACAACCAGGATTCCCTCCATTTTTAACATTCTAAGATGTTTAAATGGTCCATGAGGCCCAGTGAGCAAGGGACACTTTTTTCTTGTCTCTGCCACTCAGAGACTCCTCGATACTCAAATTCTCAAAGAAGAAAGGAGTGACTCCTTCTCACCTATTCCTACCACCCATCATCCTGCTATGGAGCTGTTTCTAAATGTGCTATTATTATTCAGGTCTTTCCAGGTGGCACAAGGATAAAAGATCTACCTGCCAATGCAGGGGATGCAAAAGATATGGGTTTGATCTCTGAGTTGGGAAGATCCCCTGGAGAAGGAAATGGCAACCCACTCCAGTCTTCTTGCTTGGAGAATTCCATGGACAGAGGAGCCTGGTGGATTACAGTCCATGAAGTCACCAAGAGTTGGACATGACTGAGCGTGCATACATCTTCTTTGTTTTTCAGGTATGGTGAGGCCAACAGATCAGAAGATGATTGTGATTGAAATGACAGGTTGCTGCAGTTCTCAAGAGGAGGGGACATGTCATACCATGCAGGGCCACACGGAGAAGCATCAGGGTCAGTCAGGAAGCAGAGGGCATGTGGAGAGACCACGGGCAAGAATCTTGACTGTGGTTTTTAGAGAAAGGAATAGGTGAGGCTGAGGCTTAGCTGGTTTGAACAAGTTCAGCAGGCTCTGGGGAATAGGGGCTGTCCCCAGCTATACAGTACTTGACCCTTGGATGATTAGGGCAGGTGGATAATGGCTGACAAGAGTGAGAGCCCCATAGAGGAGGTGGTTGGGGTGTGAACTCTGAATTTGCTGGTTTGCATATGAAAGGCGCTCTCAGTAAGTCAGTTACAATCTCTAGGGATTGGCTAATCCTGGGAGGGTCAGTCCCTCCAGGTCAGCAAGACCTAGATGTCAAAGTATCAAAATAAAAAGACATGTTTAATATGAGGGCTGACAGGACTAAGTGCAGCCTTGGTGGTGGATGCTAGTAACCTTCCTTCAAAAGATACATAACATCTAACAGTGTACTAAGAGTCTTGGCCTCTCAGGAGTCTCAAGGTAGTTTTGGTGGATGGAACAGAATGATAGTTGCCATTTTACAGAAGATTAAAAGCACAGATGAAAGTGAAAGAGGAGAGTTAAAAAACTGGCTTAAAATTCAACATTCAAAAAACAAAGATCATGGCATCTGATCCCATCACTTCATGCAAATAGATGGGAAAACAATGGAAACAGTTAGAGACTTTATTTCAGGGGGATTCAAAATCACTACAGATGGTGACCACAGCCATGAAATTAAAAATTGATCCTTGGAAGAAAAGCTATGAGCAACCTAGACAGCATATTAAAAAGCAGAGACATTACTTTGCCCACAAGGTCCATCTAGTCAAAGCTATGGCTTTTTCAGTAGCCATGTAAGGATGTGAGAGTTGGACCATGAAGAAAACTGAGGGCCAAAGAATTGATGCTTTTGAACTGCGGTGTTGAAGACTCTTGCAAGTCCCTTAGATTGCAAGGAGATCCAATCAATCCATCCTAAAGGAAATCAGTCCTAAACATTCACTGGAAGGACTGATGTTGAAGCTGAAGCTCCAATACTTTGGCCACCTGATGCAAAGAATTGACTCATTGGAAAAGACCCTGATGCTGGGAAAAATTGAAAGCAGGAGGAAAAGAGGAAGACAGAGGATGTGATGGTTGGATGGCATCACCAACTCAATGTACATGAGTTTGAGCAGGCTCCAGGAGTTGGTGATGGACAGGGAAGCTTGGCATGCTGCAGTCCATGGGGTCGCAAAGAGTCAGATACGACTGAGTGACTGAACTGAACTGAAGTGAAAAGCACAGTGAATGATATGGCTTGCCCAAAGTCGTGCATAGCAAGTGCAGATCTGGGCGTAAATGCAAGTCTCCCTGGGAATATTCATAGAGTCTGCTTTCCCCACTGCCTGTTGGGGAGAAGAGGAATAACTATGTAGAGAAAAGGCTGGATCATGTGCTTATCCTTAACTGTTTTTGGAAGGGGAGAGAGAGAGATTGTCAGCAAACATGTTTTCCTTTGGCTACACAGATAGCTGCATCAATGGCTGAATAAGTATGTGTTTAATTGAATGAGGCACATTAAAAAGCAATCAACACTTTAGTGGCTTGATTTATCAATTTAATACTATCGCATGTTGTTTCTTGCTTTATAGTTAATTGAACTTCTCATACATTGTGCCACTTGATTTGATTCAATTGAACACTTATTTAGTGAAGTTTATTCTGCATCAGGCTCAGAGATGGAGAAACAGAGAAAACAAAATCTTGCATCTGCCTTCAAGGTACGGTGGTGCCAAGAGAGATGTGACACCATTCTATGACATACTGTGCAATAAATTCAAGTAAGGACAAGGTACAGTGACCACACGAAGAAGGAAATGATAGACTCTTTGGGCAAGTAGTATTTAGGGAAGAGTTATTATAGGAAGTAATATCTGAGCTGATTTTTAGGTACAAGTAAGAATTCCCCAGATGAATAAGAAAATATTCCTATGTCTGTTGATGAGAATAATATGTGGAAAAGCCCAGAGGAAATGGAATATTTGTCACTGAATCATTTTGATTGTTCTTGGCTACAAGTAAAAGACTCAACCAGAGGTGGCTGAAACAATTTTTAAAATAGAAAAATACGGACTTCCCTGGTGACCCAGGGGTTAACTTTTGACCTTCCAATGCAGGGGCTGCAGGTTTGATCCCTGCTTGGGGAGCTAAGATCCCACATACCTTGCAGCAAAAGAACCAAAACCTAAAACAAGAAGCAATATTGTAACAAATTCAATAACGACTTTAAAAATGGTCCACATTAAAAATATTTTTAAAAATAAAGGTAAAAGATTAAACGTTGTGCCATATAGTAAGTAGCCCAGAGGTAAGGAAGCTCCAGGGTTGGTTAATTCAGCTCTAATGACATCATCACAGGCACAGGTGCCTTCTGTGCTTCTGTTTTGCATCTTCAATGATAGACTTTTATTCTAAGGCTTGCCCCTCATGGTCATGAAAAAGCTACAATAGTTCCAAACATCACATCCAAAATAAGAACATACCTATAGATCTGCAGTGCTTTAGGTACATTCAGGCTGCTATAACAACATATCACAGACTAGGTGGCTTATTGAGAGCAGAAATGTGTTTCCATGGCCAACTTCTTATTTCTTCACAGGTGGACGGGGCAAGGGAGCTCTCTGAGGTCTCTATTATAAGGGCACCAATCCCATTTTTGAAGGCCCCACCCTCATGACTTCATTAACCCCTAAAGGCCCCATCTCTTAATAACATCACCTTGAGGGGGTAGGATTTCAACATACGAAATTTAGACGTTTAGTCTATAGACATTAAGTCTATAGCAATTGGGCTTGCCAAAGTACATTATTCTAAAAGAACTGAGTTGTAGCTGTTTGTTTTATAGACTTCCAGTTAAATGCTTATTAAATTCAATTTGGCTTCTTTTTTACATATTTGGGAGTAAATAAGCTTTTCAGATCTCAAACATTTCCATAGGCTCCTATAAAGCTGATAGACCCTAGACACTGTGTATTTAGTGTCTAATGATTAAAGCCACTCTGACCCTGAGGGCTGTCAATGAGGAAAAGAATGGATTCTTTCTGCTCCCACATCAGGCCTTGAACTTGATTGACCCTATGAGACAAGGGCCCTAAAAATACATGGTGATAAAGGCAACACCCCTCTCGGTAATAACAAAGGCTCAGAAATGCCTCACGTGTATACATGTGCATACACACATGTACACACAGGAGCTCACACACATACAGGTTCCTGCAGGCCCCAAGGCTGTCATCACCTGTGACTGGCATGCCTCCTAGGACCTGGGGGCATCTGAGTCCTACCCTAATGACTCAGGCCTGCCAAAAGGTTTCCAAAGCACCGTAGACTATAGCATCTTTCTTGAAAAACAGAAACAACAATTGTTGTCTTAAAGAACAGAAGGAGAGAGAAGAGTGACAGGTGGCAACAAGAGGTCTTGCTCTCTGGCCTGAGCAGATGTTTCTGGCAGTGCCCTGCTGGGGAAGGGCCCCCGAGCCCTGGAGCCAGTTCCCAGATGGAATCCTCAAGGTACAGAGCTGCTTGGGAGTGTAATCCAAAGACACAGGAAAATTCAGCTGAGAGTCCAGAATGCCAATGGCCCAGTCAGTTGGGAGCCGTCAGCCTCAAGAAGGTGCCAGGCCTTGGCAAGGGACCCTTGAAATCTCCTGCTTTGTTGTGCTTAGTTGCTCAATCATGCCCAACTCGTTGGGACCCCATGGACTGTAGCTCATCAGGCTCCTCCTACCATGGGGATTCTCCAGGCAAGAATACTGCAGTGGGTTGCCATGCCCTCCTCCAAAGGATCTTCCCAACCCAGGGATCGAATCCAGGTCTCCAATATTGCAGGAGGATTATTTACATTCTGAGCCACCAGGGAAGCCCACAAATACTGGAGTGAGTAGCTTATCCCTTCTCCAGGGGATCTTCCCAACCCAGGAATCGAACTGGGGTCTCCTGCATTGCCGGTGAATTCTTTACCAGCTGAGCTGTTAGATCCCGAGAAATTCTCTCATGCAAGGTGCCACCGACGAGGGAAGTTGAAATGTCTCTCAGTGACAAGCTCAAGTGCTCCTCTATGGCCTGGAAAGAGAAGTGAAAGCTTGCCAATGGCTCCTGTTTCCTGAAAGGCAAGATCTAGCTCCTAAACATGGCACTCAGGGGTGTCTGGGACTGGACGCATGCATGCTAAGTCACTTAAGTCGTGTCCGACTCTTTGAGACCCTATGAACCATACCCTGCCAGGCTCCTCTGTCTATGGAATCCAAGAATACTGGAGTGGGTTGCCATGCCCTCTTCCAGGGGATCTTCCCAGACCCAGAGATTGAACCCACATCTCTTGCAGCTCCTGCATTGCAAGCAGATTATTTACCACTTAGCCACTGGGGAAGCCCCCGATGATTGGATACTTACCCTTAAATTTTTCTTTTTAAATTCAGCTTTATTCAGAGTCAAGGGCCTCCTACTTATCCTTCTGCCTTTCTTCCTATATCTCAACCACACTGGGCTATGGGTTCCTCCCATGATGAGCCCTGAATCTGTACCTACCCATTCTTCAGGGACACCACCTCCTTGAAGCCTATCAGGATGTTCCCTTCTGCTCAGCAAATGCAGAGCCAAATGGCATTTTGTGCATCTTTACATAATGGCACTTATTTTGCTGAACTGCAATTTTTTATGTGTCTGTCACCACAAAAATATGTGAGCTCCTAACAGGAGTTTTTTTATTCCTTGAAGTGTCATTTCCCTATGGTAGGTAAATATGAGAGGAAAGAATGTAGAGTATAAATATTGATTGGTTAATACATGAAACTCTAAATGAATCATTGAGAGTGAGTGGAGTGGAGTGGTAATATATTTCAATAAGAGATGACAATCTGTGCTATTAAGTTCCCTAAATGCTCCCTGCATGGAAGGACCCCACCCCCCACCTCTAATAGGGCTTCCCCTCTTCATAAAGAGGACTGGGAACACCTGTGAGAATGGCCAAAATCCAGATACTGACAATACCAAATGCTGGATGAGGGTGTGGAGCAGCAGGAACTCTCATTTTTGCTGATGGGGGTGCAAAATGGCTCAGCCACTGCCCAAACTTCAGAAGACAGTTTGGCAGTTCTTACAAAATTAAACATTTGTTGTTATTCAAACAGTCATCTCCAACTCTTTGCAACCCCATGGACTGCAGCATGCCAGGCTTCTCTGTCCCCCACTGTCTCCTGGAGTCTGCTCAAACTCATGTCCATTGAGTTAAGTGATGCCATCCAACCATCTCCTCCTCTGAAATTAAACATCCTCTGACCACCTGATCCAGTAGTTGTGCTTCATGCTATACACCCAAAAGAGATAAAAAATTTATGTCCATACAAAAATCTGCTCATGGATGTTTTTAGCAGCTTTCTTCACAATTGCTAAAACTTGGAAGCAACCAAAATGTCCTTCAGTAGGTGAATGGATGGTAGGTAAAATATGGTGCATGCAGACAATGGAATATTATTCAGCACTAAAAAGAAATGAGTTATTAAACTGGGAAAAGACACAGAAGAAACTTAAATGCACATAAGTGAAAGAAGTCAATCTGTAGAGGCTGCATTCTGTATGATTCCAACTATATGATACTGTGGAAAAGGCAAAACGGTGAAGCCAATCAAAAGATCAGTGGTTGCCAGGGGTTGTGAGCAGAGAGGTATGAATAGATGGAGCACAGAAGACTGTAGGCAGTGAAACTGCTCTGTCTGTAATGCTCTGTAATGTCTGCTGCTCTGTAATGATGGAGATGTGTCATTGGACACTTTGGCCCAAACTCATGGAATGGACAATACTGAGAGAGAACTCTAAAGTAAACCATGGATTTTGGTGATTATAATGTCAGCGTAGGGCTTCCCTGGTGGCTCAGTGGTAAAGAATCTGCCTGCTAATGCAGTGCGATCCCTGAGTCAGAAATATCCCCACGAGAAGGAAATGACAACCCACTCCAGTATTCTTGCCTGGGAAATCCCTTGGACAGAGGAGCCTGGCAGGCTACAGTCTCCAGGGTCACAAAGAGTCAGACACGACTGAAGCAACTAAACAACAACACAATGTGTCAGTGTAGATTTGTCACGATCGGTTATAACAACTGTGCCTCTTGTTGGCAGTGGGGTGGGGGACATGCTGATAATGGGGGAGGCTGTGGACGGGGGAGCAGGGGGCATGTGAGAAATCTCTGTTCCTACCTCTCAATTTTGCTGTGAACCTAAAACTCCTCTGAGAAATGAAGTCTTAAAAAAAAAAAAAGGAGGTGAGAGGACTCTTCTCCACCGTGGAGGGCCTGGCGGGGCTGTGGAATGGCTTTGCAGCTGCCGCTAATTCTAACCATGTGCGGCGTGCTGGGAGGGCAGGCCGGCCACTTCATTACTTCGTGCTTAAGGAAATGCCTCCCAGCTCTGCACTTGCCTTTTTAAATTTCACAACCACTAAATCCACTCCCAGCATTTGTTTTTTATAGCGAATGAAAGAGCGAGGGCTCTGCAACGGAGACCTTCTAGAGAGCTAGTCTGTGAGCAGCATGAGACAACCAGGGGCGAGGGGACCCCCAGCCCCCCAGCTTCCCAACTGCCTCTCCAAAGAGACCTAGGCCCATCCACAGAGTCAGCCAAGCTGGGGTTAGAAAAATCCCTCCCCTAGTAAAGCCTGAGTCCTCTTTTTTTCTCTTTTTTTGGCTACACTAGGCCTTTATTGCTGGGTGCAGGCTTTCTCTCATTGTGGCAAGTGGGCTACTCTCTAGTTGCGGTTCCCGGGTTTCTCACTGTGGTGGTTTCTTTTACTGTGGAGGCTCTAGGGCGTGCAGGCTTCAGTGGTTGCAGCACGCAAGCTCAGTAGTTGTGGTGCCTGGGTTTTTTTGCCTCAAAGCATGTGGAATCTTCCTGGACCAGAGATTGAACCCATGTCCCCTGCATTGGCAGGCGGATTCTTAACCACTGGACCGCCAGGGAAGTCCAAAGCCTGAGTCCTTTAATCCATGAAACGAACTTAAGAGCACCCCACTGGGGACGAGACCAATGTAGGTTTAAATTCTAACTATGCTGCTTGTAAGCGGGCACCGGTGACATCCGCTACAACCCCTGACCCCCAGGCCACAGTACTGCCTGCTGGCTTCTCCTCTGTGAGTTTCTGGGGGGCTTTTTCTTCTGTTTGGTTTTAGTTCTCCCAGCACTAGGCTCAGTGCCCAGCCCATAGCTAACATACAGTGGAAGCCTCTGGGCCTTTGGTAACTCACAAGGTGGGAAGAGGAAATGAGATGGTGGAGGAAAAGGGTCCTGGGGATGTGAACTCTGGGCTCGGGAAGACTACCTTTTGGAGACAGAAGGGCCATCCCTAAAATTGGGCCACTTGGCTGTCCTGCCTTCTGCTATGGACAACACCAGCCTGGGCCACTGTCCCCCAAGCAAAGTTCAGATCAGAGGGCAGGTGGGGATATGGCCCCCTAGGCTCGACCTTTATATGACCTGTGACATCACAAAACTCCCTATGATCACTACCTGAACCTCCGCCAAAGGCTGGACACAGATTACGTGATCTAATCCTCACAGCAGCCCCTAGGGCAGGGACGCCGATCCCTATGTTACATATAAGGAGTTTGACCCTCAAGGCCCGGCCCCCAGCAAGGCAGCCCAGCTGGCCCAGGACAAGAGCCAGCACCTGAACCCTGTCCTCCCAGCTAACCCCAAGCTCTTGCTTTCACCAGATCATTTGTGGGCTTTTCTGCCTTTCCATCCCACATGGAAACCCACCTTTATGGAAACCAACTAAGTGTCCCGGAAACCACCTGCCCAGGACCCTCCCAGGGGTTTGCATGAATGACTGATGAATTACCATCAGTCCAGATCTGCAGGATGGCCCAGGGGAGAGAGCCCCAGCCTCAGCAGCAGGGCCTGGGTGCAGAGGCTGGTCCAGCCGTGGAGCAGCCCAAATAAGAGTGGCAGCTTATAGCACTGTTTCCTGGGCCTGGCCCATGGACTGGCAGTTCTGCCAGTTGTGAACTTCCTTCAGTTTAATTTTTTTTTTTTTTTTTGCTGGGTATCCATCTTTTTTAAATTTAGTTTTTTTTAATTGGAGGTTAATTGCTTTACCGTATTGTATTGGTTTCTGCCATATATCAACATCAATCAGCCATAAGTATTTTTAAGATTTCTTTTTTTGATGTGAGCCATTTCTAAAGTCTTTATTCAATTTGTTACAATCTTGTTCCTGTTTTATGTTTTAGTTCTTTGGCCAAGAGGTATTTGGGGTCCTAGCTCCCTGACTAGGAATGGAACACACACACCTCTGCATTGGAAGGTGAACTCTTAACCACTGGACAACCAGCAAAGTCCTTTGGTTGCGTGTGTGTGTGTGTGTGTGTGTGTGAGTGCATGTGTGTGTGTTAGTCACTCAGTCGTGTCCAACTCTGTGACCCTATGGATTGTAGCCCACCAGGCTCCTCTGCCCATGGGATTCTGCAGGCAAGAATACTGGAGTGAGTTGCCATGCCCTTCTCCAGGGCCTTTGGTTTTAAATAGAGTAAAAAAGGAAAGGGATCTTGCAGGTATTCACCCCCCTGGCCCAGCACCAAAGATCAACTCTGCCAAGCACTCAGCTTTCCAAGCTTTGCTCTCACCATCCCCTCCAGCAGCCGCATCTCCTACATGCAGGGGAGGCTCACGCCAACCCCCATCCCTTCCGACTCTCTTGCCTCTTCCTCTCACTCGACAGAACTCCTCTGAGCCTTCCCTGCTCAAGGGACTGAGATGCCCAGATGAGTCAAACAGAGCTCCTATCACAAAGGAGGTCAATGTCAGGGCTTCTCAGGCTATAATGCAACCTAACGATGAAACCAACTATCCGCCCAGCTTCTCTCCTGACCCTGCTGCCTTCCTGGCATGAACGGTAGAGAGACTGTGCCAGATGACAATGAGAAATGAAAGGAGAGGGAAACCCAACTCAGGTTAGACATCTGCAATTCAGGAAACTGAGGGGGAAGAGGGCATCACAAGAAAATGTACATCTGGAACTAGAATTGCTCTCTAAGAACGAGGAGGGGGACCACCTGGAGAAGCTGCAGGCTCCATGAGGACTTAGGAGGAGTATCAGCTGGGCCCCTTGAAGGCCACCGCCCTGGAGCTGTCCACCTCTAGAAACCATGCTGGCCCATAGTGTCATCAGAGTGAGGCTCTCAGAAGGGAGCCCTCCCACACCATGGATGGGAATGTAAATTGGTGCAACCAGTATGGAGAACAGTATGGAAGCTCCTTAAAGGACTAAAAATAGACTTGCCATGTGAGTCAGTAATCCCATTCCTGGGCATATATCCAGAGAAAGTTCTAATTCAAAAAGATACATGCGCCAGTGTTCAGTGAAGCATTGTTTACAATAGCCAAGACATGGAAGCAATGAAAATGACCATCCACAGATGAATATGGAGTGTGTGTGTATGCCTGGTGTTGTTCAGTTGCTAAGTCACCAAGTCATGTCTGACTCTTGAGACCCCATGGACTGTAGCCCACCAGGCTCCTCTGTCCATGGGATTCCCCAGGCAAGAATACTGGAGTGAGTTGCCACTGCCTTCTCCAGGGGATCTTCCTGACCCAGGGATCGAACCTGAGTCTCCTGCATTGGCCGGCAGAGTCTTCACTGCTGAGCCCCTGAGGGAGCTTATATATACAGTAATGTATAGGAATATTACTCAGCCATAATAAAGAATGAAATAATGTGGTTTGCAGCATCACGGATGGACCTAGAGATTATCATACTAAATGAAGCAAGTCAGAGAAAGACAAATACCATATGGTATCATTTATATGTGGAATCTAAAATATGATACAGATGAACTTATTTACAAAATAGAAAACAGACTCACAGTCATAGAAAACAAACTTCTGGTTACCGAAGGAAAAGGAGGGGGAAAGGATAAATTAGGAGATCAAGATTAGCAGATCAAACTGCTATATGTGAAATAGGTAAACAGTAAGGACCTACTGGATAGCACAGGGAACTTTATTCAGTATCTTGTAATACCTATAATGAGAAAGAACATGAAAAAAAAATACATATATACGTATAGCTGGATCATTTTGCTGTACACCGGAAAATAACATGACATTGTAAACCAACTATACTCAACTTAAAAATTAATTAATTTTTTAAAAGTGAGGCTCCCAGATTCCAAACATAGCCAGAAGCTACCGCTCAAGGAGGATATGGCAGCCAGATGGCAAAGAGCCCCACCCACAGACCCAGGCTGTAGGAGGTCCCTCCAGGCCCCCACAGCAGCGCCTTCCTCACTGAGTGTGCTGTCCTCTGGGCCAAGGAAGCTTCATTCACCTGAATCTCTGCCCCAACTCACTGTCCAAATACCTGAGGCCCTGGGCTGCCCTGCTGACCACTTAGCTCGGAGCCTGCTCGCAAGTCCATTCTCCCCAGGACTGACCGGGCCCCTGGAGATTCACCCCAGGTCCTCAGGTATTCAAAGGGTCGGGATGAACAGAGCTTAGACTCGATAGGTGGAATGTTCGATGAGATCCCCTCCCATTGAGAGAGCCAGGGTTGTTGGAAGAGAAGGGAGGCAGGCTTCAGGCCTGGAGTGTTCACTGTACTCTGACCTCAAGCCCCTTAAACAGAAAGGAAAAAAGGAAAAATCAGAGGAAAGACAATTTGCACAGCCTTCCCTGTCCCCCCTCCCCGACTCTCACCCCCCGACACCTCGGGCAGGTACACAGCATGACTGCCGCTTGCCAGCACTTGCTAAGCAACCAGGAGCTATTGGGCTGTTTCTCTCAGTTCCCTCTGGTTGCTATGGAAGCTGTTTGAGAAAACCTCTCCTGCCAACCTCCAAGGTTTTTTCATCAGAGCCTGGTGGAGAGCACCTTGTCAGTCAGGCTGGGCAGCAGAGCTCAGAGGACGGGGTGGAGGGTGGGGCCAGAGGCTACAGGACTGCAGGCAGCCCTGTCAGTCCACCCTGGCCCCAGACCGGGTCCCCAGGCCCTATCTAATGAACACATCCCTCCCCAAAGGGATCCTATCTCGTATGCCATCCTCTTTGCCTTCTGGCTTCTGGCCTGACTGTCTGTCCCTGGTCCCAGTGGCTGTGCCCCGAGGGTGTCAGATCCTCTACCCAGAAATGACGGGGAGATGAGGAAGACCCATCCCCTGTCGAGCCTCAAGATGAAATCCCTACAAACCCTTGTTTCTGTGCTGCTAAAATGAGCAACCTCCCAGCGCATCACTGGGTGAAGGTCGCCTCCATCTCCTCTCCTGTGTTATTAATGAGCCCCTTCTGCCAGCTGAGCTGGGCGAGAGCCAAGGTGTTCATCCCACTGCGGGGCTTCAGGGGACCTGGAGTTCTGGAAGGCATCACCCCCTCTCCTCAAGAGGAAAGCAAGTGCCTGCTGCCAAAGGGACCAGGTATTCCACAAAGGATTGGCCTAGGAGGACAGGGAGGCTGAGAAGTGTGAGCTTCTTCCACCCAGGCTGGGAGGGAGGCGTGGGAGCATGGGATTCAGGGAGGGTCCAGGAGTGCCTGCCCCCAGTTTGAGGAGCAGCTCTACCTGCTGGCTCTGTGATCCCAGGTGAGGGCCTCCGTGTCTCGGAGACTCTGTTTGTTTCGCCTCAAAATGGCAATAACAGTTTCCACCTGGTGTTGCCGTGATGGTGAAATGGAGAGATGTCCCACCAGAGAGGGCACCCCATTAGTGCCGATGCCCGCCCCTTCACGAGCTCTGTACCTCAGGGGTGTCTGCAGTTGTGGATGGTGAGAATCAGAGCAGCCAGTGACCCGGAGTGCGAATCAAGCCTGATCTCTTGATCTGTTCAGTTAGAGTGTGTGCTCACACAGTCTGTGAGACTTGTTCCCTCCCCACCTAATCTCGCTGCACCAGACAGAGCCTGGGCAAAGTGATGTCCAGTGAGTATTTGTGGTGACGCTAGTGGTAAAGAACCCGCCTACCAAAGCAGGTAGACATAAGAGACCCGGGCTCAATCCCTGGGTCGGGAAAATCCCCTGGAGAAGGAAAAGGCAACCCACTCCAGTTTCTTGCCTGGAGAATCCCATGGACAGAGGAGCCTGGTGGGCTACAGTCCACGGGGTCACACAGAGTCGGACACGACTGAAGCGACTTAGCAAGCATGAAAGTATGTGCACAGAGTGAAGGTCATCTCAGAACCCAGGACAGGAGCCCTTCCACTCTGGGTTTTCATGCTCAGATCCCCAAAGGCAAAGATTCTTGTTATAAAGGATGAAATTTTTTAAAAGACAAGAAATAGTCCTGCAGACCCGTTTCTGAACACAGAATTACTCAAGTGAATAAAACAGCAAACAGGAAATCAAGAATAGAGTCAAAAGAGGCAAAGCCAAGTAATATCAGGCTTTGGGCATCAGTTTGGGGCTCCCTGTCAGCACCCCAAGGGTGGTCCCAGCATGAGGAGAGATGACCCCACATTCATCACACCCTGTCCTCTTCTTGGTTCGTTGTGATCTTGGCCAAAGGCACCTGTTGAGGATCCATTTTTTTCCTTCTCAAAAGAAGAATCAGAATCATCATCTGAGAGAAGGAAAGCATGCTCATTAAAAAAAAATAACTCCAATAAGTGCAAAGTGGCTCGATTAAAAGAACAAAAAGGTGATTGCAACTGATTTCTGGAAAGTCAGAGTTTATTGTTAAAATTTTGCTTTGAATTTGAGACTGAAAAGCTTCAAGGGGAAAAACTATAATGAATACAGGCTTTAAAGGGTTTCTTCATTTTTGAAGAAACAACTCAGCCTCCTTTTCTCAGATCCTAAGAAACACAGTTTGGAAAAAAAAAAAGTTAAGACCCAGCCTCACATTCCCAAGAATCTTAGACTTTCAAAGTTGGAAAAACCTCAAAGTCCAAAACGTCAGCCAATCTTTCAGTTCTCCTTGAAGTGATGAGAACAGGGGCTTTGAATTCAGACAGGACTGGGTTCAAATACCCAATTTGGGCTTCCCTGATGGCTCAGATAGTAAAGAATCTGCCAGCAATGCAGGAGATCCTGGTTCAATCGTTGGGTCAAGAAGATCCCCTTGAAAAGGGAATGGCAACCCACTCCAGTATTCTTGCCTGGAGAATCCCCATTAACAGAGGAGCTTGCCAGGCTACAGTCCATGGGGTCGCAAGGAGTCGTTCATGACTGAAGTGACTTAGTACGCACACACAAGGAAAGAACTACCTGGTCCAGGCACTCTCCTGGGTGCTTTCGTATTTGAGCAGCTAAAGAATGTGTCGCATGTCAGGTTAGCAGAGCTGGGATTGCATTTCCCAGAATTCTCCTCCCTACAGGCTTCAGATTTCAGACTGGTTACAGAAAATATTTGCAGGAGACCTGGAAGGCGAGTGTGAACCCCCAGCCATTCTGTGATGCTCTGAAGGCAGTGGGGCCAGACACTGATGCTGCTCCCACGCTTTGTCACTGATCTGCGTGTCCACCTTTGTGGCCTGGGGTGGCAGCAACACCTGCCCTTCCGGCCTCTAGCAGTCCCAGGCCAGATGTACATGCTGTCGTGTGGGGAAGGACACCAACTAACCCTTCAGGTCGCCTGTGTGGCTGAGGACGGAGCGGTGACGGTGAGACGAGGACTCCGCTTTCCTGCTGGTTCCAGTTTGGCCTCATCCTCTCTATGCCATGTCCATCCCTCCTCGCCCTGCTGAGGACAAGACCAGCACACAGAATGCTTGACCAGCTCCCACAGTTATATAAAGTCTAACTCTTACTTTTAAAAATTTCTCATTCTATTTTGCTTACCGTGGTTCTGCTTTTTAAAGGAACTCCTAACGTAATTGATACAGTTAGTACAAGGTTATGCTAAGAAGGTAACTTCTGGAACTTACCACTAAGTGCCTCAGTTTCTTCATCTGTGAAATGGGAGTAAGTACTGACTTCATAATTGTGAGGTTTAAATGACTTAGTATGTGTAAGTCGCTTAGTTAGTGTTTATCACCTCAGTGAGCAGTCTTATTACCATCATTTCATATTGTCTTTACAAATCTACAGTGAGATAAGGAATATTGTTCTACACATGATTCAGACAGAGAGACTCAGAAAGTTTCCATGACTTACCCAAGGTCACTCAGATGGAAAGTGAGAGAGCTGGCATTCCATCTCAGGTCAATTTGTTTCCAGACTATTCTCAGCAGGGGCTTTCCTGGTGGCTCAGAGGTTAAAGCGTCTGCCTGGAATGCGGGAGACCCGGGTTCAATTGCTGGGTTGGGAAGATCCCCTGGAGAAGGAAATGGCAACCCACTCTAGTACTCTTGCCTGGAGAATCCCATGGAGGAGCCTGGTGGGTTACAGTCCATGGGGTCGCAAAGACTCGCAGAGTCGGACATGACTGAGCGACTTCACTTTCACTTCCTATTCTCAGCAGAAGTTTCTCCCTCCTCTCTCCTTTTTCTAATCCATATGGAATGGTGTCTCTTTGGAAAGCTTCCAAGCCTCTCCTCTCATAACAACTCTTAGTCATTTTAATCAAGAATGAAAATACTCTCTCTTTAGACAGATTCAAAGATTTTACGGAAGAGAGAAGTTTCTCCTCAATAATGAATCCTTTTCTGAACACTGTAATCCTTTTCTGTTCTCACATGACTGATTTTGATTTTCAATTAATCCACAAATATGTATCAGCACTATTGTCTGTCCAACATTGTGCTGTTGGAGAAACAGGTGTAGTGGTCTAGTGGGGAACCTACAGGACTTGAAATTGGAAGATCTCTACTTGCCCATTCCCTCTGCAGTTTCCACTCTGAAAACACAGTGATAAGGAAGCAAAGTTATGACCAACCTAGATAGCATATTGAAAAGCAGAGACATTTCTTTGCCAACAAAGGTCCGTCTAGTCAAGGCTATGGTTTTTCCAGTGGTCATGTTTGGATGTAAGAGTTGGACTGTGAAGAAAGCTGAGCGCCGAAGAATTGATGCTTTTGAAGTGTGGTGTTGGAGAAGACTCTTGAGAGTCCCTTGGACTGCAAGGAGATCCAACCAGTCCATTGTGAAGGAGATCAGCCCTGGGATTTCTTTGGAACGAATGATGCTAAAGCTGAAACTCCAGTACTTCGGCCACCTCATGCGAAGAGTTGACTCATTGGAAAAGAGTCTGATGCTGGGAGGGATTGGGGGCAGGAGGAGAAGGGGATGACAGAGGATGAGATGGCTGGATGGCATCACTGACTCGATGGACATGAGTCTGAGTGAACTCCGGGAGCTGGTGATGGACAGGGAGGCCTGGCGTGCTGCGACTCATGGGGTCACAAAGAGTCGGACAGGACCGAGCGACTGAACTGAACTGAACTGATAAGAGGGAAAAACATCACAGGGCATGGAATCTATTCTCTGGAAGAGACATGAGCACATCGATGGAAGAAAAGTCTGGGTGAGGGTCCAAAAGAGACCATGAGGACGCACTGAAATGATCACAAAGTAAACACCAGGGACTGGTCTGAGTATATCAGCTCCATCCTCATGACAACCCTGTATGGTGCTCTTATTATAAACTCATTTTTTAAATATATTTTATAAAGAAGAAAACCAGGTGCAGCGAAGTTATGTGCCCAAAGCAACACACACTTAATAAGCAGTGAAACCAAGAGTTAACTCCCAGGAGTCTAGGCTCAGAGGGTGTAGTCTTAACTTCGCAGTCACACCTGCCTCTCAATGAGTGGAAATAAACAGGTGAGGCTGGGAGTGCTGGGGGGAGACACACCCAGCAGGCCGACAGGAAACTGGGCGCCCAAGGGACTTAAAAGGACAAAGTCATGAATGGGACCATGGGAGACAGGGAGCACTGTGTTGAGGGGCTCAATCGCATATGGGTGGCACCACATATTTGTAGAGTTGACAGCTGGGTCAGTCTATCTGAATGAGGTTATTACTTTAAAAAAATTTTTATTGGCGTTTAGTTGCTTTACAATATGTTAGTTTCTGCTGTAGTAACAGAAAAGTTAGTGAATCAGCTATGTGTGGTGCTGTGCTTAGTCACTGAGTCGTGTCCGATTCTTCGTGACCCAATGAACTGCAGCCCACCAAGCTCCTCTGTCCATGGGCATTCTCCAGGCAAGAATACTGGAGTAGGTTGCCATGCCCTCCTCCAGGGGATCTTCCCAACCCAAGAACTGAACCCAGACTCCCACACTGCAGGTACATTCTTTACCGTCTGAGCCACCAGGGAAGCCCATGAATACTGGAGTGAGTAGCCTATCCCTTCTCCAGGGAATCTTTCCAACCCAGGAATCGAACCAGGGTCTCCTGAACTGCAGGTGGATTCTTTACCAGCTGAGATACCAGGGAAGCCCATGAATCAGCTATCAGTTCAGTTCAGTCACTCAGTCATGTCCGACTCTTTGCGACCCCATGGACTGCAGCTTGCCAGGCTTCCCTGTCCATCATCAACTCCCGGAGCTTACTCAAACATCTGATTTCCGTATTGACCATCTGGTGATGTCCATGTGTGGCGTCTTCTCTTGTGTTGTTGGAAGAGGGTGTTTGCTATGAGCAGTGTGTTCTCTTGGCAAAACTCTGGTAGTCTGTGCCCTGCTTCATTCTGTACCCTGAGGCCAATTTTGCCTGTTACTCCAGGTATCTCTTGACTTCCTACTTTTGCATTCTAGTCCCCTATAATGAAAAGGACATCTTTTTTGGGTGTTAGTTCTAGAAGGTCTTGTAGGTCTTCACGGAACTGTTCAACTTCAGCTTCTTTAGCATTACTAGTTGGGGCATAGACTTGGATTATCATGATATTGAATGGCTTGCCTTGGAAATGAACAGAGAATAGGATCAGCTATACGTATACATATATGTCCTCTTTGTTACCACAGAGTATTGAGTAAAGTTACCTGTGCTACACAGTAGGTTCTCGTTAGTTACCTATTTTATACATAGTAGTGTATACATTTCAGTCCCGATCTCCCATTTCACCCCACCCCTCCTTCCCCTTTGGGGTCCATACATTTGTTCTCTACATCTGTGTCTCTATTTCTGCTTCACAATAGATTCATCTGTTGGAATAAAATCATTTTTGAAGCATTGTCAATCAGCTCCATGGTGGTGTGCCAGAGGCCTACAGATCTGCCCCAACCTCCCAACTGTGGAATAATTGCAGTGCTGATGGGTGGAGCACGTGGTCATAGTGGCCGTCAGACTGGAATGTATCTCAGGGCGGAGACTCCTGGTCTAAGAGCTTGGAGTTCTCATATTGGCCCCAGCTGCTTGTGACTGGGGGTGAATGACCTCCTTGCTCTGGGCTATAGCTTCTCCATGAGTAAAACGCATTTGGTCAATAGTGTCCTGCTTTCTTCCCTAGGCTATTCGGAGGCTCAAGGTGACCTGGGTGACAAGTGTTAGATGCATATCGGTAAGGGGTGGTGATGATGATGTTTCCATAGTTGTACAAAAAACCAAAACACTAACATCTTTTGCCAGATAGAATGAAAATGATTGAAAAATTAAACTAGTATTTTTGACAAGCCATACTCCACTGAAAAGAAATTTTAAGAGAAAAGCCTTGAACAACAAAGCCTCCCAGACAAGTCCCAGCTTGGCAGTATGCCAACTCTGAGATCCTAAGACCAGCCTTGGAAGCCGTTAGCAATACTATGTCTGTGCTTATAGTCACAATTGCCCTGCACTGGAGAGTCATTTTTTCCTAAATAATCAAATTGGTGTTTTTATACCACTACCAGATAAAACTGGTATGTGTCTCTTTTCTTTCCTTTCCCCTCACCCTCCATCATCACCATTGCTGAACTGTAGAGACTGAGGTGTCTCACTATAGCCAGAAGAATGACAAAAAGGCAAGGCAAATGGTCCAAAGTTGCACCCAGGGCCAGAGAAAGCCACTAAGGACATAAGGGCCACCATGGATTGAGTTTGACATGTATTAAATTCAACTGAACAAAATTTATGCAGGTCACAACGAAAATGCTGAAGTATCTGATGAGGGCTCTTCCCAAGGCTCACCATCTAGTTGAAAACACAAGATAAACTATTGTTCAGTGGCTAAGTCATGTCTCACTCTGCGACTCCATGGACTGCAGCACGCTAGGCTTCCCTGTCCTTCACTGTCTCCTGGAGGTTACTCAAAGTCATATCCATTGAGTCGGTGATGCCATCTAACCATCTCATCCTCTGTTGCTCCCTTCTCCTCCTGCCCTCAATCTTTCCAAGCATCAGGGTCTTTTTCAATGAGTCAGTTCTTCACATCAGGCGGTCAAAGTATTGGGGATTCAGCTTCAGCATTAGTCCTTACGATGAATAAATGAATAAGATAAACTATGATAACACTATATTTACATTATACTTGCAAAGAATCCTAGGGAAACTGCAGGTGATTCCTACTACACGGAGGTGATTTGGAGGGCTCTTGGAAAAACAACCAAAAGACAGTAACATTGGAGCTGAACTTTAAACATGGACTTCACTGGTGGCTCAGATGGTAAAGAATCTACCTGCAATGCAGGAGACCTGGGTTCAATCCCTGGGTGGGGAAGATCTCCTGGAAAGGGGAATAGCAACCCACTGCAGTATTCTTGCCCAGAGAATTCCATGGACAGAGAAACCAGGGGGGTTACAGTCCCTGAGGCTGCAAAGAGTCAGACATGACTGAGTGACTAACACTTTCACTTTCACACTTAAACATGGAGGCCACATGTATCACTGAAGTAAGGGACAGTTGAGGGGATCCCAGGCTGAGTAAAGAGTATGAGTCAAGGCCTGGAGGCCTGGATGTGCATGAAATGCTTCCGTGAAAGCAAGTGAAATACGTAGATTTGTACAGGGGTGAGAGTGAATGGTATATAATTTAGGAATGATTATGTTATGCTGCAGTGACAAACATTCCCCAGATCTCAGTTGTTTATAAGATCAAGAATTGGAGAGGCTACATGTCCATCCCTATCTGCTGTAGTTCTCCATGTCATCCTCACTCCAGGACCTTCACAGGAAGCAGAGAAACTGCCTAGAACTGCCTGTCCACTCTAGTAGGAGTAGTCACTTGAGGCTATGTAATTTTCAGTGGACTCAAGGGGCTAGTGGCTACCGTACTGGACAGCATAGATATTACAGAACATTTCCATCATTGCAGAAACTTCTCCTGGATGCCTGGTCTAGAAAAGGGGTTTACAAACTACAGTCCATGAGCCAAACCCAACCTGTTGCTTGTTTTTATAAATAAAGTTTTATTGCAACACAGTCACGCTCATTCACTTGTGGATTACCTATGATTGCCTTCACATGGCAATGGCAGAGCTGAGAAGCACCACAGAGATCGTAGAGCCCGCAAAGCTGAAGGCATTTATAGAAAAAGTTTGTTGACACCTGGTTTAGATCACGCTCCCAGTTGTCATAGCAGAAGGAAAAAGCACTCCAGCCCATATGTACCTCTACTCACAATTTATCCGGAAAAACTAGTCGTTTGCCTCCAGCCAACCACAAGGGAACCGGGAAGTGCAATATTTACCATTTGCCCAGAAGTGGGGAAAAACTAGAAACACTTGGCACATTGTGACAGCCACAGGGGGACAGGGCTGCACATAAGGCAGAAAACAAACTCAGAGTAAAGGGCCCCAAGGTTTGAATGTTACGCTGCGGGCGACGGAGCACTGGCAGGGGAAAGGTCTGGCTCCATGAAGCGAATCAGTGCTGGGGACAGCTGGAAATTGATGGGAGTGATCAATATTGGCACAGAGGACAGCAGGACAGAAACGAGAGGAAGAGCTCAATAGAGACGCGATGACGCCAGCTTTAGACACTCTCACAGGTGACTGGGTCGTAGCCCATTCCCAAGGCAGCAGAATAATGACAGCAAACATTTATATAATCACTTCCTGTGTGCCAGGCACTATTTTGACCATTTAGTATATTTTGCCACCTTTAAGGGCTTCCCTGGTGGCTCAGACAGTAAAGAATCATCCGCCTGCAATGCAGGAGACCCAGGTTGCATCCTTGGGTTGGGTAGATCCCCTAGAAGAGGAAATGGCAACCCACTCCAGTATCCTTGCCTGAAGAATCCCATGGACAGAGGACCCTGGTGGGCTACAGTCCATGGAGTCGCAAGATTTGGACGCGACTGAGCGACTAACACACTCACCACCTTTAAACCTCTCAACAAGCCTGTGAGGTGGGTAGCGTTCTAGCCCCACTTTCCATACAAGGGAACTGAGGTCCAGAGGCGTAAGTGACCTGGCCAAGGTCACACAGCAAAGGAGCAGCATCTGGCTGCTCAGGGGTCCAGTGCTCAGAACAAAGTCCACCTGCAGCCGTCACAGAACACTGATCACTAGCCCAGGCATCCTTCGGGTCCCCTGTTCCAGCTCTGTTGACTCTGTAGAAAACTGCCCAAATTTACGGATTATGTGGACTGTTACTTTTTACTCTCCAAAACACATTAAGTGATTTTGTCTGGAAATGTTTTACAAGCCCCAATTATGCCTCCTACATCCCCTCCCCAGCACAGCCCAGGTCCCCAGCCAGGACTGTAAAAGAGCCTTTTCTTCTTTCTAAAGCCTCTTAACTCTCTGCCCCCAGAGAGGGCTGGTTCTCCCCGAGTCTGGGAAAAGCCAAGCTCCCGTTCTGGCCCACGGGGAGGTTTTAGACGGACCGTCATGTCTCAGCTCTGCTCTCCCTCTTTTCACAAGACTCTTTAATTAGGTTCAGAAACATGTTTATGATCCTGAGAACCAGCCCGTGTTATATTAGGCAAGTTCAAAGCTCCATTTCCCCCAACAACTCTCAGAACATTTCAGTAAACTCAGAGGCCTGGCTCTGAGCCAGGCCTGAGCAACATCAGACTGCGGGCGAACAGCGCCTCCAGCACCTCTGCTCTGGGCGGCTTCGGAAAGATTCATGCTTAGATAGAGTTTTTCACCCCGGCCACTCTCTACTGGCCCAGTGACCTCGGATATATCACTTAACATCTCTGAGCCTTGGCAGTCCATCTGCGGCACTATGGACTGTAGCCTGCCAGGCTCCTCTGTCTGTGAGATTTCCCAGTCCAGAATACTCGAGTGGGTAGCCATTTCCTTCTCCAGGGGATCTTCCCGACCCAGGGATCAAACTCGGGTCTTCTGCATTGCAGGCAGATTCTTTACTATCTGAGCCACCAGGGAAGCCCCTAATTTGGGGAAGGTAAGTTTATTTAGAAGTTAGAAAGGTAGTCATCATGGCTATGGAGAGTATGAGAATTAAATGATGGATAAGATTAGTCAATTTCCCTCTACACTCCTGTGCAGGTTCCTGACCTCTCCCCCATCCCCCGCACCCTGGGGACCTGATGGGGCCAGCCTCTCAGGGAGGTGGGCTATCAGTGTGAGTAGAGGCTCATACCCCGCCCCCAGGAGGCTGCACTTATATTCTTTCTTTAGAAAGAAGCTCTTCCCTCCCCCATGAGGAATTTGCTTCAAATACAGGGACCTGGCATGAAAACCTCCAGGGTGCCAGACAGTGGTTTTTGCAGTCACAGAGTAATAACCTACATGCAGCAAAACCCCTGTCACAAAGTCACCATGGACAACATACCGACTTCACAGACAGGTGCCCATGCTATGTCGCTTCAGTTGTGTCCGACTCTGTGCGACCCTATGGATCGTAGCTTGCCAGGCTCTTCTGTCCATGGGATTCTCCAGGCAAGAATTCTGGAGTGGGTTGCCATGCCCTCCCTCCAGGGGATCATCCCAACCCAGGACTGAACCCGCATCTCTTACATCTCCTGCATTGGCAGGCGGGTTCTTTACCACTAGCACCACCTAGGAAGCCCCCACAGACATGGTCTCAGCTAATTGTCACTGCTCAGAGAAATGGGTGCGCGTCTGATGCCTTTTACACCTCATGAGACGCAGATTCAGTGAAGACAGCGAACTGGCCTAAGAGATCACAGTGGGTCAGAGGCAGAACGAAGATAAAGGCCCAGATCAGAGCCAGTCTAACTCCAAGCCACCTCTGGTTGTGGGACTGCACCTCCTCTTCTCTGAGGTGGGAAAGTTAAGCAGAACCACGCAGAACCACTGGCAGGCACCTCCCAAGCAGGCCTAAGGTGACATGCTTCTTGGGCTTTTATCAGCAGCCTCCCTTCCCTGGTCCTGAGGTCTGGAGCATCCTTTAGGAACCGGAGGGCTCACAGAGACCCAGTCTCTTAGACTCCATCTGACCCCTCCATCTGTCCCTTCACCCCGCGAGCTCTCCCTCCGGTCTCCCATGAGCATGGGCCCCCTAGTTCCTTGGCCTGGAGTGTTTGGAGCCCCTCCACCTACCCAGCACAGCCAATCTCCCCTGCCCTCCTTTCCCAGCCCCGTGGTGGCTAAAGGTGGCCATAGAGTGCCATGGACAGAGCACCGAACCGAGAGTCCAGAGGCCTGGTTCTTCACTCCATCACTGCCGCTTTACTGTGTGACCTGGGGCGAAAATCGCCTCCCTTCTCTGGGCTTCACGCGCCACATATTTCAAAGTAGATTCAGCTGAGACATCTCTGAAGAGTCATTAAGCTCACTTGGTAAAGAATCTGCCTGCAATGCCAGAGGCCCGGGTTTGATTCCTGGGTCAGGAAGATCCCCCTGGAGAAGGAAATGGAAACCCCAAGAGTCAGACTCGGCTTAGCGACTAAACAAACCACCACCACCACCACCCCTGCAAACGACACAACAAGGCTTCTTCACCTCCCCCCAGTCTCCATCACCACTGGACCTCGGCCCTAACACCCATCTGTTCTAGAGAATTTAGTGGAAGAAGCTTAGGACCAGCTTTAGGGGTTTTACCGCACTATAGCCAAAAGTCCCTCGGGAGATATGGAGCTTTAAACTAACAGAGTCCACCTGAATTTGGAAGTCATTTCTCCCAGTTTCCCATTGTATGACCCCAGTGCGGTGAACCCGGTGCTGGATGGCGTGGACTGAACTACCAAAAGCTCCAGCACAGGTGGGCCCGCGCCGCGGGGGCGGGGCTAGCATGTGGCCCCGCCCTTTCTTCTGCGATGGGGCCACCAGCAAGTCACCCGGGGCGTCTGGGGCTTGGCCATCTGCTCGGGAAAGTGGGCTTGAGAATTTCCTGGAGTTTTTCCCTTGAACGTGCTGTGTCTGTAAGACATATACATTAAGTGGTGTGTGTTTTTCACTTGAGTCTCTTTCCTTTTTTTTTTTAAATAACAGTTTTATTGAGATGTGATGTACATACCATACCATCTACCCACTTAAAGTACACGATTCAGTGGTTTTCAGTATAGTCGCAGTGCTCTGTGAGCATCCTTGCAATCAATTTTTGAACATTTTCATCACCCCCCAAAGAACCCCACATCTGTTAGCAGTCACTCCCCATCTCGCTCCAAACCCCCTCACCTAGGCTACCACTAGCCTGCTTCCTATCTCTGTGGATTGGCCTCTCTGGACCATTCTGTTTCCTATCAATGAAGTCCGGCCCTATGTGTTCTTTGCCGTCTGGCCTCTTTCATTGAGAATCGTGTGTGTAAGCTTCCTCCAGGCTGTGTCACGTCTCTCACCTCCTCTGCCCCCACCAGTTCCCTGGCTCACCCAGTAGGGCTGCAGCCTTGGCCACGGGCTCACCTCTTTGTCAGGGCTTCCCAAACACCAGGCTCCCCTCCCTCTGGAATGTTCCCTCCACTGTCTGTGCAGGCAATCAGCGCTAGGCCCCCTCAGCCCCCTGCCTCCTGCCCCAGGAAATACATTTCTCAGTTCTTTCCACAATTTGAAAGGTTTTAAGACAAACTGACTTGCTGTTGACAGCACTAATTCCTTTCTTCCTCTCCATTGCTCCTGTCTCTTCTCTCTCTCTTTTTTTTCCCTAAAGGAATTTTTTTTGATGTTGTGTGTATGGGTTTTCTCCCAGCCTCCAGCTGTCACTTTGGTATGGGGATTGATGTCAAGTAGCTCTTATTGGCTCCTGCTCTATTCCAATTGCTTCATATACAGTATCTCGTGTTCTCTCTGTGGGGCAGGCATCGTCATCCCCGTCTTATACATGCAGACGCTGAGGCTCAGGGAGACGGCGGGATTGCCCGAGGTCACCACCAGCAGATAGCAGAGTCAGAATCGGGCCTTTGTCTGTTTTGCTCTTCTGCCTCCCCAGGGACCAGTGCTGGGGACCAGTTGGTGGTGGTTTTGACAATCTTTCCCTTAGATGGGATCGAACCCACTGCAGAATCCTGGAACATCACCACAGGGCACGTTCGTGCACATTGCTCAGAGAAGGTCATCCAAAGTCCTCCTTCCACGAAAGAGCCCACAAAAGCAGCTTTATTGGTGTCAGTTCAGAGGGGGGTGTTTAAAGATCTGTTTCCTAGCACTCTGTTATAATCATCAATGAAATAAACCATTGATCCACTCTTCACTTATCTCTCTGCACTTTCTTCCTAGTTACGAAGGCTGTAATGGCTCTTCATTGCCTACAGAAGCATTTCCAACTTCCTCCGTGTGGCACAAAAGGCCCTTCATGGTCAGGGGAACTGCCTTCTGTGACACAGGGTCCCTAAGATGCCCTCCTGCATTCTCATTTTCCACTTCTCAAAAACTTTCAAAAGAATAACATTAAGCGAAAACATTTATCAACTAAGATTACCTATGTGGGATGCATTGGACTATAAGATGGGGTCTTGGAGGAGCCAGGCCAGGTGACTCCTTACCTGGGAGCCAAGGTCGTATCCTGGAGCAGCAGCCACAGAGGGATTCCACGTTGATCAGTGTGTGGTCAGATCCATGTGCTAGATCTGAAAGTATGAAGTTGTAGCAAAACAGGCAACAAGGTCAATAAAGGCCGTGTAGTCAAAGCTGTTGCTTTTCCAGTAGTCACGTACCAATATGAGAGTTGGACCATAAAGACTGAGCGCCGAAGAACTGATGCTTTCCAACTGTGGTGGTGGAGATGACTCTTGAGAGTCCCTTGGACAGCAGGAGATCAAAGCAGCCCATCCTAAAGGAAGTCAATCCTGAATATTCATTGGAAGGACTGATGCTGAAGCTGAAGCTCCAATACTTTGGCCACCTGATGCAAAGAGCTGACTCATTGGAAAAGACCGTGATGCTGGGAAAGATTGAAGGCAAAATGAGAAGAGGGTGGAAGAGGATAATATGGTTAGATAGCATCACAGACTCAATGGACAGGAATTTGAGCAAACTCCAGGAGATAGTGGAGGACAGAGGAGCCCAGCATGCTGCACTCCATGGAATCACAAAAAGTCAGACACAACTTAGTGACTGAATAACAGCAATGATAAAGTTGACAAGATGCAGAGGAGGTTCACTAGTCAGGCCCTGCTGTAGGTAGGGCTCCATGTTACCTAACATGGTAGGTAACATGTAGGCTCCATGTTACCTGTGAAACAGCTGGTGACATCTTCAAGGAGGATGGAGAATGTAGGTGTGGGTCAGTGACAGGCAGCCCTAGTGACCATGGCTCCAATTCCAGGGAACCCAGATATGGGGGTGTGGGAACCCCAAAACCAGGTCTCCGGCAGGAGGGGCAACATCTCAGTGGCTCCTCTCCAGGGCTGGGGCTCCCACCAAGCAGCCAGGTCAGTCAGCCAGCCCCGAGGAGACCAGGGAAAGCATGAAGTCATCTGTTTACACCATTTCTACTCCTACTTCTGTTTTTCTCCCTCTGTATACAACTCTCTGCAGATGATTCTTGACTGTCATCCCTCAGAAACTTCCGGTTTCAGATCCAGAGTCTCTGGCCAGGCCAGGGAGGAAGGACAGGGAGCCTCAGGGGACTCGGGACCGCAGAACCCACACTTGGGCTAAGATCTTCCTTTCCAGGCGGGGGCCTGGAAATTCCCCGTCCCCCGGAAAAGTCTTCTGCCGGACTTCCAGGCCAGACTTCCGGCCGCCCTGGGTGCCCCTAGCTTTATACACACCCCACCCCACCCCACCCCCGCCTCTAAGCTCACCTCCTGGTTCAGTCCAGGCAGCCCCTTCCTTGAAGAACAGTGGAGAAAAACACAGGCCAGAGTCAGACCAGAGGGTTCAAGTCTCAACCCTACCATTTAGTAGCTATGACTTAGGAAATTAATCTCCCTGAGCCTCAATTTTCTTCTATTTAAAAACAACTGACCTTTTAGAAGTAATAAATAACCCTGACATTCACCAAGCAGCCTCCACAAGTGGAGTGAGATCCGACACCTTGGCCCACCACCTCCGTAGAGTAGCGATCACCTTATTCAGTCGTTCAGTCGTGTCCGACTCTTTGCAATCCTATGGACTGCAGCACGCCAGGCTTCCCTGTTCTTCACTATCTCCTGGAGTTTTCTCAGATTCATGTCCATCAGGTCGGTGATACCATCCAACCATCTCATCCTCTGTCATCCCCTTCTCCTCCTGCCTTCAATCTTTCCCAGCATCAAGGTCTTTTCCGATGAGTCGGCTCTTCGCATCAGGTGGTCAAAGTATTGAAGCTTCAGCATCAGCCTTTCCCAGTGAGTATTCAGCGATCACCTGGGTTAGTTTAAAGACTAAAAACAATGCATGCGCAGGTCAACTCAGGACAAGCAGGGCATGGTTGTCTTCCTATCCTGGCCTCCATTCTTCCACATTTGCCTGCCTTGGGTTGTCACTCCCGGTTGCTCCCAGAACACCAGCTGATTCAATCCCCTCAGTGCCCTGGGGCTTTTCCAGGACAGAGACAGGCTGTAAGTCAGCAACATAGCTCCTTCCCTCACCCCCACTTGTATTTCTTTCTCTTTCCTTCTCTCTGTCTCTCTCTCTCTCTCTCTCTCTATATATATATATATATTCCGCCCCCCCCCATAGAAAATAGTGTCTTTAACAGACTTTGCAGGTTTCAGAGCTAGCATTTAGTGAAAAGGTTTGTATCATTCGATTCTCCTACTAGTGTTGTGGGAAGTTTGGGACATCAAGTGTTTGTTGAGTGAATAAATGAGTGAATATAGGTGCCTTCAAAGTCCCTAGAAGAGGATCAGATGGGCTGGCCTGGCACGAGGAGCAGGACACCTGCCAGCTGGGGCCTGTTGGTGGTCTCCCGCGTTGAGTGAAAAGAGCCAGCGAGCCTGTCCTCTGCTCTCCCTCTCTCCCTACCCTACTCCCCACCTCCCCTCCCCACCCCATCTCTGTCTCCCCCACCTCCACACTGGAGCCCCCAGCCATTTGCTACGGGGCCTGAGATCAGTTGACCCCAGGAACAACACAGATGACAGCCCACTCCTCACTTCACAGATAGGTCTCCACCCAGGTCCCCAGCCATACTCAGAAGGTGCTCACGGCTGCTATTACATTTTTAAACGATGCCTTGTCCCCACACGTTAGTTCTAATGATGCTGCTTTGACTAGGTGAAGAATTCTTTTCTTTCTTCCCAGACTGGAATTCGCAACATGTGTTCTCTACCCGCCCCCATCAGACTCGAGGGAAATGAATTCTGGGCATGCCTGCTTCTTCCAGCAAACCTCGCCTGATCCAAGGACGACAGTCATTAACTTATTTTTCTAAGTAATCCTCTGCTGAAAGCTGTGAGCCGCCTGGGGTGGACAAGAGCAGGGTTTGCAAGGAAAGTACTGGACGGGCAGCTCATGCCAGGACAGACAGCTTCCCGGGAGGAAGGGGGCGGGGCACACAGAGACGTGGGCTCGCTCCCAGAATAGGACACAAATAGCCATTTCAAATCAGGCTGCCTTCGCATCCTGGGCTTTTGTCGCTGTCTGGGGAGTATTCCATCAGCCTGCTAATCACTCACATTCAGATCTTTGTTGTCAGCAGAGGCTTCTGCACTTATCAAATCAGATTAATGGTGGAAGCAGCCTCTAACCTATGTTCTAAAACACAACACCCTGCAGAAAATCCTGAAACCTGGTCCAACACCGAGAGTTATTTGATCAAATCCTTTGAGGTCTTCCTCCCCTGGCTCTTCCCTGCCTGTTCTTACTCCAACCACATCCTCCCGCGGATCAGCCCCTAATCCGGTTAGGCTCCTGATAAGCCAAAATACACTTGTACCAAGGGTTTCCCAGGTGATGGAGTTGGTAAAGAACCCGCCTGCCGATGCAGGAGACGGAAGAGACAAGGGTTCGATCCCTGGGTCAGGAAGAGCCCCTGGAGGAGGAAATGGCAACCCACTCCAGTATTCTTGTCTGGAAATGACAGTTTTCTTGAATTGAAATCTCCATGGACAGAGGAGCCTGGCAGGCTACAGTCCATAGGGTTGCAAAGACTCAGACATGACTGAGCACTCACACACACACACACACACAGGCACACACACACACACACACACACACACACACACACCTTGCACCAGGTGTTTCTAATCCTCAAGCAGCCTTCCCCAGTTTTCTGACAACAAGTCCTCACCACCTCTCACACATCCTGGCCAGAATTTGCCACTCCTGAACACCTACCTCTGCACCCCCATCTTTGAAGGCTGAAATTATTTATGTTATAGCGGACTCTCCTCTCCTGCAGCCCTTCCTCCCCATGAGACCAGCTCCCTCATCTCTGTTCCCCTAGAGCCTGCACATGGTAGGTCTGGAGCACCTGCTTGTTTGGTCAACAGGAGATGGTGATTGAGTATGTGTCTCCTTGAGCTGGGCACTGGGATAAGACGATGTCACTGACAACAAGCAGAATAAAGGGTGAGTTTCAGGTTTCCCAGGCCTCAAGGAGTATGTGGAGATGTTGAACTTATCAAAATTAAATAAGCATTACCCATAGTGAAAAAGCTGGCTTACAACTCAACATTTACAAAACTAAGATCATGGCATCTGGTCCCATCATTTCACAGCAAATAGATGGGGGAAAGTGGAAAACAGTGACAGATTTTATTTTCTTGGGCTCCAAAATCACTGGGGATGGGGCCTGCAGCCATGAAAGTAAAAGATGCTTGCTCCTTGAAAGGAAAGCTATGACAACTTAGAGTATTAAAAAGCAGAGACATCACTTTGCCAACAAAGGTCCTTCTAGTCAAAGTTGTGGTTTTTCCAGTGGTCATGTACGGATGTGAGAGTTGGACCATCAAGAAGGCTGAGCACTGAAGAATTTTGAATGCTTTTGAAATCATGGTGCTGGAGAAGAGTCTTAGTCCCTTGGACAGCAAGGAGATCAAATCAGTCCATCCTAAAGGAAATCAGTCCTGAATATTCATTGGAAGGACTGATGCTGAAGCTGAAACCCCAGTACTTTGACCTGATGCAAAGAACTGACTCAGTGGAAAAGATCCTGATGCTGGGAGAGATTGAGAGCAGAAGGAGAAGGGAGTGACAGAGGATGAGATGGTTGGATGGCATCACCAACTCAGTGGACATGGGTTTGAGCAAACTCTGTGAGATAGTGAAGGACAGGCAAGCCTGGAGTGCTGCCGTCCATGGAGTCACAGAGTCAAATATGACTTAGCGGCTGAACATCAACAACATAGCCAAAATACCATACAATAAAAAACACAAAGGGATATGGGTCAGGGCTCCAGTCCTGGGTACGGTTTCCAGGAAAGGACTTAGGCATGCATGCAAAGGAGTTCCAATTCACATGGAGTGCGTGCTCCTGGCCAAATGAGCACCCAGATACATGGGAGGAGGCCATCCCTGTGGACCAGGTAGTCAGGGAAGGCTTCCTGGAGGTTGTGGGGCTTGAGCTAGATTTTGAGCAATGGACTTAGAATTAGAAGCACTGCAGGCATAGGGCACAGAATGAGCAGAGCAAACAGTAGGAAAGGGAGTTCAGAAAACTGCCCTCTGAAAAGAAAAATACAGAAAGATTTTACCTAGTAGAGGGTTCTGTGAACTGAGAAGGTGTTGTAAGACTTCACAGAGGTTATATTTTCTTTCTTTTTTAAAAAATTTCAAATGAAGTATGCAGAGCCTCAGGTCCTGATCACAGGTCTCTCCCACCAATCCTCCGCCTGATGGGCTGATGGGGCACCTGTGAAATGCAAGTGGTAAAGCAAATAGTTTTTTAACACTCTTACTTCAATTTAGTTTGAGCTATTTCTACTTCATATTCTTCAGTGTGTGTGTTCGATGCTCAGTTGTGTCTGACTCTTTGCTACCCCAAGGACTACATAGTCCTCTAGGCTCCTCTGTCCATGGGATTTTCCTGGCAAGAATACTGGAGTGGATTGCCATTTCCTCCTCCAGGATATCTTCCCAACCCAGGGGTCAAACCTGTGTCTCCTGTGTCTCCTGCTTTGGCAGGCAGATTCTCTATCACTAAGTCACCTGGGAAGCCCATAGTCTTCAGTACCCCTTGCTAAAGTGTAGGGCAGTGAAGGGGGGAATGGAAACAACACAAGCCTGGCAGATACAAGTTCAAAACCTGACTCTGCTTTCTTCCAGCCATGAGGCCCTGAGCATCACCATCATCACGGTCATTCTCACCATCATCATTAGGAACATCTACTGACTACTAACTCTGTACCAAACACTGTTCTAAGCCTCTCCAACAATCCTGCAACTGACTATCCCCATTTTACAGATGAGGAAACTGATGCTCAGAGAACAAATAACTTTCCCAAAGTCACCTGTAGTTAACAGTGGCAGAGCTGGGATTTGAACCACGGTCCTCACACTGAAACTTCAGTCACCTCAGCTGTAAAATGAGGACAACAGTGGCTAAACACTAGTTGTCGTTATGACGTGACAGGAAGTTATCATCATTCCCTGCATTCCCTGCGTGTTCTTGAGAGTGAAAACAAAAGCCCCTTTAATGTTTTCAGAAGCATCGCCTTCTCCTGCTTCTAAAGGGATGTAGGTCGAGTCTCAGCTGAGCAGATTTTCTGGAGGGAGAAGTCATCCTTTGCACTCATCTTTAACATTTTTCTTTGTTTCTAAGGAGCCGTCGTTTGCATTTACCAACTCCCTGCCACCCACAAATTCTTTTCATCTCCCAACCCTCAATTGTCCTGACTTGCAACCTTTGATAGGCAAACGTGCAAACAGCTGCTTTCTCAGAGAATTCCAGTCCAGAAACCTCGGCGTGCCTTTTCTGATTTCTCCTTTTCCAATGTTAGAAAAGCCTCCTGGAGGAGACAGTGACTGTTTCAGACTAATGAGGCCTGGAGTTTTGCCGTGAGTTTGCCTCACAGAGGAGGTAGTAAGTTCATATTAAGACCACCAAGCCTTTCTCTAGTCTAGATCTTACCTGCCAAGTCCCCCTCCAAAAATATGATAGAGCGGAGTGCGGCAGGCATGGAATCTTTTGCAAGCAAAGACACGTTCCCTCCACGCATGGAATTCGCTGCCTCCAATAGTAACAAGCATGCAAATTCGTAGCATTTTTTCCCCTATTGCCTCCTATGCACCGAGCACTGTTTGAGGTCCTTCCCAGACATTTTAACAGCACGATTATAATCTCTCCATGGATGAAGCGCTCTTCGGAAGCCCGCCCCATCCCCATTTCACAGATGAGGAGATTGGCATCTCCCTTCCCTCAGTGACCCTATAAATAAACAACGCTCAGTGCCTGGTACAGGAAATGCTCTGTGTGTCAGGGAACATCATTCACCAAGGCAAGCGCTGAGGTTACGGGCACCTTGGAGTGGGATATATTATCACCAGCTCAAGCGTGACGACGCTCAGCCACCCCAGGCCACGAAGAGTAAGCACGGGGATGAACAAGTAGTTTTCCCACGCCTCCCTTGCCTGCTCCCAAGAGCTGAGGCTGCTTAGAGGGAAAATTTGACCTCCTCCTCTGCTCCCTAGGGAGAGGTCATGGTATGTCTGCACCTACAAAGCACAAGGAGAATGGGCAGAGGGAGGGCAAGCCTGGAGGCCCAGCAGTGGAGCACGGACTGCAGAGGTTGGTGGGCATGTGGTTTACTGTGGTGGGCTTCCCAGGTGACCCAAGTGGTAAAGAATCCATTTGCCAATGCAGATTAGACATAACAGATGCGGGTTCGGTCCCTGGGTCAGGAAGATCCCCTGCAAGAGGGCACGGCAACCCACTCCAGTATTCTTGCCTGGAGAAGCCCCACGGCACAGAGTTGGACATGACTAAAGCGACTTAACACTCATGCACCGTTTACTGTGGTACTCTCAACCTAGATTCATGCCTGACACACAGCAGCACCCAATAGGTACTTACAGGATGAATGAATGAATGAGTTAAGTAACTTGCTCGTGAGCAGTCAGCGAGCAGAGTTGGCATTTGAACCTCGAGTTACCTCTTGAGGTTTATCAAAGCAGCAGCTTCCCAGAGAGATACAGATGATGCTTAGATGCCTGAAGGCCCTTCACCTGCAAAGGAGAGACGAGCAGATTGGCCTCATAGGAAGCCCAAGGTCTTGTGACCAGAGACCCAGGCCCTGGTTCTGCCACAGCCACCCCTAGCTGTGTGCCACTGGGGAAGTCTCTTCCCCCATCTGGTCTTCACTTTACCTGTAAGTGGGATTCTTAATGCTCGCCTGCCCCCACAGAGAGTCAAAAAATATAAGGTACATAAAGTGCTTTATTAATTGCAAGGGTGATTTAAATATCCATCGAGCGAAGCCCCCATGGGGCTCAGTGTCCCCCATGCTTCACAACTCTAGAGTGATTCCATCACATGGATATAATCTATGTGAATCTCTGCACCCCGCTGGGAATTGGTCAGTGCCCAACCTGTGCAACTGAACCCAGAAGTTCTAGCTTAGGGTCTATTTTTGGTGGGAACATGAACTCAGTACTGTGACCAGCAAGAAGATAGAAAAGCTGCCCCCTGCCCCCAGGAGCTCTCAGAGAGGAGATGCAGATTTCCAGAGATTAGGCCTGGAGAAGTCTCCCTGGACTTAACCTTGTAAGCTGCTTGCAGAATGGTCCACCAGATCAAAGGATGGGAGGGAGATTCTGCCCCAGGAGACAAATTTCAGGATCTACATAACTTCTCCAAAGGCTCAGCAGTAAAGAATCTATCTCCAAGGCAGGAGATCCAGGTTTGATCCCTGGGTCCAGAAGAGCCCCTGCAAGAGGGCACAGCAACCCACTCCAGTATTCTTGCTGGAGAATCCGATGGCAGAGGAGCCTGGTAGGCTACAGTCCAGGGGGTTGCAAAGTCTGACATGACTGAAACGAATGAGCACGCCAACAACTTTTCTCCATCCTCCAAACCCAGAGCTTTGTCTGCTCTTCTTTTCACCAAGGATGGCTGGGTCCTTATCTCAGTGGGAGGGTGTGGGAGAGACTGGGAAGGAGAGAGTCTCACCCTGGCTGCTAATTCCTGCCCACCCCCCACTCATTCATCCTCTGCCCACAGCCTCACGGTGTGGACAGGGGAGCTCAGAGCAAACAGACCCCGAGAGCATGAGACCTGAGGGGCCCACCCAGGGTTACGGGACTTGCAAGACCAATACTCAGTACCCATCCTGGCTGTCAGCGCTCCCAGTGATGTCTTTCTGCTGCCCCGTAACAGATTCTGGTGACCACTTGACTCCACTGGAACGCCCAGGGAGGAAATGCCACCCCCTGGAATGCCATCAAAATAGTTAAAAATCCTTTCATTGGCCCATGGGGTGAGATGGCTGGAATCTGGGGAAAACACTGCAGAAGGACTTGTTCAGCAACACCGCGATTCACCCTGGAGGTCCCGGCCCCCACATCGTGGCTCCCTGGGGGGGCCTTGGCCCCGACCCAGTATGTCACACCTTCGGCCTCAGTGCTCAGGGCTTTCCACACCTGTTTGACACCCCTCACTGTGATCGCACCAGCCTGTTGCCACCTCCCGCGTGGCATAGTGCTCTAAGGTCCTGGAGGGAAGGAACCACACTTGTTCAGAACTGACCAGGCAGAGAGGTGAAGGCTCAGCTCTGCCCACCCTGGGTGGCACCCTGCCCATCTGGGCCCGAGTCAGGTGCAAACCTCATATCAACCCATACCCCCCACCTCTTGCCTGGGCCCCCCCGCCCCCCCGGCTGGCACAACATCAAGGTTCCATTCCAAGCAGCCTCGGAGCCCTCGCATGTGGCCCAGGGTCCCAGCCCCTCATTAGGTGGTGGCAGCTCTCACATAAGCTCTTTAATGTGGTGCGATGGCATTTTTCAGGCCTCTTTTCAGAAGGAAAAAAGTTAATAACGTGAAAGCTTTATTACCTCTCCCGTCCCCCCCTGTGAGACATGCCCTTCGGTCGTGCAACGTGGGGCTAGTTAAGGCCACAGCCCGGGATTTCCTCCTCTCTGGGAGTAAGTGTAATTACACACGCGGCCGGGCCAGGCTGTAAAGCGGCAGCACACCCGGCCTCCACCTCGGAGGCTGGAGGAGGCCGGCTAGGTGTCGGCCGCCCGGCCCCAGGTCTGCAAAGCAGAAACATATGGGGAATCCATTACCTGCTCTACAAAGGAGGCGGCCTTGCTAATAAACGTATTTACTGGGTTAAATAAATACGGCGAGGGTTGTTAAAAGCCTGGCCTGTGACTTAAAGTCACCAACATTTTTCACTTGTCAGAAAGGGGCTTTTGGAAGCTTTCAGGCGGCCTGCCTTCCTGCCCATGTTTATGCATCCACCATGCCCCCTCAGCTCCTCCTGATCAGGGGAAAAGAAAGGGTCTTTGTCTAGAGGCGTGGAGACCCTACGGGTGGGCAGGCGGATACACTCAGGCTATGTGTGCCGGGGGGGCCTCAGGAGTGGGGCTCCTGCCCCGAGCTGGTACCCGGCAGAGCCCTGCAGCAAGACATCTTCCCAGAGCCATGCATCATCTGAGAAGGCTCAAGCCAGATTTAAAAAACAGCAACGGGACAGAGAAAGACAGATATCATATGACATCACTTACATGTGGAATCTGAAAAAAATGAGACAAATGAACTTATTTACAGACCAGAAAGAGACTCACAGACATAGAAAACAAACGTATGGTTACGAAAGGGGAAAGTGGGGGGAGGGAGGGATAAACTAGGAGGTTGGAAATAACAGATGCAAACCACTATATACATATATAAAAGAGATAAGCAACAAGGTCCTACTGCATAGCACAGGGAGCTATATTCAATGTCTTGTAATTATCTAAAATGGAACAGAATCTGGGAAAGAATAGATATACATACATGTATCGCTGAATCACTTGGCTATACCCCTAGTAGCTCAGATGGTAAAGAATCTGCCTACAATGCAGGAGACCTCGGTTCAATCCCTGGGTTGGGTAGATCCCCGGAGAAGGGAATGGCTACCCACTCCAGTATTCTTGCATGGAGAATTCGATGGACAGAGAATCCTGGTGGGCTACGGTCCATGGCGTCACAAGAGCATCGGACATGACTGAGCAATTAACACATAAATCAACTGTACTTCAATTTTTTTACAGAACAGCATTTGTCAACATGACACGAGGTTATTATATAGGTTTGTTGCTATCTCCTTTTTAAAAAAAAATAATATGGTAAAAGTCACATGACATATAATTTACTTATTTTAGCCATTTTAAGGTGTACAATTCAGTGGCATTTAGTACATTCATAATGTACAACCATCACTACTACTGGTCCAGAACATTCTCATCACCCCGAAAGGAAGTCTTGTACCCATTAAGTAGCTACTCCCCACTTTCCTCTGGGGCTTCCCTCATAGCTCAGTTGGTAAAGAATCCGCCTGCAATGCAGGAGACCCCAATTTGATTCCTGGGTCAGGAAGATCTTTTGGAGAAGGTATAAGCTACCCACTCCAGTATAGTTGGTCTTCCCTTGTGGGTTTTCCTCTCCCTCTCCCAATTCTGACTTTCCACCTTTCCGGTATGGATTTGGCTATTCTGGGGCAATTCACATCAATGGAATCATGTAACATGTGACTTTTCATGCCTTGCGTTTCCACCTAGTGTAATACTGTCGAGGCTCACCCGTCGTAGAGCATGTATTTCATTCTGTTTCATGGCTGAGTAATATTCTATTATATGGCTAGGCCATATTTTGTGTATCCGTTCATCAGTTGGCAAACATATGGGTTGTTTCTATCTTTTGGCCTTCGTGAATAATGCTGCTGTAAACTCGTGCAAGTGTTTGTTGGAATACCTGTTTTCAGTTCTTTTGGTGAGAGACCCAGGAGTGGAGTTGGTGAGTCATATGGTAATTCTATGTTTAACTGACTGAGGAGCTGCCAAAACTGTTTGCACTGTCCTTGGTACCTGGTTAGAAGCGGACAACAAGGAGATAACTTTCCATTCCAAATTTCCAGGTCTGAGAAGACATTGATGACATTTACAAAGGTTACAAAGAAGGCTAATAGCTGATAAGATTGCACTCTGCCCCAGGCACCTAATTCCCACAGGCACCCCCTGCTCAACATAGAGACCCTTATCCTCATCGGACAGACCAGGAGGCCAGGGGATTTATGGTCACCCCAAATATATGCTTCAGGGATTTAACACCTGAATCTTCAGACTGTGGAATAATCTGTACTCTTGTCATCCCCCTCGACATGAGGATGTAGAAGAAATGGCACAGTCCCTAGGGCCCCAAGAAGGCCTGGTGGCTTTTATTAAATGACAACTTGTTAAATGACATCCTAAACAGTGTTACACAGTAGGGCAGCTGAGGGCCTGGTCAGCAGCTGTCTGCTTTGCCTCCCGGGAGCCCATAGGAGAGGATACACCAGGAGACTTCACCGGGCTCCAGGCAGGAAAACACATGGCTTCAGATGTCACGTACCCATGGACACGGGTGAGAGTGTGGATGACGTTGTACTGGCCTACTCACTCTTAGCCAAGAGAGCTTATTTTCCTCCAAAACAGATGTTATAATATTAAGGTCATATTTGTTGGTTCCAGAAAGATGGCAAGTGACACACATCAGCCCTCTTCAGAGCTACTTGTATATCTTTGACCACACGTCTAGACCCTGTCAGTGGGAAAAGGGTCCCAAGGAGGACTGGCGTTAGAATCCAGCATTGGGTGGCAGTTTCCATTTCCTATCTGGCCATAGTATTTATTGTACCTTCTCCTCTAGATTTTATTGTCATACCGCCCAGTTACTTCTCTGGGCATATTTTGCTTTTATTTTTGTTTCTCTTTAATCCTTTAGCTTCTTGTATGTCAGCCACGTCCCTCCTGCCCTCATTCCCCTGTTGCTTGTATCTGCCTCTGGTGACCAGCCTTCACCTCTCTGACCACTAACCAGTCCCCACCATCTGGCAGATTCGACAGCAGCAAAAGAAGGCATCTGGATTTTGGTATCATAAGACCTAGACTTGAAGCCCAACAGCAGGACTAACCATGTCAGCATAGCTGAACAAGCTAAAAGACATAGCCCCTGTGAACCTCTGTTTCCTCACCTGGAATGATAAGCAAATCATGCAGGGCTGTCATGATGATAATTTAATTAAATAGCATCATCCCTAAAAGCCCAATGCCTAGTGCAGCACTTGGCCTGGTGTGAGAAATCAACATCCCATTTACTCCTTTACTCGGAGGGGAGAGGGGGGATTGGGGGGAGAGCAGTGAAGAGAAGAAGGAAACACTTTAAACTGAAATTATGCCATGAAACTCAGAATGTGTTACTCATAGAGATCAACCATTATTTAGATATTCGAACTTCATTCCAACTTCATCCTACTGCATTCCAAATTGTGGGTAATCAAAGGCATTGTTACACTTTAAGGGGTGTTGGCAAACTGATAAGCTCTAAAGGGACACAAAATTCGGGGCGCTGCCTCCTGCCCTTTAGGTCCCTGTAGGTGAGAAAGAAAGCCTTCAGCAAGCCCCCAGGCCATTGGAACTGGATACCACTTTCGGGCTCAGATTCACGTTAATTCTACTGCCCTGATTGGAGGGAAAATGAGTGAGTTTTCAAAGGAAAATGCCTTCCTCTGGGAACAGAGAAAGGCCTTTTGAGATAACGAGCAGGAGTTCGCCATCAACTTGATGCATGTCAGAGTCTCCAAAGATGAGCTGTGTGCAGCAAATGCCCGTCTTTCAAGTCCTGTTTATGGTTGGTTAAGTAAGCAATGGAGTGATCTGTCACCTCCGCTCTCCAGCCCGAAAGCCGAGAGAGCAACAAGCCAATCTGATGTGAAATGATTTGGACAGTAAGTAAATAAATCCCACCTTGATAAGCTGGCCCCTGCCGCAGCTCTCCCACGGGCCCTAAACATTTTGATTTAGGACCGATGAGGGCTTCCCAGGGGGAGGCCAAATACTCTTCTCCCCTGGAGGTCCCTGCAAAGAGAACCTCACCTCATCTGTTGGTGATAGTTTAGGTGGAAAAAGGTAAGTAGGGAAAGGGGTGAACCAGGTGGCCTTTCTAGGTCTTCTCCACTAAGGAGTCTTAGTGACAATATCCAATTCCCATCAAAGGCAACTAACTCAGCTTGGGAGTATGGGTCCAGCATAGGACTTGCGCCAAATTTCTGCTCGATTGATTCGTGGAGGGAGGGAGTTTCAAGGCTGCTTTGCCCACGCAATTTTCAAAAATTTTCAAAATGTCTGAATGGCAGATTACTGAAGTAGGGCATATAAACACCAAATCACCACTTTATTGAGTAAGGAGTCTCTCTTCCCGTTTGGGGAATCTCCTGTGCTCTCGGTGGAAACTTTTTTCTTTCCCCAATGAGAGGTGGAAATGTTTTATTTATGTACAGCCTTTCCTAGGTTTACACCTATTTCCTAATCACTAACCATTCTAAAACCCTGCCCCAAACCAAGAAGCCATTTCCTTTAAAATGTCCCCAAACTAACAGCTTGCTTTTTTTCTTTTAGTGTTTTGAACTATTCCATGTTATATCTCATTCAAAGCCTGCCATAGTGGTTATGACTGCATGCAATGCCCTAGACAGATTGCCTGGGTTTGAAGCCTGGCTCCATGTTTATCAATGCTGTGACCCTGGGTGGGTTCTTTCACTGCTCTGTGCCACGTTTTCCTCATCTGGACCATGGGAATAAGGACAACTAACGTTCAGGGTTGTCCTGAAGCTTAAATGAGTTCACCTACGTGAAGCACTTACAATAGTCACTTTGCTGTCTTTCTTGCAACTCACAGCAGATCAAAGGTGATAAAGCTGATTCAGCCACTCCCATTTGGCAGACGAAAGAGGCAAGTGATTTTCCAGGTCACGTGGTGAGGGGTCAGCCAGGCTCAGGCTAGAGTCCAGATGTCCCTGGCATCCCAGCGAGCATTCTTCCCAGGCACCAAATTCATGCTCAGCTACTACCTAAATATTACTCCATGTTGAGTGAGCTAATTGTGGTCCAAGGTTATGTGTACCTGAAAATTCCACGAGAGCTTTGCCTGAAAAATGAGAATTTCAGCTGTTGCGCAGGTCCACAAAGATGAGACTCATCCAGCAAAGCTTTGGGGAGCATAGTCATGTCATACTCCCTTCTCTTCCTTTTCTGTTTGGATTTTGAATACAGTGGTACTTTTTGATATCTTTCTTTCTTTTTCTTACTACTAAGAAATTCACTTACTTTTCTTTTTAGCAATATTTCTATCTCTTTAGATTATAATGGAATATAACATTGTGTAGTGTGTGTGTGCTCAGTTGTATCTGACTGTTTGTGACCCCATGGACTGTAACCCACCAGGCTCTTCTGTCCATGGAATTCTCCAGGCAACAGTCCTGGAGAGGGCTGCCATTTCCTACTCCAGGGGATCTTCCTGACCCAGGGATCGAACCTGAATCCCTTGCATCTCCTGCATTGGCAGGTGTGTTACTTACCGCTGAGCCACTTGGGAGCATTTATATTTCTTTAGATTATAATGGTAATACATTGTATACTGTTGCAAATGTGGGAAACTGGTAAAAACCAAAAGAAGAAAAAAATTTAACTGTGCTCAAACCTATTACTCAGAGAAAACCAGTCCTTTAGTATATCCCTTTGTTATCTTTGTTCTATGTACGTGATAAGTATATATAAGTTTTTTTTTCTTTTACATAATTTGGATCTTGGTGGTATGTGGCAGTGAGGGGGTGGTTTATGTAACATATTGCAAGCTTTTTGTTCATTTACCTTTTCATTGCTTTGGGGTTAGAAAGTGAAAGTGAAGTCGCTCAGGCATGTCCGACTCTCTCCTCCGACCATGGGATTCTCCAGGCAAGAGTACTGGAGTGGGTTGCCATTTCCTTCTCCAGGGGATCTTCCCAACCCAGGGATCGAACCCAGGGATCGAACCCGGGTCTCCTGTATTGGAGGCAGATGCTTTAACCTCTGAGACACCAGGGAACACTCCATGGGGTTAGCTTTGGGGTTAGTTCTCCAAAATATAGACAAAGTAGCAGAGCACAGGATTAAGAGCAGGGCAGCTTGGGTTTGAGTCCTGTCTCAGGCACCTCTTAGCTGTGTGACCTCAGACAAGTTACTTGAATTTGCTGTGTCTCAGTTTTCTCTGGGTAAGATAGGGATAATAATAATACATGCCTGGGAGTGTTTACCTGCCCGTAGAATCGAATGAGTTAGTGTTTGTACTAAAAAAATATTAGAAAGAAGCAACAGAGGTATAAAATTGGAGGTTGATGCTTTTGTTTGTCTGGACTATAGCTATACTCCATACAGAATTTTTGGTTGCAAACAGCAGACATACAACCCAACTGAAACCAAAAAAGAAGCCTTAAAGCATATTAAGTAGGATACCCAGTCTTCCAATGGGAAGGACGTTTGAATAATGACCATAATCATTGCTCAGTTACCTACTGTGTGCCAAACACAGTGGCTGTTTTAGGTATGCTGTCACCATCATTTCATCAAGTTCCTTGTAGGAAATATGAGGATCTTCTTCTACATATTAAGAAAGTGAATCTCAGAGGGATTAAATGACTTGCCCAGGTTCACATAACTGAGGAAGTAGTGGAACCAAGATTCAAACCCAGGTATGATCTACTCCACAGTGGAGCCCATTCATTCATTCATTCAACATTACACCCTGTGCTGGACCGGGCATCTATGTGAGCATACAGGGGTGATCCTCGTTAGCATGGAGCTTACAGTTTAGTAGGGGAGAAAGGTGTTTGTCCAATTATCAGGCAAATAAATGTGACATTGTAGCTGCAATGCAAGCTCCGAAGGAGAGGTCGATGTGCTTTGAGAACCTATATTTGGGGTTTGACCTTGACAAGGAGGCCATGGAAGGTGCCCTTGAGGAAGTAATGCTTGAGGCGAGAATGATTCAGGAAAAGGAAACTGCAAAGTCTCTGCAGAAGAAAAAAGCATGGGGTTGAGAGAGACTGACAGACGCCAAAGGGCATGTCTGAAATGAAGAGAAAGAGGGGAAGGGTGGAGAAAGGGGAGACCAGAGAGAGGAAGGGGCAGCCATGTAAGGGTTCCTAGTGAGTCAAGGACCTTAGACCTTCTCTTAAGGTCAAACAGAAGTCATTAAAGAATTGCAAACAGGGCAGTGACACAGTTAGATTTCATTTCAAAGAGGTTGCTCTGGCTTCCATGAGAAGAAAACATTGTGTGTGGAGGGGGAGCAAAAGTAGATACAGGTTCACTAACCAATACCCCAGGTCAGCAATGCCATTATTCAGGACCAAAGATATGGAAAGAAGTGAACAGACTCTGGAGAGCTTTAGGAGTTAAGATTTCAGAGCTTGGTGATGAATTGGCTCTGGAAATAGAGGGAGGGGGAAGGGTCAAGGGTGATGCCAGGACCTCTGGCTTGTTTAACTGAGATGATGATGGTCTATTCACTGACCTGGTGAGTACTGAGGAAGACCAGATTTGAGAAGGATGATTATTAGCTTAGTTTTAAGCTAAGTCTGAGGTGCCATTAAAATACTCCCCCTAAAGTGCTAAACAGGAAGTAAGAGATAAAGTTCTAGTTATAAGAGATGTTAAGGATGCAATTTTTTAAGTGGGCACCATCTTCTATGGATGAAGGTTAGTGGGCACTTGGTATTCTTCTGGGCTGTCTCCTATCTGAACGCCCTTTGGGAAAGCCCTTGCTTTAGGAGGAAAAGTCCACCTCCCACTGTAGAAGCTAAAAAAGCCTGCTTTGGGGATGACCTGCAGTTTAGATCTAGGACTGTATCTCCCAGAACCTCTGTGGCTCCACAACAGAGTTTGACTTGGCATTGACTGGGCATTGACTTGGCACTCAAGTAACTCCTTCTGCCACACAAAGGGAGGTCTTTGCCCACTTTATAGCTAGCTAAACCAAGGTGTAAATATCAAAAGAGAGGTGGTATATGATTGGCTAAGGAGAATGAGCTGAGTGAGGAGTCAGAAAGACTGGCTCGGCCACAGCTGGCCATGTGACCTTGGATAAGCTCTCCCACTCCTGCCTCAAACACTGCCCCCCACCTTCATGAGCTCATGGACCTTGGGGATCGCCAAGGCCCTTACCACCCCCATTAGCTGTGTACTTGCCCCTAGCAGCTTAAGGACAACCAACCAAAGCAATCACCTGGTTAATTCAGAGAGAGGGATTATCTTCCTGAAATGAGAAGGCAGATTTTTATTTTTCTGGCCCTGAAGAATCGAGATTATTCATCCCCAAAGCTGTAAATAAGCCACCCAGAATAGCAAAGAGTTGAAAGAAAATGAGCTCATCAGCAGATTTAAAACAAAGTTCTTTTTTTCCTCTTTGACAATAAGATTTTTTTCTTTTATTCTACGCTTTCTTTCAGTATGAACTTCCTCTCATTTTGCTTACTTAAACGAAGGTAATAAAACAGTCCCAGGGGACATATGGTTACCGATAATTGAGACAAAGCAGAAGCAATTTGGGCCCTGAGAGGTTTCGCCTGCGCTGTCCAACAGATTTCTGTGATGATGGACATTCTATCCTGTGCAGCAGTTTAGTAGCTCCTAACAACATGTGGGCAGTGCAATTAAACAACAGGATTTTAAATTTTAATTAATATAAATGTAAACTGAAATAGCCACATGTGGCCACTGGCTCAGGTGCTAGGCACCTATATGTTGACAGCCAAGTGGACCTTACCATGGACCTGTCTTCTGTCTCAATAAGAAGCCTGGGGGAAATGTACATTTCCCGAAGTTAATCATTTGGAATTTGCTTTGGGATGGGGATTGCAGGACAGGGCGGAATTCACTCCAGTGTCATGTGTGGGTTTATTAATTATCTCGTCCTCACGCGTGCTCAGTCATGTCCAACTCTTTGTGATCCCATGGACTGTGTGGCCCACCAGGCTCCTCTGACCATGGGATTTCCCAGGCAAGAATACTGGAATGGGTTGCCATTTCCTCCTCCAGGGGTCTTTCCCACCCAGGGATTGAACCCAGGTCTCCTGAGTCTCTGCACCACCTGGGAAGCCCATTGTCTCATGATTGCTTTTGTAAAGGGACTACCTCTCTGAACCCAGAATTAGGAGCTCTGAATTCGAAGGCATTTATTAGGCTTAAATTTATGTGGTGTGAAATCTGTTAGATCATTTGCTCATCAGTGGGTTGTCTAGAAAAAAGGCCCATCTACAAAGGGTTTTCAGGGTGAGGGTCACCGGTGTAATAAGAAACATACCAAGCCTGGCCTCCAGCGAAAGACTGTGGGCTTTCAAGTCAATTTGGAGTTTGCGAAGTGGCCTTTTGAAGACCTTGCCATTGGTAACATTTCCTCTCTTATTAAGAAAAAGAGAGAGAGGCTGAGAGCGCAATTATTTTTCACTCTTGTTCAACTTAACCCAAAGGTAGGAGCCCCTTGTGGTTCACACTTGAAAGCGTGGAGTAGTTACATGGGACAGCCAGGCTGGGAGTAAGCCTTCAAAGCTCATAGGTAGATGCTGAGGTGTGCCTATGAGAAGGTTTGGTTAAAATGTGGACAAATCAGACAGGAGGACTGGTTTTCAACTAACCCCAGCAGTCAAAGGCATGGCTGATACTCACTGCAGTTTATCAGAAGAAATAATCCAGCTTGGTTTAGAAAGCAGCTCGTTCGTTCGACATACACTGGCCATGGGCTACGTGCAGGCTGTGAGCAAGGTTCTAGGGGTGTAAAGCTGCTGGCCCCAGGGTGGGGGTTGGGGTATCCCAGTGCAGAGACCTGGGGATAAATTCGGATGGGAGGAGCGTCACCCCCAGGAGGGAGCACAGACAGCCCAGTGCAGGGGAGGGTGATTTTCGCTTTTTTTTTTTAACTTCATATTTCTGAAAATGTCCACAACATTTCCAGGGAAAGAAAATAGAATAATGAAACTTTGTAGGTGCTCGGGGATGAATTGAATCTGAGAGATTCTGTTATATTTGGGAGGAGGGGACAAGGGAACCTCAGATAGATATATTCTAATACTAATTCCCCTCAGGCCTGGCTCTCTTGACTCTCACCTTCTTCCAGGGCTTCTGCCTGGTTTAGGAAATTGCCACCCCAGGAAAGGGGTGTCCCCCTATCGCTAGCATGAGCCATGGTGTGCGGGGTTGAGGGGGGTGCTCCCCGGCCAGGCAGGAGACATTTGTCTTCCACCGATTGTGTGAGGCGCGGGGAGCACAGATAGTGAACATTTCCGGGGGGCTGGAGGATGACATGTGCCAGGGAGAGGGGAGGCTGAATCATCCAGTCATTGGTGACAAGCTGGGGGGTTTGGAGGTCAAGGGCTATCAGGCAGCACCCCCACGGGGAGAGGGACCCCTATGGGAGAGGGACCCCCAACAGGAGAAGGACTCCATGGGAGAAGGACTCCCACGGGAGGGGGACCCCCACAAGAGAGGGACCCCCACGGGAGAGGGATGCGCTCACATTGGGTTGAGGAAGACCACGGTGCCCAACTGGAGGCCACAGGCCCGGTCATGGAGCCTCTAGGACTGTGCACATGAGAACCTTGTCACTTAAGCCAGTGTCTGGCGGACAGCAGGCGGTCAAGACAGGAAGGGTGAAGATCCGCAGGCTGAGGGGCCGTTACAGTTCACACTGGCCCCCTCGCAGCCATCCCCCAGCCCAGCCCCCTCAGCACTGCCTTAATGCTAACCACCTGGCACCTGCCATCGGGGGCCTGACGCTGGCCAGGCCCCCTCGGGCACCTTTCATGTGACACTTCTCCTTCTTCGGCTTTCACAGGACAAGGGGTTACTGCCCATGGCGCTGGGAGACGAGAAGCAGGCCCTGGGGGTGAGGAGGGGTACACTGGGGACCCTGGCTTCCCTGGGGCAGGGGCCACAGCTCCCATCCCCACAGGATCCAGATTGGCAGGGGGGGAGTGAAGGCCAAGGGGGGATTATCTGTGCTGACACCCCTCCACGCCCAACCTGCAGCCACAGAGCATCACCAAAAGGCCCAGAGAAGGTGACAGCCCCCAGGCTTTTCCAAGAGACCCCAACAAGCACTGAAGGTCGTTAGGCCTGGGAGCAATGTCAGATCCCTTCCAAGGACGAGGTTCACTTCCGCAGAACGTGTCTGCAAAACTGCTGGGTCTCCAACCTCAGAACACGGAGAGAATTCAAAGTATTAGGCACCCCAACTGACGCTGTTACTGTAGGGGAATAAAATTGGTCCACCTTTATAGTAATTTTAGGCATAAATCTTTTCCAGCCAAGGCAACCCAGGAAGCAAGGAGGAGAAGAAGGGACTAGGATTCGGCAGTGCCAGGTTCAAGTCCTAAGGCTGACACCTCTAGCCACGGGTGTGAGTGTGTTCAGTAGCTCAGTCATGTCTGACTCTTTGTGACCCCACAGACTACAGCCTGCCAGACTCCTCTGTCCATGGGATTCTCCAGGCAAGAATACTGGAGTGGGTTGTCATTTCCTCCTCCAGAGGATCTTCCTGATCCAGAATCGAACCAGCATCTCCTGCATCTCTTGCATTATCAGGCAGATTCTTTTTACCACTGAGCCACCTGGGAAGCCCCTCTGGTCAAGAGTGGGCGGTGATGTGCTTAGTCACTCAGTTGTGTCCAGCTCTTTGTATCCCTGTGGACTGCAGCCCACCAGGCACTTCTGTCCATGGGGATTCTCTAGGCAAGAATAATGGAATGGGTTTGCTAGGCCCTCCTCCAGGGGATCTTCCCCACCCAGAGATCGAACTCAGGTCTCCTGCATTGCAGGAAGATCCTTTACCATCTGGGCCACCAGGGAAACCCAGACCTCGGCTTAATTATGGAACTTAATTCCTCAAGGGGCAGAGACCACCCTGCCTGTTGCCTGAGGGTTGTGATGTTTCAGTGAGACAATGGCTAGGAAAACCTTCTTCAGAGAGCAGGCATGGGGAAGGGCGCTGGCTTTTCCTAGGTGCCAACTATCCATCAGGGGGTTTCCAGCTCACCCCCACCACAGGTCAATGACCTTCCTCTCCTCCCTGTGTTACAAAGGGTGGTTACTTAACTGGTATTGTGTGGTCTCACTGCACACAGCCAGGAAGTGGCCGCAAGTTTTTGAATGTGAGATTGGTCACTCTACACCCTTTCACAGGCCGTGCATGAGTGTTCATCACTGCAGAGCCAGACCCAAAGCGGGGGCCACAGAAGATTCTACACAGGGAGAGGAGGCCTGGGAGGTCTTGATGTCTGGGTTCCCAGGCTGTGCGAGGTACCCCCACCCTGAGGGGCTGCAGGGAGGACCCGAAGATGGTGTTGGATGTCCATGGGAATCTCCAGGTTCTCCAGTCACTTGGAACTGCCCCGGTGAGCAGTGATTTACGCGTGGCAGTTCTGAGGCCGCCCTGTTTGATCTCTGGCCTTAGCCCTGAGTGGCCATCCCACCCCCGTCCCCTCCTGGAGGGCTCCCATGACCAGCCGGCAGACAAAGAGATGGGGTCTGACTTCGGGCCCAGTGGGCAGGTGGCAGGGCAGAGGTGGGAAGGGAGGGATGTCCTTCAGTGTTATTTCCCGGGAGGCAGAGCAGCGGGGCAGAAAACACACAAGCTCTGACTCAGATACCAAGGTTCTAAACCCAGGCCCATTAACAGAAGGCTCTGGGGCATTTTTTGTACCTTCCCTGAACCTCTGTGGGCTTTCCAGGTGGCTTAGACAGTAAAGAATCCACCTGCAATGTGGGAGACCCAGTGTGCAATCCCTGGGTCGGGAAGATGCCCTGGAGAAGGGCATGGCAACCCACTCCAGCATCCTTGCCTGGAGATTTCCATGGACAGAGAAGCCTGGTGGGCTACAGTCCATGGGGTTGCTGTCTCCTTGTAAAGTGGAGGTGGTCTGGCCTGCTTTGAAGAGACATGGGGTCAATACAAATAGTCTGTCTCTGCTTTAGAGAAGGCCCTCACTCTAAGCTACCCAGCATTGCTGTTATTATTTAGTCAGGAAGCCTACCCCTGAGGCAATAGCCTGATTTCCCTAATCATTGGCCCAGCTTCCCAATTCAGTTCAGTTCAGTCACTCAGTCGGGTCCAACTCTTTGCAACCCCATGGACTGCAGTATGCCAGGCCTCCCTGTCCATCACCAGAGGTGCATGGGACTTCTTTCCAGTGGCAAATCCCTGAGTCCTTCCTCGGCATCGAGGGCCTACACAGCCCAAGCTGCTTCTGGGCGAACTGACCTCGGGTTCTGATGGCCTCGGACCTGAGCCCTCTGACTCGACCCCCGAGCAGAAGGGTGGGGAGGACGTGGATGAGGCTCCCCCGGCTCAGGTGCAGAGACTCCGCACGTCGGGAGCGTGATCGCCATCCCTTCACCCGAGAGCCGGCAAGTGGTCAGGGATGCCGTCTGGGGAGGTGGTCGTTTTCTAAAGGGAGCAGGAGCAAAGGCCAAAGACCACCACACCCTCAAATCAGGGCCCCCTGGGGTGGGCTGGGAGACCCATGGGGGCATACTCAGCCTAGAGGGTGAAGGTGGAAAGAAGGGCCCCCCTCGCTGCCACCTCTCGGGCTTGGCACACGTGTCCAGGACACAGCAGCACGCCTGGGCGCACAGTGGTCCCGAGTACCCGGGCGCCGTGGCTTCATTCACAGCCCAGTTTGGTGTCAGTACCCAGGTCTGTCCTTAACTCCCTGCAGAGTGGAGGTGGTGGGGCCGGATGACCCCCTCCAGCCCTTCCCGGTCGGCTATTCCAGCTTCCCCTGCTCCTTCAGGAGCTGCCACTGTGTCCCCTCTCCATGGCAGGTCCTTGGAGATGAAACAGGGAGAGAGAGAAGTCCAGCCCTCCCCTGGAGCACAGATAGGCAGGCTGCCAGGGCTGAAGGGATGCCTGGTGAGTAGATGGGAGCAGGAGAAACATGGGCTGAGCTGGGAGAGACAGAAATGTGTGAGACCTGAATTCACATCCTCCATGGGATGTCAGGCTCCAGGGGGTGGGCAGGAAGGAAAGAGGAGGTGCCCCAGGCAACTCGGGCAGCCCTGACCTCCCCTCTTTCCTGCTGGAGGCAACCAGGACAGCTCTGCAGCTCAGCGAGGCCGCAGTCCACAGGCAAAAAGCTGCAGCCTCTCCCAGGAAAGATGAGCTTGAGATCTGATGGTCAGAACAGTTGTCCTTGGGAGTTCCCTGGTGGTCCAGTCGTTAGGACTGTGGGCTTCCACTGCCTTGGCCCAGATTCAATACCTGGTGAGGGAACTGAGATCCTGCAAGCTGTGCAGCCAAAAAATCCTGCAAATCTGTATGCAGTAACAGATTTGGGCTCGAGATGCTAATTCCTGTCGGAGAAGAGGATGACCCATGGCTGAAATGGTGGAGGATGGGGTTAAAAGGCAGCTGAGCTGCTCCTCAGGTTTGACAGCTGCCCACGCTTTAGGCCACCTGAAGCTACATTAATAAAGGCCCAACGTCCAGTTCCGAGGAGGTAAGGACCCTGTTTTGTGCCGCAGCCGTCAGACCCTACTTGGAGCATTGCCTTGGTCCTGGGTTCCGTCTCTCATCACGTGAGCATATTCAGAGCAAAGTGATCAGGACGAGGACCTTGAAGTCTCACTAAAGGGACAGAACAGAAGGGGTTCTAGCTCTCTGGTCTGGAGAAAAGCCCAGTGGGATGTATTTTTGAAGGACTTCATGGAGTAAAGAGAGACGTATCCAGTTTGGTGGAGGGGCGATGGTATGAAGAGCAGTGGAGGGAAAGAAAGGAATCCACATTTCAACAGAGTTAGAATTGGCCCAGCAGTGACACCATGGCCTCACACAGAGCGAGCCTCCCATCCCCAGAAGCATGCAACAGAGATGTGCGAAGGTCACGTGGAAGGCTGGAGAGAAAGAGCCTGTGTGATGGAGGGGTGACTCCCTCTTGCGTTTCCTGCATCTTTGAGCTGAGAGTCTCTGGGTCTAGGAACTCTCCCAGTGGTGAACCCATGATGCAAGATGCACCTGTTTGCATGCAGAAAAGCATCGTCTGCCAGGGTCTCCCTGCCAACCACGTGGACCGTGCAAGTTTGCTGAGCGCAAGGAGCTGAGCCTCAGGTCCACACCATGGGTGATGTCACCGTGGAAGCATAAGCACTCGGGCCCACACCTTTCCAGGTCACTGAGCTGTCCCTGCAGCAGGAAGAAGCATTTCCTGGCCCTGGTCTCCCCTCAGGGGTCCCTGGCCGGGCATCCTGTTTCTGGTGGGGCAGAGCATCCTGTGAGGGGTCCCTGGGGCCTCTGGAGCCTCTTGGGGGGCAGGCAAGCCTGACAAAGCCCTCGGTGCTGGCCACAGACATCACTGCTTGCATCAGCTGGGGAATCAGGCTTCCCAAGGGCAACCCCTGAGGGGAAAGAAACACTATCTTCAGGGAAGACCCCTCTACCATCCTGTCACTGCCCTTGCTCCTCCTCAGCTACTTTTTTTTTTTTTTTTTGGCTTCTTATGGGATCTTGGTTCCCAGGTCAGGGATTGAACTCATGCCCTTGGCAGTGAGAGCTCCGAGTCCTATCCACTGGACCTCCAGAGAATTCCCTCAGCAAATTCTTTAAAAAAAAAAAAAAACAACAAACCTCTTCTGCAACATGTTCAACGCTGCCCCTAAAAGTCTCACCCAGTGCCTGCCATCTGCCAGCCCATGCAGTCACCAGGAATGCCACTGCAGGGCAGCCTGGGTCTGTCCCCGGGGGTGCTCTGGGTGGAGGGGGCTCTGTGTCCGGTGGGGCCAGGAGTGTTTGTCCCCCAGGAGTCTGAGAACAGCAGCATGAAGCCCAGAGGACTGTGCTGACTGAGCCCTGTCCACACTGGAGCCCCTTCTCGGGGTGGGGAGGGGAGTTGGAAAGCAGAGGGGAGGGTGGTCCATCACCTCTGAGCTTACAGAATTTAGGGAGATCTGAGTATGTGGGGTGTGGCTCGTTTGGCTACAGGTCTTGAACGGACCGAAATCCTAAAAGACAAAAAGCACCCCAGGGAAGTAGCACATACCATCTAGATGATTTTTTTTCCAGTGTGCAAATAGGGAAACTGAGGCACTGGGCAGGCTTCCTTTTTCTTCCTCTAGGTTCTAAAGCCCATTCAGTCACTTCCCGGTGGCTGTAGGTCATTCCTGTCCCACAGGACATGTGGGCACACAACCCTGAGGCGTCACCCACCTCCCCATGACAGTAAGCTCATCCTTGACCTCCAATGACAATAAGTTTGTTCTTGACCAGCAAATAACTCAGCTGACTGCAGGCAGGTCAGACCCAAACATGAAGCCGTGGGATTGAATGGGGTCGAAGCTATGGGACTGAACAGGGTCCCGTTGTGGGAGCAGCGACCAACAAAACCCTCGGCTTTCCCATCAGAGAAACCAGGGCTCCAATCACCACTTGCTTCTCACCAGCTGATGGGGCATACGTTATCTAACCTTTTTGAACCTCGTCAATTTCATCTGTGAATGTTCACCCCAGTACCTTCTATACCTACCAGTGCCTATCTGTAGTGGATATTTGGTGTTATCATCCAGTCTTCGGGGCTTCCCTGGTGGCTCAGATGGTAAAGAATCTGCCTGTGATGCAGGAGACCTGGGTTTGATCCCTGGGTTGGGAAGATCCCAGGGCATGAAAACTCACTCCAGAATTCTTGCCTGGAGAATCCCATGGACAGAGGAGCCTGGCAGTGAGAGCTCCGAGGTTATGGGGTCACAAAGAAATAGACACGCCTGAATGACTAAGCACAGCATAGCATAGCACCCAGCCTTCACACCCCTTCCTTCTAACCAGCTTCCCTTGAGGAACCATCTTCCCTCACTTCTGGTCGAGCTCTGAGCTCTACAGATATAGTGACCATATCACCTGAACCCAGCCAATCATGCACCAAATACGCCAGCCACAGTGACTGGTCATGAGTGGGTATATGATCTATATTGTGCAAATCATCACAGTACATCTGGGTCTTACACAAAAGCAGCTCTCTGCTTTGGCTGGACCCAGAGTTTCTGGGCCTGGGATTGTCGGGGTCACCATTCGCAGCCTGAGAATGAAGCCAACCTATAAAACAAGAGAGCCAAGGAGCACAGAGAAATCAAGGCTCTTTGCCATCAGATGCACACCTGGATCAAGTCCGGTCTGCGGCCTCTCTGAGTCTGGGCTTCTTGATTATGTGGACTGGTATATTCCCTTTTAGACGTAAGCCAGTTTGAGTCGCATTTGTTACCACTTGCAACCTGATGCATATGTAAGTTACTCACTTTCTCTTCAAGGTGGAGCAGGAATTGCTCAGAGAATATTCCCAAAGACTTTTTGCTGTTGTTGCTGTGGTGCATGCTGGTATAGAGGACTAGTTGGCACACACCTGCTTAAATAAGTCAACATTCCTACCCTGAAGTAGTAACTCCTAATCATTCTTCAAATTTACCACTGTCACCTCTACCTAGAAAGCTTCCCTGAACTCTCCAACTGGGGCCTGGTGCTCTGGGCCCTCCGTGTTCTGCCATCATACTTGCAGATCCTACTTGTATTCTGTCTACTTGTCTATCTCCCACACAGGAGGAAGAAAATATCTAGGTATTAATCATTTATATATAAGCAGAGACGAAAAGTAAATGGCTGATGAATGACAAAATTGATGGGAAAAATTCACATGCTTGGACACGAGTCACACAGTTTCACTACCAAAAGTATAAAGTGCATGCTGCAGAGGGTGTTAGCTGTCTGCTCAACATTAACTTTTCCATTATCCCAAAATGCCCAGAGAAAGGAAGGAAGGAAGGAAAGAAAGATAAATAAAAAGAAATCTGCATGATCACACACACCATCTCCCTTGCAGAGATATGACCTCAAGTTCTGGCTGACTAGATTTAAATAGAAGTCATTAGGTCAGATATCTAGGAAAAGTCTTTAAAATCAAGTAGGGAGCTCCTTTTGCCCCTCGGTTTCTTCCCCCTTTTTGCTGTTCTAAGTGCACATGTGATGGCTGGAGCTCCAGCAGCAAGTTCACATCATGAAGAATCTTTGAGGATGGAAGCTATGAATGAAGTATGGCAGAGCAGAAGGAACTTGGATCTCTGATGATGGAGGACCAACTATATCAGCTCCAGACTGCCTGCCTCCACATCTTTTTTATATTTAAAATAAATAAGTAAATAAATATTTTGCATTTTGTTGTTCAGTCGCTAAGTTGTGTCCGACTCCTTGCAACCCCATGCACTACAGCACACCAGGCTTCCTTGTCCTTCACCATCTCTCAGAGTTTGCTCAAACTCACACGCACTGAGTGAATGATGCTACCCAACTATCTCATCTGCTGACACCCTCTTTTCCTCTTGCCCTTAAATTTTGCATTTAGGCCACCATTATTTTGAATATGCTATTGTACATATTTGAGCCTAATCCTAACACAACATAACAAGTTATTTTATTAATACTCATTGATAATAAGTATTTCTTTTATTCTAATCATAAAATTAAATTTTAAATCTATGTCCAACATTTGGAATAGTGCCTGTGTGCCAGGTAGTCTGAAGACACAGATATACAGAAGAGGAGAAGGAGACATTTTATAACTGATTAAAATGCAAGTACCAGTTCATCACTTTATCTGGGAAAAAAGAAAAAGGAACTATTTTACTGACTTTACGGTATCGCAATGAGAGATTGTTAATTTTAAAGTTAAAGCTTATATTTCCTTATGTTAATTCCAGTTACCCTTCTTCCCCAGCAACAGCAGGTGGGAGGGCTTTGGGTGGTCAGAGTAATTCCTCCCCGACTTCCTGCCACGGAGCCTGAGTGGATCAAAAGGCCAAGAGAATGAAGAGACTTTTCTCCTTCAAAATAGCTCCTCGGCCCCTTGAAATGAATGAGCAGCTTCTTTAACAGACTTTCTCCCTTCCTCCGCTCCCCCTGGCCCCCCGGCTCACATTCCCCATGGTTGGTGAGGCAGAAAATTCACAAGAACAAAGCTCTTACCCTAAAAAGATCCTCTTTTCACTCTAGGGTCAGTTCCACACTGGGGGCTTCCAGAGGAGTCATCTTGAAATTAAGAAAAGTAAAAAAGTTGCAGAGATGTCAGGGAGATCACACACACCAAGGTGCCTGGCTTCAGCCCTCCCACCCCGCACCACACACGTGTGCTCCATGGGAACCCATAGATAGAACTCCTCAGGCAGGCTCCCATGACGCAGGGTGTGCAAGGAATCTCCGAACCTGGGAGACCAAGGAATGGATCATCTCCCTGCCTGGTGTGAGTCCTGGGCAACTTCTAGGGACTCCATCTTACCCTTCTAAAAAAAATGGGCCAAGAGCCCGCACCCTGCCTCTCTCGCACAGCAGGATGTCTGGCCAAGAGGATGTGCATTTGTGATAGAGTTCTGCCTTCTCCCCGCCCCCCAGGACAGGTGGCCTGTCACTCCAGCCTGATTGCATGGGAGCCTCCTGGCATAGTATCTACCCGGAATCCCCTTCCCCATCCCCAGCCTTTTGGGACACACCAACATGTATTTGGGTTAATTAAAGTCAACATTCTTTACACTTCACCCCTTATAAAATGTCCAAAAGCTAGATTCCACGTGGAGCCTGCTCTGACTCCGCTGGGGTGCCAGTGTGGCACCCTCATTCCTCATCAGTCAGTCTGGGGACAAGATTCAGCATCTGGGGCTTCCTGGGATCAGCCGCCCCCTTGGAGCTGGGTCAGCCCCCACCCGGAGTGGTAACCAGGATGGGCCGAAGGGCGGCCATGCACACACTCCTACTCTGGGCCCTGGGGCCAGGTCAAGGTGATCGAGTTTCCTTCTCCACTCAGAAACCCCATCACCTCTGGCTCCAAAGTAATAAACTCAATCTTGGGGCTTGAACTGTTAACACGGTTCATTTCTGGGCCAAATCCCTGAAGCTGAAGGGTTTATTTTTAAGGACAAGCAGTTTGCTGTTTTCAGCGTTTCTCATCAGAAATAGTGCAATTCAGCCCGATCTGCATTGGAAGCATAATTTATCATCTCACACAGATGGTTGACTAAGGGTGGGGAGGAGGCTTACTTTCCATTTTAGTTCAGCAAACGTTTCCTGAGCTCCTGCGTGTGCCAGGCAGAGAGCAAGGCACTGGGGATGCACTGACCATCAGGCAGGCTCCTGGCTTTGAGATGTTCACAGTCTAGGTGGGAGACAGACCTCTAATCCCAGCTTTGGCAACAGAGGGTCTCAGGGTCTATTGGACAACAGCCATTTACTACTGGGGTCTTGTTGGGAAAATTACCTTACCTCCTTCTAGCTTTTGATGTTGTTCAGTTCTAAGTCATGTTTGACTCTTTTCAACCCCATAAACTGCAGCACACCAGGCTCCCCTGTCCTTCACTATCTCCTGGAGTTTGCTCAGATTCATGTCTGTTGAGTTGGTGATGCTGTCTAACCATCTCATCCTCTGCTGCCCTCTTCTTTTGCCTTCAATCCTTCCTTGCATCAGGGTCTTTTCTATGAGTTGACTCTTCATATAAGGGTTGTCAACTTTGTTGATCTTTTCAAAAAACCAAACTTATGTTCTGTTAATTTCCCCTGTTGGTTTTCTATTTTGTTTCACTAATTTCTACTCTAATCTTTATTATTATTTCCTTCCTTCTGCTTGCTTTGGGTCTAGTTTACTCTTCTATTTTTTTTCTTCTTCTCAGTGAAGTGGATGATCAGAGTATCTATGTGAAATCTCTCTTCCCTTTGAACACAGTCACTCACAGCTATAAATTTCCCTCCAAGCACTGTTTTACCAATATCCCATACAATTTCCTACAGTATGTTTCCATTTTCATTCATCTCAAAGTATTTTTCTAATTTCTTCTTTGATTTCTTCTCTGACTCATTGGTTGTTTAGTATTGTGCAGTTTAATTTCCACATATTTGTTATTTATTTTGTTGATTTCTAACTTCCTCCCATTGTGACTGAAGAACACATCTTATATAATTTCAGTCTTTTTAAATGTACCGAGGCTTGTTTTATAGCCTAGTATGTGGTCTATCTTGGAGAATATTCCATACACACCTGAGAAGAACATGTGTTCTGTTGTTGCTGGGTGGAGTGTTCTAGCGACATTTGTTATTCCTAGTCAGTTATTTATAGTCTTGTTAAAGTCTTCTATTTCCTTGTTCATCTTCTGTTTGTTTGTTCTACCCATTGTTAAAGGTGAGGGTATTTAAGTTTCCAATTACTGTCGCTGAATTGTTACCTCCCCTCTCGGAGCCTTGTTTCCTTAGAGGAAAATAATTATTCTTGCCTTGAAGAGATGTAGAGACGTCCATTCTGCTACCCGATGGACGTTACTGATGTGTCTCAGAATGACTTAACAGAATAGAGGACAGTGGTGGTAAGGATTTCCTTCTAGAGTAACTGGGAGGTTCTGGGTTAAGCCAGCACAGCTTCAGTATGAAAACCAAAACCCTTCTTAAAGAGAAAGGTGTCAAAAAAAAAAAAGAGAAAGGTGTCTACTTCCATGGCCTTATATTCAGGATATGCACATCCCTTGTACAAAAAAATAAAAACTAAGTAGCTAACAAATCCTAACTTCTCATCCTTCATTTGCTAGCTGAGGTAGAAATTCATAGAAATTTGCTAGCTGAGGTAGAAATTCATAGAAATTTCTTGTGATAGCCTATTTATCCATCCATACATAAATCTTCTCATCATCCATATACCTCTTCCTTCCTTTCTTCCACCTCTACAAATGTTTCCTCCACCTCTACTAAGCCATCTTCTCTGGGTCAGATTCTGGTCCAGGGACAGAAGACACTGAAATAGGACCTGCTATAAAGGATCTGTCCCATCTAGGAATCGACCCTGACATGGAAGCAGGTAAATAAAATATATAAATATAAATGTTACACTAAAGGAAGGAACGAAAGGTTTGGAGAGCACCGAAGAGAAAGTGAGCTGCCTGACGGGAGAACGAGGAGAGGAGATCGAGATGACTTCCCAACAAATGTTAACAGAACTGAAGAGAAGTTGTCAACAGAGGCTTGAGTTTCATAACCCTCCCTGCCCCTGCCAATCCTCCCAGGTAAGAGGGGGCCCATGGGAGGAAAAAGGAGGAAAACAAGAGGATGTTACACAAAGTGAGTCATCCAGCCTCAAATAACCGAGAACTGCAACGGCAGAAAGTTCTTGATTTGGAAGTTTGCCAGCTTCAATGCTATTACAAAAATAACCATGATGAACTCACATATTTCTCTGCAAGGATGGGTCCACCGTAACACTGAAACCTCAGCCATAGGAAATCAGAGCTTTGGGCCCCATATGTTCAAAATCATGCTCTTATTTTAATCAAGTTTTCTTGAAGAAGTTAAAAGCTGTATTTTCCTATTGAAAGTGGTCCTGCTCTTCCATTCCTGTCAGGGCCATTCCTGTTCAGGGTTCAGAGTTGCTACATGCCTTTTATTTGGCTCTCCGTCTCCACAGAACTGTTGTTGCTGTCAGGTAAGTGGATAGACTCTCCTCCTTAAAACATGAAAAATAAGCTAATCAATATTTGTCGTATGTCCACTACGTATGTTGTAGGAAGAGGAAAAACCCTTCACTAGAACTACTGGATCCACCTGAAGACACAGAAAGAGGGAAAAGTCATGAAACAGTTTTTTTTTTTTTTTTTTTTTTAATTAAGAGCTATCTATGCATAAGGGCAAGACCAAGAGTAATGTACTGGAAGGCTTCCTAAAGGCAGAGCACAGAACCAAAAATCATAGATTCCGGAGCCTGACTCAGCCTGCTGGACTTGGAGTTAAACTTTCTGAACCTCGGATTTCTTATCTACAAAAAAAAAAAAAAATAGAGAGGAAAAAACTGGCTCTTACATGAGGCTGAAAATAAAATATCTGGTTTATGGTTAACATTCATAAGTGTGATGTTCTCTTATCTCCACAAAGGAGGTAACAGTGACTCAGATCCCTGAAGCTGGGCGGAATCTGATGGGTGAGTAGAAGGCGGGAAGGCCTCCCAGGAGGCAACAGCAGCCGCACATCCTGGCAGAAAGAACAACAGGGTACCATGGATAAGCACCTGCATCCTAATTCTAGCTCCGCTGTTCACTGGTCAGGTGATCTTGAGTAAACCACTCACCTCTTGATGTCTCAGTTTTCTCATCTGTAAAATGGGAACACTAATAGATATCTTCTGGATTATGAGGGTTCATTGAGTTAAGATGAGTAAGCACTTAGAACAAGACCTGGTACTTAGGGATGGGTCAATTAATGTTATCTGTTGTTATACATGCAAGGGAGTGAGAAGACCGAGTTCAATGTGAATTGGGGAATAAAAGAACTAATAGGAAAACTAGAACCAAATTTTAGAGGACCTTAATTGTCCGATTTTTCTGGATACTTGATTAAGGCAATAAAGGTCCACTTCAGATTCTTGAGTGGGGGCTGATATGAATTAATTATAAATTGAAATACAGCCATGGAAATAAATGGACTCCTATTGCTCTTTTAATTATACCAAAAAAGGCTATTTCTTGAATAATGACTCAAGGCTCCTTCTTCCACCACCTAAGATGGCATTCTTTGGAGAAAAGTAGAAAGCAAAGGATATAGCACATAACTAGGCATTTCTCCACTCAGATCTCTTTTCATCTTCAATCCCATGAAATCACTGGAGAGAATCACTTGGGGTGTCCGCTCATTGTTTTGGCTTTTCCAATAAGGGGGCGCAGCCACTTTCTGAAGTCACTAGGCTCATTGGGCTGCCTGGCTAAGCCCACCCATTCTGCCCTCGCTCCCACCCACACCCACCCACAGCCAGGCCAAGTCAATCCGGGGATCATCCCACAAATCTCCACTGTGCTCTCAAAGAGCGATGCCATAATTCCTAGGATCACCGGATAAGTGGCAGGAAGGTGAGTGGCGTGAACGTGATACCCCACCCCACTGCATTCAGATCTGAGCTTTTAGAGACTGTCAGAGTCAAGGAAATGACTGGGGGAAAGCAGCCTGCCTTCTGGAAATGGTGATGAGAACGGCAATTAGCATAAATGCGATTTTGACACACGTGTGGAAGTTCTTTTGTACAGAGAAATCCCAAATGCTGCGTCTAAGAGAAAGGCCGTGCGGTGGTCCTTTAAGTGCTTTGTGGCAGAAGAAACCACTGTAGCACAAACCATATAGAGCCAACTCATGGGGATAAAACCCCTAATTCATGTTATTTTTGGCCTTCATGATCCAGAAAACAAAAAAGACTATGGACTCTGACAAATGTAATGGGAAAAAAATTCCTTTGAATCTGGGATTTGCTTAGCAGGGGAAAAAAAAAAAAGGAAGTCAGGTAATCCTTAAGTGACCCCAAGTGGTAAAAATATCCCAGCAGAAGTGTTTAGGTGTTGGTGGGTATTCTCGGCGTGACACTAGCGCCACCTGCTGCACCTGGCTGGGAACGACAAGCCACAGACCCCAGGGAGCTGATGTAGGGAAAGGTGAGCTTTTGCGTCTTTTCTCAGGGTGCCGGGTTGTGAGCCAACAGTGGGGAAATGAATTTAAAAATTTATGGACGGAAGCGTATGAGGACAGAATTTGTTATTACAACCAACACAACTAACACCAAAATTTCAAGTGAACGGTATTTAATGATGTGGATATAATCCAATATAGCTTTTCAGAGCCAAACAAAATACCTCAAGTTTCCAGTCTGGATGGCTACCAGTGAGACAGTTCTCGCCCCAGTATGTCTTCAAAGTCATGGGAGTGCCCGCTAAACCTGACTGCCCTGAGCCTGACCATCACCTTGCTGACCGAGCTTCCACTAGTTACGACTGCCCCAGAGGTTTCCTTGTCCCCTCCCATCATTATGTAACAGTTTCCTACAGGGCAGGGTCCTGACTGGTTCCCTCACCCTTCAGCATCTCTCTGTCCAAACACAGAGCCCTTCTTTCCCTGCACAAGTCATATGAACATTGTTGTTGTCACTCAGTCGCATCCGACTCTTAGTGGCCCCAAGGACTGTACCCTGCCAGGCTCCTCTGTCCATGGGATTTCCCAGGCAAGAATACTGGAGTGGGTTGCCATTTCCTTCTCTAGGGGAATCTTCCTGACACAGGGATCAAACCTGCATCTCCTGAATTGGCAGGCAAGTTCTTTACCACTGAGCCAACGTACCTAATTGCTAACACTTGAGCAACATTGGAGGGTTTCAAGGGAACCGCAATGAAACAAGGAAAGTTTGTTAGCAGACAGACACCTTTGCTCCCAGGAGACTCTATTGATGCCACTCCTATTGGCCGTATCTCCCCACCTCCGAAATGGCAACCCACTGCAGTATTCTTGCCTAGAGAATTCCACGGACAGAGGAGCCTGGAGGGCTGCAGTCCATGGGGTGACAGAGAGTCAGACACGACTGAGTGACTAACACACACACACACCCCACCTCCAAACTCCATGCTGGCAACTCCTGTTCGGATCAGGATTTTCATGCGAGATTCTCTTCCCTGAGACCCTGACCCACCCCCAAAGCAGAACACCCCTGCCATCCAATCATTGCCCTACAAGAGAGACAACCCCTCACTGTCTCTTCAAATCCTACTTGGCAGTGGCAAGTATTTATCCTTTGGGATTTAAGTTAAGGCAACATACAGCCCAGCAGCCAACCGGAGCCTTCTCTGGTGGACAGGATGCGTTAGCAAGCTGGGAACAAGATTGAAGGTAAAATAATGAGGTGAGCCAAAGACTTCCAGAAGCTCATACTGTGGTTCTGGGTCAGGCAAAGGAAATGTTTCAAATACAAACAAAGTGGCAAAAAGAAAAAAAAAAGTTAAAAGCCAAATGGGTTTTGAAAAACTGAAGCATTTTCTTAAAAGATTTGTCTGGATCTGCAAAGCAACTATTTCAAAAGGAACCAAATTCATCTGGCTACAAATTTTATTTTTTTAAAATAACCCTATTAGTTTCTCCAAATGGTACCACTTTTATCAAAATTTTTTCTCGACAAAAACCTCTGCTGCATAGTGTAAAGAAGGGTTCCAGCCTGAGTCTAAACTGTATTGAACTTCAAGACACGTACCTGCTGGAGCATGTGCGGAGGTCACACAATGATTTGCAGCAGGACCAAGAAACATCTAGTCAGGTCGTTTAAAGCAGCAGCTCTCAACCTTGGCAGCACATAAGCATCACCTGGGGTACCCGGCTCCACTCCAGAACAATAAAATCCAAATTTCTGGAGGTGAAGGACAGATACTCGTTTTTTTTTTTTTTTGAAAGTTTCTGTAAGGTGGTCCCAATGCACATCCAGGACTGAAAACCACTTAACTACAGAAAGATCTGCATTAAAGGCAGTAGACTGCCCCTGCAGACAAGCAACTCTGGTACTGCAAGCATCTCTCCCTCAAGTGTCCCTTTCAGTCGTCTCGCTTGAGTCTTGGAGTAAAAGATTGCAGTGAGGGTACTTCCCTGGTGGTCCAGTGATTAAGACTTCACCTTTCAATGCAAGGGGTGCAGGTTCAATTCCTGGTCAGGGAAATGGGATCGATCTCAATGCCTCACGGCCAAAAAGTTGAAATATAAAACAGAAGCGATATTGCAACAAATTTTATAAAGACTTGAAAACTGGTCCAAATTTCTAAGAGCCATTTCTCCATAACTGTGTTTCTTGATGTGTGGTTGAAGACTCGTCTGCATCACAATCTTAGGAATTTGTTATAGATTCTGTCCAACTCTTTGTGACCCCATGAACTGTAGCCCACCAGGCTCCTCCATCCACAGGATTTTCCAGGTAAGAATATTGGAATGAGTGGCCATTTCCTTCTCCAGAGGATCTTCAAGACCCAAGGAAAACCAGCATCTCCTGCATTGGCAGGTGGACTCTTTACCACTGTGCCACCTGGGAAGCCCATTTCAGGCCCCACTTTAATCCCAAAGATCTCTTCCTGTGACTTATAACTAGGAATTGGTAGCAGGAATCCTTGCTGGGATCAGGTCCAGGCCTACCTGACACCAGGTTCTTTCCAACTCCCCAACACTTCTGACCAGTAAAAGTAGAATCTCCACAAGAAAAACTAGCATTTTAGATGGTTTTAATGAAAGAAAATTCTTTAAATCCAAAAAATGGAAAACAACAGTAAAAATTCCCCTCCTACTCCTCCCACCAAAGGAATCCTCCATCAATTACTCTGCAGCAGCAAAATATTATCCCTCCCTTTCCTTCCTGTTCCACTACATTTTTTCCCCTCTAACAAATATTCCTTTTCCCCCCAAATAAGGTCACTTGGAAAAAAAAATTCCTGACAGATGTCAACATCATAGGGAAATAATAAAATTATTATATAAGGAAAACTACCCCAGATCTCATTTTATATTCACCTACACATTTTTCAGATTTCAGTCAAGATACAATAAAGTGCGTAAGTTGGAAGGATAAGGTGAAAAGTTTGACTACATAGTTTTACCCATTTAGAATTGACTGGGAACTTTTTTTTTTTTAATCTGGACCATTTTCGGTCACTGCCACATATTTCTACCTTAAAAAGAAAAGTGAAGCCTTGCACCTTATTTACAGCAAGTCTGGATCTCTGTCGTTTAATGATGGCAGTGGGCCAGGAGTTGGGGAGCGTGGGGGGTACAGAGTCACGTGCAAAGAGGCTGCAGGTCAGACATAAGAGGACTTCTACTCACCGGCCCCAATTCATAGAGCACATGAAGAGAAAGGGTGAAAACAGACTTTCAGTGCAACAAGTACTATTTCAGTGTAAAATAAGTTGCCCAGAATTCTTCCCATATTGTTAGTGTGAATGCCAACTGGAACAACCCTTTCAGAAAGCCACCTGAAGATGACCCTGAAAAGCGTTCGTAAAATTTCTTTGCTTCAATAATCCAGCTTCTAGGAATCCAAGAGAAGGAAAACAGTCCAGAAGACAGAACAAAGATGTTCACGGTTAACACAGGACAACTGTGAACAGCGTGTGCGCATGCTGAGCCGCTTCAGTTGTATGCGACCTTATGGACCACAGCCCGCCAGGCTCCTCCGTCCATGGGGTTCTCCAGGCAAGAATACTGGAGGGGGTTGCCATGCCCTCCTCCAGGGGATCTTTCCAACCCAGGGATCAGACCCAGGTCTTTTCCGTCTCCTGCACTGGCAGGCGAGTTCTTTACCACTCACACCACCAGGGAAGCCCATCAAATGTGGTCCAAGTGCCTCTCACCTGCTGACGTTTTTTTTTTTAACATAATCCTGAGTGATGAGAATTACTTTCACCATTTTTATGAACAAAGAAACAGAAGCATAGAGAGCCCATTCACATCTAGGTCTGACACCTGAGGTTCATAGCCTTCTCAGTTTCCCTCAAAGCTCAGTTACACAGACCACAGCACTTCTAATGGATCATGCAGCCATTAAAGTCTTTATAACAAGAAAATTACTTACACCCAATGAAGATATAAAATTTTAATACTGTAAGAATTAAACTGTATACCAAAACATTTACAAGAAAAAAAAAAAATGAACACAAATGTTATCTACGGACTTTCTCTGCAAGTGGGAATATAAGTAAAAAATAGGGAAATATGGGGATTACTCTAACCTCAAGTTCCCGTTTCTGTTTACAATAGGAAAATGTTTATTAAAAACGAGGTACAGAAACAAGTCTTCACATCTGTAGCATTAATCAGAGGCCTGAGCGACGGGCACGTAGAAGCAGGGACCTGGCATAAAAGGAAGGATGGATGGAGATGCGAGTGGGAAATCAGGTCTCCAGGAAACCCCTCCAAAAGTCTGGCTGTATGTTGCTTCCTCTTTTAAAAACTCTTGCCTGAGTAATTGCAGTTGAACAGTAATTTGAAGAGGAAAAACCAAATAGTTCCTTCCACAGTCTACCAGCTCTATCCTACATTCCTCTCTGATCTCCCCATTTGGACCTGCGAATCATCTTCTGAAGGGAGACCCAAGATTAAGAGCTGAAACAAACCAACCCAGGTTCTGGTTCCGGTTCTACACACTGGGACCGTGTGAACATGTATTCCTAGAAACAGCTTCTGGCCCCACAAGACAAGAACATGAGCAAGACCAGGGAGCTCCCTTCCAGCTCCAGTGTTAGATGGTCTAGGTCTCAAGTGTCTTCTTCGCCATTTGTCAACTAAAAACTCATCTCTAAAGCATGATTTCTAAGCATGTACACAGTGAGCAGCTGCCACTGCACAGTTCAAGACTGGCTACGGTGGTTGGAGGAAATCCCATGGCAGTGGTCTAGGTACAACTGGAAGAATGGAATCCTCATACTCAACGCACATCAAGCGTAACTCAGTATGCTACGTAATGGTTTCCCACTGTTTACATAATGAATTTCACTCAAGAGTTTCTTTGAAGAAAATATTTTGGGGCTAAAATATTTGAAAACCATCATATAAGAAATGACAGTAGTGTGTGCTCCTACGGAATCTCTAGGGCAAGAACAATCCTCCCAAAGAAACTACTTTGGGAGCTAAGAGCGAAAAGGCACAGAAGAACAATTCAATTATGTCTATGTGAATGTTCTCTTTTTCTTCTGGTATTTTAAAAGGTAAGACGGTTTGAGGAAATTTCAAAGAATTGCATTTAAGACCTTGAGGGACATCAGAATAGTTTCATCTTTACAGAAAGTATCATCTGGAAAGAAAGGCTCTTAAAAAGAAGATGGGCCTTCAGGGATACCATCATCAGATCAGTCGTCAGTCCTTAAAATGCATAACCTCTTCTAACTCGTGATAAAAACTTCAGGCTTCCAAACTAACCCAGCTGTCCTTCCACCTTGGGATACTCCACTTCTCTTTCATGACTCTTTCCAAGCTTCCCCATACACTGAGGCAACCAGAAGCATCTCGAGGCTGTCTCCATTTAGGACCACTTCTTGCAAAAATCCTCAAGACAATCACTAATGGTTCCACACAGTCCTCTACCAAACACACACACACACACACACACACACACACACACTTGATTTCGTAAACCCAGAGCTTTCTTGAAAAAGAAACATTATAAAATAACTGTAAAATAAGACACAAATGTTCATGAAAATACAGTCATCAAATTTATTCTTTTCATTGGGTTTGGCATTCTATGAAGATTTTCTAAGACTGTTGCTTCTTGACATGCAAGAGTTAGCACTCATAGCTTAAGTTACTATAAATACTGCTGCCTGGAAGCAGTACAACTATTTTAGAGTTTTAAGACCACAGACTTTTATTACTCAAATCTTATTCTGTGTATGTTAAAATCAGAAGGTTCTGAACAGCTGGTTAGGAAGGTAGCCAAGATGCAGGAAAGATGTCTGGGCCTCCTTTTCAAGGGCAGCCAACTCTTGGACCGTAGGAGCCAAAACATCCACGTGGCCTTTATAGTTTCCACCTGGATCACACACACGAATCACAAAGAAATGCAAATGACACGCTTGAAATAACTTGTCAGCAATACTTTGAACCAATTATATCAATTTAAACATTGCTCCCAGCAATAAAGATGTACTTACTACTGGGCAAGTTACCTCCCAAACTGTGAGTTTTAAAAATGTTAAATTAAATCGATTAAAATCAATGGTTAGGCCTTACTAACAGCTGTCCCAATATCCAATACCCCTCCCAACCTCTCCCCCATCATCTTCTTGATTTAGAAACCATCAGTTTAGTTTGAATCTTTAAAAAATTTCAGGAATCAGCTAAGGGCATCATAGGCAAAGGGAATTAAATGGTATCCTGGTTATTACTTGTTCAAAATTATTGTTATTCTCTTGCTTCCTAGTAATTCCATACATTTTTAACTACTCTGATGACATTAACACCTCAACAGAAACAGCTAAGCTTCTGTCCTTCACTCACATACAGATCACAAAATAAAAATGCTGCAAGACAAGTATGAACAAAGTGCTATGAGAGGAACACGAGGGAATGATTAATATGCTAAAAATATACAATTAACAGAAGGAAATGAAACACTTTCTTCTTAAACTAGCACTCAAAAAAGGACACATTCACATGTAAAATAGAATTAAAAGTAATTCACAGCTTACCACCAAGAGTTCTTTTCTGGCCGTAAGTAACTTTCCCATCAAATTCATCTACTGGTACTTTTATATCTGGCTCAACCTGAGAAATGGTACAGTTCAGGTGTTCCTCTATCTCGGACAGCAACTGAGAAAAGGAGAGGAAATTCAAGTATTTTCAGATAAAAATTTCATTTTGACAAACCCAAGCTGCATTTTAATAGCATTAAAACCAGGAAGGCTAAAGGGAAATAAGATTTCTAAAGAGATGAACTCACAAGTCACAATTTATAAACTACAATAACCACCACCCATTATGTCTTGTAACTCACAGACAAGAGCTGATAATATAACCTTCATAGATAAATGCAGTCTATTCTTACCAATTTTAGTGACACTTTGTGAGCCTTACCTGCATCTCATTGTACCATATGGTACAGCCACCATCTTCCTTGAGTCTTGTGTTATAACACCCTTTTCCACGGCTGCTACAAACATGATACCAAACCTATATTAAAGAAGGAAAAACAGATTAACATGTATGGCAACTGACATACTAGATATCTTTGTTCTCAACTAGTTTTTTTTTTTTTAATTTTCTGTCCTCAAAGCGTAAGAAAAATAGACTGCAGCTATGGTATGTGATCAATCACTACCACCATCAGTAGCTCACTAACTAGGGCTTCTGATAGAGTTCTTTTTGAGAGGAATCCAAAAGATTTTCTAAAACAGACTTCAATTAGATGTCAATAGAAAGGAATTCTCAGATTAAAAAAAATAACAAAAAATGTAAAGTATTAGAGAATGCTATCTCAAGATCAGTATCAAAAATAAAGTTCAAAGGTTTTCCATAAGAATAAAATATAGCAAAAAGCAAAATGCACAATATCTAGTTTGGGCAATGAGTTTGTAGGCGTTTCTGATGCCTGCAAACTATTCTGTCAATCTGAATCAATTTATATCAAAATAATAAGCTAACTCTCTCTCCCATAAAAAGTCTACCATGGCAAAAAAAAAGTCTACCATGGCATGATGCTAAAACAGGGTTTAAATACCTTTCAGTGAAAACAATTACATGAAAGCTTTTAGGGAAAATTACATTTTGTATTGTTCCTTTCTGAACTTGATCCTACCAGTTGTCTATTCAATGAATAAACAGAAAAAGATGCCATAAAAAGTTCATTTATATTCCATATGCACCTGAATTCAACATAAATGAAAACTCAAACTGCTTTTATTTCCAGTATCTAAAATGACAATGCAAACAAATGAATATAACACAGCACTAAAAAGATCACCTTCTCTTTTTCTGTTGCCACCAGGGAAATGGCCAGACCCATCCTGAAAGATTTGAAAAGTCTTCGTTAGACTTTATTCCAGAAGCAAAGAAGCTTAAAAAGGAAAAAACAAAATTACAGCCGTACCTTTCAGCTCTTCCTACTCTGCCAATGCGATGGACATAGTTTTGTTTTTCATCAGGCAAGGTGACATTTATGACTATAAATAAAAAGTTATTACCAATTGACATAAAGTCCTAAAATTTTCAAACATATCTGATGTTTTTTGTTCTAAATATTTGAATCATATTAAAATAGTTTCCTTTGCATTCCTTAAAATTCAAAATGCAAGCATAAAACATTTCTTCTTACCATAAGGAACACCGTGGATATCAATTCCTCTGGCAGCTACATCTGTGCAAATCAAGAATCTGACATCTCCTTTCTAAAAAGAGCAGACAAGAGAGAGGGGGATTTATTAGTACGTACACTAAAAACCATAAGTGCCATCTTTCCACTGAGCCCTCTAATCACGAATATATTACTATCAGATTAGAAGTCCAGTCGTTCATTATTCACTAGAACAAGTTTTTCATTTTTAAGTTTACAATTTGCCAAAATATGACATTCAAGGTGAATAAATCAATGACTGGATTCATTTCTGCTTTTTTTCACATAAAGGTTATTAAACCACTGCTAAAAATTTGGCTTTATTTTTAGAAATCCTAACTAGTAATTTGCAAGATAAGACAGAATAAAACATAAGCATTACCTTTACTCTTGTACTAAAATAATTCAGAATCCTAGGTATTTTACCTTGAGGTTACACTTCTGAGGACAACAGATGAAAATCCCAAAGACAGTGGGCTCCTGGTACTCTCACCAAGAATATACAAACTGCCCTTCAGATGTTATCTGTGCCACAAGGCACAGCAACTAAGAGACTGGAGTGGGTGAAGAGCACACTGCCTTCCGGCCCAGGACAAGGCCAGGATACAGCGGTGGCACAGATGCTGAAATAAGGCCAGGTGACCAGTTGTAACATCCACGGCAACCACACTCAGCGTAGAATCATGATCCAAACTCCTAGGCCCAGTACCTTGCTGCTTTTTTCATATTAGGGGTCTGAGAGAAATGAGATCTGTACTATATGCTGGGACAAACACACTGTGATAAATGATGAGAGAGCCTGTGGGTGGAGGTTACTGACCTTGAATTCCAAATGGCTCAAGTCCCACTATCGATACCAAGAGCTATACAACCTGTCATGGGATGCAATCAAATAACTGGGACACTCTTCCGCAAATCATTAAAAATATGTGTAATTCTACAAAACCATATTCTGATACTCATCTTAAATTAATCTACAAATTAAGTTCCCTCTGGGTATTAGTACAATTAAAAAAAAAAAAAAGATCACAGACATGATTTATCTAGTGATGCTTCTCCTAAAAATACCTGTGGAAAAATTTAGCTAAAATTTTCTAAAGTTGAAAATTCTTACCATAGAAGTTCTGTGCCAATAGAGAACATGTAATTTACCATCTGACTGTTAAAGATGATGAGGCCCTGCCGTGATGAGGATATACCAACAGGGCAGAAGTATTTTGAAATTTCTAGGACAAGAATTGCTTTAAGAATATTAACTGGAATTGATTTAAAACTAGGTACAACTCCCCTCTTAAGTATTAAGGAAATGCAGTCAACTAAATATCAGTACCTTGAATCTTTCCAAGTTTTGCTTCCTCTCATGAGGCTTTCTGTCACCATGAAGACAAACACACGAGAACTGATGTCCCTTTTTATCAGGTCCTAGTGAAAAGCACATTAAAGAGTCAATGCTGGGAAACATTATGCCTAGGAGTATATCAAAAAACCAGTAACATTTAGACTACAACGGTGCCATATAATTCCATGGAAATCTAAACTCCAACTTGTCATAAACCATGGTTGACCAATTTCTGTCCTAGGTGAAATGCCATTAAAAAGAACTCCATGAGCATTAAAACTGATTCGCTTTGCTTTGAAAGATATTTTAAGTAACCTCTTCCAATCTGCAGCAGTGGTTCCTGTGTATCCCAGGACCTCACCTCACCTATGTAAAGAACCAAAAAGTAAACAAAAGAGATCCTTCTTGAAAGAAGCAAAACAGTCATTATGAAGTTCATGTCCTTACTAAATGGCCATGCCCACATGCCTGCCTTCCTCAAGGTATTCTAAGCAATTTAGTTATCTGCTTTCCTGACCAAAGCAGATTAGAAGTACCAAAACAGGAGGAAGCAATGGTATTTTAGAGCCAGGTACAGTGGCAGCAAGTCCTTAAAGAGAAACTCTTCAAGTAGACACAGTAACCTAAAGCAGTGCAGTCCAGACCAGACTTTCAATTTCGCAATATGTTTGAAAACATAGTAAGTGTTGGGAAAAGATATAAAATAAAAATTACCATTAACATTTACTATATTTGCTTCACCACATACTTATCCCTCTATCCTTCTACCAACTCACTTTTACATTTTTGATGCATTTCAATGTAAACTGCAGTTATCGGTACACAGTTCAGCACGCATATCATTAACCAGAGCACAATATTCGTTTAGGTTTCTTTGTTTTCTCTTGGAGATTAAAGTTACATGCAAGGAAATGTACAAATCTTAAGTGTACACTTGCTGAGTTCTTGACAAACGTGTAACTTACACGGCCCAAAGCCCTATCAAGGTACAGAACATGAATATCATCCACTAAGAACCTTCTTGCCCTTTCCCACCTATCCACACTCCCACCTTCCTGGGAACAACCACTGTTCTGGACTTTTCCCCACCAGACATTAGTTTTGACTCTTCTAGAAAATCATACAAATGGAATCACACAGCACAAACTCGTGTTTAGGAACTCTTTTATTCAGCATAATGCTTCTGAGATGCCACCCACAGTTGTCTCTATCCGCAGCCTATGCCACTTCAGCACCGAGTATCAGCTATTTCGGTAAATAAATATTTTGCATTTTGTTTAGCCATTCTCCTATTAATGGCCACTTGGTGTACAGTCTGAGGCCATCGTGAATAAAGCTGCTGTGGCCATCTTGCACACATCTTTCGTCAATACATGTTTTCACTTATCTTGGGTCAATATTTAGGAGCTGAACTGAGAGGCCATAAGAAAGCAATGTAAAATTTTATAAAAAACTGTACGACCCTTTACATAGGTGCCTGTACATCAACAGTGTATGAGAATTCCCGTTTCTCCATATCCTCACCCAAATTCGGTGTTTTAAGTATTTTTAATCTAGTCATTCTAGTAAGTGTACTTATCTAGGCATCCTAATGAGTGTACGGTGGTATTACAGTGTGATTTTATTTTGCATTTCTCTAACGACTGATTATACTGAACATTTTTTCAGGTTGGTTTATATATTTAACATTAATTGTAAGGAGCATAAACTTAGAATCATTATATCTTCATCGTAGAGCAAGTATTTTATTACATAGTGACCTTTTTTATTTCAGTAATTTTTGTCTTAAAGTCTATGGCATCTCTATTAATATTTAAATTCCTGTTTTAGCTGACAGATATATGTTTTTTCATTCCCCTTCCTTCCAATCTTCCTATGTCCTCAGGTTTTAGGTTTGTTTCCTGTAAACAGCATACAGCTATATATTATGCAGTCTAACAATCTATGCTCTTCATCAAAAGACTTCGATCCACTGACAAATACTACAGTTTACTCATATGCTCAGATTTTTTTCACCAATTCTATTACTCTGTAATTTCTAATTGCTCTGCTTTTTCTCATTTCTCCCCCTTCCTTTCTTACCTTTTTTTTAGATTAAGGTTTTTCCTCATTTATTGGTTTAGGAGATATATATCCTATTATATAATGATTACACTTGAAATTTTAACATTAATCAAAACTTCACCATTCCTCTAAATAATATAAGGACCTTAGAATGCTGTGATTCATCTTCACTGCAATGAAACTACCTATGTGGAAAACCATCTCATCGTTTTTCCTGGGGCTGATCATATGGGAAAGTACTGGATAAGCACAGATACTTTCAGTGCAGTCACTGCTTTAGTCCTGGGCATGAGCGCTACACTGCATCAGCGTGGGACTAACAGTCTATTAAGTGAGGAAATGAACACAGTTTATTTCAAGGGAGGAACTACTACCTCCTCCTTGCTGCATAAAATACTGCTCCAAGTTGTCACAGTCGATCTTGGTTCTACAGAAAATAATTGCTTGATCCATCTTGTGTTCCTTGATGGCTCGGACAGCATACTCCCCCTTCAGGATTTTAATAGCTTCAGACCACATCTCTTGAATAACACAACAACAATAACAAAAAAAACACAGAATTTCAATCTGAAATTGTCAGGAACACACATAATCACACAGACTTACAGCTTAACTCACCTAAAAATCTCTATTTTAATTTTAATGCAACTATTATAGCCAAAAGCAAGCAATAAAAAGATAGGATAAAATGGTGGGAGAATCCACTTGCTCATTTATTTTTCTCTTTTTTATGCCAGTTTATGGGATACCAAAACACCTATAACCATTCGTCATATAAAAATGTACATGTACACACACATACACAAATAAACAGAAATACCCACAACAAAGCTTTGTTCTTACAAAGACCAAAGAACTAGTATTCTGCCTTGCATTAGTTTCCCTAAATGCTCAGTAAATGTTTACTCAATTACTTCAACCCCCTTTAAAAACTAATAAATGGTACTTCCTAAATCAATCTAAACAACAGAAAGTTCATTTTTCGCTCCATGAAATAAAAATTTTACATCAAATCTAGTTAGTGACTTCTCAGTTGCCACCCTGCAAGTATCTATTTTTCAGTGTGAAGCTGGGCTATAGTTACTCCACAACTGTAACCCAGTGTATTTCTAAGGTGGCTCTGATCATCTCTAATTGTAGTAAAAACTAAGTAAAACTTGTACAAGGAAAAATATATGAAGCAGTAAAAAATTTTATTTTATAAAATGCATTCTCCAACTGTGGGATGTTACATTATTTTGACTATCCGTGTGCTCCTCTCCAACTGTACTAGCTGAGCATACACCTTATAAACTTGGAGCTGCACATAAAAATGAGTTCAAAGGAACCCTCTTTAATCAAAATTTCAGGTAACTGACTGTTTAGATACCTGCCAAAAATCTACCATTGAATCCAATCATGAACAAAATGCAATCTAAGCCTTCCTTGCCAATGAGCCACCTGAGACATGGGACACCAGACATGTGGCCTAATGGGTTTCAGATCTCTTCTAGGTTCCGTTCTTGAAGCACTAGCCTTCTATCATCGACTCAGTGGACATGAATTTGAGCAAACTTCAGGAGACAGTGGAGGACAGAAGAGCCTGGTGTGCTGCAGCCCATGGGGCCACAAAGAGTTGGACACAAGTTAGCAACTGAACAACAACAACCATCCTTAGTTTCATGCTGTTATCTTCATGTATCCTTGAATATTATACACCTCTTACAAACTATCTCAATTCTGCATGGAAGTATCTTTATTAAATCAGAATTTAATTTTAGGCTTTTTAAAAATTGATAAATGTTTAATGATATGGAGTTTCAGTATGGGAAGATGAAGTACTGGAGATGGATGGTGGCGATGGTTGCACAGTAGGAATGGACTCAATGCTATTGAACTGTATACTTTAAAATGATTAAAATGGTAAATTTTATGCTATGCCTATTTTACCACACACACAAAAGAATCAAAGACCCATTTGAGGATCATTTCTGTGTCTTTCACAGGGTCATACCTAACGACGTCACTTTGTTACTCAATTGCCAGACAGGAAGAATCTACGTATAATTCCTCTGGGAATTCAGGACTAAAATACAACCTGTAGCCAGAGAAGTTCACTGGTTTCCTAGAAAAATTAGACTTCTATAATCCAAAATATTTGTATTTTATATGCCAGGAGACTAATATCTTAAATTCAGTGATTAATACTTCTACAAATTGACTGGTATGAGCTCTCCCCCATTTTTAAGTTATTTCTGTTTTTTATTTTCGTATCTCCTGTTCCTTCATAAGAGCAGACAGAGCAGAAATTCAGCAAAGCAGATCAATTCAAACCTTTCCCCACACATTTTTATTGATTCTTCTAACTTACCTGGACTGTTAGCACCAGGTCTTGTGTTATCTTTTGCATGAACTTCATCAGTCTATCAAAAGAAAAGGATGAAGGGTTAAGTGATGATTCAGAACAGGCGTCTTTTTTTAAAGGGAGAACTGGATCTAACTTTAGATTCCATCTCAGACATCCATCTTTATCATCTATAGGCAAAACCATTCTTCAGATTCAGAAAAACTCTTATTAATTATAGGTCTGCTACTGCTAAGTCGCTTCAGTCGTGTCCGACTCTGTGTGACCCCATAGACGGCAGCCCACCAGGCTCCCCCGTCCCTGGGATTCTCCAGGCAAGAACACGGGAGTGGGCTGCCATTTCCTTCTCCAATGCATGAAAGTGAAAAGTGAAAGTGAAGTCGCTCAGTCGTATCTGACTCTTTGCAACCCCATGGACTGCAGCCCACCAGGCTCCTATGTCCATGGGATTTTCCAGGCAAGAGTACTGGAGTGGGGTGCCATCGCCTTCTCCGAATTATAGGTCTAAGGCTATATAATAATAAAAACACAAAGGTGGTTTTTAGAACACTGTGTATTTACAGTAAGCATACCCATATTATATTAATATAAATCTAACAAGAGTGAAATAAGTGGGAAGATGGACTCAGGAAATTGGTATTTAGGAAAATAAGGCATATCAAGAAGAATAAAAATACTACTAAAAAAGGAAACTATAGTGTAAGAAGTTACACAGGCAACCCTATGTATTTATGAAAATTGTAATAAGGAAGATGGCTCGCAGAAGTAACTTTATAAGTAGAAAAAAGTAAAGCATGAGCCCATCCTTTATTCCACACCTGACAGACCTAAACTTTTGTGGCAATATGCAAACCTCTCAAAGGTCTGATGTCTGGTCACTTTGAGCATCACAGAGGCTCAGGGTAAACTCGTTCATGAGTGCTTTACGCTATACCCAGGTGCACCCTGCAGAGCACTTACCCTAATGTGGCTTTTCCCAAGCCTTTCCCAGAGCCTGTCCGTTTTGGGGTTCACTGGGACAACAACATGGTGGACAGTATCTGGGACGGAATCCTCTCCTTTCAAATCGACCCACGTGGGAAAGTGCATGATCTTCTCAGACAGTTTCTTCACATCAAAAGAATGCAAAGTGGCTGAGCACACAATCACCTAAGAACAGAAAAAACAGTGTTTAGATAAACTTTTACTTTAGAGTGACAATAATGAATCCAGCATATGAATACAGACACGGGGCATGAGGCTGACTAGGCCTGGAACCCAACACGAGTTCAAAACCTGACTCTGCAGCAACAACTAGCGATGTGACTTTGGGCGGGTTAGTCCTGAGCTCCAGCCCCTCACTGCCACGGAAATCACACCACCTAGTCCCCAAGGCCCTACAAAACTCAGATGAGTGAAAAGGTTTTTAAAAACCTAAAATCATAAGGTACTATGTATCTCCTCCCAAAAGTTTTTACCTCTAGAATTCTTCCTAAGAAAACAGAATGAGAAAGAATAATATTTTAAGAAATAATTACTAAGGAAGCAACTGTTTTGCAACAGCTCAAGACATTTTTCCTTCAAAAAGGAAGGAGTGCTCAGAATCTTGAATATAAACCCTACACTCTGTAGAAAAGGGGGGAAAAAAAACCAAAAAAGCTAAGAATTTTTACTTCTAGTCTTCTGTTATACTTAAGTCATGTCCTCAAATTCCATCCACCTTATTTCTAAAAGCAGCTCCTAAGACTGTTCCTTTGTGCGCACTATTTAATCAGGTAAGAAAGAAAACGTTTTATGCAGTAGTTAACTTAACCAGAAGACACTAAAATGTGAATGTAACAAACAAGTTAAGCATTAGTACATAACAAATGCCTACATGTATTCGAAAATGCGTTAGTTATTGTATACCTGAAGTCTTTTTCCATCAGAGGTAATCTGAGGAATCTGATTGTGAATCCTATTGATAAAGTCAGAGTAACCTTGAGAAAGAAGCCCATCCTATAGCAGAAGCAAAAAAAAAGCATTAGGTTTTAAACCAGTATCTAAATCTCTTCTAAATCAATCGCAAAACAAAAGACATGGAAACTAATTCATACATATCTCCATACTTTCAAAATTATTTTCTATTGGATACTGAAAGAGTTATTAATTCAACTTTAAAGCCCATGTGACTACAATATGAAAAAAACCTCATATTTATAACTTAAAAATCATACTCTGGTATTCTAAAATGAACATGAGAGTTAATAGCTCCCACCACATCTCCTTAAGAATATGACTTTAACATGAAAAAACAAAAAGCTTCAATGTTGAAAAGCTACTTCATCTTGAAAATATATCTCAAGAGCCCAAAACACATAAATGCAATTGGAAATGTTAAAAAAAAAGTACGTACAAACAAGATAATTATTTGGTGTAGAAAACAAACTTACATATTTAATAATGAGGGTGGTTAAATAAACCATGAAGTATGCATGTAAGAGATCACTAGGCAGCCTTTAAGAACTGTTCATAAATGATGACATGAAATACTTCTGTACCATATTAAAAAAAAAAAAAAGATTTCCCAGATTCCACATAGCCTGACTACAACTGCATAAAATAGTCTTTACTATAAATATAAGGAGTGAATGGAAATACACCAAACTGGTAACAATATTTCTAAATATTAGGATCATGATTGAATTGTATTTTTTCTTTAAGTCACACATTTTATCTCCAAAAACATAAGCAGAAAAAAAAATTTTTTTCTCTGAAAGCATGAGTAGATTTTAACATACAGCTTCATCCAGGACCAGGAATCTAACTTGGGATAAGTTCAGCTTTCCGGTAGACACCAGATCATCCAGTCTTCCTGGAGTGCCAACGACAATATCCACCTAAAAAATACACCAAAACAGCACCTTATGAAACTTAAAGGACCACTGCAATCCCCTTAGAATAGCAACCGACAACGGCCCACTTACAATAAAAACATGATACTGAAGTAGTCACAGTCAACTATACATCCGCAAAAATGGGAGTTCTAGATACTGCTGAAATGTTCAATTTGTATCTGGTTTGAAATTAGTGTTGACCACTTTAGCAACTGATTTTAACATTTTTCACTGTTATATACAGTCTAATTATAGCAACTCTGAAATTAAACCAGGATCCAAACCCCAATTCTACTATGATCCACTTCGTAACCTTAACTAACTTCATCTCGTCTAGTTTCCATTTTCTCATTCCCAGGGTGGCTAAGAAATCCACCTGTCAATTCAACTAAGGACAAGTTTCATTTATACTTTTATTAAAAAAATTTTCAAGCATCCACAAAGAGAACAGTACAATGAGCCCCTACACCAGCACACCTGATTAACATTTTAAAATTGCACACACACATACGCACAAACACACCTTTTAATCAAGTCCATGGTACAGTGAACAGAAACATGGGCTTTGAAGTAAGCTCTACCTGTAAGTTGTAAGATCTGGGGCAAATTACTTAATATTTGGTGTAAGTTCTTTTCCTAATCTGTAAAAACGGAGAAAAGGACCATCACAAGGTCTGTTGTTGGAACTGCATAAGAAAATGTGTAGAATGCATTTAACAGAGCCTGGCCCATTTCTAGAAAGTACTCAAAAGGGGATAAGTATTTTTTTTTTATGCTTCTATATTCTTTTTTTTAATTTTTTTTTTATTTTTTAAATTTTATTTTATTTTTAAACTTTACATAATTGTATTAGTTTTGCCAAATATGGGGATAAGTATTTTTAAAGTGTGTACAGAATGTATGTGTGTGAACACAATAAGGTATTATATAGAATCATTCAATAAATTAAGACAATTCTAAACTTCTCCTCTTTACCAACAGGGATAAAAAATCACTTCTCTTGTTTTTCACTTGTTTTCTCCACTCCAGATTAAAAACGTAACCATCTCCAAACAAATTTATCACTGTAGTCTCATTACTTCAATATTTCACTCCCTGAAAAACTGAGAGTACTGTCCTGAAAAGACTTTTAATTTGATCCAGTGGAAGGCATTTATAGCCCCATAAAAAATGAAAGATATTGCTGAAGCTACTGTTTCAACTGTGTTGATAACTATAATCAAGTCTCAGTTCAATCTAGAAAATAGTCTGAAAATATGGAGATAAAACCCTTCAACGTATTAAAACAATGTACTATGTGCCAAGTACTGCGCTATATACACAGCAGTGAATACAACACCACTCTGCTTCTTTGTGTAATGTCTCTTTACAAAGGATGCTAACCCACCATGCAAGTTTCCTCCCTCCTCATTTCAGTAGGTAGTCGGCATGAAAACAGACACCAGGTTTCTCAGGTTCAAAAAAAAAAAGTCAAATTGGAAAAGCCTGCAAGAAATATTTATATAAATTGGATAACAGCACCAAGCACTTCTTCAAGTCTAACGGCATATGTTGCATAATTCTGCAACTTTAAGAAATTTTATAAACTAAGTAGTTCTATTCTCTGACTCCAGAGCTGACTTCTGGCCCCAGCGTAAGACAGAACACAGGGCTGAGGGAGAGCCAGAGGGCAGTGGGAGATAATAGAGGCCAAGAAGGTAAGATGGAAAGAAGAGCAGAAGGAGAATATACTACAAATTCTCTAAGTAGAAAGGACCTGAGTCCTAACAAGAAAGCTGTGGAGTAACATTGCCTTTACTTTGCCATCAGCTGCAGTCAGTACCAAATTTTAGATCTAACTGGCAAAAGCAGATATAATTCTCTAAAAGCTCTGTAGCTGGAAAATATAAGAAAATCACTTATGGGGAAAATAAATTTGGATGTGAGGAACCAAGATAGGGAATGAACATATTAAATCTTTCTTATAACCACTAAAACATGACCCGTCAAGTAAGAACATATCAAAGCAATATTACTATCTTAGAACAATATTAAGTACAGTAATATGATTCCTTGCCTCTAATATGCCATACCAGGTCAAATCAAAACCATTCAGCATAAAATTTCATTTGACAGCAGCACCAAGGAATTAGAGGGAGAGCGTATTTGCTCACCATGACTCAGTATCAGGCTGTTTAAATTAAATGATAAAATATTTAGGAAAGGAATGGAAGAGAACTTTGTAAGGAAAAAGTTACCTCATACATACAGAATATTTTATGAAGTTCTACCTGTATTTGAATGGACGAACAATTCAGTTTCCCAAACATCCTCCCCAGTAAGGAGACTCACGGTCCTGGCTTCGTTCTTGGTAACTGCACAGCCTTTAAGACAGACCTGAATTCGTCTCCCTCCCACTGGAACCACCACCTCACCACCCCTCAGCCTCCAAGGATCACTGCTAATACTTCTACCTTCTCTGCAATCCACCTTATCTCCATTTCTATTTTTCACTCCAGTTTCCTCTTTCTCAGCTACTCCCAGAGGAAATGACTGTTTAATGCATGAAAATGGGAAGGAATTTTCAGGTGCTCAAAAGATAAACCAAAAGAATTCATGTATGCTGGAATTTTGCATGAGGTGTTTGGAAGAGACTGCTGCACTGTATACTTTTGGGGAAAGAAAAGGAATACCTGTAAGATGTTTTTGAACATACATACACTCTTGTGATCTTGTTTTCATTTCAGCCTCATTTTTCTTGAAACACAACAGAACTATATTGTCAAAATGACAACACAAAATGTTACTTTAAAAGTACAACTTACCCCATTATCCAAAACAGAGAGCTGATCCCGTGCTGCGACACCTCCAATTATCAGAAGCTCCCTGAAATGAATGAATACCAGAATAATAATGTAGAGAAAGATGAAAGCCTGCTTTTTTTCCCCCCAATTTTGAGGAGGTACATATTCAAATTGAATAACTGAGAAAGAATCTGTAATAAAAGTCTAGAGAAGGAAAAAAACAAGGCCTTTCATTTTCAGAAGCTAATAAAATGTTAATGAATGGTAAAGTTAGGAGAATGTAAAACCTTAGAAGCCAGAAAACAGCAGTCCTCATCTATGCATCTTCCTATATTAGGATAACTCCAGGTGCCCTGAAATCAGATTTCAATGAACCTTTATAGACACATGTGGTTTTACATGTATAAAATATACACTCATATAGATTCTTAAAAGTTGCCTCCAGGTCAGTAACTAAAAACTGGGGGATGGGGTGAAAAGAGATTTTTCATAGAATATCCTTTTGTATTTGAATTCTTCTCATTCCAGATAATAATACTTCCAAAAATATGTTTAAATTAAAAGACTGTCTTATGCTAAGATTATTAATTCAATGCAGGGAAAGAATAGTCTTTTCAACAAATGGAGCTAGAACGGATATGCAAGAGCAAAAAAATGAAGTTAAATCTCATTCTCAGGCCACACACAAAAATTAATGCAGAATGAATTACAGAGCTAAACACAGATATAAGATCTAAAACTATAAAACTCTTGGGGAAAAAATGCAAATTTTCATGATCTTAGGTTAGGCACAGTCCCTTACAACACCAAAAAAATAAGCAAACAAGCAACAAATGAAAAAATAAACTTGACTTCATCAATATTAAACACTTCTACACTTCAAAGGACACTACCGAGAAAGTGAAAAGGCCCACAGAATGAGAGAAAATACATGCAAATCATATATATCTAACCATACTACTACATATATCTTACAACTCAATAATAAAAAGACAAATAACCCAACTGAAAAATGGGCAAAGGATCTGAACGGACATTACAGATGGCTGGTAAGCCCAAGAAAAGATATTCAACAAGATTAGCTATTAGGGAAATACAAATCAAAACCACGGTTAGGTACCACTGCACACCCATTTGGAGAAGGCAATGGCACTCCCCTCCAGTACTCTTGCCTAGAAAATCCCATGGACATAGGAGCCTGGAAAGCTGCAGTCCATGGGGTCGCTGAGGGTCGGACACAACTGAGCAACTTCACTTTCTCTTTTCACTTTCATGCATTGGAGAAGGAAATGGCAACCCACTCCAGTGTTCTTGCCTGGAGAATCCCAGGGACGGGGAAGCCTGGTGGGCTGCCGTTCATGGGGTCACACAGAGTCGGACACGACTGAAGTGACTTAGCAATAGCAATAGCAATAGCAATAGCACACCCATTAGGAAGGCTATAACTGTAAAGACAGATAATAAGGAGAGGATGTGGAGAAACTGGGACGCTCACACGTTACTAGCAGGAATGCAGAATAGTGCTGTACCTTCGGAAAACAGCCAGGAGCACCTGAAGGTGTTAAACAAGAAGCTACTACATGAGCCAGCAGTTCCACTGCTGGGCATATTCCCAGGAGAAACGGAAATGTGCGTCCACACAAGACTGTACACTAATGCTTACAGCACAGTAAACAATAAGTGGAAACAACACAAACATCCATGAAGCCATGAATGGATTAATTAAAAATGTGGTATATGCATACAATGGAATACATCTTGAAAATAAAAAGGAATTAAGTACTAATACACACTGCAACGCCGATGAACCTTACAGACATTATGATTACGTTAGAGAAGCCAGTCCAAAAAAAGCACATATTATTTGATTCCATTTATATATAATAAGCTGTCCAAAACAGGCAATCGATAGATGGAAATCAGTGGTTGCCCAAGGACAGGAAGGTTAGAGGGAAATGGGAGTGACTGTTAATAGGCAGCATTTCTTTTGAGAGTGATGAAAATGTCCTAAAATTGGCTTTGGTGGTTGCACAACTGTGTGAATATAAGAGAAGTTAAGATAATCTGTACATTTTAAAAAGTGAATTATATGATATGTTAATTATATCTCATTATGTGCATGCTCAGTAGCTCTGTTGTGTCCAACCCCATAGACTGTAGCCTGCCAGGCTCCTCTGTCCTTGGGATTTCCCAGGGAAGAAAACTCGAGTGTGTTGCCGTTTCCTCCTCCAGGGGATCTTCCCAACCAGGGATGGAACCTGCGTCTCCTGCATTAGCAGGCGATTCTTTACCACTGAGCCACCTGGGAAGCCCATATCTCACCACAGCTATTCCCAAAAAGATTGTCTCTTTTTTATAAATAGCCTACAAAATTACTTCCTAAGGTGGCCAGACAACTTTTAATCATTCATTTTAAAAACAGCAGAAAATACAGAGAAGGTGTCAACACTTAGTCTCATAAATTCTATGACAGATAAAAAAATGGCTTTATGGTTGCCTTCTGCCACCTTAAGCGATTCAGATAGTAAAAATGAAAAACCAAAAAGCCTTCTATTCTGTGCAAGTCTATTACCTTGCCACGTCCCTAACCACCTACCACTCTAGAGCCACTATGTTTCCTAAATCTGGTAACGCCAGATGCGAAACTGGCTACTTAAGAATCACCTGGAAGACAGGCCATTCTTCCTTAAAAAACAAACAAACAAAAGAGCTCTAATTCTTATTTCCAGGAAATCTGATTCCGTATACCCAGAGGAGAGATCAATAAATGTGCAGTTTCAAATAAGGTCCTTAACTTCTGGGTTCAGTAACTACAGTCCTAAATCTATCATTTCTTTTATAAAACTTTACTCTTATCTACCTTTGTAATCAGATATATTTACGTCTACAAATTTAGCAGAACGAAAAACTACACAAACACGTAACAATCTACGCTTGTGAGCAGAGCACTGCAGGGCTGAGGAATGTGAAAGACCAGCCCCTGCCTTAATGAGTGTAAAACTGAGCTGGGACGAGTAAAATTATGCACATTTAAGACCAGGAACGCTAACGTGACGGTGTGTACGGATTACAGGGAGGCAAATGCAGTCAGTCAATCTCTGAGGAGGGAGAAAGGACTGGGCCAGTACCGATACATTAGCTTCCCAGAAAGAACCAGGACTTGAGCTGGGTCTTCAAACAAGGGAAAGGTTCAACAGTACTAAATACTGAAATGAGAACCACTCCACTTGATCATCTTAACAAATAAACTGATCTTATCGTCCATCTTCCCTTCCAGGCTTTGTCCAGATGCACGTTAATCTTTACCCATAATTAGAGCGCAAAAATCAATCTATATGAGCATGTTATGTTCTTCCAAAAACACTCCCCTGTGAAGAGCTCCAAGCCCCTGATACTAGGCAGGCGCTCTGGAAATGTACTCTGTGTGACACCCTCTGTCGTGGCCTCAGGGCGTTTCGTCACATTACTGCTGTGTTGTTTCTCTCCCCACCACTCTTGTCTCCACTTTTGCACACAATTTTATAAAAGCAAAGATGAATTCTCAGTTATACCCTAATCCCTAACCTAAGTCTTCACACCTTAGGTAGGTATTCAGACAGTTACTGAAAGAATGAAGTGCATCAATCCTTAAGACAAAATTACAAATTATTTTACCGAAAAAGTTTTACTAAGTATAAATTTATCCCTGAATTAAGTTTAACTTGTAAGACAGATTAATATTTAAAAGATGCGCCTGCTGCTGCTGCTAAGTTGCTTCAGTCATGTCCGACTTTGTGCAACCCCAAAGACGGCAGCCCACCAGGCTCCCCCATCCCTGGGATTCTCCAAGCAAGAACACTGGAGTGGGTTGCCATTTCCTTCTCCAATGCATGAAAGTGAAAAGTGAAAGTGAAGTCACTCAGTCGTGTCCGACTCTTAGCGACCCCATGGACTGCAGCCCACCAGGCCCCTCTATCCATGCGATTCTCCAGGCAAGAGTACTGGAGTGGGTTGCCATTGCCTTCTCCAAAAGATGCGCCTATGGGACATCAATAATTCAAAGTTTCTGAAGTTAGATCGTGTGGATGGTTGCACAATCTCATAACCATATACTAAAAACCACTGAATTGTATACTTTAAACAGTGAATTTTAACAGTGAATGTGAATTATATTTCAGTAAGAAAAGGTCATTAAAAGCGAAATTAATAAAAATCAACTGACAGATGTTATGTATGGTATGGCTTTCCTGGTATTGAGAAGGTAGAAAAGGCTTTTCTGTAATTGAAAGGGATTGTTACTGAGCCAGAAGCTCCCCAAGCTCACTAGACTTGTGGTCTCCCCACAGTGGCAGAAAGAACCCCCCAACTAGAGCGACCAGCCTGATGCCCACAGGCAAGGTGGTCACCACTGTGAGACAGGCGAGAGTTAACCACCAAGTCAGGTTTACCAACACACGAGACAGAGTGATACATTATCTATGCAAATGAAGTGATGAAGCTAAAATTAATGAAAGGGATCCTTTAATGAATTTTTACTCTGATTCTATTTTGCAAATTATGACTCTTTATGTAAGAGACACAGGAAAATCTCAATTTACTTTTTGGACTCTAAAATCACTGTGGAAGGTGACTGTAGACATGAAATTAAAAGACACCTGCTCCTTGGAAGAAAAGCAATGATAAACCTAGACAGCATATTAAAAAGCAGAGACATTACTTTGCCTGCAAAGGCCAGTATGGTCAAAACTATGGTTTTTCCAGTAGTCATGTACAGATGTGAAAGCTGGACAATAAAAAAGGCTAAGCACCGAAGAACTGATGCCTTCGAACTGTGGTGTTGCAGAAGACTCTTGAGAGTCCCTTGGACTGCAAGGAGAACCAACCAGTCAGATCCTAAAGGAAATCAACCCTGAATATTCACTGGAAGGACTGATGCTGAAGCTGAAGCTCCAGTACTCTGGCCACCTGATGTGAAGAACTGACTCACTGGAATAGACCCTGACGCTGAGAAAGACTGAAGGTGGGAGAAGAAGGGGACGACAGAGGATGAGATGGTTGGATGGCATCACCAATTCAACAGACATGAGTTTGAGTAAACTCCGGGAGATGGTGAAGGACAGGGAAGCCTGGCGTGCTGCAGTCCACGGGGTTGCAAAGAGTTGGACATGAATGAGAGACTAACGACACCACCACTTTTTTTTAATTGAACTTTTCTCACTTAAACAGGACTTTTATATGGAAACTAACTGCTACTATATAGCAAAATCAAATATATTTACACACACATCCATGTGCATATGTACACGCCCTGCATTTCTCCCTTGATTTTTCCTACTTTACTCTTCTTCTGAAACGTCTCAGGTCTAAACACAACAGGCGTTTGAATACAAGAGGACTCCTTACCTTAACTTAGGATTATCGATGTATTTCTTAAACTGCTTGACGTTATTCAGAGTTTGTTCAGCCAACTCCCGGGAAGGCTCGACGATGAGAGCTTTTGGAGCATTGGGGAGAAACTTTGTTTGCGCCACCTGTGCACTACCTGAACAGAATGAAGAAGACTGGGGTACACCTCAGGATACTTCTGTTTTTAAGACGACAAGCGCAAATATTCCACCAAAAATCTCAGAAACAATTGTCAAGCAATACAGATGGTAGTCGAACAAAACAAAGATTGCTAAAATGAATACAGCTTCTTTAAAACTAGCTGCAGTCATTTTAATTGATCATACGCTTTGTGATAAATAGGCTTCCCTGGTGGCTCAGACAGTAAAGCATCTGCCTGCAATGTGGGAGACCTGGGTTCGATCCCTGGGTTGGGAAGATCCTCTGGAGAGAGAAATGGCACCCCACTCCAGTACCCTTGCCTGGAAAACCCCATGGACGGAGGAGCCTGGTAGGCTACAGTCCGTGGGGTCGCAAAGAGTCAGACACAACTGAGCGACTTCACTTTCCTTTCCTTTCACTTTCCTTTGTGATAAATGAGCTTTGAGATGTACTGAGCTTAAATAACTGAAGCAAACTAGGCAGCACAATGGTTAGAGTGTGCGCTCTAGAGTCAAACGGCTTGTATTTGAATATAGTTCCACCGCTTACTTATCCTGTGACCTCGGTCAAGTCCCTATTCCTCAAGTTCTTTGTCTGTAAAACCACCTTGCAGGGTTGTTGCGAAGACTAAATAACGCACGTGACACCTAGCACAGCGCCATGGCATTTAATAAGCACACACCCTGTAAACCTGAGACACCATCATCGTCATTATGATCAGTTTCCCCCAAATGCCCGGCCTGAAACTAATACTTGGGAGTTTATGAATTGGGTTCTGACCCTGAATTTTACTGACGTGTTCAATAAACGAGAGAGACTAAACCAGCCGAAGAGAACCTGGACCTCACTGCGAGAAGCCTCGGTCACTGGAGTTCTCACAACACCCGCTTCTTGAAACCCTTACCCCATCGGGTGCAGTACCTACCTGTGTGCTGCGACTTGACAACGAAACTCTCCGGCGCCTTGGAAAGGGCAACGAAACCATCTTTCGGTGGAAACTTGAATTCTTCTTCCCCGAAGTTAAATTTGAGTTCCGCGTTCTAGCATTGAATAAAGGAGAAAATGGTAACTCTGAACCTAAGAGCAAACTAACCAGGATGAAATGATGAAGATCAAATTAGCTTATAGTCACAGCAAGATATCTCTAATTACCTTCAAAACACAGGCAGGGAACAGGGCTTGGTTCTTCATATGTGGTGGTATTTCAAATGCCAGACCAAGATCTTTGCCTTTAAAAAAAAAGAGAGAGAGATACAGAAAATGAATCGCAACAACCAGAAAAGGACCGCCACATGCTCACACTGTCAAATCTACTGGTTCTGGCATTAACTGTGCTGCCTAATACCACCTTCTCAGAGAAGCCTCCTCTGACCAACCCCAGACCATCACCTTCCATTCCCTCACCCAGACTTACATACCCTTTCAGTGCCCACTGCTCCCTCCTAACATATCACAGATTTGTCTGCTTCCCCCACCAGTAGGTAAAGCCCACAGAACTGTACATAAATGTGTCTCCTTCCTTTTCTGCTGCATCTCCAGAACCTACCAGCCTGCCTGACACATGGCAAATGTTCAGTAAGCATTTGTCTAAAAGAAAGGTAAGGAGGAAGAGAAAGAGGACTGAAGACAGTGAGGGGATTTTAAAAATCACGAATACTGAATATCATATATAGTCTCCAACAAAACAACCCACAGAAAGCTTACCGTTTTTGGAGAATTTGACATGCCCTTTATCTATATCTAGGTAACATCCAATGGTATCATGCATAGTGAATTCCTAGAAAACCAAAAAGTCAGGTACTGTTAATAAAAAGCAAAATTGAAAATAAGGTTAAAAGTTCAAATACAGTTGCATCCAAAGTAAGTGCTGCTGCTAGTATTGAATAATAATTACTTAAAATTCTAATGCAGATGTTAAAAATGCCTACTCCAGCACATCACATATAATAATAGAAGCATCGGACACACTTCTTAGAATTCACATGATATTAAGGCTCATCCACATTACTACAGACACAAGTTACCAGAACAAGTGTATTTAGATGTAACATAATTCAGAAGAAGAAATGAACACCCCAAGTATTAAAGTCAAAGCCCAAATCAAAATGGGGTGAACACAAAGAAACTATGGAGGGGCTAATGAATGGTATAAATGAAAAGTAGTTTTTTTTCATTTTGTATCATTTCTTCACCCCAGTCCAAAACTGAACTTTCTGTGGAAAATGTTCAGAAAATTCACTTGAACTTGACAATCGTTTCTATACTCTCAGTCATGTCACGAGTGATCAAGTATGCAGGAAAACATACTAAGCTATGATTGAGTCATTAAAGACAACTTGCGGCTGCTGCTGCTGCTGCTAAGTCGCTTCAGTAGTGTCCGACTCTGTGCGACCCCGTAGACGGCAGCCCACCAGGCTCTACCGTCCCTGGAATTCTCCAGGCAAGAACACGGGAGCGGGTTGCCATTGCCTTCTCCATTGTGTGAAAGTGAAAAGTGAAAGTGAAGTCGCCTAGCTGCGTCCAACTCTTAGCAACCCCATGGACTGCAGCCCACCAGGCTCCTCCATCCATGGGATTTTCCAGGCAAGAGTACTGGAGTGGCTTGCCATTGCCTTCTCTGAAAGACAACTTACCTCTCCATAATTGTCAAACTGCTTGTTGTGGGATTTCTTCCCTGTTCCACCAAAGCCAAATCCAAACTTGTCAGTACCTAGATTTTAAAAGTATTTTATAAGTGTAGGAAGAAAAAGTATAAAGTGAAAAGCACCATAAAAGCAGCTTAAAAGCTGAAGATTTGAAACATCTACAAGTATTATGTGGTTTGTATTAATGCAAATTAACTTTACTGACTTTACTCTTACCCTCAACATTATTCCTCCTGATTTTATGATATTACCGTATCTATTTTTGGTGGACTTCAAATCTTTCTTGGAATGAGGTAGGGAATAGGTAAATAATATTATTTCTATGTCTCTAAATATAAACTCTGTATGGTTAAGTTTATTACTTCACTCCCCACTAAAACAAAACATTAAAAATTCACAAATGGAAATCAATAAACTCAGTTTATTTAGTAATACTTACCAAGATCTAGGGATGCTTGCATGGAAGACCACCCAACTCTGCACAACCCTTGGTCATGACAGGATACCTCATAGTAGTGCTTCCCTACAGGGACAAAATACTTTTGAGATTTACATAAATCGTACACATGATTCATTTACCATGCAGCCACTTTTCCATTTAGACGTGAATCTGAGCAAACTCCGGGAGAGAGTGAAGGGCAGGGGAGACTGGCATACTGCAGTCCATGGGGTCACAGAGACTCAGATGATACTTAGCAGCTGAACAACAACACTTTTCTACTCTTTCTGAATTACATTTTATATGTTCCAGATGAAGACTTGTAGATCTTTCTGCAACATTAAAAATCTTTTCCGATCCTCACTTTAAAGCTACTTTAAAGTAAGTTCATGTACTAATACATCTCCCCAAAAGTTTGTAGGAGCACAAATGTTGTTTAATACCTTTCGTTAGGCCTTTGGTGGCTCTGCATCCATGCCATTCCTTTACTTCTCTGCTCTGACAACAAAGACCATCTGAGCCAATTGCTGGATTTGAGAAAAACACAGAAAACCATGTCAATACAGATGATGTAAATCACGCACTCTGAAATAAGCATCATTCAGTCTCACTAATAAGATAAATTTTCACTTGTTGCAATGTTCCAAGGACTAAGAGCTGCTGATTGCTGAAGGACAGCAGCATCCTCTGTGTGAGTAACCGCCCCCATTCAGGCCCTCGAGGGCCATGCCAAAGGTCGGGGACTAGTTTCTTTACTGTGACCTGTTGACCTGGACAGCATTTTACCACAACAAAAAGGAATCAACACAGTACCTAACCTGACTTGCACCGACGCCAGCTGCACCACCAACACTTAGACAACTGTTCTCTAGAGTCCCTTAAGGAATGGATACTAAGGATGACACTGGTTGCTCCGATTTTATGCTGAAATTAGAGTCTGAATGAATGCTACCCTAAAAGGAAAAGAGAAAGTCTCCCTGGCTTGTTCCCTAATCTGCAGATCCAGCAATCACAAAGGGAAAGCAGGAAAAGTCTGAATAAATAACCCTGTGGCTATTATTGCTAACATAGGACTCTCAAACATGAAGTTCTATATTATATATCACAGTCAGTCATAGCGCTAATTGGTGCTTTTCGGCTTTAAGTAAAGCATTTGGCCTTTATCTTTACTAGAAACTGCAACTTTTGTCCTGGCTTGGGCTTGCAAATCATATCTGGCACCTGACTATAGAAGAAACCTTTTGAAAAAGCACCTCATCACACATTTTCCTTTCCTTATCAGAAACTACATTATTTACTCAAAGTATAAATTCTCATGAGTATAATGATATACTCATGTCACGAGTATAAACCTCTGAATTTTTAAAAAGTTCTGTGATAATGGTAAATCCTAAACATTTTTGTATTTAGAATTCTTTATGCGTATGTACATAATTAATCTAGATACCACATGGTGAACAGCAGCATTGGGGTTGCTTGTTTTTGTCATGATTCCTCAGGCCCCCTCTACCTTTCTCTGTATCCTGATTTTCTTCCTCACTGACACCTGGGGAAAATTCCTCCAAGTCAACTCTACAGTTCTGATTTGTTCTTCCTAATGGCTACACAAGAGTCCATGGATACACCCTAATCTTTGTTTACTATTCTGGCAGCAGCATTTACTTTGCTGGTAGTTTTTATCATTAGAAATAACATTGCATCCAACAGCTCTGAATGTATATCCTTGCATACGGGAAATTTTTTCCCAATGAGCTTGATCTTCCAGGAATATACATTCTTTAAATACTAAAAGATAATGCGGAACTGCTTCTTAGAGAGGCAGCCAATTTGTACGTTTGTATCACTCTTCTGGATTCTTGCTAATCAGATGGTATAACACAGTCACTGTACCTTTTACATTCCACTTCCCTACTACCTGTAAACTTGACCTTGCATGTTTATTGCCATTTGGATCTGCTCTTCTGTGAACTGCCTATTCACATACTTCGCCCATTTTCCTTATTGGCTGTTTACCTCTTTTTTACTAAAATAAGTAACCCTTTATCATCCATCAACACAAGAACCCCTTATAAGTTTATAAGGATTCTTTATCTTTCCTCAGCATTGCATTAAAAACAAGCTTTTGAATTATAAATATGCTGCTAAAGTCTCTCCACTTACCGAAAGCAGATCCTCTGTCATATGGGTTCATTTGCCATTTGTTCAGCACTAAGCAAATTAAAAGAAGAAAAGTTAACCCTAAATAAACATAATTTAAAACATTCTACAGAAAATAAAGCAAATACTTTATATTTTATATCATACCATAACTCCTCTAGGTTCAATATAGTTTTACACACTATTTGGAATGTACAATTAAAAGTGTTGCTGTTTTGATTAAAGGCAAAACTGAAACTGAAAACTGAAACATGTCAAAAATAATAGTCACTGACCCACCAAGGGCTAAAACCTTTTCTGCTCTCTTGTTTCAGTGCCTTTTTACAGGATGGCACTGATCTGTGTCCTAACTATGAGAGCATTAATAAAATGAAGTTCTGGCGACTTCAGTCATAGTGAAAACAACCTACCAATGTATCAGAGTCCAATTATCACTTTATCATAACTAAAAGAAAAGCCAGTCCTTTATCTTAAATAATTCAAAAGTCACAAAGTATTTTTTTCCTTACGTCTAGGGAATCAGTATTTTCCTTTTCTAAAGTATCTTATGAGTCTGGATAACCAAAGAATCGCAATAGCTAAAGAGAACTCGATGTGTTTTCAAGCCCAATTTCGGCCCAAGATAGAAATCTTTTCTGGACTATTTCTGGTCAAAATGTATCTACCATCTGCTTAAACATTCTGAATGTTCTCTGAGCGTCTCCATTCACTGTGGGCTCAAGTGAGCTACTAGGAATTAAGTTAAACAGTACTTTCGAGAACAATATTCTCTCTCCAGATCCCTTCAATGATTTAACAATTACACCATCTCTCTTCTTTGTTTCTCCATGTTTCAGTACCTAGCTTCTTTATCTGTAACAGGACATGGTTTTTAGAACCACAACCATTCAGGTTATCTTCTGTGGAGTGTTCCCTTTCATCATCATCTCTCATAAAGATGGCTGATAGCCGTTACAAGTTCTGAGACTATTTCTAAATAGACTAATAGTCTAGTGTTCACATCCATTATCTCACAATTCATTTACAAATAAGTTCATTCTACAAACTCTCTAACACTGTTACTTTCAAACTCCTGAGAAGAAAACAGTTGATATGCCAGCTCATGCCACTTAAGCTTGCAATTGTGTCACAACCGAGTTTTGTTTCATGAAACAAAAGTGACTTAATAAAATCACAGATTACTCAAGATAGAATGGAATTCAGAAACCATTTAATAAAAGTGACAAAATTTAAAGATGAGAAAATTGATGTAAGATTGTCGACGGCACCAACAGAACCAATCTTCATGGAGACAGGACTGAAAATACGAAACTGAGTTTAAAATGTACACTTTACATTTTAACTTCTTGGGCTCCTTCCTTAAAGGACAACGCATGCCTCTTTCCCTGTAGAAGGCAGTATTTTCTACCACTGTGGGGTTTTACTCTACCAATTATTTGTAAAATCCTTCCTCAATGCCTTTGTAAAACATCGTTCCAATTTATCTTCAATGAAAGTGAAAGTCGCTCAGTCGTGTCTCTTTGCGACCCCAAGGACAATCCAGTCCATGGAATTCTCCAGTGGGAAGCCTTTCCCTTCTCCAGGGGATCTTCCCAAACCAGGGATCGAACCCAGGTCTCCTGAACTGCAGGCAAATTCTTTACCAGCTGAGACACAAGGAAGCCCTTTATCTTCAATATTAGGCATAAAAGCTATCAAGTTAAGAAAAACATTAAAATAACTATAATTTCCAAAATGCCAGTATTTTCTCAAAGGAATTAATACTAATGTTAGTATTTTAAAAGAGATCGTCTTTCAATGTTTATACTCTTTTAGCATTAATGGTTTCCACAACACCAAGTGACAATACCATCCCCCATATATCAACAATAAAAGTGCACACTCAAATCTCATGTCTTTAAATATCTAGCATGAGAATTACTAATTTATACAAAATGAAATTAATAATACGCAAAAAATCACCTGAAGCACCAGTTTTAATTGTCGCTTTTCCTTTTTTGCCTTCTTGTTGGTCTTTCAGAGTTTCATACACTATCTGAATAACCGGAATACTGAAAGCCTAGCGAAGAAACAAGAGTGCTCTATATTAGTAATGAGATATCAGTGACAGTTTAATAATCAATGTAAATTGTGAGAATTATGCATGCACCTTAAATAATACACATATTCCTGATTGCTGCTCTAATTTGCCCAAAGCCAAAATACCAGTAAGACAGTAAGAGTTGACTGAATGAAAGAAATAGGAGCCAGCCAACAGCCCAAAATAATAAGCAATAGGGACCCACAGAATGAACTGAACTGAAAAGGATAAATATTATTCTCTAGTCTAGACCAATAGGAGATCAACCTAATTGCAACCTCTTTATTACTGGAGCCACTACATTAGAATTCAGAAGTGAGTATAAATATTAAAGATATTGTAACTATTTCCAAGACCAGTTTAAAACTATGTTCTTAAAGCCATACTCTTGTAAATCTTTTTCAGAATTAGCTGGCATGGCAACAAAAATATCACTCTCAGTGGCAAGCAACAAATTTTTTACATTTTGGAAGGAGACTATTTGATTAAATATTTCAAAGCAAAAACCAATGTTTAAAGACCCTGATGCTGGGAAAGACTGAAGGCAGGAGAAGGACAGAGGATGAGACGGTTGGATGGCATCACCGGCTCAATGGACAGGAGTTTGAGCAGACTTCAGGAGATAGTCAAGGACAGGGAAGCCTGGTGTGCTACAGTCCACAGGGTCACAAAGAGCTGGACACAACTTAGGTGACTGAACAACAAAAGTTGCTTTAAAAATCAACTCTTACAAAGTAAGTCAACTTAGAAGTTTACTTACCCCAGTTTTTCCACTTCCTGTTTCTGCAGCCTAAATGAAAAAAATAAATAAAGCTTAAATTGCCAGCTAAAGAAATCAAATTAACGTGATAGCATGTAGAAATCTCTAACGATACACAAGCTAGCCAGATTATTCTGATTTCCTCATTCAATTCTTTTGACTACTGCCAATCTTGCCATTTCTTTTCCATTCCTTCTGCAATCTGTTCGCTTTTCCCATTGCTAACAGTCAAATCTAAATCCTCACTGTTCTAACACCCTAACTGAAGCTCTGGAGAAGGCAATGGCAACCCACTCCAGTACTCTTGCCTGGAAAATCCCACGGACAGAGGAGCCTGGTAGGCTGCAGTCCATGGGGTCGAGAAGAGTAGGACACAACTGAAGTGACTTAGCAGCAGCAGCAACTGCATCTCACCTCTCAGAGCTATACTACAAGCTGCTACCAAATCAGTCTTCATAAAAAAACACACTTCTAACCATGCAAGGCATCTCTAGTTAAACATGTCCAATGATCCCCACTGCCAACAAACACCCAAATTCTTTACCATGACCCTTAAGAAAGGGCTCAGATAATCTGACCCACCATATACTCCCATCTTACCTCAAGTTACACCTCTCCACCCCCACACCGCAGACACACGTATGGCATGCTACCACCTGAGTGAACTACTCTGGGATCGTACCCTGCATTCTCCTATTCCCTGTTTTTGCCGATGTGCTCTCTACCTGGAGGGCATTTCTCCTTTATCGTCCCTTGTCCAAAATCTAGTTCCTCCAAGCCGAGTCCCTTACAATTCCTCAAGCAGAAGAGTAACTGCATCCCCACTTGAATCTTGTCACACACTGCGTTTCTTGGGCAAATCCTCCCTTGTATGACATTTATCTGTGTACCTGTCTTACTGAGCTACTGGGTTTAAGCTTCTGAAGGGCAAGGACTGCATCGTATCCACCTCTGTGTTCCCCGCAACTCCTACCTACTTATTTTGAATGGAGCATATGGATCTTCAATGTTGGTGAATAAACAAAATTAATCTGGTGAAAATATCATTTTTAAGCCTATGGGGCCTCTTTAAGTGTGCGGTTACAAACAGCCCCAGAATTGTGTTTCCCTGGCTTCCGACTACCCCACCATGTTTAAACATACCATAAGGACATCACCTCCTCCTAGGATGAGGGGGATCGATTCAGCCTGGATATCAGTTGGGAGACTAGAAGAATCATTTTGAAGAATTTTAGTTAGTGAAAAGAAAGAAAAAAAAATCACCTAAGCTCATTAAGTCATGTTAAACAATAAACCTAGATGAGAATTTTATTTGGTAAATACTAACAATCTTTTTTCAGCTAAAAATATATCAACGTTTAAAAAGGAAATTCTACAATTTAAAGAATCACAACAACAAAACTGAATTTCACTTACCCAACTGGGCCCAACAATCTTTGATAAAATCACTGTTATTTTAAATTGTAAAACTCTGCTGTCACAGGAACATACAAGTTTTTAAAGACAGAGGTACTTACAGCCAATCCATCTCTTCCACGGCTTGTGCAATCTCAGGCATAACACCCATCTCTGAAAATAAAAATTAATTTTAAAGATTACACATAGTACTAAACAAATTATACTGCTCTTAAAATTACTATTCAGTGGTGAAACAGGTTTGAAGCAACACTCAAATGTCTACTGAGTATAAATTTTGGAGAAAGACCTTGAAAGTCAAATTCAAGCTCTCACTACCAATGTGACCTTAAGCAAGCTCCATACCTATTTCCCCACAGAAAATGGAGCTAAAATACTGCTTGCATTGTAGGGATATGGGAAGATTACAGATACTCATATGTAATGCACCTGGAACACAGCTGCCACTTAGGGATGATATACAGCAGCCACCGGTGACAGTTTCCTTCCTACCACTAGTGAGAAATCTGCCAGAATTGGAGAGGTTCCAGACCAGTACCTTGGTGTTTCATCTAGAGATGATGTGGAAATCACGTGTCTTGCCTCTGTGAGGACCATGTGAATACCCTCAGCGATCTGAGACAAATGAACAGGTAAGAAGAGGGAGCCCACATGTACAGGTAGCCATAATCAAAACTATGATGAACTGAAAGGGAGGGGCTGGTGGTGAGAACTTGGGTTAACCAGAAATGTCAGCTGAAGAACTTCTCTGTTCTTACCTGTTCACATGTTTTAAGTAATTTACATCAAAGCGAATCCTAAATAAATAGGCCGGGTTATTTCTCATTGGATTTTGAAATTTCATCACTTCTCAAATGAACTGTAGGGTTGTATGGAATAGTCAGTTGTATTTCTTAAATTTCCTTTCCAAATAAGAAGTGATCTTTCAAGTCTGCATTTTAAAACTGTAGCTTTTATTAGTTATCTATACAACAGTATATATTTCTATTAAAAAACAAACAATACTCAAATACATCCAACCCCAAAGATAAACTATTTGGATATTTTGTATTTCTTATAATCGTTTGTAAAAAGACAAAATAAATCTATAATCCACTGCAAAAGTAGCTCCCACACGCCCCCCTCTACCACATCAAGTGAGAAGACTCATATTAGCAGTCAACAGTAGATACAATACTAACATTTTATATGTGTGCTCAGTAGCGCCCAACTCTTTGTGGCCCAATGGACTGCAGCCAGCCAGGCTCCCTTGCCATGGAATTTTCCAGGCAAGCATACTGGAGTGGGTTGCCATTTCCTTCTCCAGGGATCTTCCTGACCCAGGGATGGAACCTGCACTGGTGGGCAGATTCTTTACCACTAGTGCTAGCTGGGAAGCCCCAACATTTTATATAGTGACCTAGTTAATATAAACATTGATGACATAAGAAAGTATAAAAATCTCTTCCAAAAAGGCAGGCTCTTCTACCCCTCAATCTCTTTGACGAAATCCACAGATTGAAAAACTAATCCAGGTCAAAAGTACAGCCAAGCTGACCTTTTTAAAAAGTGACCCCATGAGAGTCTAGGTGTATTCTCTCTCCTAAAATGCAAACTGCTTGGAAAAAAGGGGGAAGGTCTTCAATAGGCTGCATCTATATTAACTATTACATTGCAAGCACCAACTAAAGACGGCTTTCAGCAAATTCCAGGCAATTTCTTGTTCCACACTGGTCATGCTCTTTGCAGATTTGCTTTGAAACCATGTTTTCTTTAAACAGAACATTTTTAATACTCAAAAGAAAAATAGCAATATTCATGCTCTTTAATTCCACTATTGTCTTTATTTCACATCACAGACTCTTCCAGCCCGTTACCCTAATATTGCTGAAATCTGTGCATAACTCTCAAAGTGACCCTACAAAACGACAACCTGGAGCTAGCTGCTCTGCACACCTGAGCTCTGAAATCTTGTTTTAGGAGAGCTGGTCAAAGAAAAGCAGCTCCCAGTTTACGCAGATTTCCTCTCGTCTCCTATGAAACCCAACTAAAACCACCAGAAATCTTCCTCCCAACTAAAAATCTGTAATTTCTAATGTTCTAATAGTAGAAAAATGAAGAAAGTAACAATACTGGGTTATATGTGAAGTCACCTTAATAGGATAACAAACATTAAAGATGGTTGGCCTAACTGCATACATTTATTGCTAGGTAAATGTACAACTTTCAGTATGGAAGGCTGACTGCAACTTGTGGACGTATAAAGGAAGAATGATAAAGAAAAAGGAAAAAAACAACTGTCCAGTTACGTAAGCCATCTCAAATTCCTTTTCGGAACGAAAGAGGGTATCGCCAGAAAAGAACGATTTTTAAAAGTGTGCGCTGACCTCGTGTTTATGCGGCTGAAAAGGTTTTCCCTATAGCTTAGGTATATATAACGTTAGGGTTGATTTAACGGCGCTTAACAACAAAGAAGGATCAGGTTTGTGCCTAGGACTTTTCCTTCTGGAAGGGCCTGGGGAAAACTCTAGATGCAGGATGGTCACTTCCAAGGAAGCCCTCTCCGCGCGCCCCGCTGCCTCCCTGCCCGGCCCGCCCCTCCCCGGGCGCGGGCAGAAGACGGTTCCCTGCACCACCCGCCACGTCAAAGCCCAGGAGGCCCGGGGCTCCGAGCGCAGCTGCAGCATCGCCGCCGCATCGGGCAGGACAGCAGGGTGAAGGGCGGCTGGAAGGAGAGACAGACGGGAGCGAGCACCGGGGAGGCCCGGCCAGCCAGCCGGCATCCAGACAGCAAAAGGCTGTCTCCCTGCAACAGCGAGACGCACCGATCGGGCCTCCCGCGCTGCCACTGGTCCTCCCCGAACCCGCCCCGGGCGCGGGCAAGGAAGAGATCGCCCTAGACAGCTCCCTCCTGAACTGCGCGGCCCCACTCCGCCCCTCGGCCCAAGCCGAGGCGCCGATCGGGCCGCCCGCTCCGGCCCCCCTGCTCCGCGGACGCACCGGAGAAAGCCGCCATCTTCGCCCCGTCCTCCGCCGCTCAGCTCGCGCTCCCTCCCTCCGCCCGGACACGCTGCGCGCTGGCCGCTGGCGCTTCCGCTCCCTACCCGGCCCCCGCCCGGGTCTGCTGCTTTCCAAGTCCGGGCAGGCACACAGCCTCGACAGAACGGTTCCGGGCACAGAAAGACCCGCCCCTGGACCTCACAGCGGAGACCCAGTTCAGCTGCGCCTTGGTTTTCCTGAGTGGCCAGTACCCGTCATCATTAGACGAACTCAGAGTTACCTTTTACGTCAAGTATGCTGTGTGTCATCAGGACCACTTTCACACGTATAAGGAAGCAGGCCTTTCGTAATGAGGCTCACACAAGGGCCCAGGATGATCCGACAACAAAACTGTGTTATCTCGGCTGCCTCCTTCAGACCCCTCAACTTCTCAAAGATAATAAGCAGGGCTTTCTGGTATGCGAATGACCTGGAGAGAATGTACTGAACTCAATGTCCACCCCGTCCCCCCCCCTCCCCCACCAATACTAGGGAGAGAAGAGCCTGGCACCCAATAGCCATTTATTAAATATTTTTGACTGATTCCAGCCTCCCAGCCTCAGTGTTTGATGTAGTATTGAAAATTTCAAATCTGTTTGATGTTCATACAGTTTTGACTCTTCTTTTTGCAGAAAGATAGGAAAAGTAAACGAATATTTAATCCTCCCATCAGCTCTGCCAAGGAGTATTAACATCTTTAGATGAAGACACTAAGTGTCAAGAAATTAACCCATCTAAAGCCACGTAGAAGAACTATACAAAAAAGATATTCATGACCCAGAGAACCACGGTGGTGTGATCACTCACCTAGACCCAGACATCCTGAATGTGAAGTCAAGTGGCCCTTATGAAGCATCACTACAAACAAAGCTAGTGGAAGTGATGGAATTCCACCTGAACTATTTCAAATCCTAAAAGATGATGCTGTGAAAGTGCTGCACTCAATATGCCAGCAAATTTGGAAAACTCAGCAGTGGTCACAGGACTGGAAAAGGTCAGTTTTCATTCCAATCCCAAAGAAAGTCAATGCCAAAGAATGCTCAAACTACCACACAACAGCACTCATCTCACACACTAGCAAAGTAATGCTCAAAATTCTCCAAGCCAGGCTTCAACAATACATGAACTGTGAACTTCCAGATGTTCAAGCTGGTTTTAGGCAGAGGAACCAGAGATCAAATTGGCAACATCTGTTGGATCACTGAAAAAGCAAGAGAGTTCCAAAAAATATCTATTTCTGCTTTATTGACTATGCCAAAGCCTTTGACTGTGTGGATCACAATAAACTGTGGAAAATTCTGAAAGAGATGGGAATACCAGATCACCTGACCTGCCTCCTGAGAAATCTGTATGCAGCTCAGGAAGCAACAGTTAGAACTGGACGTGGAACAACAGACTGGTTCCAAATAGGAAAAGGAGTACATCAAGACTGTATATTGTCACCGTGCTTATTTAACTCATATGCAGAGTACATCATGAGAAACGCTGGGATGGATGAAAGCACAAGCTGAAATCAAGATTGCCAGGAGAAATATCAATAACATCAGATATACAGATGACACCACCCTTATGGTAGAAAATGAAGAACTAAAGAGCCTCTTGATGAAAGTGGAAGAGGAGAGTGAAGAAGTTGGCTTAAAACTCAACATTCAGAAAACTAAGATCATGGCATCTGGTCCCATCACTTCATGGCAAATAGATGGAGAAACAGTGACAGACCTTATTTTATTGGGCTCCAAAATCACTGCAGATGGTGAGTGCAGCCATGAAATTAAAAGACACTTACTCCTTGGAAGAAAAATTATGACCAACCTAGATAGCATATTAAAAAGCAGAGACATATTTTGCCAACAAAGGTCTGTCTAGTCAAGGCTGTGGTTTTTCCAGTAGTTATGTATGGATGTGGGAGTTGGACTATAAACAAAGCTGAGCACCAAAGCACTGATGCTTTTGAACTGTGGTCGTTGGAGAAGACTCTTGAAAGTCCCTTGGACTGCAAGGAGATCCAACCAGTCCATCCTAAAGGAAATCAGTCCTGAGCATTCATTGGAAGGACTGATGCTGAAGCTGAAACTCCAATACTTTGTCCACCTGATGGAAAGAACTGACTCACCGAAAAGACCCTGATGCTGGAAAAGATTGAAGTCAAGAGGAGAAGGGGATGACAGAAGATGAGATGGTGGATGGCATCACTGACTCGATGGTCTTGAGTTTGAGCAAGCTCCCAGAGTTAGTGTTGGACAGGGAGGCCTGGCGTGCTGCAGTCTATGAGGTCGCAAAGAGTCAGACACGACTGAGCGACTGAACTGAACTGAACCGAAAGCCACGTGGCTACTGGACAGCAGTGGTAGCTGAGCCACATCTGCGTAACCTCAGGGTGCTTGCTGTACCATGAGTAGCTAGCCACAGAAGGACAGGAGAAAAGAAAACCTCAGGCAAAATGTTTCAGATGGACTTAGAACGACAGCTTCGGGAGCCATACTCTCTAGGTTTGAATTCTAGCCCTGCCTCTTGCTAGGTGTGCGTTAGTGTTAGTCATCAGTCATGTCCGACTCTTTGTGACCCCATAGACTATAGCCTTCCAGGCTCCTCTGTCCATGGAATTATCCAGGAAAGAATACTGGAGTGGGTTGCCATGCCCTTTTCCAGGGGATCTTTCTAACCCAAGGATCAAACCTGAGTCTACCACATTGGCAGGCAAATTTTTTACAGTCTCAGCCACCAGGGAAGCCAACTTTACATAGGGTAGTAATATCAAATCTTGTTTTAATCAACATAGATGTCTATTTTACTTATCCCATTTTGAATAACCATCCAAAGAACTTTTTAAAAATTCATTTGTGGTAATTCCTTTTTTTAAAAGAAAAAGATTTTTACCTCATTAAAACAATAGCTAGATATTTTTTGTGTTTTTTCAAGTTTTTTGCTGATGTTCTTAATTGCTGTTATTAGCATCTGTGACAGAGAAGGCGATGGCACCCCACTCCAGTACTCTTGCCTGGAAAATCCCATGGACGGAGAAGGCTGGTGGGCTGCAGTCCATGGGGTTGCAAAGAGTCCAACACGACTGAGCGACTTCACTTTCACTTTTCACTTTCATGCATTGGAGAATGAAATGGCAGCCCACTCCAGTGTTCTTACCTGGAGAATCCCAGGGACGGGGGAGCCTGGTGGGCTGCCGTCTATGGGGTCTCAGAGTCGGACACGACTGAAGCGACTTAGCAGCAGCAGCATCTGCGAAACCATTGAGAAGACCTCAAGGAAGCTTTCTAAACTGGTTTTTCTTGTTTTAAAAAGTTTTTAAGTTAATTTGACTTTTGTTGTATAGATATCAACAAAACAGTTGTTTACAATGATAGCACTCAGCTGTGTAACCTTGAACAAATCTGGGCTTCAGTTCACTCTTTTGTGAAATAACCATGAATAATGTCGACCTTGAAGGATTGGTATGAGGATTGAATAAAATAGGTAAAGCATCTACAACAGTGCACAGCACTGTCTATGTGTGTTCGGTTCAGTTCAGTCGCTCAGTCGTGTCCGACTCTGTGACCCCATGAATTGCAGCACGCCAGGCCTCACTGTCCATCACCAACTCCTGGAGTTCACTCAAACTCACATCCATCGAGTCAGTGATGCCATCCAGCCATCTCATCCTCTGTCATCCCCTTCTCCTATGTGTGTTACCTCTCTTATTACACTAGGACCTGTAAGAGGATCCACCACCTGAAGTTCCAAAGGTAATAAAATCAGGCCGAGCTGCAGCCTCCCACCTCCAGGGGGCACCATTCACAGTATATTCTATATTCTCATTCTATTTTGTACCAATTTATATAAGTGGTACACCTGAGAGTTATGCAGTGTAGCAGTTCTGAATAGATACCATATACCCCATATTTTTCCTAGCTCAAGGGATGAAGCATTTTCCGGGGGACTACTCAGAACTTTTGATCTCAGGAGTTGGGGAAGCAGAAGGCATACTCTGAGAAGCTGTGACTAGAAGGCACCAAGGCAGCAGGGCAGAAAAAGAGCCGGAGGGAAGAGAAGGCAGCTGTGTAAGCAGACTACAGTTCCAGCAACTGCGGGGGAATATGTGTGACCTTCCCCCTCAGAGCTAACTGCACCTGTGGAGTGTGGCCTTGAAGCTCTCTTCAAAGGGAATGTGCCCAAGAGAGCTGCCTAGAGAAGCTAAGGGATGCAGCAGACAGATCCCCAAAGGACCCCATTTTATTCATACTTTTAAACAGATGGGGGCCTCCCTGGTGGCTCTGATGGTAAAGAATCTGCCTGCAATGCAGGAGACGCAGGTTCAATCCCTGGGTCAGGAAGGTCCCATAGAGAAAGCAATGGTTACCCACTCCAGTATTCTTGCCTGGAAAATTCCATGGACAGTAGAACCTGGCAGGCTACAGTCCATGCGGTCGCAAAGAATTGGACCCGGCTGAGGGACTAACACTTTAACCTGAGGACAGACGTCACCTGCATCATGTGAGTTGCGTTTGGAGAATACCAGCACAAGAATCTCCCAAGAAACCAACAAAAAGTACCTCTGAGCTAAAAAAAATCAACCTTGGGCATGGTTGAACCCAAGAGCACCAGATTCAGATCACAAAGGGACCTGCCAACCAAAGGTGAGTCTCCTTTCTCCCAGATGTTATCTCTCCCCAAGGGTCAGAAACAATAGCTAATGGGAGACAGGAGAGCAGAAATGAGAGTGATTGCACCCTTCACCGTATTGCTAAGCTGGGGAGAAGGAAGCTGTCCTTTTGGTTCAAGTTGTGAATTTTGATCATAACACTGGCTGCTAAGTCACTTCAGTTGTGTCCGACTCTGTGCGACCCCAGAGAGGGCAGCCCACCAGGCTCCTCCGTCCATGGGGTTTTCCAGGCAAGAGTACTGGAGTGGGGTGCCATTGCCTTCTCCACATAACACTGGACCCAATAATTTAATAACAGAAATGAGACTATAGTTGTGATGAAAATAGCCAGGCAGCTTTTCTTTATCTGTGTGTGCTTAGTTGCTCAGTCGTGTCCAACTCTTTGCAACCCCATGCACTGTAGCCCACCATGAGCCTCTGTCCGTGCGATTTTACAGACAAGAATACTGGATTGGATTGCCATTCCCTTCTCCACCTGGTCCCGGAAACTCTACATAAATCATTAGGTGGGAAGACAGCCACCACTAGGTGGCGCCAAATTGTAGCTGAGCTGACGGCACCAAACTGGTAACTGCAGCCATGCTGGATAAACCTGCAAAGGTAATTAAAACTCCCAGCTGGGACTTTTCCACCAACGTTTATTTCCATAACTTCACAATAACCCAGCATGTTATGTAATTGAACGTTTTGGACCCATAGCCAAGAGTGTTTGGTGGAATTTTCCTGTAATATCCGTGCACCCAAGAGAGACTGTGATACGAATTTTCAGGTAAGGTGTAGTATAGGTCACTGCAGACCAGATGGATTTTAACTGCAAAGGCAGCCCTAAAAAATACATCCTTGAGTTACCCAGGCCCTTGAGAGTGTAGAGAGGATGGGCCCCATGAAGGAGTCCATGGACTGGCCACACACATTCCCGCTTCCCCTTGAAAGAGAAGTGAAAGTGTGAGATGCTGAGTCATTTCCGATTCTTTGTGACCCCTTGAACAGGAGCCCTCGAGGCTCCTCTGTCCATGCAACGCTCCAGGCAAGAATACTAGAGTGGGTAACCATTCTCTTCTCCAGGAGATCTTCCTGACCCAGGAATTGAACCAGGGTCTCCTGTATTGCAGGTGGATTCTTTACCGTCTGAGCCACCAGCAAAGCCCTCACCCTTTCCCCTTGCCCTTCTCTGTTATGAAAGTGAAAGTGAAGTCACTCAGTCAAGTCCAACTCTTTGCGACCTTGTGGACTGTAGCCCACCAGGCTCCTCTGTCCATGGGATTCTCCAGGCAAGAATACTGGAGTGGGTTGCCATTTCCTCTTCCAGGGGATCTTCCCAACCCAGGGATCCAACCCAGGTCTCCCGCATTGCAGGCAGACACTTTAACCTCTGAGCCACCAGGGAAGCACTATTATACAGCCTGGGAAAAGAAAAAAAGAAAAGGTTGCCTTTCCAGACTCCCTTGTAGAGAGACAGCATGAGATCCACTTCTGCCTAGATGAAAATAAAAGTTCCTTTTTAAAAAGGAAAGATCTGACTGGCAGATACTCTTTGTCTTCTGGACATGCTCCCTGGAAAGGCAGAGATGAGCCACTAAGATGGCTTCATGCTAAGGTTTTTGAAGCAGAAATCAGGAGACTGGATCCTTGATGAATGGTGGTGAGCTACGTTACCAGCCCAGGTCTGTCTGCCGCTAGATGTCTTGTAGCTGGAAAATGTCTTATATATTTGAGCTACTGTTAATACCCTCTGGCTTGCCACCTAACACATTCCTAACAGATATGAAGGAAGGAGATGAAACATTCATCCATAGAGATATTGTGTAATGATCACTCAGATCATTTCTTGAAATGTTCTAGAGTAGAGCAGTAAGAAACTTACTGTGGCTCTAAAGTCATGGCCCCAGTCATGAAGGCACTATCAAAAACAATGCTTGAATATATGTTCATTTCTTCACAACCAAAAATGAAGATGAAATGAATGTGCCATATGCAATGGAGGAAATGACCCTAAATTTCCTGAGCCCTCCTTCCCAGCTTTTAAGGATCTAGCCATCACCAAGAAGGAAACAGCAAGAGAGAATTGTTTTAATGTGAAGGAAGTCAATTAGAAAATGCAATACTTTCATTATATAACCCATCCCCCAAGTCCTTCCTCCCAATACATAATACAAACCCATTTATCATTCCCACCCAGGTAGTGTCTCACTCCTCAAAGCTTCCCCAGGAAGTTTGCCCACAGATCTATGTCTTAGGAGAATAGAGAACTTAGCAGCGATGCTCTGGATCCTGAATCCTGCTGTGAGTTGTTGCTGTTGTTGTTTTTCAGTTGCGAAGTCGTGTCCAACTCTTTGCAACCTCATGACTACAGCAGGCCAGGCTTCCCTGTCCTTCGCTATATCCTGGAATTTGGTCAAACTCCTGTCCATTGAGTTGGTGATGCCAGTCAACTATCTCATCCTCTGTTGCCCACTTTTCCTCCTGCCTTCAATCTTTCCCAGCATCAGGATCTTTTCCAGTGCATCAGCTCTTCATATCAGGTGGCCAAAGTATTGGATCTTCAGCATCGTTCTTTCCAGTGAATATTCAGGATTATTTCCTTTAGGATTGACTAGTTTGATCTCCTTGCAGTCCAAGGGACTCTCAGGAGGCTTCTCCAGCACCACAGTTATAAAGTAAAGTAAAGGAAATGTCCTTCAGTCATATCTGACTCTTTGCGACCCCATGGACTGTAGCCTACCAGGTTCCTCCGTCCATGGGATTTTCCAGGCAAGAATACTGGAATGGGTTGCCATTTCCTTCTCCAGGAGATCCTCCCAACCCAGGGATCAAACCCAGGTCTCCCACATTGTAGGCAGACACTTTACCATCTGAGCTACAGGGGAGTTCTTTGGTGCTCAACCTTCTTTATGGTCCCACTCTCACATCCGGATGCTGTGAGTGGATGTGGTCAACCTTCCACCAGGACACCCTCTCCACTTTGAAATCTCTTGGTAGTAGACTCCTGATTCCACCCTCCAGAGGATGGCACACACCAGACCTCCCTATCAGCAGGCACCCTAAGGCCACTGTACCCTTCAACACATCAGACCATGTAGAATTCCTTGCATAGAGCAGATTGCCTCTCTCCACTAAATGTTTGCTTATGCTGTTTCCTCTCCCTACAATAGCCTTCCTCTTTCAGTTTCAGTTATCTATTGCTAAGTAATACCTCCAAACAAGTACAATAGCTGATTTATTGGTCATGATTCTGTGAGCCTGGAATTTAGGCAGGGCTTACCTGACTGGTTCTTCTGTTCGACGCAGTATGAGCTGGGGGTCATTCCCTTGGGTGCATTCAGCTGGTGGGCTGGACTGGACAGTCTGAGAAGGCTTCACTCTCATGCCTGGTACTGCAGGGCTCCCATCCATGGGCTTGCTGTCTCCAGATGTCCATCTTAGGCTTTCCCACAGCAGGATTAATCCAGGGAAGACAGACTTCCTACACGGTAGCTGGGTTTCAAGGGGAGAGGGCCCCAAAATAGAAAGCCAAGGCTGCGTACCTTTTAAGTCAGCTGTGGAAGTAGCTCAGTGTCACTTCTGCCAAGTTCCGTTTGTCATTACAGGTCACATGACCAGCACAGCCCAGATTCATGAGGAAGAGAAATAGGCTCCACCTCTAGATGCAAGAAGGCTTCCCAGGTGGCTCTTCTCAGATTCTTTAGTGGTAAAGAATCTGCCTGCCAATGCAGGAGACTCAGGTTCCATCCCTGGGTTGGGAAGATCCCTTAGAGAAAGAAATGGTAACCCACTCCAGTACTGTTGCCTGGGAAATCCTATGGACAGAGGAGCCTGGTGGGCTACAGTCCATGGGGTTGCAAAGAGTCGGACACGACTTATCCACTTAACAGCAACAACTTAATGCAAAGAATGGTAGATAGTCTGCAATCATCTGTAGGACACCATGCCTCTCTCCTTGACAAACTCCTAATTATTATTCAGATTTAGCTAAGCTAGCAACTAGCAGCAAATCCTGCTGAATGACAATCCCCAGCTCACAGATATCACTAGTTTACCCCAGCGTTTATTTGTTTTTCCTTAAATTTCTGACAATAAGCCAGATATATGGCTTCCCAGAATAGTGAGTCTCTTCTTAACCCTCCACGGTAGCTGGGTCATATGCTTGTGTTCTGGCCATTGGCATGTAAACAGAAGTGTCATTAATGGAGTTGGTGCATCCTTCTTACTCTTGTTCCTTCCTCTTGCTGGAATAGGGATGCAATGGCTAGGGCTTGAGCAGCTATTTTGGGCCTTGGAATGAGAGCCATATACTGAGGATGGCAGAACAAGAGAGAACTAGCTTGAGTTTCTGGCTCCAAGGAGCACCATACCAGCCAGAACTGACTCTAGATTTCTTACAAGAGAGAGAAATAAACACTTATCTTCTTTGTTTTGGATTTTCTCTTCCAAATGACCAAACCTAATCCTAATGTATATACCCCCATTAGTTATCTAATGGGCTTCCCTGGTAACTCAGACGGTAAAGCGTCTGCCTGCAGCGCAGGAGACCTGGGTTTGATCCCTAGGTCAGGAATATCCCCTGGAGAAGGAAATGGCAGCCCATCCAGTATTTTTGCTTGGAGAATCCTATGGACAGAGGAACCTGGTGGGCTACAGTCCACGGGGTCGCAAAGAGTCAGACACGACGGAGCATCTTCACTTTCTTTTTTTCTTTCTTATTAGTTATCTATTGCTACAAAACAAGTGAACCCAAAATCTAGTGACTTAAAACAAGAACATTTATTATTGCTTACAGCTTCTGGGGAGTAGGAATTCGGGAGCAGCTAGACTGGGGACATCCACACAAAGCCGTTCTTTCTGTTGTGGTAAAGCTGCGGGCCTGGTCTGCAGTCATCTGAAGTCTGGGTGGGGGGGTGGGGGGAGGGCAGGCAGGGATCAGCTTGTAGAGGTCGCCAGCTCTTGGGACTCTAGAGCGATTGGCAGGAGGCCTCTGTTCTCCACTTGGACCTCTTCCTGGGGGAGCTTGAAGGCTCTCATGAGATGGCTGCTGGTGTCCCCTAAACTCGTCCCTGCTTGCCACTGAAGCCAGGGATCCTAGAAAGCAAAGCAGAGGGAGTGATAGCTTCTATAGCCTAGCCATCAAAGTCACACTATTACTACTGCCATATCTCATGGCCACAGAGGTCTAGTCAGCTGGAAACATGGGGACCAGTGGACAAGGAAGAATCATTTGGGGACCCAGTTCAGAGGCTGCCTTCCACATCCCCCTGCTTCCCTAACAGACCCCTCGTCTGTTCGAGTAGCAGGTGGCCATCCCTTAACATCAGGGAAAATCCTGTTTGCACAGCATCCTGTGGGATAAATCGTCTTCCTTCTAGACCAGCCTTTGTTGTCATTTGTTGGCTTAGCTTACCCTGTTATTCACAGTTTACCTGACTCAGAAAGCAGTTTGGAGACAGGGAAGGCTCATGTTTAAACATTTTCTTTTTCTCCCTCTGAATTTCCTACGGCTTCTGAGCTAAGCAACAATCATTGAATTTTATGCTTTTGTCAAAATAAGCTGTCAGAAATGGGTCCAGATCTATTAGAAGGCAACATCATTCTTGCTGCCCCAGCATTCACCTTATGATGCCAGGACCAGAGGGGGCCCAGCAAACAGACATAAATCCAGAGATCTATAATTCTGTATCCCCCGAAGAAGTGGCCATAAAGTCCATCACTCCAGATATATGGAAAGGAGAAGACAAAGGGCAACCCGGATGAGTTTCAGAGGGACTGTAAAATAGAAAAACAGATCACGCTAACTGGGTCGGTCTCATTATAAGCAAGGCAGGCAGGGACACGATTTACGCCTGGATGCTGACTGGCCAGCAGGCATGAGCATCCGCCTCCCTCCCACCCTACCCTAAACCCCTCCTGCACACCTCTACCCCCAGAACCATCACCTGTGTTCATCATCTCCTGTCAGGGATGCTGATGGCTCTTGGGGAAATGGTGTCCCACTTAGAGTCTGAGCAAGAGAACACAGTCTGGAAGGTTGTGGGTGCTTAAGAACAGACTGTGCAGCTGACAAATGTTCTGAATCCAGTTGCCCAGGATCTGCCAGGACCTGAGTTTCATTCCCTGCAAAAAACGCCCATGTTGCATCTGCAGCCAGGGGGCAGGCTTGCCTTCTCAGCCGCCCTCCCAGGGTCCTCGCTTTATCTCACATTCTTCCCATCTGTGAAACTGATCACTTGTTAACAAGGTCTGTGATTTTTATTTGAAGCAGACTGAATTAAGACCACTTGCTATTTTTAAAGAGAGAGGGGTTGATAATATGGATGGTCAAGAATTCTTCAAAACGCCTGGAGAAAATAATTTTGAATATGGAAATGTATCCTGCCTGGTCAAAGGTTCCCAAGATGCTGCAATAGTAAGACTGGGAATTCGTGAAGGCTGCTTCAGGTGTCGCTCTGAGTAGTGATGTTCCAGTTACTGTGACTGCATAACAAATTACCCCCAAATGTAGTGGCATAAGAGCTCCATTTATTATGCTTGTAGATTCTATGAGTGAGGAGCCTGCATGGGCACAGAAAGGATGGCTTTTCTCTGTTCCTCAGTAACTAGCACCTCAGGTGAACAACTCCAAGGCTGGGGGTTGGAATCATTTGAAGGTTCGTCCACTCACATGACATACCTGATGCTGGTAGCTTATGATGTTGGATTCGTGATCTCCGAAGAAGATTTAGCTTCAGGACCAGGAACCAGTCTTGCTCACTCAAGAGCTTTTATGTAGCAGAGTTATATTAAAGTAAGAGAAAGGACAGAGAAAGCTTCTGACATAGACATCAGAAGGGGGTCGGAGAGTGCCCCCCTCGCTAGTGTTAGCAAGGGAGTTATATACTTTAATTAGTTATTACAATAAGTCAAAAGGATGTCTCAAGGTTGTCTGACCTTGACCAGTCTGACTAGACTCACTCCCATAATTTATATTTCAAGATAACAGGATTAGCCAGAAGGTTTTTCAGGAAGGAGAAACTGTCCTCAAGCAGCATACATTATTTTTATTTAATCCCTAGTATGCAGAGTACATCATGAGAAACGCTGGACTGGAAGAAACACAAGCTGGAATCAAGATTTCTGGGAGAAATATCAATAACCTCAGATATGCAGATGACACCACCCTTATGGCAGAAAGTGAAGAGGAACTCAAAAGCCTCTTGATGAAAGTGAAAGTGGAGAGTGAAAAAGTTGGCTTAAAGCTCAACATTCAGAAAATGAAGATCATGGCATCTCGTCCCATCACTTCATGGGAAATAGATGGGGAAACAGTGGAAACAGTGTCAGACTTTATTCTTCTGGGCTCCAAAATCACTGCAGATGGTGACTGCAGCCATAAAATTAAAAGATGCTTACTCCTTGGAAGGAAAGTTATGACCAACCTAGACAGCATATTCAAAAGCAGAGACATTACTTTGCCAACAAAGGTTTGTCTAGTCAAAGCTATGGTTTTTCCTGTGGTCATGTATGGATGTGAGAGTTGGACTGTGAAGAAGGCTGAGCACTGAAGAATTGATGCTTTTGAACTGTGGTGTTGGAGAAGACTCTGGAGAGTCCTTTGGACTGCAAGGAGATCCAACCAGTCCATTCTGAAGGAGATCAGCCCTGGGATTTCTTTGGAAGGAATGATGCTAAAGCTGAAACTCCAGTACTGTGGCCACCTCATGCGAAGAGTTGACTCATTGGAAAAGACTCTGATGCTGGGAGGGATTGGGGGCAGGAGGAGAAGGGGACGACAGAGGATGAGATGGCTGGATGGCATCACTGACTCGATGGACATGAGTCTGAGTGAACTCCGGGAGTTGGTGATGGACAGAGAGGCCTGCCGTGCTGCGATTCATGGGGTCGCAAAGAGTCGGACATGACTGAGCGACTGATATGATCTGACAGAGTTTAAACTGAGTTAGACCTTTCCTGGTGGCTCAGATGGTAAAGTGTCTGCCTACAATGCGGGAGATCCAGGTTCAATCCCTGGGTCGGGAAGATCTCATGCAGAAGGAAATGGCAATCCACTCCAGTATTCTTGCCTGGAAAATCCCATGGATGGAAGAACCTGGTAGGCTATAGTCCATGGGATCACAAAGAGTTGGACGTGACTGAGTGACTTTCTTTCACTTTCTTTCTTTCACAGAGTTTAAATTGAGTTGTGTAATCATCCGTTCCAGGCTTAAAGAAAAAAAAAAAAACAACACATTTTATGTTAATAAGACCAAGGAATGTAGAGAAAAAAAAAAATTGTCCATTCCTCCTCCTTGAGAATTCCACACCCCTATCTCCTCCTCGAGAACCCCAACCCCTCTCTCCTTGGGGACTCCTGGGCTTCTTATCAACCTTCCTAGGAAGCAATGCTTATGTCACAATAGCCCCAGCTGGGGCTGTTGGCCAGTGGTGGCCCCTCCACGTGGCCTGGGCTTTCTCACAACATAGTGGTTGTATTCCAAAGGCAGCATCCCATGGACCATGTGGTCTTTATTGACCAAGCTTCAGAGGCTAAGCAGCATCACTTCCTCCTCATTGTACTAACTGAGTCAGTTACAAAGGCCTGCCACGTTCAAGGAAATCATAGACCCCACCCCTTAAAGGGGGAAGGTCAGCATCTCCTTGTAAGCCCAGCACGTGGACAGGCCACGCATTTGTGTGGCCATGTATTAGAGTTCTTCAGAGAAACAGAACCAATAGGAGGTATGTATGTGGGAAAAGAGATTTATTTTAAGACACTCCTCACGCCATTATGCGGGTTGGCAAGGTCAGAATCTGCAGGGTGGGCTTTCAGACAGGAGAGTCAGGAGTTGCCAGTAATGCAGTTGAAGTCCAAAGGCTGTCTGCCAGCAGAGTTTCCTCTTGTTTGAGGGAGGTCTGCCTTTTGTTCTATCGAGGCCTTCAACTGCTTGGATGAGTCTCAACTTTATCCAGATGTATTGACACATAGAATTAACCATCACAATTCCATCCTTTGTCAATCTGGCACCCACCCATGTGCGTGCTAAATCTCTTCAGTTGTGTCCAACTCACCCACAGGCATCTCCCTAAATCACACTTAATCGCAAAATAAAGACGACAACAAGGTCACACATCTATGTCACATGATACAACTGTCCTGTGTACAGCTGAAATACTTTCCTCAGGGGATGGTGCAAGGGCCTTGCAGGAAGTTTACTCTTCTGGATATCTTGTTACTTGAGTACCATGATGTAAAGTTATCAATACTTAAATACTATGACATAAAATAAAAACATCTTACATGATAAAGGGATAAGAAAGGGGATGAAATAAAGCTATTTGCTTTGTGTGTGTGTGTGTGTGTGTAAATATATACATATATATGTATCTTTATGAACCACATATTCATAACAGAATAGGAAAGGAATACTCATGACAATTGTAGTCCACATTTCTGAAAGTGGACACATAACCAAGCAGGACCTGTGAGACCTTCCCTGGAACAAGCTCTTTCCCCAAATTCTGTCTGGTAGCTCCTCTCTGAAATAGCCAGATAATAGTATCTCATGCATGTTTCCTGGGGTTTCCCTGGTGGCTCAGCTGGTAAAGAATCTGCCTGCAGTGCATCATCTTTGACATCATCAATCCTTAGGTGCCAGTAGGTCTGGGGGCAGCATGATCATGACCATCAACTTATTACTTTCTTCCATTTGGTGGGAGCTTTTAGCAGCTGAAAAACTCAGGAAAGTGAAAGAGTCACTCAGTTCTGTCCCAGCTCTTTGAAACCCCATGAACCACAGCCCACCAGGCTCCTCTGTCCATGGGATTCTCCAGGCAAGCATACTGGAGTGGGTTGCCATCTCCTCCTCCAGGGAATCTTCCTGACCTAGGGATCAAACCCAGGTCTCCTGCACTGAGAGGGGGATTCTTTACCACTGGGCCAGCTGGGAAGCCCACCCTCACCTGGAGGGCTTGTTAAAATGCAGACATGGGGCGATCCTCCCCACAGTTTCTGATTACTTAGGTCTGGGGTTAAACCTATCTGTTGCATTTCTGATAAGTTCCCAGGCAGATGCTGCTGCTGCTGACTGGGGACCATGGTCTAAGAACCACTGCTGTGGATAAAACAGAGTGATGTGACCAGATTTTTGTGTATCTCTTTCAGTGATTTTGTGAGGTCTAGGTTTGTGTAGGCTCCATTAACAGGCTTTCAGTCATATACATAAAATGTAACTGAAAGTTGAATGAGGACAAAGAAAGTATGTCTGACTAGAAATGACAGGTAAGAGAAGTGTCTTTAAACTCTCCAAGCTTGATGGGGCACTGGATTTGACTGGGGTTTGGGAGGAGGGGAGAGTGGAAGAGGAGTAAATGAGAGAGAGAATTTCTGTGCTTTTTTTTTTTTTTTTTAATTTCTGTTTTCCCTGATAGAGAGGAGAAGGGGGCTCTTTTGCAAATGTTTGTCCTGCTGTTGGGGAAATAGAAGGAGGCAGGGAACTTCTCTTGTATTTCCTTCTTCTCAGTTGCTTTTAGCTCAAAATAATCCTTATGCCAAAGTGGCATATTTTGGGGTGGTATATTCTGGTCTCTTGTAAATGCTTGGACAGCTTAGAAGAGGGTGGAATTAGAATCCAGTTTGCAGTAGGTTAAGGGCTAAATGCGGAGAAGGCAATGGCACCCCACTCCTATACTCTTGCCTGGAAGATCCCATGGAAGGAGGAGCCTGGTAGGCTGCAGTCCATGGGGTCACTAAGAGTCAGACATGACTGAGAGACTTCATTTTCACTCTTCACTTTTATGCTTTGGAGAAGGAAATGGCAACCCACTCCAGTGTTCTTGCCTTGAGAATCCCAGGGACGGGGGAGCCTGGCGGGCTGCTGTCTCTGGGGTTGCACAGATTCGGACATGACTGAAGTGACTTAGCAGCAGCAGCAAGGGCTAAATGGGAAGTGAGAGTTTGCTGTGGGCATAGTGAGAGGCTGCAATGAAGTGAAGTTGAGCAAAAATTAGGTGTGGATGTGGCGTGAAAGAATGACTTAATGTTTTAACCCTAATCATAAAAGAAACCTAAGAACGGTTATAGGCTAAAGAGAAGTAGCCATTAATGAAGGTGTTAGGTAGTTAGAATAGGGAAAAGGAGTCCAAAATGGCCGTGGCTAAAAGACAAGGTAGGGAAAAGCCCGCGAAAATGAAACAGAAGAAGGTTGGAGGACTGGAATGAAGACCTCTGGTAGAACAAACAGCATTCCTGGCTAAGCCGAATTTACATAGGGCAGGCCCAGGGGGAGGAAAAGACATATAAAAGAAGGAGCCAAAGCACTTACTCTCTCTCTCCCGCATGCTGGGGCGCTCTTCTCTTCGCATCTTTGGGTCGACATGCCCTCATGCCTCGAAGATAGGTTTTCCTGCTATTATCTAAATAAAATAGAGCTGTAACACGGAGCCATAACATTGATTTGTCTAAGAGCTATAACACGGTCTGTTCGAGACCTGAGAGCTGTGACGTGCCAAGGGCTTTAATGTCCATCACTCCAAATCTTTGCTGTGATGAGACAAAACCGAGGAGCATACACTCGCCTGACAAAGGGAACGAGGAAAGATGAGGATACCCTCAAATTAAGCCCAGGTTCAGAGAACAAGGGCTTCCCTGAGGATAAAGCGTCTGCCGGCAATGCAGGAGACCTGGGTTCGATCCGTGGGTTGTGAAGATCCCCTGGAGAAGGAAATGGCAATCCACTCTGGTATTCTTGCCTGGAGAATCCCATGGACAGAGAAGCCTGGCAGGCTACAGTACATGGGGTCACAAAGAGTCGGACAGGACTGAGCTACTTCACTTTCACTTTCAGAGAACAAAGAAGGAATTACATTGGATAAAGAGATTTGATCAGGAGAAAGACAAACTTCATCTCTTTGCCATGGAGATTTTCCCCACACACCTTGCAGTCTGCTGTGACAGTGGTGTCCAGATGTAGCCCTTGATCAATTTCACGCTCTGACATCCAGTCCTAGACTGACAGAGACTCGACCTCAGATGAGAGTTCAGGGTGAACAAGCCATTGGCCCAGGCTGACTCAACTTCTTATCTTCAGTAAAGGTTGAAATTTCCTGGTTTTAAAATACAGCATAAATGTGCTGCTGGAAAGTTTCCTCTAAAAGCATGGTGATTTGGGCATAGCTTGTGTGCTCTTTTGACTGAAAAAAAATGCACAAGCTAATATTTGAGAATTATGTTTTATTTGGCGGACTAGCTGGAGACTTAAGCCTGGGAGATAGCCTCTCACGTAGCTCTGAGGGACTGCTCTGAAGCATAAAGAAGCCAGGATATACAGGAGTTTTTGCAACAAAATCCTAGAGGTTGGAATACCAAAAGATTAAGGTTAACTAAAGAAAAAGCAAACATTCTCAAGTTAGAGCTTTCTACATATGAGAAAATATTGGAGTCTAGGCTCATTGAAACCACTCCTTTGATATGCACCTTAACTATTTAGGGCCAGTATCCTGTTACTTTTCATCCTGAATCCCCTAAGGGTGCACATTCTGGGACACCTACAGTAGCTGATGACTCAATGGCCACAACATCCTTTGTATACTGATATGGCATCTGACATACTTTGTTCATATTCTCCAAGCCAGGCTTCAACAGTAAGTGAACCATGAACTTCCAGATGTTCAAGCTGGATTTGGAAAAGGCAGAGGAATCAGAGATCAAATCGCCAACATCTACTGGCTCATCGAAAAAGCAAGAGTTCCAAAAAAAATCTACTTCTGCTTTATTGACTATGCCAAAGCCTTTGACTGTGTGGACCACAACAAACTGTGGAAAATTCTTCAAGAGATGGGAATACCAGACCACCTGATCTGCCTCCTGAGAAATCTGTATGCAGGTTAGGAAACAATAGTTAGAACTGGACATGGAACAACAGACTGGTTCCAAATAGGGAAAGGAGTATGTCAAGGCTGTATATTGTCATCCTGCTTGTTTAGCTTATATGCAGAGTACATCATGAGAAACACTGGGCTGGATGAACACAAACTGGAATCAAGATAGCTGGGAGAAATATCAATAATGTCAGATACGCAGATGACACAACCCTTATGGCAGAAAGTGAAGAAGAACTAAAGAGCCTCTTGATGAAAGTGAAAGAGGAGAGTGAAAAAGTTGGCTTAAAGCTCAACATTCAGGAAACTAAGATCATGGCATCTGGTCCCATCACTTCATAGCAAATAGATGGAGAAACAGTGACAGACTTTTGTTTTTTTGGGCTCCCAAATCACTGCAGATGGTGACTGCAGCCATGAAATTAAAAGACGCTTGCTCCTTGGAAGAAAAGTTATGACCAACCTAGACAGCATATTAAAAAGCAGAGATATGACTTTGCCAACAAAGATCTGTCTAATCAAGGCTATGGTTTTTCCAGTAGTCATGTATGGATGTGAGAGTTGGACTATAAACAAAGCTGAGCACCAAAGAATTGATGCTTTTGAACTGTGGTGTTGGAGAAGACTCTTGAGAGTCCCTTGGACTGCAAGGAGATCCAACCAGTCCATCCTAAAGGAAATCAGTCCTGAGCATTCATTGGAAGGACTGATGGTGAAGCTAAAACTCCAATACTTTTGCCACCTCATGCGAAGAACTGACTCACTGGAAAAGACCCTGATGGGAAAGATTGAAGGCAGGAGGAGAAGGGGATGACAGAGGATGAGATGGTTGGATGGCATCACTGACTCGATGGACATGAGTTTGAGTAAACTCTGGGAGTTGGGGATGGACAGGGAGGCCTGGTGTGCTGCAGTCCATGGGGTGGCAAAGAGTTGGACATGACTGAGCAACTGAACCGAACTGATTCTTTGTTCATAACTGTTTCAGCAGCTTGGCATTTTTTTTTTATCATAACTGTGATATTGACATCCAAAGGAAATCAATGTCAAGAGAGGATGATTTAGGTTTTGAACACAATTTCCCAGGTTTGTGCTCTCAGAGGGCCTTCTGGAGGCTGGGCTGCTTCCAGAGGGGGATGTGGAAAGCTTCTGCGTTCCTATGTGATTCCCCTCTCTCATTTCTTGTGTTCTCTGGGGCTTCTCCACTGGACCTCTATCTCTAGCAGGGTCGCTTGGCCTTCATAGCAGCTCAGAAATTCAACAGGGATGAGAGGGAAGCTGCTTGTCCTCATATACAAAGGGAACCACTCACGGGCTTAGCACAGATTGAGAAGGAGGGGGCTTGCTCTATCAAAGCACGTGATTAATTCCTCATCAGCTTCATTGAGTCCTTGTTCTCTAGGTTACTGTTTCCACTGTAGATTTTCATCACAGGCAACTCAGGGACAGACTGAAGGACTTAACCATAATTTCATTACGACTGTAGTAAGGAAAACAATCATAGCTCACAAGTGATCTGTTCATTGAGAGAAATTTTCCCTGAGTCTATATTATTTTGTTGGAGGAAAAGAAATGATTTATTTGATTTCTTAAAGTTACAATCTCTCTTTTAAGCAAAAAGGGTTAATCTGTAACAGTTCAACCTAACCATGAATAATTCATGCAGTCAATAAAAATGTATTCAGAGCTTTCCTTCAAGCTGGGTTCACAGAGATTAAAAAGCCATTGTCCCTGTCCACAAAGAAATACAGCATTTTGGTTTTGTAGTTGCCTTTTGAATTTTTGAATTATTGGTGTTATTTGAGACTCCCTAGGCGTCCACAGTCTGTGGGCATGAATGGTAGTCATCGTTGGAACACGGAATGCTGTAATTTCACTGGTTTTGTTCCCAGCTGGTGACATGGGACCCTCCGTCATTTGTAAGCTCCTTACCATACCACTTCTGGGGAGCCCCAGAGGCATCTTCTACATGTTGGCACATGAGTCCTTTACTTTTGGATTCTGCCAGTCACCTCCCCTTGGGGCCATTGTTGATCTGCTGTCTGTGGTCTATGCGCCTGTGAGCTGCACAGGCTGAGTTGTTTTTGGCAAAGCTGGGGAGAATGTCTTCCCCTTTGTGTTTCCCTCTATGGGGTTCAGAGTCTCTCATTTCAGGCAGATTTTTTCAGAGAAGACATCCTGAAAGAATCCCACAAACACCAAGAGCCCTTGCTAAAATATAAAAGCAAATACATAAGGTTTAAAATGGATGGATGAGTTTGTCAGAAAGTACAGGAAAGCCAGAGTCCTGGCAATAGGCAGGAGAATCCACGGAAGAAGCAAGCAGTAAAGTCACCAGCTGCTTTAGGGGTGGAGCTCTGATTTTGAGGCTGACACAGAGATGGTTGGGATGGAGTGGTGGAGCTGGGGTCAAAGCCTTGGGCCTGTGAAAGGAGGGGAGTTGGATCACTGATTCCCTTGCATAAAGGTGGGATCCATGAAGAGCTACACAATTAAAAATACATCTCATAAAACAGAAAAGTGAAAGTTGCTCAGTCATGTCTGTCTCTTTGCGATCCCATGGACTATACAGTCCATTGAATTCTCCAGGCCAGATAACTGGAGTGGGTAGCCTTTCCCTTCTCCAGGGAATCTTCCCAACCTGGGGACTGAACCCAGGTCTTCCACATTGCAGATGGATTCTTTACCAGCTGAGTCACAAGGGAAGAGGCAGACAGCAAATAAACTTGCTTGCCCAACCTGGAATATGAGTAGACATGAAGGTGTCTTTTGAGAAATTGTGACTACAGCCTGACCTTCTTGTAAATTTGGGTCACATTAGTTGTAACATCTGAAACAGAGATTCTTAAACCGAACCCAAATCTCACAGGTGCCTTGTAAAAGTGAGGGCAAGACTTCCCAGAAGGAAGGCACCCTGTAACCCAGGCCTCAAAAAATGCTCATAGGTTATATTCCAAAGCACATGAGTGAACAATCACACTCACATACATACACACACTACATAAAGAAACAAGCCACCATAAGCAAGACTCAGCAGAAAGAAAACATGTTTAAAGACTTCAGGTATTAGAAATACCAGGTATCAGGTAGAGAATTTGAATTATGCTTGATGTATTTCTAAAAGTAGGAATTGAAATATAAATAAGAAATAACCAGCTAACAAAATGACCACCATACTTGGACTCTCCCTCCTATATCCCTTGACTGTGCCATCAAAAATTGTAGATTTACATTTTTCCCCAAAATTTTATTATGAAAGTTTTCACATATAGTCAAGTTGAAAGAATTTTACAGTGAGCACTCATGTAACCACCACCAAGATCCTATCATCAGTATTTCCTTGCTTGTTTTATGACATATCTTTCTACTTATTCATCTAGTGTATCCATTAATTCATCTTACTTTCTGAGGCTTCCAAGCATATTACAGATCATTTACCTTTGTTTTTAAGCCAAATAAAACAAAAGAGCTAGTCTTAGTAATATGTCAATAGTTGATTAATTTACCAATGTATTTTTTTAATCAAATTTTTGCTCATCTCTTGCTGACTGCTCATTTTTGCATTTCTCACTGCGTGTGCCTCTGGTAAGGCTTATTCCCCAGCTTGTTCCCTATGATTTGTGAGTGAGGAAAACTGGGGGAAAGGGCCTGTGTGAATTGTGCAGTGAATTAGAGTAAATGAGCTTTAAGTGAGGGGCTGGCGATTTCTTCTTAGCTAATACCATACTTGAACTTTATGACGTCTATTTGCCTGACAAGAGCCATTATGGCAATCTTAGAATATTTATAGAAGGATTGACTGAGATTCTTCAGGCTTTCTGGAGGAAATAGAATGTCTTGGTTTGCTCTGCATAGTATTTTATCATTATGATTATAATTTACTCTCTTCATAAAAAGCTACTATTTAATACATAAAGAGTTTACTGTTCAATCAAGTACAGATGTATGACATCTATAAGAGGTGGCATTTAAATGTCCAAATTCAATTTTACTGTGCAGTTTCAAAGTTAAATGGAAGCAGTTTCATCTGGTGAACTAACCTCTGAGGTCTCTAATAGGCAGAAGTGTAAAGGGTTAAATGAAGATCATTAATGACTTCTGGCTTCATAGGCTTTTTAGCTGATGGGAGTTAACCTGCTGAGCTCCTACAAAATGAACCTATCACTTAATAATAGCTCTACCTGGAAGAATTAAGAGGAGAAAAATGATTCCTTCATGTGAGATGTTGCTAAGTAATTTTCGTCTGATTCTAAGACAGAAATGTCTCTGGCCATCACAAAAGAAGAGGAGAATATTTTAGTTCAGTTGAGGTGCAGTCAATACACTGTGAGGATGGGATGAAGTGGGGAAAATTTTGTCATTTTTTCCCCTTCTCATCAGAACCTTATAAAAACATCAGTTATTTCTTTTTAAAATGGATATATCACAATACCTTCTCCATTCATAATTGGAATATTAGACAAAAACTGTGTTTCAGTTCTGGCTCCATTACTATCTGTGTGTAACCTTGTTTTGGTGACAATGATTCAGAGCCTGAGTTTCTTCATTCATAGGGATAGTAACCCCTTCCTTGCAGTGCTGTAAAGAGGAACAGTGATAAGGTTTAACAAAGTACCTGTCTCTACAGATTTTTTAAAGGTCTAGATTCACCAAAGATCCATTACTTTCCTAAGTTCTAAATTTACCTCCTTACTCTATTCCTGCTTAAAAGCAAAAGCTGACAGTTTCTGATTCGTAGAAAGATCTAAAGGAAACTCTTTAAGTATTTTTGAAAGAGTTTAAAGATTGCTGTTTGTCTTTATAAGATAATCCAGTAATTATATTGGTGCAGGTAGCGGGGCATCTGTAAAAACTATCATCTCTGCAGATGGCTCTGCCCCCAAATGGAGGGCCATTCAGAAGCATGACCATGGCCACTGACTGGAGGCCTCTGTCATGTCCCATTGCAAGCTGGATTGATTTTGTTTCTTACCTTCAAAATCATCAAAGCCAAGGTCTTAAAACCTCTGAGCATTGAAGCCCCTTCTAGAGTGTTCCTTGTTTGGTAAATATCACATATTGGGAAGTACTACAAAAGTCCTCTTCCAAAGTGTGTTACTATAGACTGCTCTTATGTCTATACTGGACCCAGGGGACCATATTTTTTTTCATATGGGCCCTAAACATGTAAATAATTTTGTAGATGAGACCTTTGTTTTGGAAATTTCCTCATATATTACTTTTATCTGTTTGTATTGCCTGTTTTTTTTTAAATAAAACTTACATTTTCATGTTTAGCTTAAAAACAAAAAAACAAAAAACAAAGTATCTGTCTCAAGGCTTGGAGCAGAGTAAAAACACACAATATATCCACCATTATTATTATTATGCCATTTTGGAACTGTCTCGATTTTTTTCATTGTTATCTTAAGTAGTTCACAGAATTATCATTTGTGTTGGTTATTTGGAAAACATGATTTTTCCTTCTAGAATAACTTTTTTATGGGCTAAAACATCTTTAAACCAGCTGGAAATTTTGGCTAAATTAAGTTGTTAGATGGCCATGGTAATACATGGCAACCAAACTCTTATGTATGATATAGTTAACACCTTGCCTTGTGGCTCAGATGGTAAAGAATCTGTGTGCAATGTGGGAGACCTGGGTTCGATCCCTGGATTGGGAAGATCCCCTGGAGGAGGGCATGGCAACCCACTCCAGTGTTCTTGCCTGGAGAATGCCATGGACAGAGGAGCCTGGAGGACTATACAGCCCATGGGTTGCAGAGTCCGATATGAATGAACGACTAACACTTCACTTTAAAACACACACACACACACACACACACACACACACACAAGACATTTTAACACGTCACCCCTGATAGAACAGGCTGATAATACTCCTGTCCCACTTGTTGGTACTTCTGGTCATCCAGGACAGTTCATATCCACTTTCCACCACCTAAATGCTTCCTGTGATGTTCTGTGGTGTGAAGAAAAGAATGCATAACCAAGACCTAAACAACTGTGTTTGAATTTTGGCTCTGTTGTGACCTTGAAGTTCTCTGAGTTTTCATCTCAGATGAAATGGGATCTGATTATCTCCCCAGAATTTCTGTTTATCCACATCAGCAGTGGCTGTGAGGATGAAAGGGCTCTGTAAGCCATGAATACTATCAATGTATTCATTGATAACACTATCAATGTACTACTAATTAATAACTCAACTTGGAAGCAACGTTGCAGAGATCTATACATTACAGATTCTAAATTAAGGAAATCTGCAAAATCCACTGCTAGAAATATCAAGAGAGGAGTCGTTTCAAGGCATTTGGAATTCAACTCAAATTAGCGTAAGGGGACTCCACTAGCTTAACTGGGAAGATGGAAGCACACAGATGTCACTTATTTCAGCTATGTTAATATCAAGTGAGGGGCTTCCCAGGTGGCTCAGCGATAAAGAACCCACCTGCCAATGCAGAATATGCAGGAGACCTGGGTTCAACCCCTGGGTCGGGAGGATCCCCTGGAGAAGGAAATGGCAACCCTCTCCAGTATTCTTGCCTGCGATAGAGCATGCATGCAATATCAAGTGAAGTCTTCCTCTCTCCTCTGTTTTGCCTCAACATGTTGGTTTCATTCTCTTATGAACCTTGCAGACAGGCTTCTCCAGCCCCCATTGTGAATACGATGGCTGCCCAGTCTGTTGTTTGAACTTTGTGATCCAAAAAGGAAAGGTGATTTTTTCCTCCACTTAAATCTCTTAAAAAAAAAAAAAATGGAAGGGAAGAATTCTCTGCCCAATGCTTGCAGTCAGGGGATTGGGACTCTTTTGAGTGAGCATACTTGAATTAAAGAGGCAGAGTTTGGGGACTGACAGCCCCATGAGAATTATCTGGCTGAGTGAAGAATAGGCAACGAAGCCGTTCTACTGGCCAGACACAATGACAGCTGTCACCAAGAGCACAAGGGAGGGAGGGAGAAGAGAGTCACAACCAAGTCTCGCTGTCCTTATGAACTGCCCAAGGTCTCTTCATTTAATCAGCCACCCTCCTGTTTACGATCAGTCTGACCATCTACTGTTTGTTCCATCATCTCGGTTTGTTCAGGATAGTCCTGTTTCCTACCTGTTTTCACAGCACAGTTGTTAAAATCATTCCTTTTCATTGTTTAAAGTATCTCAGTTTGGAAACTAATTGTTTGTTGTGTGTGCTAAGTTGCTTCAGTCCTGTCTGACTCTGAGTAGCCCGCCAGGCTTCTCTGTCCAGGGGATTCTCCAGGCAAGAATACTGGAGTGGGTTGCCATGCCCTCCTCCAGGGGATCTTCCCGACCCAGGGACTGAACCCTTGTCTCTTATGTCTCTTGTGTTGGCAGGTGGGTTCTTTACCACTAGTGCCACCTGAGAAGCCCCAAATAGTTGCTGTAAACAAGACCAATCAGTCATTTGGCTTCAGCCACCCAACCCATCTTAAATCATCTTACTCCTTTGACTCAGCTGAACTCTGATTTGGGATTTGACTTCTCTGCCTTTTCTTTCCAACGTCAGGACCCGATGGTCTCTGTCTGGAGCTCTTCTCAGGACCTACATGTTTTTACCACCTTCTTCCTTTCTCTGGTCACCTCACATTCTTCCCTGCCCTGGAATATTCTGGATTTTAAATTGTGGTGACAAAGACTTTATAACTTTCTGCTCCCAGCACCTCTATTAGTAGAATTTTCCTTCCCAGCATTGCTCCAAGTTAAATGTCTAGTCGCTTTCCAAATAATCCTGTTTCTGCTTGTGCTTTTGTTTCTTCAAAATATAAGACCCCCAGAGGTCAGCCAGCTATGGCTCTGTTTCCTGTTCTGGTGTACAAACTATGATAAATGGGTGACCGTGAGGATGGATAAAGCAACAAACACAGTGTGATGATGGTAAAAGAAAATAAATTCTTGGCGATGTATATGTGGCTCTCTCCTTTGAATATCACCTAAGAAGGAGCATCCTTTGCCAGCTTGGTTACCTCTGGGCTGTGGTTGTACTGATCATGTGAAGGTAGTGAAGAACATGAATGAAGTAGAATGCAATCTCATTTTCCACCCGATAAAGGACGAGATAGGGAGGAGTAAGGAGCCAAGGAGACGCAGGGGTGCGGAAGTGGAAGAGGGTGGTACCAGGTCCCAGATGTTCTGGGTCCACCCCCTCACACCGTGTTCCCTCCATGTGGATTGTGTTTCCACCCCTTCACCTTTGGCAGAATGCGAGGTGAGAAGTGCTTGCTGAGGCTCTGCAATTCGCCAGCCTGAGTGAGATGAGGAGAGATGGCTGGTATTTACAGATGACAATCTGATAAAAGACACGGCTGCTGAGAAGAGAAGTACCATGGGAGGAGAGGATTTTGGGGGGGAGTTTCTCATTTCTTCAACAAATAATATGTATTTGTCCTCTGCTCTGTGCCAGGCACTGTTATCCACTCTGGGGATTTGGCAAGGATGTGTGTGTGTGTGTGTGTGTGCGTGTGTGTGTGTGTGTATATATGTGTGTGTATATATATATATAATGTATATATGTATGTATGTATGTATAGCATCTGGGAGATAAAAGGATGGTCTCTGTCCTTGGTTCCTGCCTCAGAGCTTCTAAACCCCTTGTAATTTCTTAAGTAATAAGGATACTAGAAGCATCTCTTGTTCTAATACTGTCTTTGACTACAACCCTCACGCAGGACTCCTAAAATCTGTATAATTTCTTAACTGAGAAGTACAAGGAGCATCGTTTGTTCTAATGAGTTGACTCTGAGTGGGCTCCTGGATGGCAGCTGGTCACCAGAAAGATCAAGTCATGATTCAGTTCAGTTTGGTTCAGTCACTCAGTCACTTTGTAACCCCATGTACTGCAATATGCCAAGCCTCCCTGTCCATGACAAACTCCTGGAGCTTACTCAAACTCATGTCCATTGAGTTGGTGATGCCATCCAACCATCTCATCCTCTGTCATCTCCTTCTCCTCCTGCCCTCAATCTTTCCCAGTGAGTCAGTTCTTCACATCAGGTGGCCAAAGTATTGGAACCTCAGCTTCAGTATCAGTCCTTCCAATGAATATTCAGGACTGATTTCCTTTAGGATGGACTGGTTGGCTCTCCTTGCTGTCCAAGGAACTATCAAGAGTCTTCTCCAGCAGTACAGTTCAAAAGCATCAATTCTTCAGCACTCAGCTTTCTTTATAGTCCAACTCTCGCATCCATACATGATAACTGGAAAAACCATAGCTTTGACTAGCCTGACCTTTGTTGTCAAAGTAATGTCTCTGCTTTTTAATATGCTGTCTAGGTTGGTCATAACTTTTCTTCCAAGGAGCAAGTGTCTTTTAATTTCTTGGCTGCAGTCACCATCTGTAGTGATTTGGAGCTCAAGAAAATAGTCCCACTGTTTCCCATTTATTTGCCATGAAGTGATGGGACCAGATGCCATGATCTTAGTTTTCTGAATGTTGAGTTTTAAGCCAATGTTTTCACTCCCTTCTTTCACTTTCAGCAAGAGACTCTTTAGTTCTTCTTTGCTTTCTGCCATAAATGTGGTATCATCTTCCTATCTAAGGTTATTGCTTTTCTCCTTGCAATCTTGATTCCAGCTTGTGCTTCATCCAGCCCAGCATTTCTCATGATGTACTCTCAATATAAGTTAAATAGGCAGGGTGACACTATGCAGCCTTGACATACATACCCCTTTCCTGATTTTGAACCAGTTCAGTTCTAACTGTTGCTTCTTGACCTGCATACAGATTCCTCAGGAGGCGGGTCAGGTGGTCTGGTATTCTCATCTCTTGAAGAAAAAGCAAGAGAGTTCCAGAAAAACGTTTACTTCTACTTTATTGACTATGCCAAAGCCTTTGACTGTGTGGAGAACAACCGTGGAAAGTTCTACAAGAAATTCGTCAAGTCATGATTAGAACCTTTAAATTTTAGTTGTCTGTTCCTTGCCATCTTTCAGAGAGAGGAGAGGGGCTGGAAATGGAATTAATCATTGATCACACATATGCGAGGAAGTTTCCATAAAAAATCCCAACAGTAGGGGCTTCTGAGAGCACCAGACTGGTAAAGTCATCCACACTGGGAGAGTGACGCACCCCAGCTCCACGGGGACAGAAGCTCTGGTGTTAAGGACCCTCCCAGACCTCACCCTATGTATCTCTTCATCAGGCTGTTCACCTGTATCTTTTGTCATAACCTTGAACAGAAAATGTAAGTAACTTTCCCCAAGTTTTGTGAGCCTCCACACCTTTGGTGATGGGAAGTGTCAGAAACAAAGAGCTTTGTGTAAGAAGTGAAGGAAGACGCCTGTGATAAGAAACACATCGTAGCAAAGAACTGAGTTTTCCCTTACACAGGGGAAAGCTGACTTTCTTCCATTTTAGCGTCTACAGGTATACAGTAGAGCGCTGTGTTCAGGCAGAGTCTACATTTTAGTGAAAGGGGGCAGAGAATAAACAAATGTAATAAAATATAAATTATATAGCATTTTGGGTAATGACAAGTGTTATAGAAAAATGTGTAGAGTGGGTAAGGGAGATGTGGAGTGCTGGAGTTCAGGAAAGGTGGTTACAAATTTAAAATGAGCAGTTCGGGTAGGCTTCAGAGAGAAAACGTTTTGAGCAGAAACTTGGGGATGAGGGAGAGAGAGTCAAATATCTTTTAGAAAGACTTCTAGGAAAAGGGAACATCCCTTGCCAAGCCTTTAAAGACAATGTGCATCTGGCGGACTCAGAAGGTGGTGGGGGAGCAGCAGATGAGATGAGAGAGGAAGCGAGACCAGGCAGGTGATACAGGACTTACTTTGAGGTCATCTAACTTTGGGAGAAAAGGAGCCTTAGACTTCCCAGCTGGGCTTTTAATTGCATCTCTGCCTAATATGCATCTTGATGCATATTAGGCAATATAATTCCTATAACAAATCTTCAGTATTTATGTTTGTTTTGAATGTGATACAGTACAAATTCCCTGGTATAGGGAGAGAGCAATTGGCCAGGTGGCAGTCATCAGACTCTCTTGCCCCACTCTACTCATTTCCTACAGCTGGGATTACTTGTGATACCGCGCACGCGCATCCTGGTGGTCCTATATAAGAACCACCTGAAAAAGTTCTTGTAGGAGAGAGTCAAGTAGAGTCGAGTCGTATTGAGTTGCCCAGTCGTTGTTGCTGCCGTGTCAGCCCTTAGAGAGTAAAGCTTGTCTGCCTTGCTGTTGTGGATAAAGAATGTCTGCAGTCCCTATTCGGAGAAGGCAATGGCACCCCACTCCAGTACTCTTGCCTGGAAAATCCCATGGATGGAGGGGCCTGGAAGGCTGCAGTCCATGGGGTCGCTGAGGGTCAGACACGACTGAGCGACCACATTTTCCCTTTTCACTTTCATACATTGGAGAAGGAAATGGCAACCCACTCCAGTGTTCTTGCGTGGAGAATCCCAGGGACGGGGGAACCTGGTGGGCTGCCGTCTTTGGGGTCGCACAGAGTCGGACACGACTGAAGTGACTTAGCAGCAGCAGCAGCAGCAGCAGCATCCCTATTGTTGTAGCCACGAGTTCCAGAAAACAAACTCATTCAGGGAACAATGCAGATAGTGGAGTGCAGTTTATTACACCAGCGGGCCCAAGGCAGAGTCTCCTCTTAGCCAAGGACCCCGACCAGTTTTTGTGAAAACCTTATATACCCTACTTGTAGGTGCCCAAACCCACCTCCCCAAATTTCCTGAAACTAGTCTGAACAAAGGAAAAAGAAAGATACAATCAAAGTTAACCCTTGATTCATTTGCCTTAAGCCTAGGTAGTTAACAGTGGACAATGATCAATAGGCCTGAGGTCATACCGCAATAAGCATAATAGAATGTATGATTCTATTTGGTTACACAGATAATTAGGGTGTTCTTTTAGGTAACAGAGAGTCTAAGTACGAGCCCTGGGGCTCTTCCTTCCAGGGACCTGGCTTTCCAGTTGGTATGTCGTTTCCATAGATACTGGGCATATAGCTTGAAGTCCAAAGTCCAGCCCAAGATGGAGTCTTGCTTTCAAGATGGACCCTGTTCTATTTCTTCCTTCACTAAGGCTCTTTGCATCTTCTTCCAGTTTCCCTGCTCATGCTCTGCACACTCTGGGCTCAGCGAACAGTGAGATACAGTGAGACACCTGGACACTGTATATTTACACAGGTTGTAGGTCTCTGCTTACAGTGCAGGACTTTTCTCAGAGAGGTACTTGTTGAATGAAGGAATGAATAAATGAATGAACAAATAACCTAGACCTGCAAGTGGGTCCTCAACCTATTATTTCAACTTTTTTGCCCCTACATCCTTTCTTGACTTGGTTTCTACTCAGCTGCTTGCTCTTCCAACTAGATATTTCTGCCTCTGTCCTTACCCCATTTCCCCCTACTTGAAATGCTCTCCCCAAACCCTCTGCTCTTGATTCCAGTTTTATCTGTTAAAGACACCATTTCCTCCAGAAAGCCCCTCTAGACCCTCTGTTTTTTTCTGAACTCTGATAGCATCATTCTCTGATACCTTTCTTTCTTAAAATTTTTAAAATTTTTGGCCACACTGTGCAGCTTGCGGGAACCTAGTTCCACCACCAGGGATTGAACCCTGGGAACCCACAGCAGTGAAAGCCTGAGTCTTAACCACTGGATCACCAAGGAATTCCGGTGACACCTCTCATTCGTTTAATCTGTTGCATAGGATAGCTTTCTAGTGTTTACTAAAAAAAAAAAAAACAAAACAGGCAACAAATACATAAATGGCAGAACGCAGGGTGTTAGTCCTCGAAGGTCTTTGTTGGTCTTCACAGACCGTTTCAACTTCAGCTTTTTCCACGTTAGAGGTTGGGGCATAGACTTGGATTCCTGTGATGATGAATGGCTTGCCTTGGGAAGGATCTCAGGGAGATAGTTCTCACCTTTTCGTTTTATAGAAGCTGACGGGGTAAGAGAGGTTGGGATGTGGCTGATCTGATGCAATTAATAAACAGGGAGCGTACCAAGACCAGAATGTAAATTGTACCGCAAGACAAGCGAGAGGTTGTCCCACCTACTGAAAGGAGGGTTTCAACTCAGCATTTCCTTTTCACCTCGGGTTAACTCCACCCCTTTCCCCGGGAATCAGAGGCGGCGTGGCCGCGGAAGCTTGTCCGCCGCAGCTTGCCGTAGTAGCCCTGCCCCAGCACTTGGTGGGGCCAAATATGGCGTCCTCCGAGCCATTGCCGACCGTGAATCCAGGCGCTGCGGAGGGCGAGGAGGAGACGATACTCTATGACTTGTTGGTCAACACCGAGTGGCCCCCGGAGACGGAAGTACAGGTGAACCAGGCCCCTCCGGGGCTGCGGCCAGCTTGGTGCCGGCGCTGCCCCGGCAGAGACACGTAGCCGGAGCCACGTAGGGTGATGGAGCCGGGCTCCACCGCTTGTGCGGTCGTCCTGGCAACGGCACCGCGAGCTAACGGGGGTCCGGGTCCCCCAGGTGGGGTTTTCTGGCATGCCTCCTGGACTCCTAATTCGGTGCTCTGGGTGGGGTGGGGGGCGAAACCTCGGGCCCTGAGGCACGTACTTTACCACCCCGGTCTGTTTCATCGTCCCTACTTGGAGGGCTTAAGGCACAGCGCTGGACTCGGGGGTCCTTCCCTCACCTAGACCCTCGGTGGTCCCTTCCCCTGGCCGGCCCCGGCAGGGCTGCTCCTCACCTGCTGTGGGAGTGTTTTCCAGGACCCTGCAGTCATCTCAGCATCTGCTGGGCTGTCGTGGAGCGCGGCATTTTAAACCTTTGTTCCTAATTGGGCCCGAGTTGTGTCAGTTCTTGTGTTATTTCAGTAATTAATGAGTGTATGTGTATGTCTGTCCGTGTCCCAGATACTGTCAGGCGCTGCGCTTCCGAAGTGACTAAGTTTGGTGGTACTTGCGGTCTTAGAGGGAAGACAGTGTAGTAAACTTTTTCATCACTTGCTGTAATATGCACTTTAATGGCGATGTGAGCAAAATGCCCTGAGGAGTGAAGATTTATGAGGACCCGGGGTTGGGTTTTGTGTTAGAAGAGGGGTCGTAGGTGTTGGTAATCTGGACCTTGGGGTCACTGGTTTCATAGAAAGGACCTCTCAGGCACAAGGTGGAGATAAGAACCAGAAATCCGCATTTATTAAACGTATTTATTGAGTGCCTAACGTGTGCCGGTTGCTGTTTTAAGATCAGAATATGCAGCAAGATGGGAAAGGAGTTTCGTTAAGATCATGGGCTCTAGCCCATACGAATTCTTATTTACAATCTCTTTTCTCAGTTTCTTTCTTTTTGGCTGCTGAGTTTCTTTACTGGAGAAAGTACTGCTTCTCCTGTAAAGTTTACAAGCTTTTCTTTAACCTCCTTCCCACTGCAGTTTCTGCCTTTTGGAATATTTTGTAGGCTAGCAGAGATCCTCATGCATAATTTTTAAAAAGTCTTTATATAGTTTCTGTTTGTGTTGAACAATTGATATTTTGTATCTTAATGCAGCTGGAAAGTTGCTGCTGCCACTAATTGAATGAGATACCTTTCCACACCTTAGCACTCACTGGTTAATTACAATAATGTTATAGAAATGCTTAAGATTATAAATTGGTTAAAGAAATATGCACTGCATCAACTTATATTGAAACCTCATAACACTTTTTTTGTTTGGTTCTATTGATTTTAACTGAACTACAAGCCCTTGAAAGGCAGCTACATTTGACTCATTTTTATATTCCTTCCCCAAACCAAATTTTGTCTTCTGCAAAGTAAATGATCGATTCATGTTTGTTGAATGAAATAACATTTTTGTGCTTTTAAGCCACATCTGTCTGCACTCTGTGACCATTAGGACATCTTCCAGGTTATAGTGCCTAGTATTGTTTAACCTATGTTTGGTCTGTATTTAAGGGACTATTTAATATAGCAGTTATATATCAGTGTGGCTGTTTGTAGTATTTTCTCTATGAATATGCAGCTAATATTCAATATATTTGCTTTGGGGCATGAGTTTATTGATCCATATGATCGCTTTTTCTACAAGCAAAACCCCTTTTAGGCCTCTGTAGCCCACCAAAATAGACTGTGCCAACTGGCAACCAGTGTGGGTCTTAGACCTTGACTTTTTTTGTCTTTGCACTGGTGTTTTGATTTAGAAACATTTTCCAGCCTCAATCCCCTTCCTGTCTTGCAGAATTCATCCTGACAAATGCCTGTATCTCTGCCATGCTCACTTTCCTAGTGCTGCTTCTCCTTGTTTTGTTTCTATCTATAAGTAGTTTTAAAGACACTGATAACTTGTGCCCAGTACTGAGTATTAGCAAAGAAATATAACTGACTATATAAGTATCAGTGGAAAATTCTCAATTTTTTTTTTCATTTGTAGCCTAGAGGCAACCGGAAACATGGTGCATCCTTTATCATCACAAAAGCAATTAGGGGTGAGTATAGCTTATTTTGGCTTCCCTTATAGCTTGGTTGGTAAAGAGTCTGCCTGTGGCACAGGAGTCTATCTGCAGTGCTGGAGAACCAGGTTCGATTCCTGGGTTGGGAAGATCCCCTGGAGAAGGAAATGGCAGCCCACTCCAGTGTTCTTGCCTGGGGCATCCCATGGACAGAGGAGCCTGGTGGGTTACATTCTGTGGGATCACAAGAGTTGGACACAACTTAGTGACTAAACCACCACCATAGCTTATTTATTTATGATATAGTTAGCAGATAATTTTTTCTTTATTTTTTCCTATTCTGTAACTGTGCTCTTTTAAGAAGTTTCAGTTGCGACCCCATGAATCGCAGCGTGCCAGGCCTCCCTGTCCATCACCAACTCCCGGAGTTTACTCAGTCTCACGTCCATCGAGTCAGTGATGCCATCCAGCCATCTCATCCTCTGTCATTCCCTTCTTCTCCTGCCCCCAATCCCTCCCAGCATCAGAGTCTTTTCCAATGAGTCAGCTCTTTGCATGAGGTGGCCAAAGTACTGGAGTTTCAGCTTTAGCATCATTCCCTCCAAAGAAATGCCAGAGCTGATCTCCTTCAGAATGGACTGTAGGATCTCCTTGTAGTCGGGATTTGAAAATGTGTCCTTTTGAGTTTTAATGTAAACTCAGTTGCTAAACTAATCACTATTAATTTTCCTGATTAAAATGAGTATTAATAGCATAAATGTTACCTATTTTATAAAAAATGCATGTGTTTTAACTATATGTCTGTGAGCATGTGTGTATATATACATATACACATATATGGATGTATTCATATGTTTATACAGATACATTTTTTTACAGTTTATTTTTAATTAAAGGATTATTGCATTATGGTATTGTGTTAGTGTCTGCCATACGTCAATAGGAATCAGCCATAGTTATACATATGTCCCCTGCCTCTTGAACTTCCCTCCCACCTGTCACCCCCTTCTACCTCTCTAGGTTGTCACAGAGCACCAGTTTGAGCTCCCTGAGCCATACAGCAAATTCCTCCTGGCTGTTTTGCATATGGCAGTGAATGTGCTTCCATGCTACTCTCTCCATTCACCCTCCTCTCCTTACCCACTGTGTCCACAGTTCTGTTCTCTGTGTCTTTATTGCTGCCCTGCCATAGGTTCATCAGTACAATATTTCTATATGCATTAATATACCTGTTTGAAAATATAATAATAATTTTATCTTCTGTTACAAGACACACTAGCATATTCAGTTTTCATTATCAAATGTGAAATTTTGAAAATTTAGAAAATATATACAAGTAATGTACTAAGTTTAGGAATATAGAAGACCACAAATTGGGAATAAATAATTCCTCATTTTACCACCTGGAGATAATTTCTTATCCTTCAGACCTTTTGCTTTTGTCACATACATAACCATGTACACAGGTTCACACATATGTGTACATTTTAAATGGAATCATAAAACATTGCTTTTCAATAGTGTGTGAAAGATTTTGTTTCCCATGGACTTCTCCATTTTAGGCATTATTATTTTTAAGTCTTTGCTGTAAAGTGTGAAATGGTATCATAATCTTTATCCAAATACTTTGGTTTTCATGGGTGATTACTATGACTTCTATTCTATGGTTTCATTAAAGCCTTTTAGGCGAAATTTTGCATCTCAAACCACTTTTACTTGTTATACAAAGTTTTGAATAATACAGACTTGAGACATATAAACAAATATATGATCTTGTGAAAGTTATTGTGTATATTAGATTATATTTATCCTCGACAAGAGTTGTATTCTCCATGTTTTGTAATGACTCACTCTGCAGTGTATTTTAGACTTATTGTCAGTAAATCTAAAATAGAAAATGATTCCCAAAGAATAGCTCATTCATATTTGGCTTTTTGCTGTTTCTTTTTATTACAGATCGTTTATTATTTTTAAGCCAATATATCTGGTACAGGTGAGTTGTCAGCGCTTCAGAGAAATGGTATGAACAGCAAGTACAAACAATATTATCCTATTTATTATTGAAGCTTTCAGAATTGAATCCCAGATTGTGATATGGATGCTGACATTCAGGTGAACCCAGTTTATAAAACAGCCCTGTCAAACATTTGGTATACCTTGACAAGATCTTTCGATAAATGTAGGCTGATTTTCGATCCCTTAGTCGTTATTGAGAATATCTCATGACCATCTCTGCATTCTCTGATTGTTTCCTCAGCCTTATCTCGAATGTGTATTCAAGAACAGATGGACCTATTCTTGCATTATCTTTTTAAAAACCTTTTTGTTCTTACGGTTGTATCAACTCTTAGAGTCAGTGTTCAGTTGCTGTGCATCAGAGAAGGTTCTCTTAGGTTTCAGTTCTTGGAAACTTCTTAGTTCTTTTGAGTGTTAAGTATGTTTTTAGGCCTGGTGCTAATTTTAGAAACAAGGAGATGATTAATCTGACCAAAGATACAGTTTTGCTTTTAGGTGCATGTGTAGGAATTGATTTATAGAATTATTTCCCAGAGATTGCTTTTTGCTCGAGGACAGCTAATCTTAAGAGCTCTAGAGATAACAGGGTTCTGTATATAATAAAACAAACCTTTGGCTCTTCCCTGGGGTTACCTCCAGTGCTTTTCTGCTTTTACTGTGTGTGTGTGTGTGTGTGTGTGTGTGTATGCAGGCATTGAATTTCTTTCTGAATTTTATCTTATTTTGGGGGATGTGGAATGTGATAGAGAACTGAGTGAGAGAGAGGGTGGTCGTGGGGAGGGGAGTGTAAGAGGTAGGCTGTTTTTCCTGGGCTCACCGGGCTACACTTGGTAGTGTTGAGGACTGTTGGTTAGGGATGGCAGAAAAGATGTCTGTTTAGGGTGCTCCTGAACAGTAAGTTCTTTTGTTGTTTATGGAGGAGGAGGACTTGCAAGAGCTCCCTCTGTTGAAAGCCTTGTCCTGCGTGTAAACGCCTTATGCTCAGGCGTCAGGAGGTGTCTTTCTCATGAGAAGTCCCTTTCCTTGCACTGGCCACATCGATCAGTGTATAGACTGAGTGGACCGTGAGGTGATTATCTAGTTTTCTCCATGATATGTTTCTTTCAAAATGCTTGTAGTTGAGTTGTTTTGCTCTTGAGTTTATGATAATTATACCTAAAAGGTCTTAGAGCCAATATTTGTTTTGAGTGGCCTTTTCAAGTTTTTTTTTTTTTCTGTCAATCATGCAATATTACAAACAGACTGAAAATTGTAGACAGTAATATAATCTGTTACGATTGTATCCACATCTGAATTAAAGCAGTTGTTGCTCTTCTGCCATATGTGCTTCAGATGGCCCTGTTTTTATTTTTATGCAACATGTTAGAGCTCAGGTCCACTCCTCCCCACCCCCACCTTTGCCTGTCTTCTTCCCCTCCGGAGGAAATTTATCATTCTCATGTTGATTGTATCACAGGCATGTTTCATATCTTTTTAATAATATTAAGTACCTCATGGCATTAATTGTTTTGTCTTAAAAAAATGAACATAAATATACTGGATGTAAATTAACTAATCTTTTTAAGCCTATGTTGTGTTTTCTAATTTCGTAGTGTTTTTTCTTTTTTCCTGTTTCTCTTCCCCATCGAATTATTTTTTCTTTCCCACCTATTTTCTTGATTTTCTTCACGTGTTACTCCTCTAATTTGTCTGAATACTGATTCACGTGTGGCGGGTCGTGTCCTTGTATCTTTTGTGAGTGATGCTAGTGTGACCTTATGCTTGGGAACCTTGGAGCATGTGAGTAAAGTCAAATCACCGTCCAGTCTTGCATGTCGTAAAGACTTGGGGTTTTGTTTTTTCATTAGGAGGTTTCATTCCCATCCCCCCACAGACCAGAATTCCTTGCAGAGATGAGATTCTTGAAGGTCTCCCTGGGTTCCTGTGACGTTTGGCTTGTTCCCCTTGCTCTGATGGCACAGTCTTTTGAGGGTCCTGGTCTCTGCGGGGGTCTTCACCTCCCACTCCTGTCCTTCCTGTGGCCCCTCGCAGGTGTTTACTCTCCATTTTGAGTTCTGTTCCTCTCTTTGTCCTGTGCCCATTTCTGACTTTGTTCTCTTTGCATTTGTAGTTCTTAGGAGATTTCTGTTCCTCTCTTTGAGTTTAGCTGTGTACTAGAGTTTGTTTTTGTTAGAGCTGGAGCCTGTATTTCTGGATGTGCATTGCAGGAAGAGTTCTTATAAGCTGACTCTGCTGTTACTGGCACCCTCAAATATCTTTTCCTTAGAAAAAACATATCATTGACCACATAACCAGGGTTTTTTTTTGGTAATAGAGAAATGTATGTGGTCAAGTTTCAGATATCGAATTAGTAACTTTCAGTTTTGAGTTTGCCAATATTCTGTTTTTATATTCTAATGGAAAAATCCGTCTTGTTCACTATAGATCTGCTGTTTATAATATTTACCTACTATATGTGGTTTTCATGATTAGATTTTTAAAATTAGCTAATGTGTTGTGGTTTCAGCCCTGCTCCTTTCTTGCTCCCTGATGGACTGGTTCGCTTGGTTAATAAACAGATAAACTGGCATTTGGTACTTGCAAGGTAAGGATGCATAAAATTCACCTAATGTTTCTCTACCTGGATTAGCATTTAAATTCCATTATGGTTATTAATTTTAGGATCCTTATGGCTTGCTCTCTTGGTTTTTTATTGTATGTAAATTCCCTGTGTCGCACATGATTAATATTGTTTAAATATATTAATGCAACTCTACTGAATTATTTTGTATGCCTTTGTACCTATATATGCATCTAATTATAAGGTCAGAAATGGATAATTAAAGATGTGAAAAAATTTGAAAATAATTTTAACGTCTTAAAATGGTTCCATCTATGATAATGAGAGCTATAGATACTCATACAGGGATTTGTTTCTCTTTCTCCCCATGAAAGCAATGGGAAACTCTTGGCTGCAGTTCAAGACCAGTGTGTGGAGATCAGGTAAGTGTCAGTTGTATTCATTCAGCAGTTCCCTACAGAAAAGATTTACTTGATTTATGAGAACTCAGGTTTTTAAAGGGGGTATATTTAAAGGAATTTTGTTATTAACTCATGTAATTTTGTAAGGTATCAAATGCCAACTTATGCTAATTAAAGGATGAAGGCTGTTTTCAGAGTATGCCTTCTACTTCCCTGGATCACTCTGTCTCCTGAGAAATTTTACTTTCTCAGTAGACAAAAGCATATATTCCAGAGCTCTGAAAATCACTCTTCTGTTATTGCTAAGTCAGGTAAGCATATGCTCAGGAAGGTGAAAAAGCAATAGAGACAGCTTTACTCTGTTGGCATAAAGCTGTAGATGGAATATGGGCTTGCAGAACACTAAGGCTTAGTGTTACTAGGGACCACTGATTCTCTGTCCTCCTGAGACAGCAGTGGTATTACATACACATTTAGAAGACTTCTCAGAGCTGGGCTTCTCATGCACTTTATTTTTAAGTAGTATATCAGTTGTGAAAGAAATAGCAACATTGGCAACTAATTTAGGAAAACTAGTTTACGCTCTCAGGAAATTGTCAACAGCAGACTAAACATATTGTACCTCTAAATCTGGGGGCCACTCCTGTCTCCAGGAAAGCCCCAAGTCTTGAGTCTCAAAAAATAAGCAAATGAGGTGGAAATTTCAGGCTGCCTGGATACCAGTCAGAAGTTTTTTCCGATACTTTGTTGTTGACTGAAACTAGTTTTAATAAGCATTCAGTTTTTAGCACACTGTTTCTGTTCACAAAATTTCTTTTTTCATTTATCCAAACAGAACTGGAGTTAGCTTTGGATAACTTTTAGGGGAGTAGATGGAGGGTTAGCTCCCACTGGGGCTCTGACTTTAGGGGAGTAGATGGAGGGTCAGCTCCCGTTGGGGCTCTGACTTCAGATTGAGAGCCTCTGTGATCATTCTTAAAACCATCAGGACAGAGATGATTGGCAATAATGACTGCTTTTCAGAACTTCACTCTTCATTCCACATGGCTTTGATAGGCAGGGCCCTCTTCTCTAACAGCAAGAGTGAGCCTGGGGGCATGGTATTTTAGCTGATAATTGTTAATAGAGATGGGCTGGTACTTCCAACTCCATTTGCTGCAGTGATGTGAAGTGTTTCTCTTGGAGAAATGTGTTCATCGTGTGACTTCTTTATGAACAGCAGATGGTAGTCAAAGTTGCCATCTTCCCTCCCGCCCCTCCCTCACCACCCCCCCCCCCCCCCAAATGGGGACGTTAATGGAATGATTTTAGTTGTTAGGACTGGAATACACATGTGGCAAAGGATTGATACTTAGGCTTGTTAAGGAGATTTTTACTAAGGGTTTCTGGAACTTGTTACTAAAAATTGTGATGAAAAGAAAAAAAAGTAATTATTTGCTTTTGTAAGAGGATTTGCTACTGGATTGCTAGCATGTACAATAATATTTATAAAACGTATACATAGGCCAGCTCTGTAGGAGTCCGCTCATGCATTTGAGACTAAGTAGTGAGGGAACATTTCTGGGCAACAGACATGATGGTCATCAAGATCTTCTTCGTCTGGTCTGTAATTTGCAAGAGTTTTGTAACTTGGTCCATTTAAAGCCTTTTGGGGCCAAGAGGCAGCTGTATGAGAAAGCCTTTCAGGGACTTGTTCCCATTGGATCCCCTTCGCCTCATTGGTTAGGTATCGATCCTTGGTGCTCCTATAATAATCAACATATTAATGGTAAGAAGGTAATGCTAACAGTATTGGGCACTGTTGTAGGTGTTTTACAAGTGTTAGCTTAATCCTTGCAGAAGTCCTCTTTCTCTATTTTAGAAATGAGGACTCTGGCACAGTATGGTGAAATAACTTGCCTAGGGATTTGAAATCAGCTCTTCTAGCTTCAGTGTTCATGCTCTTGTCTACACATTTGTACTACCTCTTGATCATGCCTTTTAGCCATCTATGCCAATATGTTTACATGTGGGTTTCCCCCAGTATATTTATGACCTCTGCTTTGCACTACTCCAGGGGGGTGCCATTTGTTTAAAACTCCAGTGCATGGGATCTGAAGTCTGCGGCTCGTTTATACTGTGTGTTCCTTGGAGGCATGGAAACTTTTCTTTTTTTTTTTTCCCTTGCACTTGTATATTTCCTTGGATGTAATAGGTGCTTAGTTTATGTTTTATTGGTCTGGCCTGTCAGCAAGTGGGATGGGGAAGCAGATTCTGGAGAGGATACTATGGGGCAGAGCCCACTCTCTTGTTCACGTTGGCATTCAGTTGCTTTTGTTGCAGATAGACACCCACACTTACTTTGCAGTAACCTGAAAGGAAGTGTCTTTGAGCAAAGTGGGGTGGTCAGCAAAGAAAAAGGGCGAGGTAGATCCCTGAAGTCAACACTGTGACTAGTGGCTGTGCCTGAATTTTTAAGATGTTTATTCTCACTGCTCCATCTGTGTCTTCTCTACCACAGTGAGGAGCACATACAATCCAAGATTGACTCCAGTAGTAATAGTAGTCGGCACTCAGTATTCAGTAAATATTTGTGGATTGAATTAGAATATGAAAGATAATTATAGTGTCTGGGGTTGTTATTTGGTATTAGGAAGCAGTTATTAACAGGAGATAGTTTTAGTGGAAAACAGGCAAAGCTGAAACACTATAGTTGAGGAGACAGCTCTGCTATTTGCAGTGCAGGGTTAGGCTGCTGTCCCTCATCTTCAGTTTTGAAGTGAGTGGCAAAGGCCTCAATCGCATGCTCTACTATGACACCTAACCTGCTTATGTGTGGAGTTCACATGGGTGAAAAACAGTTTGTGAATTGCTACTTGTCATTTGGTGGTTATGGATTATAAGTGGTTAATACATACTTCCTTTTTTCCTAAGTATTGAAGTGATAGTTTCTTATGATTATGGGCTGTTATAAATATGGAAACTGATTAGAAACTTTCATGAAACACAATAAAAAGCATTAGAATAAGGGACTCATAAAAAAGGCAGCCTTGCCTCCCCTCTTCCCAATTTGCTCAAGTATCTTAAGTGAATATATTCTGTGAAGTTCTGACAAAACAAATTTGTCTCCCCTCCCTTCCTCCCCTTTACCAGCAAAAAGAGCAAACTGTGATTTGTGATTATATTACTTCAGTCTGTGTGCTGAGTCACTTCAGTTGTGTCCAGCTCTCTGTGACCCTATAGACTGTATCCCATCAGGCTCCTCTGTCCATGGGATTTCCCAGGCCAGAATACTGGAGTGGGTTGCCATTTCCTTCTCCAGGGGATCTTCCCTATCCGGGGATTAAACCCCTGTTCCTTGTATCTCCTGTACTGGCAGGCAGGTTCTTTACCATTAGCGCCGCCTGGTCTGCTTCATGGTAATTTATATGTGATGTCTCATTTAATCATATCTGAACTCTAAAGTTGCGGTTACTTATCCTGTTAGTGAAAGCGAAAAGGAAATCATGTTGAATATTTTATCCAGGTTACAAGAACTGACATCAAGTCAACTTCACTTGCGAGGTCATGTCTTTTTTGTTCTAGTCCACATGGAGGCTGTATAGTCTTAATTTCTTGAGGAAATTTATTTCCATAATTGTAGCTGGATTTTGTTAATATAATTTAATAAATGACTAAAAATCTTAGTCTTTAAAATTTGTTTTAAAGGTAATGCTTACTTATTTTACAAATGTTAGAAAATAGTTAAATATTTATGAAAGAACAGCAAATTTTACGGTTCAAAAGTTGTCTACTATTAACATTTTGATATATGTTCTTTGAAATTTGTGTGTGTGTATAAACTATGTGTATATTTAGTAGAATGATACTCTATATTCTATTTGATACCTTTTTCTTTAACTTCTGTAAATTAATACATTGTTAGCATCTTTTCATGTTACAATAATTGTATAATATTTCATAGAGTGTAGTAAAATTTAATAATTAATCTCTTTATACTGGCTGTATTTTTCTTTTTCATAAATTAGACTGCATTAATTGCCTTTATCTGTGTATATCTGTAATTATTTCCCAGGGATAGCTTTATAGAAATTAAATTGCTAGATCAAATACAATGGACCTTAAAGTTTTGGATAATTGTTTATAAATTCTTTTCGAGAAGGTTTAACATTTTTCATTTTTGAAGATATAATAATTAGACTACTTTGGTATGTATTTCAAGAACACAGATATTGAGTAGGTCATTTATATATATAAAATATATATGTATATGGTCACTTGTTAAAGCTGTTCGACTTATGAAAACAAGACTTTTTTCCCTGATTAAAATCTGTGATATGATACTCATCAGTGGTTCTTAACCAGGATCCATCTGTGGAACTTTAAAAAAAAAAAATACTTTTGCTTGGGCCCCGTCCCAGATTTACTAAACCAGAGCCTTTGGGGCTAGGGTTCAGGCATCTCTATAGTATTAAAAGGCTGTGCTTAAAATCACTTAATGCTTGTATTGCTGTATTCTTACTGTAGCTATGTACCTAGTGAAATAAGGTTGAAAGAAAACATTGTCACCAATGAAAGGGTCTTATTTGTGGCACAGAACCTATCTGTGTGAGGGAAGGAATGTCATTAAACATTAATGTCTAGAGAAGTTGTCTGGTCTGTGGTGTCTTATAGTAGTACTACACAGTATTGTTATGGCAAAACTGTTGTCTTAATTTTACATATGTCTTTTGCAGGTCTGCAAAAGATGATTTTACATCTATTATTGGAAAATGTCAAGGTAAGAGTTTCCAGAATATTTAAAAAATGAGAAATTCAAATTTACAACAACTAATATTTCTTAAAAATCAGAATAGATGCTATTTATTGGCAAGGATGATTATGAATTTATTAAAATAATTTTAACACGTCTTAACTGATTTCTGTTTTAAGATGTGAATTTTGGAGAGATATGAAATTGACATGTTGTACAAAATTCTTAGCCAGTTTTAATAATGTTCTTGTAAGTGTCTGTACTCTTTTATTTTGAATTGAATGCAGAAAATCATTTGTAGATATGTCAAGAGTTGGTCAGATATAAACTAATAAATAGTCTTGGATTTGATCATTCTTTGATACACGATTCAGCAGAAGTTTACTGAGTATCATTCATGGATATATATGACATTTTGCTGGGTTTGAGGGGTTTGATTATGAGCAAAAATGCATGATCCTTTACCTCACGAGGCATGTGTGTGTGTGCGTTCAATTGTGTCTGACTCTTTTGCGACCCCAGGGACTGTAGCCCTCCAGGCTTCTCTGCCCACGGGATTTTCCAGGCAAGAATACTGTAGCGGGTTGCCATTTCCTTCTCCAGGGGATCTTCCTGACCCAGGGATTGAACCCGTGTCTCTTGCAGCTCCTGTACTGGCAGGTGGATTCTTTACTGCTAGTTCCACTTGGGAAGCCCTTCGCAAGGCATGTAGACACTCAGATATATTCTTACAGATTTTGATAAATCTGAAGGAAAAATACAGAGCAGGGTGAGAGTTTAACCAAGAGTGTGAGAGGAGATTGTTCAGGAAAAGTGACTTTTGGAGAGGAAGCTTAAGAATGACTAGAAGGTAGGAGAAGGCAGGGGGAGTGTTTTGATCTACGAGAGCCATGTATGAAAGGCTGAGGTATGGAGGAAAACAATTAAGGGCATGTGCTGTTACATAAATGCATCTGTTATGTTCTATTTACAGTACCTCCACTTATGTTTGTTTGACCTGTGTTACTTTAACAGTGGAGAGGTTGTCGGAATCGTGATGATGATAATCATGGTCACTGGTGATGACAACCACTTGTGTCCTTATTGTGTGCCAGACACTGTATTTAGTGCTTCACATGCCCTTTTCCCCATGTGCTTGGAAGAACATGGTGTACATATTTTACCTTAAAGCAGCTTTCAGTTCAGTTCAGTCACTCAGTTGTGTCTGACTCTTTGCGACTCCATGGACTGCAGCACGCCAGGCCTCCCTGGCCATCACCAACTCTCGGAGCTTACTCAAACTTATGTCCATTGAGTCGGTGATGCCATCCAACCATCTCATCTTCTGTCGTCCACTTCTCCTTCTGCCTTCAATCTTTCCCAGTATCAGGGTTTTTTCCAGTGAGTCAGCTCTTCACATCAGGTGGCCAGAGTATTGGAGTTTCAGCTTCACCATCAGTCCTTCCAATGAACATTCAGGACTGATTTCCTTTAGGATGGACTGGTTGGATCTCCTTGCATTTCAAGGGACTCTCAAGAGTCTTCTCCAACACCGCAGTTCAAAAGCATAAATTCTTTAGTGCTCTCAGCTTTCTTTAGAGTCCAACTCTCAACGTCCATACATGACTACTGGAAAAACCATAGCTTTGACTAGACAGACCTTTGTTGGCAAAGTAATGTCTGCTTTTTAATAATGTTTTTTTAATTTAAAAGCAGCATTAGGTTAAAATAATCAACAGTGAAAGAGCCAGGAGAAGGGAGGCATTGATAGTTTTGAAACCTACGGAATGGTGGGAAGACAGAGGATTCCCCCCGGCTGGTCTTCAGCTCCTGGTCAAATGCACCATTGGTGGCCTAGGGCCAGTTTCCTTCTCATTCTCAGATGTTCAGATGTAAAAATCAAATGTTTTAAAAATGTTTGGACTCCCATGTTAATGGTGATATTAATTATATTAGTATGTTAGAATTATTATTCTTGTACAATTCCGTGTGTGCGTGTGTGTGAGTTGCTTAGTTGTGTTGGACTCTTTGCGACCTGATGGACTGTAGCCCGCCAGGCTCTGTCCATGGAATCCTGCAGACAAGTAACACCAGAGTGGATTGCCATTCCCTTCTCCAGGTAACCCTCACAACCCAAGGATCGAACCTGGGTTTCCTGCATTGCAGGTGGATTGTTTACCATCTGAACCACCAGGGAAGCCCCAGTTCCATGTCTGTGCTTTGTGTTCAGTCATGTCCAACTCTTTGGACCCCATGGACTGTCTACTAGTGGATCCACTAATAAATAGAGTTCTTATGGAGTTAGTTCACACAGTGTACATTGTCACTTAAGAGCAAATGTGAAACTTCCTGCATATTTATATAAATTCACCTCTGCTTCCTGAAATCTGTTCCTTCCATTCTGTTACTTGGAGTACCCCGTTCCCTCAGTATTCTGGTCAGTGGTACTCTCGTCTGTACCAAGGCAAAAATCCAGGCATTTTCTCTTCTTTTACCTTCCCTCCCTTCTTTCTTTCCTTGACAAATTTTATTTTGTTGCCACCATACCAGGCACTATTATCCTAGGCACTGTGTATACAACAAGGAATAAGATATAGGTTACCTAGATTTAAGGATTTATAGCCCATTGGGGAGGGGGGGAGAGAGAAATAATTCATTGCGCTTATACTGAGTGATGCAATGGAGAAGACTCACCTTAATTTCACCACGTCCCTGGAATCTTTAAATGACGCTTGCTTGCTGCTTGTGCACGTCATCTGTCTCAGCTCTAGTTCAGGCTCATAACGTTTTTTTTTTACTTGGTTTCTTGCAACAGTCTCCTAACAAGGTTTCCTTTTATATGCCCTTCAGTAATCCATACTTTACACTGCTTGTCAAATTGATCATTCTTCAATGAGAATTCTATCAAGGTTCCCTTTAAGTCTGGCTCTGCTGCTTTCTAGATACTAACCTTGGACATGTTATTGATACTTTATGTCTCTGAGCCTCAGTGATCTGTAATACAGGCTTAAACCTGTACAAAGGGTTGTGGGGAAATGATGTGAGCTTATATATATACACACATATATATAAACCTCTTAGAATAATGTCTGATGTACTGAGTACTTAGGAGACATTAAGCTATTATTGTTACTAGTACTGTAAGACGTGCTTAAGATCTCTCACTTGTGCTCCATTGACTGTGGAATGCAGCTCTTATTTTCTAGTTCAGGAGATAAGACTAGCTCTAGTCTGCCTGTGTCTCCTGTGAGATGCCCCTGCCATGTGTCCCGTGGTCTGGCGTCAAGTAGCTTGCAGTTTCGAGCCCCATCGTGCTTTTTATACCATGGTGCCGATTGTTCCGTTGGTCTAGGTGCATCCACCATTCTATTTAATTAATTAGCTCTCATGTTTTAGTTCAAACATCAGCTTTTTTGGGCAACCTTTTTTTCCTTGGCCTCTTCCTCATGTTTTGTGCATTTTTTCTTAATGTTTCTGTAGGACTTTTTGTACCTGAATCATTGCACTTAGCCTAATTTCCTTTCCTTTTTCAATTGTTGTTTTGCTTCTGTGATTCCTAATTAGATGGAAATCAGGGCTTCTCTGTTACTGAAAAATTTTTTTTTCATTCTTAGTGCCTAGCATGCTGTCTGACACATAGTAGGCACACAGGTTTTGGCCATATCAAATGGATAATGGTGTTTGGTAACTACTAAAATGATTTTGTAAATGAATCTATGAACATAGTGTATTTCCTTGTTTCTTGTGAGTTAATTTTGTAAGTTCATGTGTGTGTATGTGTGTGTATGTACATACACACATATGTATGTATTTCGTGTATATCATACACATATATAAGTTTGTGGGTAATTGTCATGATACTCGTGTTTTTTATTTCTGTTGTACACAGTGTGTATACATACCACAGTTAGATCTATAAGGCTAGATAAGAAGCCATGTTTGCTTAGTATCTTTTTGAGAATAATAGAAGGCGAATAGTTTTTGTGACTTTCTAAAACTTTGGGGTTCCAGGTTTTTCTCAATTTGCTTTCTATAGGTTTTTCACCAGCACTTACTGAAGTGGACCACGTTTGGAGTAAATAGAGTATAAGGATCAAGAAGTTCCCAGAATAGTTGGGGATATTCAGTTACCTTTTCCCCAGTGATTCCCTCTTGTTGGGTTGGGGCTTGGGGACCATGTGGTGGGCTTCTGAGAAGTGTGCTCAGAATCTAGGAGTGATCCAGACACTCAGGGCCCCTTTGAGCTTTGACATTAGACCCTGCTCTGAGTCCATAAGTAAACCAAGAAATCTGTGAATTAACATGAACATGGGAAGATTAACCCTTCTGTATTTCAGACAATTTGTAACATTTGTTAGAGCTTTTACTGTGTACGGGCGGTTCCTGGTGGCTTAGCTGGTAAAGAATCTGCCTGCAGTGAGGGAGACCTGGGTTCAATCCCTGGGTTGGGAAGATCCCCTGAAGAAGGGAAAGGATATCCACTCCAGTATTCTGGCCTGGAGAATTCCATATAGTCCATGGGATCGCAAAGAGTCGGACATGACTAAGCGACTTTCACTTTTCACTTTACTGTGTACAGTTAATGTGGCAGCATGAATGAGATAATAATGCTTTGAGAACTAATGTTTTATTTTGTTGGCTTCTGAATGTGTGAATTTATGACTTTAATGCTGCATTAATGGCTTCTTTCCATTTCATATAATGTGAGGTAATGATCGTTTGCTTATCATCTAACTCATCTTTATGGGCATAACTCTCATCTGCCAAATGATGTTTCCTGTGTATGCCCGGAGAGAAGGAGCCAGATTGTTGTTACTGCATTTCTGAAACTCATTGTAGAGTCTGCAGACTGAAATAGGAGCTATTTGGTTCCACTTCAATATTTTTCAGTTATTGTTTGATAAAATATATGCAGTTTGAGGATGTTTTAAATGTGGATTGCAACTTGTTTTGGCTATGTTTGCCAGGCCATAAATAGTAATTTCGTCTTCTCTGTCTTGAATAAAGACTTAAAAATAGCACATGGAATTAGACATTTTTAGAGCTTTCCTATGTTAATCAGGAGATTTTTCTCATGTTTCTGAGTTTGAGATACCATAACCCAGAGCTTCCTAATGCTGAGTAGCAGCTTGCCTAGATGTATGTGGGCTGAGGCCCCCAATTGTCCATCAGTTGTCCACCAGGCCATCAATTGTCCAGTGGCCTGGTGGCCCTCTGACAGCGCAAACCCAGGCTGGTTGCCTCCAGTTTTCAGCAGCCTCATCTACTTACCCACAGGTGCCATGCTGTTGTTTAGCTGCTAAGTTGTGTCTGACTCTCTGTGACCCCCATGAACTGTAGCCCTCCAGCTTCTCTGTCCATGGGATTTCCCAGGCAAGAATACTGAAGTGGGTTTGCCATTCCTTCCTCCAGGGGATCTTCCCAACCCAGGGAGCGAATCTGTGCCTCCTGCGTTGCAGGCGGATTCTTTTTACCACTGAGCCACCAGTGCTGTACAGACACGGTAGTGTGTGTGTCTTGATAGGAAAAATTTTGGGAAGCATAGACTGTTTGAAGCGCCCTGGTTTTGAAATGAAACATTTCTCTCTTGAACTGTGTGATTCAGGAGCCTCAGCTTATATAGCTTTTTAAATTTCTTTTCATGAATGTTAATAAATTTTTTCTTGTTGACAAAACAATACACGTTCTCAGTAAAAGTTTCAGAAACTAAGAATGAGCAAAAAGTAAAAAATAAAGATAAGCACATCATCCAGAGATGAGTAAGACTAACATTTCATGATCTGTTCTTTCAGATGTTTTTTTCTCTAAGTATTTTTACTGTAGATATGTTCTATGGAAGTAAAATGTTTTATAATCTACTTTCTTCATTTAAAGATTGTTTAAGTCGTCTAGGTTGAAGTTCAAGAAGAATTTCCTGAAGTATCTTTTTAAATTATTATTTTTTTTTAACTGGATAACTTCCTGTGTTAGGACATAGTTCTCCCAGCTACCCACATTATGCAGAAGTGCCCATGTATTGGGTCTCTGAGCAGTAAGTACCTCAGTGTTGTACTTGATTTCACCAGCAGGGTAGAACATTCAGTAGGCCTCTGTGCAGATAATTGTGTGTAACAGATAGCATATTATTGTTACCTGTCTTTGCCAATGGAGTTATTGGTTTATAGATTTTTATTTTGGTAATGTTTTTCTGGTTTTGCACTGGAGTAGTGCTGGTCTCAAAATATGAGTTGTCAAGTGTTCCCTTTTTTCTGTAAGACTTTGCGTTCAGTTCTGTTCAGTCACTCAGTCGTGTCCGACTCTGCGTCCCCATGGATGGCAGCACACCGGGTTCCCTGTCCATCACCAGCTCCCGGAGTTTACCCAAACTCATGTCCATTGAGTCGGTGATGCCATCCAACCATCTCATCCTCTGTCGTCCCCTTCTCCTCCTGCCTTCAATCTTTACCAGCATCAGGGTCTTTTCCAATGAGTCAGCTCTTCGCATCAGGTAGCCAAAGTATTGGAGCTTCAGCTTCAGCATCAGTCCTTCCAATGAACACCCAGGACTGATCCATCTCCTTTAGGATGGACTGGTTGGATCTCCTCGCAGTCCAAGGGACTCCCAAGAGTCTAGCATTAATTCTTAGGTGCTCAGCTTTCCTTATAGTCCAACTCTCAAATCCATATGTGACTACTGGAAAAAACCATAGCCTTGACGGACCTTTGTTGACAAAATAATGTCTCTGCTTTTTAACATGCTGTTTAGGTTGGTCATAACTTTTCTTCTAAGGAGTAAGCGTCTTTTAATTTCATGGCAGCAATTACCATCTGCAGTGATTTTGGAGCCCCCCAAAATAAAGTCTGACACTGTTTCCACTCTTTCCCCATCTATTTGCCATGAAGTGATGGGACCGGATGCCATGATCTTCGTTTTCTGAATGTTGAGCTTTAAGCCAACTTTTTCACTCTCCTCTTTCACTTTCATCAAAAGGCTCTTCAGTTCTTCTTCACTTGCTGCCATATGGGTGTTGTCATCTGCATATATAAGGTTATTGATATTTCTCCCGGCAGTTCCAGTTTGTGCTTCGTTCAGCCCAGCATTTCTCATGATGTACTCTGCATATAAGTAAAATAAGCAGGGTGACAATAATAGAGCCTTGACGTACTCCTTTTCCTATTTGGAACCAGTCTGTTGTTCCATGTCCAGTTCTAACTGTTTGTTGCTTCTTAACCTGCCTAAAGATTTCTTAGGAGGCAGGTAAGGTGGTCTGGTATTCCTATCTTTTTAACAATTTTCCACAGCTTGTTGTGATCCACACAAAGGATTTGGCATAGTCAATAAAGCAGAAATAGATGTTTTTCTGGAACTGTCTTGCTTTTTCGATGATCCAGTGGATGTTGACAGTTTGATCTCTGGTTCTGCGTTTTCCAAAACCAGCTTGAACATCTGGAAGTTCACAGTTCATGTATTGCTGAAGCTTGGCTTGGAGAATTTTGAGCATTACTTTACTAGCGTGTAGAATTGGAATTAATTTCTTAATGTTTGGTAGAATTCACTAGTGAAACTAGAGTTTTGTGGGTAGGTTTTTATTGATAATTCTTAATTAGAATTTGAAAATAGATATAAGGCTTTTAAAAATTTAAATTTCCTCTTTTTTTATTCCCATCTTTTATGGAATTTCCCTCTATATTTTACCATATATTGGCATAAAGTTTTAATGTTTCTTTATTACCTTTTATTTTATGTCAGATCTGCAGTGATGTTCCTCTTTTATTCTTGATACTGGTAATTTGTGTTTTCTTTTTTCTTGGTCAGTGAAGCCAGATTTTTATCAGTTTACTAATATTCAATAAAAATAGGTTTATGGTTTAGTTTTCTATTCTCCTGATTTTTGCTCTATTTCCTTTCTTCTGACTGTGAGATTTAATTTGCTCATATTTGTCTAGATGGAAGATGGAAGTTTAGATCATTGACTTCAAATCTTTTTTCTTCTGTAAGCGTTTAAGCTTGTTCTAATATAAACATTTTTATTATTTAATTCTCTTGGGATTGAAGAACATATTTGATATGATTTTAACCTTTTAAATTTATTAAGGTTTGATTTATGCATAGCATATTGTCTGTCTTCAAAATAATTCTGTCTTCAGGATTTGATTATTGCATATGGGGTGCAGATATTGAATATAGTGGTGTATAAGTGTTAATTACATTGAATTGAGTGTCAGAGCTGTTCACACTTTTATATATACTAATTTTCTGTCTAGTTGTTCTATCAGTTCCTGAGAGAAGGTTGACATTTCCAAATATGATTGCATATTTGTTTGTCTTACCTTTAGTTCTATCCATCTTTATGTATTGATATTTAGGGGTTCTAGTTTTTAGGTATCTGCAGGTATTATTTTGTTGTCTTGAGGAAATGGCTCCTTTATTGTGATGGAATGTCCCTTTCTATTTGCAGGAATACTCTTTGTCTAATATTATTCTATTTTGTCTAATATTATTACAGTTGAGTTCTGTTTTGTCTGATATTATAGTTGCTCTTGCTTTTTTATGATCAGCATTTGTATGACATATCTTTATCTCCTCTTTTCCTCATTTATGATTAGCATTTGCATGACATAGCTCTATTACCTCTTTTGCATTTATCTGTGTATTTATTAAATGTACATCTCTTGGTCTTGTAGAAATCATATAACTTGAGTCATGCTTATTTTTTCAGTCTGACAATTTCTGTCATTTAATTGTGATGTTTAGGACATTTACATTTAATGTAGTTACTGAGCTGGTTGGGGTTTACTGTCTTATTTTTCTTTTTTTAATTAATTTTTAAAATATAAATTTATTTATTTTAATTGGAGGCTAATTACTTTACAATATTGTATTGGTTTTGCCACACATCAAGATGAATCCTCCACGGGTGTACACATGTTCCCCATCCTGAACCCCTCTCCCACCTCCCTCCCCATACCATCCCTCTGGGTCATCCCAGTGCATCAGCGCCAAGCATCCTGTATCATGCATCGAACCTGGTCTGGCGATTTGTTTCATATATGATATTATACATGTTTCAATGCCATTCTCCCAAATCATCCCACCCTTGTCCTCTCCCACAGAGTCCAAAAGACTGTTCTGTACATCTGTGTCTCTTTTGCTGTCTCGCATACAGGGTTATCGTTACCATCTTTCTAAATTCTATATACATGCGTTAGTATACTGTATTGGTGTTTTTTTTTCTGGCTTACTTCACTCTGTATAATGGGCTCCAGTTTCATCCACCTCATTAGAACTGATTCAAATGTATTCTTTTCAATGGCTGAGTAATACTCCATTGTGTATATGTATCACAGCTTTCTTATCCTTTCGTCTGCTGATGGACATCTAGGTTGCTTCCATGTCCTGGCTATTATAAACCATGCTGCGATGAACATTGGGGTACACATGTCTCTTTCACTTCTGGTTTCCTTGGTGTGTATGCCCAACAGTGGGATTGCTGGGTCATATGGCAGTTCTATTTACAGTTTTTTAAGGAATCTCCACACTGTTCTCCATAGTGGCTGTACTAGTTTGCATTCCCACCAACAGTGTAAGAGGGTTCCCTTTTCTCAGCACCCTCTCCAGCATTTATTATTTGTAGACTTTTGGATCGCAGCCATTCTGGCTGGCATGAGATGGTACCTCATTGTGGTTTTGATTTGCATTTCTCTGATAATGAGTCATGGTGAGCATCTTTTCATGTGTTAGCCATCTGTATGTCTTCTTTGGAGAAATGTCTGTTTAGTTCTTTGGCCCATTTTTTTGACTGGGTCATTTATTTTTCTGGAATTGAGCTGCAGGAGTTGCTTGTATATTTTTGAGATTAATTCTTTGTTAGTTTCTTCATTTGCTATTATTTTCTCCCATTCTGAAGGCTGTCTTTTCACCTTGCTTATAGTTTCCTTTGTTGTGCAGAAGCTTTTAAGTTTAATTAGGTCCCATTTGTTTAATTTTGCTTTTATTTCCAATATTCTGGGAGGTGGGTCATAGAGGATCCTGCTGTGATGTATGTCGGAGAGTGTTTTGCCTATGTTCTACTCCAGGAGTTGTAGAGTTTCTGGTCTTATGTTTAGATCTTTAATCCATTTTGAGTTTATTTTTGTGTATGGTGTTAGAAAGTGTTCTAGTTTCATTCTTTTACAAGTGGTTGACCAGTTTTCCCAGCACCACTTGTTAAAGAGATTGTCTTTTCTCCATTGTATATTCTTGCCTCCTTTGTCAAAGATAAGGTGGCCATAGGTGCATGCATTTATCTATGGGCTTTGTATTTTGTTCCATTGATCTATATTTCTGTCTTTGTGCCAGTACCACACTGTCTTGATGACTGTGGCTTTGTAGTAGAGCCTGAAGTCAGGCAGGTTGATTCCTCCAGTTCCATTCTTCTTTCTCAAGATTGCTTTGACTATTCAAGGTTTTTTGTATTTCCATACAAATTGTGAAATTTGTTCTAGCTCTGTGAAAAATACCGTTGGTAGCTTGATAGGGATTGCATTGAACCTATAGATTGCTTTGGGTAGTATACTCATTTTCACTATATTGATTCTTCCAATTCATGAACACGGTATATTTCTCCATCTGTTAGTGTCCTCTTTGATTTCTTTCACCAGTGTTTTATAGTTTTCTGTATATAGGTCTTTAGTTTCTTTAGGTAGATATATTCCTAAATATTTTATTCTTTTAATTGCAATGGCGAATGGAATTGTTTCCTTAATTTCTCTTTCTATTTTCTCATTATTAGTGTATAGGAATGCAAGGGATTTCTGTGTGTTGATTTCATATCCTGCCACTTTACTGTATTCATTGATTAGTTCTAATAATTTTCTAGTGGAGTCTTTAGGGTTTTCTATGTAGATGATCATGTCATCTGCAAACAGTGAGAGTTTTACTTCTTGTTTTCCAATTTGGATTCCTTTTATTTCTTTTTCTGCTCTGATTGCTGTGGCCAAAACTTCCACTTTCACTTCCAAAAGTGAATAGTAGTGGTGAGAGTGGGCACCCTTGTCTTGTTCCTGACTTTAGAGGAAATGCTTTCAATTTTTCACCATTGAGGATAATGTTTGCTGTGGGTTTGTCATGTATAGCTTTTATTATGTTGAGGTATGTTCCTTCTATTCCTGCTTTCTGGAGAGTTTTTATCATAAATGTATGTTGAATTTTGTCAAAGGCTTTCTCTGAATCTATTGAGATAATCATATGGCTTTTTTCAATTTGTTAATGTGGTGTATTACATTGATTTATTTGTGGATATTGAAGAATCCTTGCATCCCTGGGATAAACCCCACTTGGTCATGATATATGATCTTTTTAATGTGTTGTTGGATTCTGATTGCTAGTATTTTGTTAAGGATTTTTGCATCTATGTTCATCAGTGATATTGGCCTGTAGTTTTCTTTTTTTGTGGCATCTTTGTCAGGTTTTGTTATTAAGGTAATGGTGGCCTCATAGAATGAGTTTGGAAGTTTACCTTCCTCTGCAATTTTCTGGAAGAGTTTGAGTAGGAAAGGTGTTAGCTCTCCCCTAAATTTTTGGTAAAATTCAACTGTGAAGCCGTCTGGACCTGGGCTTTTGTTTGCTGGAAGATTTCTGATTATAGTTTCAATTTCCATGCTTGTGATGGGTCTGTTAAGATTTTCTATTTCTTCCTGGTTCAGTTTTGGAAAGTTGTACTTTTCTAAGAATTTGTCCATTTCTTCCATGTTGTCCATTTTATTGGCATATACTTGCTGATAGTAGTCTCTTATGATCCTTTATATTTCTGTGTTGTCTGTTGTGATCTCTCCATTTTCATTTCGAATTTAATTGATTTGATTTTTCTCCCTTTGTTTCTTGATGAGTCTGGCTAATGGTTTGTCAATTTTATTTATCCTCTCAAAGAACCAGCTTTTGTCTTTGTTGATTTTTGCTATGGTCTCTTTTGTTTCTTTTGCATTTATTTCTGCCCTAATTTTTAAGATTTCTTTCCTTCTACTAACCCTGGGGTTCTTCATTTCTTCCTTTTCTAGTTGCTTTAGGTGTAGCGTTAGGTTATTTATTTGACTTTTTTCTTGTTTCTTGAGGTATGCCTCTATTGCTATGAACCTTCCCCTTAGCACTGCTTTTACAGTGTCCCACAGGTTTTGGGTTGTGTTTTCATTTTCATTCATTTCTATGCATGTTTTGATTTCTTCTGTGATTTGTTGGTTATTCAGCAGCGTGTTGTTCAGCCTCCATATGTTGGAATTTTTAATAGTTTTTCTCCTGTAATTGAGATCTAATCTTACTGCATTGTGGTCAGAAAAGATGCTTGGAATGATTTCAATTTTTTTGAATTTACCAAGGCTAGATTTGTGGCCCAGGACGTGATCTATCCTGGAGAAGGTTCCATGTGCACTTGAGAAAAAGGTGAAATTCATTGTTTGGGATGAAATGTCCTATAGATATCAATTAGGTCTAACTGGTCTATTGTATCATTTAATGTTTATGTTTCCTTGTTAATTTTCTGTTTAGTTGATCTATCCATAGGTGTGAGTCGGGTATTAAAGTCTCCCACTATTATTGTGTTATTGTTAATTTCCCCTTTCATACTTGTTAGCATTTGTCTTACATATTGTGGTGTTCCTATGTTGGGTGCATGTATATTTATAATTGTTATATCTTCTTCTTGGATTGATCCTTTGATCATTATGTAGTGTTTTTCTTTGTCTCTTTTCACAGCCTTTGTTTTAAAGTCTATTTTATCTGATATGAGTATTGCTACTCCTGCTTTCTTTTGGTCCCATTTGCATGGAATATCTTTTTCCAGCCCTTCACTTTCAGTCTGTATGTGTCCCTTGTTTTGAGGTGGGTCTCTTGTAGACAACATATATAGGGGTCTTGTTTTTGTATTCATTCAGCCAATCTTTGTCTTTTGGTTGGGGCATTCAACCCATTTACGTTTAAGGTAATTATTGATAAGTATGGTCCCTTTGCCATTTACTTTATTGTTTTGGGTTCAAGTTTATACACCCTTTTTGTGTTTCCTGTCTAGAGAAGATCCTTTAGCATTTGTTGGAGAGCTGGTTTGGTGGTGCTGAATTCTCTCAGCTTTTGCTTGTCTATAAAGCTTTTGATTTCTCCTTCATATTTGAATGAGATCCTTGCTGGGTACTGTAATCTGGGCTATAGGTTATTTTCTTTCATCACTTTAAGTATATCCTGCCTTTCCCTCCTGGCCTGAAGAGTTTCTGTTGAAAGATCAGCTGTTATCCTTATGGGAATACCCTTGTGTGTTATTTGTTGTTTTTCCCTTGCTGCTTTTAATATTTGTTCTTTGTGTTTGATCTTTGTTAATTTGATTAATATGTGTCTTGGGGTGTTTCACCTTGGGTTTATCCTGTTTGGGACTCTCTGGGTTTCTTGGACTTGGGTGATTATTTCCTTCCCCGTTTCAGGGAAGTTTTCAACTATTATCTCCTCAAGTATTTTCTTATGGTCTTTCTTTTTGTCTTCTTCTTCTGGGACCCCTATGATTTGAATGTTGGGGCATTTAACATTGTCCCAGAGGTCTCTGAGATTGTCCTCATTCCTTTTAACTTGTTTTTCTTTTTCCTCACTGATTCATTTATTTCTACCATTGTGTCTTCTAATTCACTAATCCTATCTTCTGTCTCCATTATTCTACTATTTGTTCCCTCCAGAGTGTTTTTGATCTCATTTATTGCATTATTCATTATATATTGTGTCTTATTTTTCTATTTGTCCTATCTCTTCTCTGTTCCTTTTAGCATTTGTTCTGGGATTTACAATGTACATTTAAAAATTAATTATACAGTGTGTATCTGTTCCCTCCTACTCCTTTGTACTGTTTTCTAACTTTTTAAATAAATGTTAAACCTACAGTATATTATTAATTTTTTGTCATGTAACTAAGGAATTAAACAAGGATGGATCTCTCATTTTTTCTTCTATTTTCCACCTCTATTATTTTTAACTTTTTCTTTTTGTGAAAGTTTCCATTTGGTAGTGTTTCTCTTCAACTTGAAGACCTTATTTAATATTTCTTGTAATGCAGGTCTGTTGATCTGAAACCATTTTTGATTTTTGCCTTCATTTTTGTAAAATATCTTCTCTGGATATAGAATTCCAGGTTGATTGTTTTTTTTCTTTCAGCTCTTTAAAGAGGTCATTGCATTGTTTTGATGAGACGTTAACAGCCGTTTCTATTACTGTTTTCCTGTAGGTAATGTCTCTCTTTTCCAGCTGCTTCTGAGATTTTCTCTTTATCACTGATTTTAGAAATTTGACTATCATTGTTCCAGGAAGGGGGACCTCTTCCAGGGCCCAAAACTGGGCTCTTGTCGAACACTCGGAAATGAATCGTCCGAGGAGACACATGTGCTGACAAAGCGAGAGATTTTATTGGGAAAGGGCGCCCAGGTGGAGAGCAGGAGGGTAAGGGAACCCAGGAGAACAGCTCTGTCACATGGCTTGCAGTCTCGGGTGTTTTGGTGATGGAATTAGTTTCCGGGTTGTTTTTAGCCAGTCATTCTGACTCAGACTCCTTCCTGGTGGTGCACGCCTTGTTCAGCCAAGATGGATGCCAGAGAGAAGGATTCTGGGACGTGGTTGGACATGTGGTGTCTCATTTTGACCTTTACCAAACTCTTTGGTTGGTGGAGGCTTATTAGTTCCATGTTCCTTACCAGGACCTCCTGTGGTAAAACAACTCCATGCAAATAGTTACTATGGTGTCTGGCCAGGGTGGGTGGTTTCAGTCAGTGTGCTTCCTCTAACAATATGACTTGACTTCATTTTTCTACTTTATCTTCCTGTAGGTCCATTAAGCCTCTAAGATCAGTGGATTTGTAGATTTCATCACATTTACAATTTTATGGATGTTATTTAAAATTCAAATAAAGTTTTCTAACTCAGTCTCTTTCCCCTCTCCTGGCACTTATAGATTGGTTGTGATTATTCCACTGGTTACTGATATTCTATTAATTTTTTCAGTTTTCCCCTCTCTTTTTTAATTTGTGTAGTTTATTTTGTGAAGTTTTCAAGGTATCAGTTTAAACTTTTTTTTTTCCTCTACAGTGCTTAATGTGCTTTTAAGTCCATCCAATGAATTTTTCATTTCAGGTATTACCTTTTTCATTTCAGTAATTGGGCATTTTATAGTTTCCATCAGATTCTTTTTGATTCCCTATTTATTTGCTTTGTTTATACTTTTTTTTTGTATCCCAAAATATGTTTTAATAGCTATTTTGAAGTCCTTGTCTGCTTATTCCTCGATAAGTATCATTTCTGGGTATATTTCTATTGACAGGTTTCTTTTTTTTTTTCATGATATGGGTTATGCTTTCCTGCTTCACATACTTTGCAACTTTAGATTATATGCTCAACATTATGGGTGCTGTGTTATAGAGTGTCTGGTATTTGTTATCTTTTCTTAAGGGTATTGCATTTTGTTTTGGGAAGTTAATTTCTTTGTGGATTTGCTTAATTTTTTAAGACTTATCAGTGTTGTAGGATATGCTTTACAATAGCTTTTATTTTAGGGTTAGATCAGTTCTACTTTAAGATGAGGCCTGTCCAGGATCTCTTAGAAATGCTCAAAGTGTTCAGTGAAGTCTCTCCACTGTGGCTGCTGCTGCTGATGCTAAGTCGCTTCAGTTGTGTCCGACTCTGCGAGACCCCATAGACGGCAGTGCACCAGGCTCCGCCGTTCCTGGGGTTCTCCAGGCAAGAACACTGGAGTGGGTTGCCATTTCCTTCTCCATCCACTGTGGCTAGCTGGAACTTATTACCATTTCAGATCCTCCCTAAGATCTGCTAGTTGTTCTCCCTCTGAAAACTCATCCTCTCCAAGTGTGTACAAAGTTGTGTTTGGCCAGAAACCCAGGGATTCCTCTCTGCATACTTTGAGCGTTCCTTTTCTGCCTTACCCACTTTCGTCTGGAAGGTTGCCTTGCAGATTCTAGTCAGCTTGGTAGCTCCAAACTCTAACCTTCATCGCAGTTCAGTTAGACTTCCATGTCCTGTCTGAGGTCCCTCTTCATACACCTAGTGGAGAAAGTGCTTCCTGGCAGAGAGCGAGGGCGAGCCTGGGGCTCACCTCATCCGTTTCCCTTTCTCCCTGTCATCACATCTTGTCCTGCTTGTAATAAACCATCTGAAAATAGTTCTTTGCCATATTTTATTTTTATACTGGGAGGCCTAATCTGAAACTAGTTACTCTGGTTTTTTTTTTTCCGTTTTAATTACAAAAGCAGTACATAATTGTAGCAAATTCAAATAATGAAATCGAAAAGTAACAAGATTGTATTATCTTAATTTGCATTCTTCATAGAATGTGAACCCATTTTATTTATCTATTTCCCTATTTGTGGAAATTTACATGGTGTACTGTGGCTTATTTTTTTCTTTCTCTTCTTATCTTTGTCCCCTTCCCCTTGTAACAATGCTGGAAAAGACATCCTGTTTGTCCCTGGGTATAGTATTCAAAGTGTAGCTACTGCCATGTTTCCTTCCTGAAAGTTATACTTTATACAACCAGGTCAAAGGTATGAGTGAAGCCATTCTTTTTCCACTATCAGCACCATGAGTGAAAATGAAGTCGCTCAGTCGTCTCTGACTCTTTGCCACCCCATAGACTGTAGCCTACCAGACTTCTCAGTCCATGGGATTTTCCAGACAAGAGTACTGGAGTGGGTTGTCATTTCCTTCTCCAGGGGATCTTCCTGACCAAGGGATCGAACACAGGTCTCCCGCATTGTAGGCAGACACTTTACCCTCTGAGCCACCAGGGAAGCCTGAGCTAGTTAAGAGTACCTGATAAAAAAGTCCTATCCAGGTTGGAGACAGTCCCTTAAATTATGTCTTTTTCCAGTCCTGGTTGCAGGTCATGAGGCATCTGATCTTCATCCAAAGATAGATTACTGAGATAAGCTTCAGAAACAAACTTAGGGTGTTCTTTAAGAATTCAATTAAATTTTACATTAATATCACATAACAGCAAAGAACTATCCACGAAATGAGTCTTACTACCTCCATTGGTAGACCTCCATTAACAAACTGGGATTTAACATTTATTAAAGCATCTTTTTCTCCCTAAAATTACCCTCATTTTAATCAAATATAACCAAATTAAGTGCTTACAAATCAAATAATTATAAATTAAACAATAAATTCCAGGTTCATGTGAACTAGGAAATATTCAGTAATAAATACCTGATATTAATGTTTGTTTGTTGACCTATCTAATATAGAGATGTCTTAGAGTAATTAACAGTAAGTATAATATTTTTACTGTACCTAGGTTTAATATAAGTTAAATATTATACCTGTTACGAGTTTGTCAACAAGGACATTACCTCGAGTGAAGAAACTTCTAAAAAAAAATGTAAATGAGGTGAGCTTTTATATAAACTCTATTAAGAATAATTATTCTTTAGAAATATCTGTCTAAAATAGTCTCTCTAGATTGGCATAACTTAAATTTCTAAGGGTTGTGCCAAGTGTGCTAAGTGTTGGAAGTCTATTGAGTAGTTAGGTCATTTCCAAATAAAATAAGACTTTGAAACATTTACTACTAAACACTAATTTCCTTTTACAGAGAAACTAAAGAAATTTGGGACTATAAATGAAAAATGTTTGGTGCCATCCTAAAACGTTCCATGAAAGCAAGGGTTTTAGAAATTATCACTGGTATTTATGCTCACCAATCTATAAAATGCTAATATAAAAGTTCTTGGTTGCTAAAGGAAAGTAGGAAGTGTGTTTTCAGTAAAAAAAAAAAAAAGTATGAAAAAATACTAAAAAGAGTTATGCATGATCAGGATTTTCTAAAATTGGATTACAATTAGTTAGATAAATGGATTTTGTTAGAAATGACACAGCCATAAGAAAACTGGTTAGTCAACTAGGTCCAAGATGACAGAGCTGACTTTCACTAGACCTTGAGCCTTGGTATTTACACCTATTGTGACATATCAGCAAGCAATGATACACCCATCAACATTGACTAAATCTGACCAAATGTTCTAAACCCTTTTAATTGATCTTTTCGATAAAACTTCCTAAATAGAATTCTTTTGAAGTTCTTTTGACCTCTAGCTAACTTTGGGGTGCTTCAGAAGACCCCTGAAACATCCCAAAGGGAGATATTAAACTGTGTTTATTTTGTTGGTTAAATTACATGAAAAAGATTATCAAATGAGTAATAAATCCACTCATGTTATAATGTATGGTAAAATTACTAATACAGATATCCTAGAAATTATATGAAGTTCTTAACATTTTGATGTGTCCTGGTATTCTAATGAAAAACCTGATGACTTCACAAAAGTTAACAAAGGACTGAATGAACCAGCAAATATGTTTATAACTTTTATGGTTTCTATCTGAAAAATTACAGGTTTGAATCTTGTGTTTTCTGGGAGTAGGGGAAATCCTTCCTCTCAAACTAATTATGAAAATAATTTGGTAAAATTATATGTTATAAACAAAACAATTATATTTTCTCTCTGACTCCTCCAGAAATTTGAAACTCTTAGGTTTCCAGTAAGTTTATCACATGAGCTAGGAAGATTATCTCACTAACCGGTTCAAATCAGTACTATAAGGTACCCATTTTCTAAAATATCATCAGGTTAGCAGGGGGGAAAAAGCATCTCATTTCTAATTTGCATATCTTTATTTATTAAGTAAAACATGTGAAGTGGCTATTGTGTGTGTGTATATGTGAATAGTTAGATCATATCCTTTTGTCTATATTCCTCTTGGATTACTTGACTTTTCTTTATTGACTGTGTCCTTATTTGACTATTCTCTTATTATTTCTGTATTATAGTATGAATGTTATCCTTTGTCATTTGTTGCAGATATTTTTCCAAATCCATTTGCCTTTTACATTTGTTATGTCTTATTTTCACAGAGGTTTTTTTTTTTTTTGTGGGGGAGTGGTAGCCACTTTTGTCATTCTTTTTTTCCTTTATAGCTTCAAACTTTCTTATGCTTTAGAACTTCCTTGTTCTAGGACTATAGTTTTTCTCATATGTGCGAACATTTAGATAATTAACTCCTCTGCGTGTCTTCTAGTCCTGCTAGTTTGTTCTTGCTCACTGGTTCTTGATGTCAGAGTCAGAGAATGTTTGGGAGACTGTGTTCATTGAACCCTTGGTGATCGCCCCATGGTCACAGCCAGCCGTTGGACAGCATCACTGAGAATAAAGCCCAGGGTTCCTTATTTTCAGTTCTTCCCCTTTTCCATTTCTAATTTGGGTACATGAGCACTGGACTGCAGTGTGCTTCTTCAGCCCCGGGGTGCTGTTGTGTACCAGCAGAGTATGAGGCGCTGGTGATAAAGTTATGAACAGAATGGACACAGCATCTAACGTTGTGGAATTAATAGTTTAATGCACAAGGCAGACGGTGAGAAGTAGACATATAAACTGATTTGGGATAAGGGCTGTGAAAGACATGAAATCATTGGAATGGAGGAGAACAGTGGAGCCTTGAGGCTGCTGAGACAGGGCAGTTGGAGAACGCTGCCTGAGCAAGTGAGATTTACATGGCGATGTGAAAGATGGAAAGGAGCCCAGGACGGGTTCAGGGGAAGAGAGTTCCAGGCCAAGTGGATGGAAGCTCTGAGGTGGAGGCAAGCTCAGGAGCTGGTTCTGGATGAGAGCAGGTATAAACGGCTTCTCCAGGAATGGGGTAATTGTCAGATTTTTGAATACTTTCAGAAAACTCCATTGACACTGGCTTTGTAAAAATCTGTGCTGTTCATTCATCTCTAAAACCATACAGAATGCTGGCAAAATCTGGTGATACCATCTTCATTTTCATATTGTTAGGTGAAATTTTATCTTGTAGTGAAAACCTATCTTTATTTGGGTGAGAACACATGCTGAGTTTTCTGGAGCGGCTGGTTATAACTGGAAGTGATAGTAAAAACAAATTCCCTTCAGATGGGGCTTATTTCAGACAGATACAGAATATTGTACGTAAATCTGTTTATCTTCCTATAAAAATGAAATAAGAGGAAAGATCTGTTATCACAGGTAAAACAGAAATAATGGAAAATGTTGCGGTGTTTGTTTAGCACATTAATATTTTTCAGACATTAAATTGTCCTCTTGCTCGTGTTCCTATAACATCTGCGAGTATATGGGTCTCGGAGTCTTGTGTTGTTATCATTCTGTGTGTAAATTCACTTACAGGTTTCATAATTTTTTTTTAAAGCTATGTGAGGACAGAGAAGTGACTTTTTTTTTCAGTTTATTGTCATCTTAAAAATTGCTTTTCCAAAGTGTATGCAGTTCTTTGTTAGGCTTAAAATTCACTAGACCCTCCTGTATTCAAGGGCCTCTCTTGGATTTTTTAGTATGCTTTTCACCTTTTGAAAAATAGAATGAAGAAACTCAAGGAAGTCGTGTATATTTTTCCCATGAACAGAACATATTTTACGTATATTGTAGAGATAAGAGGGAGGTTTGAATTCTATAATATTCCTCTTTTAGGTGGAAGAAAGACTTCAGTTATATAATTCATGTTTAATTGTTAGTCCCTAAGGAATGGTAAACCCTTACCATTATTATAGATTTTTCTTGGGCTTTGCTCATTAGTGAAACATCTTGTTCCAGGTCCTGGGATGGCACTGTCGAGTAAGACCTTGTCTCAGAGACTTGTGGGGAAAACACTCATGTAAACACATCGTCTGATGCGATAAATGCTGAGGGACTTTTGTGGAGCATATTTGGGGGCACAGTTTTGATAAGTGTCAAAGAAGGAAGAGGTGACAGTTTGTTACCACAGATGGTTGTCACCAACAAGAAGCCTTTGAATAGCATTGGAGATGAACCTTCTAGGGAGAAACAGCAGTGTGTGTGAAGGTTACAGACTGGAGCCGCATGGTTTGTGCGCCGGTGGTTGTGCTGCTGGTGAGCTCCAAGGTGGATGATGGAGGAAGGGGTGGGAGGTGAATGGGAAAACCCTGAGGGGACCTTTGGTGAAGGGCCGTTCACATCTGTGAGGGAGTTTGGACTTGATTTTGTTGGAAATGGACAAGCACCAGGGATTTTAAAGGAGCAGAAGGATGGGCTCTGTTCACCTTTCTTTTTGACAAAGATAACTTGGGATACAGTTGAGGAAAGGTTAGAAGGGAAGAGCCTGAAGTTGGGGAGACCTGTAGGAGGCTGTTACGAGAGTCTAAGCCAGAGATGATGAGCCTGAATTGGGATATTAGCAGAGGAAGAGAGAAAAGGTGAAACATTTCAGAAGCACTTCCGAGGCAGTAATCCTCAGGCTAAATCCAGGCTCTGGCTGAGGGATTGTGAGCTCTAATGAAGCCAACACTGTTGGGGGAGCGGCAAGCTGAGATTCTGGCCTTTGTTTGTATCCTGACTCCTGGCGTCACCTGGAGTCTCCTAATTATTTGGAGTTTTTGTTGGTCAAGGCAAGGCACTGGTCCTTCCTGCTTCTTCAGTTCTGGGATTCTATGGGGAAATGGAAGCAAAGGAAACAGCAGAAACCTCAAACCAACCTAATGCAGTTCAGAGCTGCACTGCCCCTTTTTCTTTTGCAGCTGGTAGCCTTTCTATTATTGTACTGAAAAATTTGAAACAGAAGAAAAAATCAGGTGTTGGATTAGTAAGGTGTTGATTCTCCAAGTTTTATAATTGTGTGATGGAGAACAAACAGTTCTTGATTCCCTTGCCTAATATGTATTTTTTCTCTTTCTAATACTGTGTTGATATAATTTCCCTTTGTTTTTCTTCAGCATCTGTATTTGAAATAACATATTTAAAAGATAAAATACGTATCTAAAAGATTGGCAGTTGAAATTTTCTTTTATTTTTGCTTTTGGAGGAACTTAGCTCCCTGGATTGGAATCATTTTCTGCCCATATTCTATGCTCTTGATCTCTCTTAATTTCATAAGTATTTTGAGGGATATCATTCGTGGGCCTTTACCTGATGAGGACACGCTCAGCATTCAGTAGACCACTGGGTCAGTAGACTTCATTCTCAAGTAAGTGGGGCAAAGCTTGTCATGGTTTACTTTTGCCCCTCTTCCTTGAAGTGGCTTTTTGGGAGCTGTTCTTTTCTCCTGAATGGTTGTGTTAGAGACCTTTAGGAAATGATGTCATACTTGAATATTCTTCTTGCTGCAGAAACTGTATGTTAACTATCTTTATAATGTTAAAAGCACTTCCTTTTTCATTCTAGTTCCAAAAGACCCAAAACCACAGTGGAGGCGTGTGGCTTGGAGTTACGACTGCACCCTGCTGGCCTATGCTGAAAGCATGGGAACTGTGAGGGTGTTTGATCTCATGGGAAGTGAGCTCTTTGTTATTACTCCGGTATGTACATACCCATACCCAAAAAACTGCCTTTTATGTATAGGTACTTGAATGAATGAGTGAATGTGATGAAAGAGGAAATATACATCAGGATAATAAGCTGTGGAGTTAAGATCTTAGATCTAGTTAGAGAGCTGTTCATGAAATATGTCTTCTTTGTATTTTGAAATGCACTATGCAGACATCAGTTCAGTTCAGTCGCTCAGTTGTGTGTGATTCTTTGTAACCCCATGGATTGCAGTATGCCAGGCTTCCCTGTCCATCACCAACTCCCAGAGCTTACTCAAACTAATCTACCATTATTACAAGATGGTAGTAAGTAAGTACTAAATTAGAGGTGTTCAGTTCAGTTGCTCAGTCGTGTCCGACTCTTTGAGACCCCATGAATCGCAGCATGCCAGGCCTCCTTGTCCATCACCAGCTCCCGGAGTTCACTCAAACTCATGTCCATCGAGTCAGTGATGCCATCCAACCATCTCATCCTCTGTTGTCCCCTTCTCCTGCTGCCCCCAATCCCTCCCAGCATCAGAGTCTTTTCCAATGCGAAGAGTCAACTCTTCGCATGAGGTGGCCAAAGTATTGGAGTTTCAGCTTTAGCATCAGTCCTTCCAATGAACACCCAGGACTGATCTCCTTTAGAATGGATTGGTTGTAGAAAGTGGTAATAAAGTTCCAGTGAAGGAAAGAAGTCAATGGGCCATTGGAACAGAACAGAACCAGCCTGAGAGGAGTTAGAATTTGTTACCATAAAAAGGTAGAAATTGAGATGGAGGGTGAAGAAAAAAAAATTAATGGTGGTAGTAACTTACATTTGTGTAGTGCTTTGTGTTTCATTAAGGACTGATGTATATTCATGTGTAATTTTCACAACACCCTTTGAGTAGACTGGGTGCATAGTATCCTCATTTTACGGTTTAGAGAGCTTAAACTGTGAGGAAGTAAAATGACTTTTCCCCTGGTAATCCAGTTAATTAGTGTCTCTTAGGAATTCAGTGCTTTCTTTTTTTTTTTTTTTAAACTTTGTATCCTCCTTCCTCAAGTGAACAGGATACAGGGGCAGGAAGAACGGTGGTCCTAATTCTGGCTGCATTTTAGAATCACCTGTGAAGCTTTATAAAGAACGGAAAATGAAACAAAACAAATTATTGGATTTCCCAGGCTACACCTAGAGAAAGTCTGACTTAATTGATCTGAATGGGACCCTAAAGATAATGTTTCAGGTCTTTCAACCGATTCTAGTGAGCAGCTGGGAGTGAGAACCAAGGATATAGAAAATGGTTTTTGTTAAAAAATGAGTGGAAACACTTGAAAAAGTACACTGTACTCATGTTATAGAAGTTCTGGGGAACCAAGCAAAGAAGGTTGAATTATTATTTTCCAGAGTAGCACTGTTTGTGCTAAGTCACTTCAGTTGTGTCTGACTCTTTGTGACCCTATGGACTGTAGCCTGTCAGACTCTTCTGTCCATATGATTCTCTAGGCAAGAATACTGGAATGGTTTGCCATGCCCTCCTCCAGGGGATCTTCCCGACCCAGAGATTGAACCCACGTCTCTTACATCTCCTGCATTGACATCGGGTTCTTTACCACGAGTGCCACCTGGGAAGCCCTAACACTGTTCAATAGAAATTTAATCTGAGCTGTAAATGTGATCACATGTAATGTAAAATTTTTTAGTAACATTAAGTTCAACAGGTGAAATTAATTTTATTTAACATATCCAAAATGATTGCATGTTGAAATGACTGTAAAAATTATCAGTGGAATATTTCACATTATTTCTTTGGTACTAAGTCTTTGAAATTTGGTGTGTCTTTTTATGTTTTTAGCTTGTCTCTCTTTGTATCTATCAGATGTTCCATAGCCACATGTGGCTACACTGTTGATATTTTATTGAGTGGTTTTAGACAGTGAGGGTCCACTCAGGGTGGTGAATGTGATTCCTGAGGTGCACAAGCCTCCAGATCTTTAGCAAATATAGCCTGATATTTAGCTGATGGAAAAAGGCTGGCATTGAGTGACTGTTTTAAGAGTCCTTCCCTTTAAATTGCTGATTAGACAAATGGAAATAACTGGAGACTGCTTTCTTCTTCTGTCTTTCTTTTTAATGTAACACTGGTTACGACTGGCAGTGGAAATTAACATTTGAGAGCTTATATCTGAATTCCGTATCTTAAAATTCTTTGAGGCTGAATGATAGGATTAGTTTTTTTTTTTTCTTTTTTATTTGTCTCCCCTTATTTTTCAACGGAAATATAGTCAAAACAGAAATTCAGTTACTACGTGAACATCTCACCCAAAGAGGATGCTGTGGTTGGGAGGGCTGGTCTAGACTTGGATGTGTAGTTCTGGGCACTTTGGCTTAGGTGATTCTTCATATACAATCAGTTCTGGGGCTATCTTAAGGTATGCCTTGCAAGGCCAGTGTCTTGAATAGCCTTCCATTATACATGTGGTAACCTATATCTAGTATTTTTTAGTGACTTAATTTCTCTCTTCCATAGGCATCTAGTTTAGCAGGCGATTTGAGCTATGCCATTGCTGGGCTGATATTTTTAGAATATAAAGCAAGTGCACAATGGTCTGCAGAACTCTTGGTCATCAATTACCGAGGAGAACTTAGAAGCTACCTTGTAAGGTAAAAATACACTTTATTTGAGATGCCCTGTTTGAAATAATGTTTACTTCCTTGCTTTAGTGTTAGATTTTGGTGCTTTTTTTTTTTTCTTTCAGCATTTTATTATGAAAAATTGCAAATATAAAAGAAAGGTTGATTTACTATATAGCACAGGGAGCCTGTAGTCAGTGTCTTGTAACAACCTATGATGGAAAATAATCTGAAAAATAATATATGTGTATTACTGAACTACTTCACTGTGTACCTGAAACATTGTAAGTCAACTATACTTCAATAAAATATGTATGTTAAGGAAAAAAGGGGAGATAAATTCATTCACACTTAAGAGAAATGCTTTGTTAAATAAACCTGTATATAATTTTAAAAAGGTTGAAAGAATTTTGTAGTAAGCTCTCATATACCTCCACTTAAATTCTGCTTAGCATTTTGCTGTATCTACTGTGTCATATTTCTATCTAGTTCTCTGGCCATTAATCAGTCCTATTTTTCATGTATTTCAGAGTCAGTACTTATTATTTTAGTATAGTGATAGTGAAGTTGCTCAGTCGTGTCTGACTCTTTGTGAACGCGTAGACAGTAGCCTACCAGGCTCCTCCGTCCGTGGGATTTTCCAGGCAAGAATACTGGAGTGGGTTGCCATGCATATTTTAGTATGCATATGATTAATTAAAGTTCAGAATGTACTTAACGGTTTTCTTTCGATTGAGAAAATTTGCATGCAATGAAATGCGCAGATCTGAACTGTACCAGCCAGTGAATTACGACAAATGCATACACTTGTGCAATTCAAAGCCCTGTCCAGATACAGACACTACCATCAAGCAAGAAAGTTCCCTCATGCCTCTTCTTTTTGTCCATACCCACCCTCAGAGGAACTGCTATTTATAATTTTTCTTCATCATAGATTAGTTTTGCCTGTCCTAGTGATTTACACTAACAGACTCATAGAGTATGTACTCTTTTTGTTTAGGTCTCTTTCATTCAGCGTATCTTGAGACTCGTCCTTATTTGTATACGCATCAGTAGTTTATTCTTTTTATGGCTGCTTAGTACTTCATTGTATGACTATCTAGTCTTAGTTAGGGTTGTTATAACAAAATACCATAACTGGGTGGCTTAGCAATAACAGAAATCTATTTCTGACAGTTCTGGAGGCTGGAAGTCTGAGATCAGGGTTCCAGCCTGGTCAGGTTCTGGTGAGAGCTCTTTGTTGGGTGCAGACTGCCCACTTCTCCTTATATCCACACATGATAGAGAGACAGCTAGTTAGCTCTCTAACCTCTTCTTATAAAGACACTAAACCCATTTTGACCTAATAGTTCCCAAAGATCCCATCTCCAGATATCATCACATTGATATTAGGGTCTTAAATGAATTTGAGGGGATACAAGCTTTCAATCTGTGGGGATCACAAATCCTCAGTCCATAGCACTCTTGATCTGTTTATCCCTTCTTCTATTGATGGAGCTCTCAGTTTCCAGTTTTATAAATAAAACAGCTGTGACCACTCTTGTGTAAGTCTTTATGGATAAATGCTTTCATTTCTCTTGGGTTAGTATCTTTGAGTGGAATTCCTGAGTCATAGGGTGGATATAGTTTGTTTTTTGTAAGAAATTGCCAGACTTTTTTCAGAGTGGGTATAGCATTCATAGTCCTACTAATAATTTTTCAAAGTTCTGGTGGTTTTACATCCTCAGCAATATTTAAGGATATAAATTTGGTGGTGTCTGTCTTTATAATTATAGACATTTTAATGGGTATTTAGTGGCATTTCATTGTGGTTTAATGGTATTTATTTCTTACTTACCTTCTTGAATTTAGTGTTGGAACACATCAGAGCTATCAGGAGAGCCACTGTTTCAGCTTCAGCAGTCATTATCCTCATGGAATCAACACAGCTATTTACCATCCCGGGCATAGGTAAGCAGCCGTTTGCTCTCATATTTAGTGGAGTATTAAAGTGGATGTAGAAGCCTTGGCGCAGTTTCAGAGGGAAGAAATTGTCCGTTCTGATTTTTATTTTGGCTTCATTTCCTCCTCTTGTGTATAGTTGCCTTAATGTCTGTGGTATTGTTGTAGTCCCCTTCTGAACATTCATGCTCATCTGTCTGGCACGCTGAGCTTCTTGGAGCCAGACTGGGCATTGGGAATATTCACTGAGGAATGTCTTTTCTCTTTGTTCTCTGAGTCTGTTCATATTTGTAAAATGAAGATAATATAGAACACGTTGCATTGTTGAGGCAGTTCAAAAGCAGTGCACATGAAATGCCTTGGCATAGAAGGACCTCAGTAGCTGTTCTTCCCTTCTTCTGTCCTTCTTTGCAAGTTGGGGCTGCACTGATTATTGCATAGTCAATTTCTGCCACTCCAGGCACAACTCCGAGATACTGTGGACTCAGTTCCAGACCTCTGCAATAAAAGGGATATTGTTGCAATAAAGGGAGTCACACACATTTTTGATTTCTTAGTGCCTATAAAAGTACATTTACATTATATTGTAATTTTAAGTGTGCAATAGCATTATGTTTAAAAAATGTGCATACCTTAATAGAAAAGTGCAAAACAGTTAACAGTAGTAACATCAAAGATCACTGATCTCAGATCATCATAATAAATGTATTAATAATGAAAAAGTTTGAAATATTGAGAGAATCACCAAAATGTGACACAGAGACATGCAGTAATTGCTGTTGGAAAACTGACACTTTAGACTTGCTCTTTGTGAGGCCGCCACAGAATTTCAGTTTGTAAAACAAAAAAGCAGTATATGTGAAGTGCAGTAAAGCAAAACAGAGTGAAACAAAGTTGACCTGTGTGTTTGATTCTTCTTGTGTGCCACTTATCCATGTATTTGCCAGCTACGCAGAGGGTCACCTAAAACTTTTGACATTTTCTGCTTCCCATGATTTCTCCCTTTGACTTTGTTATTTGTGAATGAAATTTACATATATTTTATAAATTAGTCAAGCTAACTTTTTGGTTCTCTAAAATGGAGGAATAAATATCAAATTGAGCCAGGCAAACCTTGCTTGAGTTCTGAATTTTGAGACTTACCCTCTTGGCAAGTACTTAAACTCTGATCCTCAAGTGTACTTAAGTATTTTAATTGAAAATGTATGAAAGTTTTCTTTCTGTTCAATCATAGGTCTGTCCTTCTGTTGGTTCAGAATGTTATGATTATGAAGTTTTTATACTAAAGTTTTTATACACACACACACCTGTACAGCTCCAATGATTTCCTGATTATACTTTCTTGATCCCGTCCCCTCCAGTCCCCTGTTGATAACCACTGTCCTAAGTTTTGCTTACATCTCTTGCTTTCTTTATAGTTTTACCACTTATTCATATTTAGTTATGAGTGTATTTGTTGCTGTTGTTCACTTGCTAAGTAGCGTCTGACTCTTTACAATCCCCTCGACTGCAGCGTGCCAGGCTTCTCTGTCCTTCAGTATCTCCCGGAGTTTGCTCAGATTTGTTTCCATTGAGTTGATGATGCCATTCAACCATCTCATCCTCTGTCACCGCCTTTTCCTCTTGCCCCCCCTCAATCTTTCCCAGCATCAGGGTCTTTTCCAGTGGGTTGGCTCTTGGCATTAGGTGGCCAAAGTTATTGGAGCTTCAGCATCAGTCATTCCAATGAATATTCAGGGTTGATTTCTTTTAGGATTGACTGGTTTGATCTCCTTAGTGTCCAAGGGACTCTCAAGAGTCTTCTCCATCACCACAGATTGAAAGCATCAATTCTTGGACACTTAGTCTCCTTTATGGTCCAACTCTCACATCATACGTGACTACTGGAAAAAGCATAGCTTTGACTATATGGACCTTTGTCAGCAAAGTGATGTCTCTGCTTTTTACTATGATGTCTAGGTTTGTCATATGAATATGTAAGTGGAGTCACATAGAACAGGGGTCCCCTACCCCAGGGGTGCAGATGGATCACACATCAGGAGGTCAGCAGCAGTCCTGCGAGCTGAACTTCATCTGTCACTCTGCCATAGCTCTCATTACCCCCTCAATCATCCCCCCAACTCTGGCTTTTGCTTTGTTTATTTCATGATGACTCCTGATTGTCTCTCTGTTGTTGTTTTTTTTTCAGGAAGGTAAGTGAGGTTCTCTTGGGATCATAGGTTTGAAATGATCATACACTCAATAGTTATCGCATGATAATAACTTGTCATAAGTGAGACTATATTCATTATTTCTTAAGGCTTTCACTTTGTGGCATAGGATGTAAGTAAGTAAAGGTATTTCTGGAGGAGTGGTCTCGAAATGAAAGTTTTGGAAAGGTGAATTATGAAACCACTGAAGGAGACCCTCTTCTTGGTTTTGCAGTCATATACAATTTGTGACAGCAGTCAACTTGGAGATGGATGGCTGCATTAAAGTTTCTGAATGAGAATTGTTATAAAGCAAGGAATATGTGTAAATGTCTTGTTGTGCATGACAAAAATATTGCTAGTTGTTTATATTTTCCATTATGTGATCTTTTTTTAAATGAAAGAACCTGAAATATTCATCACATTTTTTATTTATTTTTGGTTATTTTAGTAATGTGAGCCTGTGGTATTTTTCATCCACAAGGATTCTGTAAATGTGAAATAAATCAGCCAGACTGGAGTTAGGATAAATTGGTAATATACAAACTCAAGGTTTTATGCTGAGAGCACTATTGAAGGAGAGAAATTGAGGTGTAAGTTGGGTAATATGAAAGAAAAATTAGTTGAGAAGCTTTGGGATAAGCTTTGAGGATTTGCTGATTTTGACTGTTTTCTTTCTTGTCTTCTAACTCACAGCCTAAGAACGCATTTTATCCTGTCCAGACTATCTCGTATTCCACTTTTGCTCCCCTCCTACACTTACCCTGACACTTCCTCTGTTTTCTGTTCTCAGTGTTGCCTTTGTGTGTTAGATTTGGCTTCTATTGTACCCGGATTCCAGCTAGGAGGAATTTCGTACCTCTGCATTTTTAGAAGGGACTACATTAAACTTTAGTACAAGTGGGTTGTGCGCTTGGTGGTGATTAGGTTGTGGTGCCTGCCCTGTAGGAGTGTACAGTCTATTTTAGGAGTCACACATTCACAAATAAGGGCACCCACATAATATGAATAAGTTACAATACAGTAGTCTGCCCTATCCACAGGGTGTATGTCCCAAGACCATCAGGGCATGCCTGAAACTTCAAATAGTACTGAACCCTGCATATAGTGTTGTTTTTTTTTTTCTCCCACATACATATATACCTGTGGTAAAGTTTAACTTATAAATAAGGCACAGTAAGAGAATATTTGAACTGCCAGCATCATTACTCTTGTGTTTTGGGGCCATTATTAAGTAAAATGAGGCTTACGTGAATACAAGCATTGCAGTACCTCACCATCCATCTCTGATAACCTGGATGGCTACTGAGTGCCTGAAGGGTGGGGTGCACTGGCCAATGGCATGTCATCTCTTGGGGCAGGATGGAGCAGGATGGCACTGGAAGGCCCAGGATTTCGTTATACTACTCAGAGTGGCGTGCAGTTTAAAACTTGTGAACTGTTTATTTCTGGAATGTTCCATTTCATGTTTTTGGACTGCAGTTGACTCTGGGTAACTGAAGTTGCAAAAGGTGAAACTGGGTAGGTGGGACTCCTGTTTATATTTTTAAATGATAGCTTCTGCTTTCAACAGCTTTTTTTGTTGTTGTTGTTTTGAGGTTTTGATCCTAATTTTATTGTAAATTTCTACAAGCAAAATCTGACTTATTCAACTTTGAGCCTCCAACAGTTCTTTGATAACTGCTCAAAGATAATTAGTGTTGGAAGCTAACTTTTTCTAGGTCCTGAATTATATCTCAACAAACACAAAAGGTGGAAAACAAGCCTCTTTTCTTGGTCCTTTGTGAGAAGCCACTCATTCTCGGAATCCTTGATGATGCTTTGGTATTTTAAGTGTATAGTTCAGTGATTTTTAATAAATACGTAGGGTTGTGCAAGCTCTACACCAGTCAGTTCTAGAATATTTCCAGTGCTCCTAAAGATCTCTCATGCCCGTGAGATTCATGGAATGTAAATCACAACCTCAATAAAACTGTAATAAAGAGTGAATTAGAAAGAAAAAAGATCCTTTAAGCAGGTTTTCATTTGAACACTTTCTTTTTAAGTTTTAAAATTACTTTTAATTCACATATAGTAAGAAGGGTGTATGTTTTTTTAAAAAATTATTGAAGTATAGTTGATTGACAGTATTTTATTTCTTCTTTACTATAAAGTGATTCAGTTGCACACATATATATTCCTTTGCATATTCTTTTCCGTTCTGATTGCTCACAGGATATGGAATATAGTTTCCTGTGCTGTACAGGGGGACCTTGTTGTTTATCAGTCTCCTATATAATAGTTAAGCTCTACTGATCCCAAACTCCCATTCCTTCCGTCCCTTCCCATCCTCCTCCCCCTTGGCAACCGCAAGTCTGTTCTCTTATGTCTGTGAGTCTGTTTTTATAGATACATTGATTTGTATTGTATTGTAGATTGCACATGTAAGTTATATCATGTGATATTTGTCTTTTTCTTTCTGACTTTAATCTCTGGGTCCATCCATGTTGCTGCAGATGGCATGCATATGTTTTGATGACTGAGTAATACATGAGTTGTGTGTGTATGTGTGTGTGTGTGTGTATACACACCGCATCTTCTTATCCATTCATCTGTTGATGGACATTTAGGTTGTTCCCATATCTAGCCAAGTGATACTCTTGGCTATTATAAACAGCGCTACTATGAATACAATGATGCATGTATCTTTTTGAAGTATAGTTTCGTCTGGGTATATGCCCAGGAGTCGGACTGTGGGATCATAGGGCTACTCGAGTTTTCTGAGGAATCTCTATACTGTTTTCCCTAGTGGTTGAGCCAATTTACATTGCCACCAACTGAACACTTTTGTCTTTATGTTCAGAAAGATACCCAGGTTTATGTTAAGAAAGATACCTATGTTTCATATAGTCTATAGGGAAAAACCATGATTGATTAATAATGTTTCATGGTTGTGTTAAGGATTAATTCAAGCATTTGAGTGATTTTTTTTTTTCCCTTTTAGTCACCTGTGTTAAGCCAGATACAGATTCTACAAAAAAAGTGTGAGACAACATTTACAAGGAGTAATAAGCTAGGTTTTCAGCTTGCCTATGTATAGAGTACAGTTAGGTAGGAGTGAATTGGCTAAAGAGTAGTTGGGTGATTGCATTCTCCTAAATGTGCACTCATAGTATTTGCTACTATTCTGTGCAAGTCTCAGAAGATGGACGAGGAGATAGTCTTTAGAAATCTGTTAATTTTAGGGGATACTGAGGAACACCTTTAAGTAATGGCATACTGCAGTACTAAAGGGCTGTGTCTCCTGATTTGGTCATCTCTTGGTGGGCTTCTGATTTCCCCTAAACAGCACTCAGCATTTTATTTTTTATTATTATTATGTATTTAGTTATTATTTATAAGCATTATTTATTTTATTTTTTATAAAATTTATGTTTAATGGAAGGATAATTGCTTTGCAGTATTGCATTGGTTTCTACCAAACATCACCATGAATCAGCCATAGGTTCACCCACGTCCCCTCCCACTTGAATATTCCTCCCTCAGCGTTTTAAATGCAGGCGTCCTTCACACTCATTTACTTGAGATACCCCCTTTATCCCATACGTTGTACTTAGTGGGGGGATCAAAAATGTCTTGTGTGAACGAGCTCTCAGGAGACATAACAACCCAACTGGCACGGGAAAGAAAACAGGCCTGGGCACAGACTGGGAAGGGGTGTGGGTAGAGTACACAGAGGGGCCACCATCTCAGTACATCACCCTCGTCTAGGGAAAGGTCCCACAAATGTTTTAATTTTATCTTGTGGAAGAGATAGTGTTGAGAATACCCTACCTTAAAGGTTTACCCAAGAGCACTAGCACATTTTTCTTCTTTTATAAGCTGTAAGATCCATATAGACCTATGAGATGCTTTGGGGAGGTAATCAGTGAGCCTTTATATCCATTACATTGCTGTAAAATTGCCCGCCTTTCTTTCTGGTTCCTAAGGTCATATATATTCTGTGAGAATCAGGTCAGTGGTGTGTAAAAGATATACTATATTGACAGCTGGAGGAGCAGTTACGTATAAATTGCATTAGGAAATTTCTCATAAGCCCTAGCTAGATAAGATTTAATAATTTTATGAAGGATTGCTTCTAGAAAATGAATGAGTGCCGTAGTCCTGATCCTTGTTGATTATCTTCTACTGCAGCGAGAGAGTGTGTTTGGCCTTTGGTAATGTAGGGGCTATTGACATTTGAGAGATTAATGTGCAGCTTTGTAGCTGGCAAGTGTGAATGTCAGAAATTGAGTATCTTAACTTACATTAAGGAGTTTTTCATGTTGCCTTTCGAATGCTCATTCTTCCAGTGTGAGCAAATTCTTTTTTCCGTGAGTTCAGGTTGGTTTTTAGAAGAGAAACGAAGAGGTCCTGTTGTTAGTAGAGAAAGCTGCGTCGTTTTGGCAGAGAGGAAAGTCCTTAGATGTGAATTAAGGGACTTGCTGAGCTTCATGGACTAACTTTCCTTTTTTTCTTAAACGGATATATGTTTCTGGTGAGGCAGGGGAGTCTTGGCCACATCCTGTGATCTGTTTTTATCTAGAATATATTACAGATAGGGAGACATGCGTGACTCAGAAGCATCTTGGTTCTTAGCAGCCTTTAGCTGTCTTTTAAGTCAGTGACAGTGCTTTATTACTTTTACTTTTCTTTGGCCTACAATTGAAAAAAATTTATTTGGAAATCATTGTTAACTCATCCATCAGTCCTCTACATGGAGAGTCTTTGAGAGAAGAGGCTAGTTCTCATTATGTTATAGTTTTTTGCACTTAAGTGGGCCCTTGTAGGCCTTGATAAAGCTTTGAATTCCTACAGGTGATAAATAACAAGTCTGTGTCTCTCCTCTTTGAGTGTTTTGGTTGTAGTTTAACCTGATATATGATAACTTTGTATGTCAGTGAATTTCAGTAATCTTAAGCAGGGTATTTTGTACTGGGGTTATACTCCCTCCCACCCTGCCCCCGCACCTCCCCCCCCTGCCCCCCGACCCCTAACTTTAAGGACTACTTCCACAATCCTTCTGCAGAATTTATGGAAATAAAATTTTAAGAAGTGACTTGGGCCAGATTGAATTTCTTCTTATACTTGGAGTCATGCTGGCTATTGTGGATCTCTCTTGAAAGTAGAGAGATGAAAGAAGACGATTATCTTTGGTTCTTTTATAGGAATTAAGGAATGATGCTTAATTATGGTTTATATACAAAAAGAAAATTAAAAAAATACATTTGTGATGTGATAGAATGTGTACTGGATTCAGTTTAGTTGCTCACTTGTGTCTGACTCTTTGCGACCCCATGGACTGCAGCATGCCAGGCTTCCCTGTCCATCACCAACTCCCGGAGTTTACTCCTGAGGGTGAAGCTAACACCACAGACCACAGAGAAAAGAGACAGAAACTGGCTCGTTGATGACCACTCATTGTTGAATCACCCAACCCCGAAGTCAGCCCCACCTCTGAGCTTTTGAGTTATATAAGCCAGGAAATTTTCTGCTCACTTAAGCTAATTTAATTGGATTTTCACTTGTGTCTAAAAACATTCTAAAATTAACCTATATTTATATAGGAGTAATTATTATTCCCCATTATGTAGAGGAGAAAACTCGAATCATTTCCCCAAGGTTGAGCTTGATGGGAGCTCAGGAAGGTCTATCCATAAACCTGTCTCTCTATTCATCACCATGCTGCCACTCAAAGAACTTCACAATGTGTCTAAGATTCACCTGGATTTAATTCGATACGATGAGAGGCCGCAGTATTCAGTTCAGTTCAGTTCAGTCACTCAGTCATGTCCGACTCTTTGTGATCCCATGAACTGCAGCACGCCAGGCCTCCCTGTCCATCACCAACTCCTGGAGTCCACCCAAACCCATGTCTGTTGTGTCAGTGATGCCATCCAACCATCTCATCCTCTGTCCTGCCCTCCTCCTCCTCCTGCCCTCAATATTTCCCAGCATCAGGGTCTTTTCAAATGAGTCAGCTCTCCACATCAGGCGGCTAAGTATTGGAGTTTCAGCTTCAACATCAGTCCCTCCAACGAACACCCAGGACTGATCTCCTTTAGGATGGACTGGTTGGATCTCCTTGCAGTCCAAGGAACTCTCAAGAGTCTTCTCCAGCACCACAGTTCAAAAGCATCAATTCTTTGGTGCTCAGCTTGCTTTATAGTCCATCTCTCACATCCATATATGAATACTGGAAAAACCATAACTTTGACTAGATGGACCTTTGTTGGCAAAGTAATATCTCTGCTTTTTAATATGCTGTTTAGGTTGGTTACAGCTTTTCTTCCAAGGAGCAAGCGTCTTTTAATTTCATGGCTGCAGTCACCATCTGCAGTGATTTTGGAGCCCAAGAAAATAAAGTCTGTCACTGTTTGCCATTGTTTTCCCCATCTATTTGCCATGAAGTGATGGGACCAGATGCCATGATCTTAGTTTTCTGAATGTTGAGTTTTTAAGCCAACTTTTTCATTCTCCTCTTTCATTTTCATCAAGAGACTCTTCAATTACTCTTCACTTTCTGCCGTAAGTGTGATGTCATCTGCATATCTGAGGTTACTGATATTTCTTCTGGCAATCTTGATTCCAGCTTGTGCTTCATTCAGCCCAGCATTTCTCATGATGTACTCTGCATATAAGTTAAATAAGCAGGGTGATGATATACAGCCTCGATGTACTCCTTTCCCAACTTAGAACCAGTCCGTTGTTCCATGTCTGATTCTAACTGTTGCTTCTTGACCTGCATATAGGTTTCTGCATATAGGTTTCTCAGGAGGCAGGTAAGGTGGTCTGATATTCCCATGTCTTAAAGAATTTTCCACAGTTTCTTGTGATCCACACAGTCAAAGGCTTTGGCATAATCAATAAGCCAGCAGAAGTAGATGTTTTTCTGGAGCTCTCTTGCTTTTTCGATGATCCAATGGATGTTGGCAATTTGATCTCTGGTTCTTCTGCCTTTTCTAAATCCAGCTTGAACATCTGGAAGTTCATGGTTCATTTACTGTTGAAGCCTGGCTTGGAGAATTTTGAGCATTACTTAGCTGGCGTGTTAGATGAGTACAATTGTGTGGTAGTTTGAGCATTCTTTGGCTTTGCCCTTCTTTGGGATTGGAATGAAAAGTGACCTTTTCCAGTCCTATGGCCACTGCTGAGTTTTCCAAATTTGCTGGCATATTGAGTGCAGCGCTTACACAGCATCATCTTTGAGGATTTGAAATAGCTCAACTGGATTCCACCACCTCCACTAGCTTTGTTGGTAGTGATGCTGCCTAAGGCCCACTTGACTTTGCATTCCAGAATGTCTGGCTTTATGTGAGTGATCACACCATCTTGGTTATCTGGGTCATGAAGATCTTTTTTGTATAGTTCTTCTGTGTATTCTTGCCACGTCTTCTTAATATCATCTGCTTCTGTTAGGTCCATACCATTACTGTCCTTTATTGTACCCATCTTTGCATGAAATTTCTGTCCTTTATTGTACCCATCTTTGCATGAAATGTTCCCTTGGTATCTCTAATTTTCTTGAGATCTCTAGTTTTTCCCATTCTGTTGTTCTCTATTTGCATTGATCACTGAGGAAGGCTTTCTTATCTCTCTCCTTGCTATTCTTTGGAACTCTGCATTCAATTGGGTATATCTTTCCTTTTTCCTTTGCCTTTAGCTTCTCTTTTCTCAGCTATTTTGTAAGGCCTCCTCAAACAACCATTTTGCCTTTTTGCATTTCTTTTTCTTGGGGATGGTTTTGAATACTGCCTCCTGTAGAATGTCACGAACCTCTGTCCATAGTTCTTTAGGTATTCTGTCTGTCAGATCTAATCCCTTGAATCTATTTGTCACTTCCACTGTATAATCGTAAGAGATTTGATTTGGGTCATACCTGAATGGTCTAGTGGTTTCCCCTAGTTTCTTCAATTTAAGTCTGAATTTGGTAATAAGGAGTTCATGATCTGAGCCACAGGCAGCTCCCTGTCTTGTTTTTGCTAACTGTTTAGACTTCTCCATCTTTGGCTGCAAAGAATATAATTAATCTGATTTTGGAATTGACTATCTGGTGATGTCCATGTGTAGAGTCGTCTCTTGTGTTGTTGGAAGAGGGTGTTTGCTATGACCAGTGCGTTCTCTTGGCAAAACTGTTAGCATTTGCACTGATTCGTTTTGTACTCCAAGGCCAAATTTGCCTGTTACTCCAAGTATCTCTTGACTTCCTACTTTTGCATTTCAGTTCCCTCTGATGAAAAGGGTATCTTTTCATCATTCTGTACTGTACATGTACTGGATTAGGAGACAGGAAATACGTGCTACCTATTTGCTCTGTAACCTCAAGACAAGTCATTCTTTTTGGATGACATTTTCCCGGCACTGCACTGCACACAGACAGTAGATGGTGGTTTTTGCAAGCTGCTTAAGCACAGAGATGTTTAGTGTAGACTACTAAGATGGTGTTTAGCAGAGCAGATGTGTGACAGTGATTTTGATAGCAGACATTATTGAAAGACCCATAGTGAGGGATAGCGGGCAGGCAACAGTTAGTAGGGTTCAGTGGGGGTGGGGTAGTGTTTGAAGACAAGACTTATTTTCCTGAGAGAATTAAGTTTGAGCAATTAAAATAGGTGAGAATTTGATTTCAGGACCCGGACAGTTCTGAAATCAGGATTCAAAGTAGACATGGAATAGATCTGATAGAGGGATGCTGAACATGTTATATTGTGCCTTGGCAGTGAAGTTGCCTAAATGCATCCTGATGCTTAGGAGGGGGTTAGGTTTTTAGATTATTGACATCAACTGTGGATTGAGTGAAGGCATCTGGGGCAGGGACATCCAAGAATTCTAAGATGAACAGAATTGTCAATAATGAACTGGTAAGATTTTTGTAGTAAGGAATGAAAGTGAAGTGAAAGTGTTAGTTGCTCAGTTGTGTCTGACTCTCTGCGACCCCATGGACTGTAGCCTGCCAGGCTCCTCTGTCCATTTGGTTCTCCAGGCAAGAATACTGGAGCCGGTAGCCATTTCCTTCTCCAGGGGATCTCCCCGACCCAGGAATTGAACCCAAGTCTCCGGCATCGCAGTTGGAGTCTTTACCATCTAAGCCACCAGGGAAGCTTGGTAAAGAATAATCAAGATCAAATTAAAATGAATTAAATTGGCAACATTTCTGTGTCCTGAGAGAGGATTGTCTCATGTCTGTGAAGTAGCAGGTAACAGTTTTTGAGCCTTTATTTTGCCAGGCATGCTCTTAAGAACTTTCAATATGGTGACATGTAATTATTCTCTCCCACCCGCCCCTTCCTTGCTGGTCTATGCCACAAGCCTGTTGCTGATTGGACAGGGTACATACAAGAATTTCTCACTCTATTATTTCAAAATCATGTACTTGACTTTAAGGAGTTTTAAGCCACTAGATGGCAGATTGTTTCAACAATTACTAGACAGAAGCCCCTTCTTAATAAACCATTTATAATTCTTCTTGGAGTCAATTGTTAGGGTCACATTTAGCTCTCCCAGTGCATTAGAATCCCACCTGGTGTGGTACACGGGGGCACACGGTCCATTCCTCCCTCCCTCCCTTTCCTCGGAGGGGGCTATCTGCCCTCTCCTCACTGCCTCTTGCTCTGCCCTGGCCTCTGCTCATTTAATTCACTCCATGTGTTTTTTGGCTCCATCACTTATAGCTTATTTTTCTTGTCTGATACTGACATCCCTGCTGTGAGTTTTAGTTTCTTAGAATGTCAGAGCTGGCCAAGAGTTTCATCCATCATCTGGCTCAGACCGTTCATTTCTCAGGTGGGAGAACTGAAGCCGCGAGAGGTTAAGCCAAGGACGAGGACCCTGTGTCAGGTTTATCCTCCCGCCCCAGCAGTTCTGTGCGCAGAGAGCCATTTCCTGAACGAAACCGACATGGAAATGCTTTGAAGGATACAGACACAGTCTCTGTGTCTGAGTGGGTTAAGTTCGGTGATGGAGGTGTGATTTCAATAACGGTTACAGTTTAGAAAGTAGACGGTGATACGTGCTCAGGAAAACGAGCAGCATAAACCATCTCATATTGTTAAGGACTGCTTCTAAGTTTCTGCCCTGCTACCCCTGCTTGCCTTCTACAGGCTGGGAGCACTCACTCCCTTTGTGAGCATCCTCCCAGCACACTGTTTACAGACGCAGCTCCGTGCTCCTGTACCTCGTGTTCTCTTGGCTGAGGAGGCTCTTTATCTGATCTCTTTATCTGTCAGGAAATTGTTGAAGGGATAAACCTTTCTCTGGTGTTAACCCTGTGAAGCTTTCCTGGACCTCATCTCCCATGCAGTTAATTGGTCCTTCAGGCTTGTTTTTGTGTCTAACTCAGGGGTCCCCACAGGCGTGGTTCAGGTGGGCTCGTTCTTTCCCCTGGAGTGGACTGTGCTTGTCGTCATTCTTGTGAATGAGTATATGTCCCCAGCCATCTGAGAAAGGAAGGTGCCCGAGCCTCACCCCACGGTTGGTACTGATGCTTTGGGAGAGCTAAGCTCGCCACTGCAAATTAATCTGAGAATTAGAAGTGGTTTGTTAAAGTGAGCTCTTCATTTGTCTCACACATTCCTGATTGCTTAGCACATGGTTTGCGTTTATAATTTTGATGGCATGAAGGAAACTAATATTACAGTTACTTTGGTGCAAAGATATTTGAACCTAATACATCTGATTCCTTGACCCAAGATTTTCCTATTTTCCACAAAATTTTGAGGTAAAAGATTATTGGGAAAGTTAATTCCTGTCTCCTACTCTCTCGTTTTACTTAATGAGAAGGAGTTTTAACTCTTACACATTGTGTGCTTTAGTCTTCAGATTTAATATGTACTGTAGAAATTCTGTATTGCTTTTCATCTTTATAGAATAATTAAAAAATAAGGGCTTGCTTCAAAATGTGATTCTTAAGGTAAGTACTTCCACTGTATAATCATAAGGGATTTGATTTAGGTCATACCTGAATGGTCTAGTGGCTTTCCCTACTTTCTTAAATTTAAGTCTGAATTTGCCAATAAGGAGTTCATGATCTGGGCCACAGTCAGCTCCTGGTCTTGTTTTTGCTGACTATATAGAGCTTCTCCATCTTTGGCTGCAAAGAATATAATTAATCTGATTTCAGTGTTGACCATCTGGTGATGTCCATGTGTAGAGTCTTCTCTTGTGTTGTTGGAAGAGGGTGTTTGCTATGACCAGTGCATTCTCTTGGAAAAACTCTATTAGCCTTTGCCGTGCTTCATTCTGTACTCCAAGGCCAAATTTGCCTGTTACTCCAGGTGTTTCTTGACTTCCTACTTTTGCATTCCAGTCCCCTATAATGAAAAGGACATCTTTTTTGGGTGTCAGTTCTAAAAGGTCTTGTAGGTCTTCATAGAACCATTCAATTCAGCTTCTTCAGCATTACTGGTTGGGGCATAGGCTTGGATCACCGTGATATTGAATGGTTTGCCTTGGAAATGCGATCTCTCGTTTTTGAGATCGCATCCAAGTACTGCATTTTAGACTCTTTCTGTTGACCATGATGGCTACTCCATTTCTTCTAAGGGATTCCTGCCCGCAGTAGTAGATATAATGGTCATCGGAGTTAAATTCACGCATTCCAGTCCATTTTCGTTTGCTGATTCCTAGAATGTCGACGTTCACTCTTGCCATCTCCTGTTTGACCACTTCCAATTTGCCTTGATTCATGGACCTAACATTCCAGGTTCCTATGCAATATTGCTCTTTACAGCATCAGACCTTGCTTCTATCACTAGTCACGTCCACAACTGGGTGTTGTTTTTGCTTTGGCTCCATCCCTTCATTCTTTCTGGAGTTATTTCTCCATTGATCTCCTGTAGCATATTGGGCACCTACTGACCTGGGGAGTTCCTCTTTCAGTATCCTATCATTTTGCCTTTTCATACTGTTCATGGGGTTCTCAAGGCAAGAATACTGAAGTGGTTTGCCATTCCCTTCTCCAGTGGACCACATTCTGTCAGACCTCTCCACCATGATCCAGCCATCTTGGGTGGCCCCACATGGAATGGCTTAGTTTCATTGAGTTAGACAAGGCTGTGGTCCATGTGATCAGATTGGCTAGTTTTCTGTATTATGGTTTCAGTGTCTCTGCCCTCTGAGCCAGGCTTCAGCAATACATGAATCGTGAACTTCCAGATGTTCAAGCTGGTTTTAGAAAAGGCAGAGGAACCAGAGATCAAATTGCCAACATCCACTGGATCATCGAAAAAGCAAGAGAGTTCCAGAAAAACATCTTTTTTTGCTTTATTGACTATGCCAAAGCCTTTGACTGTGTGGATCACAATAAACTGTGGAAAATTCTGAAAGAGATGGGAATACCAGACCACCTGACCTGCCTCTTGAGAAATCTGTATGCAGGTCAGGAAGCAACAGTTAGAACTGGACATGGACCAACAGACTGGTTCCAAATAGGAAAAGGAGTACATCATGGCTGTATATAGTCACCCTGCTTATTTAACTTATATGCAGAGTACATCATGAGAAACACAGGGCTGGAAGAAGCACAAGCTGGAATCAAGATTGCCGGGAGAAATATCAATCACCTCAGATATGCAGATGACACCACCCTTATAGCAGAAAGTGAGGAGGAACTAAAAAGCCTCTTGATGAAAGTGAAAGAGGAGAGTGAAAAAGTTGGCTTACAGCTCAATATTCAGAAAACTAAGATTGTGGCATCTGGTCCCATCACTTCATGGGAAATAGATGGGAAACAGTGTCAGACTTTATTTTTTTGGGCTCCAAAATCACTGTAGATGATGATTGCAGCCATGAAATTAAGACTGTTACTCCTTGGAAGGAAAGTTACGACCAACCTAGATAGCATATTAAAAAGCAGAGATATTACTTTGTGAACAAAAGTCTATCTAGTCAAGGCTATGGTTTTTCCAGTGGTCATGTATGGATGTGAGAGTTGGACTGTGAAGAAATCTGAGCGCCAAAGAATTGATGCTTTTGAACTGTGGTGTTGGAGAAGACTCTTGCGAGTCCCTTGGACTAGAAGCAAATCCAACCAGTCCATCCTAAAGAAGACCAGTCCTGGGTGTTCATTGGAAGGACTGATGATGAGGCTGAAACTCCAGTACTGTGGCCACTTCATGTGAAGAGTTGACTCATTGGAAAAGACCCTGATACTGGGAGGGATTGGGGTAGCAGGAGGAGAAAGGGACGATAGAGGGTGAGATGGCTGGATGTCATCACTGACTCGATGCACGTGAATTTGGGTGAACTCCAGGAGTTGGTGATGGACAGGGAGGCCTGGCATGCTGGGATTCATGGGGTCGCAAAGAGACATGACTTAGTGACTGAATTGAACTGAACTGATTGTAAGTACTTAAGAACCTGATAATGTATATTTAAGGAGGTTGTGGTTGTCACTGCAGGTAAATATTCTGGGTGGAGGAAATTATTGTAACAAAAAATAATATTACTGATATAAATTATTTTCTACAGTGTTGTCTGTGGTCTTAATTTTTGCAAAAATCTAATGACTGTTTCAATAGTAAATCACAGGATGCTTAAGGTATAACTATTAATGTATAAATAGCTTCAGAATGCCACAAAGCAAATGATATGCTAATTTCATTTTCAGTATTTGACAAGACTTGTGGGTTGATGCTAAGTGTGAAAGCCAATTTACTGATTTTTTTTTTCTCTCCGGACTTCATTAATTGGAAGAAAGTTATGTACATAATTTGGAATCCTGTATCTTGACTTTTCTTTTAAGTTAGAAGCAGAGGAAAATACAGGGAATGTTTTAATGCACACCTGAGACCTACTATCCAGAGAAAATAATAGCAAATGAAGCAACTGACAAACAACTAATCTCAAAAATATACAAGCAACTCCTACAGCTCAACTCCAGAAAAATAAATGACCCAATCAAAAAATGGCCCAAAGAACTAAATAGACATTTCTCCAAAGAAGACATACAGATGGCTAACAAACACATGAAAAGATGCTCAACATCACTCATTATCAGAGAAATGCAAATCAAAACCACTATGAGGTACCATTTCACGCCAGTCAGAATGGCTGCGATCCAAAAGTCTACAAGCAGTAAATGCTGGAGAGGGTGTGGAGAAAAGGGAAATCTCTTACACTGTTGGTGGGAATGCAAACTAGTACAGCCACTATGGAGAACAGTGTGGAGATTCCTTAAAAAACTGGAAGTAGAACTGCCTTATGATCCAGCAATCCCACTGCTGGGCATACACACTGAGGAAACCAGAAGGGAAAGAGACACGTGTACCCCAGTGTTCATCACAGCACTGTTTATAATAGCCAGGACATGGCAGCAACCTAGATGTCCATCAGCAGATGAATGGATAAGAAAGCTGTGATACATATACACAATGGAGTATTACTCAGCCATTAAAAAGAATACATTTGAATCAGTTCTAATGAGATGGATGAAACTGGAACCTATTATACAGAGTGAAGTAAGCCAGAAAGAAAAACACCAATACAGTATACTAACGCATATATATGGAATTTAGAAAGATGGTAACAATAACCCTGTGTACGAGACAGCAAAAGAGACACTGATGTATAGATCAGTCTTATGGACTCTGTGGGAGAGGGAGAGGGTGGGGAGATTTGGGAGAATGACATTGAAACATGTATAATATCATGTATGAAACGAGTCACCAGTCCAGGTTCGATGCACGATACTGGATGCTTGGGACTGGTGCACTGGGATGACCCAGAGGAAGGGTATAGGGAGGGAGGAGGGAAGAGGGTTCAGGATGGGGAACACAGGTATACCAGTGGCGGATTCATTTCGATATTTGGCAAAACTAATACAATATTGTAAAGTTTAAAAATAAAATAAAAAATCATAAAAAAAAAACAGAATTAACAAATACTAAGATTGTGTTTTTTCCTAAAGGTGTGTGTGTATGTATGTGTATAGAAAGTGAAAGTGAAGGTCGCTCCGTTGTGTCCGATTCTTTGTGACCTCGTGGACTATGTATATAGTCCATGGAATTCTCAAGGCCAGAATACTGGAGTGGGTAGCCTTTCCGTTCTCCAGGGGATCTTCCCAACCCAGGGATCAAACCCAGGTCTCCCGCATTGCAGGTGAATTCTTCACCAGCTGAGCCACAAGGGAAGCCCATGTATGTGTATCAGTTCAGTTCATTTTAGTTCAGTCGCTCAGCCGTGTCCGACTCTTTGCGACCCCATGAATTGCAGCATGCCGGGCCTCCTTGTCCATCACCAACTCCCTGAGTTCACCCGAACTCACGTCCAATGTGTGTGTATAGATACAGCCAAATACATAAATGAGAGACAGTAGTGCAAACAGATTCCTACTTGTAGAGGCAACCTGCTCTCGTGGTTTTGGTGTGCAACCTTCCTTTATATATATATATATTTAACATGTTTGGCTGTATCTGTGTTAGTCATGGCATGTAGGATCTTCACTACATCATGTGGGATCTTTCTTTGTGGCACATGGACTCTCTAGTTGTGGCATGTGGCTCAGTATTTATGGTGCATGGGTTTAGTTGCTCGGCAGCATATGAGATCTTAGTTCCCTGACCAAGAATCGAACCTGTGTTCCTTGCATTGCAAGGCGGATTCTTTACCCACCGAACCACCAGGGAAATGTCTAGTATATAATTTTATGTTTGTTATTTTTATACTGTATATGTTTCCCTGAACAATTGACTGAATTTGCATTTATTCATCCCTTTTAAACATTTTAAATATTTCTGATTTTCTGCATTATTAACAGTGCTGTATGAGGTATTCTTTTACCAAGAGATAAATATGCCTGTGTGAGAATTTCTCCAGAGTTATCTTAGAACACAATTTGGAGAATTGTTGGGGGGGGCACACATTTTTTAGATATTGTCATATCCTCCAAAGACTCTGATGCTGGAAGGGATTGGGGGCAGGAGGATAAGGGGACGACGGAGGATGAGATGGCTGGATGGCATCACTGAATCGATGGACGTGAGTCTGAGTGAACTCTGGAAGTTGGTAATAGACAGGGAGGCCTGGCATGCTGTGATTCATGGGGTTGCAAAGAGTCAGACACAACTGAGCGACTGAACTGAACTGATACCCTCCAAAATGATTGCTACAGTCTTACTAGTAGTTTTATAAGAGTTACTGTGTCTCTATAAACATAGAGAGTGGCTGGTATAAATCTTTGTTGCTTTAATATGCATTCTTGGCTTTTGTATTTCTCTTTTTGTGACTTATTCTCTGTGCATTTTTCTTTGTGACTGGTTGTGGGAGATCTTTATGGATTCTGTCTGGTAAAACATATACTCTGTTAGTTTTATGTCTTATAAATAACTTTTCCTGGTGTGTGACTTGTCTGTGCACTTTCGGGAGGGAAATTTTAGGTTTTAATATGGTCAGATTTGAAGGAGAACATTTTGATGACAGCAGGGTGGGAAAGTGTTTGGTGGGTCAGGATGCACCGTGCACAGGCCATGCAGAGAAAGGTTATCAGTGTGAGTGGAGTTGATTCTTTTTACTTTATTTATTTTAGTTAAATTTTTTTTTATGGCCATGCTGCTCAGCGTGTGGGATTTTAGTTCCCCAGGCAAGATTGAGCCCATGCCCCTTGCAGGGAAACGGAGTCCTAACCTCTGGGCCACCAGGGAAGTCCATAGTAGGCTCTTTTTAGAACTCTACTCTCCCATGTGAATTTTGTTGAATATATTGTTTAGTTCCATTACATGTTTGTTCAGTTCCATAAGAAATTGTTTTTTTTTTTAAATTTATTTCTTTCAATTTATAGACTAAGAAGAATTGGCATTTTTAAGGTAGGGGGAGTTTGTCAAAGAACATGGTCAAAGTGCAAGTGTTAGTTGCTCAGTCGAATCTCTGTGATCCCGTGGACTGTAGCCCGCCAGGTTCCTCTGTCCATGGGATTTCCCAGGCAAAAATACTGGAGTGGGTTGTCATTCCTTTCTCCAGGGGATCTTCCTGACCCAGGAATTGAACTCAGGTTTCCCTCATTGTAGGCAGATTCTTTACCATCTGAGCTACCAGGGAAGCCCAGAGAACATGGCATCACTCTCTTTAATTGTAACTTTGTATCTTTCAGGGAACATTTTGAAATTTTCTTTCTGTTGTTGTCCTTTACCACATTCTGGCCTTAGTGTTGTCTGCTGCCCTCTCTATCAGTTTATGACTCCTCACCCCTGTTGCCAGGACCCCCATCCCCCACCTCACCTTCCCATATCTTACTGCTGAAATCTAGGAAGAATGAGGAAGGGTGTGGAGAGGAAAGGACTCTCTAGCATCATTTTCTCTGTGCTACTTCAGGAGAAAGTTGGAGCTTTAAATTTACTCACTCCGGCTACATTTATTGCATTTATGGTGCTGGGCCTCAGACTTCTCTCATTTCCATTGACTGTTTTCAGTTAAGTTACATGGTTTCACTTCATTTTGGTTAGTGCTGCCCAGGACACCTCTTCTAAAACTGTAATCATGATGAAGAAGGTTTATTTGCTACCTTAGGCATCACTACCAATCTACCTCCCCACCCCGTCCCCCGCTGCCCTTAATCACTAAAAGCTGAGCCCTCATCAGCACTGAGTCCTGTAAAACAGTGAAGTGATGGACCAAGTTAACATCTTGACTTGGGGTTGATACCCCTTGGCACATAGAACTGAAGATAAGTCTTCAGTAGATGTCACCTGGGTTATCATCTCCAGATATGGGTGTTACCTTTTGCAGCATTTAATTCTGTGCTCTTAGCTGTTCCTTATTTTCATGTGCCTTTAATTGGAGAGTGAGCTTTTTGAATGCAGGGAGCATACCTTGTTCATCCCTGTATGAACCGTGTATCAGGTAGCTGCTGATTACCCGCTTTGTGACTATGCTGATGAAATCGTCTCAGTCCCCCCTTCCTTTAAACACAAGCAAGCACACTTGTCTGCCTGCATGGGTGAACACACGCACGGTCTTAGAGCTGCAGCATCAGTGTCCCAAAGTTGCCATCCCATCTGGTGGGAACAATACACGATTAGTTCCATCATTCTGTCTCCTTTCCACTTACTCTTCAGTCTGGCATGAATGGCAGAAAGGCTGTTTGGAAGCAGTTATTGAATCTCTTTTATTTTTAATCAAGCTTATCTTATTGTAGCCAATTTGATTATGCGTGACTGTGTTTATCAGAATTCATAGGGAGGAAATGTCTTCTAGAATTAAGATCAGGAGATGCAGAATGAAACTGAAATCTCAGTTAGCTGTCCTTCTGTAGTCAGGTAACGTAAAGTTTTATACATATATTTTAAAATGTAAAAATGAGGTATGATATCTGTTACTTCCATGGCATAGTAGTGCAAACAGAATAATAATGCTTAACCTCTTGAAAAAAGTATTATATGGTGTGTGTATGTGCATATATATATATATATATATGGTCACTATTGCACACTGAGTAGAGAGAAATTATTATCATTATCAGGATCTGTTTTGCCCTGTCCTTTTAGAGGTTTGTTGAATTCTCAGATTGTGTTTTATTTTTGTTATAACAATAGGCTACTAATTTTTAAAGATATGTCTTTGTGAGAATTGCATGTTTCCTGTGTGAAAAAGTGCTGTGACTAGATTCAGAAATGTAAACATTCAGAGCTACCTGTTTTGCTTCTATTTTTTCAGAGAAATTTTTCCTAACAAATTGACTTAAAAATAGAAGTTCCGTATGGAAAATTTGTAGCATGATCATAGAAGACTATATGACTCCCTCGTGCCTGCTATTCAGGTTAACAATGGACTCGTGGCCAGCATCACATCATCTGTGGCCTCAGCCGAGCCTCCACCCCCCGAGCCTAGAGTATCATGAAGTCAATCCTGGACAGTGTAGTGTTTCGTCTGAATGTGCCAGTGTGTATTTCTCAATAATAAGGACTCTTAAAGACGTGAACATGAAACCGTTATCATTTATGAAGACATGGAAAAGGATGTGGCTTCTGTCTTCTGTTACTCCATCGCCTTATTGTTATTGGGGACAACAGTGTTTACCTTAAGACACCAGAAGTTTTATTTGCAAACCTTTTTCTTGTTTTTTGATGCATGATTACAATGTCTTATATAGTGCCCTGCCAGATTTACTGCACATGACTTAACTTTAAAAATCATGACTGTTGGGTTCCATTATTAATTGGCTTAGTTTGTGTGTAGTGGTCTTTTAACTTGTACTGCTTGTTAGACTGCTTTGCCTTGTTGGTGACTGGCCTTTAATTGCAATGAAGTATAGCAAATAGTAAAGTGAACAGGTGATAATGTGGGGCTAAGCTACTGAGCTGTCTTACTTCAGTATAGTTACTAGTGTATAGTTGTGTCCCATCCACAGCATTCCTGGCTGTCATTTTTTTTTTTTTTCTAGCATCTGTAACTGTGCCCTCATGACCTCCAGTGCACTGCTGTAGTTAATATATACATGTCTGTGAGGTGACATATCCATTTATGTTTATTAATTTATTGAGGTATAGTTGCTTTACAATGTTGTGTTGGTTTCTGCCGACTTTGAAGTGAATCAGATCTATGTATACATCTGTCCCTCCCTCGTGGGCCTCCCTCCCACCACCACCGTCCCGCCAGTCTAGGTCACCATAGAGCACAAGCTGACTGCCTGTGCCACACGCAGGTTCCTGTTGGCTATCTGTTGTACACTTGGTAGGGTAGTTATGTCAGGGATGTATCGGTTTATTTAAGTTTATTGGTGTTGATACAGCGTCTTAGATACTCAGTGACCAACCTGAAAACATTTCTTTTTACATTTCCAAGTTCTCATCTGGGTTTCAGATGTTCCAGTGTGTCAGTGAAGGTGAAATTACTAGTTGAGAATCCGTCTGGTCTATTGGTTGTTCCCCCTAAAATATTTACCTTCTAATTTTATTTCAGTTTTCCTTGTGGAAGTGAGCATTTCCGCTCGCTTTGTTTTGATGTTGTCCTGTTCATATTTGTAATTTATCACTTTATCTTTCTCTGTTTTAGACTTCTGCTGGTTGGCGGATGTGAAACTGCTGAAGTGGGCATATCCAAAGCTGCTAGCTGTGGACTGTCTGCCTGGAGAGTTCTTTCAGGATCACCGTATTATAAGCCCGTTACTCATGGTGGCGACAGGGTCACTGCAGTAAGTCTCATTTATGGTATTTCATTTTGTTCATTTGGACGTTATCTAAAGGTCTTAGATAAGCCCTTTGTAAGATATATGGAGAAAGAAGCAATCTGCCTTAAATGAGGAAAGTGACTTAATACAAGTGACATTTTAGGATTTCTATCAAATATCAAATTTATCTAAAGCGTGCTTTATTTAACTTGGTCTCATTTTTAATAAAAATGTTTGCAGATATGAAGAAAAAGGATTTAGCAGTATTGTTACTTGCATTTGCTTTTTTAGACCTTGACATTTATTAAGTCCTTTGATGCTCTGGCAGCAGTTCTGAGCACTCTCACAGATTGTAGCTCATTTAACTCTCAGTAACCCTTTGAGATAGGTATTGTTAGTAGCCCAAGTCTGTTGATGAGGAAGGTGAAATTTAGCTGGGTCAGCCAGCTAGCAAGTGGCAGAATGAGAGTGCAAAATCTGGCAGGAGTTCCCTGTTCAGGTTCTTAACTGCCTTGGTTCTTCCATTTTGTTACATATTGATCGGGACTGTTTATCCACCTGTTCATTTATTCACTCTATTATTGAGCTTCTGTTTTCTATCAGTCACTCCTTTCTGCTGTAGTTAATATAGGCTAGGCTCTGCTGTGATAATAAAAATTAGCCACATAAACAGACAAATGAAAAATCCTTACATTTTTGTCGCTTACCTCGTGAAAGCATATCCCTTATATGTGGCAAAGTCTGCTGTTGATACCAAGACCTGGAAAGCTTGTTCCAAGTGATGATTAAAGGATCCGTGGAGGCTGGCACTCTTGAGGGCCCACTGTCTCAGTTTAGGGCATTAGGTGGGGAAGCAGAGGAGTAAAAGGAGGGACTTCTTACTGTCTCACACCAGAGCTGACATCGCTTCCGCTCACAGTTCACTTCCTGTAACTCATCATGTAGCTCCTCATCATGTACCCTCAAAGGGTCTGGGAAGTAGTTTTCTGTGTCCAGAAAGGAGAGAAAAACTAGACGTTAGTGAATATTAATTGTTTCTACCATATTGACCCCTGGTGGCTCAGCTGGTAAAGAATCTGCCAGCAATGCGGGAGACCTGGATTCGACCCCTGGGTTGGGAAGATCCCCTGGAGGAGGGAACAGCTACCCACTCCAGTATTCTGGCCTGGAGAATCTCATGGACTGCATAGTCCTTGGGGTTGCAGAGTCAGACACGACTGAGCGACTTTGACTTTCACCATATTGGTCACTCTGATTTGTATTTGTTTTTTTGTATAAACTGTATGATCATAATTATGGACCCTGTGCATAGCATGTTGCCTGATACGTGGTGGGCATTCATATTTTTCTAGTGAGGGAAGAAACCAAGAGACTGAAGTGAAACATGACGTAAGTGATGCTTATTCCTATGAATGTACTCATTCCACTGTTTTTGTCTCAGAATGAGTGTATTTGTTCCATTATTTCTGTCTCAAAATAATGATTTAAAATCTAAAACAATGGTTAAATGTTTCAAGGTTGAAGAGGAGCCGATGAAGAAGTACTTTTGAAGAGAAATCTTTAGCAATCATAGTAGGCCTCCATTTTTTTGTTTGCTTGTTTAGTTTTTAGCTTATGCTGACACATGTGATGGTGAATTTAGCCCAACAAGGTAGTAATTTTTTTTTTTTTTTTATTATGTCAACTACTGGCTCAGAATGGCACCAGACTCGAAAGCTGTTTGTGTTTGTCGATCAGTTCATATAGAAGTGTGCCTTGTGCTTTTCCTTCCATTCACGATCATTCTGCTCACTCTAGCACCCATTTGTTCTCTCTGCAAGATCCAGTAAGGAGTTCAGTTTGGGTGTTTATTAGCCACATTTCATAGATCAGGAGCCCAAGGCCTGGGAGATGTAGGGCAGCAGGGATGGCACCAGGTCTCGTAGTTCCTGTTCAGCACTTTCCTCACACCCCGTGCGAAATTGCATACCTCTCATTGGCATCATCAAATTTATGCTGTGATGATTCTCCGATAATTTATTTAAAAAAAGAATGAGATAGCAGTTGGATGTCGTATTCCATATTTGTAATAATTTAGTCGTGTTCCTCCCTCTGATTTCACACTCGGCTTGTCGTTTTATATGTGAGATGTTTCATAGCAGATCCGGAAAAGAGTTTTAACAGTTTTATCTCTTGACTGTAAGTCTGCAGCGTATTTTTTTAAAATCTGTATTGAATTTGTTACAGTATTGCTTCTGTTGTACAATTTGGTTTTTGGCTGCAAGGCATGTGGGATCTTAGCCCCCTCAACCAGGGGATTAAACCCCATGCCTTGAAAGGTGAAATCCTAACCACTGGACTGCCAGGGAAGTCCCTGCAGCTTAGTTTTTTTTTTTTTTTTTAACTGACTGTGCCATGAGGCTTCCCGAATTTTAATTTCTAACCAGGGATTGAACCCAGACCACGGCAATGAAAGCACTGAGTTCTAACCACTGGACCACCAGGGGTGTCCCCGAAGCTTATTTTAAAATGGCTCAATCAAAAAATAATTTTTTAAAAAGTGTACATATGCATACAGAAAATGCAATCATGGTGAAATGTTAATTGGTGAACTCAGGTAAAAGGTATATTTGGTATTTCATTGTGTAGTCATTTCAGCTTTTCAGTAACTATAAAATTTGTCAAAATGTTAAAGTTTGAGGTGAAAAAAAGAAAGAATAGGTAAGTGTGGTGGATATAAGATGAGAAAAGTTGGCTGACTTTGAAGGGCTGTTTCAGTGGGGTGTCATCAAGTGTGTTTATGACAGAGTCTGGGACAGGGGAGACATGAAGAACTGTCTGGTACCACGAAGCCTTTTTTCACTGTAGCTTCTTTGAATTCTCTGTGCTTTCACTTTGCTCCTCCCTGAAGTATTGGAATCTGCTCTGCTATGTATGATCCTTCCTTCTCTGGCCTGAAGCTTCAATATTGGAGTCTCTTAAAAGAAAATTGCTTGTGCACTGACAGAAGAAGTGGGGGGAAATATTGAATTGCAAATTGAGGGCTCCGCTGTATGATAAACTTCTTGAAATGCTGCAAGTGTATTTTAATTACGTTAGTGCCTTTTAAATGTGTCCTGCAGCTAAACTCGCAATCATTCTGCGTAGCCTTCTCCTCCCTCAAAGTAATTTCAAGCTATAGGATTAGTTCCTCTTGTCAGGTGGCAGATATTGTTCGCATATAACCGCTTATTGTTTATTTAAGGCTGCTATTGTGTTGGGGTGGCTATTGACAGAAAAAGTGCTGCTGACACGTATATTCTCGTCTCTCAAGGCTGCTAGGTTGTAAAAGAGGCTATGCAAAATTCAATAGATGCCTTGACCAACGTTTCCAAATTAATGTCAGTGTCATCTGTGTGAGAGTTTAATTTATTCATTTGTTCAACATCGATTCACTGCTGCAGGTATCAGAACATCAAGGTAGCAGCCCTCAAGGGGTTTGTTTGCTGGACTGGATGATGCAGCTGTGTGCCCAGACGTGGGCAAGAAGCTGTAGCAGATACTGGGGGAGTCCAGTCACTGGGGAGGGGAGGGGGAGCCTGGGCTCAGGAGTCTGAAGGCTGGAGTTGGAATCCTAGCTCAGCACTACTGCTCGTGTCTTATGGCTCTTGTCTGGTTCAAATGAGATGATAAACAATAAAATGTTCTACAGTGTTCATTATTGTCTACTTGTATTTTTAAGGTGGAAATTTTGGAAAAGTGTATAAAAAAGGAACCAAATTATTTTTTTGTAGCTGATGCTGCTGCCTCTTTAGTATGGGATGTTGCTGTGGAAAGAATACAGGCTTTTTGACATCCTGTTTCTCTGAGAAAATAGAAGTAAAAAGAATATTTTCATAAAGAGCCTCCATCAACACTTGAGCTTTGTATTTTTTCTCTTGTTATTACAGATGAGCTGTGCTTGGACCAGCCAAGGCTAGCTGCTCTGTCTGTCCACTGGATCTCACACTCTTTCTTACTGAAGGATATTTTTCCAAATCATGAATCTTGCTGCCAGTTAGGTTTATCAGCAAGCAGTGTGCATTTACTTTTCCCATTGTAAAACTTTTTTAGTTTAGGGCACTTAGACCCTACTAAATCCTGCTGCCAGCCCATTTCTTTTTTTCATGAGTTTTCTATACTTGATCAGTTTCCTCTTTTTCTGTTCTCTCTTGAATTTACCTGGATGGGGCTTTACCTCCATGATGTCACTGAAATTGTGTTACTGGTATCAATACCCTCCAATATTTCACTGCTGCTGCTAAGTCGCTTCAGTCGTGTCTGACTCTGTGCGACCCCATAGACGGCAGCCCACCGGGCTCCCCCGTCCCTGGGATTCTCCAGGCAAGAACACTGGAGTGGGTTGCCATTTCCTTCTCCAATGAATGAAAGTGAAAAGTGGAAGTGAAGTCGCTCAGTCGTGTCTGACTCTTGGTGACCCCATGGACTGCAGCCTACCAGGCTCCTCCATCCATGGGATTTTCTAGGCAAGAGTACTGGAGTGGGCTGCCATTGCCTTTTGATTGGTATTCTTTAGTTCTAATTACTTAATACAAAAATTAGTTATTTGATTTTATTTTCCCCTTCCCCTCTCCTTTCTTCTCCTTTTCCTATTTATTTCTATTTTGTCAAAATACACAGTATTTATACGTTAGCTTCAGCCCTTGTCCTCATTTTTCTTTAGTCATAGGTGTTCATTTATATATTTTAAAATGCTCATTTCCACTTTGGAGTTTTCCTGGTTACCTCTTGGTTGGATGAAATTATCCTTTGCAGATGTTTTGAGAGGGGCTCATAGATGAAGAATTTCTTAGGTTCTTGTGTGTTTGGAATTGTTTTTCATAGCGTGGATATTTGAAGGCAAACTTCCGTGGATATAAGACCTTTGGTTTACTCGTTCTTTCACTGAACTTAATGAAATACTGCTCTATTGTTGGCTTTGCTTTGGGTGCGAAATTTGAAAAGTTGACGTGAGTCAGATTATCTTCCCTTTGTGTATTATTTGGCCATTTTGTTGGGAGGCTTTGAGGATTTCTGTATCTTTGCTTGGTAAAGAATCCACCTGCAATGTAGGAGACCCTGGTTTGATTCCTGGGTTGGGAAGATCCGCTGGAGGAGGGATAGGCTACCCACTCCAATATTCTTGGGCTTCCCTTGTAGCTCAACTGGTAAAGAATCTGCCTGCAGTGCAGGAGACCTGGGTTTGATCCCTGGGTTTGGAAGATCCCTGGAGAAGGGAAAGGCTTCCCACTCCAGTATTCTGGCCTGAATAAATATATTCCATGGACTGTGTAGTCCATGGGGTCACAAAGAATCAGACACGACTGAGCGACTTTCACTTTGAAATCTAATAGACTTCCTGGACTATTTCTTGGAGTTGATTTTTCTGGGTTAATTTTTCAGGTACCTGTTCATGCTTTCAATGTATAGATTAGATGTTTTCATTTCTGGAAGGTTTTCTTGGACCGTGACTTTAGGTGGTGGTTTTAGATAGACCTTAGACCCCTGTGCTGGCTTGTCTCATCTGTCCTTCTGCACCCTGCAGTTATTTTTTTCAGTCTGGTTTTGCTTATCACCAAGCTTGATGGTGGGCTTGGGTTGGGGTGGATGGAATGTGGGGGTTGGCAAGAGCAGTGCAGATGACACATTGGGAGTTTTCTCCTTCTGCCTACAATGATTTTTGAAGTTTGGGTTATCTTTTATCTTCTTCAAGTTTAGCTGAAATAAACTTCATCGGGATTTATTTTTCCCTTCTTGCATTTTATTGCTTTTGGAGGAAATGTGGAGCTAGACCACTAGTAATGTCTTTAGTTACTCAAAGGTTCTGGTAGGAACATTTTAACCTCATCTCAAGCATGCTCCCCTGTTTGCCTTTTTCTTTTAAAGTGAAGTTCATGTAACATAAAATTGACCATGAAGTATTTTAAAGTGTACAGTTTAGTGGCATTTAGTGCCTTCAGTATTGTGTAACCACCACTACTGTCTAGGTCCAGGGCATTTTCATCACCCCAAAGGGCAACGCCAGTTCCATTAAACAATCCCCTCTCCCCAGCTCCTGGCAATCACTGATCTGCTTTCTGTTTCCATGAATTTACCTATTCTGAAAATTTCATACAGAGTTATATAGTAGGAGATTTTATATATGACGTCTTTCATTTAGCAACATAGTTTTGATGTTCATCCAAATTGTGGAATGCATCAATACTTCATTGCTTTTTATGACTGAGTAACACTCTGTTGTATAGATATCCTCCTTTCTTTAGTTCGTGGACATTTGAGTTGTTTGTACATTTTGGCTATTATTAATAGTGTCACTATGAACATTTGTGGCAAGTATTTGAACACCTGTTTTCAGTTTTGGGGGGTATAAACGTAGGATGCAATTGCTGGGTCATATGACAGTTCTGCTTAACCTTTTGAACAACTGCCAGACTCTTCCACAGTGGCTGTGCTGTTTTATGTTCCCACCAGCAGTGTACTGGTGTTTCAAGTTCTCTGTACAACTTCAGTTATACTTATTTTCCATTTCTAAAATATTCTAGCTTTATCTCTTGCTTTTAAATCTAGAGACAAAAATAGTCTGTGTTATATTATTTCAAATACTTGTTTCTAAATGATTTTATTCTGGTATTTTCCAAGAATAGGATCAATTTCTTCATGAATGAAGTTTCTATTGGCAACCTGGGACAGTCTCATTTGAGAAGAGCTGCTCATTAGATTCTAATATGCATAGATTGTATTAGACTTATGTATATATTAAAAAAATTTGATTATGGCTTTATTTTGTAAGATTTGTCACTTGGTCAATTTTTTCCCAAACAAAAACAAAATCTCACCAAGATTTCTGATACTTACTGATTTTCTTAACTATTTCGTAAAATACTAGATATGCTGTAGTTTTCATTGCATAATGAAAGCACTTTATACAATGAGGAAGTGTTCCATTGATCTTTAATTGTATGATGTGTGTTTATTTTTTAGGTACCAAAGACACTGGGATTATTAAGGATGTTAAGTGGCAAGTTTTACAGTCGCCAGGGACAAGAACAGGTAATGCAGATTGGCTTAACTTAGAAAACATTTTCACCAAACTCTACTTAAGGACAAAGTTGAATGAACCTTGAACATGATAGATTTTCACCTGAATTTGCTCTTAATTATACACTATGTGGGTGTATGCATTAATAAGGATTCATGAAGCTGTTCACTGAAGATTTGTGTATTTTACTATGTATGTCATTCTTATCTCAATAAGGAAAATTAAAAGAAAATTTCAAGAATGAACCTAGTCCTCTTGGGTCTGGGAATATAGCCCAAAGAAGTCTCCTGGAAGCATTATATATCTTTGAATCTTCTTATTTTATCTTACTTGGGAGTTTTGTATCCTTGTCCATAACATATACTTTTTATTTGTTGATTTTAAAATATTCCTTCCCTTGCATTACAGTTTTCCAGTTAGCATTCTCTTTGGCCGTTTCATGGAGTTTGTCTTTATCTTGCAGATGAAGAACTATATGAAAGACTAAATGCCTTGGCCTCTGCCATGTACTTGATTCTTTCTAATGTACTGTGTTGCCTCTGTTGTTCTTTCTGTGACCATATTAGTTCATGAGAGCATTACTTTTTTGAGTCAGACTTCTAAACTACAGTGGGTTCAACTATCTACTGAACTCCTTGAGGGCAGGGATTTATGTTTGTTTTGTTCACTGCAGGTTCCCCAGAGTATAAAACAGTGCCTGGCGTGTATTATGTATTACTAAATATGTAATATGCAATAAATGTTGAGTGTTGGAAGAACAGTGCTTACAAATTCACCTTTTATTGAGCTGAGTTTTTTTTTTCTTTAAGCGTATGTAATAATTTAAAACATTTTGAATGCATGTGATAGAATTCAGTCCTTTGCTTTGAATACAGCTTGTCCGTGTGAAAGGTATAATAAAATTGGAAATCACTTGTTTTTGATTGCTCTGTATAGATGATAAACAACTGAAGAAAGTGAGACAATTTAGTCTACATACAAAGATCTGATATTTAACATTGAAAAAAGTCTCTTAGAATGGACAGTTGAAAAGTTTTATTGCAGTGTTTGAGAGAAGACAGTTCCTACTCCAAATATTGCTGGAAGTTGTAGAAGACTTTAATTAGTGTTTTTAATTAACACAAGATCAAATGGACATTTGAGCTAAGGATTTATTGTAAGTGAGAAGTAGAAGTTAAAATAATGTTCACATTATTTCAGTGGCATTTTGTTAGTATCACATTGCTACACAAGAGAATGAGTGAAGTAAGAGGAAAATACCTTTTAAAGAATTTTAGGGAGCAGTTTAAGATGGGAAGGGGTAAATAGGAAAATTGACAGTGAAGTTAATTAAAAGGGCCATAAATGAATTATTAATGTACGAAGACAGTTTACTGTGCAAAAATGTCCTTGTAAATCCTCTTGCGATGCTTCTACCCCTTGATAATCACTTACCGAGTAATTAGTTTGCTAGACCACCTTTGAAGTTAAAGCCTCATGGAGCAAACTGAAGCAGGTGGTAAGTGATAGTCACTGTTTTTCTTTTCCTCACCTTTATTGAGAGGTAATTGACACATGAAATTGTAAGATAGTTAAATTGATGATTTGATACAGGTACATATACATTGTGAGAAGATTTTCTGCCACTGACTTAATACATGTATCACCTCACATATTTACTTTTTGTGTCTCTGTTACACTTAAATCCTACCCTCAACAAATTTCAATTATACAATACAGTGTTATGACCTGTAGCTATCAGTGTTCTACATTAGGTCCTCAGACTTTATTCATCTTATAACTGAAAGATTATACAACTTTATCAACCTCTGCCTTTCCTCCAGTCCCCAGCCCCTGGTAGGCAAACACTATTCTGTTCACTGTATTTACGATTTTGACTTATGATTGTCTTTATAGATTCTGTGTATAAGTGATACAACAAGTATTTGCCTTTTTTTAATCTTGCTTATTTCACTTAGCAAAATGCAGTCCAGTCTCATTCATGTTCTTTTGCAAATGACAGGATTTCCTTCCTTTAAAGAAGATGAATAATATTCCATGTTGAAGAATAAAGATTAATATAATTAATTCTTTATATATTAATTTATATATAAAATAGGGATCTGCTTTCATTCTTTTGCATGTGGCTGTCCAGTTTTTCCAGTATCATATATTGATGAGACTATTTTCCCCATTGTGTATTCTCGGCTCCTTTGTTGTAAATTAATGGACCATGTATGCTTGAGTTTAATTCTAGCCTCTCTGTTCTATTCCATTGCCCTGTGTATCTGTTTTTATTCCAGCTTCATATGTGTTTAATTACTATTTTCAGTGTAATTTAAACCTGGATGTATGATGCCTCTGGTTCTTCTTTGTCAGGATTATTTTGACTCCTTGGGTATTTTGTGGTACCATACAAATTTCAGGATTATTTTTTTTATCTCTGTAAATAATGCCTTTGTAATTTTGACAGAGATTGCATTGAATCTATAGATCACTTTGGGTGGTATGGACATTTTAACAATAGTAATTTTTCCAGTCCATGAACATGGAATTTCTTTAATTTGTGCCTTCTTCAGGTTCTTTCATTAATGTTTTATGGCTTTCAGTGTATATGTCTCTCACTTTCTTGTTTAAATTTATTCCTAAATATTTTACTGTTTTTGGTATTAATGCAATTGTTTTCTTAATTTCTCTTACTGATAGTTTGCTCTTACTGTCTCTTGCAATTTTATAAATTTATTTATTCTAACAGGTTTTTGGTAGAGTCTTTTCTATATATAATATCATGTGATCTGCAAACCGAGCCAATTTTATTTCTTCCTTTCTGAATTGTATGCCTTTTAATTATTTTTCTTGCCTAATTGCTCTGGCTAGGGCTTTTTTTTTGTACCATGTTGGATAAAAGTGCCAAGTTACATATTAGTGACCAACATTCCAGCTGTTGATGATTAAAATGAAAATGACATTCATAGTTGAGGACTGTGAAAGAATTTCAAAGATATATTTTAACCAGAGTGAAAATTAGTTACATCTAAATTTTGTTACCTTTACAACAACTTAAATTTGATGGAGAAGAGAACAAGATTGTCATTCACATAAGCTGACAAATCTTAATACAATAGGCAGGGTTTGAATGTTTGAGGTTTACTTTTTTTGTGGTGTACAGTGGTGGAAAAGCCATTTCCTCCTATTTCCAGAGCACACACTCCTGAATTCTCTTCTTTGCCAACCAACAGACTTTCCAGTTTCTGAATACTGCAGACTCTGCTCAGGTTTCTGAGTACTGCATACTCTGCTCACAGAATTCAGCATGGATTTTCCGCTTTACATCTTGTGTTGCAGTTACTGACAGGATAATAAATTATTTTCTGGTCCAGAAGTACCCTGCATGCTGTAGACCCTCAGAAAACTTTCTACAAATAAAAAGCAGAGTTTATGCTTTAAAAGGAAATCACCGTGTTTTTAAAGTAATATAGGTGACTTATCTGTCTTTGGCAGGCTACAATTCAGTTCCTACTAATAAACATGTCTTCTTACTGTGCATGTTTATGGAAGTTAAACAGATAACTTGAGACTTGAAAGAAACAAACATTTAATGTGTATTTTATATGTATGGGTGTAATGCCTGAGATTTGCTTTAAAGTCCTCCAGGGGACAGAAGTCCCCAGTGGCATTGTGGTAATTGGGGAATGACACATGAGACAAACTTGAAATGTTGATGTTTGTTTAAGATGGTTGTTGGGCCCATGGGTATTTATTATACTGCAGTTTCAGCTTTTGTGTGTGTGAGTGCAAATTTCTGCAACAAAATGCTTATGAAAGGGAGTGGTACTTTTGCAGTGTGGGTGTCGTGGCATCAAAGGAAACTAAGGGCATCCAGAAAAAAAAGCCAGTGGGGACATTTCAGTGAATATATTTATTGCTTAAGTGTGCAGGAAGGATGGAAGGGCGGGAGGGACGAAAACAAAAGGATGTTTAACGTATTGGTTCATTATTTCCCTGCTTATAATGCTGCTGTTATTCACATTGTTTAGTGTACATTTTTTGGCTTAGTTTTTTTTTGTGTGTGTGTGTGTGTGTATGTGTATTTTTATAAACTTTCTACCTGTTTTCAAAGCACTTTTTAAAAATTAATTAATTTATTTTAATTGGAGGTTAATTACTTTACAGTATTGTAGTGGTTTTTGTCATACCTTGACATGAATCAGCCATGGGGGTACATGTGTTCCCCATCCTGAACCCCCCTCCCATCTCTCTCCCTCAAAGCACTTTTAGTGGAGTTGTTTAATGGAGTTCCTGCATGTTCAGCACCTGAGTAATTGTTCAGGTGCTGAAGCAATAAAGTATACTTGATCGTAATTTCTACTGAGGAGCATGCCTTCACTATTAGAAAGGCTGTGGCCTAGGTGAGGGCAGTGATCGTGGTCCCCTCAGGGCACGTGGAGCTGGAGGGGAGTCTTTGCATGTGGTTCAGGTCCTGCTGTTTATATGGAATGATGATCTTGGGCAAGTGTTGTCACACTTCAGGTCTTCAGTTTCTTCATCTGTAGACTCTGAAGAATGGGTAGAAAGTTCTTTTTATTAACACAGATCAGTGCTTCAGAGGCCCGTCTTGTGCAGAACCATGGAGCTAGTTGACATAGAGTTGTGAGAGGAAGATGCCAGGTCCTTCATCTACTTCTTGGGGCTTCCCTGGTGGCTCAGATGGTGAAGAGTCTGCATCCAGTTTGGGAGACCCAAGTTTGATCCCTGGATCAGGAGGAATCCCCTAGACAAGGAAATGGCAACCCATTCCAGTATTCTTGCCTGGAAAATCCCATCTGGCCTCAAAGAGTTGGACACGACTGAGCAACTTCACTTTCACTTTCATCTTCTACTCATTGTTCCATCTCCATCACAGAGGAAGAGATGTGGTATATGCAGGTTTTTGCTTGATGTGCTTTTGCTTGCGTTGCTTCTCCTTCTCAAGCATTTGTATTTTAATCTCTTACATTTCATTATGACAATCTGGAATAGATTTATATCCCATTAAAGTGATCTTGTCTGTTTACTCATCCAGCAGTATCCCTCACTTCCAGAAATTGTTCTCCTTGTTTTTGATGGCCAGTATGCCTAGTTGTTTTATACCCGAGCACTTAAATTCTGTCTGCAGAGGCCAGGTAGATAATAATGGTGAATCAAGTCTGTTGTAAATTCTGTTCTTTTTTGGTATAGTCATTGTTACTTTTCACTTCTGCAGCTTTCAGCCTTAATCTTGGGGCCATAATAGAAAATAATGGGGGTTTTGGCTGGCTGGAAAGCTCATGACCCTTCTAAGAGGATAACTACTACCTAATTCCAGCCGATTATGTCCTTTGGGCCCTGTGTTGCCAGCTTTTCTAAATGTGCAGGAGAAATATCGTTATGGGCTGCCGTTTTCTGGTCTGTTTTATTTTTTGTGGGGAGACTACCTTAGAGCCTGTTCTTAATAAATGGTTGAATGGGAAATAGGTCTTCAGTTAGTATTTCTTCAGTTCTTCCAGCTCTGTTGTAGTTGTTCGGTAGGTAACATCTCTGCTGAGGATGGTTTCTTTGTGGTACCTGAGCAACCCTGGTGTCCTCGTGGGAAAGGACTGAGAGTATGTGGCAGGTAGAACTGGGAAGGCTAGTCTTCCTCTGTGTAGCCCAGGTTTGGCCATGTAAGGTCAGTAGATTACCAAGTCTCTCTGTTTTGTGGCAACACTTAGATTCCTTAAATCGAATAATTTGCCAGCAGATATGAAAAATCTTACCCATCTAATGTATTTCTTAAATTAAGGCATGCATTTTCCTCTAGTCGATCTTTTATTCCCTTTGAACCCTTCTCCCCTCCATCTCTTCCTCTGCTTCTCATTCACAGCATGAATTTGTGGCTTGTCCATGGTGTAAAATATTCCAGGCATTGTGTTCATATAGAATCTTGTAAAAATTATGAAATTCAAGAAATGCATAATTTTGTCAACATCAACCCATAAGATACTGAGAACTCATAGTAATATATGTATGATATAAAGGAATGTTTTTATAATGCTCACTTATTTGGATTTTACGTTATATGTAAATCATAACACTATAAAGGAGATTGAAAAAACACCTTTGGGCAGAATTCTTGTTTTTTGTTTTCTGGAGCACCTTTATAATGTTATGAAGCTGTTCTAGTCCTTAATTATGCGAGATTGCTTACGACAAGGCAACCCTGAAGAATGATATTAATTTCTGGAAGTTATTTCTATTGGCTACAAGTCCCTTGCTCTGACATTATTGTAATATAATTGTTGTCTAGGACGGGATCTTCAAAATGAGCCTCTCTCCAGATGGGACCCTCCTTGCAGCCATTCATTTCTCAGGAAAGCTAAGCATCTGGGCCATCCCGTCTCTGAAGCAGCAGGGGGAGTGGACTCAACACGAGCAGGTGTGTCTCTCGATTGTCATTATTCCTAGAATGATTCTCGCGTGAGGGTGAGTACTGACCATACGGATTTCATTTTTGTGATATTTTATGTTTATTTAAAATGTGTCTCACAGCTATTATTTATTCTGATCATTCCTAAGCTTTCCTTTGTTTAAAATATTATCACAGTAGCAGGACAAATGAGGAACAGAGCAGCACTCCTTGCTGATACTGATCTGTAGAACGGGACACTGTATCCTGAGTGTCCTCTGTCCACTGAACTCTGCATGTCCCCTGCCTCCTCATTCCCCACATACAGAATGGAGATGTTAATTTTTCAGCAAAAGTTAGCTAATATCAAAGATTCAAAAGGTCATTTTCTTCAAAAGAGTTCCCCTTCTTTCCAGATCTTGTAGTTCCAGTAATCCTGGGCCTCCTTCAGGTTGAAGGGAGTTCTCTTTACTCCTAAGGTAGTTAGAGAAGATACAGAGAAAGATAGAACTGTTCAGCTTTTTAGTGTCTGGAAATGACAGGGATTGAGAGGTAAACAATTGAGTTGTTTAGGAACAGATAGAATCAACATCTATTGTAATCTAAATCAGCATGGGCAGGTGAGGTCTGCTCGTCTAATGCCATGTGTTGTGATAGAATGAAGATTTAAGAAAGATGCTTTCAGGTGCCTGCAGCTTATGTTATAAACGGTTTAATCCTCTGAGGATCATTTTGTATGTCAGCCCTGTGAGTGTTGATTCTCTTTCCCGCGTATCTGCATGCCCCTTTCCTGGAGGAATATCCGGCCATCAGCTTTGGTGATAGTTTTGTGATTCTGGATAGAAATCTATTCCCTGAAAGATATGAATAGATCCAGGTCTTTCTGTTAGCATTCTTTTGAATTTTATTTCATCAGAATGCACCATTGAAAGAATTCTTAATGAGCAAACAGCATTTTGTATTTCTCAGACTAGAGGAAAAGAGAAAGGGCCTCTACATTTTTGTACTCTTTCAGACTTTGTTTTTGCTGTTTTTTTCTCTTAGAAACAATTTTAGGAAGATTTTTTTCCCTCCCTAATTCCTCATTGTGTTGAATTTAACTTGATCTCCACATCTCAGCCACTCTCACTTACTGGATCTAAATTTGCTCTAAAATAGAAGAGATCTTCCTCAGTTTTCAACCTCAATAACCAAATACAGGGACATTCTTTCTGTCTCTTATGAAATGAGAGCTAAGTTGACTTATATCTTCTCTCTAGAAGTGAAGTGAATCAGCTCCTAAAACTTTGTTTAATATGTTCAGCTGGGCTTATCAGATAATTGATTCAGAAGGTACCATGTATTTTCATGGTTATCAATGTACAGTGATGAAATATTTACCTTTCATTATTGGAATAGACCCTGATGTTCTATTTTATGTGGGAAATTTTACATTTGGGCAAACTTTTTCTTTAAAGGTGAACCCTGATTATTAAAGTCATTTATAAAAGAAACATTGATCGAGTTCTGAAGCACACTTCATATTTCATCTTTTGAGTATCCTGGAATGTCATACATATTGAATAAGCACTATCTTAAAGAAATCCATTAGTATGCTCTTTTTTTTTTAATTCTGGATACTTTTTATGCTTGCAAAGATCAGTTGCATCTGTTGCAGTCTTTATTGGCACACATTTGAATTTTTAACTGGTTAGACATTTTAATCCTTATTTGCCAATCAATTTCATTATAATTTATTACACTTTAGCTCATGAATGTTATTCATTAACTTTTTATAATGATTCTCTTAAAAACACAAAAATTGTTTAAGAATCTTAACTCAGGAGTGAATAACTTTGAATATCTCAGTGGTTTGGAATAGGTCATCAGAAAAGTAATGTGAAAAAAAACGAAGGGACTTCAGAAATGGCCACAGGGATCCACGGGAGGGGTGAGTTCAGGTCAGGAATTCGCCTGTGGTGTTGTCTTAGGGAGAGTCTTTTGAACAGAAATACCCCGAGAGTTTAGAAGGCAGTTCGTCAGGAATTGCTGAAGCCCGGTGTTTGTGTCGTACCTCTGAGTATCCGCCTCACCCCTGTAGCTCTGATTAGTGCCCCTCATACAGCCTGTGGACAAGACGGTACGATGATACAGCGCCTCAAGCTAGTTGTACCTTTTATTATAATTTACACATTTTGGGGGCTTATGTATCAGTTTCTTTTTATTTGCTTCGTATAAATTACCTCCTTTGGATGCCTGAGTAAACTGGAAGAAAGAGGATTTAAGACTCACAAAACTGAAAACCACGGACCTTAGTTGCCATCACCAGGGACATTTTCAAGTAGTGGGGTCCTTTGCTGAGGGGTCCGTGGTTTAGTGATGTCCCTGAACCTGATCCTACCTTTGGAGCCTTTCTCACTGCTGCTCAGCACATCCTCATTCCAGAGTGCGGCCCCTCACAGGCTGGGGGCTGCCAGCGCCCCCCTTGACGGCTGCTGCTCAGCACCTGGAAAGACTCTAGCTGAACAGGACTGAATCTGCCCTCTGAGACCCCTGCCAATGCTAGCTTCACAATAAATTCTTGTCCAAAGTTGAGAACAGGGAGGGCATTTAACTGTATCCATTCTGAGGTTATGGTTGGAATACTGTAGAGGCTCCTCGTCTGGTCATTATGCTGTTTACACCTGCTCCTTGAACCCTCCTCTCCTGCTCCCTATTTTTGTCTAACCCTTTTCTGTTTTACTTTCTGAAACTTCATTCTATCAATAAACAAGTTGCTAGGAGGCTTCAGCATTTTTACAGAGCATTCTGAAATAAATGTATCAAGTTTACAGAACTCAGTAGGATTGAGGTGCAGGTATGTAATAGTCTTGTAGCTTTTATAAAATTAACTCTAATTATATATATTAAATAATAGCCTCTATTCACTGAGCACTTACTTTGCCTTAGGATTTTCAGCAAGTAGGCAGCAGACCTGAGGTTTGGTTTCATGCCCCTTTGGCTCTGATGTCCATGCTCTTTCCATGACCATGCGAGAAAATAAATATATTTTTAAAAGGTGAGAAAAACCCTATTGGTTAAGCTTTTTATCAGGCTTTATTTATTTGATCTTTAAAAGAAGAGAGACAAATTCTTTTTCTCAGTGCACTTAATACAGCTTTCTTCAGCCTTCTCAGATACATTGAACTCTAGAGCCGTTAATAGTTAGTGTGTACCAGATACCAGAATAAGTAACTGAGAAAGCCTCTCGCTGATAAACCCTTGACTTTACGATGGATATCTGCAATACTTCTGACGTGGTGACATGAGGTGAGGGTGTTAGCTGTTCAACAAAAGGAGTTTGAACAATCATACCGTGTTTGAGTCTTTCACCTGTATCCAGGGGATTAATCGCATTGGGTATTGGACATTTTAGATTTGGACTTGAATGTCTGGGGACAGTGACTAAAATCTAGTGTAGCAGTCAGATAACAGAGAACAAGCTAGTGGTTACCAGTAGAGAGAGGGAAGAGGGGAGCAGAAAGACATGGGTAGGGGATTAAGGGGTACACCCTGTTATGTATAAAATAAGCTGCAAGAATATATTGTACAGTATAGGAAATACAGCCAATATTTTATAATAACTATAAATGGAGTCTAACCCATAAAATTTTTGAATCACTGTGTTGTACACCTGTAACTTAATGTAATACTGTACATAAGCAATACTTAAGCAAAAAAAGTCAAATAGTGCAGTCGAGTAAATGTAATAAAACTTTAATGTAACCATGCTGTATAGAGTAGGTTGTCACTTATAATATTATCATAAAATAATAAAGTTCAAGTATTTGAATCTGTACTGAGTCCTAGAGTAGAAAATGTAATAAAGCACAGTCCCTTGCCCTTAAGACATTCATTGTCTTGCAAGGGAAATTATTAACATATTAAGAAAATAATGTGTTAGTATTTTGCTTCTGTTGGTGGTGTTGGCGGGGGGGATTGTTGGGAGTAAATGGTGTTTGTATAGTAAAGCTTGGCTGTCAACAGCAATTTTATTTCTTTTGTTTACTTCACAATCTTATTAATCAGAACATGCTTTTAGCTCATTTTAAGAGATGGGAATAGTGCTGAAGAAAGTTAATTTAGATTGCTAAATGTTAGAATCAATGTTCCACTTTGACTCAGGTCCTCTGACTTAATAGGTCAAGCCTGCCCCCCTGCCACCCCCCAGAGACTCTTCTTATAGCACTTACATGTAGAAATCCTGACTTTAAGTGGGAAAGTTGGGTGCTAGCTAAGATGTTAATGGGAAACAAGGAGAGACAACCCATGTGATTTCTATGAATGGCACCTGGAGCTGTGTGCTTCATCATGTAGAGATAACTGGGAACGTGAAAATACTAATGTACAAGACGTATAGTGGAACTTCCCTGGTGGCTCAGACAGTAAAGCATCTGCCTGCAATGTAGAAGACCCAGGTTCAGTCCCTGGGTTGGGAAGATCCCTCAGAGAAAGGAATGGCTACCCATTCCAGTATTCTTGCCTGGGGAGTTCTATGGACCGAAGAGCCTGGCAGGCTACAGTCCATGGGGTCGCAAAGAGTTGGCCATGACTGAGCGACTAATACTTTCACTCTTGGACTTTTTCATATTGTCACTTACCAAATACATGGTGTCATTTTGTATATTCATCCCTGGCTGAAAATATTGAAAAACGCTTAACTGAAAAACACTTCCAACAGCTGCTCTTTTTTCATTTGTCCTGCAATAGTTGAGTGACCTTGGGCCAGGTTAGGGCAGGCTTTGGATTTCTTTGCGGCTTCTCTGGGAAAGAAATGGACAGCCAATTAGTTTAAACTGGTGCATGTAAGGTATGGAGACTTAGTGTATATAGTATATGGGGACTTATACTAAAGCATAAGACTAGTATACTGTTCACCTACAGTGTACTAAAGTATATATACTTAAAAGTACTATATACTTATATATGTACTATATATACACTTATATATATGTTAGTTCAGTTCAGGCACTCAGTCATGTCCGACTCTTTGCGACCCCGTGGACTGCAGCACGCCGGGCTTCCCTGTCCATCACCAACTCCTGGAGCTTGCTCAAACTCATGTCCGACGAGTCGGCGATGCCTTCCAACCATCTCATCCTCTGTCGTCCCCTTCTCCTGCCTTCACTCTTTCCCAGCATCAGGGTCTTTTGCAGTGAGTCATTTCTTTGTATCAGGTGGCCAACGTATACTATAGTATATAAGACCTTATATACTAAATGGTGTATACGGTATATAGGGACTTAAGGCTTCACCTTCCAATACAGGGAGTGTGGATTCAGTTCTCTGGATGGGGAGCTAAGATCCCATATGCCTCACAGCCAAAAAACCAAAACGTAAAATAGAAGCAGTATTGTAACAAGTTCAGTGAAGACTTTAAAAATGGTCCACATCAAACAATCTTAAATATATAGAGAAAGTATGTGTGTGCTAAGTTGCTTCAGTCATGTTTGACTCTCACTCTTTGAGACTCCATGGACTGTAGCCCATGAGGCTCCTCTGCCCATGGGAGATTCTCCAGGCAAGAATACTAGAGGGGGTTACCATGCCCTCCTTCAGGGGATCTTCCTGACTCAGGGATTGAACCCGTGTCTCCTGTGTCTCTTGCATTGGCAGGCAGGTCCTTTACCTCTAGCGCCGCCTGGGAATCCCATGTAGTCAGCTTACAGCTTTACCTTGAATGTTGCCTGAGAAAAAAATTAATGTTTCTCTTGCCTGATATGGACTTAAAGTCTTTTACCAAATTGTGAATTCAGCTTGTCTGGGCCTTTATTCAAGCAATACTTTATTAGTTTTCATAATACTATGCTTTATTTGAATGAGTGTTTTCTCTGTAAAATCTAATGATTAAAGATAGTTTGGAAATGTCTATTCTGATTTACTTCTATCCAGTTTTCAGTTGATTAAATACTTTGGCTTTCATTGTCAATATGAAAATCCATCTGGCTAGATATCTATATTAAGTTTTGTTCATGTTTGGAATATATAGTAAAATTGCCAAAGTGATTTTCATTTCCAACATTTCCCATATGTTATGTTTATATATTGACGTCTCATTTTTGGGCCTTAATTTTTCTCTGAAGTTTTATTACTTATTTGTGCTTCCTTAGATGTGGTAGATATAAGACTTACCATTTCCATTTGATTTTATTTTCTCTTTGACACGTAGTAGGTGCTGGAGTAATTTTGTGAAGGGGATGAATCAGTGAAGGATAAGTGGGAAGATGATAGTTCTTGTGATTAATTGGGATCTTACCCACAGCTGTTTTCACAGCTTCACTAGACTGTCAGTTCTTTGAGAAGAGACACTGAACACACATTTCTTTCCTGAGATCTAACAGAGGGCTTGGCGTGTTAAATACTGATAAATGTTTATGGAATGAATAAGCATTTAAAGGTTACTTTCGTGCTATGATGACAGGGTCTTTGTTATGTTTAGCTTCAAGCCATTAAAAAAGAAGTCAACAAATAAAATCCTTAAATCTGAGAAGACAGATTTAAGCCTAATGCATTAGCCATAATAGCCTTTCTGTACGAAATCTATAACTGTGTTCTTGGGGCATCCTCCTAGGCTGTTTTGAGGCATATGGTAGCATGTCATACAGGGAAGAGTGATATGGAGGTTGCTTCTTAGAACATATCAACACAGTACTGGGAGTGAGTGCCAACTCTGTACTTTTGTAGAGGTCTTGGGAGCTTGGTGATCCTGTCCTCAAAACAACAGGCTCCAGAGTTTGTGTCAGATGCTGTAAAGCAGAGCCAGACCATGGTTCTCACAGATAAAGTCCTTGGGGTTCTCGGGTGGTAAGTTTGGGCCAGTTTGAATAGTACGAGGGGAGCAGTGGGAATGTCAGCTTAGAAAGTGGTGAGGGACAAGCCATCAGGATAATGGTCTGGCAGGTCACCTCTGCCTGAGGCAGTTAAGTTTGGGATTTTGTTTGCTCTTCTTTCTTAAATATACTGTACAGATAATTCTATCAAACTCCCACATATTGTAAAGTTGAATGCTTAGTTCAGACATTTAGACTGAATTGCTGTGTACTCCTAAGATAAAGATACAGTTAGATATATACCTCAAAGAATTTAAAACAGGTACTCAGACACAGTACATTTTCATACATGTTCACAGCAGCCACAAGCTGGAAATAAGCCAAATGTCTATTAATAGAAGGATGAACAAACAAATTGTGGTATATACATGTGATAGAATATTATGCAACCATATAAAAGGAAAGAATGTGAATTCTTAGGTCAATCTTGGGAACATTATTATAATCAAAAGAAGCCAGACACAAAAGGTTACCTATTGTTTGAACCCATTTATACAAAATATCCAGAATAGGTAAATCTGCAGAATCAGAGGGTAAAATTGTTGATGGCTGGGGAGAAGGGAAAAGCGAAGCAAAGGTGCAATGACTAAGCGGTTTTATTTTGAAATGATAAAAAGGTTTTGGAACTAGATGGAGGTGGCAAAACACTGTGAATGTACTAAATAGCACTAAATTATTTGTTTAAAAATGGTTAATTTTATGTTATGTTCGTATCAGCTCAATGAAAAAATGATCTCATTAATCCTCTTCTCCCCACAAACCCCCCAAACAAAAAGAATGCGTAGAATTAGAATAGGATGCCTGTTGTCTTGTACTTTGACCTTTTTTTTTTTTCCCTGAATAAGGCTAGTATTTCCCTACCTGTGTCCTCTGCATGCTGTGTTCTGTGACTGGAATGTGGTCCTCCGTCCATTTTCCACATCCAAGTCTTATCCAGCTAGAAATGTATACAGCAGCATCAGGCTTTCTTTGTTCCTCTTCACCTCCCTTTATCTTTCTCAATGTACGTGTGCGTGCTCAGTGGTGTCTGACTCTCTGCGAACTCCTGCCACCCGCCCTCCCCCCATGGACTGTAGTCCACCAGGCTCCTTTGTCCACGGAATTTTACAGGCAAGAATACCGAAGTGGGTTGTCATTTGCTTCTCTAGGGGATCTTCCCAACCCAGGGACTGAATGCGGGTCTTGCCTCTCCCACAGTGGCAGGTGGGTTCTTACCCTTGCACCGCCTGGGAAGCCCTCATCTTCCTGAAGCCTGTATCCAAAATCGTCTCTTCATCCTTTGAGGACCCCTAGCACTCTTATCTGTAGGTCTTTTTTGGGGCAGTTACCAAATTTGACCTTGGGTTATAGTTATTTATACCCATTTATTAGTTATATCCTTGAGTATGGGGCCTGTAATGTCTGATTTTTTTCTTTTCACAGTGTAAGCACACAGTGTTCATTGGCTAAATATCAGAAGAAACCACACGTTTGAGGAGCCGTGGGAATATTTGTACTATGCCAACTTAATTTTTCTATAACTTAGCCATCCTAGTTAGAACTCAGTGATCCAAAAGATTGATGAGTTCATTCCCTCATTCAGCATTTAGCTGCTGTGACAGGTGGGCCCTGACAGAGGGTGGGAGTACAGGCACCACAGACACAGACCTGGAGGCAGGGGAAGAGATCTTCACCTTGTTTTTAGCGTGGGTTTCACAAGAGGAGACACCTGTTGTTTAAACAGTCTCCATGGAACAGCCTGGTCCCAGAGTGTGGAGCTTGGCTCTTTTGACTCTGTACTACTCGTTCATGGTCCTCTGGCTCATCTCTGAATTCTGAAAGAATTGAAAAATGCTTTGAGTTCTGAAAATATTTCTGCCAACGAGATGGCTTCTTTTCTCACAAGAGTTCTTGTTAAATTTCTCTGTAATCTGTACATCTTTTAATTTACCCAAAGCTGAATCATAATTATTGTTATTTGTGGGGCTTAAAGTTTGGAAGTGTTGCTCCATACTGCCCTTGTGTCCTCTAGAATGTAAGTGGGAGGCTTCCGTGGCATCACATAAACAGATGCTGGCGGGCACCTGTGCTGTCATGGAGGTGCAGCTGCTGATTCGGAGGCATTGAAAGCTTCTAAGGTGCCTTATAAATGGTCAGATAATGATCTTAATTTAGTTGATTATTTTCTGTAGTACATACCTTATTTTAATTTTTTGAAACTTAATCTTTTTTTTTTTTGATTAAGTAATCTAGGACAATCCATTTCTTTCCCTAGTATCAGATCAGATCAGATCAGTCGCTCAGTCATGTCCGACTCTTTGCGACCCCATGAATCGCAGCATGCCAGGCCTCCCTGTCCATCACCAACTCCCGGAGTTCACTCAGACTCAGTCCATCGAGTCGGTGATACCATCCAGCCATCTCATCCTCTGTCGTCCCCTTCTCCTCCTGCCCCCAACCCCTCCCAGCATCAGAGTCTTTTCCAATGAGTCAACTCTTCGCCTTATATGACAACTTTTTTTTTTTCTGATAAGAAGTATATCTTCTGTTCTCAGGGACCACTCATAGTGACTTGTCACAGTAGAGGAGAGCAGAAGGTACTCAGGCTGTGGAAAAGAATGCCGGTCTCAATACTGTAACATATTAGCCACTGATAATTTGGTAATGAAGCATACAGGCTTATTCTCTTGCATTAGATGAAAAAGCACATATTGACATAAGGAGAGCCTCACTTTTTTTTAGGCTTAAGATTTCAGATAACCCCCAGCTGATATTTTGTTGTCCGCCCCCTCCCCCCATACTATTGTGATTCTGGAGGTTATGGAATTAACAGCGGGCCTGGGAAATGTCAGACAGTGGCTTAATCTCGGTTGTTTTGTTATGTTTGAGAGATAGTGATGTGTCCTGACGTTCACAAAAACGGGCATGACATTGTCTTGCCATGAGATTAGACAATGCATATATTGAATTTGAGGATTGCCTGGTTATATATACATATATATTTTGATTTAGTAGATATTCAGTCATAGAAAGTTGGAAGTGGGATTAACATGAAAGTTGTGGGGTCCAACCTCAGAGCTATAGGAGCTGAGGCCTGAAGGGTTGCTCAGCTTATGAGCAGGGTAGCATTTCCATCCAGGCCAGTGTTTTATTCACAACAGCATGGCTGTTCTCCTCCCAGTATGCGTGTGTGTGTGTGTCTGCGCGCATGCACAGAATTGTTAGTGTAGTCTCCTTTCATTTGTATGAATTACATTCCTGCTGTCATTGTTCTTGCTATTTTCTTCATTAAATTGAGTCACAGTACTTGCACGTGTGCATCATTCAGTGTACGAACAATTGCTCTTCAAGATCTTGGAAAGATATTTCAACTAGGTGTCACTAAGATCAAAGGAAAGCATCGTTTCTCTTTTCTGTTGAAACAGTCCAAAGTTCTTGATGATGTTCTTATAATTTTCTTACCTTGTTGAACAAAGAATTTATGTGCCTGTGTTTCAAATTCAGCCAGGCTATGATGATCTTAATCCTGATTGGAGACTCTCTACTGAGAAGAGAAAAAAAATCAAAGGTGAGTTGTATGATGTATAGTAATTAAAACCTTAAGAGACTCTTCATCTTTAGTATATGATAAAGAATATGTAGGGGGAAGAAAATTCTTTTTCTTTCTACTACTCTAGGTTCTCTGGCTGGGACCTTATAAAATGGGGTTGACAAAAGATAGATTAATAAGATAAATAAGCAGAAGTTTGTTAGTGTGTACTGTGAGTTGATACATGGAGTAACTCAGAAGGTTGATTGGAAATTGGGCTTATATAGCATCAAAGAAACAGTTTCTAGAGAAGTGTGAAGACAAAGGAAAAGTAGTTGGGATTTCTCAGTTCAGTTCAGTTGCTCAGTCGTGTCCGACTCTTTGTGACCCCATGGATTACAGCACTTCCCTGTCCATCACTAACTCCTGGAGCTTGTTCAAACTCATGTCCATTAAGTCGGTGATGTCATCCAGCCATCTCATCCTCTGTCGTCCCCTTCTCCTCCTGCCTTCAATTTTTCCCAGCATCAGGGTCTTTTCAGATGAGTCTGTTCTTCGCATCAGGTGGCCGAAGTGTTGGAGTTTCAACTTCAACATCAGTGCTTCCAATGTACTAACCAGGCCGGACCCTGTTTAGCTTCCAAGAACAGACAAGATCGGGAGTGTTGAGGGTGGTGTGGCTGTAGGCTGGAGTTTCTAGGAGTGGCAAATACGTGGGGAAAGTAATGGGATATAAGCACTAGTTTGTGATGTAGATTCCTTTGGTGCTGTCTCTGGCCTCATAAGAGTTGAAATTTGTCTCCAGTCATGAACTCTTGTTCCTCCTGGCAGAGGGTGAAGAGAACAACTTTGTACATTTATGTCCTTTGTTGCTGGTGTTTAGTTGTGAAGTCGTGTCCAACTGTCACCCCATGGACTGTATCCAGCCAGACTCCTCCATCCATGGGATTTTCCAGGCAAGAATACTGGAGTGGGTTGCCATTTCCTCCTCCAGCGGATCTTCCAGACCCAGGAACTGAACCCACGTCTCCTGCATTGGCAGGCGGATTCTTTTCCACTGAACCATCAGGAAAACCAAAATTTATGTCCTACTTTTAGGCAAATAGAGGACAGAGAACTTTTCTTGTATCTGCTGCTTCTTCCTTGCCTCCAGCCCGAAATAATCCTTACGCCAAAGTGGCATATTTTGGGGTGGCATATTCTGTCACCCTGCATATAAAAGTCTCTAGATAATTCTGCTTCACTTTGGAAGGAACACTAAGATTTTGTAGAATGGGGACAAGGCAACAGATCCAACTTCCTGCTGCCCAGGTGTTACTATTTCATGTTTTCCCAAGGCCAAGTCAGCTGTGTTAGGCAGCATGGCTCTCCTACCTCAAGCCAGCATAGAGACGGCAAGTTCACAGGTCATACGTGTGGTCCTTTGTAAATAAGTGTGCAGGAGATCGCAGAAAGGGATTTCTCAAAGGGGAAACTGAGCAGTTATTGCTGAGGCCGGGCTGAGCATGTGGTAGGTAGTAAGTAATGAGAGATTGGAGGGATTTTTTTTTTCATATATTTCCCATGTCTAAATTATTATTTTTTAGTAATGAGCAATGTTTTATAAATAAATAAAGCCTGCATTATTTACAGTTAATTAGATGGCAGTGGCACCCTACTCCAGTACTCTTACCTGGAAAATCTCATGGACGGAGGAGCCTGGTGGGCTGCAGTCCATGGGGTCGCCAAGAGTCGGACACGACTGGGTGACTTCATTTTCACTTTTCACTTTCTTGCATTGGAGAAGGAAATGGCAACCCACTCCAGTGTTCTTGCCTGGAGAATCCCAGGGACGGGGGAGCCTGGTGGCTGCCGTCTATGGGGTCACACAGAATCGGACACGACTGAAGTGACTTAGCAGCAGCAGCAGCAGTGATTATTTAATTGGTAGATGAAAACTGAAAACAGAAATTTAAAAATAAAGAGTTTGACTAATCAGTTCTTTTTTTTTTCTGGTGAAACTCCCCTAGTTCAATACTTCTGAATTTTTAAGTGTCTCCTATAAAATGAATCATAGTTACCAGGCTTCAAAATCTTTATTAAATTATGCTTCTAGTTATGTTTAAATAGCTTAAAAGTATTGATTCATTTATATCATCTGTCTTGTTCATATATTCACTTTTGTTAAATAATCATCCAAAATACTCATTTAGAAAAACATTTTTGAGAAAACAATTTGTCAAAGCAGAAGATTGACAGTATATTTAAATGATTTGCTCTTTTTCATCCCCCTTTATGTTAAGCTGTAAGCTGAGGAACATTGATTTTCATGTTTTCTTGGAATTCCTTATTTATATAGATTGCTTTAGGCTTAAATAGGAAGAAGATGTTGAGTTATTATAGTCATTATTTTTTAATTAAAATAATGGATTATTCTAATAGAGTTCATTTCCTATTTTATTTTTTACTTGGCCATGCTTCATGATTTCTGGGATCTTTGTTCCCCAGCCAGAGATCAAACCCAGGTCAGGGCAGTGAAGGCACTGGGTTCTAACCACTGGGCCACCAGGGAATTCCACTAACCCATTTTGCTCCAATGTTTACATATATTTTAAAGTTTATGGTTTACTGTTTTATGTATTACCTTTAAACCTCATCAGATTGTCAGTGGAACAAGTAAGGTATGTGAAGGGCAATAAAATCAGAATAAATATCACACTATTTCCTTTTGAATGCCTCAGTTTGGTGAACCACAATTCATTTTTATCTCCCCCCACCCCACCCATTTCTTTACTGGTCTTGAATGTGTTTTCCTCTTTCTGGATAGCTGTGGGTGTGTGTGCTCAGTCGCTCAGTCGTGTCCGACTCTTTGCGGGCCCCATGGACTATAGCCCACCAGGCTCCTTTGCCCGTGGAATTTTCCAGGCATGAATACTGGAGTGGGTTGCTGTGTACTTCTTCAGGGGATCTTCCCGACCCAGGGGTCGAACACTCGTCTCTTATGTCTTTTGCATTGGTAGGCAGATTCTTTACCACTGGTGTCACCTGGGAAGCTCCAGTTGCAAATGTAGGGAGAAAAATTCTTTTTCCTTCTACCCTACTAGATTCTGAAATCAACTAAGACCCAGTAAATTGGAGTAACAAAGAACCGATTAATAAGGAAAAAAGCATGCACTTTTACTTACTATGTTTTAGGGACATGGGCGCCTTCACAAGGAAATGAAGATCTGAGGAAGTTAAACCTGATCAGTGTTATACTAGGTTGGATGAAGAGTGGGAAGGTGTGGAAAACCTTGACAGGACATAGGGTCTGAGCTCAGGATAAGACTTAGCAGCTTGTCTGTCTGTTTTTCCCTGCCTTCCTCTGTCTTTGGAGATAAGGATGCACCTTTCCTCCAGGTGTAGAGAGGGCACCTCCCACATGAAGATCTTAAGACCTGCTCCAGAGGAAGGTCGGCGTCCTTCCTTAAACCTGCCATTTATCAGTTTATCTTTTATTTATCTTTTGTATGTTGAAAATGGTGATATGTCTGTGAATGTTTTTCATTTTTTGAGCAGAAAGGCCTTAATATAAAACTTTGGACTTTGGCAAATCGGTGGCATTCAGATTTTTGTTAAATAAATTACCACTTTGTATCTTATATTGAACTTCCCTGGTGGCTCAGTGGTAAAGATCTGCTGCAGTGCAGGAGACATGGGTTTGATCCCTGGCTTGGGAAGATTCCCCTGCAGGAGGAAATGGTAACCACACCAGTATTCTTGCCTAGAAAATCCCATGGACAGAGGAACCTGGTGGGCTACAGTTCATGGGGGTCACAAAAGGGTTGGACATGACTAAGAGACTAAACAGCAGTCTTAAATTTGAGTCAAAATCTGAGTGACGACTTACATTTTATTCTTAGTATTTGTCATACCTTTAGGGCTCAAATAGGTTTTTAAAATTGATTATTGGACTAAGTGTGTTGTATGTAACCTGCATTGATTGATGAATTTCTGTTCATTTACTTTTCCCCCCATTAGATAAGGAGTCCTTTTACCCACTGATAGATGTGAATTGGTGGGTGGACAGCGCAGTGATTTTGGCTCGCTGCTCTGGTGCTTTGACTGTTTCATCAGTGAAAACTTTGAAAAATTTACTGGGAAAATCATGTGAATGGTTTGAACCGTCGCCTCAAGTCACCGCTACCCATGATGGGGGGTTTTTAAGTTTGGAGGTAATTCTTTCCTTTTTAAAGCAACATGTGTGTTTGAGAGGAGTTGGGAAGATCCTCTGGAAAAGGGCGTGGCAACCCACTCTAGTATTCTTGCCTGGAGAATCCCATGGACAGAGAAGCCTGGCGGGCTACAGTCTATGGGATTGCAAAGAGTCAGACGTGACTGAGTGACTAAGCCTACTCACTACTAATGTGTATTACAAAAGAAATTTAAATGTCTGATTTTTAATTTTGAGTATCCCATTATTTAATCTTATCTTTTAAAACTAAAAGTTCGTTATTGGAATCAGCTTGAGTGCAGTATAAAAAAATCTATTGTTTAGTCAGTTTAAAAAATTACATTTGTATAAGAAAGAAAAACATTTTTAGTCATTTTGTTTTCTACAAAGCACTTTTCCCTAATGGACATGATAGACCCCCCCCCCCCACCCAGATTAGTTATTTAAAAACATAAATAATATTACTACCAAAGAAATACAGTCTTTAGCCTATTTCTGTGAAATATGACAACTTAAAACTTTTGGCTCTTCTGTTAAAAAATACTTGTTTATCATGTCAAAAAAATTTGAGATGAGTGTAGTATTTTAAAGTTATGTTTTGGTCATTTAAAACTCTTATTTTATTTCCAAGTTAATGACCTTCAATAGTTTTCACTTCAATGCAATTTGACAATTTTTTTTTTTTACCTGTAAGTTTGGTACTGATTCTCAAGATGTTCTTTAAAGAAAATCATGTTTTAAAATCCAAGTCAACTCTGTTAAGTTTGGAATGAAGGTTATCTTTAGCAGGCAGCCTTCAGACTCAGAACTTTGTGCAGCTTCAGATATTGTTTAAAAGTTGGGCAGAAGGGTAGCTATTCTTGGTAGAGCAAATAAATACCTTCATGTTCATTTGCTAAATGGATTGAAACACATCATCTTTTCACAGCAGGTACAAAAATATCAAAAGAAAGAAATTAACATTCTCCTTTATTTCCCTAAAATAATTACCAAGCATACATTGTACCAGACCATATTAATAACCTGTTATTAAAGCAAGCTTTAGTTTTAGAGATTTGGAACCAGTGACTTGCGCACATATTTCTGGAGTTGTTGATGTATATAGAGTTTGTTGTTGGGTTCCTTTGAATTCCATGCTTAGTCTTAATCACACCACTGATGTAATGCATCAAACCAGAGTAGAATTAAAATGCTTTTTCTATTAGTTCTAAAATCTTGTCTTTAGTTCCTCACTGTTCATTTAACATCTTTTTCAATTCAGTGCGAGATTAAACTTGCCCCCAAACGATCTCGTTTGGAGACGAGGGCGGGAGAAGATGACGAAGAAGAGGATTCGGATTCTGATCAGGAAATCTCTGCCAAGACTCGCTACTTTGGCTATATAAAACAGGGTCTGTACTTAGTGACTGAGATGGAACGGTTCGCACCGCCCCGGAAACGCCCACGAACCATTACTAAAAACTACCGCCTGGTGAGCCTGCGGTCCACGACCCCGGAGGAGCTCTACCAGAGGAAGGTGAGGGTGTCCTGTTACTGTGCATGGTCACAGATTCAGTTACAATTCTGTTGAGAAAAACACTCTTTTTTTAATAAAGGAAGAAATTGAAAGAGGGATTGTTGTATCAGTATGTTGCAAACGTCAGTATGATAAAGCTTCTGAAAATGCTGCTGCTCTTTGTGATTGCTCTGTGCCTGAGCGGTCACACAAAAGCGGTGGATGGGAGGTGAGCTCACCTGGACCATTGTCCCCTTGGTGGCTCTGCCCAGGTTTTCACTCCACTTCTTGTGGCCTTTGGCTCTCACCTCCTCTGTGCCGAGGACAGCTGTCTGCTCAGACTGCAGCTGGGGAGGGAAGAACTTGCAGGCTGGATTTCTAGTCGGGGGTTTGCCTGGGAAGCAGATTCGATCAGCACTGAGTACTGCATGTGTCTGTGCTGCAGTGTCAGGAGAGGAGTCCTGGCAAAGGACTCTGGCTGTCGCCCTGTTTGTGCTGGCTTTGCTGTTTTACTCTGTAAGCATGGGCACTTTACCTCTGTTTCTCATTTTTCTGGTAAAGTGCTTAAATAGATGTTGATCTCTCTGGCCCTCATCATGTTTGTGAGCTTCTGGTGCCACAACAGGGCACGTGGGGGTGGTTAAGAGTGCGTGACCTCCACTCTTGCCATTCATTCTGCCATCATCGTGACACTGCGACAGCTCAGTAACATCACATTCCTGTTCCATTTCCTTGTCCAAAGATCGAAAGTGAAGAGTATGAGGAAGCCTTGTCCCTGGCTCAGACCTACGGCCTGGACACTGACCTGGTGTACCAGAGGCAGTGGAGGAAGTCAGCGGTCAACATTGCTTCAATTCAGAATTACTTGGTATGTTTACATAGTTTGATAACATGTAGTGAGAGTCGTAGTTCTTCCCCTGGTGGCTTAGATGGTAAGGAATCTGCCTGCAATGCAGGAGAACTGGGTTCAATCTCTGGGTTGGGAAGATCCCCTGAAGAAGGTAAGGTTCATACTTAAAGGACTATCTCATGGCTGTAGGGCTTCATATTGGAGTACTTTTCACTGATGACTTTTCTTTGTGAAGCGTTTTATTCAACCTGGAAAAATTACCTTGTTTCCAGGTTCTGTTGGCTCTGCAGCTGGATTGTTGGTACCAAAGACCTGTGTATGAATATTCCGTGATAAACCAGCCAAGTACCTGGTCTTGGCCTAACTCTTTCCCTTCATCTACCTCAGTCACCTCAGTTCACTGCCATGAGTCAGGGTCCTGTCAAGAGTCAGGAACCACACAGGAATTTGAAGAGGGACAGTTTTAATACAGAGAATTATTTTCTGGTAACGAGACATTAAGTATATGAGGGCAAAGATAACTCGAAGGAATAACCTGGGGCTGAAGGGAATGTTTCCAAGGAGGTAGAAAACTCAGAGGGGAGGTGGTGATCAGCTGGAGGCTGGTAAGTAGGAAACGCCCCCACTAGCAAGAAGACTGGTAGATAAGGAACCATGGCCAGGATGGAACAGAAAAAAAATTCCCCCTGGAGTACAGGCAAGCCTAGTTTAGGAAGCTTCCCATTCAGGTGTCTGGGAGGTTCACTGGGGAGGAGTCTGTCCATGGGAGTGCAGTCGATGCTAAGTGGGAAGTTGTCCTCTGAAAGACGAAGCTGGCAGAAAGTATCGCAAGATGGTCCCTGCTGGCAGTGCTGGCTACCCAGACACAGGAGAGGTTCTTCCTCTGCAGGGCCCGCCCCCTGCAGCACCCTCTGTTGACAAAGCTTAGTATCATGTCGGCCCCAAATGGAAGATGCTGTTTCTGTCTCTTAGCTAGCTTTGAAGAATGCTTTTGAAGCTGAGAGGCAGCTTTTTGCTTAAATTCTTTTTGCTTAAATTCTACAACTGTATCCTCCTTACTACCACGTTACCACAGTTACAGTTCCTATGCAGCTTGTTAATTTGGATCCTTGGTCTGTTTGTAAGAAGTAGTTGAACGCATTCCTATTTTTAGGACTTCTCATTTAGGAAGGAAAATATGTTTACATTTAGAAATATTCTAAGAAATGTTGGGAAATTTTCGTGGTAATTGTTTTCCCTAAATTTATGTACATGAGTAATTAAAAAAAACAATCTGAAAAAGTTGTATGTAAGACATTGATGCTTTAAACCAAACAGAAAGATAAACTGTTAATACAAATATGATATTAGAGATAAGAGAGCATGAAGAATATTGAAATAAAGGGAGAAGACAAAGTTGCTTGTGTTTTCTTTAGAATATCAGAACACCTAACCTATTTTATCTTTCTTCCTTCTTTTGTGACTCAGGACAGTGAGGTCATGAGTTCATGTATATTCACTTAATGGCCTTTCCTGTAACACAATAAAAGGCAGTTTTGGTCTCTGATGGAGTTGACAGATGTTGAAGAGACAAATCATGTACTTTTTTTTTTTTTTTTTTTTTAATTGGGGGAAATGCTTAATTCAGCAAAATAGATAGGAAGTACAGAGTAGAAGCTCTATGCCAGAGATGGTGAAGGGGTACTGGAGTGGCATAAATATGGCCTTGCTTTTAGGGAGCTTTTAATCTTACTGAGAAGACAAGCTTCATGCCTTACGTACTTTGACCATACAAGTGATTGCAGACAAATGCTATGGGAACCCAGTGAAGGTAGCAATAATGTTAGACTCTGCTATGGAAGTCTTTATATAGGAAGATGTTTGGGGCAGGGATTGGAAAGGATTCAAAGTAGAGTTAGAAGAGATGAAGGCATTGTTAATGGGACCAGTGGTATGAGCAAATTAAGGGAAAATGAGCTTGACTCAGAAGGCTGGTGACTAATCTGTCTTATGCATTGCTGTATTTTCATGGCACGCAGACGGTACTCAGCAAATATTTCTTGGGTGAATAAATGGGGTCTGTAAGTAAACCAGTCTGTTGGATGTGATATTCCATGATAGTGGACACTGGGGCCTATGATTAGGTAGATACTGATTTGGGCTCAAGTGGGAAACCTTTCCAGGGTGTTATGTGTTGATGACATGGACTGGTATGGAGGCCACAGACGTGGAGAAGGAGATGTGAATTCAGAGACTCCTGAGGAAAGAATTGATATGAGAGAATGTGTAAAGGAACATAAAGGGTATGAGCCAGATTTTACTCTAAATTTGTATCCACAAAGACTCAAGGAAGAGAGCAAGTCAGGGATTTCAAATGGAGTCAGAGAAAGCTGTTGGGAGGGAAGAATGGCCCTTGGTCTTCCCAGAGAACAGCATGGCATGATTCTTTATGATTGAATCATCGTCTGTGCTTTGGGGTACAGCTCATGGCCAAGTAAATACAGAACTTTGAGGTACTAAACAAAACGTTAGTTTTGTTTCAAGGTTAAACATGTTTGTCACAGTAGGATAAATCTTGTCTTACTTTTTTATTTTCTGTTCTTTCATACAGCCCAAATGCAAACTAAAGAACAACTAAAAAGTTTGGAAGATCTATGTTTCCAAAAAAAAGTCATCTGAGTTTTGTGTTTCAGTGTGTTTCATTAGAAGAAGGAAAGCAGGTGGAATCATATTCCCTATATTCAGTTTTAATCACCATTAGGAAAAAAGCTTTTTAATGGTGAGGTGCTCCAGCAGCTGCCTGTGGCCAAGTTCTTAGGTAGCTAGCTGTGATTCTGGAAGGCAGTTCTCAGGTGCTGTCAGATGTCATGGGTTTTTTAATGCCTCTGCTTTTTATTTTCTCTGTGTCCAGAGTAAAATAAAGAAACGATCCTGGGTTCTTCACGAGTGTTTGGAAAGAGTTCCTGAAAATGTGGATGCCGCCAAGGAACTGCTTCAATATGGATTAAAAGGCACAGACCTGGAGGCCCTTTTAGCCATAGGGAAAGGAGCAGATGATGGCAGGTTAGTTACAGAAAGATTTGGATTCAAAAGTGAAGGTGACTTTGTAAACACTTTTAAAACTGAGACATTAGAAAGGGTCAACTTTTCTTTCTTTAGGTTACTGTGCAATGGAGCAGTTGATTTGACTAATGCTTTTTTTAATCTGAGGTCATAGTTTTCTTTGTTCTGAGTGAAATATGTTTACATATGATAGCTTGATGCTGAGAAAAGAGCAAATTCTACATACATTTATTGAATGCTGGCAGCGTCTAAGCTGTGGATTTAAGGTGATGCATACCTGGGCTTGCTTACTGGTCAAATGAACCACCGTAGGCAATCCTGAGTTTCATTCACTTTCTTTATCTGTATCGTTGTATCCTTCCTCAGAGCATTATCTTAATTAAATTATTTATCTTGTGAAACCACCTCATAAACTTTTAAGCACCATACAAATGTCAGTTAATAACAATAATCAAGTTATTTGACAGGGGCTGCTGTTCATCAGGCATTTGGAAGATTATATCCATGGTATATAAATGTGATGGTGTGTTTGATAAGTAATTTAAATGAAACCAGCCTTCATTACCATTTTAAGACCTTAAATAGAAGTGATTCACATTATAAATTCTGGGCAACATTTTCTTCATAGGCTGTTTCACATTGCAATAATGTAACCTCCCATGTTTTCCTAAGCAGCTTTCATTTCCTTGGTATTCAGAGTTTCTACATGTGATGATTACGGATGACTTCTTGCCCACCTCATGGATATAAATGAGAGAATCGCTTTGGTTATAATGTATAGCCAAATCTTTCTTTTAAACGGTTGGTTATTTCTGTTTCTGCAGAAGCCAACTTAATAAAATCAAAGTAGGGAAAAGTACTTCTTCACTATATGAAATATATATATATAAAGAAAACACACTCCAAAGAAATTTGAGTTTTCTTTTTTTTCCTCACAGATTTACACTCCCTGGTGAGATGGACATTGACAATATCTCCTATGAGGAGCTTTCCCCACCTGAAGAAGAACCTGCCGAGAAGAAAAAGGAGAAGGAGCTCAAAAAGAGACGAGAACTACTTAAATTAGTGAACTTTTCAAAGTAAATGATATATTACTGTTCATTTGGTAATTTCTTTAAAACAGTGATCTGAGTGTGTTCCTTACTAGTGATAACTGCTCTGCATTATTTCTGCAGCTCAAGTCAAATGCATTTAGTATTGTGCCCTTGTGCTTTTGTGTGTTGTCCCATGAGTTTGGGGCTTAATGGAATATTGATCATTTTTATTCTATTTTAGATCATAGAGAAATGTGCTTCCAGGTAAATATAAGTGACCTAATATAGTTTTTCAAAACAGGTTAACGCTGGAACAAAAGGAACTTTGCCGTTGTAGACTGAAATTATTAACCTACTTAGATCGGCTTGCAACATATGAGGTAAAGGAGTGGTTTTAATCAAAGCAATTATGTTCATTCGATCTGTCATTACACATGCTGTGGCTGCCTATCCTGTGGGATATTCCTGGTCTTTAGAACTATTTATGTGGGAAAAATTTGCACAGAAGCACATTCTCTTGTATATCATTTTTGCTAAAAATTAGGGATTTGTGAGAGGCCAGAAGTTGCTTTGTTAGTCTAGGGAGTAGAAATGTGTGTGTTATTTCAGCATTTGTGTTTCCTAGATTTACAATCCTTTTCATTTATTTTTATTTTACATTTAAACTTTTGGTTATGGTAGATAGCTGTCTATAGTAGCAAATTCAGTATCCACTGGGGTTTAATAATCCTAATATGAATATTCTGACCTGCTTTATTTTAATGATTTATTAATGTCTTGAATTTAGTTGGCTAAACTTCGATCCTAATGACGGCCAAAATTAGACACTTGAACTTAGAGCAAACTTCAAAATTGTTTCTTCAGGGCAGCAAACACAAATGTCCCATGTTGGACATTTCAGTAGTGCCCTGTCCTGTCAGATTTGTTAGAGGTGTGAGAAGCATTTCACAAAATATACATAGTTTAGATTGCTTTTCATGTGACCCTCATAGTTCACGTTACCCAGGATTTAGTATAAATTTCTCACCTTTTGAAGGGCTTCCCTGGTGACTCAGATGGTAAAGAGTTGACCTTCAGTGCAGGAGACCCAAGTTCGATCCCTGGGTTAGAAAGATCTCCTGGAGAGGGAGTGGCTGCTTGCTCCAGTATTCTTACTTGGAGAATTCCATGGACAGAGGGGCTTGGCAGGTTATAGTCCACACGGGTCGAAAGAGAGTCGACAGGGTTTCACAGTTAATACTTTCACTTACACTTTCTCACCTTTGAAGTTTGACTGCATTTGCAGGTTGCTTCCTCCATCTGTCTGAACCTCCCTTTTAGGGGCATACCTTGACTCTTGGTACAGGCACATAATAGGATCGCAGTACATGCCATGTGTAGTAATGTGATACATGGCCCCAGAACAGTGGAGATACTTAGTACTCCTGATGCCTGTAGGCAAAGAAAAGCACTTGATTCTCCATCAGTAAATAGAATAAATATTTTCAAACAAAATACTAGTGACAAGAGAACTATTTCTATGTCTTTTAGAAAGCATGGTAATTTTATATCATTTATATATCATTTCATACAAACAAGTTACAAAACATTTCTAATAGTTTTATCTTTAGTACAACTAGCTTGACTGTTGGCTGGTCATATTATTTTAAAGCATATTCCTTTATTATTCTGAGTTCTATGATATTTAGAGGTAATATATAAAATTGCTGATGCTGGTACAGCTATAGTTTATTATTTTTTATACTTAGTTTTAGTTTCACTGATGAGATCTTAAAAAAGTTCCATAAAATGTTCAGAGTTTCATTATCCAGTTAATTTTCTGTTATTATTCTTTAGTTATTGAATCACTATTTCCTATTTGACAGTAGTAAGTACATTTATTATTACATGGTAATAGTGACATTTAAAGTATTTGTTGAGCCCACAAAAAGAGAATTAAGCTGAGCTTTTTAAAAGTAGGTGAAGTTGATGAATTTGGCCATTAAAACTTAGAAATGAAGATATTCTAATGTAACAGCTAACCAGCTAGATCATGGTAGAGATAGGTGTTGCATTTTAATCGCAAGGCGTGGCTTATTTTATTACTGTGATAAATGAGATTAAAATGGATTCATTTAAATTTTACAAGAGTGCCTATTTTACACCAGATGTCATGCCAGTGCTGGACATAGAGAGATGAACAAGGGATAATCCTTGTGGAGTCCTCATTATATGGGCAGTAAGTGATGATAATGAAGCTATGAAGAATTGATGGAGCATAATGGAGAAAAACATTAAATTTTCCCTGGGGATGTCTGAGAATATTCTTATGTAGAAAGTGGTATTCAACTAGTCCTTAAAAAAAGGAAGGGTGGCTTAGGGGGCTATAGGACTACCAGGTAGGAGACGTGAGCGTGGATGCTCCATAAGGGTAGTGGCCTTGTCTTACTTGCTGCAGTATCCCGCAGTACTCCGTACAAGACCTGGCTTGTTGAGGAGATTAGGAAGAAAGATTTGTTGAGGAAACCAGTAGGTATGAGAATACCTTAAAAATATGAACAGATTTGTTGAGGACTTCTGTTTGTTAGCCAGTGTCTTATGTACTTAATTCAGGTTATTTCTTGACAACCCTTTGAGGAAGGTGATGTATCCTCTCAATTTTATGGATGTGAGGCTTTAAGAAGGTAAGTATTTTGTCTAAATCAGTAGGAAGCAAGAGCCTCCTGTGAACATCCTTTTTCTTCCTTCTTTTCCTATCTCACTAGGTTAATGCAGTTAACAAATATTATTGGTTATTTACTCTGTGAAAGGCAGCATGCTAGGTATCTGGAAAAGTGAAAATGAAAGAAAGTGTTAGTCGCTCAGTTGTGTCCCGACTCTTTTTGACCCCGTGGACTGTAGTCCACCAGGCTCCTCTGTCCATGGAATTCTCCAGGCAAGAATACTGGAGTGGATTGCCATTGCCTTCTCCAGGGGATCTTCCCGACCCAGGGACTGAACCTGGGTCTCCTGCACTGAAGGCAGTCATCTGGGGTTTAGCATTAACACGAGAGACATGAGCCTGAAGTCGTCTGCTGCGGTGGGGAGACCTACGTTGCCGCCGCCGTGGCTGGCTCCTCTCTGTCCTCAGTGTTTCAGCTTCGCTGCCCACAGGGAGGCCTTCCTGTGTGTTGACACCCTTCCTATGTGTTGGGCATTACCTGTTCCTATTGCCGTTTGTCTTCCCGACTCGATTTTAGAGCTCCTAGGAGAGCAGGGAGGGTGTATGGTTCATGGTATCAGCACTGTCTGTCACAGTGCCCCTAGCACATAATTGACACCTAATAACTATCTGATTAAAGAATGAGTCGTTTCATCTGCAATTCACATGGATCACTCCAGCAGTAGTAGAATTAGTCCAGAGTTGCACACAGATGTGGCAGGTGCTCATGGTACACATCCGTGTGTAACTCTTGCTTCCTTGTTTTTACCAGGTGGTGAATTTGGGTTGTCCTCCTATAATTAATTTCATAGCCTGTTTCATTTACTTCTGGATTAAAAAAAAATGAACAGCATTTATAAATACAGCCATTTTCCAAATAAAGGCAGGAGTGCAGATGTAGTACTTGAGTTAACAGTTGAGAGTTTAATTTAGACCGTATTGATTTAGGTAAGCAGAGCTGTAACGGTTTTTAGCATAGTCTTGTCACCCACGTTTAAAAGCCTTTTCATAAAAGCATGGCTTCCCCTCAGGAAATCCTTGGAGTACCTCATGCATCTGGACAGAGATACGATGCTGAATTCTTTAAGAAGTTCAGAAGTCAGAATATTGTTCTCTCAGCAAGAACTTATGCTCGGGTAATTTCTTGTTTGTGAATGAAACAATTATAGTTATTAACACTTTCAAGTCTTTGAGCCATGCTGTTAATGTTACTACGTGTGCGTATATCATTACATTTCCTTTTTAAAAAATTGTAATAGTAATAAATGTAGAGAAAATAGAGTCATGTTAAAAATATTTTTTTCATCATTCAAGACTTTAAAAAATAATTTTTAGAGCACTAGATTGAGAAATGTGATACAGACCTGAAAAATATCAGGAATATTTCAAACCACTTCATATCAGAACTGCATTAAAAAAAGCTAATTGTAAGGTTTTGATGTTGTCATACAAGGTCACTTCTTTATTTCTAAGGTTCAATTTAGAAGTGTACCCTTGCCTTCTGTACAGGAGAGTAATGTGCAGGCCCTGGAAATTCTGTTCACTTACCATGGGTCTGACCTGCTTCCTCACCGCCTGGCGATTCTTTCCAACTTCCCAGAGACCACATCACCACACCAGTATTCTGCTTTGCTGCCTGAAGCTTGGTATGCACTCTGTTCACTTTATTTTTTAAATGAGAATTTTTGTTTTATGCTAAATATTAAAAAACAATTCTAATCTACTTAAACTTTTTTCTAATTATAAAATTATTTCTAAATTATTTTAAAGTGATTCAAATGTGTCAGCGTAACAAGACCACTTTAACTTAAGGAACATGAACTTTACTTTCTTTTTTTCTCCTTGAAAGTCTCCTGCTACTGAAAAAAAAGAGAGGAAGACTCATAGTTTTATTGCTGTATACTCAGTATGTACTGTTTTATGGTTGAGAGTAGTTTTTAGCATAACAGTATCTGTTTAAATTAGTTGTATCTTTTAGAAGTTGAAATGTAGTTCTGACAACATTTAGTAGGTCCAGGGGACCCAGGAATGTTCTGGTGGTCCTGCTTAAGTGCAGCCAGGATTTGAATCTATGTTAGAGTTAGGTCAGTAAGCTCTAAAAAATAGAAGTTATAAACTCCCTATTTTGTGTTTCTATTAGTACTAAAAATGTAATTCTGTATTATGATAAAAGTGAACAGAAAGGAAAACCTTGGGATGTACTATTTATTTTCAAACAATTTCTTTTAGATCTGAATGGTGATAAATAAATGCATTTTATAAATATGTATTTATAAATATTTCAGAATATAATTATTTTTTGCCTATTTGCAAAATAGATCTAATCTGAATGGTAATGACATTTTTCTACTGTAAATTGTTAGTGTAGAGAATGGGTTATTATCTTAAAGTTTTTTCAAAAGGTAATTTCTTCTTAGATTTGAATGCATTTTTTGGCATTGTCTTCTGATGAGTGTTTAGATAAACATTTGATTTTAAACTAAAATTTCAGAATTGGCTTGCAGAATAGTTTTACAATGCCCAGTGTTGCTGCTGCTGCTGCTAAGTCGCTTCAGTTGTCCGACTCTGTGCAACCCCATAGATGGCAGCCCACCAGGCTCCCCCGTCCCTGGGATTCTCCAGGCAAGAACACTGGAGTGGGTTGCCATTTCCTTCTCCAATGCATGAAAGTGAAAAGTGAAAGTGAAGTCGCTCAGTCATGTCCAATTCAGTAGCGACCCCATGGACTGCAGCCCACCAGGCTCCTCCATCCATGGGATTTTCCAGGCAAGAGTACTGGAGTGGGGTGCCATTGCCTTCTCTGTGCCCAGTGTTATGTATTGTTTTTGAATGCCTATAGTTCCTGCCATAACTGATTTAAATTGTAATAATAGCTTAGGTATATCATTGCAGCAGAGAATAATTAGATATTATTTTGAATCTTTCTTGTGGGATGTGTTGCTTAGACAAACTTTGAAAAGACTGATTTCTTGAGTCCTTAAATTATATTCATTTTAAACATAATGAGAAAATAAAGATTTTGTTGTTGTTGTTAATCTGTTTGTCAAGTCTTTTCACCTTGAGTATATTTTTGCTATAGTTAGAAGGAGGAAGAACAATAGGTTTTAATAGTAATGTTTCTGTCTCCTTATAATTTTATATAACTGCAAAGCAAAATTACAGTTATGTTTGAGGCATAGCTTCTTCTGTGAGGTTTTATTAATTAGTCCTTTCTGTATATTCTCATAATGCTTTTGTCCATTCTTATAGCACTTTTTATGTTGTATTATAACCAGTCATCATTATTACTGCTTTTCTGCCCCCTGTTCTCTTCTTTACTAAACATCCGGCCTTAAACTCACTCTAAGGCAGAGGCCGTGTTTTCCCGAGTTTTCAATTTCCAGGGTCTAGGTGTTTTTCTAGTGGGTTCTCTAACGTTGTTTGCTCCATTTACAGAAAAGATTAAAGGATGTCCTGAAGGGGTTGCAAGTTTCACCAAGACTCCCAATGCCTTAAAGATTCAATTGCTATTTTAGCCCATAGCTGAAGCTTGCACTCTTTAATCCTAGTTCAAGTTTTACTCTAATGGACATGTGGTGGTGGTGGTTTAGTCGCTAAGTTGTGCCTGACTCTTGCAACCCCATGGACTGTAGCCTGCTAGGCTCCTCTGTCCTTGGGATTCTCCAGGCAAGAATACTGGAATGGGTTGCCATTTCCTTCTCCAGGGAATCTTCCTAACCCAGGGATCGAACTCTGGTCTCCTGCATTGCAGGCAGATTCTTTACCAACTGAGCTAATGGACATGTAGAGTCATAAAATGCAACTTGAGACTTATTTCCCTTTTAGGAAATACATTCTTTGAGGACTTGGTATTCAATACCTTTTCAAATCACTTGGAAGCATTGGGTCAGGTGGACACTAAGTGTCTGTTTGTTGGAATGTTGACTGAGCCCCTTCCACATGCCTGGGGCTGTAGTTGGGGTTTTGAAATGACTGAACACAGTTCGTCTTCAGCAGGAATCATCACATATGCTTTACATCCCATATGCTTTATGCACAAACAGAAGTTCTTGCTAACAGCATCATGCTTTCAAACTGAGGAGGAGATGAGTGGAAAAGACTCTAAATCTGCAGCCTTTTTTCCTTTCTCCTCAGTTAACAATGTTTGCCAGCTTGTGAAATGATCTTGCTACTTTGTTGTTTACTGCCCTGAACAGCTGTAGAACTTTTCTTTGTGCATGCCTTCTTTGTCTTTTAGCGTACGCATTGCTTAGTGGCAGAGCCTGCATTTCATCCTGCTTTATCTTCCCTTGAGCCCCCCAACTTGTATTTTGCAAGTGGTAATGACTCTTTAATTATCCATTGAATTGATTGGAAACCAGTCACTGAGCTCAATATGTATGGCTCCCAAACACAGAGTGGCGGTTCACTCTGGTGCACTGACTGTCTCCTGAACTTGTGAGGCCTGCTCCCTCCTCAGGGTTTTTCAAGGTCATTGTTCCCCTGTGTGGGGTGCCCTTCTCCTGGGTCTCCATATGACTCAGCCTCTTACTTCCTTCTGTCTTTTGTACTCAAAGACTCCCTCTTTAAAACACCTTTCTCAACCCCTCTTTCCCTTTGCCTCCACCTCCTCCTCACTCTTTGCCCTTATCCGAGTTTTCTTTTCTTCATAGCATTTACACCTAACATCATATTTTATCATTTATTTGTATAGTGAAGTCAGTCAGTCGTGTCCGATTCTTTGTGACCCCATGGACTGTAGCCTACCAGGCTCTTCCATCCATGGGATTTTCCAGGCAAGAATACCAGAGTGGGTTGCCATTTCCTTCTCCAGGGGATCTTCCTGACCCAGGGATCGAACCCTGGTCTTCTGCATTGCAGGCAGATGCTTTATCCTCTGAGCCACCAGGGAAGCCCATAAATATGATAAAATCATATTTTATCATTTATTTGTATAACATATAATTTATTTGTCTTATCTACTTTTATCTCGTCTCCCTTCGCTCTTCTATTTACAATTTTACTCTCAATTTAAGTCCTTTTTTCCTGCTTTATTTTCTTCCTAGCATTGATCAGTAACTTAGTTTGTGTTTTACTTATTCACTTGTTGATTATGTTTATCCTTCAAAAATGTCACCTCCTGTAGCACAAGGTTTTTTGTATGTTTCTTCCCTTCCTTAGCCCGTGAACTTAGAATCGTTCATGGCATGTTGTAGGCCCTCAGTAAATACTTATTGAGTGAATGGACAAATGAATTAATTAATTAATATAAAATCTGTAAGGAAAGGATTTTGTGTCTTGTTCACTAATGTAATCTCAGTGTTAGAACACCTTGGGATCAAAAGCAGTAACTCAGGAAGTTGTTTTGATGGATGGATGTGAATGGAAGGGCAGGTGGGTTTTACATTTTAGGGTTCAAGCTATTTAGAATATAGATTAATAGTAGTGCACGCGTGCATGCTAAGTTGCTTCAGTCGTTTCCAACACTATGGACTGTAACCCACCAGGCTCCTCTGTCCATGGGGATTCTCCAGGCAAGAATACTAGAGTGGGTTGCCATGCCCTCCTCCAGGGGATCTTCCCAACCCAGGGATCAACCCAAGTCTCTTGTATCTTGTGCATTGACAGGCAGATTCCTTACCACTAGCACCACCTGGGGAAGCCCAAAAAGTAGTAGTAAATTATGCCAAATAGTTGACCTTTTACCTAATCTATTTTGAAATCCATTGACAAAATGTTTGCCTTGGCATTTAACCAAAGTTTGATTAACTAATTTTGATTGAAGCAAATTTTTTAGTTATGACTGCCGTGAAACTTCTTTGGTTTGTGTTACTTTAGTGTTTTATATTGTCACTCTTGCATCATCATGTGTATTTGACATTGGTGAAGAGTCACCAAGTAGTAGAAGACTTTGAAATTACATTTTCTGTCATAGGTGATAAATCCATTTGTTACCTACTGATCCTTGGTTTGTCAGTGCTGTAAGACATTTACATTTTATATTCTATTGGACTGTTTTAGTTTTAAAGACAGAGGCGACATTTCTTACCATCTTTGTTAGCTTTCACAATTTATGGTAATAGGTTTTATTTATTTATTTTTTTTGGTGGAAGAGAACTACATTTTGACTTTGAGTATTTTTGATGCTTATAGCCTGTTTTAGAAAGTCTATTTAGGTTTTTTATTTATGCCTCTTGTTTTATTGTAGAATCTTTCCAGAATGATGAGAGCAGTCTAGTTTAAAAGGTTGTGTTTAAAACAGTTACCTGTTGAAATAGTAAGGCAGACGGATAAGAGTATTGAGTCTAGCTGGAGCCAAGTTGCTTAGATTTCTGATCTTGGACACATTTCCTAACTGCACCTCAGCCTTCATACCTGTAAAATGGGGATGACTATAGCACTTCATAGCATTGTAAGAATGTCTGAGTTAATGTAAGAATGTCTGAGTTAATGTATATAAAACAGTGGGAACAGTGCTTGGCACCAAGTAATTGCTATTTAAAGCTTAAGAACTTAAGCAGGCTTAAGTCTGCTTAATGCAGTCTCCCATGCTAAGGCCTTGGCCTTATATATGCCATAAATAATTATTTTAAACTTTTTATTGGAATATTTTTATAGTTACAGAAAAGTTGCAAAAATAATACAGTAAGTTCCCATATACCCTTTACCTGCTTCCTCTTCCTTTTTACATAATCATAGCACATTTTTCAAAACTATGAGATTATTGCTGGAATAATCCTGCATATAACGTAACATACGCATTCCTAAAAATCACTGCACCATGCAAAAAGTGCCATGAGAACCACAGAGCTTAAGGGGAGAGTGGGGTTCATGGAATAAAATTAGGAATGTAATAAAAATTGTGCTATAGTTTTACGTGTATTAAATGATTATGAAACACATAAATACTAAAATATGGCACTGGACAAAGACCTGAAAAAGGCAGCTGTGGAAGTGGGTGTTGGAGCAGTTGCAGTGTTATTGGAAAGTGGTTTGTGTTTTGAAAACATAATGAAACAGACCATATGATAATAATAGTTAAGAAACTAAACTACATATTTATTTGGATTTAACGAGATTTTCTCAAAATATCATTTTTCTGTTGCAGTATCTGATCTAGGATACCACATAGCATTTAAGACTTCATTTACTTTCTCGGAATATATGGAAATAAACTGTCATTTAGTACCTGTCACTCATGATGTTCTTTGACACATATATTTATTAGACAGTGAATATTGATACCAATATTTATATTCCTGGATTGTCTCCAGAATCAGTAAGGAAAGATTGAATTATATTTAGCATATATTGGGATATTGCAATATTCAAAGTATTTTATAATATAAGTGGCAAACCTCTGTTGATGGAAATAGAGTATCCTAAATACCTCATTCTTTTCATCATCCTTGAAAAGCTGTTTCTATAGTAACTTGGCAGTTTGTTTGCTTGTGAATATCTACGTTTAGTCAGATTATTTGATTGAAATTTTGACTGAAAAATCTGCTATAATATGCAGATGGGCTGTGCTGTTCAAACTACGAAAATGTGTTTTAGACATTTCCATTTTCTTTTCAGGGTTTGAGATTACTTGTATTATTTACTGACTTAATTCTGACCGTTCTCTACCTTTCAGTTCCACAGCAATTTATGTGATATATTTCTAAGGCTGAAAGTAAGAAGTGGCTGAGTGAAGAATTTTGTCACCAATTGTTTAGATAGAATAGAATGTTAACCTAATCTTAGGTCTGTATAGACCTAGTCCCATATTTAGAACTGCTCCTTCATTTAGAACAGCCTTGCAAAGCCGTCTGATAAATAGTGTGGCAAACCAGCGCATGGAAGTCTCTTCCTGTGACTTGCAGATCCAGGCCTTTTTATGCTGTGTGTACTTCCGTTTAACTTGTGTGTTTGTCCCGGCATTTCATTCACTTGCTAACCCTCAGTCATTTCCTGCTTTTTCTCAGGCCTTAGTCCCCTTGTTGATCTCTACCCTACTTGATAATGCACCAGGAAATCCAAGTCCTCAGAAATTTTCTCATTTTCATTGGGAAATGTTATCTGGTAAATTAAGTTTTGCACCCTTTTCTCATCACTCCCCGCAAACTAGAAAACCTTTGGATGACCAATTTGGAATATATTTTTGTCCTCGGAGGTCGCTAGTATCCTATGGCAAGTTTATTTATTTATTTATTTATTTATTTTTTATGACCAGATTAACAAATATTTCACAATCAAGTGCTTTGAATATAGTGATGGATGCAGTGACTGTCAGATGAATGAATGATGGTTATGTGAAGAAATCTGGAAAACACAAGGGATTGGTGTAGCAAAGTAAATAAAATGTACACAGAAGCGTTCTTTTTTGAACCAATCTGGAAAGGAAACCTGTCTTTGAGTTTTCATACTGCAAGAAAGGTAATCAACTGGTTGGAATTCTATCGTTGTCTTTAGGATGATTATATGTATATCATTAGTGTATTTGTGGGTCATACTTTTGACGTGTGTATTTTTGACTCTGTGTTAAGCATAGGGGCCATCAGGGCCATTTGACCTTCATATGACTTTTTATTTAATCTTTTCTTTTAAATTGTAAAATATGTACAAAATTTACCATCTTGACCATGTTTCAGGGTATGGTTCAGTAGTGTTAAGTACCTTCACATTGCTGTGCACCCAGCTTCCAGAATGCTTAATGTCTCGGGAAACAAACTTATTAAATGGCAACTCCCCATTTTTCTCTGAGCCAAGCCACTGACAACCACCATTTTACTGTCTCTTTTATGAATTTGACTATACAGTATTTGTCTTTTTGTGACTGGCATAATGTCCTCAAGGCATAATACACTTTTAGTAAAATTAATATCACAATTAAATAAGATTTAGAGTGACTGGCCACCTGTGGGCCATGTTTCTATTTATGCTGCAAAAGTATTTCTTAAATGAAGGATGAATGTGAGTTCTATTTCAGGGTGGGACGTTAGAGCACCATTATTATCTGACTCCCTGTGGAGAGCCTCTTCTTCATCCTTTGGTGATAAAGAGGGCATCCAAATGAAGAGAACTTCTAATAACTCTCTTCTAATACTCTGTCTTCTAAATCTTGGATTTGAATAGCCAAATATGAAGACTTTCCTGTTCCTCCAACAACATAAAATTTATGTTATAAAAGCAAAAGATCAATATGCATTTCATTAGAATTTTTAGGACAGACTTGATTTAAGTAAAAATAATTTACGTTTTAAATTAAATCATATAAATCAAATAAAGAATTTACCTTTAAAAAATCAGACGACATTATTCCTGTTTTTCACTACTGAAAGGTAGATAAGAGTTTACCTTTTTCCTACACTTGGAGTTTCAAATTAGTAATATTTTATGTTAGCTTGTGATTTCTTCAGAGATGAAATAATTTGAACTGTCTTTTTCATCAAAGTTGCCTCTAAGCAGTTTTTGATTCAGAGGATAAACTAGTGCCTAATGTTTTTTTCTCTCTTTTTTTTCCCCTTGAAAGGCAACAGGAAACAGTACCATAGTCAATTACTATTGCCTTAGTTTCATAGTTTTAAGCATATTCTGGAACTTTTTCTCCTGTAAGAAATATATTACTATAATATTTTTTGTGAAACATATGTTGATTTTTGAGTTTTAACTTTTTTTCAGTGAGATTTATAATTAATCATGAGTACATAATGAAACTGATTTTAAAACTGAAGCAGTTCTAAATTTCCTTATATTGTTTTATTTTCATTGAAAGAACAGTTTAAAGAAGGTGAATGAGTCAAATACAATTTTATGTTATTTCAATAAAAATTTAGGGAATACTTACGTACCAAGCAAAGTCATTATATTAGACTAAATAGGTAAACAGATATATGAGTCACATGTGATCACTGTCCGCAAATAAATTAGAATCTAGTAGGGAAGATCAGACAGGTTGAGTATAGAAATAATTACCATAAAGTTAAAATACATGTCATAGGCGTATAGATAGCTGTATAGACGGGAGAGATTACTTTCTGTTACAAAGAAGATAAATCAAGAAAGCCTTGGCAGGGTGAAGTTTGATCTAGGCCTTGAAGGTTGAGTGTGGTTTTTTTTCATGCAGAGAAGTTTGAATAGGAAAGAGTCATTTGAATAAATAGTTTCCCCGAAGTCCTTTCACCTACTTAGTCCTCACATATTCTTGAGTCACAGAGTACAAAAGATGTTCCCAACTAACTTGTTAATTGAAAATCTGTGCAGAGGTTTTCCAGTAAACGATTATGGAACTCTTTTTATTTACATTTTTATGTTGCCCAGTCCTGATCATAATGATTTCTTTTTTCTTCTCTGAAAAGTTTAAAAAGCAGTTTTTATTGGGCATTCTCTTTCTACTATTGTTTTTGGTTTTTTTGGTTGCTGTTGTTGTAAGAGGAAAACAGAGGATGAGCTAGTTGGATAACATTACTGACTCAGTGGACATGAATTTGAGCAAAGTCTAGGAGATAGTGAAGGACAGGGAAGCCTGGCGTGCTGCAGTCCGTGGGGTCACAAAGAGTTGAACACAGCTTAGCAACTGAACAGCAACAAATGAAATGTCATCTAAACTATATCCTGGATGATGAAATAACAGTGGAAAGATTCAGTTCAGTTGCTCAGTCGTGTCCAACTCTTTGCGACCCCATGGACTGCAGCACACCAGGCCTCCCTGTCCGTCACCAACTCCCAGAGCTTGCTCAAACTCATGTCCATCGAGTCGGTGATGGCATCCAACCATCTCATCCTCTGTCGTCCCCTTCTCCTGCCTTCAGTCTTTCGCAGCATCAGTGTCTTTTCCAGTGAGTCAGTTCTTTGCATCTGGTGACCAAAGTATTAGAACTTCAGCTTCAGTATCAGTCCTTTCAAAGAATATTCAGGATTGATTTCCTTGGGGATTGATTGGTTTGATCTCCTTGCAGTCCAAGGGACTCTCAAGAGTCTTCTTCAACACCATGGTTTAAAACATCAATTCTTCGGTGCTCAGTTTTCTTGATGGAAAGATTGAAGCATTGCTATCACTCTTTTGATTATAGAGAGAAACATAAAAGTGTTTCTTTTCCCTTTAAAATTGAGAAATTGATTAGTTACCTAATCAAAATTCGGTTCCCCTATGTGCAGTTTATTTCTGAACTGCTATGAGCAAAGAACAACCAATTGGTTTATATTCTAGGCTTGAAGTAAGTATGTGGCCGCCTGCAGTGACTGTCAATATAGAGGCATACAGGCAGCATGCTACAGAATGCTGGCAGTTTCTGAATCCCAGAGTAACCTGGTAGTTGGACCAGAAGGAGAGGCCCCAGAGCCTCTCTTGTCTGGGAACTCAGGGTCTGGGGTTGGAGGTGGGAGAATTGGTTTGCATGTTTCCTGGCACTGTGGGCATCTTAGATCTTGACTTGATTAGTTCTTGTCTTTCCATTAATTTAAAGCAACAAAATAGATGTAAGGCAATTTTATTGATTATGAAGGGGTAAGCAGACATTTAAAAAAATTTTTTTATGAATCTTGGAAAGTATGTTGATGTTTGTTATATCTTGTTCTTCTGAGAAGTGCTAAAGAAATGAAGGTGTAATGATTTATTAATTTATTTCTTTTTGTATTTGATGAACAGTTCATGATTATGAAATATAAAAAAACTTGCAAGTGAATTTTATAACTTCTATACAATTCTCATAGCTTATCTGTGAGATAAGCAGAAAAGGAATTATTATCCTACTCCCAGGGAAAAATTTTGAGAAGCATTAGGGAAGAAATCAACCCTGAATATACATTGAAAGGACTGATGCTGGAGCTCCAATACTTGGGCCACCTGATTCGAAGAGCCTCATTGCAAGAGACCCTGATGCTGGGAAAGATTGAAGGCAAAATAAGAAGAGAGTGGCATAGGATGAGATAACTAGATAGCATCACTGACTCAATGGATATGAATCTGAGCAAACTCCAGGAAGTAGTGAAGGACAGGGAGGCCTGGCATGCTGCAGTGCATGGGGTTGGATAGCACTTAGTGACTGGACAACAGCAACAAATGAAGAAACATGTCCTGAAGTTGTTTTTAAAAATAATTGTTAAATGCATTATCACTTTAGTGTATATATAACTATTGTCAAGTGTTTTTATTATGGCTTAATACAGCTTAAATATGATTTCCCCAATTTTATTGTGGTATAATTGACGTATAGCACTGTATAATTTAAGGCATATAGCATGATGTAAAGTTTGACTTTATTTGAAATTAAAAATATGTTTGAGAGGGTACTTTTTTTTTTTTATTAAAAAAACTACTGCATTCTCCTTACTAGATCCAGCAGTACTTAGAGATACCAAATGATAGTCTTTTCATTGAGTGGGATCTTTCTTTCATTATTCATTTTCTTCCACACTTTAAATACCTTGACCAATCATTTCAGAACATGGGACCTTTAAGTAGATAACATCTTCTGAATGGTGAAATTACCATTCTGGAAATAGTCCCTATAATTCTTTTTGATCACACAATGTCTTTTCTTGTCAAGATTTCATTAATATGTAAATACTTGCCTGTAACAGCAGTGAATCTCTTTATCACATATATTTAATTAACATATAAATAACTCTGGGATGCACTTTTTCTAATTTCTAATATAGGCCATCCTGTTTAAATATTGTATTTATAATAAGTAAAAGTCTGTTAGAGTCACATTGAACGGGACATGTGTATTCCTGTTTGATTCATGTTGATTTTGATAGAAACCAACACAATTCTGTACAGCAGTTATCCTTCAAATAAAAAATAAATTTAAGAGTCACATTGATATTTTGTAGACAAAAGCAAATACATTATTTTAAAAATGTTTTGATCTCAGTATGTTCCACTGTTTAATCTTAAAAGTTTAGGTACTGTATGTAATAGCTATGGAAAAAATCCATGATCTGTATAAATGTTGGGATCACATGCATGGTATTGACACATACTTGTCGTGGAGGAGTGATGGTATGATACACTGGAAGGAGCAAAGGCTTTTAGTCAGAATATGGGTGTCTGTCCTGGTTCTGAACTTCTGAGCTGTGTTAACTGTTGGGAAGTCTCTTAACTTCTTTGAACTTGAGTTTTGTCAAGTGTGAAATGGGGAAATTGTAAAGGTATTGTAATGGTTCAGTAGCCTAAGAGATGTATTACCTAGCAGAGTTCTTGGCAAATAGCATTCCATGTACGGCAATGGTTGTGTTAATACAAATATGGCTGTAGCAGTAGCAACAGCAGTTTTTGGTACAGGTTGATGAGAAGAATATCATAATATATTTTATTTTCAAGTGCGTTAAGTAGGTTTGCAAAGGACTGATGAATAAGCAAAATATAAAACTGTAATAAGGACTATTCCTCTTTGATGATGCCAATGCTTTGGTTTTTCATCTGGGACAGCACCCCTTAACTGGTTTCGGGTACCTGAGATTTTGGACTGTTAATCAAAAAATTGACCATTGTTTCAAACAAAGTTTTTAATTTCACTTTTTATTCACTTTTTATTGACTTTATAGTTTTGATACACATCAAAAACTATATTATTGATATAGGAAAATGAACAAATCATAAATGGGCAATTTGAATTGTTATAAAATGAACACAATCAGGAAACAGACCTAACAAACCACTCTTGATGCTGTCTCCTTTTACCCTCTCCTGTTCACCTTACCCGTGAGAACCACCCTGACTTCTAACGGGATAGCTCAGTTTTGTCAATTAAACATGTGCAGTGGTTTATGAGGACTATTGTACCTAAACTCTGGAAAAGCATACTATTCTTCTCAACAGAGATCAGATTTCTGATGTTCTTTGAATTAAGTGCCTATCTTATTTTTTCTAATGCTGACTGTACAATGACATTTTGGATTTTTATATTTAAAATGTTTGTTACAGACAGAATATAACTTTGCCCTTTATCTGTCAGTCTCTGCTTTTTAATTGGCATGCTTAGACTATTTGCAGGCAGACCTCATTTTATTGCACTTTGCTTTATTGTGCTTCGCAGATACTGTGTCTTTTACAAATTGAAGATTTGGGCAACCCTGAATCAGGCAGGTTTATTGGTGCCATTTTTTCCAATAGAATTTGCTCACTTAGATGTTCACAATTTGGTAATTTCTGCAATACTTCACTGCTGCTGCTGCCAAGTCACTTCAGTCGTGTCCGACTCTGGGTGACTCCGTAGACAGCAGCCCACCAGGCTCCCCCCGTCCCTGGGATTCTCCAAGCAAGAACACTGGAGTGGGTTGCCATTTCCTTCTCCAATGCATGAAAGTGAAAAGTGAAAGTGAAGTTGCTCAGTCGTGTCCGACCCTCAGCGACCCCATGGACTGCAGCCTACCAGGCTCCTCTGTCCATGGGATTTTCCAGGCAAGAGTACTGGAGTGGGGTGCCATTGCCTTCTCTGCAATACTTCACACTCTTTCATTATTATATTTGTTATATGATCTGTGATCTTTGTTACTATTAAACATGACTTGCTGAAGGTTCTGATGATGGTTAGCATTTTTTTTTAGCTAGAAAGTATTTTAAGACTAAGGTATGTACATTATTTTTTAGATATTTCTATTGATAAGTTGATAGACTACACCATAGTGTAAACATTTATGTTTGTTGTTCAATCTCTCAGTCCTGTCTGACTCTTTGTGACCCCATGGACTGGAGCCTGCTCGGCTCCTCTGTCTATGAGATTTCCCAGGTAAGGATACTGGAGTGGGTTGCCATTTCCTTCTCCAGGGTATCTTTCTGACCCAGGGATTGAACCTACATCTCCTGCTTGGCAGGTGGATTCTTTACCATTTAGCCACCTGGGAAGTCCCAACTTTTATGTTTATGGGAAACCAAAACACTCACGTGGCTTGTTTTTTTTGTGTGTGATACTGCTTTATTGCCATGATCTAGAACCAAACCCATGACATCTCCAAGGTCTACATCTCCTTGGGTCTACTGTACTAAGGAAAGTCAGGTCTGTTATTTTTTCAAGTATTTTTCTTCTTCCTGCTCCTCCCATCCCCAGTATGCATCATCTTTTTTGGGACTCCACTTCCATTTAGGTTAACCACTTGATTTGTCTCACAGTTTTTTGTTTTTGGTTTTTATTTTCCAGTCTTTTTCTCCCCCATGTTTTGTTTTGGATAGTTCCTATTTACTAATTTTTTTAGTAAAAACGTTCACTAATTTTTTTAGTAAAAAAGTTTACTAATTTTTTTTTCATTGTCTCTTATTGATGATATTAGTGTGTTTTTCATCTTAGCTACTGAGGTTTTTATTCCTAGGTATTAGATTTGGGTCTTTTTAAATTTTCTCCCCTCTTACCATGTTATTGATATTTCTTAGAAATTGGTTATTCTCCTGATTATGGGCCATAATTTCTTGCTTTTTTTGCATACCTGCTATTTTTTTTACTGGATGCCAGAGATTTAGGTTTGTTCATCTTGCTGGTAGCGTTCTTATCTCAGTTGTTTTGGAACATGCTTTTTCTTCCCAAATTCTGTTGGTTTATTCAGTCACACTTCTGTGTTTCGCCATGTGCCTTACCATGTGTACTTTGAGGTTAGTTTCTCTGTGCAGTTGATCTAAATAGGTTTCTGAATTTGTAATGGAATAAATTCATCTCTAGGGGTTTTTAAATCTGAACATTATAGAATATGATCTAGCATTGCAGGTACAGAGGTATTTATTTGATATTGTTTTCTTCTTTGTGGATAATTTGGAGTCTTTTTATTCCAGGGTCAGGTCCCTGATCACATTCTATACTTCCTGTCTTTTTGTGAATGAGTATTTATTATGTACTTAAGAATCTATATAAAGCATGACTCATTTCATTCAAATGCTCCAATGTTTTGCTTTCTTTGTCTTCCTGCTGTCTCTAGTTTAACTTTGAACCTCATCAGCAATAGCGATGTGTTAGAATAACTTGCACAGCAGACACCTATACCATCGTCTTCCCAGTCACAGCCTGTTAAGTTGACACCAGAGCCTGGCTGTCTTCATTTCCGGTATTTTCACTTCTTCAGTTATGATTATTGTCAGTCTGCAGTGTAATTTGGCCTCTACTTAGAAGATTCATGGTGAAAAGGCTGTAAATAGACTTGCACAGCAGCATCTCAGAGCAAACAGTCTTATGCGTCTTTGTTTATGGAAAGTTTAGGACAGCCCACATCTCTGCTTATTTATGGTCCTGCTTTCAGGCCAAGAGCCACCTGCAGTGTACGGTATTGTGATGTTGCTCGTGGCATGGGTATAAGATAGGGAGTGGTATGGTCCATTTTAGAAACCAGAAATGTGTGAATAAACCTCAGGTACTTTACCAAAGTTTTCAGCTACAGTCAAAGCTTATTAATTGTGAGATTTAAATACCCCTGTGGTTTTAGGGTAGGATTGTTTTTTCATTTATTTATTCAGATTTATCCATCCATCCGTCAGTCTGTCCATCATCCATCCATCCATTAAATATTTAGTGAGGTTTAAGTGCATGCCAAGTGTTGAACAAAGGATATGAAAATCACCAAAGCTTTGAAGGAGCTTACAATTTAGTAAAGGAGCAGAACATAAATAAAAAGTTGTAATTGAGTGCATTGACAGTGGGAACAGAAGTACATGCAGTGTTTAGTAATATGGAGGAGAGTCTGGTAAGCTGCTTGGTATGGGAACATCAGAGAAGGTTTTAGTTTTTTTTTTTTTTTTCTTTTAATGAATAGTATGTTGACTGACACAGTTAAAGAGAACATTATAAATAGGCATGCCACGAATCATACTACTTTTCTATCCATTTAGATGAGCTTTAAATGCTGTATTATTTTTACATAACTTATATCCACATTTTTTCTTCCTACTTCCATTATACAGCTTGGTTCTGAAATATACATTTTTCTTTCTTAGAAGAGTTTTTCAAGATTTAGAATCACACAATGCTTCCTTTCTTAAAGAAGTTTTCTAATTACCTGATGGAATCATTTTGCTGTGATCCTTCTGTAAGTTTGGGACTGAGGGTGGAAAGTGCTCCTACTCTGAAAGACATGTATGCAGATAATTATAGGAGCAGTGAGGTCAGTGCTCAAAGAGTTAGGTATGCATTCTTAGTTATAGAGCCTTCCTCTTCAATTGACTTTTATATTTTTCATTAATTATTTATTTATATCTTGACTAAATCTTACATTTCTAATTCTTAAACTTTTTTTGGTATTTGTTTCTGAGAGCTCTGCTTTTAGAATTAAAGAGTATCAGTGACTCTGTTTCTGCTGATCATTGAATCATTTATTTGTTCATTCAATCAGTGATGAATATTAAGCTTATAGAGTTTACTTTTCTGCAAATTTATGATCACAGTACACATTGTATATTTGAAGATTAAATGAAATAATGCATTTATATAAATTTAGTTAAAATGATTATATATACTTGCTATGCATGTAATATTGCTGGGAGTTGTGGTAGATGCAAAGGAGTATTTACAAGAAAAGAATATTTACTTCTAGTGGGGATACAAAATTTTTTTATTTTGTTATGACCAACCTAGACAGCATATTAAAAAGCAGAGACATTACTTTGCCAACAAAGGTCTGTCTAGTCAAGGCTATGGTTTTTCCAGTAGTCATGTATGGATGTGAGAGTTGGACTATAAAGAAAGCTGAGTGTAGAAGAATTGATGCTTTTGAACTGTGGTGTTGGAGAAGACTCTTGAGAGTCCCTTGGACTGCAAGGAGGTCCAACCAGTACATCCTAAAGGTGAACAGTCATGGATGTTCATTGGAAGGACTAATGTTGAAGCTGAAACTCCAATACTTTGGCCATCTGATGCGAAGAGCTGACTCATTTGAAAAGACCCTGATGCTGGGAAAGATTGAGGGCAGGAAGAGAAGGGGACGACAGAGGATGAGATAGTTGGATGGCATCACTGACTCAATGGACATGGGTTTGGGTAAACTCCGGGAGTTGGTGATGGACAGGGAGGCCTGGCGTGCTATGGTTCACGGAGTCGCAGAGAGTCATACACGACTGAGCGACTGAACTGAAAATATGTATTAAGGAAATTAAAGAACTCTATGGAAACATAAGACAAATGTACCATCTTATGTATATTATCATAAGTTTAAATAGGAGTAAATGCCAGGGGAATTGTTCAGTTATTAGTAGTGAGAATCGAGAACAGGAAGAAAGCAACCTAGAGTGGAATGGTCATAGAAACATCTGAGAAAAGCTGGAATTTAAGCTCGAAGAGGTGGGGTTCAGGTAGGTAGGACATCATAGTAGAGCAGAGACTCTGGAACCAGACTTGCCTGGATTCAAATCCCAGCTGCAGCGTTTTAGTTCTGTGATTTTATGAGTTAGGATGCTGTCTGTCTTTCAAGACTGCTGACTTTGTGTGTGTGTTTGTATGATAATATATAATTTTATAGTTGTTCTTACAAACTGTAAGCATTTTCTAAGTGTCAGTTATAGGCCAGATAAGGTTGGATAACTTTATAGATAGTGTGTGAAATGTCCGTTCAGTGCGTGTCTATAAGCAGGAATATGCAGATATTTTTTTGAAGGGCAGCGACAAGGAAATCAGTCTTGCTATGGCTTAGGATCTGCATGAGCATAATTTGTGCTGTTTTATTTAGTGATAGGGATAAAAAGCAGATAAAAATTTCTTTTCCTAATTTTTTGTTCAATCTCTGTTACCACCACAACCTGATAAAGGATCAGGGTTTATAATGTATATTGATACACTTCATGAATATTTTGGTATTTCATTAGTTTTGTAGTTGCTAAGTCCAGATGTCATACACTTTATCTTTGTTGTGCATTTTATTGTCTTGCTATCTGGAAGTAATGTGAAATAAAGGCCTTACACTTATTCTCTGTACTGGTTCTGGTCGGTCTAAGTAACGCAGAACACAGAATGAAATCGATTGGGTTTCTCTCCTATTACCTCCCTTTTGATAGTCGAGGGCATGTAGTTTTGGGCCTCTCCAGTGTGAGGATAGTCCTCATCAATTCTTACTTGACATACACTTTCGATCTTTCAGTGTCATCGCCCTTTCTTCCCTAGTTGACTTTCCGGGTAGCAAGGAAAGGTAGTCTTCCTTTTTCTGAGTACCTTCAGTTGTCTTTTCTTCAGAATTAGTCATTTGTTCAAGGGGCAGGTGGGAGTGTTGGTGGTGTAGAGGGGAATTTTCATATCATTAATGTCTCTATTCATCCTTCACCCCTTGTTTGGTTGGCATTAAGTACCTATGTGAGTATCATCCTTTCTCAGTTACTTATAATTAGCTTTTCTGGGAATTTCTTCAGTGATTCTCCATTGGAGTTTGTGGCTTTCCATTAAACTTTAACTATTTAATGACTAGTTCTCCTTAGAAATAATCAAATCATTCTCTGTTCATGGTTAAATATTTATTTTCAAACGATTGCAGTCTTTTGGGAGAGAAATAATGCCTTGTGGCACCTGTTGTTTAGTCGCTAAGTCGTGTCTGACTCTTTGTGACCCTATGAACTGTATCCCACCAGGCTCCTCTGTCCATGGGATTTTCCAGGCAAGAATACTGGAGTGGGTTGCCATTGCCTTCTCCAGTGGATCTTTTAACGCAGGCACTGAACCTGTGTCTCCTGCTTGGCATATGGATTCTTTACCACCAAGCCCCTGGGAAGCCTGTGGTGTTTACTACTACCTTTTAAATCAGCTCCTCAGATTTTTTTGTCACTATTTATTGCAGTGGCCAGGTGCCCACCCAGTGTGATGTCAGCAGAGTTTATTGCCATTGTTAGGCATTTGTAAATACAATCATTCATATGATCATTAATGTGGTGTTTCTATTTATCATATAGTAGATCCTGAAATGGTAACAAGTCACATATATCCTGTATTTCACTACCCATGAAAAACCTTGGTGGTGTTGATAATACTGCTGCTTTTTATGGCGAATGAGTGCTTATTATATATGAAGTACTGTTCAAAAGGCTTTCTGTGTTCTAATTTGATCCTTCGCAAATTCAGATTCTTATTGTCCCTATTTGACTAATGAGGAATCTTGAAGTACATGCAGATTGAGTAACTTGATCAAGATGACATGGCTCTGCAGGGTGGTATCACAGTTCTAACGGAGATTAGACTTCTCAGAGCATGCTCTACCTTTTAGATTAGAATTCAAGAAAACATGGCTCTAGTCTCATCTTTGTTTTGGGCATTAATGAATGCTACAATATTTACTAAATAGATGAGGCGTCTGGGTCCCAGGGATTTAGTGGTGAAGGAGAATTCAAGTCCTAGTGTGGTGGGTTTTTTTTTTTTCCTCTTGTTTATCTTTGACACATTGCTATCACCTGAGAATACTGTTAAGTTTCAGGATATCTTATTAGCCTAGTCTCTGTTTCATAAGCCAGTTACTAATGAATAAATATAACTTAACATCTTTAAATCAGTGCCTGAAAGGTGGCAATTAGTTGCAATATACTGTTTAGCTTTTTGTTTCCAAAGCATAGAACGTGAATAAAAAAACTTTTTGAAAGTTTATTCATGATAAAATTTCTTTGAAATAAAACATTTATATTTAGTGTGAGAAATAATTGGTGAGAGAATAGTTGACCATAATAGAACTTGTTACAGTCATTCCTTTCCTGCTGACAGATACATGTTACCTTCAGATGAAACCAGCAAAGTTTATTGTTTGGAAGAAAAAAATGAGCAGGGCTCTAACATAAAGAATCCTGAAATTAAGCAGAAGCAGTCATTATTTTGTAAAGGGGTAATTAAAGTGGCAACAAAGGTCCATCTAGTCAAGGCTATGGTTTTTCCAGTAGTCATATATGGATATGACAGTTGGACTATAAAGAAAGCTGAGCATCAAAGAATTGATGCTTTTGAATTGTGGTGTTGGAGAAGGCTCTTGAGAGTCCCTTGGACTACAAGGAGATCCAACCAGTCCATCCTAAAGGAGATCAGTTCTGGGTGTTCATTGGAAGGGCTGATGTTGAAGCTGGAACTCCAGTACTTTGGCCACTTGATGCGAAGAGCTGACTCATTTGAAAAGACCCTGATGCTGGGAAAGACTGAGGGCAGGAGGAGAAGGGGACGACAGGATGAGATGGTTGGATGGCATCACCGACTCAATGGACTTGAGTTCGGGTAAACTCCGGGAGTTGGTGATGGACAGGGAGGCCTGGCATGCTGCAGTCCATGGGGTCACAAAGAGTAGGACATGACTGAGCGACTGAACTGAACTGAATTTAAGTTTATCATGTACTTCATTTTTTTTTTAATTGGGGATGATGCATTTATATTTACAGTCTTCCCTAGCAAAGTGGAAACAATAGAAGAAAAAGATGAAATAAAATGTATGTAAATGTTGTTTTGTGGTTATAGAACTGAGATTCAAATCAGTTTTGCACCTAACAAAGCTTTGTACAGCTTTCTGGAAGGAATAGCTCTGTTTTCTAGTTTTTTTTTTTTTTTTTTTTTTAAACCATGTTTTCACCTAATCCACTTAGTGATCAGTTTACAGGGCTAATATTTTTGTTTTAAACAGAATTAATAAAAAGTTTTTCTCTAAATTTTATTAAGCATTCTGTTTTCTTTGTGAAAGAATAAGCTAAAAGTTGGGCATTTTAAAGATGCTAATGATAGAACTGATCAATCATTTAGAACTGTAAAGAATGGTCAGGTTTAGGGAAATACATATTCTGAAATCTTCCCCCCCCCATAAGTATAACATGACATGTTAAATTCTCTGATTGTAGATGTATACAATCACCAGTATAGATTTTGCCCTTTCATGAGGATAATAATCTGTATCAAGAAAGTATTCTTGCTCTCAGATCACAGAACCCATGTAAATATACCTCCTCGATGTATGTGTAATCTTTTTTATTGCTCTATTCCAATTTTGAATTTTTGTGATGCTCATGAGATCACTCTAAAAAACAGTCTTTGTGGTGTCAGTTAATTCATTTGCCATATTATTTTATAGTCTGCTAAATGTCAGGCATCATTTTAGGCTTGAGGATGTGGCAATAGACAAAACAAGGAAAAATGCTGCCTTTTAGGAATTTATATTCTGACTGGGGAAAAACCCTATGTCTTTCTTAAATGTTATTTGATTTACGATAAAGAACTTAACAGTGTTTTTACAGCAAGCATCTTAAACTCCTAAAATTAGTCCAAAAATAATTTGCTTTGTATAAGCATCCTGGAACAAAATCAAAGCACAGAAAGGTTTCTGTTTTTATATAACTGTTGAGGATCAAGCCTAAGATGAAGCCATATTTGGTAGGAGTTAGTTTCTGAAGATGAAGCCATATTTGGTAGGAGTTAGTTTCTGATCCTACTGGTAATGAGATTGGTTTTGTATCTCAGTTTAAATGTGTCCTTTAAATATGCATATAGAAGGTCCTACTGGGGTGTCTGAACTAAAATACGAGAAGGTTCATGTTGCCCTCTGCTCGCACACAGTCTGACTGGTGCCTCTGTCTAACTTGGTGGCCATCTACTAGCTGGGAGGGTAAGCTTTGGATTCTGTCAGGTTGTGTTTAAATCTGTGGCTTTGTCATTTATTGAATTTATGAGGAGAAACAAGTAGCTTGGGCCTCAGGTTTCTCATTATAGTATCAGGAGGATAATACCACTGCAGTGCTGCTGCTGCTGCTGCTGCTGCTGCTAAGTCACTTCAGTCTTACTCTGTGCAACCCCATAGACGGCAGCCCACCAGGCTCCCCTGTCCCTGGGATTCTTCAGGCAAGAACACTGGAGTGGGTTGCCATTTCCTTCTCCAATGCATGCAAGTGAAAAGTGAAAGTGAAGTCGCTCAGTCGTCTCCGACTCTTAGCGACCCCACGGACTGCAGCCCACCAGGCTCCCCTGTCCCTGGGATTCTTCAGGCAAGAACACTGGAGTGGGTTGCCATTTCCTTCTCCAATGCATGCAAGTGAAAAGTGAAAGTGAAGTCACTCAGTCGTCTCCGACTCTTAGCGACCCCACGGACTGCAGCCCACCAGGCTCCTCCATCCATGGGATTTTCCAGGCAGGAGTACTGGAGTGGGGTGCCATTGCCTAGGTAGGACCAACTTAGGTATTGCATATTAAAAGCAATTTATCGTGTCTGGTCCATAGTGAGAAATCAATAAATATTAAAGGTTATGCTATTGCTGGCCATTCCTAATATATTATTGTTAGTATTCTTACCATTATATCAGTGGTGATCACATTTAGAAACACGTAGAAACATGTAGTTGTGCTGTGCCCTGAAAATGGAGCAAAAATGCTTCATCAATCTAAGGCTCTTTAGGCCTGCTTTTTGGAGTGAGTCTCAGAGCAGAACCTGTCTTTAATGTGTGATTTGATAAAAATAGGCATGTTTTCTTACCCATTTCAGTTTATTGAAGGTTGACAAAGTCTTAAAATTTTCTAGTCTTTTTACCAAACATTTGCCAAATAAATGTTACTTTGCTCAGAGCCCCACACCATTACTGATCATTTTAGTAGTAATCCTTATATGTAGTATGTATTTTATAGAGAAAATGCAAATCTCAACTTATGATAAATTTTTCTCAGTCTTTTGAAAAACATTTTGTGTAGCTTATGGAACCATGTCTGCTGTAATTAGAAAAGGCGGTAATAGTTTGCTGAATTAATTTTTTCCTTGTTCCTCAATTCATTGCTACAATTTATTCTTATCTTGGAAGAGTGAGCATTATTATCATTGTTGTATCCAGATGTTTTCTTTTCTACCTATTCAGTGATCTGTGATAAAGTATTAGTTACTGATGTGGAAGGAAATAAAATAGTTTTTTACTTGGTGACAAATGAAATACTGTGATTTTGGTATCTATTGTAATTAATCGTCTATATGACTGAAATTTAAAACCATGAAGTCTCATGCCTTCAGAAATGTATTTTTGGTTTGCTAAGACATTGCATGCTAGCTAAAAAGTGGGTAAAATTCTGTTTTAAAAATAATATAATAAATTTCTTATGTATATCTAACAGGGAACTTTAACTTCAGAAAATTTGCAACAATAATAATAACTTCAGCAGTCGTGTCTGACTCTTTGTGACCCATGGAGTGTACAGTTTACGGAATTTTCCAGGCCAGAATACTAGAGTGGGTAGCATATCCCTTCCCCAGGGGATCTTCCCAACCCAGCGATTGAACCTGGGTCTTCTGCACTGCAGGCAGACTCTTTACCATTTGAGCCACCAGGGAAGCCCATAGATGCTGCTGCTGCTGCTACTGCTAAGTCGCTTTAGTCATGTCTGACTCTGTGCGACCCCATAGACGGCAGCCCACCAGGCTCCCCTGTCCCTGGGATTCTCCAGGCAAGAACAGTGGAGTGGGTGCTATAGACAGATAAATCAACGCTGCTGATTTCCAGGGCTTCACAGCTTCTCTGTTCCTTGTAACCCCCCAGCAGTTTCCTGCTGCTATCTACATAAAGACTACCTACCTTTTCCCCAAATGCTTATGAAGTATTTTTTGTGTAAGACCTGTTCCATAGCTTAGGAAGATAAGAAACTGCAAAACATAACCTCATACTATACAAAAGTGCAGTCCTTTCTCTGAGGCTATGATAAATTTTAGGAAAGTACTACCATTGATACTCAAATATGAGATAAGATGTTTTATTGAACTATAAAAGCAAGGTGATTGAAATTTGTTTTTAGAATTTTTGTCTTCATTCTTAGTTCAGGATGTTTGTGTTGTTTTCATAGATTTACGGACTATTAGAGCTAAAAGTTACTTTAGTGGTTGGAAGTGCTTCACTTTAGAAAGTCATGTGCCAAGTACTGTACAGCTGGTTAAAAGACCGGTGGGTTTATGCTTTCCTTGTCTCTTCCTTCATAGTTTGCTCTGCTGTCTTACATTGCTTCATTCTTCCTTTTTAATTTATTCTTAACGCCGTGCAATCAGGACTTATCTTTGCCTCTTACATTTTCCTTCTATCATTTATTGGTGATATTTTTAACTTGCAGAATTATTTCTTCACTCTGATTATTAGCTGTGTCCTCTCAGCCTGGTCCCTGGTTGCTCAGCTGGTAAAGAATCTGCCCGCAATGGGGGAGACCTGGGTTCAATCCCTGGGTTGGGAAGATCCCCTGGAGAAGGGAAAGGCTACTCACTCAGTATTCTGGCCTGGAGAATTTCATGGACTGTATAGTCCACGGGGTTGCAAAGAGTCAGACATGACTGAGTGACTTTCACTTCACTTCTGGCTGTTAGGCTGTCCAGTATAGGCACCACCAGCCACATGTAGCTATTTAAATTTTAAATAAAATTAATTAAAAAGTATTAAAAGTTTCTTGGTATCAGTGTCACATTTCAAATGATTGATATGAATATATGTAGCTTAGCAGTTACTGTATTGGATAACCCAGTTAGAGAACAGTTCTGTGATCACAGGAAGTCAGGCTGTACAGTTTTTGAGAGCAGGGGACCATTTATGTTAGCATTAAAAATATAAAATATGGAGTTTTGATAAATATTTTAGAATGTTTGAGTGAACTCAGCCATACCACCTTTAGTTTCTCGTTAACTTTTTTGTTTTGAATTTTCCTTTTCTTTTTGAACCATTTTACTATCAAAGAGAAATCAGCAGTTTGGATTTTTTATTTGCCTATTGTATATGATATGTGTCATATACTACTTAAGATACCATAAAAAGAAATCTTGGAGTTTAAGGTTACAGGATTGATTACTTTTGTATTATGTTCCTTATGTTTCCAGTCATTGAGGTAATGTGTCTTTTAAATGTATGTGCTTTTTTTTGAAATGTTAAGTTATGACGGTGATTCCTTGGTGATCGTTCCTTGGCACGAACATAAGCACCGAGATGAAGACTGGTGTGAGGAGCTGGAGTGCAGGTAAGAACGAGCCAGGGGGAGAGCGCTTCATGTCCTTGTAGGATGGATGAATAGCAGGCCCAGTGCAGGTGGTGTGCGGTGGGTGGTTTACTGGATGGTGGTCCCTGCTTGAGAGTTTGAGGGACATTTTTTAACAGCTTGACTGTACTCAAGGTATGTTAAAAAATTTAATGAAAAAATATTGAATGGCTACCAAGGAGTTATTCTACAAGTGGTCCTTATGTAACAGCTCTTCTCATTCTGAGGTATTCCTTTTCGGTCTTTGACATATACAGGTATGATTTTCATAGCTGTTATTGTGGTATGTGTGCAGTTTTGTTCTTGATTCAGTTTTGATTTTCACTTTTATAAGACTTTACCGTGGAAAGCCTCAGAACATTGAGGCATCAAGTTCTGTAGAAGTGGGTGGGTGATGAGGTGTGGGGCTGAAAGCCCGTACAAGGGGCATTTGAATCCCTTTATTGCCTTACTCTTCAAAGTCAGATAAATGCTCATTGCTCATTTTTACATTTGATATGAGTCATCTTATATTTTTACATTTTTTTAAGCTATGTGTATGAACTGTCTGATAAATGATAAATAAAAGCCCTAAGCAGTAGTGTGATCATTGCAAGTGAAATTTGGGACTTTCTTCATGTTAGCACTCCCCCTTCATTCTGTATCTTTCGCTGTTGATATCTAAGTGCATAGCATATCTAACTCCTAGTTAACCTTTTTCACTCTGATGAGTTTGGTTATAATAGCAATCGAATGCCCTGTGTTTTTGCTGTTACATGCTTTAAATTTTTTTTTTTTATTAAAGTTCTGTGTAGTTGCAAATAGATTAAAAGTTTAAGATTTTCTGCAAATTTTGTTAAAAAAACAACAACCATACTCCTTTGTTCCCCTTTTTTTGTATCCTGCTCTCCTGAAGCAACTACTTTGAATTCTTTTAAAGGAATGTTCTATTATTTACTCCAGTCTCTGAATAACAGAATTGTATAGCTACTTGGAAAACTCAGCAGTGGCCACAGGACTGGAAAAGGTCAGTTTTCATTCCAGTCCCAAAGAAAGGCAATGCCAAAGAATGCTCAAACTACCACACAATTGCACTCGTCTCACACGCTAGTAAAGTAATGCTTAAAATTCTCCAAGCCAGGCTTCAGCAATATGTGAACCGTGAACTTCCTGATGTTCAAGCTGGTTTTAGAAAAGGCAGAGGAACCAGAGACCAAATTGCCAATATCCGCTGGATCATGGAAAGAGCAAGAGAGTTCCAGAAAAACATCTACTTCTGCTTTATTGACTATGCCAAAGCCTTTGACTGTGTGGATCACAGTAAACTGTGGAAAATTCTGAAAGAGATGGGAATCCCAAACCACCTGATCTGCCTCTTGAGAAATTTGTATGCAGGTCAGGAAGCAACAGTTAGAACTGGCCATGGAACAACAGACTGCTTCCAAATAGGAAAAGGAGTATGTCAAGGCTGTATATTGTCACCCTGCTTATTTAACTTATATGCACAGTACATCATGAGAAATGCTAGACTGGAAGAAACACAAGCTGGAATCAAGATTACTGGGAGAAATATCAATCACCTCAGATACGCAGATGACACCACCCTTATGGCAGAGAGTGAAGAGGAACTAAAAAAAGCCTCTTGATGAAGGTGAAAGTGGAGAGTGAAAAAGTTGGCTTAAAGCTCAACATTCAGAAAACGAAGATCATGGCATCCGGTCCCATCACTTCATGGGAAATAGATGGGGTAACAGTGGAAACAGGTCAGACTTTATTTTTCTGGGCTCCAAAATCACTGCAGATGGTGACTGCAGCCATGAAATTAAAAGACGCTTACTCCTTGGAAGGAAAGTTATGACCAACCTAGATAGCATATTCAAAAGCAGAGACATTACTTTGCCAACAAAGGTCCGTCTAGTCAAGGCTATGGTTTTTCCTGTGGTCATGTATGAATGTGAGAGTTGGACTGTGAAGAAGGCTGAGCGCCCAAGAATTGATGCTTTTGAACTGTGGTGTTGGAGAAGACTCTTGAGAGTCCCTTGGACTGCAAGGAGATCCAACCAGTCCATTCTGAAGGAGATCAGCCCTGGGATTTCTTTGGAAGGAATGATGCTAAAGCTGAAACTCCAGTACTTTGGCCACCTCATGCGAAGAGTTGACTCATTGGAAAAGACTCTGATGCTGGGAGGGATTGGGGGCAGGAGGAGAAGGGGACGCCAGAGGATGAGATGGCTGGATGGCATCACTGACTCGACGGACGTGAGTCTGGGTGAACTACGGGAGTTGGTGAAGGACAGGGAGGCCTGGCGTGCTGCGATTCATGGGGTCGCAAAGAGTCAGACACGACTGAGCAACTGAACTGAACTGATAGCTACTTTTTGATGTTTTTAGTCATGGCCATTATCTGTGGACTTGCTTCAGTGGAAGATAGTGGTTTCGTTTCTTTTGCTCCATATACTCCTTTCCTTTTTGAGCATTTACGTGACCCTCCCCTCCCCTTTAGTCTTTTACCATCATTTCAGTGTAATTTCAGCTTAATGCATGGTGTATATCAGCCATATTTAACTAGAAATCCACAGTTGGCATGGGTAATGAGAGATTGAAAACAGAGATAAGTTGAAAAAGGTGGGAGATTGATGGTAGATACAGTAGAAGGAAAGGTGTGTGGTCTTCACTTTAAGACGGTGCTTTTTGAGGAGAGCCCTGTTCCAGTCACGTGATGCTTCCCAATTCTCCTTAGCCTGTGCCTTTTTATGATTCTGAGAAAGAGATAAGAAGGAATAAGGGCATTTCTTCTCAGACAACAGTAAGCTAAATTGTAAGCTAAACTTGCTGTGCTGGGAGTCTTAACAACTGTAAAAATGAAAAGCTAGGAAAAGGCTGACAAAAGAGAAGATGTTTTTGAAGCTGATACAGATTTGCAGGACATTTCTTTTTTAATTCATCTATTTTATTGCCTTTCCCCTACCTCCTAACCATTTCTCCCACCTTGCATCTTCCACCTCTGGTGATTACGTCTGGTGATTCTCTGTATCTGCAAGTGAGGTTATGGGATACCTTGTGGCTTTTTCATTTACAGTTGCTCCTTGAACAACAAAGGGGTTAGTGGGGCCTGACACTCTGTGAAGTCAGAGGTTTGCCTATGACTTATAATCCATCTTCCCTCCATACCCGAGGTTCCCATCTATGGATTTGGCCACCCATGGGTGGCGTAGTACTGTAGTATTTACTGTTGGAAAAAAAACCTGAATGTAAGTGGACCCACACCGTTCAAACTCATGTCGCTCAAGGATCTACTGTAATTCTGTCCTCTGCTTGATTTAAGAATACTGAAGGAAGAAAAACATGCCGTTTCTGTATTCATGAAGTGTATCATCTAGCAGGAAAGATGCTGCTGCAATAAATTACTAATGTGATGAGTGTTATGAAAGTGAAGTACAAGGGCCACTGGGAGACCTAAACTTGGTGGAGGTCAAGGAGAGTTTTCCACAGGAAGTGATGTGAAATCTGAGATTCAAAGGATCGATAAGATTTAGCTCAGTGGACCGGTGAGTTTGGCTTATGAGTGAAGGGAGTGTTTTAAGAGAGGGAAGAACATTTGGGAGGCTCAAGGCAAGGGCCCCTTTAAGGACTGAAAATAAGACCTGTATTGTTGAAGTGTACAGGACAGAAGTGACACTGGCACCAAGATGAGGCTAGAATATTTTAAGGCAGGTGACAGGCTACAAATAGTCATGAGGACGATAGAATCATGTTTCTGTTTTAACAAAGATAACTATTTCCTCGAGATAGCGTGAATTCAGTTTTGACCTTGTTGCATTTGAAATGCCTAAGAGCAAATAGAAGGGCAGTTTTGGTGCTTTCAAGTGAAGTCTGGGTTAGGGGTGAAAATATGTTGGTGAATTTATATTGTAGAGTCTACCAGGAGACCTAGAGACAATATAGTGAGAAGACAGGAGAGCCGGAGAATTTGGAAGAGGTAGTATTTAACAGTCGGCTCTGGGAGGAGAGTCTAGCAAAGATGACTGTGAAAAGGAGCAGCCAGAAAGATGGGACGTGCATGACTTGACAGTATGGCGTAACGGCATGGCATGCTGGAATGGAAGACAAGCATGTTTCTAGGAGGAGAAAATGTTCAAATTCACAGTGCTGAGAGGGCAGTAAGTTAAGGACCGAAAACAAAATATCAAAGGAACTCTTAAGTTGCTTGTGGATATTTTTCCTCTGAAATGGGAAGATTTCAGGAGATTGGGTGTGACTTTTATGCTTCAGAGATGAGGAGAAATCACAGGTCAGATGTTAACGCAAGTTGCGAAACTAGTTAAACGACTACCCAGTTTTAACTACAGTAGGTTGTCTGAGGCATGTGGATAAAACACCCAAATATTTGTGAGCTTTGGGTATGGTGAGATACTAGAACAGCTAATAATTCCAATGAAAAGAATACCTAAGTAAATAAAAGTTAAACACCTGCTCTGTGCCAGACAATATTCTCTGCATATTTTATTTATATTAATTTGAAAATTCTTGCATAGTGTTATTCCCCATTTTTGATATGAATAAAATGAATCTTAGACTAGTTTTAACTAATTTTTGCAAGATTTCACAGCTTTCAGTAATAGAATTGCATTTGAGTGCTGACTCCAATTATATTATATTATATTATATATATATAATATTATATATTAGTAATATATTAGTAATAATTATACCACTTGTGATTTACTGACTTACTTTAGGGACTTCCCTGGTGGCTCAGTGGTAAAGAATCTGCCTGCAATGTGGGAGACCTTGGTTTGATCCCTGGGTCAGAGAGATCCCCTGGAGAAGGGAATGGCAACTCACCCCAGACTTACTTTAGATGAATGAATATCCCTAATGGAACATGGTCTTTCCCTCTATTTATATCTGAAATATCTTAGTTTAAGTTGTTATTTTTTTCTTTTTTAGTTCTTAACCATTGAAGGGAATTGGCCAGCATCATCCTCGTAAAAATGCCTCATAATTCACGATCCCTGTGATGTTCTCCCTGTGTACCTTCCTTTAATGTTGTTTCTTTTCCCCTCCTGTTGGCAGGTAGTATAGAGTAGTTCCTAATTTTGCAAATATCAGTGCATTACTATGTTGCTGATACCTACTAAAGTTATATTAGCATCATAAATAAGGCATATTTCTTCTTATTTTTATGAAGTTGGGAAACAAGACTTCTTAATTTACATTTGGCTCAGAGTCACCTTGGGGTGTCTTTACTGAACTGGGTCTGGCTGGCCACCACAGTCATTGCGATTTAGTTGGCCTGTGGCAGGTACGCCGCCATGTGCATTTTAAAGCTACCCAGGGTGAGTCTGATTTTATTTAATACTTGATTGATTGGGGGCATAATTTTTTTTTTTATTTACTGTCTATTCTGATTTTTTTTTTAATTGGGAGAGCTAATAGGAAACTAAAGCATTCTGCAAATTTCCCATTTATCTTGTGTATCCGTGCATATAGGAAAACACACACAAACACACCCTCCCCCAAGTGTGTCCATCCATCCATCCATCCATCCTGCCAGTCTCAGTAACTGCTCTCTCCCTATCTCTGTCTTCCTCTCTTTCTCTCTCATAAACTCATTTTCCCCAGCATTTCAGCCAGTTATTAGTTGTTTTTTCTGTGCTCTGCAGAATGGTGGTTGAGCCGAGTCTTCCGGATGAGAGTGAGTTCCTATACACCGCACAGCCCGAGCTGCTGCGGTACCGGAGCTCCCGGCTGGCAGTGGAGGAGGTGATGGACTGGTACGGGAGCAGAGCAGAGGAAATAGAACATTACGCCCGGCAGGTGAGGCTGCAGTGCTGTGGCAGATGCTCCGCATTCAGTGTGTTCTGGCTGCAAATAGCAGAAAAGTTGTTCAAAAATCTTTCTTTATAAAGTATAAGCTGCAAAGTATGTACACACTGTTACAGATTTTCCATGTATGCTTGAATAGGCTTCATAACATTTTAATTTAAAAGATTTTTTATCAACGTTGAAATGCTTGATTTGCCCCCCTGTCATGTTGCAGAAATGTAGTTGATGATTACTTTGCTTTTCAGGAACCCTGTTTGAACTTTGGTTTCTAATGCTTCTCTGAAATCCAAGACATGATTTCTCTCAGTTTCCCATGAAGCTGAGATGTGTCCCAGCTTCATCAGAGAGGGGTGTGGAAGAGACAGATGAGGGTTGTACCAAAGCTTGTGAGTGTGTGAAGATTGTTCAGTCGTGTCTGACTCGTCGCGACCCCGTGGACTGTGGCCTACCAAGCTCCTCTGTTCATGGAATTCTCCAGGCCAGAATACTGGAGTGGGTAGCCGTTCCCTTCTCCAGGGCAATCTTCCCAGCCCAGGGATTAAACCCAGGTCTCCTTCATTGCTGGCGGATTCTTTAACTACTGAGCCACTAGGGAAGTACCGAAGCTTAGGAGATCTAAAAGAGAATCTCTTCCACTCATAGACTGGGTGACTCTGGATCTGCTTGCTGCCTACCTTTCCAGTACCTTGGTTTTTTTTAGGGGCTTAGATCTTACTAGACTCAGTGATAACAAATAAAATCATCCAGGAGAGACCATTAAAAATTCCACTAATTGAATTCTCTGCAAATGGAAGCAAAAGTTGTCTTCATCCTGGTGGATAGAAGTTGATAGTTCGGAGCCTCTTGAAATCTCATCCAGGGTCTGGCTAGTGGGTGTCTTTTTCATTCTACTTATAGTCTTGGCTTTGGACCTCCTGTCCTAACATCAGGTTTTCATTTGAAGGACCATTCCAGAAGGTCTCAAGAGCAGTTGCACTGTAGGAAGGAAGAAACCCCTTCGTTTAAACTTCTAGTTAGTGTATCTGTCGTGGCCCTGTGTCTCCATTTGATAGAGTTCTTGAATTTCTGCTTAGTCTAATTCCTGTTTTTTAGTATTCATAGAATTGAAGATGAATTATTTTGGAGCTGATGGGATTATTACAGATCCAGCTTTTTCGAGGGTGGCCAAAAATATATATGATGGACTTTTTCAGGTTTTTGGAAGACTACTGAGGACATTTGAAAATGTTTAGAATTCTAAGATACCAGAATGAAAAGAATCTCTGGAGGGGTTCTGGTCTGATTTTCTATGTTATAGGTAGACAAACAGATTCACAGAGGAGAAAGTGAACTACTTGCTCAGGGACACACAGTAGCAGAACCAGACGGAATCTAGGTCTCTGCACAATCTTTCTTATGAAGTCCATATAAAAATGGACAGTTGCACAGCTCTCAGTGACTGAAAGCAAGATAAATTAACCTAAAAAAGTGGTTCTCAATTCTCAGATCCATAGTATTTTTTTTCTGTAGCAACTATTTTGTAATACTTCCTTATTATCCTGATGTGAGAATCATGGACATATCTCATTTACATAAACAGTCTCCAAAAAATTAACACAGTGACTTAACGGTGATAAAATCTATAAATGCTTCATCATGAATACACTAAAAAAGAGACTAAAGTCCGTGAGAAATCACTTTGAACAAGACAGCTGACATTTGCCAATAGATTGAGGGGTATTGCTGAATTAAACATCACGAATGGAATGTGATCAACTCATGGTAAATTTTTTTTTTTTTTCAGGATATTTGAGAAGGTAGGCAGGAATTAGGGCGAGGTGGTTGTGTAGGACTTCCCTGTACACGGTGGGATGTCTGGCATCCTGGCTTCTACCCATTTAATGGTATGAGTTCCACTAATCCTTAGGAAAGGCAGAATTGCCTCTCACTTGATAACTTAGTACTGTCCCCCTGGTGGACAGTACTGCTCCCGTTAAAAACTGTAGTCTTAGACCAATATCCTGCGTCTGTAAATGACCAGATGCAGGATATTGGTAGGGGTCAGGATATTCATAGGGGTCAGGGTAAGCAAAGGCCTTATTACTTTGCTGATTCAGGAGAAACTCAACCTGGTAATAATTGATGAAAGTTATCAAGTGAGTTGAAAAGGTGCAATTTTTGTAGTTTGTATAGGCAAATGTAGGTTGTATACCATGTAGATAGATCCCTTTTAAGAACAAAGTCATCATTTGATTTACACTTACAGGAATTTACAAATACCTATAGTTGACTGTTGTCTCTGGCTTACGAGAAAAGGGATCTTGTTTGAACCAGTTTTGTTGGAGCACTTTGTGGTTTTTAGCTGAACTTCTAGATGTAACACTTATTTTTTGCCTTTTTGAAAATGGGCATTGTTTTGAGCATGAGGTGATATCTCACTGTGGTTTTGATTCGCTTTTGCCTAATTTTAATTATTTTCAACATCTTTTCACATGCCTGTTGAGCATCTGTATGTCTTCTTTGGAAAATGTCTGTTCAGCTCCTATACCTGTTTTTTAATTGTGTTTTTGTTTTTTGTGTTGATTTGTATGAGTTCTTTATATATTTTGGATATTAACCCTTTATCAGAAATATGATTTGCAAATATCTTCTCCCATTTGGTAGGTTGTCTTTTCATTTTGCTGATGGTTCTCTTTGCTTGCAGAGCTCTTTAGTTTTGATATAGTTCCACTAATTTGTTTTTTTCTCTTGTTTCCCTTGCCTGAGGATAGATCCAGAAAGATGTTGCTAGACTGATATCAAAGAATGTTCTGCCTCTGTTTTCTTCTAAAGGTCTTAGAGTTTCAGGTCTTACATTCAAGTCTTTAATCCATTTTGAGTTGATTTTTTTGTATGAAGTAATAGTCTTACTTTCATTCTTTCTCATGTGGTTGTCCAGTTTTCCCAACACCATTTATTAAAGAGACTGTCCTCTCTTCATTGTATGTTCTTTGCTCCTTTGCCATAAATTAATTGTTCATGTATATGTGGGTTTATTTCTAGACTCTCAATTCTGTTTTATTGATTTGTATGTCTGTTTTTCTGCCAATACCAATTTTAGTGTTTAATGACTGAAATTAGTGTTGCAAAATATTTATTCAGGGGTTTAAAAAATAGCACTAACAGAGGAAAAGACCTATACTGGAATGCAAAATGAATTATTTTTTACACTTATCTTCTTTATTTGGTTGTTTTATTAATAATTTATTTTTTAGAGATGTTTTTGATTTCTAGAAAAATTGAGTAGAAAGTACAGAGTTGCCATATACTCCCCTCATCCCCCCACTTATTCACTAGTTATCTCTGTTACTAATATCTTTTATTTGAGTGATATGTTACAATTGATGAACCAAGATGTCTTAGTGGGCAGGTGGATAAATACAGTGGTACATCCACACAGTGAAATATTACTCAGCTCTAAAAGAGAGGTGAGCAATCAAGTCATGAAAAGCAGTGGAGAAACCTAAAATGCCTATTCTGAGTTAAAGAAGCCAGTCTGAAAAGGCTGCATACTGCTTGATACCGGTTGTGTGACATTCTGGAAAAGGCAAAATGATGGAGGCAGTAAAAAGTTCAGTGCTTGCCAGAGGTTGGTGGTGGAGGGATGAATAGACAAAACACAGAAGATTTTCAAGGCAGTGAAAATACTCTCTATGTTACTGTAATGATGGGTACCTGTCATACATTTGTCCGAATCCACAGAAAGGAAACACCAAGGGTGAACCCTCATGTAAATGGTGAACACTGAGCGATAACGGTGTGTGAGTATAGGTTCATCGACTGTTACAAAGGCGCTTCCCTGGGGCGGATATTGGTGATGCAGGAGGCTGCGTATGTGTGAGGGCAGGGTTAATGTGGGCTGTCTCTGTACCTCCTGTTCATTTTTGCTGTCAACCTACAACTGCTCTAAAACATGAAGTCTGTTAAAAACAAAAGCGGAAAAAAAAAATAGCAGTTTCTGAAATACAAAATTTTGAAGTCTATAATTTCTAGACCTCTTGATTTCTGTTTTAGTGATTAAGAATAATTGTAAAGAGAAGAAAGTGATTTGGTGATGCTTTATTTAGTTGGCTGTATAGTTTCTTTCATCCTTTTAGTGATTTAGAAATGCTTATAATTGAGATACTGTTCTTTAGCTTTGTTTTATGTATCGATGTTTCACGTGGTTTGTGCTATAATTGAAGTGGTATCTGACACACTTTTATCTTTTTCATTTTTAGAGATTTAATTGATGTAGGACTACTTCTTCCTTTGTGCCTATTTGGCTTTTGAAAACTTGTTTGTTGGTTTACGAAAATGTGTACATTTAGTGGTGACATTTATCTAGTAAGGGCTTGGGGTATGTGGTATAATTAGGTAAGTTGTAGTAGATCCTGCTTTAAGGTGTCAGTAGTTTGATTTTCAGACATTTTTACTTTGGTAAGTATTTTGGAAAGCAACCAATACAGAGTTGATGTTAGAAACCCAGATCTGGATCACAAAATGGGTAGTTTCAGATTGCTGATGTGCTGCATGTTCAAGCACGTCAAAGTTCTGCTTAAACAAAGTTGTATTGTGTGCATCAGGTTTCTTCATACGTTCTGAGATTTTCTGAGTTTTTTGTTTTTTTTTAATTGGTATACAGGTGGATGCGGCCTTTCTCACATTAAATGTACTTTGTTGGGGTATTGCCAGATCCCTTCTCTTTTGCCTCATGCCTTCTCTACTGGTTGTTTTCCCCCTTATGTTTGTTTGCACCACTCTTTTCAATTGAACATGCAGTTCTTCTCTGTTTTTAACTTCCTTATCTGTCAATTCCTGAGTCTTAGAAGGGCTTTGGGTGGATCTGTAATACTGCTTGGAGTTTTTTTCTCTGTACTGTGATTGTTTCCTCTCCCCCGTTTTCACTCTTTTCTCTCCCCAATGCATCCCTCATTATTTTCAGTAATGACTGTGCTTTGTATTTCATGGAGAAAGTTGAGAAATCATTTCCATTTGCCCTACTCTTTCCAGCTTTCTCAGAGGAAGAGGTCCCTCTTCTTTGATTCACTGGAACGTATTTCCTCCCCTGTCCTCTAGGTTCCACACTCCCCACTCGCTGCTCAGGATTGTACCGGCATTCATCTCTCTCTCTGTCCTCTTATCTTCAACCTCTGGTCTATTACCTACTTTCTCCCCCCAACCTTTTTTGAACATAAAGTTCAAGTCATTACTATTTTGTGTGTATATATTCTTCCTGGCTTCTGTTTTAGCTATCTTCTTTCTATCACAGCTCGACTCAGACACAGCCACTCTGCTCCTGGTAATCACTTTCTCAGTGTTTGCTCATTTCCCTGGTGTTGGCTGCTCCTGCCACTCCATGGAAATACCATCAGTAAGGCCCCCTGTTAGCCTTTTAATGGCAGATCCCCCTCATTTGTTGTTCAACAGCATTGTCCTTTGACACCACTGCCCCTTCATCCCTGCATTGTCTTCCCCTTAGGCTTCTGTGATATCATTTCACTCTCTTCTGTGTCTTTGTATGAGCCATTCACAATCCTCTCCTCCATGTGGCTCAGGGTCTTTGACTTGTCCCTTAAATATTGCTGTCCCCTGGGGGCTATTCTTGTCACTAGTGAAGAGTCTTCTGATGCTAGTAATCACTGTTCTCCTAACTAGTTTTCTTATTTCGGTCCAGCCCATTTCTAGTTCATTCATATTTGATTTGTCATTAATTCAATAAACACTTACTGAATATTATTTCCAAAGTATAGGCCTGTTTATGACATGCCTCAGTCAAAAATCCTTCGGATTTGCGTTTCAAGGTAAACTGCAAACTCCTTAACTTAACAAATGATGTTCTTTTTTATCCGACTCTTCCCAGCTACTCTAGCCTTGTTTTTCACCCCTTCACTTCATACCTTTTCTTTTTTGTTTTCAGTTTATGAAAATGACTGTACTTTCACAACACTCACGCATCTCTCCCTTTCATGCTGTTCTCCTGCCCTTCTTCTTTGTTCACTTACTAATATCCACTGATTCTTTAAAACTCATTTTAAGTGGTCTCTCCTCTGGATGGCTTTATGACTCTCAGGTTGGGCTGCATGCCCTCTTCTTTGAGATCCCAGACACCCTTACTCCACTTGAGTCATTAATTTACCAGATTGTGTTTCCCTATGAGATGGAGATATCTTTGAAAGAAGAGATCTCATCTTACTCAGTTTTATGTTCCTAACATTTAGAATGGTACTCAGTTCCTAGTAGGCCCTCAGTAAATAATCATTATCCTAGGAGTCAAGGAGTAAGTAAGGAGCAGTATAAGGCACTGTGGGTTAAGGCAGCATTAGATGACTTTGCTGTCAATGAGCATATGTCATTTTATAAATCGGATTAGGTGATAGGAGTGGAATTGCTGTATGTTGAGCATCTATAGGAAAATTGTTCTTTGTTTTGCTCTAAGAAGGTCTAAATAGTTGTATAGAGTTAGTCATTCATCAAGTATTTATTGAATGTCATATATGGGTGGCATTGTGAAAGAAGAGGTACTGAACAGGAATATGGAAGCAAAACGTTCTTTTGGGGGCAGAATGGTCTAATGAATACAGATTAATTTCACATTATCACGAACTGGTGGTGGTTTAATCACTAAGTTATGTCTGACTCTTGTGACTCTATGGACTGTAGCCTGCCAGGCTCCTCTGTACATGGGATTTCCCAGGCAAGAATACTGGAGTGCATTGTCATTTCCTTCTCCAGGGAGACTTCTCCACCCAGTGGTCAAACTTGCATCTCCTGCAGGCAGATTCTTTACCACTGACCCACCAGGGGAAGCCCATTATCACTTATTGTTAATATCTATGGTCCCCACACCCCATCCCAAGCTTGTTAATGTTTTGAGAACTAAGTAGGCAAATACATGTAAAACAGCTCTGAAAACTGTAATGCTCTATGAATTGAAGATGATTGTCTTTTATTTTTATTTCAGTATTTCTTGCAGATTATTTAATTCTTTTGAGGCAGTTTGGTGCTGGTATATTTTGTAAAGAAGTCTAATGTTTTTGTACTAAATAAGAACATTATTGATAATGTGATTTTATATAAAATGACTGTAAGAGTTAGATTCTATACTGGAGCTTTTACTTTAGAAAATATGCGAAAGAAGACATAAAACTCAGAGACTTACTGTCTCCTTTCCCTTTTAGGTTGACTGTGCATTGTCGCTTATTCGACTTGGAATGGAGAGGAATATTCCTGGCTTGCTGGTTCTCTGTGATAATTTGGTTACTCTGGAAGCATTGGTTTATGAAGCTGGGTGTGATTTAACCCTAACCTTGAAAGAACTGCAGCAGATGAAAGACATTGAAAAACTAAGATTATTGATGAATAGTGTAGGTTTAATTTTAAAAGCTTCTTTTTTAAGTGTTCCCTATGTACTTTGATGAATGTGTATCTCAAAGCCAAAAGATGAAGTAGCCTTCAAACCAGAAAACTTAGTCAATAAAGGAAGGCTTCTTGACTTAAAAAAAAATTAAATTTTATGAATAAATTCCTGAAGGCATCCGAAACCTTTCTGGCTGGTTTTGTACCTTCTTTGCCCTTCATTCATGCTTATCTATGAATGACTGCCCCCTACCCCCCCCCCCCGCCCCGCCGCCTCCCAGCTAGGCATATTTAAATTAGCTGTCATTGTAGTAACCATGTTTCTAAATCTGTCATTATGCTGGGCTGGGGCTGTGAGGGCCCTCTAGTGTGTTCATGGCACTAAGGAGATGAGCTACAGTGTTCTTGCTGTTGGGTCTGCCAGCCCCAGACAGCAGGTGATTCTCCTGCTGCCTCTTGGGTCCTTAGGAGGCATGAACTGGAGTGTCTGTTAGAGAAAGTGTTGACTTTCATTGTTTGTGAGTCTGGTTATCTTTGATCTTTATGACTTGTCTGTTAATACCAGGTGTTAATATTTAACTTAATGTGTGTGTGTTTTGGTGAAATGCATTTTCAGTGTTCTGAGGACAAGTACGTGACAAGTGCCTACCAGTGGATGGTTCCCTTTCTTCATCGCTGTGAAAAGCAGTCTCCTGGAGTGGCTAATGAGCTGCTAAAGGAATATTTAGTAACTCTAGCAAAAGGGGACTTAAAGTTACCCCTGAAGATATTTCAGCATTCCAAGCCTGATGTAAGTAGAAACGTCTTCAAAATCTCTGTACATTTTCCCCTTAAGAATTATGTTTTATTTACAAAATTTGTAATACTCGGCTTTGCAAGTAATTTCTCTTCAAACCAGAAGAAGTGGTTGTCATTTTATTCTTTAAAAATGTTTTATAAATTGAGTCCAAAAATATTTTGAAAGTTCATCAAATGATGTTTATCTTGATTGATATACTCGAAGTGTATTGACTTTCTACTACATTGTGGAAAAGGCAGTACCAAAAAGTCTTAATATTAATAAGTTGAAAGATAATGAATTCTTACCATAGGCAGGCACTTTTCAAGTATTAACTTATTTAATCTTTATAACAATCCTAGGAGGTAGATATGTTTATTATATTAATATTACAGGAAAAGAAAATCATGATATAGACTGGTTAGGCAGTTGCCCAAGGTCAGGGTAAGGAGAGGACCTTAGGTTTGAACATAAATTTTCTAATTTCCCAGCTATGTTCTTAACTATTGTGCTTTACTGTAATACCAATAGAAGAAGAAAAGATTTCTGCCCTTGAAGACCTTCAAAATACTTATTAAGTTCTTTAGGATCTCATAAGGAGATCTTTTGATTATTCTAAATAACTCTTATATTTGCTTAAGACTGATCCACCTGTCTGTCTGTCTGTCTATGTATCTGTCTTTCTATAGGGTTCAGATACTTGTTCAGATTCACTGGTGGTAAGTTGTTTTCTTAAACGAGGCATATTTTTGCAATATAAATAACCTCTTAATTTAGCCATGAATAAAATATGCTGTTTCAGGGGATTAGTGGCTCCCTTTCCATTGGAATGGAAGCAGAATGGCATAGTCCTTTGAGACACTAACTTTGTAGTGAGAGTTAAAGCCTCAGGTTGTGGTTTGAGCAGAAGCCTTTGAAGGCCTCCTCCAGTCCTTAATTCTAATTGGATGTTCTTGTACTGCCTTTGTTAGCAATCTGAAGTCCTCTAAGGTGTATGGTCATAGACCAGTGTAATAAAGACAGAAAGGAAAGCATTGCTTACTTAAGCTCACACAGTTTTAGGTTTCTGGAAGGCCTGTTTGTCAGAAATGTCTCTGTTTATTGATCAAAGTTTTCCGTCTTCTCATAAGCACCTTCCACTTAGTATTCTGATTTTAAGTTTGGGGTGGTGTACTGTGAGCCAAGGGTGGGTTGCTTATGACAGCAGAATGCTATGTGAGAAGCAGGATGGATTGAATATGAATGTTTTATGAGGAAGAAAGAAGTGACTTTAAATTCTTTCCAGTAATCTTGTTTGTGATCCTTCTTCTTTACAGAGTCTTGTAAATCCTTTGTATATAGTCAGCTTTTTGTTGTTTTTACTTGGCAGTTTAGCATGTGCCTTTTGAATAAAACATATAACCATTTGTTTTTGTTGGAATTTGTCAACATCAAAGCAGAGAACAATGGTATTTGCTGGGCTCTTCCTTTCCAATCTGCTGTCTCTGTTTCTATCAGTGTTATCTTTCTACAGTGCAAATTTGATCATATCATGATCTATGCACAATCTCTGGTGACCTACCATTGTCTGCAGGGTAAATGTTGGGCTGTGGTAAGTGGTGTAGAAAGTTCTTTGGGGTCTACTTTTAGTCTGCCTCTTCAGCCTCATTTCCCTCCAGGAAGGCACTCGTTCACTCACACTACTCACCTTTTCACTGTCAGGTTCTTTCATGCCTTTTTATGTTCTTTGAGGATGTTTCCTCTGCTTGGCATAATCAAGCCCCTTTCCATCACTTAGAGCTTCCCCAGTGACTCAGACAGTAAAGAATCCGCCTGCAGTGCAGGAGACCTGGGTACAATCCCTGGGACAGGAAGATCACCTGGAGGAGAGCATGGCAACCCTCTCCAGTATTCTTGCCTGGAGAATCCCATGGACAGGGGAGCCTGGCAGCGGGCTGTAGTCCATGGGGTCACAAAGAGTCAAGCACAACTAAGTGACTAACACTTTCGCTTCTTTTAATTATAAATCCCTACCTATCAGTCAAGATCTGACTGTCATTTATGCAGTGATTCTGATGGAAAATAAGTGTTATGTACAAGTAATTTCCACTCTTGTTTTGCTGTGCCCACCATTCTCACATGGGGATTGCACTATTTCAGGTTTCAAAAAGACTACCGTATTTCCAGTTCTCCAATACTCATAGGGCGTGATCCTTCGGGGTCCAGAGTAGAAGCACTGGATACTTCCTTGGCCCTTCTCCTTGAACATCCGAGACTGTATCCCAGCAATGGGGATATAGGAGATTGTCTGCTTAACGTTGTAAACTCTCAGCTGCAGTTTCCTGCTGGGCTTGGACTCACACTCCTTAGGAAGTTGAAAAGTGCCTCTGGGACTGTGCTGTTCAGTATGGTAGCCACTAGCCATGTGTGGTTATGTAAATTAAAATGGAAAACTCAGTTACTCAGTCCCACTAGTTTTTTATGCTATTCGCAGTATTTTATAATTACAAACTAAGCTACAATGTCCATATTTATTTTGTGTTGTTGGCATATATATATCTTCAGGGTATATTCCTACAAGGGGATCCTGGGCTCTAAGGATTGGGTTGTGTTGGTATTACTGCATTTCTTTACAGATAAGTTGTTCCGATTTACATTTCCACCAGCAGTGTATGAGCATGGCTCTTTCTCTACAACTTTGCAGACAGAATATGTTGTCATATATAAAAATTTTTGCCACCACGATGGGTGAAAAATGGCATTTCAGTGTTGTTTTAATTTGTGCTTCTCTGAATATGTGTGAATTAAACATTTTTTCTTGTGCTTGACAGGCATTGTCATTTTTGTGAATTGTCCATTCCTACTTTTTTTCTGTTGCTCAGTCTTTTTTGCAATTTTCACTTGGATTTTAGTCTCTTTGTGCCTTAACTTTTAGAAATTCATGCGTATTGGTGTAATTAGTTATTTTTCTGTTGTTTCTAGTGTGAATATTTCACCTAGTTGGTAGGTTATCTTTTGACTTTGTTTATGGTATATTATGTCATGCAATTTTTTTACAGTTCCCTTTATGTAAAATAGGAATAACACCAGTATTATTTACAGGATGTTTTGAGGATTTGTGAATTAATGCACATAAGGCACTTAGAAACGTTACCTGGCACACAATAGTGCTTCCCTGGTGGTTCAGATGGTAAAGAATCTGCCCACAACGCAGGAGACCTGGGTTCAATCCCTGGGTTGGGGAGATTCCCTGGAAGAGGGCATGGCAACTCACTCCTGTATTCTGGCCTGGAGAATTCCATGGACAGAGGAGCCTGGTGGGCTACCCCCGACTGAACGACTAAGCATAGCACAGGCACACAATAAGAAAATGAGAAAAGTTAGCTACTTTGGTTAATTTTTACTGACGCTTTTATTGTGCCTGTTTCACCAGTTTGTCACTTTGCAACCTTAGGTAACTTACTCTTTGTCAAATGTTGATGTCAAATTAATGATCTATTTTGTAATACCTTGAATAAGTATATAATATAAATCCTGTAGCCCAACTACTTTAGAAAACTTTACTTCCCTGGTAACCTCATTGTTTCTTCTTTCCATCCTTTTCTTCTATTCATCTGTTGATATGATTTTTCTGCTGAGAAAATACCCTTTTTTGGCAGCTTCTCTTCATCACTTTGCTGGTTTTTTTTTTTTTTTTTTTGTGAGTTTCTACTAAAATGTTGAAAAGCAGTAGATCTTTATTATGGAAATCATCTTAATCTTATTTTGTTGTTGTAAAGGGTGCTAAGAAAGTACTTTCAGTCTTCTGTTTTGGAGACAATAATATAAGCATTTTACTTTTATTAATTTATTTAATTCTCACACAGTGCTATTAGGAAGATGTTAATATCCCAGTTTTATAGATGAGAAGGGGCTTCCCTGGTAGCTCAGATGGTAAAGAATCTGCCTGCAATACAAAATAAGGCACAAATCTGTTAACTTCTATATCCCAGAAAATACTCTAAGAATGGCTCTTACCCTTTGTGTCTTGCAATGGAAAAGTGACCCTAAATAGCCATCTTTCTGCATCAGAAATATGGAGTATGTTTCAGGATATGAATATTACCACATTCCAATGTGACTTCTTTTGAAAAAAATGTCAGTACTGTTGAATTAAATGACTAATACTTAATGTGTACTGAAAAATAGCAGGTTTGAACATCTCTGAATATTAGTTAAGGAATTTTATATATTTTTTTTAATTGAAACATAAAATTTGGCTTTAGGGTTAGAAATGTTGTTTTTAATGAATTGCCTTTTTAATTCACTATGTTTCTTCTGTCTACTTTATCTTGAATGGGTCATAAATTGAAGAATCTGTTTTCAGCAGATGCAAGGCTTATGGGTACAAATTGTCTTTTCTCGCTGATTCTGTAATTAAAATGCAATTTCATTTAGAATTATTAAAGACCCCAAAAGTCTGTAAGCTAAAAAAAGCCAAGATTTGTTTCTGCAGCTGATTAATTGCACTATTTAATATTCTATTGACAGTGGTACTGGTATATGGCAAAACTGAATGTAAATCTATTGACATGTCACACAGCATGCTTTATTTCTCTAGTTGCAGCAAAAAATCATTCCTGATCAGGACCAACTAATGGCAGTAGCTCTAGAATGCATCTATAGCTGTGAACGAAATGACCAGCTCGCGCTTTGCTATGACATATTAGAATGTCTGCCACAAAGAGGATACGGGTAAGAATCCACAGTGTGCCATTTTTGTGGTTGTGTCTTTTTACACTAACAGTTACAGTGAAAACGTTGCTTCTCTGAATGTTCATTATAGAGAATTTGGGGAATATAAAATAAATAAAGAAGAAAATGAAATCATATGCAAACCTATTGCCTCAAGATAAACACTTTTCTAGTAGTGTTATGAGAAGTCACTATAATTTTGTCAGCCTTGATAATTATCCTTTAAAAAATAAGCAATATCACTATCACCATGACAAGAAGCCCTTTAAGTAGATAGACAATAATGTGTCTTTGTTTTAAATTGTATTTCTAATTAACCTTTTCCCATATTTTTGGGCTAGCTGTATTTCTTCTATGAATTGTTTGTTGTTGGCCCTTGCCTTGAATAAAACTTTTAAGTAATAATGTGTGGATATACATACCTCATTTTCTTTACATCTTATATCTTTATCGAGATATAATTAGCATTCAGCACCATGTAAGTTTGAGGTTTAAGCATAATGACTTACATATGTTGTGAAATGATTACCACGTTTAAAATAAAACTTTTTTCCTTATGGTGAGAACTTTTAGGATTTACTCTGTTAGCACCTTTCCCATACAACATACTTCAGTGTTAACTATAGTCATCATGTTATATGTTACATGCCCAGTGTTTATTTATCTTACAACTGAGAGTTTGTACCTTTTGACCACCTTTATTCAGTTCCCCTCTTGTAACCACAAATCTGACCTCTTTTTTGGTTGTGTTTTTTTGGTATGATACCTCCTGTAAGTGGGATCATACAGTATTTGTTTTTCTCTGTCCGACATATTTCACTTTGCATAAAGCCCTCAAGGTCCTTCCATGTAGGCATAAATGGGTGACTTCCTTTTTTTTATGGCTGAATAGTATTCTATCATGTGTGTATATCACATTTTCTTTATTCTTTCCCTTTATCCTTTGATGGGTACTTAGATTGTTTCTGTATCTTGGGAATTGGAAAACATGCCGCAGTGAACATGGGGTACAACTATGTCTTAGATATAGTGATTTGGTTTTACTCAGATACATAACCAGAAGTGGAATTGCTAGATCATATGGTAGTGTTATTTTTAATTTTTTGAGGAATGAATATACATAATTTTTAACTGGGCTTATGTTTAAGTAGGAATTTACATAACATTCTTTTGGATCATTTAGGTGTATGCAAATCCGATTTGTATTTTCTCTTTGAAAGTCACACAACAATCATTCCTTTAACTAAACTTTAAAAATGTAGTATATATTATAAATTTCATATCTGGAGAAGTTAAAAAAGCACATGGAAGAGCACTGAATGAAAAATCAGTGGGCCTGTCTCTATGCCTTTGTGATGACAGCTGAGTCACTGCTGTGGTCATCAGTTTCCTCGTTTGCAGAATCAGCTAATTAGACAAGAAGTCCTCCTCATGCTCTATTTCTTTTTCTTCCTTCTATTTCTTTTTTGCTGTCTTTTCTTTCCAAGGAAATATTTGTGTGTGTGTGTGTGTGTGTGTGTGTGTGTGTGTAATGAATGATAAAAGTCACTGATTTTGCAACCCATTGTGAAATAATTGTTTCATGTAATCTTTCAGTTCAGTTCAGTCACTCAGTCGTGTCTGACTCTTTGCGACCCCATGGATTGCCACATGTCAGGCTTCCCTGTCCATCACCAACTCCTGGAGCCTTCTCAAACTCATGTCCATTGAGTCGGTGATGCCATCCAGCCATCTGATCCTCTATCGTCCCCTTCTCCTGCCCCCAATCCCGCCCAGCATCAGGGTCTTTTCCAATGAGTCGACTCTTCGCATGAGGTGGCCAAAGTATTAGAGTTTCAGCTTCGCATCAGTCCTTCCAATGAATATTCAGGACTGATCTCCTATAGGATTGACTGGTTGGATCTCCTTGCAGTCCAAGGGACTCTCAAGAGTCTTCTCCAACACCACAGTTCAAAAGCATCAATTCTTCGGTGCTCAGCTTTCTTTTTGGTCGAACTCGCACATCCATACATGACTACTGCTGGAAAAACCAGTCTTGACTAGATGGACCTTTGTTAGCAAAGTAACGTCTCTGCTTTTTAATATGCTGTCTAGGTTGATCATAGCTTTTCTTCCAAGGAGTAAGAGTCTTTTAATTTCATGGCTGCAATCACCATCTGCAGTGATTTTGGAGCCCAAAATAAGTTTCTCACTGTTTCCATTGTTTCCCCATCTATTTGCCATGAAGTGATGGGATCTGATGCCATGATCTTTGTTTTCTGAATGTTGAGTTTTAAGCCAACTTTTTCACTCTCCTCTTTCACTTTCATCAAGAGGCTCTTTAGTTCTTCTTCACTTTCTGCCATAAAGCAGAAAGTCTGGTCTCATCTTTAATAGTACTGAAATCACATGAAAAATTGATGGGGAAGGAATACTCACATGGTAACAAAGTATTACCTTTAGCAGATATTTTAAACTTTTTTTTGTAATTTCATAAGGGAAACATACATTTATAAAGTTCAAGTCTGACTATTGTCACATTTGATCAAGTTATCAGAAATGGCATTACTTAGAGTCAGATAGCCTAGCAGTATGTGCCTCCTCGTGAGAAGCAGTATGAAGTAAAATTATTTACTCTGAATCTAATCAGTACTTTAAGCTGGACTTCTAGTTTATAGTAAATGTAGGGAATAGCAGAACAAGTTAAATAACACCTTGAAGAAAAAACCAGATAAATACAGACAGATATTCTAGAGGTCAGGTTGTCTTCAGTTTGAAAAGTCCGTGTCATGAATAAAAACAGATTGGTGGGGGTGAGGGGGAGCTATTCTGAAATTAAAGTGTCCAAGGGAACATAATCCCCTTCTAATCTTTAACCATAAAATAATGTTATGTACTAGTTAAAATGAGGGTACTGGGAGACTTGTAATAGACAAGCAAGTGTAGGCTTCTCTCCTGCCCCATCCTTGGATACCTGTCTTCATTATAGATCATGTTTTTTTCTCTTCTCAACTTTGTCTGTGTCCTTTAAAATATTATACTCATACTGTTTACTGATTTTTCCAACTTCAGATGATTATTGACTTTGTTTTATGGAAGCCTACCCTGCCCCCATACCTACTTCTCCTAACAATTTTCTCAGTGTAGTTAAAGAGATATTTTTTGTTTTGTTTTGTTTTGCTTTGTTTTTAAAGTGGTATTTTTATCATTGTGATTCTGTATATACTGTTTACACAGAGCTAGTTATGATTGTATTTCCTTTTTATGCATTTTTTTTCTTGTATTGAATAATTTCCTTGTCATTGTTTCCATTTATTTCCCTCACTCTTCTGACAGAAATGGAAAAATCCTTTTCAAGGTCAAAAATACCTAGTAATCTTTCCTTTCTTTTTTCACACTCTCTCTTACTTCAGAGAAACGTCTTAGAATTGTCTTTTCTCTTCCTCTGATATGGATTAATTCTTTACTCTGCTGTACATTGGTCATCTCTCCTCTGTTGTTATGTTGCATTTCTGGGGTTATTATCTTCTCCTTTCTTTACTCATTCCCTCACTTTGATAGAACGCAGTCTTGAATAGCTTCTTGTCAAATATCACATAGAGGCATTCTTATTTTAAGACTGTTCCATGTCAGAAAAATATCATAGTTGTATCCTTACATTTGGAAGGCTTGTCTTGCATGGAAATCTGGGTTAATGATCCTTTTGCTTATGAGTGTTGGAGGCATCAGTGTTGGTGAGAAGTTCAAGGCCATTATACGGCTTTTTTCTCCTGTTTTTGGAATCCTTCAGTACCTACCCTTCATCGCTAATGTTCTGAAGTATAAGGATGTATTTTATTGTGAATCTAGGTTTATCATTACATAGTGTGTTCCAACCTGGAGACTGATGTCCTTCAGCCTATTCTTTCTTATATTTTCTTCCTGTTATGTTTCTTTGATTAGTTTATTTGCATGCCCTTCTATTTTTCTTTTTTGCACATTTTAAATTTACTGCCTTTTTTGTTATTTTTTCCCTACATTTTGATCTTTCATTATATGGTCTGGGAAATTTCTGCAGTTTTATCTTCTAATCCTTATTTTGAATTTTAAAATTTGTTTTGGCTTTCTTAAATTCAAAGAATTTTTCCTTATTCACTTTAAAACAAAATCGTATCCTACTCTTTTTTTCACAGATGCATAAACCCCCTTCTATACACCCTGCATTACCCTCACCCGACCATGATCTTTGATTTTTCATATTTTGTTTGTTTGCATCTCTGCTTCTACTGTGAGATCCTTTCCTCCATATCTAATGATTCTTGACCATTACTGCTACTGCTAAGTCGCTTCAGTCGTGTCCAACTCAGTGCGACCCCATAGACGGCAGCCCACCAGGCTCCCCATTCCTGGGATTCTCCAAGCAAGGACACTGGAGTGGGTTGCCATTTCCTTTTCCAATGAATGAAAGTGAAAAGTGAAAGTGAAGTTGTGTCTGATTCTTAGCGACCCCATGGATTGTAGCCCGCCAGGCTCCTCCGTCCATGGGATTTTCCAGGCCAAGAGTACTGGGGTGGGGTGCCATTACCTTCTCTTCTTGACCATTAATTTATATCTAATAAGTAATAATTGCTATTTTATTAGATAATATCTGATTGCATGCCTTGTGACAAGCTGAAGGCTTTTCATTATAGGGATCCTTAGAAAATTGCCTTATTTATGAGCAGCTAGATTGTCAGTCTTGTTTTAGTTTTGTTTTCTGGAGGGTAGGGTAATCTTGCATTCTGTCTATTGTGTAACAGAAATGTTGGGTGGTTTGTAGATCCTGATTGTTGATCTCTTTTCATTAAAAGTTGAAGTGCTGACCCCAAGAAGGAATCAAGGCAAATAGCCTTGTTCCTGGTAAAGCTAAATGGTACTAGTGGTTAATACTTCCCTTCCTCAGTCCAGGTTTAGAGAATCTTCATATGGAAAGAATTGGAGAAGAAAATGGCAACCCACTCCAGTGTTCTTGCCTGGAGAATCCCAGGGACGGGGGAGCCTGGTGGGCTGCCGTCTGTGGGGTTGCACAGAGTCAGACACGACTGAAGCGACTTAGCAGCAGCAGCAGCATGTAGAAAGAAAAGGTGTAATTACAGGGGGGACTCAGAATCTGTTTATTACTGAAAACTGTACCGATGGGACCACAGGCTCCTTTACATCTTTGGTGAAGAGAAGCAGGTCTACCTCTGGGAACCAAGGGGGTTCAGTAGGCAGCACAGGGCTGGTAACGTGAATTGTTTTAACAGTTTTTTTAGCAAAATATCATTACCCATCGTTTAAAAACCTCATCCCAGTGGATGTCAGAGTGTCTCAAGTCAAAGTGCTCTTCTCAAAGGGTGTCGAACCCTTTCCTTAACAAGCACCCGGTAGGGCAGAAGTGTTGGGGAGGTTCTTTTTACATGATCTTCAGGAATGACATGATGGTCCCTCCGCCTGCTTGATGCCCCCTTGGTTGTCCTTGAATCATCTAGGTAAAATCATTGACTTCCAACTGACATGTGCAATTTTTAAAAGTAAACATATTAGACTTTGTTCTTCAGTAAGGTCAAAAAGGCATTATCAATTAGAGCTTATCTATCAACTTATAACCAGTAATTTGCCTATTCTGAGGATCGGATTTAGTCATGATATCAATTGAATGATGATATTCAGAGAACATGTTTTTTTTAATGTAGACATTATAATGAGGGGGCTTCCCCTGTGGCTCAGCTAGCTGGAACATGGAAGCAACCTAGATGCCCACTGACACATGAATGGATAAAGAAGTTTTGGTACATATACATAATGGAATATTACTCAGACATAAAAGGGAACACACTTGAGTCAGTTCTGATGAGGTGGATGAACCTAAAACCTGTTATACAGAGTGGAGTGAGTCAAAAAGAGAAAGATAAATGTCGTATTCTATCTAACATATTCGGAATCTAGAAAAATGGTTCTGAAGAATTTATTTACAGGGCAGCAGTGGAGAAACACAGAGAATAGACTTATGGACATGGGGAGAGGGGAGGGGAGGGTGAGATGTATGGAAAGAGTAACATGGAAACTTACATTACTGTATGTAAAATAGATAGCCAACGGGAATTTGCTGTATGGCTCAGGAAACTCAAACAGGGGCTCTGTATCATCCTAGAAGGGTGGGATGGGGACGGAGATGGGAGGGAGGTTCCAAAGGGAGGAGATACATGTATACCTGTGGCTGATTCATGTTGAGGTTTGACAGAAAACAACAAAATTCTATAAAGCAATTATCTTTCAATTAAAAAAAAAAGAATCCACCCACAATGTGCGAGATCTGGGTTTGATCCCTGGGTTGGGAAGATCCCCTGGAGAAGGGAAAGGCTACCCACTCCAGTATTCTGGCCTGGAAAATTCCAGGGACTGTGTGATCCATGGGGTCACAAAGAGTTGAATGCGACTGAGCAACTTTCAGTTTCACTATAATGAGGGGATGAGTATATTTGTTTTCAGAGAGTGTGTAGGCTAAGAAATGCCTTTTGTGTGTGTGTGTGTGTGGCCAAAAGCTTTTTTCCAGCTTCAGATTAATGGTTTCTGATCTAACAGACTTTTAAAATTTTTTTTTGGTAAACAGAAAAAGCATGATACTCTTCTGTTGTTCCATTAATTTCTTAATGATTGTATTTCATTATTATAATTTTCTAAATCATTTCAATTATAAATTAGTCTAGTATTAAAGTATAGGCCTTCAGAATATTTACTCTGGTTCTTTTTGCTCCTCGTGCCAAGTTTGTCAGTTTACATTCTCTTAGTGATTAGTTGTTTATTTTCAGTGATTAAATGGTTTTACATACCAAATGGTTAACCATATATTTATTCACTATTTAGGATATTAGATTCTTGTGTGTCTTACCTAGACTGCACATTCTACCTGGCTGAAAAAATTCTTTAGTCATTATGTTCATGAATGTCATTCACAAAGGAAGAACATTGTATTCTGAAAATCAATGACAAACGTTTATTGTAGAGCTACAAAATGATAATTTAAGAATATTGTTTCCGAATGAGTGTGGTAATTGAAGACAAGTGATCTTTTGTTTTTGGAGGGCTTTAAGTGGAATATACCCTAATTTATCACTCCAGTCCAAGGCTGAAAACTTGGTTTAAAAAGATAGTATAATCTTTGTAAATTGCATGAAGTAATTGCCACATAGATTTATACCAGGAAAAATTGATAGTTTTAAAAATAGTGAGGCTTTGGTGTTCAAGGTAGGTCACTTTTAATTTTCCAAGGCCAGATGAGATTTTTATTTGGTTTTCTTATCAGATCATAAGATCTTGCTGGAATTCAGCCAGATCATTGGTTGGAAGGCATCAGAGTGTGTCGGGTACAGTTGTTCTCAGTTGAGAGCTGTCCCTCCGAGGTTGGGACACAGAGCTGCAGAGGGTGGCTGGTGGCTTTACAGCAGTTGCTTAACTTTTCTGTCGTATTCCTTTCACTTGCACGTGTGTTGTTCTGTACTGAGTCTATCCTACCAGCCATGTTCTTATTAGTTTATGATCTTTTTCATGGTACTGTTTCTCCTAGTCTCCCCTAATTTTTTCCTGAGAGAGAGTTTGCTTGTTATCTCAACTCCCTGGTAGGAATTATCTATATGATGACTATGTACTTCTCCTTCACTTTAAAATACTACAGTGGAGTCAGTGTGAATGATGAGATGTAAAAGACCCTTGAGGATATAGAATCCTAATGGACAAGCCCTACGAGTCACAGGTGGTGTAGACAGACCAGGACAAAGCCACTGTGCAGGGCCTTGGCTCCTAATCTATTTTATTGTTAAAAAAAAAAAAAAAAAACAGAAATAAATGAGGGCTTTATTCTTTATCACTTCTTTAAAGAAAGACTACAGTCAATTTATAATTTTTTTTGCTTTTCATCAGAACTGAACTAAAAGTCTTTAGGAAAATAGTTGCCCATGTCTCACTAATCTTTAATAAAAAATATCGTTCTGTTCTAGTATTTTTTATCTTAATCTCTTTTGAGTTATGAAAGATGCTGAATGAGTGTAGGAGATGAGACTGACATTTTACTTGGACGGTATGATACCACTTTTATGTATTAATGTCCAAGGGAAACATCAGTTTGTTTTGTTTTGTTTTGTTTTGTTTTTAAACTTGAGTTTGGTATTTTAGTTAAAAAGCTACTACTAAAACCTAATTTTAATTCTTTTTTCTTTATCCTTCAGTCAGAAAACAGAGGTCACCACAGCGCTTCATGACATGGTAGACCAACTGGAGCACATTCTCAGGTGAGAAAACGGAGTCTGGTTCTGTGCTGATTAAAGACATCTTTCCAAGAAATGTTACATTAAATATGCCCAGTGGTCATTTCTACTTTGATCTCATATTTGTTTGATTCTCTTAGGAGTGAATGAATCTAATACTAGCTTATCTCAGCAGAATGCTACAGTAGTGGAAACATGAACTTTGAAGACTGGTAGAAGTGTGTTCAAATCTAGGTGTCGTCACTTACTAGCTGTGTGATCTTTGAGCCTATGGTTTTCTTAGCTGTAATACCTATTATATCTAACTCATAAGATGTGATTTTAATATTATATTAAAGGCTTCCCTTGTGGCTAGGGTGGTAAAGAATCCGCCTGCAATGCGGGAGACCTGGGTCCAATCCCTGGGTTGGGAAGATCTCCTGGAGAAGGGAAAGGCTACCCACTCCAGTATTCTGGCCTGGAGAGTTCCAGTCCATGGGGTTGAAGAGAGTCGGACACAACTCAGTGACTTTCACTTTCACTTTAAGCTTTTAAAGTACCTCACACTTAGTAGGTAAATAAGAAATATTAGTTCCTTCAGTAATTGCTACTTCTACCAGCAAACAGTGTTTATTTTGCCCCTTAGTTTCCTTTTTTTTGGGTATACTACATTTGATTGAATATTTGGATTATAGTTGTAACTAGCAATATTCTTTACTGTGAAAATGAAATATTAAGCTCTTTTGGAGACTGAAAATTTCCAAGTTGCTATTCAGAAAGTGTAATATTGTTTACTAGTGTTCATTTTTATGTTTATATATAATGTGCTTATATGTAAATTTTAAATATTTACATTAAAATTAAACTTTAGGAATAATAAACTTTGCTCTTCCAATATACAATTGTAGAAATTATAAATAATAACATCACTTGATAATGTTAGTATGTAAAGTATAAGTATTTGGAATCTACTAATTTGATGTCTCTCTCCTCCCCACAGCCTCTCTAAAAAATTGAGCATAGTTTGAACAAGACTTAATTTGTTAATATAGATTCATTCCTTACAAATCTACATGGTTTCCTTTATTTCCCTAATGAAGTGGGAAGGAGCTTTCCCAAAGAGATACAGTATAATAAACACAATGTATTTCATAAAAAGTTATTACTGCATGATAAACATTATTTATTTCACCACATGTTCCTGGATGTAACCATGAATTGTGTTCATAGTCAAATTATGCTCTCAGTATCTCAGGCAAACAGTAGGACCCTGTAGGTTTCTGGATGATTCACAAGTCTTTCACTGTTCACCTTAATTTACTAACCTTTTAAAAGGAAAGCTTTTCATTCCTGTTCCTGGTTTACCTCACAGCCATTAATGGTTGATAAATGTTTAGTGTATATAATGTCAGGCAACATGACCCATTAAACTTACCTTTATGCAGAATTACTGAATTTTATCTGACCTTTAATTCATAAATGTGAGATTTGGTGAGAACAACAAGGTGTGTATACAGTGCTGATAATTATGGAATAAGATATCCTAGGAAGATCCATATAAGAACAGGAATCTTATTTGTTTGTTTATAGAATGGATTCCTGAGGAAGATTGAGCCTTATGGTATTTCTGTGGTTTTCCAACTCTAAAATCCTTTGCTTATTGCTTTTCTAGCAGCCTTGCCTATAACAAAATACTCACTAGGGTTGTTAAGAGTTAAAGCTGGGTATTGCAGTGATAGATTTGGCTTATTTTGCTGACTTGATGCTTTTAGAGTACAGCAAAATTGTGAAAAAGATTTTGAGATAAGGATATGCCAGGGTTTTAAAAAAATGTTAACTTATCCCAAGAATATTGTAATAAAAGTCAGTAGGGGAAATAAAATTTGGTATATAGTTATTAGCTTTTCTTTGGCTAAGAATTAATGTAATGTGTAAAATTGGGTCATTCCCTGTGCTACTTTTTTATTTTTGTTTTAAGTACTTAAACCTAAGTGCTACTTGTATGTTTAACGTTCTTAGAGCTGTGTTGTTTGGTATCAAAGCATATTTAAAAGTTCTTTTTTACTTACAGTGTGTCAGAGATTTTGGAGAAACACGGACTTGAGAAACCAATTTCCTATGTTAAAAATACTCAGTCTAGCTCAGAAGAGGCACACAAGCTGATGGTTAGATTGACTAGGCACACCGGTCGAAAGTGAGTAATAAACACAATTAATTGATAATTGTGCATGATTAGAAACAAGTACTGCGTTTTGTTTTTTTATTCTTTTTCTGAGTTCATTGGGTTATAATTGACCAATAATAAATTGCACATGTAAAGTATAGAAACTGATACTTTTGATCCACGTGTGAAGAAAGCTGAGCGCCGAAGAATTGATGCTTTTGAACTGTGGTGTTGGAGAAGACTCTTGCGAGTCCCTTGGACTGCAAGGAGATCCAACCAGTCAATCCTATAGGAGATCAGTCCTGAATATTCATTGGAAGGACTGATGCTGAAGCTGAAACTCTAATACTTTGGCCACCTCATGCGAAGAGTCGACTCATTGGAAAAGACCCTGGTGCTGGGAGGGATTGGGGGCAGGAGGAGAAGGGGACGACAGAGGATCAGATGGCTGGATGGCATCACCGACTCGATGCACATGAGTTTGGGTGAACTCTGGGAGTTGGTGATGGATAGAGAGGCCTGGTGTCCTGCGATTGATGGGGTCGCAAAGAGTCAGACATGATGGAGTGACTGAACTGAAATGAGCTGATGTACCCGTTGAAACCTTCACCTCATCAAAATAACGTACCTAACCATCACCCCTGAAGGCTTTCTTTTGCTCATTTATAATCCCATTCCTCCTCCTGCTTCTCCCCATCATACCCCCATCCCTGGCCCAGGCTATCACTGATATATTTTCTGTCTCTGTATCTTATTTTGCATTTCCTAGAATTTGATGTAAATGGAGTCATAGCAGTATGCTTTTTGTCTGGCTTCTTTCAGTCAGCATAATTATTTTGTGATTCATCCATGTTGTATCATGGATCCATAGTTTATTCCATTTTATTGGCTGACTACTATTCCATTGATGGATTACCTGCACTTTGTGGATCTTTTCTACTTGTTGATGGATATTTGATTTATTTTGAGTTTTAGCTTGTACAAATATAGCTGCTGTGAATACTCATGCACAAGTCTCTGTATGCACATGTGCTTTCATTTCCTTTGGATAAATCCATGAGAGTTGAATGGCAGGATCATATCAGTAGATGGATGATTAACTTTTGGAAAAACTGTCTTCCGAAGTATTTGTAATGTTTTTTTCGTTTTGTTATTTAAATCAGTCTTTTAGGTGAAGTCCATCCTTGTCAGTACTTGGTTTGGTCAGTCTTTTTAAGTTTATTTTAATAGGTATTAATATGTTATGGTATCTAATTTTTACTTTAATTGCTTTCTCCAAAGAGTAATAACATTGAGCATCTATTTATGTGATTATTTGCCATCAGTGTATCTTCTTAGATCATTTTAAAACTGAGCTTTTGTTTCTTTACTGATTTTGAGTTTTATTATATACTAGGGATATGAGTTCTTTTTTAGATATATGCTTTTGCAGAGATTTTCTCCTATCTGTCTTATCTTTTCATTCTCATACCTGTATTTTGAAGTGCATATTGTATACATTTTGATAAGTTCCAGTTTATCAGCTTGTTCTTTGTTGATTGTGTTTTTGATGTCATATTATGGAACTTTTGCCACAAAGATTTCCTCCTGCCATTTGTAGTAAAATTTTTAGTTTTTCCTTTTGCAGTCAGATTCATGGCCCATTTGAGAGTTCATTATTGTTTATCATTCACGATTTTTTTTAATACCTAAATATTCCAGCATCATGTGTTGAAAAGACTATCTATACTGAATTGCTTTTGCATCTTTGTTGACTATCAGTCATCCATGTAATGGGGGCCTATTTTGGAATTCTTTATTTTGATCCATTGATCTATTTGTCTTCTAATAACCATACTATGTTAATTGTTATAGATCTGTAGTAAGTCTGAAAATTATTGTAAATTTATAGGAAGTCTTAAAACTTTTTCCTCATCTCTTTTTGGACAGTTTATTATAGTTACTGATTTATGTGCCTTATATTTCCCTTGAAATCATCAGCCTATCCAGGGGAAGTGTTATAGTTACCGTACATGTAATTTGGAATCTTACGTATCATTGGCCATCTCTCAGTTTTTAAATGAGTAATTTAGAAGATTCCGATAATTTAAGTCTTAAGATTTCTTTACAGCTGTAAACAGTTGGTCAGTATTTCCCACCATGTTGGCTCTACTCTAGAATCCACTCTTCAATAAGAAAGCGTTGGTGCTGCTGCTAGATTACCTGCTGTCTTTCCATTGAATCTCTCAAATGCTTTTGAAGTCTTTGAAGTTAATTTCTACTTATGGCATTCTACTTACTGAGAATGTGAAAGAGAGCATGGCCTCTTTCTTCAAGGTAGTCAACTTGAAATGAATCTTAATTATTTCACATATGCTACCACAGCTTGACCTTCAGCAACTATAGAATTTTCTTATGCATATTCTGAATGGTGGCAGGTTTCACTGACTGTGTCACCAATGAGGTTTTACCATCTTGAATGCTGTACTGTTTTCTCTCTGGAAAATAACACATGCCATCATTCCAAAGTGGTAACTAATACATTGTGTTTGTATTCAGGTATCTCTGTCAGTTTTCAAATCTCTTGTTATGGTGCCCCCAAGTTCTACTCTTGGTTCTTATTTACTGCATGTATTCTGAAAAGACCATTGGAAATAATGTCTTATAATTTGTTTTAATTAAAACCTGTACTTACAGCTAGCCATGTGTGAGCAAGCATTAATACCATCTGTCCCGTGTTGCTGGTTTCCAGAAGAACAGCTGGGCATGAGAACTTGAATTCAACTAGACAGTGCCCAGGTCTGGTTTTATGAAGCTTGTGCAAGAGAGACACTTAATTTTTCAAACATTTTGCTACTTTTTTGCCTGTAAGCCAAATTTGAAAGAGCCCTTTAATTTTTTGAAGTCCACCCAAAGAGTTCACATACCAACGTCTAACTAAGGGAAGCACTTCAGGGATTATCCTTAAAGACTTGCAAATATGTCAGCTTGTTTTATGTGTTTGTATGCTGGAAAAGAATGTGTTCTCTTAAGCTTTATTGCATATTGGATAGAAATAATTGTTCATTTTGTGTAACAAATATAAAATGCTGGAAGCAAATTTTGTTTTTAATGCATAAGAAAGAAAACAATGCATGGAAAAGAAACATCCAGTTGGTATTTGACAAACACAAAACAAAACCTGCCCTTTTCAAGCAATGAGATTCATGATTATATAGAACTTCAACACTAGAAAATAAACATAAATGGTGATTACAAACTCATAGATATTCAACAAAGATGAACTTTGAAGAGAGGTGGAGAGAATTATATAGCACATTCGCCCTCCTACCAGGCAATATTCGTGATGGTGTATGTGACGACAGAAAAACAATGTATTTGTAACTTTCACATTCATTCTTTCATTCACATCTGTTGAATGCTCTGTTGTGCCAGAAAAATGTGAGGCGTGTCTTTTCATACATTCTACTTTAAAATATTCCTCATAATATTCAAAAAAGGGAACTGAAGTTCAAAGAAATTAGTAAGTTTATTCAATTCTATACAGGCAGTTGAGCCTGTTTTTACACTTAGGAAAAACCTTGCTTCAATTGTCTGTTTTATCCACATTAATCTCTTCCATTCCTTATCATTGTCTGAGATGAACTTTAAGTTAGAAAACTGAAATTTAGGAGTATTAAATACTCTCAGTCACAGAGCTAGTATGTGAGTCCCTGGGGCATTGTTAACAAAACCTTTTCTGTTGCTGCAGAAGAATCTGAGCCATCAGATATCTAACTCTGTGACTCTGGAAGCTGACATGACACGGTATTTGAACAGCTAGATTGTGTAGGCCTCACTGCTCGAGCCCTGATTGGTAAATTGCTTCTGAGCAGAGAAAACTGTCGATACACTGGGGAACCTGCTAGGGACTTGCTATTTTGAACTTTCCCATGTTTGGTCACTGGCTTATATTTGAGGGGACCCTGAACACTGTGGCTATGGAATTGTTGAAATAGATACCAACTTGTGTGGGGAATGAAGCGTCTTCATAAGCCAGATAGGAACTGCAGCTGCCTTACAGGGCTCTGTCTTGTCCTACGTGGGCTGGCACCTGGGTGGAAGGAAGCCCTGCAACACTGTCCCAGACTCCCTGGACTCTGCCGAGACTCCCACTGAGAGGAAACCCTGAGGCTGCCCTGCTGACCAGCTGCGCTTCCCACCTCAAGGCTCCAGCCGTGTGTGGCCTCTGTGGCCTTCTCCGTCTGCACGTGTGGTTGAAGTTAAGGACGTCCCCTGCTGGCAATTGCAAAGTGATGAAGATGGAATTTTGAAATGCATTCTCCTGTCTCCAAGTGCTTTTTCTGCTGTATTGCAGCTGCATTATCTTAGGCCATGTGTTTTATTTCACCGTAGAAACTCACAGCTTGTATACCTTTGCCGTAGTCAGAGAATGCTATTCCAGTTTTGTGTCTAGGCTACCTGTGGCTGAGATCGCTCTGCCAGCGTCTCTGATGTTGTGTCACTGCCCACCTTTTCCCTCTGTCTTTAATCCAAGCTTTTTTCCCTGGAAATTCAAATGAAATATACTTCTGTTGCTCATCCAGGAGCTGTGTGGCATATAGAATGGTGGTACCGATTTTTTTACTTTCGGTCAATTGACAGCAGCAATTTTCTTTTTTCTTTTTCTCCTCCCAGGCAGCCTCCTGTCAGTGAGTCTCACTGGAGAGTGTTGCTGCAGGACATGTTAACTATGCAGCAGAATGTTTACACGTGTCTAGATTCTGACGCTTGCTATGAGGTAATTTGACAGATTTTAGTGTTTCCTTTTAATTTTTAAATTTTGGTTGTTAGATTTTGTTCATTGAACACAAAGATGATGACCAGAAGCTTCACCGTAAGTAATAGGACTGAATTATTGACAAATAGCTGGTAATTGAGTAGTGCTTTAGAGTTTGAGCACTTTCATATCTACGTTTCTGAACTTTCATATCTACGTTTCATTGCCACACATTTATTTAGTGGGTTAATTCTCATCTGGAAAACTCGGAATTGTACATCAAGTACAAGCCTCTCTTCCATAGTTTCGGTGGTCACCAAAAATGACTTCATCATAGTCGGACTTCCCTTTTAGCTCAGATGGTAAAGAATCTGCCTGTAGTGCAGGAGACCCAGGTTCGGTCCCTGGGTCGGGAAGATCCCTTGGAGAAGGAAATGGCAACCCACTCCAGTATCCCTGTCTGGAAAAACCCATGGACAGAGGAGCCTGGTGGGCTGCAGTCCATGGGGTCACAAAGAGTTGGGCATGACTGGAGATCAGTCCTGGGTGTTCATTGGAAGGACTCATGCTGAAGCTGAAACTCCAATATTTTGGCCACCTCATGTGAAGGGCTGACTCATTGGAAAAGACCCTGATGCTGGGAGAGATTGGGGGCAGGGGGAGAAGGGGATGACAGAGGATGAGATAGCTGGATGGCATCACCGACTCGATGCACATGAGTTTGGGTAAACTCCGGGAGTTGGTGATGGCCTGGCGTGCTGCGATTCATGGGGTCGCAAAGAGTTGGACACGACTGAGCGACTGAACTGAACTGAACTGAGCGACTAACACAGGTGACTTGTGAAAAATGACTTCATGTACCTGAGAAAAGTCTGTCAAATCTGTCTGTTTTCATCTCTGCTAAGTTGCAATAATCCTGCAAACTTGTTCCACTCCTTCCATGTCTCCTTCTAACTTAACACGGATTGAGAATATTCTTCTAGAACAGACCTTTTCATTACACTCTTTTTCTTAAAATGAGCTGCTTGTTCCCTATCTACAGTCAGAAAGTACCCATATTTCTTACCCTGTCATAGAAAGCCACTGGGGATTCCAGCCACCCTGTGCATTTCTCGCCTCTGACACACTCCACTGTGTCCTCTGGGCTCCAGTGGTGTCTGATCTGTCCTGAGTCCCTCCGCTCACCATGCTGTTCCCTGCTTCTGTGACTCTGCACGTTATTCCTTTTGCCTACCTGGAATATGTTCCTCTTTTTTAAATTTGAAAATTGATGATAACTTGTAGGATTCAGTTCACTAATCATGTCCTCTAGGATGCCTTCCTTTGTCCTTTGATATAGCTCATCTCTTTTGTAGCCTTTCTTTCAAATGTAGTGACTTGCGTGTTTCTATAAGTTTCTTCCTCTTGGTCATTAGCCTATAGGCAGGCATTATTAGATCATGTTCATCTTCAGATCCCCTAGTGCATATTCTAGTATTTGGCGTACAAAGGGTACTTAAAGATGGCTAGTTGTCTCAGATTGTAACCCGGGAGGATTTAATCCTTATTTTGGAAGGTATGTGAATTACCACCAAATTCCTCAGGCTTTGCATGGAAAAATGATCCAGCTAACCCATTTTTAATGAGATACAGTTCAAAAGAGTGTTCCCATTTGAACTTTCCTATCAAATAAGCCAGATCCAAATTGTGTAGGATATTTCTTGTGTTGCTGTGCTCTGACAATCGTGAAGCATAACCTGTTGATAAAATGAGAGTTATAAAATAGGTCTGTGTTTTATGAAATTGGCTGTATTTTAATTCAAGGTGGTTTTAACAAAAGAGCACTGTTGAGAAATGAACATAGGCTGTTGAAAAAGGAATAGTTTTTTGTATTTGAACTTCAGATTTTTATGTGCTTGATGGGTGTAAAGTTTATATTGATGATTACAGTCTCCGACCATGCACAACTGCCAGTAACTTCCCCCTTGTATCTAAAGCAAAACTGGAAATTCAGTTTCAGGAGAAAATAATCTATATGCATATGGGTCCCCAAATCTTAACTGTCCTTAGTATGCTTAAAGTAGTTTTTAAGTGTATGTAGCATTATTTCCTGGTATTTTCTGATTTTGACTGAAAAATTGGTGTTAAATATATTACACTTGAACTCACTTTTGTGTAATCTATCATAACAGCTTGACATATTAAATCGTTTTTGTTATATTTTAACACATTTGTATTAGGCTTTGATATTTTAACAACTTTGTGCTGTTAGTCTTTCTTCTTTGAGAAAACATTTTAAAGCATATTATAACTGTCTTAAACTGATTCTAGAGGATAACCCAGATTTGGCATTTTAAAATATTTTAGTGCTGTTTAAATTATGCTATATTGTCTTACTGACTTGTGGCCATTGTATTCAGTTTACCTGTTCTTGGAAATTAATTTGAAATGTCATTGGCTCAATTTTGATAAAGTGCAAGATTTCTATATAGCCTGTAGAGCAGAAATATGTACTGTTATTTCAGCAAAACCTTTAAAATAATAGGAGTGAATTGTTATTTTCAGTATTGGGCATTGACTCTCTATGGCTTACCTGAATAAATCAAAGGAAAAGAGAAATTGTTACACCTAAGTCCTTTTGGTCACCTGGAGAGAGCCATTTTCACCTGTTGTATAAGTGCTTAGGGTTACTGCCTGATAATTTGCTTTCTGCCACAATATGTATTTTATAGCAGATCCCTTTTTGGAGATTAGTAATTTTATCCTTGCCAGTCATTTTGGTAAAAGCCTGAATAAAACTACCTTTTCCGGAAGCTTAGAATGATTGAGAGTAAGGAGATCCTATCAAAATTGGGTAGCCTTCCTTTTTATAAGGAAACTCTTGCCTGTCCATTAAATCTTCTTTTCAGTTCTTGCTTCTATTTCTGTCCTCTGGCGTGATAGGAAAGAGCAGTCCCTGGGACCTTCTTCCGGGGACGTTCTCCCAGGGAAGTTCTTGTGCTGATTATATATTGATATGATTAGTGTGGACTTAAATGTATCTCTTTAATGAGACTCTTTTGGAATAAGTAAATAACCTCAATTATAGAATAAATTTTATGTTAATTGGTGCTATTAGTTGCCATGTAAAATGCTGTGGTATTTGCACAACTACCTTCCATCAAGTAGCTTCTGTTGTATTTAAATAGTTTTTAATTTGCAGATTGGCAAAAAAAAAGTCACGTGGTGTATTGTCATTCTAGTGGTGAAATGTAAGGAGAACATTTGTAGCTTAGGTATTTAGTGAGACTGAAGGTCCCCTGGAGAAGGAAATGGCAACCCACTCCAGTATTCTTGCCTGGGAAATCCCATGGACAGAGGAACCTGACGGGCTACAGTCCTTGGGGCTGCAAAGAGTCAGACGTGACTGATAGACTGAGCATTCACGTACACTTCTGAGACTGACTTTATGTGCTTTAAGCAGTCATTAATTATGTGTACCATATTCAAAGATTTTCTTTTAAAAAATGAAAATGTTATAGTTCAACCAGAGTGTGGGACAGTATGTCTAATGGACCTGATTTTAGTGAGTATGAACTTTAGGTATTTTACTTAAGTGTTCATTGTAACACATGAAAGTATGCTTACCATTAGTTTGTTCAGTTAAATTATTTCTTATTGCTAAAAGAGGGAGTTTTTTTTTAATTGAGGTGAAATTCACATAACATAAAATTAAGCATTTTAAAGTATGCTTCATTGTCATTGAGGTACATTCATGGTATTGTGCAACCTCTACTTGTAGAATGGATGTATTTTTAAAATTTATTATACTTGGATATCAGAGCTTCCATTGTGTTGAGAATTGAGCCCTCCCTTTCTAAGCACTAATTCTAGTTTATTCTTTTCCCCAGATATTTACAGAAAGTCTTCTGTGTTCCAGTCACCTTGAGAACATCCACCTGGCTGGGCAGATGATGCACTGCAGTGCTTGCTCAATAAATCCACCAACTAGTATAGCCCATAAAGGAAAAACCCAATTCAGGGTCAGTTACGAAAAAAGTATTGACTTGGTTCTGGCAGCCAGCAGAGAGTACTTCAATTCTTCTACCAACCTCACTGACACCTGCATGGATCTGGCCAGGTAGAGGAACTCTGTGTTATCCATAAGAGAGAGTGGGGTCAGAATACACACACTGCATTGTTGGTGTTATTCTCTGACTTACAAAATACGTTATCACAAGTGCAGAGTACTCTTCCATTTGGGGTACAGTTGCTTAGTGCTTGAATATAGAAAGAAAACTTAATTATATCATGAGTGTTCATTAGTTTATGAGCCTTTTTCTCTAGCACACTTTCCCACAGTCATTCTAGCTGATTTTCTGTAAGGTTATACTTTTCTTCTATTGGAAGAAATTCATGTGGTAGCCTGAAAATCCAGGTTCTGGAAAATTTTAGCACATTAGGTCATGTCTGTATCCTTTACATGGCTTCCAGTCTGCTTAGGGACAGGAGACCTGATTAGATAATAAAACCCAAAAGTCCCTTCCAAGTGGAAATTTATGGACTAGGGATTCTATTCTTCTCTTGGCCTGTTGTATAGGAAAGTTAGCATTCCTTTTTCTTGGTATTGATTCTTCAGATCAGATCAGATCAGTCGCCCAGTTGTGTCCGACTCTTTGCGACCCCATGAATCGCAGCACGCCAGGCCTCCTGTCCATCACCAACTCCCGGAGTTCACCCAGACTCACGTCCATCGAGTCAGTGATGCCATCCAGACATCTCATCCTCTGTCGTCCCCTTCTCCTCCTGCCCCCAATCCCTCCCAGCATCAGAGTCTTTTCCAATGAGTCAACTCTTCACATGAGGTGGCCAAAGTACTGGAGTTTCAGCTTTAGCATCATTCCTTCCAAAGAAATCCCAGGGCTGATCTCCTTCACAATGGACTGGTTGGATCTCTTTGCAGTCCAAGGGACTCTCAAGAGTCTTCTCCAACACCACACTTCAAAAGCATCAATTCTTCGGCGCTCAGCCTTCTTCACAGTCCAACTCTCACATCCATACATGACCACAGGAAAAACCATAGCCTTGATTAGATGGACCTTTGTTGGCAAAGTAATGTCTCTGCTTTTGAATATGCTATCTAGGTTGGTCATAACTTTCCTTCCAAGGAGTAAGCATCTTTTAATTTTATGGCTGCAGTCACCATCTGCAGTGATTTTGGAGCCCAGAAAAATAAAGTCTGACACTGTTTCCACTGTTTCCCCATCTATTTCCCATGAAGTGGTGGGACCGGATGCCATCATCTTCGTTCTTAAGAGCTTTTTTTTTTTTTTTTTGCATGTAGAACTTTAGGCCTTTGCCTCTCTTAATGGCTTAACTATGTTGCCAGCTTTTTATTGTATATAATTTATCTTTCAAATGGCTATTTAGAATTTCTAAAAATTGTAATTGTTATTCTTTTCTCTTACATAAGGTTTCTGTCTTTTGTCTCAGACTTTGAAAGACCTTTAATTCCAAAGATCATTAAAGTCATTTTTCGTATTGTTTTCTTACTACTTCAGTTGTTTTATTTTTGCATTGAAATTTTAGGCTTATTAGGATTATTTTGGTGTAAAGATTGTGGTAGTTATTAAGTTACTTTTCCCCTCAAATGACTAGTAGTTGCTTCAACTCTAGCAAGACTTTTAAAGGTAACTTCCCTGCCCCACCCTCTGCCCTCCCTCCCCACCTCCGCCAGTGAAATCTTATCCAGAGTCATGTTTTCTCAAGGCATGTTATTAAACTTGACAAAGTTGTTTAAAATAGTTAGTAAATTTTTTCTCCTTTCCCAAGGGAAAGTATTTCTATTTCAGATGATGAAAATATCAAATAGAACAGGCTTTGAAACTGGGAGTTGTGTTTGACCTAAATCTTCTTGACAGATGCTCCTGGAGATCATTTTAAAACTATACTTGCAGTATTTTCCTTTCATCCATCTCCTCTCTCCTATGAAAGTGAAGTGAAAGTGTTAGTTGCTCAGCCATGTCCAACTCTTTGCAACCCCGTGGACCATAGCCCGCCAGGCTCTGTTGTCCATGGAATTTCTCCTATAAGGACACACTTTAATTTTAAAAATGTCGTATGTGTATAACGTTGCACCAACTGATTGTGACTTGTGAGCTCAGATATATTTAATTGTTCACAGTTTTATTGAAATAGAAAAAAGCCATCCATTTTTATTGATTAAATTATTATTTATTTACTAATTTTTTTAATTGAAGAAGCAATGCAGCCACGAGATAAAATATTCAAAAATACAGAAAGATAGCTATGGACAATGTCTGTCTCCTCATTATAGTTCCCCTATCTGTAATGCCCTCTATATTTTTAATTTATTTCCTGTGTATCCTTCTGGAATATCTTATTGAATATTACATTCTTCTTTCTTAGGTCACAGGTGCTTACTACTTGTACATACCTTTCTCTGTTTTGTTTTATTCACTCGGTATCTATATATAGGGTTTTTCTGTGTAAGTGCGTATTGGTTTGTTGCATTCTTTTTTGGTGGTTGTAGAATATTCCATTGTTTGACGTTTATATAGTTTATTTAATTAGTTCCTGATTTAGTGTCTTTTATTTCAAAAAAAGCCTATCTGTAGTATAAATTCCTAGAACTGGAATTCCTGTGTTCAAAGGTAAATTCAGTTGGAATTTTGGTAGATACCATAAATAGGTTATATACTGTTTACCCTTGAACCAGTAGTATGTGTTAGTGCTTATCTGATTTAAATGCCTTAATTTTTTCAAGAAGATAGGCCCATATCTGTCAGTTGGTCATGTAGGTAGACACTGGCCTAGACATCTTCCTGTGATGGTCCAGGATCTTAGAATCATTAACTCTCATGGCCTGATCTCTGCCTGTCCTTTCTAGTCTCATGCCCCACTGTTCCTCTGCTGCTGCTGCTGCTAAGTCACTTGAGTCATGTCCAACTCTGTGCGACCCACAGACGGCCTCCCACCAGGCTCTGTCGTCCCTGGGATTCTCCAGGCAAGAACACTGGAGTGGGTTGCCATTTCCTTCTCCAATGCATGAAAGGGAAAAGTGAAAGTGAAGTCGCTTAGTCGTGTCCGACTCTTAGCGACCCCATGGACTGCAGCCTACCAGGCTCCTCCATCCATGGGAGTTTCCAGGCAAGAGTACTAGAGTGGGGTGCCATTGCCTTCTCCGCACTGTTCCTCTATGTGCATCTTTCAGAAAATAGGTTTGTTGTTAACTAAAATTTATCAAGTATGCTTTCTCTGAGTTTGACAAAATTTGCTTAAAATCCTCCATAGGTATCACAAATTCTTAGATTATCAAATCACTGTCACTTACATTTATCTCAGTACTGCGTCAACAACTGATTGTTTCTGATCAGCAAAATGTCTCTTGTGCACTTTGTTAGGTTATTCTTTTTTCCTTTGAGAGACAAAGTTGTGACCGAAATCAAGACATTTCTGCTTTTCTTAGAAGAATAACTGGAAATTATACAAATTCCTTCTTTTTGCTTAATCCTTTTTATATCATCATTATCTCTGGAGTCAACAGTAAACAGAGCACTAAGCCCGGAGCTAACGTACCTTGCTTTATCCTCTGATACCTTACGTGCTGTAACCGGCACAAATCACTCCTCTGAGCTTCAGTTTTGGCTTCCTTGCAAAGCAGGTGGTGATATTTCTCTGTCTCGCAGCCTTGCTGTGAGGATTAAGAAAGAGATCAGAAAGCCTCTAGCAGAATACCTGGAAGGGAGTTGGTGTCTGATAAATGTGTTGGATCTCTGTGTTGTCGATCATAGAAGGGCAGCTTAGCTGAACGTATGCTGCTTTTCCACTTTAAAAATGGTTTTGTCCTAGGTGCTGTTTACAGCTGATAACAGATCGACCTGCCGCCATTCAAGAGGAGCTCGATCTTATCCAGGCCCTGGGGTACCTTGAAGAATTTGGGGTGAAGATCTTGCCTTTGCAAGGTGAGTTTTCTACTTAAGTGTTGCACTTTTATGAACTTATTTTGCATAAATTCACTAGTATTCCTGTTTAGGTGTCTAAATAAAGAGTACTTTTGGTCATTTAATCTGTTAGCAATAGGTTCTGCCCTCTGTCCCATTTTTCAGTGCCGTTATTACAGCAGTGAGGCTGTTGGATAAAAACAAAAAGAGAAATTGGGGATTACAGGTGAGAGTTTCACGTTTACATCAGTTTTCGACTGAAATTTATTCATTTCAGTTGCATAATTTAGAAGTAGCTCTAAATGATAATAGTTTATTTCTTCTTATGCTTACTGTAGAATATTCTTTAATTGAATCCGTATTTTTTTTTTAACAGAGGGAATGACAGGAAATTGTTGTTTAGAGTTAAATTACTAACAGTATGTTAGCATTGCTCAAGTTCTTTTACCTAAAGGTGGAAGTCAGATTAGTACCAGCCCAAACAAGTCATCTGTCCTTTTGGGACAGTGGGCGTCTCTCAGTGTCCTGAGCCTCACCTGATAAGCAGGAAGGAGATTTTCTGTTGCTTCAAATCCTGCAACTCAGTGCCCTAAATGAAGTGAGTGTGTTTGGTGATTCGTGGTATGCTTGGCTAGTTTCCATGTCATCTCTGATCTTTATTCTTGAAAAGATTGTTATGTTTTTTATTGAAGTATAATTGACTGACAGTGTTGTATTAGTTTCAGGTGTACAGCAGAGGGCTCTTATCTTTATTCTAACTCTGGAAATGTTCAGAATTGGAAGTGGGAGAGGTTTAGCTAAGTTCTTTTCATCTCTGGTTTTTGATAAGTTTTCACTGGAATTGTGTGTCTGGTGTTTTTTTTTTTTTTTTTTTTTAACTTCTAATATCATTGATCAGTGATAGTCTGTTACAGGTTCCTTGGTGTGTTTTATTGTATATTATCTATTCAGAGTCAACAATAACTTCATTATTTTTTTAAATTGTCTTTTACTTAATTCTTATTGATCTGGGGGTAAACACAGTTTTCACTTGGTTCATTTGCCTTAAATTAGGGAGGTCAGTGTACCTCCGTCGTGTCCCTGGTCACGAGTCATCAGTGTGTCTTCCTTTGTAGTGCGATTGTGCTCTGATCGGATCGGCCTCGTCAAGGAGTGTATTTGCCAGTCCCCCATGTGCTACAAGCAGTCCACCAAGCTGCTGGACCTTGCTGAGCTGCTGAGGGTAGCAGGTAAGTTTTGAAAGCTTAACTGCTGTGCACCATCCTAGGAAAACACTGGAATATGTGCTACTAGGTGTGAGAGGAGCTGCTTTTCAGCAAGGTTTTGTCTTTTCCAGCAAGATTGGCATGTTATTAAGATGTGTTCCTATGTTGAGCTGCTTGGACCTCTGTTTTCTAAATGAAGGCAGACTTTTTTGGGGTTCCATGGTCATACAGGGTCAGAAAGAGAAGTCAGAGTTACCATTTATAACCAGAAAACTTAAAAAGTAGGACAAGGCAGCTCAACTAGTTCACCTTCAGTTTCCACATTTGGTGTAATATTTTCTTTTTAATATAAATTTATTTATTTTAATTGGAAGTTAATTACTTTACAATATTATATTGGTTTTGCCATACATCAACATGAATCCGCCACGGATATACACGTGTTCCCCATCCTGAACCCCCCTCCCACCTCCCTCCCCGTACCATCCCTCTGGGTCATCCCAATGTACCAGCCCCAAGCATCCTGTATCCTGCATCGAACCTGGACTGGCAGTTCATTTCATATATGATATTATACATGTTTCAATGCCATTCTCCCAAATCAACATTTTTGAACCTGAATAATTACTTAGAACAATTTGTGCATTTACTGTTTGGCCAGGTTTTCTCACGCATTGTCTCATTTCATTTTCTGTTAAATGATGTTGATGTTTTCTTCCTGTTTTATGAGGGGAATTGAAGGTCAGAGAAGTTAAGGATCTTGCTCAGCAGGGTTAAGTAACAGAGCATTTCTGAGTCCATACTCCATGTGTCACGCTATTGTGCTTACCAGTCTTTTAACGTTTTTCTTTTGTATTTTTGACTCATCCAATGTGTATCCCACCTGATGGACATCTTCAAGTGAGTCCTCAATCTTCTTAAACAGATTTTAAAGTGTGCAGCTTAAAATTTTCAAATCCAGCACAATTTTGTGACAAATACCTTCCCATTTCAACTAAAAGAATGAAAATGAGCCTGCCCGCTGACTCGAAACACCAGCTGTCTATACTGGACATGTCTGTTGGTTTGCTAAGTGGTCTTCCTTTGGGACCCCGTCCCTCTCCCAGTGGAGACTTGCCAGTCAAGATGCTTTGCCACAGTAGTTGGCACTGTCGTCCTGCCAGTACCTTCTGTCCACTTGCCAGTGCAGAGATGACCGTGCGACTCAAGAAAAACCAATCAAAATCTTTCCTGACGTTTGATATATAAACACAGGAAGACAGAAGCACATTCTTCTTTTCTAAATTAAATTCATAAGGATACAACCTTAGGGATGCTGGCAGTCATTTGTCTGATCAGTTTTCTGAAAATGAATCCATTTGAGAGAAGGAAAACCCCCCAGTGGCAGTCTACATGCCTCAAGATCTAGTCCTGCCTGAAGATGGCTTTTAACCCCAGAAATTGTTTTTAATAAAAATGGGGTTAAATTCCATGTTTAGCTTTAAAAAAGTAAAGAGGATTTTGTTTATATTTTGAGCTTTAAGTAAATATATATATATATGTATATGTATATTTGGTAGACACATTTATGTTTTAAAATCTAAATAGGACTCTTCTTCTTAAGGCTTTATAGTTTTAGTATATTTTATTGTGTCAGATGTCCTTTTCTAGCCTATCTGAAAGCGTAACGCTAGCATTTTTACCTCTGGCCTTGGAGATGTGTTCGGATATCCCTTGGGGGCCAGGCAGCCATCGGGAGGTATCTTGGAAGGCGGCAGAGAAGTTGAGCATGGGGTCTGAAGACTGGTCCTGTCCTTACTCTCCTATTCATTTGCTAAATGCCTTAAGCTTCAGCTTCTGGAAAATAGGAATGCACCCCCTGCTTTAAGTCTAGGTTATGAGACTCACACGAGTTGATACATATGAAAGCATTTTGTAAACTTGAAAGCACTCTGATCATCAGGGAAGAATTTCTTAAGGATCCAGTCATAGACACTAATGAAGCAGTCAGGGATGCTGTCTACATTTTCCATGTACCTGCCTACTACTGTTAATTTCCATTTTCATCCCTGTGACACTGACCTAAAAATAGGAATATCAGTGATCAAGATAGGCCTGCATTTTTAATGGTATGAACATTACTCTTCAGTCCTGCCGAGTACATTTGTGTGGAACACCTGGTGTTCAAATGGCTTTTCTTTGCTGCAGCTATTTTAGTTCTCCTATTTGGAACCATCTCAACTTGACCACCTCTGTTTCACAAAGTTGAATGTGGAATCTGTGTTATAACTTCAGTCCAGTATCATTAAAGGAGAAGACTAGTATCCATATTTCATTCAACATGGTGCTTTTATTGTGAGCCCCCTGAGTGCACATAATAGCTACTGTGTATCCGTGACTGCTGTGTGCCAGCTCCCTTCTGTGCCCTTTTAACACACTGGCTCTTCTGCTGTTCACTGCAGGCTCTCCTTACCGGCATTTTACAGATGGGGAAATAGAGGCCCCAGAGAGGAAAGTAATACCACTTTGTCAGGTACTTTGGATACAGAGTTCTATTACACACCTGCTGCCCTCTGGGAATTTAGCATCTTAGAGGGCTGCAGAAGCAGAGAACTGTGTTGCATAATGGGGTATGAGGGTAGTCCATGGCTTCTGTAAACAGATGTTAGAGAATCCAAAAGACAATTGTAATATTTAGCTGGGGGCGGAGTGGTGTTAAGAAAGGAATCACAGGCAGGTAACATGTATCTGAAGCTTACAGAATGCTGCGGTTATTTATTGCTGCTTTACAAACCACCCTGAAACCTAGCAGCTTAAAATAACAACAGTCATGTCTTCTTATCTCTCCCGGTTCTGAAGGTTGACTGGGCAGTTCAGGGTCTTTTATGAAACTGCAGTCAGATATAGCAGTTAGGGCTGTGCTTATCTCAAAGACTGCTTTGTTCACATGTCTGGCACCTGGGCTGAGAAGATTGAAAAAGCTGGGGGCTGGAGTAGCTCGGGCTTTCTCTTCTCTATGTGGTTTCTCCTTACCATCTTTCCTTATGTTGTTGTCAGACTACCTGGATTTCTTATGTGGTGGCCTAGGGCTCCCAGAGCCAGTATCCCAAGTTCAGTTCAGTGCAGTTCAGTCACACAGTCGTGTCTGACTCTTTGTGACATGCATCGCAGCACACCAGGCCTCCCTGTCCATCACCAACTCCCAGAGTCTACCCAAACTCATCTCCATTGATTCGGTTATACCATCCAGCTGTCTAATCCACTGTCGTCCCCTTCTTCTCCTGCCCTCAATCCCTCCCAGCATCAGGGTCTTTTCCAATGAGCCAACTCTTCGCATGAGGTGGCCAAAGTATTGGAGTTTCAGCTTCAGCATCAGTCCTTCTAATGAACACCCAGGACTGATCTCCTTTAGGATGGACTGGTTGTATCTCCTTGCAGTCCAAGGGACTCTCAAGAGTCTTCTCCAACACCACACTTCAAAAGCATCAATTCTTCGGCACTCAGCCTTCTTCACAGTCCAGCTTTCACATCCATACATGACCACAGGAAAAACCATAGCCTTGACTAGATGGACCTTTGTTGGCAAAGTAATGTCTCTGCTTTTGAATATGCTATCTAGGATTGTCATAGTTTTCCTTCCAAGGAGTAAGAGTCTTTTAATTTCATGGCTGCAATCACCATCTACAGTGATTTTGGGGCCCAAAAAAATAAAGTCTGACACTGTTTCCACTGTTTCCCCATCTATTTGCCATGAAGTGGTGGGACTGGATGCCATGATCTTTGTTTTCTGAATGTTGAGCTTTAAGCCAACTTTTTCACTTTCCTCTTTCACTTTCATCAAGAGGCTTTTTAGTTCTTCTTCACTTTCTGCCATAAGGGTGGTATCATCTGCATATCTGAGGTTATTGATATTTCTCCTGGCAATCTTGATTCCACCTTGTGCTTCTTCCAGCCCAGCGTTTCTCATGATGTACTCTGCATAGATGAGAAACCAACAAAAGTTTCATGTCATTTTGCTGTAATTTAGCTTTGGAATTTGGGCCGCTTCATCTCTAATGTGTCTTATTCACAGAAGCAGTCACACAGGCCCTCCCAAGTTTAAGGGAAATATTTATAGGCTCCACTTGAAGTTGACTGGGCTTGGGTGAGCCTGAGATGGCTTCCACAGCTGTTGGAACAGGCCTGCATTACTCTCTGGCTGGTGGGCAGAAGCCTCAGCCCCTTGCCCTGGGGAGCTCTCCGTGGGGTTTCTCGAGCATCTTCTCAACAAGGCGACTCCTGGCTTTCTCCTGGAGCAATTGATCCAGAGAGCAGGGCAGAGCCTTTAGTGCTTTTTTACAACCTCCTCTTGGAGGTCAGTCACCATCGTTTATAGCTGACTCTGTTAGAAATAAATCACTAGCCATCCCCATTCAAGGGGAGAAGCAGTAAGCTCCATCTTTAGAAGGGAGTACCAAAGAATTTGTGGACATAGTTTAAATTATATTTCATATATTCAAAGTTTTGTCCTGCTACCATTAGTATTTTCTTCAAACTAAACATTTAGACCATTTTCTTTAGTAGATTCCTAGTCTGGTTCTAGTGCTGGCTCTTCTCCCTGTGAACTTGGTTTTCTTTGTAGGACTTTTCTAGAATCATTGTTTTCAAGCTTGTTTTTGGTTATGCTTTTTCTTTTAACCACTTGCTCAGATCACCTGATACACAAACTAACTTTCTCACAATGAAACTATAAAATTTAAATCCATTTTACTTTGTATTTATGGTTTTTATCTTTTTATTTGTCATTATTGATTAGAATTAGGACATTCAAATATGAGAATAAATAGGGAACATGTTTAAATTCCCTGTTTGGAGGAAAACTTTTCCTCTACCTACCTACGTAGGAATGGCTGGTCTGGGGCTGGTATATCTGTATTTTACTGAAGTATCACAGATTTACAGTGTTGTATTAGTGTACAGTGGAGTGATCCAGTTATAAATGTACACATATTCATTCTTTTTTAGATTCTTTTCTCATATAGATTATCACGGAATGTTGAGTAGAGTTTCATTTGCCATAAAGTAGGTCCTAGTTGGTTATGTATCTTATGTATAATAGTGTGTGTGTGTTCATCTCAGGTTTCTCATTTATCCCTCCCTACAGAATTGGTTTTTGTTATCTGTTAGTCTGTTTTTGTTCTGTAATAATTTCATTGCTTTTCTTTTTTAAAAAAAATTGGATTGCATGTCTGCGTGGTATCATAAGATGTTTGTCCTTGTCCTACTTCACTCAGTGTGACAATTTCTAGGTCCATCTGTGTTGCTGCAAATGGCATTATTTCATTCTCTTTTATGGCTGAATAATATTCCCTTGTGTCTGTGTACCTCGTCTTCTTTATCCATTCCTCTGTTGATAGACATTTAGGTTGCTTCCATGGCTTGGCTACAGTGAACATGGGGGTGCAGGCAGCCTTTTGGTTTATGGTTTTCTGTGGATACACGTCCAGCAGTGGGATTGATGGATCATATGATAGTTTTATTTTTACTTTTTTAAGGAACCTCCGTACTGTTCTCCACAACGGTTGTACCAATTTATATTTTGTATGGGGCCAATATTAATCATTGATCACTTTGGAGAGAGAATTTCATGATTAATAACCAGACTGAAAGGTCTAAGTGGCCTTGACCTTTTGTCCTGTTGTCTTATAAAAATCTTTCTAATCTCTGTTTTTCATTTGAGAATTAATTAGAAAGATAGACTTAAGGAACTCCTCTATCCATTGATACTGCCCCAAACAGTAAGTTGTTTGCATGTGTTTTTAGGTGAAGACCCAGAAGAAAGGCGTGGACAGGTTCTCATCCTTCTAGTGGAGCAGGCACTGCGTTTCCATGACTACAAAGCTGCTAATGTGCATTGTCAGGAGCTGATGGCCACAGGTGAAGTAGACACCACTTAACACTTTGCTCATGTTTTTTTTTTTTTTTTTTTTGCTCATGTTCTGACTCATGGACGAGATCTCTTTTGAAATCACTTGGTCTAATTGGTAAGCCAGCCACACTGTGTTCATAGGCCTTGGGAGATGTTTTGTGAGCACTGATAAGTAGGTATTCCATGTGCTTGTATATTAATGTAAATACTTTAATGGGCTCAAGGGGTTACGTTTTATCTGGGATATGGTTGCTTTCCATTCCATATTAAAAGTAGGCTCATAATTTTAATAGCAATTTTATGTAAAATATTTTAATTTTAAAATATTACAAAATATGTAAATTTTTTAATGTATTTGACATATAATAGAAAAAATTTCAAATTTGAAATATCTGTAATTTGTGACTACATTGTCTGTATTTCTATTCTTTAATTTCTTTAAAAGATCACAAAATGCTTTTCGAATTTGAGCAGTTGGGAAGTAGCTTGCCACTGATACTGAAATTATAACTCAAGTCTCTGGAGGATAAGCAGGTTGTATTGTGGAATAATTTCTCTATGAAAGAGCACATTCCCCAGAGGAGTAGCCAGGAATGTTGTCTTGTCATAGGCTCTGGGCTAAATGATCTGCTTTTTGCAGTTGTGCCTGAGTATGTGGAAACTCAGGCACACTTAGCTGTTTACCCACTGCCTGTGCATGGCTAATGATGCAATGCTTCACTTTGTGATACCTCCTGGTGTTGCACACTGATGATTTGTATATTTGCTGTATACTGGTAAAATAAATGATTATTCTGACACTTGTTAAAAGGAGTAAGGAAGACTTTATTCAGGACTTTTGTAACGGAAGAGAAATCAGGCTCAACTCCAAATACAGAAAAGACAGCTGGGAATTTATCACCGAGGATCAGGTTAAGGGGATCAACAATGGTTGAAAAATTACAGTGATGAGACATCCGGGATAGGGGCATTTGTACTAAACTGACTTACTGGTGGCACGCCAGGGTGATCAGATACAAAGGGTGGGAGATTCTCTTTAAACTGACTTGGCAGGATTCTTGACTGAAACTGGATTATAACAGGTTCAACAAAGGCTGGGCCAAGGTAGAGGTCTCGTTTAAAAGAGGACTCAGAGAAGCCTGAGTGAAGTTTGGTCAAGGAGAGAGTTTGGTGATACATCTGTGAAAATGTTGAAAACTGGATAAAAGCTTAACACTTTACAACCTCAGCATTGGAAAACTGGTTTCATGGAAAAACTGTCAGATATTAACCTAGTGATTGTGCACCACTAAATCACTGCAGATGGTGACTGCAGCCATGATATTAAAAGACGCTTACTCCTTGGAAGGAAAGTTATGACCAACCTAGATAGCATATTCAAAAGCAGAGACATTACTTTGCCAACAAAGGTCCGTCTAGTCAAGGCTATGGTTTTTCCTGTGGTCATGTATGGATGTGAGAGTTGGACTGTGAAGAAGGCTGAGCACCGAAGAATTGATGCTTTTGAAGTGTGGTGTTGGAGAAGACTCTTGAGAGTCCCTTGGACTGCAAGGAGATCCAACCAGTCCATTGTGAAGGAGATCAGCCCTGGGATTTCTTTGGAAGGAATGATGCTAAAGCTGAAACTCCAGTACTTTGGCTACCTAATGCAAAGAGTTGACTCATTGGAAAAGACTGATGCTGGGAGGGATTGGGGGCAGGAAGAGAAGGGGATGACAGAGGATGAGATGGCTAGATGGTATCACCAACTTGATAGACATGAGTTTGAGTGAACTCCAGGAGTTGGTGATGGACAGGGAGGCCTGGCATGCTGCGATTCATGGGGTCACAAAGAGTCGGACACGACTGAGCGACTGAACTGAACTGAACTGAAGTTCAGAATAGTTATGGTATTCTGGAAAATCATTGTCTTAGTTCACTATCATTTACTTAGAGAGCTTTGTATTAAGTTTATTCCTATAAGGATAGTACTTGGATTAATTCTGACTTTGTATATTTAGAGAAATTATCCTGGGCCAAGGCCTTTGTACTTAGAAACAAGACCTACTTTCTAACTGGATGTCCTTCAAATAAGAATGAAAATGCGTTTTAAGAGTTTAGAGCATAAACTTGCATAGGGCAAAGCCCTCTGCCGAGAGTCAGACTCTGAGTGTATTTTTGGCACTGTCCCTGGACCTCTGTCTTCATGTGTGAAGTGGATGATTCTTTGTAGCTTTCCACAATAATTTATCTTTTTCTAGAACTTTGCAGTGTATAAACTGCTTTTAAGTACAGTTTTTTTAAAAATAAAGATTGTTTAATCTTTACAGTCTTCCCTTAACAACCTTCCTTAGTGGTTCAGATGGTAAAGAATCTGCCTGCAATGAGGGAGACCTGGGTTCAGTGCCTGGGTTGCGAAGATCACCTGGAGAAGGGAACAGCTATCCATTCCAGTATTCTGGCTTGGAGAATTACATGGACTGTACAGTCTATGGGGTTGCATAGAGTCAGATACAACTGAGCGACTTTCAATTTCACTTTACAACCAAGGGAAAGAGGAATTACTATTATTTTTGTTTTTTTGCGGTGGTGAGGGATGATGATGTTTGGACCTTTCTCAAGCTCACACAGTGCTTGGTCCACACTCAGTTCTTTCTGAATTCAGATACTCAGTCGTTTTTACTCAACATCAAATCTTAGTAAATTATCTGTAGTCATTGTCAGGTTGAAGATAATTTACTATTTGTAGTCATTTTCATCTGAAATTTAACATAGTTTATCAGAAAAACTTGTCTGGAGCGCTGCTGAACTTTCTGGATAATACACTCACCTAATATTTCTTTTCTGTTTTAGATCATTGTGTTTTTCTGCTTATATAATGATACATATCACTATGACTGACTTTGCTTTGGTAACATAAGACCTCAGTAAAAAGCCATTACGTTTTTCAAGTTGGATTGAAAATTTCTTTCTTCTAGTGAAAATCAGTTTGTTTTTCTTGCCCATTTTTCAGGTTACTCTAAAAGCTGGGATGTTTGTAGCCAGTTAGCACAATCAGAAGGTTACCAGGACTTGGCCACTCGGCAAGAGCTCATGGCTTTTGCTCTGACACATTGCCCTCCCAGCAGCATTGAACTTCTTTTAGCTGCCAGCAGCTCTCTGAAGACAGAAGTAAGTCTCCCAATAAAGTAAATCCTGAACTGTATCAAGTGTATTTTGTTGGGTCTGTGGATCTTGGGTTTGTGCTTTTTTTGTTTTACCAATAATATGAAAATTTTAATTTATGGAAAAAATAGTTTGTTACTTACAAATTTGAAGATATTAAGCTATAAAATAGTGGTGTTGGCTTTATTCCAGTAAAGAAAGGCTACAGGTATGAGAAATAAGAGAATAGTATTAGGAAACAATTTATTGAATATAATGGGGAACATTAGTATTGTCAAGAACAAAATATTTAAGAGGAGGTCCTGTGTAGTATACTGGAAACCATGTGAGTTAAAACTGGTGGTGACACCATCCCCTTAGAAGCTCTTTGGAAATAGCAGGGTGTGGGCTTTGGTTGGAGAGAAGCTCAGTTTCCTAAAATTCACAGGCTAGATCTGCATCACGGGGATGTTAGGCCAGTTGTAAAATGCATGTGAAGAATTCTGGAATTCATATTTTTATCTCCTGGCCATTCATTACATTGTACATCAGGTTTCCCACAGTTAATTCCGCTCCTGAAATGGTGGTTGCATCCTTGGGAAGGTGTTCATGGAGCCCTGAAGTCAGCCTGTTACCACTAGGAGATGCTCCTGAAACTGTGGTTGCATCCTTGGGAAGGTGTTCATGAAGCCCTGAAGTCAGCCTGTTACCACTAGGAGATTGCACTTTTTTGTTTGTTTGTTTTTCCCCCTCGAAAGAATGCTTTTTAAGTTTCAAGTCTACATTGTAAAATGAGGCAAATTTAAAAACAATTCTGTTACAATATATAGTGTTCTTTTTCAGATTCTTTATCAAAGAGTGAATTTTCAAATCCATCCAGAAGGAGGGGAGAGTATCAATATGTCACCATTGATGAGTAAAGCACTGCAAGAGGTGAGTCTGGGTGAGAGGGAGGAGTTTGAAAGGTGCTTGTGAGAGGAATGAAACAGTTATCTCACACTGTATGTGTGGTATGTGTAGACTGTTCTTTTTAGCTTTGTGTGTCTGTGTGAAATGTAGCATTCATATCAGTTCAGTTCAGTCGCTCAGTCGTGTCCGACTCTTTGCGACCCCGTGAACTGCAGCACGCCAGGCCTCCCTGTCCCTCACCAACTCCTGGATTCGTATAGAAAAATGTATAAAACAAAGATGTCCATCTTAATAAAGTATCATAAAGAAAACATGCACAAACCCATCACACAGATAAATAGCTCATGACAAGCCTTCCCCTGCACACCCTTCTAACTTTTAGCTTTGCTGTCCTTCCAGAGATCCTGACTCATCGTGATAACCAGATCCACGTATGTTCTGTTCTTCTTTTAAAGTAATTTAGAAACCTCTAACACCCATCCCAGAGTGGTAGTTTAATTTTAGCTGTTTTTGCACTGTATAGAAATAATTACATTCAGTATTACATTTGTGAGGTTTATCCATGCTATTGTAAGTACTGCAGTCGATCTTATTGTTACTGCGGTATAGAGATTAATTGCTATATGCATACATTCCAGTTTATCCTTTCTAATACTGACTGACACTGGTTTATTTTCCATTTTGGTACTGACATAATGCTGTATCATCACTGTGTAGTGTTCCTGGTGCACATGTACAGACTTGGAGGTGTGTGTTGTCAGATAAGTGTGTTTGTTCAACCCCAGTTGATAGTCCCAATGCCAAAGAATGCTCAAACTACTGCACAATTGCACTCATCTCACATGCTAGTAAAGTAATGCTCAAAATTCTCCAAGCCAGGCTTCAGCAATATGTGAACCGTGAACTTCCTCATGTTCAAGCTGGTTTTAGAAAAGGCAGAGGAATGAGAGATCAAATTGCCAACATCCTCTGGATCATCGAAAAAGCAAGAGAGTTCCAGAAAAACATCTATTTCTGCTTTATTGACTATGCCAAAGCCTTTGACTGTGTGGACCACAATAAACTGTGGAAAATTCTGAAAGAGATGGGAATCCCAGACCACCTGACCTGCCTCTTGAGAAATGTGTATGCAGGTCAGGAAGCAACAGTTAGAACTGGACGTGGAACAATAGACTGGTTCCAAATAGGAAAAGGAGTTCGTCAAGGCTGTATATTGTCACCCTGTTTATTTAACTTATATGCAGAGTACATCATGAGAAACGCTGGACTGGGAGAAACACAAGTTGGAATCAAGATTGCCAGGAGAAATATCAATAACCTCAGATATGCAGATGACACCACCCTTATGGCAGAAAGTAAAGAGGAACTCAAAAGCCTCTTGATGAAAGTGAAAGTGGAGAGTGAAAAAGTTGGCTTAAAGCTCAACATTCAGAAAACGAAGATCATGGCATCCGGTCCCATCACTTCATGGGAAGTAGATGGGGAAACAGTGGAAACAGTGTCAGACTTTATTTTCTGGGCTCCAAAATCACTACAGATGGTGACTGCAGCCATGAAATTAAAAGACGCTGACTCCTTGGAAGGAAAATTATGACCAACCTAGATAGCATATTCAAAAGCAGAGACATTACTTTGCTAACAAAGGTTCGTCTAGTCAAGGCTATGGTTTTTCCTGTGGTCATGTATGGATGTGAGAGTTGGACTGTGAAGAAAGCTGAGCGCCGAAGAATTGATGCTTTTGAAGTGTGGTGTTGGAGAAGACTGCAAGGAGATCCAGCCAGTCCATTCTGAAGGAGATCAGCCCTGGGATTTCTTTGAAAGGAATGATGCTAAAGCTGAAACTCCAGTACTTTGGCCACCTCATGTGAAGAGTTGATTCATTGGAAAAGACTCTGATGCTGGGAGGGATTGGGGGCAGGAGGAGAAGGGGACGACAGAGGATGAGATGGCTGGATGGCATCACTGACTCGATGGATGTGAGTCTCAGTGAACTCCGGGAGTTGGTGATGGACAGGGAGGCCTGGCGTGCTGCGATTCATGGGGTCGCAAAGAGTCGGACACGACTGAGCGACTGATATGATCTGATCTGATGATTCTCTTGAATGGTTTTACCCATTGCACACTCAGCAGCCGAGTTTGGGATTGCCATTTGCTCCCATCCAGGTAGTGCCAACTACTTTGGCATGGGTAGTTGTCAAAACTTTACCTCTTAAGTGTTTTGAGATACCTGTTTATGCTTTTGATTTGCATTTTTTGGTTGCTGGTGAGATGAACTTAACTCAGGGGGGAGCCTCTTTTGTGAGGTTCCTTGTTCAATTCCCTTGTCCATTTTCTGTTGAATTTTAGTCCTTTTTCTCTTTCCTCATTGAAATTCTTAGGAATAAAATTTGTCTGGAGTCATTAAGTATTAATACGTATGAATCTCAGGAGAGCTGGTCCTGGGAAAGGAAGGAGGAGGTGTGTACTCACCAATACCTCTTTAGCTGTTTAACCTTTGCTCCCTGGAGTTTAACTTCTTATGACTATTTCTGGCAATACAGAAGTGGCGTTTTTTTTGTTTGTTTTTTTTTAGGTCAAAAACAGTAGGTAGTCTAACTAGATAAATTAAGAGATGATAATCGTCTTTTTAGGTTGGTTTCCACAGGATTCCTTTAAATGGTAAGCTTTACTTTTATCCTAGCAACTATTTTAGAAGACATCTGTTGTGATAAGTGAGCTATATCTTAGCTCCTTTTTTTGTTTTTATCTATTTTTTTTTTTGTTTTGTTTGCTTTATGTTTCCATACGTTGATTCTCAATTTTTAAAGATCATACTCTGTTTATAGTTATTGTAATGTTGACTACATTCCTGGTTCTATACAGTCTGTCTTTGTAGCTTATTTATTTTATACCTAATAGTTTTTAATCTCTTAATCCATTACCTCTATTTTGCCCCTCCCACCTTCCCTTTCCTCACTCATAACCCTAATTTGTTCTGTACACTTGTAACTCTGTTTCCTTTTGTTATATTCACTAGTATGTTGTATTTTTTATATTCCGCATATAAGTGATTGCATACAGTATTTGTCTTCCTCTGTGTGACATTTCATTTAACACAGCACCTTCCAAGTTCATCCATGTTATTGCAGATGGCAAAATTTCATTCTTTTTTATGGCTGAATACTCTCCATTGTGTGTGCTTGTGTGTATACACAACATCTTTATAAATGGACTGTAACCATCTTGTCAGATTCATTTGTGGTTGTATACCTTGTAGTTCTTTTAGAAGTCTGGTTCAAAGCTTCATCTGTGGAGTCTGTTGATAAGAGTTAGGGCAAGATTATTTAGATTTTGCCTACAGTTGAATATACACAATTACCTCATCTCCAAAGTTCTTTCTTTTATATTAAACTTCTGCTTGGCAGCCATTTATTGATTACACATGTGTATCCCCAGTTCAGTACCAAGTAATCTCAGGATCTCAAAAAAGTTTATAAAGTGACTTTTGGCCCTTAAGGATATTTATCCTCTTCCTCCTATAAATGGTTAACTCCAAGACAGCAGTGATCGATAGAATTTTCTACAGTGAGGGGAATATTCTGTATATCTACATTGTCCAGTATAGCAGCAACTAGTCACATAGAGCTGCTGAGTATGTGACATATAGGTAGTGCAACTAAGGAATCAACATTTAAATTTTGCTTAATTTTATTTAAGTTAATTTTACTTAATTAAGGCTGCTGGATACCTGAGTGGACATCACAGTTCTAGAAGGTGAGATACTCAGAAGAGGATGGTGTTCCTCCATCAGTGCTGCAGACAAAGGACTTTGTTTCTATGGTTGGACTCCCTTCGAATTGAAGTCACAGCATTTTCCAGGGGCCTGGAGTGAGGGGGATGCTTTCTTCCTTTGGCATGTTTTGACTTGTATTGATTAGAAACTATTCAGTTTTCCCTTCCTGGATCTGAGAGCACATTAAATTCTATGGTGTTTTCTCTAGGGGATTCAGAACAGATCTTATATTGGAGATTTGGCAGATTTTACTATTTCTCAAGGTCCAGTAGAAGACTTGCTTTTCACAAGATCTTTATCCCAGTTTTTGTACCTTTTGATCCTCTGATCTCCTCCCATTTGTTCAGCTACATCTCTCACTGTTGCTCCAGCCTCCTCTCTTTTCATGCCTTCCAAACATGTGCTGTGTTCCATTCATGGTGAACTTACCCCATTCTCTGAGTAGGCTCTCTCACAGCTTTGGTGTTATTTAGGGTTCTCTCTCAAGCTCCAGAACTTTGGCCACCTGATGCGAAGAGCCGACTCCTTGGAAAAGACCCTGATGCTGGGAAAGATTGAAGGCGGGAGGAGAATGGGATTACAGAGGATGAAATGGTTGGATGGCGTTACTGAATCAATGGACATGAGTTTGGGCAAAGTTCAGGAGATAGTGAAGGACAGGGAAGCCTGGCGTGGTCCATGAGGTCGCAGGGGGTAAGACACGACTGAGCGACTGAACAACAGCAGCTGTCTGTACTGCCCTTCTTGTATTGTTTCTGATCATCTTGCTGCCCTCTTGATCTCACCTAAGCTGTCGTTGTCTTTATCAAGTTTTCCTTCAGTCCTCATCGTTCCCTCTTCTGCATCCCCCAAATATCTCATAGCATTGGATCAGCTCATGTGTGGTACGGTTTGGTGTGTATGGCGACTGGAAGTGTGTCACTTACCTTTGGTGCTCTCTCCAGAGAGTGCTTGCCACAGAGTGAGTGCCTGCTGCTGCTGCTAAGTCGCTTCAGTCATGTCCAACTCTGTGCGATCCCATAGATGGCAGCCCACCAGGCTCCCCCGTCCCTGGGATTCTCCAGGCAAGAACACTGGAGTGGGTTGCCATTTCCTTCTCCAATGCATGAAAGTGAAAAGTGAAAGTGAAGTCGCTCAGTCGTGTCCGACTCTTAGCGACCCCAGGGGCTGCGGCCCACCAGGCTCCTTTGTCCATGGGATTTTCCAGGCAAGAGTACTGGAGTGGGGTGCCATTGCCTTCTCCAGAGTGAGTGCCTAGTGAATGCTTAATACAGATGCATTGGAAGCTCCCACTGCAGAAGGATCAGTGTGTGGTAAAAATGGATTAGAAAGTAAAACTAGAAGGAATTTCCAACTAGACGCATGTGTGTGATCTGGGTGCTGTTGAGGACCTGTTGTGTTCTGGCCGTATAAGGGGAGTATCATTTCTCTATTCAGTACAGAACTGCACCGTGTTTCTGCTGAGTTCAGCTCCATAAGCTTATTCTGAAATGCCCACATCCTTCTTTATAAAATCCACAAGAAGCCTTTTGCGACCTTTGGGTTTTCCATTTCCTGCTCTCTGATGAATTAGAAAGTGTCAGCCGGGCTCCGTGGTGGCCTCTGTGGAGTAGGGCATGCTGTGTCTCCACAGGGCACGTCCTGATCCATTCAGCGTCCTCAGTACCTGTGGGAGACTGCCAGCAGTGCTTCACAGGATCCACTTAGCGAGGAAGAGGAATTCTTCCCGAATGATTCTTGTATTTTTTTTATTTTTTAGCACTCTAAAAGCTTTCCTGTCTTCCTTTCTCCTCTTTCAGCACACTGTAATATTAATAGATCTAGATCTGACAAAGTACTAATCCAAACCCTCAAACACATCATGTCTTTGATTCATGAGGCACATTTCAGAATATTATAGCTACTATTATTAGATTAAAATACAGTGCTTAGCTATAAGATGCTGTGTGTTACACATTAACAGTAAACGTAATAACCACATTAAATTATAACTTATAAATGAGAGCTGACTGTATATGTAATGTGCTTAATGCCCAAGACTTTCATTACTCAGTTGTGAAAATGATGATTTTTACTTATATATCCAAACAAAGTAAAGATGTAACTGCTGTGCAGTTGCATTTGTGTTACTACAGGTGGAGCCTTCAAGTTTGAAGATATTGGCTGTTGTTCTCAGGAACAAGATATTTGTTTTTAAGTAAAATGCATAATTTATGAGTAACTACCAAAATTAGAGTTTCCAGCTTCTTATTAATGTTGGTTATTATGTTTTTTTAGATGTAATAGTATTCCACCACTTAGAGCGTATTAACATTTTGTTTAGCTAGTGTTAGCTATATCAGATAGGCAATAATGTTTTCCCCAGATAAATCTAATTAGAGTTGAAAATGGATTATATACAAGGTTCCCATTAAAAAATCATCTTCACTATGGGAAATCTTGTTATGAACATTTTAAGTGGCTACAAATTTATAAGACTGGACTAATTATTGTTTCCAACTGGGGGCAGGGCTTGGCATAGAGCTGTTTTGAATGTATAAAAGGATTATTTAGAAATATTAAAATAAATTTCTGACAGTTGTATTTCAGTACCACGACAACTCTTTCTTTTCCCCTTCACCAGTTAATGGGCATTTGGGTGGTTTGTACTTTTTAGCTATAATGAATAATGTTGCTATGCTATGAACATTTGTATACAAGTCTTTGTATGAAAAAATGTTTTGATTTGTTGTGGAGGTATCTGGGAGTGGAACTGAAGCATTGTATGATGTATATGCTCTAAATATTGGAAAACATGGCCAAATTGTTTTCCAAAGTGGCTGCACCAGGAATTTTTAAGTTTCCCCTCTCTTCATATCCTTGCTGATACTTAACTCTTGAATGGCTTTTTGTGAAAGCCATTCTTATGAGTATATGTGGTGTCTCCTTATCGTTTTGGTGTGTGTTTCTAAATAAGTAACGATAATGAGCATCTTTTCATGTGCTTTCTTGCACTTTCTGTACCTTCTTTGATGAAATGGCTACAAATATTTTCCCAGTTTCTTTTTAGCTGTTACGTCAACTCCTTATTAAGTCATAAGAGTTTTTGTTGTTTTTAAACTCTTGAATACAAGTTGTTGTTGGATGTGCGACTTTAAAAGATTTTTCTGTCAGTGTGTGATTTGACTTTTTACTTTCTTAATAGTGCCTTTTGAAGTGCAGAACCTTTTAACGTTGCTCAAGTCCGTTTTATTAACCTTTTCCTTTATTGCTTGCATTTTTGGTGTTGTATCAGAGAAATCTGTGCCTAGCTCAAACCTGTGAAGATTTACTCCTGTGCTTTTTCCTAAGAGTTTTACAGTTTTAGCTTTTATATGTATTGAGAGGTAGTAATGAGCCACTTTTTGTATGAGATAAGTATAAGGTTGAGGAAAATCCACATGCAGAAAGATCAGTTTAGAATTTTATCTCCTGTTATATACAGAAATGAACTCTATACGATCAGGTTTGTTTTTTCTTTTATGTGATCTCGTTCTTTCTTAAAGGATTTTAAATCTTACGCTGCACAAAGGCACAAATTAATATTTTAAAGTTTAAAATGATTTCACCTGAAATGGATTTGTGTCATAATTATTGCCTTAGTAATTTTCTTTTTTCGAGATGTTTTGGAATTTTGGTGTTCAAGCTCGTGTTGTGTTTCCTGAACCATCTGCCTTTGTCGTTACATGCAGATCACGTATGGCACAGCATGATACTGGTTGCTGGATGCATGTGCCATGAGTGTTTATCTTTTCCTTTGCTTTGGGTCATTTGGATTGTGCCCAGTCTTCCTGTGTTTTAGACTGAACTTCACTGAGCATTTTATGTACATATCTTTGCATATTCATGCTTGTATTGCCCTGGGATATAATGGAAAATATGGGCCCCTAAGACAGATAATTTCCTGTTTCTTGTGGTCCGTCTTCCATAACGTTAAGTGCTGATTAAAAAATGAAAAAGAAAATAAAAATACACTAAATATACCTCTATTTTTCCTAAATACAGTTCTCTTAATTTGGATTCAAGAATGCTAGAAGATTCAAGAAGGGTTCAGTCCCTAAAGCCCCTGAAATAGTGTGTCAAATCTGGTGTGTCTTGTTTGTGACTTAGTGTGTTCATGTATGTTCACACACATGAGTACATTCAGTTTTCTAGGGAAGGCACTTAGAGCTTGCCTTAGAAATGTGTAGGGGGCCGGGTCTTCTGAAGATAAGAAATTGTAGCCTGGCATTTTAATTAGCAGATGAACTGAAGCAGAGTCAGACGTCAGAGTGGTTAGTCCTCATGGGGTTTTCTTCTGAAAAATCATTCCAGAAGCAGCATCACCAGTAATAAGCGTTCCATTCTTAATATTTTGAGTTCAGGATGCAATTTGCTCTAAGTGTGGGGCTTCCCCAGTGGCTCAAGTAGTAAAGAATCTACGTGCAGTGCAGGAGACACAGGAGACATGAGTTCGATCCCTGGGTTAAAAGATACTCTGGAGGAGGAAATGGCAACCCACTCGAGTATTCTTGCCTGGATAATCGCGTGGACAGAGGATACAGTCTATGGGGTTGTAGTGTCAAACACGACTGAGCACATGCATGCCCATGACAGGATGAAGTGTTAGGTGAAGGGAAGTACTTTTGATCATTTAAAGATATGTTGGAAGAGAAAGGGTAGTGGCTTAGCTCAGTTTGAGCTGTTTGTGATCCTTAGTCTCTGTTATGGGTACCACCAGCTCAGTTTGAACTTGACAAACCAGTTTCTTAGAAATCAGCCCTCAGATTACCAGACACCAGAGGGATAGGGAGTCCTGGCACGCTGTGGTCCATGAGGTCAGAAAGATGTGGACAAGACTTGGCAACTGACTGAACAACAATACCAGATACCAGAGAAAGCAGCTCCCGCATGGGTTTACTATAGTGATTGATGAACAAGAATTGTTTCTGTAAGCCAGACTTGACATGTGGAACTGGTCTTGTTCTTGTGAACCTGTTTGGTAATGTTGTCTATTGTAGGACTTGAAAAATATTACTAGTGCCTATGAAGTTAACCTTTGAGCTATGTAACACTTGATGCTAATGAGATTTCATGTTAAATTTTATGCTGGGAGTTGTTGACTTGGTTTGGGAGATTAATCTATTTCTGCTGTTATACACTCTAAATTAATTAGCAATATGTGACTATGAATATAAAAACTGCCAGTAGTAATCATTTCAGGAGTAAATTTTCCTAACCTCTTTTTTCTTTCCCTATTACATGGAGTTGAAATAAAAGTCTTTTCCTTATTAATGACTCTGGTTACACTCTAATCTGGTAGACTGCTCCCCAGTTAAATGTTTCTTCTGTAGTCTAAACGAGCCTTTTGTTTTGCTTTCTCTATAAGGGAGGAATCTTACAGAAAAGCCTTTGGTCATGTACATTTCTGTGCATTGACATTTCATTTACTTTTCAGTTTCAGATGTTTAAATTTTTTATATTGAGTCAGCCAGTCCATATGAACAGAGTAAAGTTTAGGTTTATTTTATGAAATGGTGTAATTGTCTTATAGCCTATATTTTTTGATATTTTTCAATGAATTTGATTTTCCCCTGAATGAAGTTATTTCATGCTTAAGTGCCATATTTCTTATCATGTTTATATTTTTTAGTTTCTATACTTGGATTAGTTGATAACACTCAGATCACTCCATAACCCTCTTGAGTAGGGAGATTCTAAAGATGAGCCAGAATTGAAAGTGTGACATGAAACCTTACCTGAATAACAGTTAGTTGCTGTAAGCATAACATATTAGATTTAGAAAATGTTTCTTCAAGCATAGGTACAGTACAATCAGACTTCCTGTTCATATCTACAGTACAAGCTATCCTTCAGTAACTTTCATACACCCTGAGCATGTAGCAATCAACAGACATCATCTCTGCCCTTGAAAAGCTGCTGTCTAGTTGAGAAGACAGACAGAAAAATCATAATTATGGCAAATATATTAAAAGTAGGCATGTAATGTAATGATTGGGAAGGAAAAGAGTATCTTCTTGACAGGATTTTACTGACAGCAAAAATACCACATTTCAAGGAAGATACAGAATTTCTTTGTGACCTTGGAGCAGGAGAAGACTTCATACAAAAAAAAAATACTAATTATAAAGTTTAAAAGCTGATAAATTGAACTAATTTAGAAGTTTGAAAACTTCTTTTAATCAAGACATCATTAAGATAATAAAATATAATCTGCAGAATAATAGAAAATGTCCATAATTTATGTATCTAATAAGGGCTATGAATCCAAAATATACAAAGAAAAACCAAAAAACTGCAAATGAATAAGAAAGACAGACAACCAACAGAAGAGTGGGCAGAAAATTTGAACAGGAACTTGAAGATCGTCCACTTTCTTTTTTCTATGGTTGGATCCAGAATCCTTGAATTTCTCTTATCTGACTTATCTCAGTCCCTTTTCGTCTTTAGAAGAAACAAATAAAAGCATTTAAACTTAAAAATGCATTTCAGATTCAAATATACCTTATGGAAACCTCTTCTATTCCCAGTATCACTGCCTTAATTCAGTTCCTGATTATTTTATCTTTTTTTTAATTGTACTTTTTTTTTTTTGGCCATGCAAGGCAGCTTGTAGGATCTTAGTTCCCTAACTGATCTTGGGTGGCCTCCGGCCGCAACCACTTGGAACAGGGCTTGGGTTCCCAGCCACAGATGGGCTGGGTCGCGGTGGTAAAAGCACCAGGTCCTAGCCACTAGGCCAGTGGTCAGTGTCAAGGGCCCTGACTGACCCTTTGGCTTTGCAGAAAAGAATTGCCACAAAGACAGAAAATAGTGAAGCAAGTAAAGTATTTATTAGGAGTAAAAAGAGTACATTACCTGAGGATAGACACAGGCAGACTCAGAGAGAGAGAGTCCCTGAGTTGCTGAGTCATGCCTTTGTGGTAGTTTGAATTACTTTCATGGGGCATTTCTTCCGGGTTTCCTTTGGCGAGTCATTGTGATTTGCCTGCTTCACAGTCCTTACGTGGTTTATCTCAGGATCCTCCCATGTGGGCACATGCATCTCTTTGCCAAGATGGATGCTACCGCAAAGGCATATGGGTGGAACATCCCATGACATGACTCTCCCTTGGCCTCCAAGGAGCCTTTTCTGCCCATGTGTGGTTAGGGAGGTCTCTGACTTCGGGAACAAGAAATGTGTGGTCTGTGCAGTGTCTAGCCTCCTCCCTTTATTCCCCTGCTATTTTTGTCTTGGAATTTCCATCAACAGAGAATGAATCTCCAATTACTTTACCCTGGGTTGGGGGGCGTGGCGGGCGTAGTCCCATCTGCCTCATGACCAAGAATTAAACCCAGGCCCTTGGCAGTGAAAGCACAGAGTCCTAACCTCTGGGCCACTAGGGAATTCCCCGAGTCCCTGATTATTTTAAATTTGGACTAATTCACCTATCTCCTAATGGATTCCTGCTCCTGGAATAAGATTTGTAAAACATAAATCTCGTTATGTTAACTCCTTTTGTTTAAAGCCTCTTGTCCAGGTGATGATGGAGGTGCTTTGGTGTCATGTCAGTAGGTCTCTTGCTGGTCTTGCCTCTGCCTACCTTTGATCTTCATGTGCCCTGACCTTCATCTTTGTGTATTCTTTTCTATACCGTCATTGAATCAACTCGAGTTTCCTCCAATATTTCATGTTGGTTCATGTCTCTTATTTGTATAAGTCTACCAGGAACATCCCCTGGAGGAGGGAAAGGCTACCCATTCCAATATTCTGGCCTGGAGGAGGCCATGGACTGTATAGTCCGTGAGGTCGCAAAGAGTAGGATACAACTGAGCGAATTTTACTTTCACTTTTCACCTGAAATCATGGGCGCTTCTCTGGTGGCTCAGTGGTAAATAATCCATATGCCAATGCAGGAGACACAGGTTTGATCCTTGGATTGGGAAGATCCCCCTGTAGAAGAAAATGGCAGGCCACTCCAGTATTCTTGCTTGGGAAATCCCTTGGACAGAGGAGCCTGGCAGGGTACAATCCATGGGGTCCCACAAAGAGTGGGACACGACTTAGTAACTAAACAACCTGAAATCATCACCATTTCTTCTTTGGAAGCCTGAAATTCTTTCCTGCTGAAATATTACTTCTTCTGTGAAGCTTTCTATGATGGTGCCTCTAGGCAGAGGACATAGTGATTTGTCTGTATCTCTGGCCTCCCTTTGTAGTTTCTGGAGCTCAGTGGCTCCCAAGGGCAGAGGCTGTGTCCTTCTTGTTTTTATCACCTAATTGACTAGTACAATATAGTATGACATCAAATAGGAGTCACTCAGTGAGGATTTGCTGAGTAGGGGAATGAATTCTGATTGGTTTCTGTTTTTTTTTCAGGTATAAAATCTAACATAAATTGAGATGCTTACTATGCTGTATACTTACATATGTACACACATATTTATATATATATCTGTGTGTGTGTATATATATGCATGCACACATATAGAGAGAGGGAGGGAGAAAGAGAATGTCTAGTTACTGCAAATTCCTTCTGAGATTTATTTCTGACAAAGAGCTTTTTCTGGCAGTGTTATTCAGAGAGGGATTTATATATGTGTGTGTGTGTGTGTGTGTGTGTGTGCATATATAGTACTAGTTCTGTTCAGTGCAGAGTTACTGGGGGCAAAAGCTTAGAAGCAGAATGAAGCAGAATGTACCTGAATCCAAAGCTTTCAGTAGCCCAATAGATGAACACACTCAATGACGAGCTGTCCAGGTAAGCAGGCCCTGCCCCCACGATGCAGGGAGGGAGTTAGCAGTACCGTCTACACTGCTGCCTAATGGTAGAAGCTTCTTGGCCGGGGTCCTGACCCTGTTAGAAAAGAGGGGCCTCTGGAGTGCAGGAGCCTGATGTGATGAGCTGACTGTGCTACTAAAGTGGAGAAGAAATAAACCTCCTGCCGTCTTCTCAAATAGTGAAGAAATTAAGGAAAGACTTCTCGTAATGCTGCCATTGAAGCAACTGTGTGTGTGTGTCTGTTCCCTCGCAGTGTTTATGCCCAGTATACACATAACGGGCCTTGTAAAGCCCTGACACATACCAAGCTTTCACGACGTGGCAGCTATCGTTATGATTACTCTTGGAGGGAGATTTGTGTTTTTTCCTATGTTGGTCTTTCTACTTGTCTTTTCAGACGTGTTGATAATGAGCTTCGGTCTTCCGTTTTGTCTCCTTAACCCTTCCCTCCGACCCCCACAGGCATGCAGAGGAGAGGGCACATAACCTTCCTAATTGCTGAAATTGAGAGGAAAAACTGAGAATGTAAGGTTTAGCCTCCTTGGATTTCCTCTTGATTTTGCCTGTCAACAGAAAGGGTACAATGCGTGCATGTATGCTAGGTCGCTTCAGTGGCTCAGTCGTGCCTGACTCTTTGGGATCCCATGGCCTGTAGCCCACCAGGCTCCTCTGTTTATGGGATTCTCCAGGCAAGAATACTGGAGTGGGTTGCCACGCCCTTCTCCAGGGAATCTTTCTGACCCAGGGATCGAACCCACATCTCTTACGTCTCCTGCATTGGCAGGTGGGTTCTTTACCACTAGTGTTACCTAGGAAGCCCAGAAAGGGTACATTCAGTTCTAATTTTTGTTCCTTGAGGTTATACACATGTGGGCTAGTTTATTTACTTGTTCATTTAGGCACTTAAGTCTTACAATCCAGTGTATTTTACACTGACAGCACTTCCCTATTTGGAGCAGCTGCATTTCCAGAGTGCAGTTGCCTCGTGTATCTGCCGGCTGCCAAGTTGGACAGCACAGGTTTTGGCAGTTCTGGAAGTTTGTTCTGCTCCATTTTCCACTACTGGGCTGCTATGATTATTTTGCTCAGATGTCTGTTCTGTAGAGTCAACTCCTCCTTGGAAAAGTGACTCCCAAGATGTAGACTTGCAGAAAGATTTTAGCCTTATTATGGCTGGAGATTTAAGCCAAAGTCTTCATCTACTGCAGAATAAAAATGATGTTGTTGTTCTTTCAGATCAAAAATATATTTTCTTGTTTTTTTTTTTTTTTTAAATCAGTGTTCAGCTGTAAGCAATAGAAAACATTCTAGCTTTTATAAGCAGAAGGGGACTTTTTTATTTTAATGAGAATTGGAATCTTACACAATCATTCAAAGGTCTGGAGAAGCAGGCTTTGGTGTATTTTTAGAGTAACTATAAGAAAAATACTGAGGAGGTTATTACCACTGGAGCGGAAATCTGCCACAAGAAGTTGGGGAATTCGAAAAACCCCTCCTCGTCAGCTGCCTGCGGTGCTGCTTTGACCCTGCCAGGATAACAAGCCAGCAGAATGGGTCCACACTGTCCTTTACCCCATGAAGCTAGGGACTGGTCACTGGTACTTGCATCACCAATACTGCAGAAGAGCAACTAGGATGACTAGGAAAAATAGAAAAAGGAAAAAAAAAAGTTTATTTTCTACAGGGAAAGCACAGTAATAGCAAAAGTACAGTCTCTACTGTAGTTTCACTGTGCAAATCTACACAGTGGGTGCATCTGTTTGAGGAAAACTAGGTCATGTGAAGAATGTCAGCCCCAGGGAATCTGGGAAATGTAGTATTTAGCTTTTCAGCTTCTAGCCACGCAGCCTGGGAGCGGTCTAGAACTGAGTTGAGTGAACCAAGCTGCAGTATCTGCTGCAAAATCTGAAACCCAGGAGAAGTGCTGGTCTTTTTTGGGCACCTAAACCCCTAGCAGTTGTTTTTGACATGGTTGCCCTTATATACAATCAGTTTAACATGAGTATTTTCTTCCTTAGCATATCATCTGTGTTGTTTTCATAATTATACTTTATAGTGCATCGAGTTGATAGTTTATACCTTTCCCAAAGTCCAGAAAGCTTACAGGAAACACAGGTTTAAAATTTTTTTTAGAAAATGAAGATATATTTGACATATTACACTGTATAAGTTTAAGGTATATAATATATTGATACATTGATATTATAATATAGTTGCCATTGTAGCATTAACTGACACCTCTGTTGCATCACATAATTATAATTTCTTCTAGTATTGGGACACAACTTTTTTTTTTTCCCCACGTTAAAAGAATAGAAAATCTTTTGAGAAAAGTTAACCAACTGCCCAGTGAGGAGATTGTAAGTATCAGTTAATGCAGCTTAAATACATTTCATTTTAGTACTAAGAATAAAATTAAAATGGTTTTCTAGAAATTATAAGTGTACCAACATAATGTAATCATTTTCTTTTACTGCTATGACATTTAGGAGCTTTGAAACAATGCAGTTCAGTTCAGTTACGTCACTCAGTCGTGTGAAAATCTTTGCAACCCCATGAATCGCAGCACGCCAGGCCTCCCTGTCCATTACCAACTTCCGGAGTTCACCCAGACTCACGTCCATCGAGTCAGTGATGCCATCCAGCCAGTGATGCCATCAAGCCATCTAATCCTCTGTCGTCCCCTTCTCCTCCTGCCCCCAATCCCTCCCAGCATCAGAGTCTTTTCCAATGAGTCAACTCTTCACATGAGGTGGCCAAAGTACTGGAGTTTCAGCTTTAGCATCATTCCTTCCAAAGAAATCCCAGGGCTGATCTCCTTCAGAATGGACTGGTTGGATCTCCTTGCGGTCCAAGGTACTCTGAAGAGTCTTCTCCAACACCACAGTTCAAAAGCATCAATTCTTCGGCGCTCAGCCTTCTTCACAGTCCAACTGACACATCCACACATGACCACAGGAAAAACCATAGCCTTGACTAGACAAACCTTTGTTGGCAAAGTAATGGCTCTGCTTTTGAATATGCTATCTAGGTTGGTCATAACTTTCCTTCCAAGGAGTCAGCGTCTTTTAGTTTCATGGCTGCAGTCACCATATGCAGTGATTTTGGAGCCCCAAAAAATAAAGTCTGACACTGTTTCCACTGTTTCCCCATCTATTTCCCACGAAGTGGTGGGACCGGATGCCATGATCTTCGTTTTCTGAATGTTGAGCTTTAAGCCAACTTTTTCACTCTCCACTTTCACTTTCATCAAGAGGCTTTTGAGTTCCTCTTCACTTTCTGCCATAAGGGTGGTGTCATCTGCATATCTGAGGTTATTGATATTTCTCCCGGCAATCTTGATTCCAGCTTGTGCTTCTTCCAGTCCAGCATTTCTCATGATGTACTCTGCATATAAGTTAAATAAGCAAGGTGACAATATACAGCCTTGATGAACTCCTTTTCCTATTTGGAACCAGTCTATTGTTCCACGTCCAGTTCTAACTGTTGCTTCCTGACCTGCATAGAAATTTCTCAAGAGGCAGATCAGGTGGTCTGGGATTCCCATCTCTTTCAGAATTTTCCACAGTTTATTGTGATCCACACAGTCAAAGGCTTTGGCATAGTCAATAAGGCAGAAATAGATGTTTTTCTGGAACTCTCTTGCTTTTTCGATGATCCAGCGGATGTTGGCAATTTGATCTCTGGTTCCTCTGCCTTTTCTAAAACCAGCTTGAACATTAGCAAGTTCACGGTTCACATATGCTGAAGCCTGGCTTGGAGAATTTTGACCCTTACTTTACTAGAGTGTCAGATGAGTGCAATTGTGCAGTAGTTTGAGTAGTTTGGGATTGGAATGAAAACTGACCTTTTCCAGTCCTGTGGCCACTGCTGAGTTTTCCAAATTTGCTGACATATTGAGTGCAGCACTTTCACAGCATCATCTTTCAGGATTTGGAATAGCTCAACTGGAATTCCATCACCTCCACTAGCTTTGTTTGTAGTGATGCTTACTAAGGCCCACTTGACTTCACATTCCAGGATGTCTGGCTCTAGGTGAGTGATCACACCATCGTGATTATCTGGGTCTTGAAGATCTTTTTTGTACAGTTCTTCTGTGTATTCTTGCCATCTCTTCTTAATATCTTCTGCTTCTGTTAGGTCCATACCATTTCTGTCCTTTATCGAGCCCATCTTTGTATGAAATATTCTCTTGGTATCTCTAATTTTCTTGAAGAGATCTCTAGTCTTTCCCATTCTGTTGTTTTCCTCTATTTCTTTGCATTGATCACTGAGGAAGGCTTTCTTATCTCTTCTTGCTATTCTTTGGAACTCTGCATTCAGATGCTTATATCTTTCCTTTTCTCCTTTGCTTTTTGCTTTTCTTCTTTTCACAGCTATTTGTAAGGCCTCCCCAGACAGCCATTTTGCTTTTTTGCATTTCTTTTCCATGGAGATGGTCTTGATCCCTGTCTCCTGTACAACATCACGAACCTCATTCCATAGTTCATCAGGCACTCTATCTATTGGATCTAGGCCCTTAAATCTATTTCTCACTTCCACTGTATAAATCATAAGGGATTTGATTTAGGTCATACCTGAATGGTCTAGTGGTTTTCCCTACTTTCTTCAATTTAAGTCTGAATTTGGCAATAAGGAGTTCATGGTCTGAGCCACAGTCAGCTCCTGGTCTTGTTTTTGCTGACTGTATAGAGCTTCTCCATCTTTGGCTGCAAAGAATATAATCAGTCTGATTTTGGTGTTGACCATCTGGTGATGTCCATGTGTAGAGTCTTCTCTTGTGTTGTTGGAAGAGGGTGTTTGTTATGACCAGTGCATTTTCGTGGCAAAACTCTATTAGTCTTTGCCCTGCTTCATTCCGTATTCCAAGGCCAAATTTGCCTGTTACTCCAGGTGTTTCTTGACTTCCTACTTTTGCATTCCAGTCCCCTATAATGAGAAGGACATCTTTTTTGGGTGTTAGTTTTAAAAGGTCTTGTAGGTCTTCATAGAACCGTTCAACCTCACCTTCTTCAGCGTTACTGGTTGGGGCATAGACTTGGATTACTATAATATTGAATGGTTTGCCTTGGAAACGAACAGAGATCATTCTGTCGTTTTTGAGATCGCATCCAAGTACTGCATTTCGGACTCTCTTGACCATGATGGCCACTCCGTTTCTTCTGAGGGAGTCCTGTCCGCAGTAGTAGATATACGCATTCCAGTCCATTTTAGTTTGCTGATTCCTAGAATGCCGACATTCACTCTTGCCATCTCTTGTTTGACCACTTCCAATTTGCCTTGATTCATGGACCTGACTTTCCAGGTTCCTCTGCAATATTGCTCTTTACAGCATCGGACCTTGCTTCTATCACCAGTCACATCCACAGCTGGGTATTGTTTTTGCTTTGGCTCCATCCCTTCATTCTTTCTGGAGTTATTTCTCCACTGATCTCCAGTAGCATATTGGGCACCTACTGACCTGGGGAGTTCCTCTTTCAGTGTCCTATCATTTTGCCTTTTCATACTGTTCATGGGGTTCTCAAGGCAAGAATACTGAAGTGGTTTGCCATTCCCTTCTCCAGTGGACCACATTCTGTCAGAATGAAACAATGCAAGTTATTATAATTCCCATAGGACAGAAATGTGGCAAGCTTGGGTGGGTTTTTGCTTAGGATCTCAGCCAAAGTCAGGGTGCCCACAGGACTGTGCTTTCTGGAGGCTCTGGGAGAGAATTCATTTCCATGCTCATTCATGTTGTTAGTAGTGTTAGTTGCTCAGTTGTGTCTGATTCTTTGTGACCCTATTGCTGTAGCCCGCCGGGCTCCTACGTCTGTGGAATTCTCTAGGCACTGGAGTGGGTTTCCATTCCCTTCTCTAATTCATGTTGTTGACAGAATTTAATTCCTTGTGTTTGCAGGACTGAAGTCCTCATTGCCTCCAGTTTCTTTTCACCTTCTCCATGCTTCTCACATTCTTTAACTCTTGGCCACCTCTCTCAATCTCCAAAGCCAGCAATGATGTGCTTCACGTCTCTCCTGCCTCTTCTCCCAGGGCGTGTCTGTGTGACCCTAGCTGGGAAGGGTTCTCTGCTTAAAAGGCTCATGTGATTAGGTTAGTTCCACTCATAATTCAAGATTTATCTCCTCACCTCAAGGTTTGTGTCGTTAATCATATCTGCCAAGGTCTTTTGCCATCTAATGTAATATATTTGCAGGTTCTAGGGATTAAGATGCAGGTATTTTCAGTTCAGTTCATTCAGTTGCTCAGTCATGTCTCACTCTTTGTGACCCCATGAATCGCAGCACGCCAGGTATCCCTGTCCATCACCATCTCCCGGAGTTCACTCAAACTCACGTCCATCGAGTCGGTGATGCCATCCAGCCATCTCATCCTCTATCATCCCCTTTTCCTCCTGCCCGCAATCCCTCCCAGCATCAGAGTCTTTTCGGGGGCCATAATTCTATCCACAAGTTGGTCTAAAATGGTGATGATATCTAGGTAATTACTGAGTGATTCCATGATTTATCTTTTTTTATTATTCAAATAACACATTAATGAATGATGTGATGTAGACCCATATAGCCGAACTAAACTCTCCTATTAGTGGCAAGAAAGTTATTCATATTGGAAGACTAGATCTTAATTTTTCTTTCCTTTGACTAGAATACTACAGAAAAAGTAAGTAGAAGTAGACAAATACTAAACCAAAGGCTGGGTTTTCATAGAACAATTTCCCTTTCTTTGATCAAAAAGCAGCTGTGGTCACTGTCATTTCTGTTTAAACAAATGTCGATATATTGGCATTTTTCTCCCCATGAAACCTCTTGGGTTAGTACATGGGGAGTTAGAATTGTAGCTGATTGCTTCGAGATTGGCAGGAGGTTCCACATTAGAAACCTTTTAAATGATATTAATCATCCACTTGTTTAGATGAAAAACAAAATGCCTTTCAGTATGTAAAGGTGGATCATCAGAATCTTGTACCTTTGTCTGGGTCACAGTAGCATTGTTGAAGTGAATAATTTATTTCTTGATCTAAACCATAAATAGTTTAAAATGTCTTGTTAAAGAAACAAACATGAGTACCTCATTGGAGGATATTAGATTAGTAAAAAAAAAAAAGTAAGAACCCACTATTTGCTTTATAAATACTTCTGAAAGAGATTCTTTGACTAATGCATTAAGATGTATTTTCCTTTACTGAATGTTCTTTTGTAAATGATTCAAGGAGGTACAGTATGCTAATATCACGTTCACATTTTTTTGGGTTGTTATTGGTAAAGATGAATTTTTAAATCTGTTTAATTTCATGTCTGATAACTCCAAGTTGTCGCATTTCACTCTCTACCCTGTTCTCTTCTTTTTACTCTTGCCATTTTCTCTCTCTCTTTTTTTTTTTTTAAACATAGGATGAAGTAAGTGTCCCAGGCAGCAACTCAGCCGACCTGTTACACTGGACCACTGCTACCACCATGAAAGTCCTCTCCAACACCACCACCACCACCAAGGCGGTGCTGCAGGCCGTCAGCGATGGGCAGTGGTGGAAGAAGTCTTTGACTTACCTACGGCCCCTTCAAGTGAGCGAGGCATTCTGTTTTCTTAAAGCAGTTGGGGTGGTTTATGTCAATTCATTAGCATGCTCTTCAGTTGGTTTCACTATATAAGTTTATCTTCTTTAGATTATTAATCTCCTAAGAAATCTAGGCCTCCCATCGGATAGGGAATGAGTAATTGATTTTATAGACTGTAATTTGCTACCATACTATACTTGAAGAATCCATCGATATAGATTTAAGTAAGGTTGGTTTCTATGTCAGAATTGAAGTTTACTGAGATGAAAAGGAAAATGATGTTTATTAAGGCTTTCTCTCTTTTGCTCTGTTTCTGTAGGGCAGTAGAAAGAAGAGAAGCACTAGGCGCCATCCCGGGGGCTGTCTTAGTTCTCTCCAGCTTCTGTGACAAAAATATTTTAGACTAGGTGACTTAAACAACGGACAGTTTATTTCTCACAGTGCTGGAAACTGGGAAGTCCAAGGTCAAGGCCCTGGAGAATTTAGTGTTTGATGCAGGCCTGCTTCCTGGTTCATAGAATGCCTTCAGTTTGCTGTGTCCTCACATGGTAGAAGGGGGGTGAGGGACTTTTCTGGAATCTCTTTTCTTATAAAGGCACTAATCTCATTTTCCAGCTCTGCCATCATGACTTAATCGCTTATCAAAGGCCCCACCTCTTAACACTATTACACAGGGGTGAGGATTTCAACATGAGTTTGGGGTGGGGGTGGGGCACAAACATTCAGTCTTCAGTGGGGCCTCTAGGTAAAGGGAATGTTTTAACCGATTCTTTCGTGTTTCTGCAAGTAGAGGTCAGGACAAGCATTGAGGTTGTTTTCTGTGACTTCTTAGCCCACTGTGTCCCTCCTGTCTTCCGTGCATCGTCATGCTGCTTTCCGTCCTTTAGCCACATACTAGGAAACTAACAGGAAAAAGAAGCAGGGGCCTTTTTATAAAGGTACCCCAAACACTTGAGTATCTCATTCATTCATTCTGCAGATACTTACCAGGCATTTTCCACGTGTCAGATGTTGTGCTCATCATGGGAAATAGAGTGGGGAAACTCTTCAGTCTGATTTCCTTCCTTTGAGTCCCCTGTGTCTCAGTGGAAGCAAAAAAGAAACCAACAGATAAAATATTTGTATGATAATGAGATGGCAGGTGGTGATGAGTACTGTGCAGAGAACTTAAGCAAGGTAGTGGAATAGTGAGTGATACCGGAGGAGCGAGGTTCTGATTGCAGCAGGGGGGTTAGTTTCTCAGAAAAGGAATCACTCTGAGCAGAAAGCTGAGTAAGCCAAGCAGACAAGTACATTTTGAAGAAATAGCCTGATGTCTTTGTAGAAGGGGGCCAAGGTAAGGGAGTGCAGCATGATGAGTGGGAAGATGGTTGGAAATGAATGGTTGGAGAGATGGTGAAGAGACCCACTATGTAAAGCCTTCCATAGATGGTGAAGAGAACTACAGATCTGCTTCTCAGCAACACAGCGTTGTTTGAAAATTCAGACAATGCAGTCATGTGATCCAAGGTTACTTTTAATACATCTGTTTAACTTCTGTGCAGAGAGTCATCAGTAGTGAAGCAAAAAGATGCTTCTCTCTTCCAGGAGTCCAGCTGAGAGATGTTGATGGCTTAGATTAGGGTAGCCATGAGGGAAATGAGAAGTCTTTGGTTTGAGGGTGTACTTTGTGGACCTGCTGATGGTCTGAACGTGGGATATGCAGGAGAGAGAATGGAGGATAATCACCCAGAAGAAACCACTTACTGATGGGCTGTGGGCTTGACTTTGGGTGAAGTCTGTGCATCTCATTGCTGCATGCATCACACTGGATTTTGATTAGGGTTATTTTCTGTCTCACCTGTTGGGGCTTTTTGAAAGTCTTAGAGTTGGACCATTAAGTAAAGCAGGCTGAGTGCTGAAGAAGTAATGCTTTTGAACTGTGGTGTTGGAGAAAACTCTTGAGAGTCCCTTGGACTGCAAGGAGACCATACCAGTCAAACCTAAAGGAAATCAGTCCTGAATATTCTTTGGAAGGACTGATGCTGAAGCTCCAATACTTCGGCCACCTGATGTGAAGAGCCGGCTCATTAGAAAAGATCATGATGCTGGAAAAGATTGAAGACAGGAGGAGAAGGAGTCTACAGAGGATGAGATGGTTGAATGGCATCACTGACTTGATGGATATGAGTTTAAGCATGCTCCGGGAGATAGTAAAGGACAGGGAAGCTTGGCATTTTACAGTCCATGGGGTTGCAAAGAGTCGGACATGACTGAGCTAATGAACAACAACAACGTCTTAGATAAAGTGGTTACCACTGTGCCTAGTATATAGTTTTCTCTGAAGAAACTATTTTAACATCATTCGCAGCAGCAGCTTGATTGTTGCCTAGGCTGTGCTTGCCCTAAGTAAGTGCTCCATGAATTGGAGGACTGGGTGAATGTCTTCTTGTTGGCTCTTCCAGTAAGGGGCTTTACAGTCTGTTTGAGGAGAGCAAAGCATAAAGATAATTAACCATAGTAGGGATACTAAAATATTGCTAATGAATACTGAAGACCAGTCTAATAAAGATGTTCGTGTGGGTTGTAGTTGTGGGGGCGGTGGGGCTGGTGAAGGGAGCCCAGTCTTACCTTGCCTCCAGCTGCTGTGATTTCAGCAGGTGTGGTCTGTGGCGGGCCTGGGGGCAGAGGTGGGCAGTCTGCATGGACCATTACCCTTGTAACGGGAGGAGGGCACAGAGGCCAGTAGAACGGACAAAGTAGTTGCATGGAGTGTTAGCCTTTAATGGTAATTAGCATTTAGTGAATTTGAATGTTATTTTGTGTAGTTTAGATTTGATACTGCTGACTGCATTATTCAGAGCTATTAAAGGTTTTTTGGAGCAAGGGAACAGCATATATAGAATGATGTTTTAGAAAGGTTATCCGGACTGTTGTATAGAAAACTGGCCATGTGTGTGACACCGATTGCTTCAGTGTTTCTGATTCAGTGATGTCAAAGTGACCAGAAGAATCAAAAAGCACTTCAGGGTGAGGCTGAAGCGCTGCTCAGAACGTGGTGATGATTCTTAATATTCTCCGCTGGGTTTCAGTGTCGCTCTGACACTCTCTCTTCGGCTCGCACAGTACACGTGATCCATTTCTCCTGAAATCTATTTGTTCTTTCTTCCTTCCTTTCCTCCTCCACCTCCTCTCCCAGCTCTCTTTCCTTTATCCACTGATCATCACTTTGTTCTGTTTAGGGTCAAGAATTTGGTGGTGTTTATCAAATTGGAACCAGAGCCAATGAAGGCCTAGAAAAACAAGGCTGTCATCCTTTTTATGAATCTGTCATCTCCAATCCCTTTGTTTTAGAGGTAAGGGCAGTGTGCCTAAGAACATAGATTTAACTATCATGGTGGCTGCGAGCATTTTACTACAAACAAAATATGCGGTTTTTTTGAAGATGTACTTCTTTTGTTCATACTCATGTTTTGCATTGGTTTTATGTGATTTGTTACGTGTTATGAGACTAAAATAAAATCTGTTTTACAATTTTACATCGAATAATATGCTTTAGTAAGTGAGAAGCTATAATTCAAGTTATGAGAAGATAAAAATCCTATCATTATCTTTTCTAAGAATATCTTCATAGAGAAAAAGCCATCCCATCAAATGATGTCACTCCTTCTCTTGTCTAGTCTGAAGTGACCTATGACACCTATCAGCATATCCCGGTAGAAAGCTTTGCAGAAGTGTTACTGAGAACTGGGAAACTGGCAGAAACTAAAACCGAAGGAGAAGAAGTATTTCCAACAACAGAAGGTATGAAAGGTTCTAGTTCCCCAACAATGTTTAACTCAGAATAATAGGTGAGACTGTATGAATGAATGAGAGTTAGGAAAACCAGTAACATTTTCAGTAATTTTGAGTATCTTAACTTGACATCATCATTCATACATTTATTTATTCATTGATTTAAATCATTTATTGAGTACCTACTATTTTCTGGATACTTGAAATATTGAAGATTTAAAAGGATAAATGAGATAAAATTCCTATTTAGGGTGCTAATAATGTAAAGTGATTCTTACAGGGAATGATACAGAATAATGAGCTCAATAGATACTACTTTCTTTCCTGGTTTTATGGGTTAATCAAGAACTCTTATGTACCTGTTTCATGGACTATAGATGTGAATTTCGTCTTAAGAATTTTCTACATGGTGCCATATCGTTCCATGTGAAATTTTTTGAAAAGAATGAAAATGTATGCAGTTGACCAAAGACCACTTGCCATTTGTACTTTTTTCTTCTTTAACCTCCTTACTTCTTTTCAAGGTTCCAGGGTAATTGCCTTGACTATTTTTATTTTTCAATTTTCCCTCTCTGCTTTGCCAGCCTTAGTAGGTACTTCAGGACTTAAAGACAACTGGAGCTCCAGCTATCTTGTCTATATTCTAGGTATCTGTAAGGAATAAAGAAGAGAAAGACAGTTTTCTTGGCAGTCTTGTCCAGGACTTGCACTTCCATATAGCCTATAACTGCTAATGAGCCTGAATGATGCTGTGTTTTAATGGAACACATTGCAGTGTGAAGTAAAACTTGGAAAAAATGTATGTGGGGAATAGAACTGCCATGTTCCTGGAAACCTGATACTATAACTTATTTTTAGATCATCCTTCTTTCAATCATTATTTATATGCAGTTGTAAAGAGAAGAAGCAAATACTCTGCAGAGCCTGGGATGCTGGAGGTTTTTACAAAGTTACCGTTTTTCTTCAGTTCTGAGATGCATATCATGATCTATAGTTTCTCTGAACTCTTTGCGACCCCTGAACTGCAGCATGCCAGGCTTCCCTGTCCTTCACTATCTCCTGGAGTCTGCTCAAACCCATGTCCATTGAGATGGTGAGGCCATCCAACCATCTCATCCTTTCTTGGCTTCTTTTCCTCCTGCCCTCAATCTTTTCCAGCATTAGGGTCTTTTACAATGAGTCAGCTCTTTGCATCAGGTAGCCTAAGTATTGGAGCTTCAGCATCAGTTCTTCCAGTGAATATTCACAGTTGATTTCCTTTAGGATTGGCTGGTTTGATCTCCTTGCTATTCAGGGGCTCTCAAGAATCTTCTCCAGTGCCACAGTTTGAAAGCATCAGTTCTTCAGCACTCAGCCTTCTTTATGGTCCAACTCTTACATCCGTACATCACTACTGGAAAAACCATAGCTTTGACTAGACAGACCTTTGTCAGCAAAGTGCTATCTCTGCTCTTTAATATGCTGTCTAGGTTTGCCATAGTTTTCCTTCCAAAGAGCAAGCATCTTTTAATTTCATGGCTGCAGTTACCAGCCGCAGAGACTTTGGAGCCCAAGAAAATAAAGTCTGTCACTGTTTCTACTTTTTCCCCTTCTATTTGCCATGAAGTGATGGGACCAGATGCCATGAGCTTAATTTTTTGAATGTTGGGTTTTCAGCCAGCTTTTTTACTTTCCTCTTTCACCTTTATCAAGAGACTCTTTAAGTTCTTCCTTGCTTTTCTGAAATTAGTGTTCAAGTCACAGTTGAACACTAATTCACAGGTACGTTCATGTTTCTTTTTTGCCTCCAAGAAGCTATTGCTAAATCATGACACATCTTATAAGTGATATTGAATTATAAGAGTATAGTTGCATTGCTATTTCCCCTTTTAATTATTTCTTCTTTCTTTTCTTTACAAATATTGTAATACATTACTCATGGATTAAATTATGATTGATTGTTGGAATAGCTTATACAGATAAAATCTAAGACCCTAAGAAAATACTGGTTAGACATGGAAATATCATCTGTTAATTGGTATAGTAAAGGACTGAATTAATAACCAGGATTTGGAAACATTGACTTATGTAATATCTTAACACATTATCGATTAGAGGATTTTTGCAGAACCTAAGGCCTGTGACCAGCAATTTGCTGTGTAAGTGAATACGGAAACACTCTGGTCAATAACATTGGGGTAAAGTGAAAGTGAAGTCGCTCAGTCATGACCGACCCTCAGCAACCCCATGGACCGCAGCTTTCCAGGCTCCTCCGTCCATGGGATTTTCCAGGCAAGAGTACTGGGGTTGGGTGCCATTGCCTTCTCCAACTCTGAAAGTGAAGTTAAAGTGGCTCAATTGTGTCCTACTCTTTACGACCCCATGGACTGTCCGTGGAATTCTCTAGGCCAGAATACTGGAGTGGGTAGCCTTTCCCTTCTCCAAACATTGGGGTTACAAAAGATATATTAATACATCTCCAGTCAAGAATATGTTAATTTATGATTTAGCTTATGACATATATATGTGTGTGTGTGTATTTGCATACCTCTCTTACAAAAAAAGGCAAGAAAATGGAACCACGTGCTAAAGGTTTGAAAGATGGCTGTGTCCTTGGAGAGACTCTGTCGCACTGATTTCTCAGTTTATTAAAGCTTCTGCTGTTTTCCAGAGCTGTTTTTGGAGGAAGGTGGAGAGTTCTTGAGAATAAGGTCCTGGTGGGGCACAACTTTCTAGATTAAATTTGGCCTCCCCCTTTCATGGTGTTCTTAAAATACCTGACCATCTTTGTGGTAGTTGGTAACTCAATGATGAGGCCTCAGAATGATCTGGAAGCATGAAGCAAATAGAGATTTTTGTGGAGGAGCTGTATGGATTGGGGGGTAGCACAATGATAAGTCGGGGATTCCCTCCTGTTCCCTTTCTCACCATGTGTACATCATTCACTGAAGCATTGGTCCTTGAGCCACCTACTGTCCTTGTACCTGGAGTATAACATTCAATTATAACTCAAAGTTGGTGATACCTTTTGACTACTTTCATCTAATTCTACCTTCCCCTACCCGCTGCCTCTGGTAACCACAAATCTAATCTCTTTTTCTGTGAGTTTGTTTCTGGAGTGTAATTGACCTACAAAATTGTTAGTTCCTGGTATATAGCATCATGATTTGATATTTCCGTATGTTACAAAATGATCACGTTTGGTTTCTCTTGAGTATGCTAATATATTTGAGACAGATATCATTAGCTATTTTATAGTGTCAAATATTTGTTAGAAACTCAACAGATTTGATGAATGATATACGTTAAATGACCTAAATTAAAAATTACAGAAATGTGACTCCTGACTTTGGTTCAGAAGTAGGTCATGATACAAATTATACTTCCCAACGCGATCTGACTTTTCAGAATTTTTTAATAAAGTTGATGAAAAGGTTTTTTATGGAGACTAGCTGAAGAAAATTGATCATTATTTATTTAGCTAAATGAATGATTTAATGGCTAATGATTTCTAAATCAATAATATGGGCAGCTTTCCTCTGTGAATTCTGTTCTGGAATTAAATTTATCATAGAGTGCTTTCCAGAGGCACTTATTTTGCAGAGAATTAGTGCTTGGAGGCTTAGGCATAGATTTCATCTGATTTCTAGAGAAGTATTACTTGTCTAGAAAATGCAGTGTATTTTCTGCAAGGTTAGAAAATAAGCATTGCAAATTAAATTCATACACAGTGCTAAATGTAGGACAGATCTTTATTATTATATTTTTTAAAATAAATACATGTATTTTAAATGGTAATGAAAAATCACTGCAATATAGTCTACAGCCAGCAAGATATCTGGTGGATCCCATCCGATTGAAACCCTATGGTTTCTGGACTACTTCAGATCCTCCTTGATAATTTTGTCATATGTAGCTTTACATGGCTCACAGATTGAAGGTCTGAGAAGCTTCCTATATGTGGGGGTTTGAACTGCACCTCAGTGAGGGCTGCTGAGAAAGTTGGGATGGGGGCAAGTGTGGGCAGTTATGACGTGTCTCCCCTTTCCCCTCCTCCTGTCTCTCCCCTCTCATCTTCCCCCAAGCCCCCCACCAAGTTGGTTTCCTTCAATAATTCAGTTAGTGAGGAGGGGTTCTGGGTCAGCACTTGGGTTGTAGGGATTAATGAGCCGTGATCTGGCTGTGGGAGAAAAAAGATGTCACAGAGTGACTTTGACAGTTGTGTTAAGGTTCAGGGAAGAGACACGATCCCTTTCCTTTCAACCTGGGGACGTAGGAGATGCTGGTGTGCCCGACACCGGTGATGGTGGCCTTCCCCGTCTTGGAGCAGCAGGGAGGCCACAGGCTTTGTGTGGCTGGAAACTCGGCTGCCTGAGTGCTAGAGAGGAGGTACATGTATACTTGTCCACACAGAACCCTGTTTGGGAAATAACTGTTGGGGAGCTTGAGCATTTGACCCTGTTTTCAGAAGGATTTTTTCCCCTTTTCTTCTGTAAATATTTTATTAAGGAAATTTTCAAATGCACAGAAAAGTCAAGAAACTTCTACAGTGAACCTCCCATATACTCTCCACCTGGATTTCAACAATTAATATTTTACTACACTTGCTCTAGTCCTCCCACCAAATACAGCTTCTTTCTCTGACACATTTCAGAGTTGTAGGCATCGTTACTCATTGCCTCTTGACATGCACTGTGCGTATCTTTAACTACAGTCAATATTTCTTACTTTTTTATTTTACAACATTTTATTATTTATTTTTTTTCATGTACAAACAATGAAATGCAAAAATGCTAAGTGTAGACATAAGACTGTGAGTTTTGACAAGCACAGCGCCTGTGTAACCCTGGCTCCTTTCAAGATGCAGAACATTACTGTCACCCCAGAAAGTCGATGCCTCTTTCCTGAAAACACCCACCCCACGCTCCCAATCGGAACTGACAGATGTTCAGTTTTTTCCCTGCTGTAGATGAGTTTTGACTGTTCTAGAATTCATTCAGTGGGATATATTCTTTTATGTGAAATGAGATTTATCTGCTTCTATCAGTAGGTTTTTCTCTATTCTTTCTTTCTTATTTTTTTAATAACTGAAAGGTATTCCACTGTATGAATATACCACAGTTTACCCCTTCTCCTGGTGAGGGACATGGGAGCTTTTTCCAACTGAGGGTTGTTACGAAAAAGCTGCTGTGAACTCAGCAGTTTTTGTGAACCTGTGTTTTTACGGACCTTTGTTTTTATTTCTCTAGGGTAACTATCTAAGGGTGGAGTTGATGAGCCACAGTTTTTTAAGGAACTATCAGACCTCTCTTGTTGGCTGTTGTGGTTTTTCTGGGCTGTGATTCTTTAAGACTTCAAGTTCTCCATCTGAATTTTACCTGCCTGGCAAGGAGCAGACAGAAGCTTGCCCTCAGGATAGAAGCTGTAAAGATGGAAAACTCACTGGTGTCATTTCATTTTCCAAGTGGCATCTGCCCTCTAGTTTCTGTCTGCTCTGAGTGCCTCACCAGTGCCTTAAGATACCTGTTTTTCATGCTTTATCCAGAGTACATAGTTTTCATCTGCAGGAGGGCTGTACAAGTAAGAGAACCCAATCCCAGAAGATTTTAAATCGGATGTAGTATTCTGGATTTCACTGGAGTTCGTCTGATGAGAGTGGGGCAAAAGTCTGAGTCATCAATTCACTCAGAAACAGATGAAAGAAACAGAAAGATGAAACAGAAAGCCAGGGTACCTTTCTCTTAGGATTAATTCTGAGGAGTCAACTCATATCAATGAAGCTTACCCTGTAGAGAGGACTTTGGACTCACCCTCAACTTAAGCGATCTTCATCTTCTGTGGTTGAAGTAGATGTCAGGAGGCCTCTTGAGAAATGGGCCAAATGGGCATTCAGGTGGATGAGATATGCCAGCTAAAGGGCAGTCCTGGTGGAGATGCTACAACAAGGACTTGGCTTAAAATGAGATTTGAAAAACACATGGCAATTTGGCGATAGCTATAAAAATTATAGTTGTGGGATTATTTGACCTAGTGATTCCTCTTCTGGGAATTTATTCCATGAATTCTCACACATGGAAAATACGGCACATGTTCATTGCTTGTAATAGCATACGATTGTCGATAGCCTGATACATACCGATGGAGAGAGATATCTTATTTTATATGTCTTGTTTTCTGTCTGCGTTAGTCAGCTTGGGCTGACAGGACAGAATACTATAGACCAGGTGGCTTAAACAGCAAAAATTCCCAGTCTCACAGTTTGGAGACTGGAAATCAGATGCCAGTGTGGTTGGGTTCTGGTGAGCTATCTCTTCCTGGCTAGCACACAGCTGCATTCTCACTGTGTCTTTACCTCAGGGCAGAGAGAGAGGGAGAGGGAGGCAGAAGGTATGAAGGGGGCAGAGTATGGGTTTTCATGGGAAATAACAGGCGAGGTCTGGTAGGCATGCTTGAGCAAGCTTGAGAGGAAGAGTTTGGGTAACTTTGGTGGACTCTGGGCTGTGGGGTGATCTCTGGCTATCTAGCACTTGGCCCTGGGGTGATCAGGGCAGAGGTGATATTACGCCTGGAATGCAGAAGCCAGAGAAAGGGGCTGGTTCAGAGAATTGGCTCCAAGCTGGTTGGTTTGCACATCAGTGGTGTGCCCGCAGGGAAGCTCTTTGCTTTACTTGGCAACTGACTAGTTTGCCAATAGCCCAGATTGACAAGACTCTTCCCCCTCAAATGTCAGTGCATCATAAATTGCAGGAAAGTTTTAAAATTGATGCATACTGTTGTGAATATGGGGCTTCCCTGGTGGCTCATTCAGTAAAGAATCTGCCTGTGATGCACGAGACCTGTGTTTGATCCCTGGGTTGGGAACATCTCCTGGAGAAGGAAATGGCAACCCACTGCAGCACTCTTTGCTGGAGAATTCCATGGACAGAGGACCCTGGCAGGCTACAGTCCATGGGGTCACAAGAGTCAGACATAAGAGTTGTTTATATGAAATGAAGCCTTTGTGGTTATTATTCACTTGGAGCAAATATTTGTGTTTTAAAATGATTATTTTCACTATTTGTAAAAATAACAATGATTCTTTGGACTCCTCTGAGGGTGATTTTTGTCATTACTTTTAGTTCATGGAAATTAATTATTTTCTCTTTTGCCTGCTAAAAGCTTTGTATTCAATGATATATGTTCAAGAAACACTGGTGACCATCTTTTGAGTTGTATCTGTGAAATAATATTAAATATTTGAAAAATAAACCTATTGAAATTTATATTTTCAGATCTAGTTTTTCCCTCACAAAGGTCTCTCAAGGGAACTCTGCTTTATTCCAGCCACGTCGTCATGACTGTTCTTTGTTGTTTTTGTTTTTTGTTGGGTTGTTTTCCTTTTGGAATTTCCTTCAGGATCTGGAGCATATGCTTAGGAATATCTTCAGAGGTAGCGTATTTTTTCATCCCTTGAAGGTGCTTTGATTTTTGGAAATCGCCAAATGCACATTAAATGGAGTGTAAGATTGAGTTGATGATAGGATTAAAAACAAAAACAAAAAACAAGGAAAGAAAGAAAGGAAAAAAGATCTGACTGGAAGTCAGTAATGGGACTGGATGATTTTCCCAGGCAGGGCTCAGACTAGCCCCAAACACAACTCTGAGAGGGACGGTCCTCCATTAGCTGGGGTATCGGCCATTCACCTGGAATAAGGGCTCCTGAGCCATTCGAGACAGGGCTGGTTTTGATGAATAGGTTTAGATTCTAAAAGCCAGAAAAGGGGTGGTTTGAAAACTGTCCTCTTTTGTACATAAGGAAGGGAAATATCTGAAGGAAGTAAAAATGGAGTGGAGAAAAGCTAGATGAGATTGGAGGTTGCAGTTGTAGAGGAAATGAGTGTTTAGAGAACTCAGATTCTTTTACTAGAGGTGCTGTGCAAGAAGCCTAGTTCCCTTTTAGATGAGTCAGCACAAGACATGAAGTTTTAGGTCACGTCTGACACTCCACTCACTTAGAGCTGGCTCATCTAGGCTCAGCTAGTAAAGAATCCACCTGCAATGCAGGAGACCAGGGTTCTATCCCTGAGTTGGGAAGATCCCCTGGAGAAGGGAAAGGCTACCCACTCCAGTATTCTGGCCTGGAGAACTGTATACTCCATGGGGTTGCAAAGAGTCAGACATGGCTGAGTGACTTGCAGTTTCCTCTAATACACCATAAAATTATATGGTGTATTTACAGAGTGAAATATTACTTACTTTGAATTATTTAGATGCTGTTTACCATCATTAGTGAAGATCAGGAGAGTCTGTTCTCTATAAAAAAAGTTTACACTGTGATGACAGTGACTGTCTGGTATTGGTCACTTAAGGTCCTAAATGAGTGCCTCCTTGTTAATACAAAATGGATATAAACACAGGTGTTATTCTCAGTGTTCTCTCTTTTATTAAATCCATGACATTGATAGGTTGTTGCTTATATACAGAAGTTTTATAAAAGTTGTAACGGTTGGGATATTTTAAGATGTTATATAATCAAAGCATGAAACTTGTTTTCTTTTCATGGAATGTGGTGCAGAGAAAGAACCCAGCCATATTGTCATGACTCTAGTAATCAAGAGAGTTATCCTAAGTCTGCTCTCGCAGATCTGTGTTGTTCTGACCATGAGTGCTCATGTGGTCATCTTCCACAGTAGCTGTCATTGATATCCAGAATTGTATAGCATGGCCTGGGTCTCTAAAACTCGAAGATTAGCTGGAAGTGACATCCTCACTGATCTGTTTGCACTTAGACTTTGTAGCTGCACTAACAGTATTCACATATGTAAGTAGCAAATGGCATAGTGTGTCTGAGTTAAGGCAAGACTACCATTTAACGTAGTTTCATATAATCTGTACTTCAATGGTGCTGAATAGACTTTCTCATAAAGCATCTTAAAAAGTTCTCTGAAGATAATTACAGTTGAAATCGTGAAGGACTAAAATCGTGACACTTAGTAACCATGACTGTCACATGGATCCTCAAAGAAAATAATGAATTTTTTTTTTTCCCCTGCATCCAGTTCTCTTACAGCTAGCAAGTGACGCTTTACCAAATGATATGACCTTGGCTCTTGCTTATCTCCTGGCCTTACCACAGGTAAGTTTGCCTTTAACCAAGAAAAAAAGGACTTAAAAAATGAATAAACTGAAAGTCTCTACTGGGGATTTTCACCAGTGAATTGTTTATTGCATGTTTCATTTCCTTCTGGTTGTGCCTCTGCATAATGGAAGGGCTGTGGTCAGTATCTCAAGAGTAAAGTCTACAATGTTAGCTGAAATCTTGATTTTAAAATCTGCTTTCACATGCATAGGATCTGCCTTTATAATATGTCTGAATTTTAATGTAGTCATGTTAAGATGAGCTTGAGTCAATTTGATAGAAACTTTGAACCAAAATTCTACAGTAAGGACTAGAAATGTAATGGTTTATGATGGTTGTGCCAGTTTACTTTCAGCTGAGCTCTTTCTCTTGTTCTCCCTTGTAGGTGTTAGATGCTAACAAGTGCTTTGAAAAGCAGTCCCACTCTGCTCTCTCTCTCCAATTGGCAGCCTATTATTATAGCCTCCAGATCTATGCCCAGTTGGCTCCATGTTTCAGGGACAAATGCCATCCTCTTTACAGGGTGAGTCCTCACAGTTTCCACTTTATTAATAAGAAATGGTAAAGCTTTTCTAAAATAGTTAAAACACGTATTTACCTCTTCGGAGGGACTGAAACACTTTGCATTCAGAATGCATTCACAGTGGCTGTGTTAGATGGAGTTGCTTTTCCATGCATTAATAAGAGGCAGAGGTTCTAGTATGTAAGGTGAATGTTGCTGCTGCTGCTGCTAAGTCGCTTCAGTCATGTCTGACTCTGTGCGACCCCATAGACGGCAGCCCACCAGGCTCCGCTGTCCCTGGGATTCTCCAGGCAAGAACACTGGAGTGGTTGCCATTGCCTTCTCCAATGCAGGAAAGTGAAAAGTGAAAGTGAAGTCGTTCAGTCGTGTCCGACTCTTAGTGACCCCACGGACTGCAGCCTGCCAGGCTTCTCCGTCCATGGGATTTTCCGCAAGAGTACTGGAGTGGGGTGCCATCGCCTTCTCCGAAGGTGAATGTTGATTCACCCCTAACTTCTCTGTCATTTATTTCATTTTCTAGCATTCTTAGGAAAGGCTGAAGTAGTAGAGGAGAAACGGATAACTGGCTTTGTAACTACTTTCTCAAGAGGAAGATGGCTCTGATTTAGGACAGTATGCAGTGTTGTTCTTTGAACAGCACTGCACTTTTATGTATTTTTAAGCCAGAGAGGTATGAGAGTAGTAATGGTGCAGGTGAGATGTTGAGACATACTATGCCTACTTACTCGCATGGTTCTGACACCTTATTAAATTCATTGTTAATTTCTGAGTGAGCGCACCTGAGCTTGGCCTCAACTTACATTGCCTTCTTTTCTGGACCCAAAAGTGTTTCAGGTGCTGCTGGAAAATGGAAGGCCTCTAGGTTTACTTGTCTGCACCAGCTTTAAGCATCAGCATTCAGAAATTATCTCCTTTTTACACTGGGTATTTTAAGAGAATTACCACTTTAAGAATAGATAAGCAAATAGATTAGACTTTCAAATCCACTCTGTGTACAAATTCAAGGCTCAGTGTCTATTGAGGCAGGATTCTTCCCCCTCTGACCCAGAGCAGACTGCAGAGAAAGAATTTGGATGCCTTGGCCATCCAAAACAAACATATCTAAGAGCCTGTAAGTATATGAAAACATTCTGTTCATGGCAAAATCTTTGGCTTTGATTCATCAGTTTTTATTTAGAAAGAGAAAGGGGAATGAGCGAACTCTCTGCCACACAGGTTACTCTCCCAAGGGCATCATCATTACGAGTGGGTATTGTTTTCAGAAATGGGTATATTAGGATGAAGTTCGGGCCAAGGAAAGGACTGTCTTTTTTAGGCTAGTTCATGTATTACTTTATTTGGGAAATTTTGAATTTCTTTTTTTGATTGCTACTGCTGCTTTGTACTACTTTTTCCCCCTATACTCTAGTAATTTTCCTTTGTTTTGCTTTTATATCCCAGGTATGTTTTTGTTTGAGATAAGGAATTGACCTACTATGTTATAAATTGAGGGAAAGAAGTGATTATATATAGGTGCAAGTGAGGCAGGTTAATTTCTGGAACAGTGTACTTACTTAATGGAACAAGCATCGTCTCTTCCTTTCTGTCGCCTCTGCATCTTTTTCCAGGCATCTAGCAGAGCAGCCTTTCCGGAATGGAGGTCTGGGCTTCCTCTCCTTCACTTCAGTGCTTCAGTGGTTTCCCATGGCCCTAGCGAGGTCGTCTGGCCTCTGTTTCCTCACCTTCATTTTCCTTTTGTTCAGCCATACCAAGCTGCTTAAAGTTCTCACACAGCCCGTGTATTCTCTGTTCCTTGTCTTCAGCATGTTGTAATCTTTTGCCCATAATGTTTCACCAGCATGCCTTTGCTTAGTGCTCGGGTCCTGCCGCCTGCCACCATCCTGTCGTGCCCCCAAGCTGTGCTGGACGCTCCTCTGTGTGCCTGTACTGCCCTTTCCTTACCTCGTGACTTCTGTACTGTGTTACTTTGAATTTGCCTATTTTCATCTCACTGGATAACGAGCTGTTTCAGGCCGGTGTCTGTGTTGTATTCATTGGTTTCCTCGTTGCAGGATCTGGAATGTCAAGGGGAGTAAATGGGTGTTCCCTGGGGTAGAATACTGAAAATTAATGAGTCATCCTTCAGTACATAGGAGGCAGTTGGATAATGTGTGTGTGTTTATCAAAAATATTTGTCAGATGACTGCTTGTGCCAGGCAGTGTTCTAGATCCTGGGAAGACAGTAGTGGACAGTGTGTATAAAAACCCTTCCCCTTTTCAGATTTACATTATGTTTGGGGAGGGGCACCATCAACAACAAAAAAAGTAAATATATCTTTTGTTTGATTATGATAAGAGCTTTGCAAACAAAAAGCAAAGAAGAAAGTTAAGCAGTGGAGTTCAGTTTAAAACAGGCTCAGGAAAGGCCTGAGTTAAGAGGGTGACCTTTGACTAAAAAAAAGGATGAGCATAGCACGAGGAAGACTGAGGGGAGGAGAGCATTCTAGATAAAAGGATGGAACCTGTAACAGAGAAGTTGATATGTCCCTGTGCCATCCTATGTACTCTAGTGTTTTTTCACAAGTATTTAAGGAAGTATTGAAAGTATTACTTTATAAAATGTGAGGCACAGAAGTGTTGCCCAACTCCAGAGGGAAAGTATAGCAGTGGAGTCGGTGACTAGACTTCACTGTGACCCGTTCGGGTCTCCTCTAGGCCGGGAAGGTGTCAGGAGGGGTCACAGCAGGGGTGTATGTGGGGCTTGTTTAGGGAAGCTCTCTGGGAACGGTAGAAGGATGAGACTCACCTTGGGAAGGCATAGGCTGTCTTAGTACCTTTCACATTCAATCTGCCATTTGATCCATTGAGCAGCCTCATTTTGCAGAAGTGGCAGCCTCTGCAGAAGGTAAGACTCAGAGAAATTGGGTTACTTGTTCAGGGTCGCTCCAGTAGAAAGTGACCTCAGTCACCGGAGCTCCTGATTCCAGTCTTTACCTGCCCATTGTCTGGTCGTGCGGCCACTCCAGCTTTGTTTCAGAAGCAGCGTGTCCCTGTGTTTTGGACCCGAGTGATCTCTGGCTCGCACTCCAGCATGATGTTTCTACCCGCTTTGCAGTGGCTGTTGGCTGAAATCTCTACTCCCGTGTTTGACAGGGAAGCCACTCAGTGAACACTAGTGGCTCTTCCTCACCCCACCAGTCATGATCCTGACACTGGCTCATTTGAAGTTTATGTTCTGACTGTTCAGACTGTATATTTCTCTGATTTTGACATCCTTTCCCATGCCTTGGTGTCTGTGCAGATGTAATTCTCCTGCCTGAAATACCTCTTGCTTCTTCCCACTAGTAGCAGATAAGTCTGAGCTTATAAAAGCCTCCTGTGTGAAACTTTCTCTGCTGCCTGAAATGATTTTTTTTAATTCTCTTTCTTACCTTTCTAATTATTGTAAATACATCTTTTTTTTTTTTTTTTTTTTTAAGTTGAAAAGTAAAGTTAAAGTCAATCAGTCATATCTGACTCTTTGTGACCCCATGGACTGTAGCCTGCCAGGCTCCTCTGTCCATGGAATTCTCCAGGCCAGAATACTGGAGTGGGTAGCCTTTCCCTTCTCCAGGGAATCTTCCCAACCAGGGATCGAACCCAGGTCTCCCGCATTGCGGGCAGATTCTTTACCAGCTGAGCCACAAATTAATTTCTGTCTCTCCCGGCTCTCTTCCAGACTTCCCCCAGAGTGGATCTTGTAGGCTGTGGTAGCCGGTGCACCTCGTCTTCTTTCCACATATGATCCTGTTGAGGGCAGGAATCCCCGTCTATTCTGAGTCCCCAGGACATCACCTCCTTCTAGTTACTCAGTGATTGTTTGTTGGCATGTGACTCATTTGAGGAATCATTTCAGCTGCTATGGTGAACAGCCATCAGTATTACATTTTGGGAGTCCCGACTTTTCATGGACGGGCCTGTTAGCTGGATGTTTTAAGTATGTTTGCATTGTCCATTGACTACCTAATGGCTCATTATTTGAATCTTTTCAGAATCTCTCCCTGCAAAAAACCACACTGCTGAGTTTGAATTAGACATGACAAACTTCTGATGAATCATCTTGGAAATGGAGATCCAAGTGGTTTCAATTTGTTGCCCACACATAATAACTCTCCATGAAGCTTTGCTTCTCCTCAGTTGTCAGTTCAGCTTGTTTCTATTTGCACAGTCTTTTCACATTTTCTCTTTCCACTCCCTGCAGTTCTGAGCTGTGGGAATGATAACTTAGGTAGATTACTAGGTTTGAATGAAAGTGTTGATATGATTTGTGGTGTCATTTCTGATAAGAACCCTGTGCATCTTGGTGCAAAGCACATCCTGTGTCAGCCGCACAGACCCCCAGGACCTGGCAGCAAACCTGGGTGATCATTGAAGCAGCCCAGCAGGCCTTTTTTCTTTTTAATATTTATTGGTTGACTGATTGATGGATTGATTTAGCTAGGTGCACCAGATCTTAGTTGCAGCATATGGAATCTAGTGTCCCAACCAGGGATTGAACCCAGGCCCCTTGCCCTGGGAGTGTGGAGTCTTAGCCACCTGACCACTGGGGAAGTCCCTCATGTTTCTTTTTAGAGATCTATAATGATGATTGGCAAATGGTCACTTGCAGAGAATTTCCTCTTCTAGTATTTATCCTAATCAACTTTTTATGTTGAAAAAACAATGCACAAACATGGCAAAAAACAGATGAAGAAAATAGGATAAAACAAAAGGTCAGTTTCCTTTTTGTATTCCTCCAGAAATAGTTATGGATGTACATATTTATATAACAACTTTGTAATACAGATATGAGTAAGCTATCGGAGAAGGCAATGGCACCCCACTCCAGTACTCTTGCCTGGAATGGACGGAGAAGCCTGGTAGGCTGCAGTCCATGGGGTCGCTAAGAGATGGGCAGGACTGAGCGACTTCATTTTCACTTTTCGCTTTCATGCATTGGAGAAGGAAATGGCAACCCACTCCAGTGTTCTTGCCTGGAGAATCCCAGGGACGGGGGAGCCTAGTGGGCTTCCGTATACGGGGTTGCACAGAGTCGGACATGACTGAAGCGACTTAGCAGCAGCAGCATGAGTAAGCTATACACATTTCTGTACCTTGTGTATTCGTATCTTTTGTAATTATTGTAACTGCATCTTTTTTACAAATTGAAGTATTTAATTGTAGTTTTTTTTTTACAAATTGAAGTATTGAAATTTACAAAGTGTTAATTTCTGGTATACAAACAAAGTGCTTCAGTTATACATATAAGCATGCAAGTACACACGTGCAGATATTCTTTTCCATTGTAGGTTATTACAAGATACTGAATATAGTTCCCTGTGCTATACAGTATGACCTCGTTGTTTATTTATTTTATACAGCATACTGTGTATCTGCTAATCTCAAACTCCTAATTTATCTCTCTTCACGTATATGCATCTTGAAGTGTAATTTCTCTAGGTTAAAAAAAAAGTTTAAGAAGATAAAATCATTTAAAAATGGAAATGTGTCTTTTAGTTTTATATGCTAGAGAATCAAACCTAGCAGGGGATGAAATTCAAAACTTTATGGTAGACTATTTCTAAGATGCATTTTTTTAAGCTACTAATTGAAAATACTAAGTAGAAAATTATCTCAAGCAAATAACAACCCTAGAGGGAAAACATACCACCTGTTTAAAACTTTCCAAACAATATTACCAAGAAATGGAGACTATTAAGCCTGAATGGATTTATTACCTCTACTAGTTAGTAGTACTAGATGAAGTCATTCAACATTCTAGTCTCATAAATATTTATGTACATTAAATTTTTTTTTTTTTTTTAACAGGGACCTGGCCATAGTCTTTAAAGAAAGCATATATTTTTTTCTACACCTTAAAGAAACTGCATTGCCAGATTTGGGGGGAAAATTAGAATAATTTATTCTCTACACTTCTTAAATTTTTTACGCCTTTTTATGTTTTCAGTTTTTGTAGTATCATTTCAATACTGAATATGGGAGATTTCAAAGCTACCCGTAAAGTCCTTCAAAAGTTTCTTAAAGGCTAAAAACTTTTGTACTCATGGATCATGTCATTGAACTTAGGTGGAAAAAGAGGGAGAAAGATTTGAATATACTCTGCTCAAAAATTAGTGACTTGACGTGTAAAACTGGATATAGGACATTCAAGGAGCTCTGCTGGCAGGGTAGGGAGCAGGGCCTGGTACAGTGGAGAGCCCACAAGACAAGAGATCAGGAGGCTTGAGTCTCTTCCTTGCTGTGAGACTCCAGCTCAGGATGCCTAATTGGAGATTGGCATCTATAAAGCAGTTACCAACAGTCTCCTGTGCCCATCACTGGGTTGGTATGAAGGTCAGATCAAAATCATGTGAAAGTGCTTTAGAAACTTTAATGCTGTGCACTTGTGAAGTGAATGAATGAATGTATGAAATGAAGTGTTGGGCTGAGTAGAGGATGCTTTTGGAATATATTGAGAGAAATTGTGATGAGCCCGGGGGAAGAATTGTTACTAGAATTTAAAACTTACATTGGAAGTAATCATGACAGGTAAAGTTTCTGGAGGAAGGGATAGAAAGTAGTAGTGATAATGATTAGAAAATAATTTGCATGGAAAGCTAGAACTTAAAACATGCTCATCCATCTACTCTCTATGAAGCGTCTGTCAAGAACAAAGTATTGGTTGGCCAAAAGATTCGTTCGAATTTTTGCCCCAAATTGCATCTCTAGTAAGCAAAGGATATGGTATATAAACTAGTACTGCTGACGTAAAAGCTGCTGCTGCTCTTTGGTGTGTCCCCCTCTTACTCCACAGCTCTAATGTGCTGTGGGAAAGACACATCCACTAAGTACAGCTGGTTTCTGCCCTCTAGAAACTAATTTAATACTTAAAAGAGAGGCAGTGTAGAGTATGCAATAAAAGTACAATTAAAGTGTAACAGATATATCAGTAATGTGCATGCGTAGTCACTGAGTCATGTCCTACTCTTTGCAACCCTATGTTCTGCAGCCTGCCAGGCTCCTCTGTCCATGGGATTCTCCAGGCAAGAATACTGTAGTGGGTTGCCATTTCCCTCTCCAGCATCTCTTCCTGGTCCAGGGATCAAACCCGTATCTTTTGAGTCTCCTGGATTGGCAGCAGCTTCTTTACCACTGTGCTACCTGGGAGTACCTTTGAGTAAATTCCATAATTGCTTTCATTTTTGGAGCCCCTCCTATGGACCAGGTCTTGGTTTGTGTATTTTATATGTGTGTGTGTGTATATAGTTTCTTAGGCTTTGTGCAACCACGCAAGCTATAGTATATTGCCATTTTATAGATAAGACTATTAAGTTTGTAGTTGTTAAATAGCTTGCACAAGGACATTCAGCTAGTAACTTATGTGTATCCATGTTTATTACACTCTGTCATGCCATTTTCTTCATTGGAAAAAAAGAATAGGTGTTTTTTTGCCACATATGAAAATGAAGGTTGTATGTGGAGACTTGAAACTCTCTGTAAGATAAAGAAAAGCCAGTGTAATGTTAGTAGTAGCAATTATGTGCATTATTGCTTTGTGCTATTCAATACTCTTGGAGCTGAACTCTTTAACCTGGTTTGGGAATTTGTTTCATAAATGGTGTTAGAAAGAGAATAGAAATGAGATCAGGTATTTGGTGTACTCTCCCAATACAGGTACCAAATCCGTGAGATGCCAGAAAACAAAGAGTGAGAAAATGAGTGTGGTACAATAACCATAAGAAGTCCTTGGGAGAGAGAAGGTGGTTGGTTCCATGAATAGGGAGTAGGAACCAACAGCCTGGTAGAGCAGGGCATGGAGTCATACAGAGATGGGCTGCCTGGTTGTCGCATCGCCTTCAGAGCACATTGGGCAATTTGAGGCTGGAAGACTTGAGTCTGAAATCAGAGGGTCAGAGTATACATGGAAAAAAGCCTTCACTGTTTTGATCAATGTGAGTTTGCTAGTGGAGTGCAAAACCAGTACAAAGAGCTCCCTGAAAGAACACCTACAGAAGAGCTGTCCTGCTGCCCTAAGACTCCAATTGCTGGATATTTGCTCCTGCTCTCTCTCTTTCTAGACAGAAAAGTGCTTACTGGATGAGGTGCGAGACGAACAGGCAACAACAGGGCACACCAGGATGCAGAGCAGGTGTAGATGGGCTGCTGGCTCCCTGGCAACAACCATATGCCAGACAGCTTCAGAGGGGGCTGTGCCTCTAGGGGTGGTTCAGGGAGGGACCTCATGAGCTTCAGTCTGTAAGCAGAAGGGAGCTGGGTTAAATGACAGATGAAGAGGCACTAAGAGCCTAGGAATGGGATCCGATTTGCCTAAATCCGTTGCCAGATATACCAGTCTTATACAGCTTATTCCCAAATCACTTCTAAATGCAGTTGGATCAGCTTCGTTCACTCCATCTCCCCATCAGGGCTTAGCCATATAGGTTTAGCACATATTCTCGCCTTTACTGGAATTTGTTTCCCTCGTTTTTTTTTTTTTTTTAATATATAATAATTTTATTTATTTTTAGCCATGCAGGGTCTTCCTTGCTGCACAGGTGTTTTTCTAACTGCAGCAAGCAGAGACTAGTTGCGGTGCGAGGGATTCTCATCGTGGTGGCTTCTCTTGTTGCAGAGCACAGGCTCTAGGGTGTGGGCTCAGCAGTTGTGGCTCCCGGGCTCTAGAGCACAGGTTTAGTAGTTGTGGCCCATGGGCTTAGTTGCTCCAAAGCATGTGGGATCTTCCCGGACCAGGGATTGAACCCATGTCTCCTGCATTGGCAGGTGAATTCTTTACCAGTGAGCCACCAGGGGAACCCCTGTTTCTTGATGGCCTTTTTACTACTTAATACCTGAATAGTTAGACTAGAAATTAACTCTTCCACAAAGCCCTGCTTGACACATGCCCGAAGCCAACCCCTCTGTATTCATTCCCATAGCACCCTGTGCTTAGTGGTATCAAACCATTTACAGTCGTTGGCTTGATTGTCTTTCCTTATAGACTACATTCCTGGAGGAAAGGGTCACATCTTCTTAGGACATCACCTGGCACATAATAGGTGCACAGAAAGTATTTGTTTAGTGAATGACAGATAATCTTGCAGCTACTTGGGAGCATTGGTTTTCAAAGCCGGGTCTTTTGACTTGAGATAGATATCTGTAGTTTTTGAGGACAGGACTCAGTGTATGCATAGAGATAGGGGAAGCATTTAGTAAGGTTGACCTTTTCTTAAATCTACCTGTTGGAATCCAAGAAGATTTCTTTAATTGGTTTTTATCATCACTCCCAGACTGTTCCTTAATAGGATCAAGAGAGAGAATGTCAGGCTAGGTTTGGCAATATGGACCCAACAATGATAAATCACCTGTGCAGATCAGAATAATGACTTACACATGAGAAATGCTGACAGCTCATTATAATTAGATGTGTTTTAGAGAGCCACAGGTAGATTCGGGAGTGTTTTTTTTTTTTCTCTAATTTGCTTATATTAAAATATGTACCATGTCTTCCCAGAAGCTGAGAGGGATTGAGTTAATGTTGTTCACATGTTAGGTAACTCTGGAATCATGGTGGAGTTGCTATGGCTTCATTGACACCCAGACCAACTTTAAATAAATGTGGTTATATTATATTTATTTAATATAAATAAATAACCACCTTTCCTGTCAGCTGATCAATTCTGGGCTTTGTTCTATTTGAATAATTGTTTTGTAACATAAGTATCAGTTTAGTTGCTTAGTCGTGTCTGACTTTTTGTGACTCCATGCACACTGCAGCATGCCAGGCCTCCCTGTCCATCACCAACTCCTAGAGTTTACTCAAACTCATGTCCATTGAGTCAGTGATGCCATCCATCTCATCCTCTGTCGTCCCCTTCTCCTCCCACCTTCAGTCTTTCCCAGCATCAGGGTTTTTTCAAATGAGTCAAAGAATTACAGGACAGTATCCCATTGAGCCCCAAATTGAGAAAAGTAAAAATTGGTTGCATACTTTTTTATGAAACTAGAAAAAAATGATTGTAGGAACAAGGATGGGTTTTTTTTTTCCCCTTACTTATCCCTGGAGAAAATACTCTTCTACTTAACTGTCTAGGCATTTCTAATGGGATTATTGAACTACAGCTTTGTTATTGAGAATACTTAGATGGTCCAAACAATATTTTCCAGGGGCAATGATGACAAAAATTGCTTCCAGGGTGAATTATTATAAATGATCAGATAATTAGGGAAGAGATCTGGAATAGGCTCAGGTATCTAATGCTAGTTGAAAAAGCAAGCATACATATTTTTTAAGTGGATGGAGAGATTTTTGAGTTGGAAGAACAGAGCAGGCGTCCAGAAATCCATTTCTAGACTCAGTTTCTGTGTCCTGTTCTTATGATCTGCAAAATGGACCACCTCTGCATCAGACCGGAGAAGGCAATGGCAGCCCACTGCAGTACTCTTGCCTGGAAAATCCCATGGATAGAGGAGCCTGGTAGGCTGCAGTCCATGGGGTCGCTAAGAGTCGGACTGACTGAGCGACTTCACTTTCACTTTTTTTTTTTTTTTTGTTTTTTGTTTTTTTTTTTTTTTTTTTTCTTCTTCCAATTTTATTTTATTTTTAAACTTTACATAATTGTATTAGTTTTGCCAAATATCAAAATGAATCCGCCACAGGTATACATGTGTTCCCCATCCCGAACCCTCCTCCCTCCTCCCTCCCCATACCATCCCTCTGGGCCGTCCCAGTGCACCAGCCGCAAGCATCCAGCATCATGCATCGAACCTGGACTGGCAACTCGTTTCCTACATGATATTTTACATGTTTCACTGCCATTCTCCCACATCTTCCCACCCTCTCCCTCTCCCACAGAGTCCATAAGACTGTTCTATACATCAGTGTCTCTTTTGCTGTCTCGTACACCGGGTTATTGTTACCATCTTTCTAAATTCCATATATATGCGTTAGTATACTGTATTTATGTTTTTCACTTTCATGCATTGGAGAAGGAAATGGCAACCCACTCCAGTATTGTTGCCTGGAGAATCCCAGGAACCCGGGAGCCCGTTGGGCTGCCGTCTATGGGGTCGCACAGAGTCGGACACGACTGAAGCGACTTAGCAGCAGCAGCAGCTGCAACAGACTCCCCAGGGTGGTTGTAAACCTTGATTAAATAGCGGCCGTGTGAAGGGCCAGACAGACGTGCAGTTGACGTGACCTTCTTCCCATTGTTACTTTTTTTTTCTAATTAGTCCTTTTGTTGTTCACAGGCTGATCCCAAAGAACTGATCAAGATGGTCAGCAGGCACGTGACTCTGTACGGACACGAGGCCTGGCCCGAGGAGCTCGCAGCACTGACCAAGCAGTTGCACTACTACAACGAACGCCTGCTGGACTTCACTCAGGCTCAGATCCTCCAGGGCCTGCGGAAGGGTGTGGACGTGCAGCGGTTCACGGCCGACGACCAGTACAAAAGGGAAACCATCCTTGGCCTGGCCGAGTAAGAGATACCTTTGTCTCATAAAGGGATGGGATAAAACACACAAGGACAAGCTGAGTTATCAGGACTATGAGTCACAGTCCCTTGAAGATGTACATTCATGGTTACCGTGAGCAGGGTTTCCCCTACTTCTTCCAATCCCGTGAGGGACGTGTGAGTCTTCACAAATGGATTGTTGGTGGGATCATGGTTAGCATAGCTGCCTTCTAAATGATCAGTAAATGCAGACTGTATTTTAGGCTTGCAGATTTAAAATAGTAAGGATGATAATTATAAGAAAATTTCCCTATGATTTTGGTATCCTGACCCCAGTACCATGTTAGAGGTGATGCAGTATGATTGGGGTTAAAAGTATGAAGCTTACCGTGTGCATGCTAAGCCACTTCAGTTGTGTCCTATTCTTGGCAACCCATGGACTGTAACCTGCCAGGCTCCTCTGTCCATGGCGTTCTCCTGGCAGAAATACTGGAGTGGGTTGCCTTGCCTCCTCCAGGGGATCGTCCTAACCCAGTGATTGAACCTAGGTGTCTTATGTCTCCTGCATTGGCAGACAGGTTCTTTACTACGAATGCCACCTGGGAAGCCCATGAGGCTTACTTTAGAAATTTAAAAACAAGATTCCCTTTGATTCCTGGCTGGAATCTCGCTTTTCTGCTACATGGCTGTTTAATTTCCTCACTGTGTTAAAAATAGATACAGTCGACTTAATCCAAGAGGAAGGACCACGTGTTGTGGGTCCAGGGCACTTTCATCTGTCCTGGGTTCCTAGAGAAAGCAGATCTTTCACTCTGGCAGTTTCTCTTGTTCGAAGCCTATAGCAGCTTCCTTTTTTTCCTTTGTCCCTTAGCTCGTTCCAGAAAAAAGTTAGCCCTTGTGTGAGATGGCAGTACACTTCAAGGCCTATGGGAATATGTTCTCGTTTAGGTATGGAGTTCCCCTTGGTTTTAATACTGGTCCTCATTTTTTGTTTTCGATCAAATGAGTTCTGATCAAATGAGAATTACATGTCAGGTGTTAGGGAAGTTAAACAAGATATTTTTATAAAGTGGGCTCACTCACAATGGTTATTAAGTTAGAGGTATGTTTTGTTTTTAACACCCCGATTTGTGGAGTGCTTCTTATGGGCCTAGAATGGTGTTAGATGCTCTATAAACTTTATTTTGAAAACATCTTTTAATCCTTAAAGGTAACCCTCTGGTATAAAATGTTATCCCCATGTTATAGCTGAATAACTTAAAAGTGTTTGTCACTCAGTTGTGTCTGACTCTGTGCAACCCCATGGACTGTAGCCCACCAGCCTCCTCTGTCCATGGGATTCTCCAGGCAAGAAGGCTGGAGTGGGTTGCCATTTCCTTTTCCAAAGAACTTAAAGCTTATTAAGTAATTGGCCCAAGTTTCCATAGATGGTAATGCTCACAGCTGTGATTTCCTGCTACCTACCAAAGGCATCACATCTTCAGCACCACGCACCCTGCCCACACTGCCTGATTGAATTTTCCCAGAAGCATTGGTATGCAGTTCTGTCTAGGTTTCCAGCCTTTGAAACAAGGGTAGATTGTGCCTACATTTTACAGTTATTAATCTCTCCTGATAAGTACCTTAAAATCAGTGGTAAAGAATCTGCCTGCAATGCAGGAGCCGTAGGAAATGCGGGTTCGATCCCTGGGTCAGGAAGATCCCCTGGAGGAGGGCATGGCAACCCACTCTAGTATTCTTGCCTGGAGAATCACATGGACAGAGAAGCCTGATGGGCTATAGTCCATGGGGTCACAAAGAGTCAGACATGACTGAAGTGACTTAGCATGCACTCATGAGAAGTACCTTAAAATAGCAAAGACGGTCTTGATTATGGCAGTGGCCGTTGCTATTTTTCATCATTATTCTTAAATCTTAAAGCAGCAAAATAACTTCAGTACTCTAATAGTACTTTATATTATCCTGGGCTTTTTTCCTATGAGAAGACACTCAAATTCTTTTTAGAGTGAGGCAGGGAAAATGGAGATCAAAGAAAGATAGTAGGGACAGCCTATGGGAGAATTCAGTTAAGAGAAATGTACAAATTTTTTTTTTCTCTTCCCCTCTCTTCTCCTGGAGGTTCATAATTTCTTAGGTTCGTTTAATGTCCAATTTGAAAGTGACTAAAGAGATAATATCATCCAATCTCCTTACTTTTGGAAGAGGAATGTGAGAAGCACAGAGCCTTAAAGCATTGTTCAAGGTCGCAGAGCCAGGAGTTGAGCCTGGGCTTCCTATTGCCGAGTCCAGTGGGCTTTTCTTTGGGCATTTGGTAATCCTGAGTGAGATTGTTTATGGTTTCTTAGAAGAGGGTTATTATGCATATACAAGTTGACAAGATAAGGCATGCCTTACATCATCAATTACATTTTGCTAGGGCTTTGTCTTGTCTTTTTTTTTAAGCATCCAGCTAGCACATGCTATTTGAAGCGTATCCTAGAGGACAAATATATGCTTTTGATAAATAAATAATAGAATCTTCTCCACAATCTGTTGTTTATAAATATACACAGCAGTCTTTAGATGGCTCGTTCAAAATATCTCAAACTATCTATGAGTTTTCTGAGTTAGCACTTCTGGTTTGGAGACAGCATTTTCGCATCTCACACAAAAGAATCCTTGAAGAACCTGCTTCCTTCTGTTTTGCAGCTCCACCTTCAAACATGTCCATTCTTTATTTTCTTACTAATTGTATGTCCATTTTAATGGCCGTTGTTTTCTGTGCATACGTTATAGTTGTCCTTTTTTGTCTGTATTAGTTATTACTATCTCAGTGGCTAGGGTGACTTTGAGGAAAACAGAATATAGTTTGGTTTCTTCCCACTTTTATCATATAATAAAGATGTGAATACTTAGTACACACCTCGTGTCAGATGCTGTGGCAGACTCTCATAATAGGAAGGGTGAACTGCTAATGGTCCCTGTTCTCCACAAATTCTCATTTTATCCTGTGGATGTCAGGATAAAATGAGAGTTTTATCAATAAATCCTTTAAGCAATAATTTTTAATGACAGTTACCTAATAATCCAGGTATTGACAGACTTAATTCAGTCCTTGGTCTCTTTCTATAGTCTATGAGCATTGAATGGCTTTACATTTTTAAAAATGGCTTACATTTTTAAAAATAGCTTACATGTTTAAAGGTTTGTGGAAAGGCAGGAGTAAAAAGCAATAGAAGAATATGCTACTGAGACCGTATGGTGGTAAAGCCTGAAAGATTTACTATTTGGAAAAAAAAAAAAAGATTTACTATTTGGCTTTGAACGGAAATCATTTGCCAGCTCCTGGGTGATCCAGCTTACAAATATTGGTTTCCTTAGTGAGGCTAAGTGTAGTCTTAGCAGTATTACTTGATGGTAATAGGTATTTCATTCCTGTTTCTGTGGTTTTTGTCCACCATCCTTCCTTTTTTTTTTAATTTATTCATTTTAATTGGAGGCTAATTACTTTACAGTATTGTAGTGGTTTTGCCATGCATTGACATGAATCAGCCACAGGTGTACATGTGTTCCCCATCCTGAACCCCCCTCCCACCTCCCTCCCCATACCATTCCTCTGGGTCATCCCAGTGCACCAGCCCCGAGCACCCTGTCCTGTGCATCAAACCTGGACTGGCGATCCATTTCACATATGATAATATACACGTTTCAATGCCATTCTCCCAAATCATCCCACCCTTGCCCTCTCCCACAGAGTCCAAAAGACTGTTCTATTAATCTGTGTCTCTTTTGCTGTCTCGCATACAGAGTTATCGTTACCATCTTTCTAAATTCCATATATATGCATTAGTATACTGTATTGATGTTTTCTTTCTGGCTTACTTCACTCTGTATAATAGGCTCCAGTTTCATCCACCTCATTAGAACTGATTCAAATGTATTCTTTTAATGGCTAATATTCCATTGTGTATATGTACCACAGCTTTCTTATCCATTCGTCTGCTGATAGACAACCATCCTCCCAATGAAGAATTCCATCCTTATGTTTCCTTTGCTTCAGGAAAGTTGGGGTTTTATGACAGTTTCTCCAATATAGACTTTATGTGAGTGCTCTGGACCAGAATTGTTTACATACCTAGAGATTCTCAAGTCTGATGACACCATTCCCTGATTTGAACTTTCCATTGAGTCTCCATTGCCTGTAGGATAAGGTATAGATCCTTCAGTAGACCTGAGGACCCAGCGCATTCATGGTTGTGAAACCCCGTCTATCAAAAGCCCGTTTGTCTCTTCTCCCTCTTTATCGCCTCTGCTTAGTTAATCCCTGTTCACTCTCTCATCTGTATCCTCACAGTGTTTTGTAGTCTTTTGACATTACCCCTTTCTGTTTGATGCCTGGTTCACACTTCATACACTCCATTAGGCTGTGAGTTCCTCAAGAAGTATCTTGTTGTTTTTATATCTTAAGCAGCTGGCATAATAGCTGGCCCAGTGTAGAAAATGAGAATGTATTGAGTGACTGACTGTGTTTTTCTCGGAGATTTACCTGTGGGGCAGGGATCCATTTCTTTGTATTTCTTTTTCACTGTAGGCTCTGGTACCTAGACCATCGTTTTTTTATCTCAGTACATTTTGGACTGGGTCATTCTTTGTTGCAGGAAGGCTGTTCTGTGCATTGTAGGTTGGTCCGCAGCCTCCCTGACTTCTGCCCACTAGATGCCAACTGCTTTCTCCTTTTCCTCGCCCACCATGACAATCAAAAATGTCTCCAGACAAAATTGTCAAATGTTCCCTGAGTAGGGCTAAATCACCCTCGTTTGAGGTCCATTGATCTAGACGATTCCTTGGTCATTTGCAGCGCACCACAGTGAAGAAGGAGCATTAAAATCCCTTGGGTGTACTTTTCCTGAATTACTGTGACACGTCTTATGAGGGACTGTGCTGGCTGTGCCCCCTTTAGCATGAGAGCAGTCGTAATGCACGCTTTCTCTGCTGATTAAGGTCATGTGTTTCTCTTCTTTCCTTGCCCTGTGGTTGATGCACGTTTGTGAAGGACGCTGGAGGAAAACGTCTACAGCATCGCTCTTTCTCTGGCCCAGCGCTACAGCGTCTCCCGTTGGGAGGTTTTTATGACCCATTTGGAGTTCCTGTTCACCGACAGTGGGTAAGCACACGACTCGTGTAAGTTCATGTCCGAGTCTTTTTTCAGAGGCTGTTTTAGAGGAATCTTGAAGTTGTGTTGTTCAGTTTCACTTTTCCTTTTGAGCGGTTGTCGACTGGTCTCTTTGTACAATCTCTCTTCATGCATCTCTTTAGGCACCAATACGCTAACGATTGTCTTAGTTTTTGTTTTCAGTAATAATCCTGAATTTGAGACTTTTTATTCATTGATTCAAAGACATTTACTGAGAATCTCTTGTGTACTAGGAATAGTGTTAGGTCCTAGGGTTACGGTCGTGAACAAAAGCAGACATTTGAATTGTCCTGGAACTTTTAGTCTAGGGTAGAAGACAGATAATAATTGAATAATGACATAGGCAAATGTGAAATTAAAACTCTGACAGGCCCTGTATAAGAGAGCCCAACTAGGGGATTTGGCATAGTTAGGGAGGACTTTCCTGAAGAAATAACTCTTGAGCTGAGACATAACTATTGACTCAAAATTAAGTATTGAATATACTAGAAACGTTTTCTAGGAAGGCAGGACAGTTTACTACAAAAAGCCCCTGGACAGGATGGAACATGATTTCTGCAGGCCTAATAGATGGTGATATGGTGAGGCCCCCAGAGTCAGTGGAGCATGACGGGAGATGGGGGGAAACCAGACCTTGTAACAAGACCATGTGGGCCCTATCTAGGGCTGTGGGCTCTTTCCTGAGAGTGATTGGAAGGTGCCTAAGGATTCTGATAAGAGAGAGAGGTAATATGATCAGGTTTTCATTTTGATGAGATCATTGTGGCCACCATGTTGAGGAGGGATTTTAGGGAGGCCACTGCAGACATACATGGACTGTTTAGCAAACTATGAGAGTGATAGACTATAGGACGGATGACCATAGCCTGGAGTAGGGTTTTGACAGTATAGCAGTAATGAGAATGGGCTTCAGAGATACCTGGAAAGTGAAATGGATGGCACTAAATAAGTCAAATGATAAGGATAAACTAGCTATGGAGGTGAGTGAAAGCAGGAGGGTTACAAATTACGTCCAGGACTTTACTTGGTCCATTGGATGATGCCATCATTTGAGACAGAAAATACTAGTTAGGGGCACAAGGTTAGGGAAGGGTGAGGAAAAGGCAAAGGAATAGAAGTGTTATACTTGTGGCAGTTCCCAAGAGGAAAGATCAAGTGGACAGTGTGTCTTACAGATTTGGGATTCATAAGGAAAGGTGGAGTTTGGAGATAGTAATTTGGGAGTCATAGGCACATAGATAATAAATAAGTCATGTTGCTGGTGTTCTTTGGGAGTGAATGTAGAATGAGAGAGGAGAAATACTTAGCACAAACTTTGAGGACCTTCCACAATTAGTGGGAGAGGAAGAGCTGCCAGCAAAAGGGACAAAATCAGCAATTGAGAGGGAGCAATATTGTTCTAGGGAAGCTATGGGACAAAAGGGTTTAAAGAAGAGGGGTAGTGTTGAATGGTCAGTTCAATTCAGCTGCTCAGTCGTGTCCAACTCTTTGTGACCCTACGGACTGCAGCATGCCAGGCTTCCCTGTCCATCACCAACTCCCGGAACTTACTCAAACTCATGTCCGTGGAGTCGGTGATTTCATCCAACCATCTCATTCTCTGTTGTCCCCTTCTCCTCCTGCTTTCAGTCTTTACCAGCATCCCGGTTGAATGGTCAAGACCTGTTATAACTTATCGACTTTAATTTTATTAATATTTCTGGAATTCTACCATCTACATCTTAAATATTTATGAAATTGTTACATGGGTGACAGTATTAATCTGTGATAAATATTGTAGTAACTTCACCATTTTGGAGACATAGACATGTTCAAATAAATGTTTATTATAAAATGCATATTGGCTTAAAAAATTTTGGCATTTTATTAAATGTCTCTCTTCATTGACTGTTACATAAAAGGTTGTCATATCTGTCCAAACAGGATGCTCCATTGGTCTCTGAATATATTATAAATTATCAGGCAATCTAGTAACGTGCATGACTGTTCGCAGCATATCATTACAGCAGATCGCAGTGTGATTATGCAGATGCACAGCAGTTACAAAAAGGAAATCATTATCTGCTGATGCCATTACTTATGAGCAACAAAACACCTAATGTTGATTTAGCAAGTTCTGTTTGGTGCTCCCTGTTCTTTACTTAAGACTGTTATTTGCCATACTGTTCAGTCCAGCTTAGTCACATGAGTATTAAAGATCAGCTGTTAATACAGTAGAAATTGCCCAGTATTTACTTGCTGAATCAATGCCAATAAGATGTCAATAGATCGCAGTTACAAGAAAAAGACATTCTTTATTTTAGGGTTTTTGTGTTACTATTTCTTTAAAAAAGTCATCTTTGCCTCTGAAGTTGATTTTTCTATAATTTTGCCTTCTCCTTCCTCTTGGTTGAATTTGGAGGTATTTCCTCATTTCAGCCAATGTACAGAGAAGCAGGCACACGGGCTGGATGAGGGAGCCTTGTGCACTAACGCAGACGCTTCCGATCAAGAAACCGTGAGTACATCCTGATAGTCTCTCCAGCCGTGTGTCCCTGCATGGGAGAAATCAGTTCTCAGAAACTCATTCTCCTATATTCTTAAGTCATAAATGATTTCATGGTGAAATGTCAAACCTACAGAACCTGACACATGATCGGTCCTTAATGAATGGTAGTGATTACTGGAATTTCACTCCTGTAAGAAAGAGAGAATTGTCATAAACACCCAAACTTGAGTTCCTGGTCTCCTTTCCCCCTTATTTTTTCTCATTTTCTTTCTTTTTCTTGGTAGTTTTCAACATCAGAGATGGCTTTGTGGGTCCGTGTGCCTGTAGTCAGCTCCAGCTGGCGGACCCTGGCTCTTCTGAGTGTGTTCAGCTCCCTGAGCTCAGAGTTGATTCTTGCTCACCGCAGCCTCCACAGCCCTCTTCACCTCTGGGCTGTTCTAGGCACTTTGGTGCATCTTAGAGATGACATCTGGTGTGAGGGCATGGGTTTTGGAGTCAGGCCACATTTCAAGATCCAGCTCTGCTCCCCATAACCCCAACTGTGTAGCCTTGAGCAAGTCTCCTGATCCTCTTGCATTGCTGTTTTCTCAGTTATGAGGACCATGATCCCCACCTGGTTATGGTTATAAAGATTAGAGAAAATCTGTGGTGTGTGTGTAGCCAGGTGGCTCTTCAATCTGTCAAGATTATTCCTGTTACTGCCCTTGTCAGTTCTGCTGATTCCATCAACGTCTTTAAGTTTTGAATATGGGATCATTTTGAAATGGCAGAGGATGCTTCTAGCTGGTGGAATAGTGCATTTGTTTATTCATGAAGTATTATTATCATCTTTTTTACTAGAACCTTTGTGTTTTGAGCACAGTTTTAAATGTTAAACAAAATGGGCTCCTCCTTACCCTTATGGAGTGTATATTCTAACTGGGGAGACCCGCACCACACACACACACAGTTAAGAACAACTAAAAATAAATTGCTAGTCATAATAAGTACCATAAAGGAAACCCACAAGGAGCAGATAGGAAAGACCTCTCTTAGGACATACAAACAGATCACTCTTGGAAAAAGGAAGAAAAGGCATTTGCAGAGGGACCCCATTCTGGGACAGTGGATTCTTGGCATTTTTGAGTAAAGGAACAGCCTTGGTGGCTGGAGCGAGTGGAGCCCACTGAGCAAAGGAGGACTACACAGGGGCCAGAGATACTTTTAACTGTCAGTTTTGAGAACAGCCTCAGTCTGTTCCTTCTTATTTAAGCTGCAGACCCGAAGGCCACACATCCTACACTTTTATTTCATTCTGATATGTGCTTTTCCATCACGCAGGGGATTGATTATCTGCATGATCTTGCTTGGGTGGTGGAGATCAAGTGAGATACCTCTTCATCTCAGCTGGTCAGTTTAGTGCCACCTCTTTAGACGTTGGGAAGGGACTCTGCCTGTGCTGTGCTGCTTTGCACAATCAGTTGTATATTGTCTAGTAGGACTCTGTGGTCTCACATATAAGGATGGGCAAGAGCATGTTACAGCTATGAGGAAGTCAATGAACTATAATGTATCTACCTTCTCCTGTGTTGAAACAGAAGCTGAGGGTTGCTGTTGTTCATAGGCTGATGTCCAGAGTGCCATGTTATAGAGAATTCTCAGTTCTGGCTTTCTCCTCTTGGCTTAGTTGAAGAGTTAGTGTGAGAATAATTAGTGTGTAGAAAGGGGGATTTAAGGCAGCTTAGCTTTTTGAAAGTATATTATAACATTGAAAAATAAGGTAAATAAAAATTCAAGTCCAGGAAGAATCCATATTGGAGTCGAAGGCTTGACTATAGAAATTCAGGTCATAGGTCTTACCCATTTTTTAAAATTGAGCTATGCATTAACTTTTGATCTTTCTTTGGCCCAAAGGGTCATGATGCTGATCACGACTGTGATTTGCATTGTACATAAGAAAAAATCTACCAATCCTAAAAATGGAAAAACTAAATGCTACCATTACCCAAATGGAGGTAGTTCTTTTCATACATCAGCTACCTCCCTTTCTGTGTTATGATACTTAGGGCTACTTTTCCCCCAAATAGTAAAGAAAAAAATTCCTTATACTGGCACAAAATGTAGTAAGAAAAAGATGCATTTGGGGCCTGTTCTCATCTTGTGAAAAGTGCTCAGTACTTGAATCCTACAGGTCTGGATTCACACCACAGCTCCATGACTTCCCTTCGATGTGGCCTTGGTGAGCAAGTTGTTTCATCCTTCTACTCCTAGAGTTTCCTCCTCTGCAAAATGAGTATTCTCACTCCATCTTGCAAAACTACTGCAAGCTTTGAGACATTTATATAAACACCTGGCATGTACTGTAGTAGATGCTCAGGGGTGAAAAAAAGTAGCTATTTTTAAGTCTGGGCTTCCTTGGTGGCTCAGTGGGGAAGAATCTGCCTGCCAAGCAGGAGATGCAGATTCAGTCCCTGGGTTGGGAAGATCCTCCAGAGAAGGAAATGGCAACCCTCTCCAGTATTCTTGCCTGGGACTTGGGAAATCCCATGGACAGAGGAGCCTGGTGGGCTGACCCCACGGAGTCACAAAAGAGTCAGACATGACTTAACAACTAAACAACAACAGCTATTAATTCTGGAAACAGACCAGATTTACTGAACTCGCCCTCTGACAACTGTCAACCTAAGATTGCAGATCTGATTTTTGAACAGTTATTTTTCAGGTCAATGTGAATATCAATCATAAGATACCTGCTTTGTAAGAATTAAATGAGATAGCATAATACTTGATATTTAAGAAGTGCTTAATCAGATCAGATCAGTCGCTCAGTCGTGTCTGACTGTTTGCCACCCCATGAATTGCAGCACGCCAGGCCTCCCTGTCCATCACCAACTCCTGGAGTTCACTCAGACTCACGTCCATCCAGTCAGTGATGCCATCCAGCCATCTCATCCCCCAATCCCTCCCAGCATCAGAGTCTTTTCCAATGAGTCAACTCTTCACATGAGGTGGCCAAAATACTGGAGTTTCAGCTTTAGCATCATTCCTTCCAAAGAAATCCCAGGGCTGATCTCCTTCACAATGGACTGGTTGGATCTCCTTGCAGTCCAAGGGACTCTCAAGAGTCTTCTCCAACACCGCAGTTCAAAAGCATCAATTCTTTGGCGCTCAGTCTTCTTCACAGTCCAGCTCTCACATCCATACATGACCACAGGAAAAACCATAGCCTTGACTAGATGAACCTTTGTTGGCAAAGTAATGTCTCTACTTTTGAATATGCTATCTAGGTTGGTCATAACTTTCCTTCCAAGGAGTAAGCGTCTTTTAATTTCATGGCTGCAGTCACCATATGCAGTGATTTTGGAGCCCCCAAAAATAAAGTCTGACACTGTTTCCACTGTTTCCCCATCTATTTCCCATGAAGTGATGGGACCAGATGCCATGATCTTTATTTTCTAAATGTTGAGCTTTAAGCCAACTTTTTCACTCTCCACTTTCACTTTCATCAAGAGGCTTTTTAGTTCTTCTTCACTTTCTGCCATAAGGGTGGTGTCATCTGCATATCTGAGGTTATTGATATTTCTCCTGGCAATCTTGATTCCAGCTTGTGTTTCTTCCAGTCCAGTGTTTCTCATGATGTACTCTGCATATAAGTTAAATAAACAGGGTGACAATATACAGCCTTGACGAACTCCTTTTCCTATTTGGAACCAGTCTGTTGTTCCATGTCCAGTTCTAACTGTTGCTTCCTGACCTGCATACAGATTTCTCAAGAGGCAGATCAGGTGGTCTGGTATTCCCATCTCTTTCAGAATTTGAAGGATGCCTATTGCTATGCCTGTGCTGTGATATCTTTTAAAATATTTTTGGTAGAGAGATAATAGGAGACTCCATAAACCAGTTGGAGTTGACAGTTCATGAGAAATGAGAAGGCTTAAGGGGTCAGGCTTGTCCTGGAGGAGACGAAGCCTGTTCACATGGCCTTCCTCCCACATAAGCACTCTGTCCATGGAAACCGTTCCGAAGAGGAGCTCGGCAAGTGCTAGTGTGTCAAGAAGTTGACTCCGAGGTCCTCATTACTGAGCTTCTCATGAAGTTCGTAGGTGACCTTGCAGAGTGAAAGTTCATTTTTTGGTTTGCGAAGGCACCTGGCTAACATGCTGGAGAAGCCGAAAAAGGCCACCATTTTTTCACCACATTGCCCCCACTTAATCACATATGCAGCTGTCAGGCAGCACTACAGATCAGGTCTGTGCCATCAGGTTCCTTCGGAGGCATTTGTGTGGTAAATATCTTGAACTGTTTGCCTCACATCGAGGAGGAGTTTCCCTCCTCACATTGGAGGAGTTGCGATTTAAAGGGTAGAATCGTCTCTTTTCCACAGTGGGGAAGGAGTCAGTGGTGGGGGCCTGTTCACCTGTGGTCATGGTCATTCATGTGGGTTTACACATCTTCATACTACTGGGGTTAGTCTTTGGGGGACCCCTAAGCCCATCCCTTTGCTCCTTCCAGCTTCTCCCAGGAGCCCTCACCTCTCTCCTTCCAACCCCCTTCTGTGTACTCCTTACAGTCAACTCATGAAATGGTGTATTACTCAGTCTCAAATTAAGTAAAGTATAATACATTTGAGTAAATTTTTTTCCCTATACGAACAGAAGTCCTTTCAATTCATGCTGTTCTTGAATCACATTTTTGGGTGATTGACAGCTAGAAGCCATTACAGAACCCCTTAATCATGGGATTAGTACCAAGAATTTATTCCTTGTGCCTTTAGTACAACTAATGCTGGCTTCTTCCCGTAGTTAATCTCTGAAAGTTAATGAGCTGCCTTACAGCTAAAACTTAGAAAAAGCACTTAAACAGTTTTTAAGGGCAACCACTGATTTGATTAGTGAAAAGTCCACATGGTATTTCTTCCTACTCTTCAATGTGGGTTCTTTGGAATTGTTTTCTAAGTAGAGATTTCATTTCTTGTTCCAAAGGGAAGATAACAGCTTCTTTCGATGGAACTATTAAAATGGATTATCAATTACTGGCATCTATAAAAGATCTTAGTACCTTGTCATTTACTGAAGAGGGAATTTTTCGTATTTATCGTGTGTCAGTAAAGATATTCCAGTATCTCTCTTGACAAGATAATTAGGGAAAATTGCACATTGAGCAAACTGAATTGTAGGCACAGAAGAGTAGGTGGGTGGGAAGGGGGAAGGTAATGTTGACTGAAAGAGACTATTTTCAGAATCAAGTCAAACATAGAGGAGCTAAAGCTATTATGATTTAGTCATTGTCCATTTTGTAAATGAGTCTGTCTTAGGTACTCTGTTTATCAGGTGATAGGAATGAAGTATGACAGGAGAACTCTTAGATTTTTGCCACTGGGAGAGAGAACTAATGTCTGTGTTAGAGAAGGAATCCTGTTTTTGAAATGGTTATCAGTACAGGTGCTGGAGCCCATGGATTGGTGGCTGCTTTGTGACAAGGTGAGCAGACCCATCCACACAGAGTCCCGACAGATCTGGATACTTGGTCTTAGGCAGGTCACTTGTCTCTAATGACAGTTCTCATCTGGAAGTTGGTAATTGGGCTTGCTTGGTGGCTCAGATGGTAAAGAATCTGCCTGCAGCGCAGGAGATCTGGGTTCAATCCCTGGGTCGGGAAGATCTCCTAGAGAAGGAAATGGCAACCCACTCCAGTAGTCTTGCCTGGAGAATCCCACAGACAAAGGAACCTGACAGGCTACAGTCCATGGGGTCACAAAGAGTTGGACACGACAGAGTACACGACAGAGTGACTAATACTTTCACTCTCAAGTTGGTAATTACCCAGATTCCACTTGTCTGGCACAGTTATCAGTGTAACAGGTACAAGGTTTTTTTTTCTTTTTTCCTTCCATCGAGTGTGTTCTGCTTGCAAATCTTTGTGAGTATGAATCATCTTAACAGGATGACACAGCTTCTTATTTACTTCTTCACTGCATTGTTTTCAGACTTCACTTAGCAAATTACAAAGGAACATCAGAAATTCTTTGACTTTCATACACCACTGGGTGTATAGTACAGGCGTACCTTGGAGATATTGCAGTTGTGGTTACAGATCACTGCAATAAAGCCAATATCACAATACAGCTAGTCCATGAATTTTTGTTTCACAGTGCATATAAAAGTTACTTTTACACTGTATTGTAGTCTGTAAATGTGCAAAAATAATTACATCTAAAAAACGTGCAGACCTTAATTAAAAGATATTTCATTGCTTAAAAATTCCAAAATAATTGCAATAGTCAACATCAAAGATCACTGATCACAGATCACCATAACAAATATAATAATAATGACAAAGTTTGAAATATTGCGAGAATTACCAAAATGTGACACAGAGACACGAAATTAGCAAATGCTCTTGGGAAAATGACACCAGTCGTCTTGTATGATGCAGGGCTGCCACCAAGCTTTGATTTGTCTTAAAAAAAAAAAAAAAACACCAAGTATCTGTGAAGTATAGTAAAGCAAAGCACAGTAAAACGAGGCCTGCCTGTGTATTTCAGAGATGGCCTTGCACACTTTGAATAGTTGTAGGATCCAGAAGAGTTTCGGACTAGCCATCCATTTATACTCTTTCCTATACAGACCTTGTGCTCTCTTGTCTTGATAACTTTCGTTCATATTATTTCTGCTTCATTCCTTTCTACAATACCAACTTCAAGCACTTCTTTCAATAAACCTGTTGTCATTGATATCTACCTCCTCTGAAATTATAGCTTTAGTGGCCTTACCCTTTTATTTATTTTTTTTAATTGAAGGATAATTGCTTTTCAGTGTTGTGTTGGTTTCTGCCATACATCACTGTGAATTAATCGTAAGTATACATATGTCGCCTCCCAACCACCCCCTCGGTTGTCACAGAGCACCAGGTTCAGCTCCTTGTGTTATATGGCAGTTTCCCACTAGCTATCTATTTTACAAGTGGTATATATATATTTCAGTGCTACTCTTTCAATTCATCCCACCCTTTCCTTCCCGTGCTCTGTCTACCATTCTGTTCTCTATGTCTACAAGTGGTTCTCATCTTGATTGGGATATAATTGCATGTCCTTTGTTAGCCCACACCATTATTGTGCATTGTTGTTTAATTATTTAGAATGCAACTGGATTTTCACACTGCTAGCTGAGAGCTCTGTGTTGTAAATCTTGATACCCTCCCTGGTGCTGAGCACAGGTCTCTTATCTGTAGAGGACACCTAAGTTTTTGTTCATCCTCCCATCTATTTGGCATTCAAGGCACATGTCGAGTGTTTCCTTCGTACCACACGCTGGTGCTTGGTACTGAGAAACTAAAGCTAAAGAAGATGTGGTGTCATTTTTGCCATCAAGTGGTACATAGTCTATGTGGGACAGGCAGACTAGTAAATAGTTAAAGCATGTTATGAATAGAAGGAAACTGTGGGGCATTTTTATAGAGAGGGATATTTTTGCAAATGTTTGAATTGTATCTTAATAGAAAAATAGGATTTCTCTTGAACTGAAAGTTAAAAACGCGTTTTGGAATTGCTTGATATTTTGACTTTATAGATCGCTGCCATTATCCCAAGTATTATCACACCCTCGTACAGATGTTAAAGTATATTGTGTGTTAACTTTATTTACATAAAACAAAAACATGTCTTGGCACTTGCTAAAAGAGGGAATTCCAATGAATAGAATGTTGTATTTCAGAGGAGTTGCTTTTAAACTATATAAAGCCTAACTTTTATCCTGCTTGAGGTCTCGCTTCATGCTCCAGGTCTCATTCTCTGCTCCCAGGTTCTTTTTCTGCTGCTACTATGAACTCTGGAAGCTGGGTGTTTCCATTAGAGCCCAGGGCTGCCTGGAGACCTCTTTCAGTTAGCAAGCTTGAAGCTCTTCCTTTGTGGGGTGTCAGGATTAAACTGGGCAGGAGGCACTGTGTTCTGTCCAGAGGAAAGTGTGATACCAAATTCAGCCCTCTCCATCACCCACTTAACACAAACTGATGAACCAAACAAAACCCCTTAAAATTGTTTTCAACAGTTTAACATTAAATGACTTTTAATAAATTACATTACAAAAACATTTAAGTCAAGATTGAAACATTAAGATATGTGCTTTATTCAAGTGGCTTCTTTACTGCAGACAATTCAAGTGCAAGTATCTCTTCTTTCCTATTTTTATTCTGTTTGAACACAGTATCAAGGTTATGTCTTCTGAATATCAGTTCTAGCCCTCTTGAATATAAAATTTATGCCAGAAAGTTGGGCGTTTTTCTTCACCTCGCTTTTTCCTAAATTCCTGAAATAATAAGTTTGTTTACATTTCTATAATGAAGCTCAAGTTTTACCTTTTTTCTTATGACATGAATAAATAATGCATAGTGGAAGGTGACAGATCTGGGTTCATTTCCTAGCTAGTAAACACTGGGCTGCTCTCTGCTGCAGAATGTGAAATAATATCTCTTTCTAGGGTTACTTTAGACCCACATGAGATAATGTGAAAATCCTGTAGTACCATTTGAAGTGGAAGTGACCTGCACCTGTACCAGAAACAAGTGCTACTACTGTATTTGATTAGGCAGCAAGAAGGAATTCGTGAGAAGTAGTCTTTCTTCCTGGAGAAGGCAATGGCGCCCCACTCCAGTACTCTTGCCTGGAAAATCCCGTGGACAGAGGAGCCTGGTGGGCTGCAGTCCATGGGGTCGCTAAGAGTCGGACACGACTGAGTGACTTCACTTTCACTTTTCACTTTCATGCATTGGAGAAGGACATGGCAACCCACTCCAGTGTTCTTGCCTGGAGTATCCCAGGGACGGGGGAGCCTGGTGGGCTGCCGTGTATGGGGTCGCACAGAGTCAGACACGAATGAAGTAACTTAGCAGCAGCAGCAGCAGCCTTTCTTCCTAGGTTTCCAAAAAAAGGGCACTTAAAAAAAAAATGGAACCAAATCTTACCAATCTTAACACAATTTGTCTCTTAATATCAGTTTGTCCACAGGAGAAATTGAAAACCGCGCCCAGTCCCTTCATCTCTTTGAGACATTGAAGACCGACCCTGAAGGCTTTCACAAACACATGGTCAAGTATATTTACCCTACGATCGGTGGTTTTGATCACGAAAGGCTGCTGTACTATTTCACTCTGCTGGAGAGCTGTGGCTCTGCGGATTTCGGGAAGTACGCCATTAAACCGGAAACCCATGTTTGGCTACTGAAGAAATTTAAGGTAGTGGCATCAGGTAAGATGATCATCTTCCTGCCTGAATTCATTCTTTAAATTCAGTCTCGGACTTCGTGTTTGATACATGATCGTGTTCTTGCACTGTGGCTGGCATGACTGTGAAACCTCAGTATTTTGATGCTAATTGACTTTAGTTATCTCCCTAGCTCCTTTACTTACTGTTGAGAGACTTAAATATTAGAGAAAGTTAGGTCACACAGTGACTTACAGAAGGCCTGGTATTCAAATCCAAAGTTCTTGAGGTCTTTTTTCCCCTACTCCCATTGTTTATATTTTATCTATATAAATGACAAGGTTGAGACACTTTAAAATAGGCCGTTTAGCAGAATTTTACTTCAGTGGAACCTATGTGTTTAAGGAATGTATGAAGCCTTTAAAATAAGAGCTTTAGAATCTTTAATGAATTGTGGAAATCTGTAGAATGGTGTCTATTTGTCTTTATGCTCATAACTAAGAGGTTAACCAGAAGGTATGCAATTAAAGATAGGGAGAGAAAAAGAGGAAAAAAAGAAAAGAAATTAACTACATTAAAATCTCTCAAATCCGTATGAAATTTTATAATTTACTGAACCCAGGTCTCCTGCATTGCAGGCAGATTCTTTACCATCTGAGCCACCTGGGGAGCCTTTATAATTTATAAGGTACTTTCATCTGCTATTCATAACGATTGTGAGAATTTACTTCAGTTTATCAGTGGTTTACTGAGTAACTGAATTCGACCCTGGACCAGACACAGAGGAAAAGGAGTGAGGTTCAATCCCTGCCTTTAGGTAGTTGATGAGATGTCCGCTGGATGACAGATGAACCTGGTGCAGTTTGGTGAGAGAGCTGTTGGAAGAGCATGTAGGTGCTGTGGGGCACTGAGGAAGAGAGGAGATGTTGCCAGGTCCAGGGTACGCGTGAGGATGCTGGGACTCACAGAGTGACCTGCTGAGGGCTGCACAGTTGGCCAAGCTGCAGGCAGGGATTGGAACTCAGATTTTCAGTTTTATCTCAGTGACAAACGAAGCTGTCTGATGGAACTGAATCTTTTCATTCAACCATGCAGAGAGGCCCTGTGTGGGTTTGAAAGTTCCTGTATGTTTATGTTGGAATGAACTACTCTCTCTTTTTCTTGCCTTTCCAATAGGTCTTGATTACAAAAAGCTGACTGATGAAAACATGAATCCCCTTGAGGCATTGGAGCCAATCCTTTCAAGTCAGAATATCTTATCCATTTCCAAACTTGTTCCCAAAATCCCTGGAAAGGATGGCCGCATGCTTTCCCCAAGCTCTCTGTACACCATTTGGTTACAGAAGCTGTTCTGGACTGGAGACCCTCACCTCGTTAAACAAGTCCCGGCGTCCCCCCAAGAGTGGCTGCACGCCTATGATGTCTGCATGAAGTACTTCGATCGCCTCCTCCCAGGCGACCTCATCACTGTGGTGGACGCAGTGACCTTTTCTCCAAAAGCTGTGACCAAGGTAACCAAAGATAGCTTCACGTAGACTGGCCATTTTAGAAGAAATGGAAATTGCCCTTCCAGTCTGTCAATTTGTTTTTGTTTCCTTTCTTGAAAAGAGGAATACTTATGTGGTTGGTGGTTTCGTTTTCTGCTGAGCATGACGTATGTTCATTGGGAGGTCATTTTCCTCTATCATAATTGTACAGGTAGTCTAAATCAGGATTGACGGTTGTAATTTGCACATCCATTTTGTTCATATTATAGTTGTTCTCATAATATGTCATTTTATACTAAATGCTCCATCCTCTTCTTTCCAACTGACAAGTGGAAAGAACCTCCAGGGCCAAGCCCATGTTTCCTGCATTCAGAGCCAGGCTAATAACTTGCTGCATTGAAAATCAAGATCTTAAAAAATTTTCGCATTAATAACACTTAGGACGTGACCGGCTGGTAGAATTGCCTGGAGTCTGTGTGGCGTTTTCCAATGTCCGTTCTGTGTCTACGTGAGCAATTTTAACTGGATTCTAAGTCCTGCTGTCGCTCCTTCAACAATGTAGACTTTCACAGAAATAGACAGTGTAGGTCCTTCCCCTCCCCTCTTGCCCCTCTCACCCAGACTCCCCTGCTTACCACAAATGTGAATTTCTCATTGCTTGGACATGGGGCATTGTCTCTCCTAGAAAATCTGACTGTTGGTCTCAGATCTAAACAGCATCATCTTTGGGACTTCCTTTCACTTTCTCTCCCGTCTTTGCTGCTACCTTCTCTTTTTACCAAGTTGCCCAGTCTGCCCAGGACCCTACCTCATGTATTTTTACTGTAGTTCATGTTATCCTGAAAACTGAGCGTAGAGTCTAAGAATCCAAGTCATTCATTTGGAGATTGGCACAGGTGGAGGTTCAAACATCTACTAGAAATGCTAGTTTTAGCTGCTTTGCTAGATTAATAGTTGTGGGTAACCAAGGACTCCATTTCCTTATTATAACTCAATTAATTCAGTTAATAACTTGGTTTGAAATTTTATAACCAATACGGTGAAAAGGAGATAATCATTTTTGTTGTTGTTAAGAAAAAAGCAAGGATGGTTATAAAAGGATTTAACATGATATATCTGAAAAGAGCACACGTGTAGAGTTACAAGGCTTTGAACTTTGGACCTGCCACTTCTCAGCTCCTTGGTTTAGCCTCAGGAATCTCTGTTAGACTTTTGCCTCCTTAGGGCAAAGGCTGTAATTGGAATTTATGAAATAGATAATAGCATTACCCTGATTTGAATAGGTGAGGAAATGAAATTGAGGTTTAACAAGGTTAATATGGTAATAGAGGAGCTATGATTTGAACTCAGGGAGGCTTGTTGCAGGCTGTTTGCTCTTAAGTACTGAAGTAGACTATTTCTAAGAAGTAGAACAAATAGCTAGAGTCAAGGGACCCGGGGCCTTTGTAGCAACTGTGGGGGAAAAGTAGGGCCAGAGAGCCCCAGGCATTTTCAGTCGAAGCGGAGCAGCCTGTCATGGAATGGATTTTTCCAGAGCAGGGCTAAGTAAATGAGGAAGGCCGGGCCGGAGCCTCGCAATGTCTGGGAAAAGACGAGAGTCCAGCAAATAGTGGATAAATCTCCAAGGGTGAGAAGAAGTTGGAGTCTAATTACGTACTAGCAATGCTGGAAGTGTGTTTTGGAGGGAAAGGGCTGAGAAAGGAAAATGGCTCCAGAGCTGGGTGGGACCTGTGAACCAGCTGAAGGAGCTCTACAAGTGAACAGACTGGCCAGGAAGATGGAGTGGCCCAGGCTGAAGAAGGTTTTATGTATTTTGTCTAAGGGCAGAGACAAAGCCTAGCATAGCCAGCCAAGGCCATGTTCTAATTGTGAGCACGGGTGTAGGGGTGGATAAACAGCCTAGACTTTCCAACAGCGGTTATTTGCTCATGGTTAAGCAAACCTACCCACTCCAGTGTTCTTGCCTGGAGAATCCCAGGGACAGGGGAGCCTCATGGGCTGCTGTCTATGGGGTCACATAGAGTCGGACACGATTGAAGCGACTTAGCAACAGCAAGCAAACCTAGGATTTAGATGCAGAGTCTACTCAGATTGTTATTTATGTTTAAGTCAGACGATTTTAAGTTACAGCACATTCTCATCGCCTTAGTTTCTTAAAGATACCCTCCAACCACGAGAAAATATATGACCCAGTTGTCTGTGGGCATATGTGCACTTTTTCCGAGGAAAAGATGCATAGCTAACCCAGTTGGGATCGAGTCAGTTAATTGTGGTGTTGTTTTCTCTTAGCCCAGATGGTGTTAATTCTCAGCAAGATATTTTGCTGTAGAATGTGTCAAGAGGTGGTTTCCTACTAAGTCAAGCTATAGAAAAGTAAGACAGCCACATTAATTTGCTGTCTTTAGCTTTATGTCTATTCTTGGTTTATTAATTGGCAAGCTCTAAGTTTTCCATTCAGAGAGGGCAAATACAAAGTTTAGGTGCAGTGCATCTTTGATATCACACAATGCTGTCCTAGAGAGAGAGGGTATAAAATTCATGTTGAAATACAACCCTCACACGTCAGAGGACACATTTGGAAAAGGAAATGCGGCTGGATGTGGCCAAGTTTGCAAAACACCAGATGTTGCCACAGCTTGTACATGATGTAAAAAATGTAAAATAAGTGTATGTTACTCATATATAGTGTGCAGTTTTCAAATGTGCACCCACGTTTAATTCAGAGCCAAACTTTTGGAAAGAACTGGTGAACTCCTGCTAGAGGGCCTAACATGTATTCAGATACTGGAATTCACTGAGGAATATCCCCAAAGCCTGAATTTCATACCCATTCTGTGATGAAATAAACCTGCTAAGGCACTTTGCCTTCATAATAATAGTCGCTTGCGCTAGCAGAATTCATAGACATTCTGGGGAAAATATTCACAAAACAACATTATGTCATGTAGGCTAAGATTGAATTTGCATGACATTCGAGGTGATGAATATGCAGAAGGGAAAAGAATACAAATATTTCAAGTGCATTGGCTCTAGTTCTCAATTGCCGCTTTCCAGTTGAGTCAGGTTAGGGTTGCTCTCATATTGCTTTTCCAAATCAGTAATTAGAAACAGTTTTATAGAAGGGCCAGAGAACGAGTTACTGGGTTAGAAATCCAGGAAAATGGTCAGCAAAGCTGAAAAGCAGGTCAGAACACCATTTGCTTGGTTCAGACATGATGTGATTATAGAAGGGGGCTGCTGCTGCTGCTAAGTCGCTTCAGTCGTGTCCGACTCTGTGTGACCCCATAGACGGCAGCCCACCAGGCTCCCCTGTCCCTGGGATTCTCCAGGCAAGAACACTGGAGTGGTTTGCCATTTCCTTCTCCAATGCGTGAAAGTGAAAAGTGACAGTGAAGTCACTCAGTCATGTCTGACTCTTCACGACCCTATGGACTGCAGCCCACCAGGCTCCTGCGTCCATGGGATTTTCCAGGCAAGAGTACTGGAGTGGGGTGCCATTGCCTCCTCTAATAAAAGGGAGCACTTGCATGTAATTCCAGCCTTTGTGTTCTGTGCTCAGTGCTCACTCTCGTTTGCTGGTAGAGCTACATCCAAAAATAAGGATGTGGAAAATACTCCTCCTATTTAGGAAGTGCTCCTCTGGAGTTTGCCTGAATCCTTCTTTTAAAGCTCGGTAATCACAGAATTAAAAGTGCCTTCTAGTGTCCTGCCCACTGCTTCTCAGACTGGATTGGGTAGGCGTTTACCACCCGCTCCCCACCCGTGTGCACCCGAGGTTTCAGCTTCTACCAGTTTGTTCATTTGGGAAATGTATCTCCTTTGGGTTAGAGCAGAAAAATTCTTGAGAACCTCTTTAGTCTGATCTCTTACCTTGAGCATTGTTTCTATTGTTAATTAAGCCACTACCTCTGCTTCTATATTTATTTACACACACACACACACACACACACACACACACACACACTCACATACACATAAGGAATCTTTCTTTCTCTTCTTACGTTGCCCACTTTCTGGTTCTGCCTTCTGAAGCTGTGGAAACGGCATGAGGCCATCTCTTGTTCATAAGACTATTTAGATTCTTGAACTAAGCTACTATTTCCTCCCATTGTCTAGACTAATTGCTGTAAAAATCTAGAAAAATAGATTTATCTTAAAAACCATGATATGATCTAAAAATAAATTTTACTTCAGAAGTTTAAGTCACAAGCAAAGGGCTGCATTGTAGCTATCACTTCAGGATCTTTCCAGTGCTAATGCCATCTGTTAACTAAGAATGGGAGTGCATTTTTCACCATAATGAAAATTGGTGTCAGAAATCTGTGTAAAAATGTTTAGGTGATGCATATTTCCTGATTGCATGGCATGATAGATGACTTTCTGATGCATCAGTCAAATGCATGCTATACAGATTTATTAAGTATTTAGGCATTATTGTGTGCCGTATACTCTATTAGTTGCCATTGGAGACATCAAGACATAAAAGACATGCCTATAAGAAACTTAAAATTAAGAGTTTTTTTCTTTACAGTAAAATTATAGCAATTGAGAATTACTCTCCCTATGAAATTAGAAATTCGTTGACGGGAACGATGTTGCCTTTTATCTCCAAAGCTCCAGGTATCTAGCACAGTATAAAAACAGATACTCCTTAAAGTGGTTGTTAAAATAGTTATAATCATAGATGGACAGTTTTTACATCTTTTAATTTGTGAACGCCTTATTATTCTTAGCAGTTATTGAAGATCCTAAACAACCTTTGTTTATGTAATATCTGTTGATATTTATCATATTAGAAATTAAAACCAACATATTTTAAAAATATATGTTTAATTCACTTAAGACTACCAATAATAGATCCATTTATAGGTTGATGGTAATAGCATCTCTTAATGGAAAATAGAAAGAGAGTATTTCACACACACACAAAATGAAAGCGTGACATCATTTTACAGTTGCATGTCTGGCTTAATGTTAACAGAACACAGCTAGGTTCTCATGTTTGCTTTTGTGTTCAGCTTTTGTTGTTTGGGTTGAAGAAGATGAAGTTTTCAGCCTTACACAGATACAAGGTTAGAAAAGGGAGGTGTGCTTTAATGGCCTGTGGTCTAATTCTGAGTGTTCTTGCCACAATAAACTCGTGATAGATTCTTACAGGCTAGTTGTAGTGTAGAATCAGAACCCCTATCCTTGATATCTCTGTGCTCCGTTATACTAAGACTGTTGTTCTAGATCGCACTTTGAATGGCTCTTTTACCCGTGTATGATTTGGAATATAATGCATTAAGCATTTGGAAAATTGGCTCACTGAGTTATGCAAATCATCCAAATGTTGATACAGAGCCTTATATATCATCAACAAAATCACATGGATTATTCTGAACACTCATCTCATCCAGTGAGTCTTTAAGCATTGGGAAGCTGTCACGCTCACAGTTGTGGGTACATGTTTTCCAAAATTCCGATTTTTGCTTGAAAGCTTAAGTTGTGTCATTGGCAACAAATACTGTGAGTTATTTTTCTTGAAGTGACAGGCTCACTTTGTTCACGTTGGAGAAAATGTTTGCCAAATATTCAAGTCTGAATAGCCATAATTTGTCTATTAAGTCGTTCTTTCAAGCACAAATGGTAATGTATGCCAAAGCAGCTACTTCACCTCTTCATGACTGAGAGAGTCATTCAAACACTTTTTCTTTATTATATTTCAGTACACAGTGAGGCATTTTATGTGTATCTCTCAGTCCTTCAAAGATAATGCATTCAGTGGTTGAGATTTAATGAATTATTTTTACTCCTTCATCAAGAACATTCTCAGATGAAAATACCAGTAGAGAGCCCAGTGACTCTTAGGACAGCTTGGTGCCACTCCCTTGATTGTGCTAAGTCCCCACAGTTTTATCCACCATTGCTTTTTTACCATCATCTAAGTGTCAACATGGCGAAAAAGGTAAATAATGTTTTCATGTCATTATCAAAATAATTTTGACCTTGTTCACAAGGTCACTCTTGAAAGAGTCATAGACCTTTGTGGTTTGTGGCCCACACTTTGAGAACCAGTTATAAGTTATTCTTTTCAAAACCACAGCCATCCGGTGCCCATATGAAAGAGCATTTCAACTTCCTAAATATGTGTAATACAAAAAATAATGAAGATATGTCTGGTCAGTGCCTAAAGGATTGTCTTATAGTTCAGTTCCTCAAAATAGTGTAATTCCTAATCAGCTTTCCAAATGTAGAGGTGTCAGAAAGAACTTGAAAATATAAAGGGAACGTGTGCGTGGTAATGTCATGATAACACTCTATGAATTTTTGAGCTTGCAATATATCTTTTCCTTCTACAAAGTTTAGCTTTTATAATTTTTTTAGCAAACATATACATTTTTTAATATTAATCAAGCTTAGCAGAGAGTTCTCTGGGAGAGGCATACATTCACCTCTTTCTCAGTTTCATTCCCAGGCCAGGATTTCGCTTTAGAGAAGAGGTGATTGATTTTTCCAGGACTTGAATGCAGTAGTTTGAGGGTCATGATTAAAAATGGCTCCACTCTTTCTTTACTCACACCCCCTTTTAGAATTCAGGAGAATGAAAATGACTATCAACAATAAATAAATACTGTTGGAAGAGCTGGAATTGGGGAACATGGCCTGGATCTGCAGCCCAGTAGACTGTCTTTCATGAAAGTTCACACTTGTTTGAACCTTGGCTTGTTAAGAACGGCTGCAGAAAGTCATTCTAGAAGGAAGCTAAGGATGGGTGTGCCCTGACAGGCAGGGCAGACTGGGGTTGGGACATTAACCTGTGGCTCTGAAGTCTGCTCTCATCCAGTGGGGAGGAGTCAGGAGAGGGGGAGAGGGATGCGCACGGTGCGCTTGCTATAGTTTTGGTTAGAGTGGAAATTTTCTCCTCGTAATGGAAAGATGAGGAGAGGACAGGGGACTTTTGGCTTGCTTAATTAATTCGGCTTGATAATGAAACCTCTTGCCAGTGAGGGGAGAAAGGAGTCCAGAGTCTGTGGGGGCCTGGTGCTGTTACCCGCCCTGCCACGCCCACTCCCTGAGGCCACTCCTCCCGTCCCTGTGAGTCCTGTGGTGCATCCTCCTGGGACCAGTCGTGGCAGTGCAACCTGTTGTAGAAAACTCCAGCCTAGGTCAGAAGAGACCCTCCTCCACCTTCCTGTGGACGAGGCTGAAAATTCACTCTCTGTTCTGTTTCCCGTCTCAGATTTTTGCCTAACTGAACTGAAGATTAAAACTCATCACAAGTTTTAAGTTAAGCCACGAGCTTAAATGAGAGTAGAAATAGGCCAAGTGTTACAGGTCAGCAACTTTAAAATGACCCAAATTTAAATTCCCGTGATTAAATTCCCAGGGAGAAATTGACATCCTTAAAATCAAATCCACTTGCCCTTTTAGTTCAAGTTCAATTCCATCGAAATCCAAAATTCGTAAATTCAACAAAAGTAAAGTTCAGAGATGGTTTTCCTGGTTTCTGCTTAGTTTTACAGAGAGGGCTACGTCAAGTGTCTGGGTGATAAATCAGGTTCTTTCAGCAGAATATACCTTCTTTCACTCTAGGAGTAGCTTCTTCAGCAAATCTGAAGTTAAATTAATCCTGCCCCAAGTTTTCTATGCATTGCATTTTAAAAACTCTAAAAGAAAAAGAGAAAAAAATTAAACCAGTATCAACCTCAACTCCATGACCTTGTAATTTAGAAAACTCAAGCAAATCACCAGCTCTGAAAGAGCCAAGCAAAATCTTGTTCCGAGTTCAATCCAGACACACATTCCTAGAAGGCTGGAGAGCATGGAAGAGGCCTGGTGGGGTGAGAGCGAAGGGGAGTCGACAGAAAAACCCCCACTGGGTTTAACTTTGCCAGCGTATCAGGCTTATCCAGAGATTGGTTGGGTAGGTCTCCCATCAAGAGGTTAACTGTGATGTGTGTTCTCCATGGAAGAAAGAAAAAGCATCCACCTTATCTCCTCTCTGAGGCTGATGTATTTCACATGGCCCCGTCTGCAGTCACTCTGCCTACCTAATTTCCATTTCCCCACTTAAGCTCTGCGCTCCTCTCACTTGCGTCCCAGTGGCTACTGTCGCTGTCTTTTATTCTATGAAATCCCACTTGTCTCAGAGGCCTTTCTCTAGGGGGCTTTGCCACTCATGCCGTGTTCGTTTCTGCTGAAAATCACCCTCAGTAGATCTCTCAACTGAAATCAGCATAAATGGTTTTGAATTCTGTGCCCCTGAGGACCACGAGAAGACTGTTACCTTTGCTTTGTGCTTGTCTGAATTGAAGTATTTCCATCATATATTTGGGGCTTGACGGGGAAAGAGCAGTAAATAGTGTCTCGTCTTCCAAAGTTACGGTCAGTTAAGAGTCAGAGGGATCAGCCAGATGAAGATCAGGTACTTTATTGTTGGGAGGGTTGGAGTAGCAAGCATGGTTGATTTTATACATTCAGCCTTCCTTGTACTTGCTCCCTGCCCAGATCTTTAGACATCCCTGCCAAACACGAGGATATTTTATTTGGAGAGCATGAGTGCGTCCTCAAGAGTGCTGCCTCCCACCTTGATTCCCACCCATGGGACCCCAGGTGGTGGCCTCTGGGTTAGTGCTGCCCAGTAGAATGGTGATGTGAACCACCTGTGGAATTTGAGAAGTTCTAGTCGTCACATTTAAAAGTGGTGACACAAAATAGGTGAAATTGTCCTAAATGTTACCATTTCAACCCAGGTCTCCTGCATTGCAATCAGATTCTTTACCATCCGAGCTACCACGGAAGCCCATAAAAATATGAGCGAGATATTTCCACATTTTTGTTTTTGCTGTTTTGTTTTTATTTTTGCATGCTCTTTACCATCTGTTGCAGACTTGTTAATAAAGATGAGTCGCATTTCAAATGTTCAGTAGTCACCTGAATGTATTGGACACATAATGCCTCACTTGAACCAAAGTCCACACTTATCCCACAGATGTCGGCCGCCGGGAGGACAAGAGCAGGAGAAAAGTCACAGGCACATCTCAGAAAGAAAGGGAAAGGACTAGCCACCCAGCGTCAGTGTCTCCCCCTTGTGTCATCAGCTGTCCCTCCTCCTCCCCCGAAAGTGAAAGGCGAAGAGAGCAGCAGTACTTTCCTTCTCAGGACCAATCGGGGAACGTCCTCCTCTGCAGGTCTGGGTAGTAACTGTGCAAAGGACAGGAAAATGGTTCCTGCCACACATACTAAATGAAGGTCAAGCTAACAATAAATTATAAGACCTCAGGCGTTACCTGTCATCTACAGAGATCACTGCACGTGCTGTGTAATAACAGTGGTAATAGCTCCCATTTATTGTTCACTTATTATGTACCAGAAGCTGGCTCTCCACTTGACCTTCTCTCTAGTTATCATCACAGTGACCCTGCAAGGTTGATATTACATCTCGGTTTGAAATGAGCACACTGAAGGTTAGAGGTTAAGTAATTTGTTCAAGGTCAGAAGCAGCTTAGTAGCTGAGTCAGAATTCCAATCCTAGTCTTATCTATTTAGTGTTAGAGGTCTTCAGCCAATGATAATCTTTTTTCCTCAGGGAGGCACCCACTATTTTCTGAAGCAGATTGGATCCATTGATGTTATTTCTTATATGGAGTCCACATCTGCCCCTTATCTGGTCTCTTTTTTGTAACAAGAAATAGAACCACTTCCTTCCTTGCTCTTTGAGAAATGGAATAAAAATACCATATATCCCCCAAGACTTTCATGCCCCATTTCTTCTTTATTCCTCAAATAGCCTGGATTTCATGTGTTTCAGTTATAATCACTTTTTCCTTGACACAATTTATATGTGTTTCTCCTTTTTTTTTTTTTTAAAAAAGGAGAAGAAACGAAAAAGTAATAAAAAAAATCGCCTCCATGTATTACTTTTCCTAGTGCTACTGTAACTGATTACCACACCCCTCAGTGCTGAAATAATATCATTAATTGTCTTTAATTTTGTAGGTGAGAGGTTGGGCAGGGGTCTCTGGGCTGAAATGCAGGTTTAGGAAGGGCTCCACTGTTGCTGGAGGTTCCAGGGGAGAATCCAGTGGTGAGTGAAGGAAGTGAAACTCCCTTCTTTGGCTCGTGGCCCCTCTCCTCCATCTTCAAAGCCGACAACACTGCCTCCCTCCGATTCTCTGTCTTCACATACTTCTCTCCAACCAAAGCCAGTAAAGGGTCTCACTTTCAAGGACTGATGTGAAAAGATGGGAGCCTGCGTGGAAAGCCTTGGATAATCTCCCCATTGCAGGGACTGGACCATTAATCACATCAGCAAAGTCCCTTTGCCGTTACCATAGCATGTTCGCAGATCCAAGGATTAGGATATACCTCTTTGGGGACTGTGATTCTGCCACCCTTTACTTTTATATGTAATAAGGTTTTAGATACTTCAGTTCAGTCGCTCATTTGTGTCCCACTCTTTGTGACTCCCTGGACTGCAGCATGCCAGTCCTCCCTGTCAATCACCAACTCCCAGAGTTTACTCAAACTCATGTCCATTGAGTCGGTGATGCCATCCAACCATCTCATCCTCTGTCGTCCCCTTCTCCTCCTGCCTTCAATCTTTCCCAGCATCAGGGTCTTTTCTAATGAGTCAGCTCTTTGCACCAGGTGGACAAAGTATTGGAGTATCAGTTTCAACATCACTCCCTCCAATAAAAACTCAGGACTGATTTCCTTTAGGATGGACTGCTTGAATTTCGTTACAGTCCAAGGGACTCTGAAGAGTCTTCTCCAACACTCCAGTTCAGAAGCATCAATTCTTTGGTGCTCAGCTTTCTTTATGGTCCAATTCTCACATCCATACATGACTACTGGAAAAACCATAGCTTTGACTAGACGACCTTTGTTGGTAAAGTAATGTCTCTGCTTTTTAATATGCTATCTAGGTTGGTCATAATTTTGCTTCCAGGGAGCAAGCATCTTTTAATTTCATGGCTGCAGTCACCATCTGCAGTGATTTTGGAGCCCCTAAAATAAAGTCTGATACTGTTTCCACTGTTTCCCCATCTATTTGCCATGAAGTGATGGAACCAGATGCCATGATCTTAGTTTTCTGAATGTTGAGCTTTAAGCCAACTTTTTCACTCTCCACTTTCACTTTCATCAAGAAGCTCTTTAGTTCTTCTTCACTTTCTGACACAAGGGTGCTGTCATTTGCATATCTAAGGTTATTGATATTTCTCCTGGCAGTCTTGATTCCAGCTTGTGCTTCATCAGGCCCAGCGTTTCTCATAATGTACTCTGCCTATAAGTTAAATAAGCAGGGTGACAGTATCCAGCCTTGATGTACTCCTTTTCCTATTTGGAATCAGTCCGTTGTTCCATGTCCAGTTCTAACTGTTGCTTCCTGACCTGCATACAGGTTTCTCAAGAGGCAGCTCAGGTGGTCTGGGATTCCCATCTCTTGAAGAATTTTCCACAGTTTATTGTGATCCACACAGTCGAAGGCTTTGGCATAGTCAATAAAGCAGAAATAGATGTTTTTCTGGAACTCTCTTGCTTTTTCGATGATCCAGCAGATGTTGGCAATTTGATCTCTGGTTCCTCTGCCTTTTCTAAAACCAGCTTGAACATCTGGAAGTTCACCGTTCACGTATTGCTGAAGCCTGGCTTGGAGAATTTTAAGCATTACTAGTATGTGAGATGAGTGCAATTGTGCAGTAGTTTGAGCATTCTTTGGCATTACTTTTCTTTGGGATTGGAATGAAAACTGACCTTTTCCAGTCCTGTGGGCACTGCTGAATTTTCCAAATTTGCTGACATATTGAGTGCAGCACATTCACAGCATCATTTTTCAGGATTTGAAATAGCTCAACTGGAATTCATTGCCTCCACTAGTTTTGTTCGTAGAGATGCTTCCTAAGGCCCACTTGACTTCACATTCCAGGATGTCTGGCTCTAGGTGTCTGGCTCTAGGTGAGTGATGACACCATCGTGATTATCTGGGTCGTGAAGATCTTTTTTTGTACAGTTCTTCTGTGTATTCTTGCCACCTCTTCTTAATATCTTCTGCTTCTGTTAGGTCCATGCCATTTAGTTTCTTTGACTTTAAAGTTAGTATGTTTGATCTTAAATCAACTAAGATCCACTGTCTTACATATAAGAAAGTATGTATGCATTATGGCACTACATCAGCTTTTTTTTTTTTTTTAATACCAAAATGGAAAAATGGTAAAAAGTATTGGAAAAAAAACCAAACCCTTAAAGCTGATGTAGTTCCATAATGCATACATACTTTCTTACATGTAAGTCAGTGGATCTTAGTTTATTTAAGATCAAACATACTAACTTTAAAGTCAAAGAAACTACATGCATGTCTTTCTAATTACTGGTGTGTGTGTGTGTGTATATGGAGAAGGCAATGGCACCCCACTCCAGTACTCTTGCCTGGAAACTCCCATGGATGGAGGAGCCTGGTGGGCTGCAGTCCATGGGGTCGCTAGGAGTCAGACACGACTGAGCAACTTCACTCTCACTTTTTACTTTCAAGCATTGGAGAAGGAAATGGCAACCCACTCCAGTGTTCTTGCCTGGAGAATCCCAGGGACGGGGGAGCCTGTTGAGCTGCCGTCTATGGGGTCTCACAGAGTCGGACACGACTGAAGCGACTTAGCAGCAGCAGTGTGTGTGTATGTCCACATTGATCTTTGTGTATACATTACAACAGTGAATGAAGATCTTTTGATCTTCATAATTTTTTTAAATTGAAAGGATGCATGTCAAATGCATGTTTGTCTCAGAAGACACTGTTTCTGACCATCCTTTTCTGAATGAAAAGTTCCTTTCTCATATTTTTTAGGACTATTTTTTAGAGCAGTTTTGGTTCACAACAAAATTAAGAGGAAGGTACAGAGGTTTCCTAGTTGTTCCTGCCCCTATATATGTATAATCTCCCCCACTTTCAAGATCCCTCATTAGGAGATACTTTTTTTTTAATTGATAAACCTACATTGACACATCATCGTCACCCAAAGCCCATAGTTCACCTTACTGTTCACCTTAGTGTTGTTCTTTCTGTAGGTGCGGACAGATGCATAGTGACATTATTATCTAACCACATTGAATATCAGAGTATTTTCACTGCCCTAAAAATCCTCTGTGTTCTCCCTATTCATGACCCCCGCCCAAACCCCTGGCAACCATTGATCTTTTTACCGTGTCCATATTTTTGCTATGCTTTTATATAGACTATAGCTACATATAGTCATAAGCTCCATAGCCTTTTCAGAATGGCTTCTTTCACTTAGTAATACGCGTTTGAGATTCTCTGTTTCTTTTCATGGCATGATAGTTTATTTCTTTTTAATGCTGAATAATATCCCATTGTGTGGATATACTGGTTTATTTATCCGATCACCTACCACAGGACATGTGGTCATTTCTTAAGTTTTGGCAATTATGATTAGAGCTCTTGTAAACATTAATGTGTAGGTTTTTATGTGGATGTAAGTTTTCTGCTCCTTTGGATAAATACCAAGGAGTACAATTATATGGTAAGAGTGTGTTTAATTTTGTAAGAAACTTCCAAACTGTCTTCCAAAGTGACTGTACCATTTTGCATTCCCACCAGCAATGAATGAGAGTTCTTGTTTCTCCACATCCTAGCCAGCATTTGATGGTGTCAGAGTTCTAGATTTTGGCCATTCTGATCTGTGTGTAGTGGTATCTCACTGGTGTTTTAATCTACATTTCCCTGAGGATATATGATATCCAGTATCTTCTTACATGTTTATTTGCCATCTGTGTATATTCTTTGGTGAGATGTGTTTTAAAGTCCTTGGCCCATTTTTTAACTGGCTTGTTTTCTTATTGTTGTTTTAAGAGTTCTTTGTATATTTTATCTAACAGTAGTTTATCAGATGTGTCTTTTGCACATATTTTCTTCCCATCTGTAGCATGTCTCTCACTTTCTCAACATTGTTATTTCTCAGAGCAAAAGTTTTTAATTTTAGTAAAGTCTAGTTATCAACTATTTCTATGGATTATGTCTTTGGTATTATATCTGAAAACTCATATCCCTACTCAGGTCATCTAGATTTTCTCCTATGTGATCTCTTAAAAGTTTTTAGTTGTATGTTTTACGCTTAAGTATAAGGTCCATTTGTAGTTAATTTTTGTGAAAGATGTAGGTCCGGGTTTAGATTGATTTTTTTCCTTCCTTTTTTTGGCATGTGCATGTCCAGTGGTTCCAGCACCATTTGTTGAAAAAACTGTCTTTGCTCCATTGTACTGCCTTTGTTTCTTTGTCGAAGATCAGTCAGCTGTACGCATCAGGCATACGCATATGCTGTCCATTTCCCCCCTAAATTTTAATGGTGTTTGTTGTTGCTATTTTATAATCATACTGAACTTGACTATTGGAGAACAAAATGGCAGCCCACTCCAGTGTTCCTGTCTGGAGAATCCCATGGATTGAGAAGCCTTGTGGGCCACAGTCCATGGGGTCGCAGAGTTGGACACGAGTGAAGTGACTTAGCAAACTTGACTGTAAAGCATTACGTTTACTCACTTTTACAGGGTGACTGAATGTTAACTCATACTTTTTCCTCCTATAATCTCATCAGTATTTTGCCTATTTATCTTTGGTTTTGATGTAGTCAGCATTTGACTTATTTGATTTCAAACTGAGTGACTTTATCCATTCCAGATACATTCAGAAACTGTTTATGTGAGCACATTTTCAGTACCGTTGTTCTAGGTGCTGTAAACAGGTTTAAATAAAGACTGCCAAGCTCCTTGCCCTTTTGAAGCTCACAGTTGATTGGGATAAATGTATGAATACATATCAAATGAATTTATAATTTAATATAAGAAGTATCATTAAGGATATTAATAAGTGCCGTGTGTTCAAAGGAAGAGATAATCAGTAAATGTTTATTGAATGCCTTCTATATTCCAGGCATGTATTTGTTACTAATGCTACATAGTAGTGATTATCTCAGGGTTTTTAAATGTGCAATATATATTGCTCTCATCTGACCTTCAGCTAGATTGTATGTATTATTACAGTTGTAAACATTATCCTTCCATTCCTGTTCTTAAATGCCTTTTCATTTAAGGCACCATTTTCTTCTATTTTCCAAGGTGAGAGTTTTGTTTGATAAGCATATCCTATCTTGACGAAAATGCAGAAAGCCAGGAGCTTAGGAGATAAGCAAAAAGGAGCAAATCTTAAAAAAAATTGTTTCCCATGTGATTGTCAAAGGCACAGAATAAAGGGAGCAAGTAGAATACTCAAAGGATAGACAATAGTTTTTGAAGCATAATATGATGTAATATAACTTATTCATAAATAAAACATAGACAGTCCTATGAAAAATGACCTGTTACAAGACTCTAAGGAAAAGAAAGGCTGGCCTGGTAAAAGTCTTATGTCGTCTTTACGCTTCCAAAGTTGATTAGTTGCCCACTTGCGCTTTTTCCATTTATGAAAAGTGAAAAATCCACAGAGTTCCCTAGAAGTCGGTCTGGTTTTCCTATTTGGCACAGGATCTCTTCAAGTAGGCATCATTGGCTACTTTGTTCATTCATTGACCAGATGTTTTTTGAGTCAGTGAATAGGCTGGGAAAGACAGCCTGTGCGATGACCCTTCATGATCTTGACCTTCCAGTGTTGAATCCCCTGTGTGATCTCCTCCCTTTGAGTGTGGACTGGACTGACTTAATTCACTTTTAACAAGCAGAATATGTACAGCAAAAGTGACAGGATGCCCTTTACAAAGTGAGTTCTGACAAGACCGTGGCTTCCTTCTTGGGTGCCGTCCCCCCTCCTTGGGTCATGTGCTCTTGGGGAATCGACGCACCTTGTTGTGAAGAGCCCCAGATGGCGAGGCCAAGCATGCCAGTCACCATGGAGTATCTGTGGTTATGCATCTCCTGCCACCCAACCAAGCGACCTGATGAAACCGCAGGACTGACCAGTGGTTCATTTCTAGCCTCGTGAAAGATCTTAATCCAGAGAGGCACCTAGCTAAACCATACCAGATTCATGAATCACAGGAACTGTGAGATAATCAATGTTTTAAGCTTCTAAATTTGGGTTATTTGTTATCCAAGACTGAAAAAACACCATCAGTGCCTCCTGTGTATCAGAAATTGTTCTCAGTGCTAGGAATATAGCTGTGGTCAGATTCAGAAGAGTTTTGTTGCCAAGCAGACAGCCTATGTTTAACAGGCCCGTTTGGCTGCTTCCTCAAGGAGGGATTGTGGGTATGGCATCCACTCTGTGTATTGTGACCTGTAGAAGAAGCAGCCTGAGAATTGGCCCTTAGAGTGTCTGTCAACATCACCCTGTAACAATAAGAGGGACTAATGTTTTCTTCCAAAAGTCTTTCATAGTCATCTAGGCTAACAACGGATGTGGATTAACCGTTTTCCTCTTCACCTCCAGCCCTCAAATAAGATACTATAAGAAGGGGAAGGTGGTATTTATTGTAATGTTACTCTGTGAATTGTCCTGCCACCTCTGTGAAATAAATACTTTTATCATCATTTTAAGAGATAAGAAAATTAAAGCTAAAGGATGTTAAATGACTGCTCCATGAGACTGCTCATGAGACTATGTCTCATGAGCTAGATGTGACCAAGTCAGGATTCGTCGATAGGCCTGCTCCCCAAATCTTGCTTCCCACGGCCTCCCTCGACTGAGAAATTTGGCTGCAAAAGCCCATCTTGGGTACTCGTGATTATTGGCTTGACTGGCAAGCTGAAAACTCATTCTCTGTTTGTGCTTGGAAATTATTTCAAATTGGCTATGGTAATAATTTAGTAAGATTGAAAATTGGCTGAAAGACCATGTTCGCCATCCAATCATAAATGATGATGCCTCTGTTGCTGAGGAGGAGTCTGGCAGGCACTCAGCTGCTGTGTTTCCGCAGCCCTTGCAGGCTTCTCCATGAATAAAGCACAAGAAAGAGTACACACTCCTTCCTGGGAGGCTTGTGGGCTCTAAATTCACAGTGGGTGGACGTCTTGGGGAAGACAGAAGAATAAATCAGCAATCTTAGAATAATGTACAGCAAATACCAAAGTGTATTTTAACATTTAGGAAAAAAAAGAAAGGCAAAAAATCCAAAAATTACCTCCCTGCTGAAATGTTATTCTCTGCCTGGCTGACTTCAGGGTTCTGAATTTTTCGTTGTTCAACCATAAATCTTCAGTGATGTGGGTCCCCCTCTCCTCCTCCATTCTTTGTTCATCCTATGATCCCTTCTCTCATTTATTAAGTACCTTTTAAACTTATAAGCAGATTTATCTTCTAATTGCCATTTTATGAATACTTTCTCTTGCCTGGGCAGTAAAGGGATTTATAATGGAAAGTCATGCCCTCTCCACTTGGCTGGTGCCAAAAGCTTTTCAAGTAATGGTACCCAAAGGAAGATCCCTGTCTAATTGCATCCATCTCAGGATGCTGGTTCTTTCTGCCTACCATCAGGGGGAACTTTTCACAGATGGAGATGGTAAACAAATATAGTAGTGAAGGATTCAGAATTGATATGATTGATGACTTGTAATGTGGTAGCAGTGAGTTCAAAATGGTTAACAGTTAGTTGATGGGACCACCCAGGAAAGGCCTCATAGTAGATGAGGTATTTGAGTCCAGTCTTAATAAATGAGGGTGTTGGTCATGCAGGGAAAAATTAAAAGAGGAGGGGCATTCCAGGTAGATGTGGCAGTTTGGTACAGGCATGGGATAATCTAGTGCCTTCAGTTGACTACAAGACATATGATATAGATAGAAGTATCTTGATGAGGCTACAGAGAGAAGAAAGAGCCTGGTAATGAATGAATGCTTACCTGGCTAAAGGTTTTAGACTATCCTGAGAATGGACCTATTAGACATAAATTTTAGGCTGGATAGTGACATTCTCAGATTCTTGTTTTAGAAAGATCACCTTGGTGATGATCAGAGAAAGAAACAGAGGGCACCAGCTTGGACACAGGGAAACTCCAGTGTGAAGGCCAGTGTGGTATTTTATGGGAGAGATGAAGATGGACACGAGAGTGACTCAGTTTGTGCTAATTACTGTAATGCAGGCATGTGTGCTATATCTCTGCTTTCATAATGCATTTCTGTAAACATCCTTTGAGGATGCTATTTAACCTTTTGGTCACTGAATCACATAGCGAGTTCCTTAATCATTGTATAACCAGCTTTCTGCCTAGCGTATGTCATCTCATGAGCGAGTTTTTCATTCCACCCATATGTGGGGAAGACTATGATGAATTGATGCCACTTATCAAATGACAAAATTTCCATGAGGAGAACAGAGTAAAACACTTTTAAATTAACACTGACCCTGGAAAATCTGGAAAATTCCCTCCATTAATATAGTGGCCATCCCTTCATTCTTTCTGGAATTATTTCTCCACTGATCTCCAGTAGCATATTGGGCACCTACTGACCTGGGGAGTTCATCTCTCAATGTCGTATCTTTTTGCCTTTTCATACTGTTCATGGGGTTCTCAAGGCAAGAATACTGAAGTGGTTTGCCATTCCCTGGCCTAACAGAAGCAGAAGATGTTAAGAGGTGGCAAGAATACACAGAAAATCTGTACAAAAAAAGATCTTCATGAGCCAGATAATCATGAAGGTGTAATCACTCCCACTCACCTAGAGCCGGACATCCTGGAATGTGAAGTCAGGTGGGCCTTAGGAAGCATCACTACGAACAAGGCTAGTGGAGGCGATGGAATTCCATTTGAGCTATTTCAAATTCTAAAAGATGATGCTGTGAATGTGCTGCACCCAATATGTCAACAAATTTGGAAATCTCATCAGTGGCCACAGGACTGGAAAATGTCAGTTTTCATTCCAATGCCAAAGAAAGGTAATGCCAAAGAGTGCTCAAACTACCACACAATTGCACTCATCTCACATGCTAGTAAAGTAATGCTCAAAATTCTCCAAGCCAGGCTTCAGCAATATGTGAACTGTGAACTTCCAGATGCTCAAGCTTCTTTTAGAAAAGGCAGAGGAACCAGGGATCAAATTGCCAACATCCTCTGGATCATGGAAAAAGCAAGAGAGTTCCAGAAAAACATCTATTTCTGCTTTATTGACTATGCCAAAGCCTTTGACTGTGTGGATACAATAAACTGTGGAAAATTCTGAAAGAGATGGGAATACCAGAGCACCTGATCTGCCTCTTGAGAAATCTGTATGCAGGTCAGGAAGCAACAGTTAGAACTGGACATGGAACAACAGACTGGATATTGTCACCCTGCTTATTTAACTTATATGCAGAGTACATCATGAGAAACGCTGGACTGGAGGAAGCACAAGCTGGAATCAAGATTGCCAGGAGAAATATCAATAACCTCAGATATTCAGATGACATCACCCTTATGGCAGAAAGTGAAGAAGAACTAAAGAGCCTCTTGATGAAAGTGAAAGAGGAGAGTGAAAAAGTTGGCTTAAAGCTCAACATACAGAAAACTAAGATCATGGCATCCGGTCCCATCACTTCATGGCAAATAGATGGGGAAACAGTGGAAACAGTGTCAGACTTTATTTTGGGGGCTCCAAAATCACTGTGGATGGTGATTTCAGCCATGAAATTAAAAGATGCTTACTCCTTGGAAGGAAAGATATGACCAACCTAGGCAGCATATTAAAAAGCAGAGACATTACTTTGCCAACAAAGGTCTGTCTAGTCAAGGCTATGGTTTTTCCAGTGTTCATGTATGGATGTGAGAGTTGGACTATAAAGAAAGCTGAGCACTGAAGAATTGATGCTTTTGAAGTGTGGTGTTAGAGAAGACTCTTGAGAGTCCCTTGGACTGCAAGGAAATCCAACCAGTCCATCCTAAAGGAGATCATTCCTGGGTGTTCATTGGAAGGACTGTTGTTGAAGCTGAAACTCCAATACTTTGGCCACCTGATGCAGAGAGCTGACTCATTTGAAAAGACCCTGAAGCTGGGAAAGATTGAGGGCAGGAGGAGAAGGGGACGACAGAGGATGAGATGGTTGGATGGCATCACCGACACAATGGACATGGGTTTGAGTGGATTCCGGGAGTTGGTGATGGCCAGGGAGGTCTGGCGTGCTGCGGTTCATGGGGTTGCAAAGAGTCCGACACGACTGAGCGACTGAAGTGAATTGAACCAAATATTGTGGCCTTTCATCATATCAAATTAAATCCTGGTGAATCTTAGACACGTTGTGAAGTTCTTTGAGTGGCAGCATGGTGATGAATAGAGAGGTTTATAGTTAGACCTTCCTGATTTCTCATCAAGCTCGACCTTGGGGAAATGACTCTTGAGTTTTCTCCTCTACATAATGGGGAATAATAATTGCTCCTATATAAATATAGATTAATTTTAGAATGTTTTTAGACACAAGTGAAAATCCAATTAAATTAGCTTAACTGAGCAGAAAGTTTCCTGGCTTATGTAACTCAAAAGCTCAGAGGTGGGGCTGACTTTGGGGTTGGGTGATTCAACAATGAGTGGTCATCAACAAGCCAGTTTCTGTCTCTTTTCTGTGTTGTCTGTGGTGTTAGTTTCACCCTCAGGCTCTTTGCTTCAGTGCACTGAATGATGGAAACAGGCTACATCACTTCCTAATCGATACACAGCAGGTAGAGTAAGAAAGCTCCACGTGTGCATAGAAAAGAAAACCTGAGCCTCTCATTCAGGGGTTACATCACCCCTGAACAGATTCCTGTGGCTTTTGGTCGTCAGTCGGCCCGACCACCTGAACTAACCACTGTGGTGAGAGGTGTGGGATTACCGTGAATGGTCTGACTCCATCAGCACTAACCCTAGGCAGCCCTGAGTCAGTCCCATGGCCATGGCATGGTCAGCATTTACTAGACAAGGTATGAAGTGGACGTAAGGGAGACAAGCACAGTATCTGTAACGGACACCTTGAATAAACACCCTGAAGATTAAATAAAATAGCAAGAATAAAGATCTTGGTGTCAGTAGGTGCTCAGCACAGTCAGTTCCCCTTCTGCTTTTCTTTATCCCTCTTTCTGTTTACTGTCACCTAGAACATCTAAAAATGACATTTGAATTCCTTTCAGCCCAGTTTCAAACATCTAGCAACAGTTCAGTTTGGTTTTGAATGATCCAACATAGTTGTAAGAGTTAGAATAAGATCTAGATTTTCATACTTATTCTTGATTTTGACATAAACTCATTAGATCTACTTAAAATGCTCTTAATAATAACAGTTTGTGTTATGTATCCCATGCATGCATTTGATAGGAAAAGATTTTTAAATGGAAAATGTGAATGAATGCTTTCACAGCCCCAGTGGACAGGAACCTTCACTACTGATTGCAGGAACATCTCGTTTCTAACATTCTTCATGGCCCTCTTCATTAGGATAAAGGTGACCTTCAAGTTGTTGAAGAACTTAGGGATGTATTAGCTATGTCAGTGCTGAAAGTAAACAGTACAAAAGATAGGGCCATTTACACTTTGCTGAAGAATGATAGTATTACTGTGATTATTCCATAAGGGAAAAGGCAAAGAAAAAGTGGCCTCTGTATCCTCCATGATTCATTTTTATTATATAAGCAATTGACAGTTAAAGCAGAGGAGCAAAATTCTACTGTTGATTTCTTAAAGTATATGATTCATTATGACAAAACCTGCATCCTTATTTTTATGTTTGAATAGCTTGTAAACTCGGAGAAGGCAATGGCACCCCACTGCATACTCTTGCCTGGAAAATCCCATGGACGGAGGAGCCTGGAAGGCTGCAGTCCATGGAGTCACTGAGGGTCGGACACGACTGAGCGACTTCACTTTCACTTTTCACTTTCATGCATTGGAGAAGGAAATGGCAGCCCACTCCAGTGTTCTTGCCTGGAGAATCCCAGGGATGGGGGAGCCTGGAGGGCTGCCATCTGTGGGGTCACACAGAGTCGGACACGACTGAAGCGACTTAGCAGCAGCACAGTAGGGGGTAAATTGTTTCATGAAACTTGGGCTTTTAATACATGCATACATGCCCACGCATATATTCTGACATTGAGATTTGATGCACACAGTGTGCAGGTCTTGGGCAGAAATGTTTGGAAGCTTTGGCCACCTGATGCCAAGAGCTGACTCACCAGAAAAGACTCTGGTGCTGGGAAAGATTGAGGGCAGGAGAATGGGGAACAGAGGATGAGATGGTTGGATGGCCTCATAGAGTCAATGGACATGAGTTTGAGCAAACTCCAGGAGACAGCAAAGGACAGGGAAGCCTGGCGTGCTGCAGTCCATGGGGTCGCAAAGAGTCGAATACGACTTAGTGACTGGACAACAACAAATTCCCCATGTTGCAAGTTCACCTCACCCTCTTCTTCACAGGAATCCTCGATCATCCTTCGAGTCCTGGCTTAGGTGCCACCTCCTTTGTAAAGACTTTCTTGCCTTTCTAAGACAGATACTTTTTCTTGCACCTGCATAGTTAGTTTATATTTCTGTCACGTTTTATGAATACTTATTTTTGTGTTTGGTTTTTCCATTAGGATGGATGTTCTTTTAAGGTAGAGATTGTGTTTTAATTTCCTTTTGTATCTCCTGTGCCAAAACTAGGCCCAGCACATGGTAAGCACTGGAGTGTCTGTGCTTGAAAAGGAGATGAAAGAAAAGTGGAGCGAGATTTTACATAGAACCCAGAAAGAACGGATAGCTCTCTATCCTGTATTAGTCAAAGAAAATGTTTTCAGTCTCTCAAATTAACTGTGATGTTAAAACCAAAGTGTGAGTGAAATAATTCACTTGTGACTTTTCCATTAGTTAATACAGTTGATGTTAGCAATGTGAATGGTAGATAAAGCCTGGCTTTCCCACCCTGACTATGTAGGTAGCATCTGGCTTTTCCTAAGGCACCTGTCATTTTATAAATATCCACCTTATCTGAAAGTCACACTATATTCATTTTTAAAAGAGAAAAATAGTATCTGCTTGGTGAGATTTCATCAGCCTTAAGGTCCCTGCACACAAGGGAAGTTGTCTTGGTGAATTTTGAATCAAGCCATTCATGACGCGACAGCACTGATTGTGTCCTTCTTCCGTGTCAGCTCCTTCCTTGCACGCCTTCCCAGGCACGAGTGTGACAGAGAGCTGCCCTCTCACCCAGCACACGTGCCCTTTGTGCTGGCCCGTTCCTTCTCCCTCTTTCAGGCTCTGATGGGCCTTTACTTGCACTCGGCATCCAGGCCATGTCGCATCCATTTACCCCAGCATCCCCCCAACCCCCTTTAACCTGGGGACCTCTTGAAGTTCTTCCTTTCCCATCTTAATGCCTCCTCACCCCTGAGGACTCCCTTTAGAGATAGAATCCCTCAGCAAACCTTCCTGCCCACTCCCCCGCCCCCCCAGCCCTTCCCTTCCTGTCCAGACAGACTGCCCCTCGGAGGTCCTCATCAGCAGGTCCTGTTTACCCCACTGCACTTGAAGAAGGATCCTGCCTCCTTGCAATGCCATTTCTCTCTCTGTCTTTCCAGCTAGAATGTAGCATCCCCCAGGACAGGGACCTGATCTCATTTTGTCTGTGTCACCAGCACCCAGCCCGGGGCCAGATGTCCAGCGCCTTCACTGGGTGGCTGTCCATGAATAAACTCAAAAGCCTCACTGCCTAATGTCCAGTGTCTAACATCCTGCTGCCTTTTCCTGCGTGACTTCTGATTGCCACTGACTGGCTTTGTCCCGACAACATACATCTAGTCCTGAGGTTTTGTTTCAAGTTCTTGAAAATGTCCTTATAAATTTTAGTCTTTTGAGGCCATCTTATAGGAATAAGACACTAGGGAGCCTTTGGGCGCATTCTGGACCACAAATTTCTTGAGACATGAGACATGTTGAGAACATGCTATTTCATTGGACTTTTAAAGGTTCTTCCCCTACACCCTCATGTTGAGCAGAGTTGTTGAGTAATTTAGAAGCTATTTTCAGTTTGTCTACAATGTGCTAGACATTGTATTAAGGGCTAGGGGTACAGAGATTTTAAAAAGCACATTTTCTTCCCTGAAGGGTCACACTGTTTAGTCAGGGGAAATGTACGAGTAACCAGACAATTTTAACAGTGAGATGGGTTCTTTGATACAGGTGAGCTTTAAAAGGAACACATAAGGGAGGAGATGATGTTAATGACAGCATCTCAAAGGAGTGAACCCTGAACTGATTTGGAAAGGACAGGCAAAGGCAGGCTTGAGAAATGATGACAGTTTTTCTCAGATACTTGTAGTTTCACGTTTAAAAATCTACAACGTGTTTTTAAACTAAAAAACCGACTAAAACGTTCCCATGCAATTATCTTCAGAATACCAATTGCCTTTAGTGGCTCCTGAACTCCTGCAGGTCAGATTCTGTAGCTAGCCTGGCAGTCAAGACATTCTCAGTTCATTTTTCCAGCTAAAGTTTTTTAATATTCTAGATTGGGGAGTCAGTCAATCGTAGCCTATAGGTCAAATTCAGCCCACAGCCGGTTTTGTACTGCCCTTAGCTAAGCTAGTTTTTACAGCCCTTAAAGGATTCTAAGAAGTAGCCAGCCAACCAAAAGTGTGCACGTCAGAGACCGTAAGTGACCTCCAAAGCCCAGCATTTTCTATCCGGCCCTTTCCACTCCTGCTGTGTCTGAGTGCTCACTAGTGGTTATACACGTGTCATAAGCTTTCCTGCTTCCACAAGTCTGCTTTCATGCTTCTATCATTTTGAAATGTTGTCATTCATCCGTTCATTCCTTTATATGTTCAGTACACTTCTTGTGTGTGCGGCACCGTTCTGAGCTCTGGGGAGACGGCAGTGAAGACCACAGCAAGTAGAAGCACAGCATGCCAGTGGTGAGGAGAAAGCCAGGCAGGGTGAGGAGAGGGTGGCCCCGTGAGGATGGAGGGTGTGCCCGCTCTTCCTCGGTGCTCAGGGAGACTGCATGTATAATGTGACCTTTCCACCACGTCCTGAGGAATGAGTGTGAGGATCCCTGGGAGAACATTCCAGACAGAGGGCCCGACAAGCAGAAAGGCTGTGTGGGCCTGCAGGGAGGTCAGTGTCTCAGGAGTAGGCTGAGAGTGGGAGAAAGGAGGACACTGGGTTAGAGAGGTGGGGTGAGCTGGAGTGCAAGTCATACAGGGTCCAGTGGGGCTGTGAAGTCTTGATTTTATTCGCTCACCCAGTCAGATCCTGTGACGAGGCCGACATGACCGAGTGACTGTGGTGGACAGTGACGGGGAGCACTGGCTTGATCACCATGGACCTGAATTCCGACTTTCACTCTCTCACTCGACACGAACCCAAATGTATCAGCTACCTTCCCTGGGGCTCAGTCTTTCCATCCACATCACCGGGGGCGTAGGGAGGTCTGTTGAACTAAACACGGGTTCTAGGATATCTTGTATTTCTTAGTCACAGAAAGGCATTCTCAGATTATTTAGGGGAAGAGACAATACTGTAGCCGATCCTTGCTGGTCACTGGTGGCTTCTGATTTTATGTCATAGGTGCTGGGGTTGCAGAACTTGTTCTGAAGCTGTATTTGCAGACAGTTACAGTGCAGTGAAAACAGTGCCTTCCTAAAGATATCTTTCATGCATATCTATAAGAGGCTAAGAAAACGCCAGCCATCTATTATAAAACATTAATTTTATGTGCAGTGACTTGGAGGCAGCTGTTGGGGATGGAGGGTAGGGGAGGTTTGCCTCCTGTTGGGGTCGTTAGTGCTGTGTATTTGACGCCTGTGCCTACCTTTCAGAATAACCAGACACAACATGACTGATTTTAAGAAGTAATAGGAAGGTGAGGTTTGGTCCTAGGATGCTTTGTCTGTTGTTGTTGCTGTTGTTAAATCAACACAGAAGCCTCTTACAGCTCTAGTAAAAATGTGCTTGAGCAGTTGACAGGCGACTAAAATCTGGCTCCAGAGCAGCACAAACCAGCAGGGCCTGAAAGGCCCCAGAGTGGCTCCAAAGAATGTGGTGCGCCTATCAAAACGGGTTAATTTGAGACTTAATTTGTATTTTGAGGCCGAGTGAACTTAACATTTTAAATATTAGAAAAAATACAAGCATTGCATGCCTATCATAGTGACTGTCACGTATCCGAATTCAGTAAGCAACTGGTGAGTAAATGAGTAAATATAACGTTATTATAGAAAATGTGGAAAGTCAAGAACAGAATTGCTCGTAGCCTCAACACTTCAACAGTGGTCACGACTAGTGTGTGTGTTGTCTTCAGGCACAGGTACATTCACTTTCACTTTCACTTTTGGGCTTCTCTGGTGGCTCAGATGGTAAATAATCTGCCTGCAATGCAGGAGACCTGGGTTCAGTCCCTGGGCTGGGAAGATCCCCTGGAGAAGGGAAAGGCTACCCACTCCAGTATTCTTACCTGGAGAATTCCATGGACTGTATAGTCCATGGGGTGGCAAAGAGTCGGACACGACTGAGCGACTTTCACTTTTCACATGCACAGGTATAGTTCAGATTTTAATGTAAGCATGATACAGTTTTATGATTTCTGATTCCTAAAATTGAACATTTTATGATAATGATACAATCAAACAGTGATAATGGCTGTACTCTTACTGTAACTCTTACTGACTGCATATACTCTGTCGAGTGATTTTTCATACGCTAGTTACCATTTCTCTTACTATCAATTGGATTGCTTTTAAAGTCATATTTTTATATTCTTATTCCAGTTAAAATCTTCATGCCTATACTATTTTCTTCTTTTGAATTATTTCCTTATAATAAATTATCAGAATTGGTTATAGAAATGACTCCTCATTTTTTCACTGTAACCAGTAATCTATTTGAATATGTTTCACCATGACACCACCTGCTTTGGGTATTAGCATTTTTAAAAAAGCTATATTTATGCATTTAATAGTGCAAATGATACCACCCTATTTTTGTTTTCTTCATGGAAGAAAATCTAGTATAGCAAAAGTCCTATTCATTAAAGTTTATGTATTAAAATTTCACTTTTGTTCTCTCTACCACACAAACACTTTACTAAATCCACCACATGTAACACACAGGGTGATTCTTACCTTTGTTCAGTTCCTCTCTCTCACTCTCTTTTTGTTATTGTTGGTAAAGCTGTCTCTGGAAGCACGTAAAGAAATGACTGGAAAGGCTATTAAGGCAGTCAGACATTTTATTGAAAAGCCAAGAAAAAGAAACTTAGAAGAAGACACTGAGGAGGCTGGTGGGTCTCAGGTGACCTATGCAGATGCCTTGAATCATCTGGAGCAATCACTGGCACACCTGGAAACCCTCAACCACAGCTTCATCATTTCTCTGAAGAACAGTGAGCAGGTAATGAAATGCAAACTTCTTCTGTATGCTCACACACTCGGATAATATCAGTGTGTTCTTTCATTTGTCTTTTAAAGCTATATTCATAGTTGTGATAGGCTTTTCAATCTTGCAGACTTTTTTTTCAGTAACTGTTTTTTAAATTGAAGTATATAGTTAATTTACAGGATTGTGTTTCAGGTGTACAGCAAAGTGATTCAGTCACATGGGCTTCCCTGGTGGCTCAGCTGGTAAAGAGTCCACCTGCAGTATGGGAGACCGGGGTTCAATCCATGGGTTGGGAAGATCCCCTGAAGAAGATCCTCTGAAGGCTATCCACTCCAGTATTCTGGCCTCAAGAATTCCTTGGACAAAGGAGCCTGGAGGGCAACAGTCCATGGGGTCACAAAGAGTCAGACGAGACTGAGCAATCAACACACACACAACGTGCTCTATTTCTAGCTGGGAGATGTTTTGCTTTCCAATTGAATGATGATAAATTTTTCTCCTGACTTTCAGAAAAATTCAGAAATAGCCATCCATACCTGCCTCAGAAATTTTTTTTTTTTTTTAAAGAATGTGTATCCTCATCCTGTTTTTCTGGTGTATTTTCCAATATAATTTATTCTTGACATGACTTTTTTGGCTGATGAAGTTGTTCCTAGTTCATTCTAGTTGGGACCCTCTGGTCTAGTGGAGTCTCAAAAGGCCCCCTCATGGGACTCATGAGCCCCTTTGAGGTTTGGGGACCAGAGGGTTCGGATTGCATAAGGAAACCCTCTGTAGCCTTGGGAGCTTTTCTTCTGTATTCACCATCATGGGAATTTTAATATTCTTTTCCATAGCTCAGTTGGTAAAGAATCCACCTGCAATGCAGGAAACTCCAGTTCGATTCCTGGGTCTGGAAGATCCACTGGAGAAGGGATAGGCTACCCACTCCAGTATTCTTGGGCTTCCCTGGTGGCTCAGCTGGTAAAGAATCTGCCTGCATTGTGGAAGACCTGGGTTTGATCCCTGGGTTGGGAACATCCCCTGGAGAAGGGAAAGGCTACCCGCTCCAGTATTCTGGCTTGGAGAATTCCCATAGTCCATGGTGTTGCAAAGAGTTGGACACGACTGAGTGACTCACTTTCACTTTCTATAGCTAAAAAGTTGACAAATCACTACATAAATGGTTTTCACCCAGGTAAAAACAGTGTTTAGGTATGTAAAAAATAGTCCATTCGCTTTGTAATGCTGTAGTGAATGAACCTATAAGTGGCCACTGATCTGCTTTATTTTTTTTTTTAACCTTATGTGTTTAATGAATTGTATTCTTGGCTTGTAAAACAATATATATATTCTTGACTAGAAAAATCAGTCAGTGGAGAGGAGTCCAAATACTAAACAAATGGAATACTTCAAAATACGTATGAGACTCAAAAATGCAAGCCCCTCATCCAGGAGATAATGGGAGGAATCCAAAAGCCTGATTTCAGTTTTATTTCATTTTTGTATTTTTTTTAGTGCCTATTATCCTATCTAATAAATAATATTAAATAATGGTATGAGCAATATAGAAGCCTTCATAGGAAGCAAATTGGCCTTACCAATCTTGATTTTATTCTGCTGATGGTTACAGTTGTATAATCAATAATTACAATTATTGACAATATTAAAAATATTGACAATTAAGGGGCTTCCCTTGTAGCTCAGTTGGTAAAGACTCTGTCTGCAACGCAGGAGACCCGGGTTCAATTCCTGGGTCGGGAAGATCCCTAGAGAAGGAAATGGCAACCCATTCCAGTACTCTTGCCTGGAAAATTTTGTAGACAGAGGAGCCTTATGAGCTGCAGTCCATGGGGTTGAAAAGAGTTGAACACAACTGAGGGACTGAGCACACTTGGAATAGCTGATTGCGAATGTTGTTAGGCCATGGATGGTCCTTAACAGGAGCCTCTTCTGGTCCCTAAATTGATATTATATGATTTTGTTAAGGCACCTTTTAGATCAAATGCTGAAAATAACCTTCAATCTTATATATATTAACCCTTTTAAGTGCAGGCTTTGATTTTAACCTCTTTAATTATATACTCAGTGAAAGACCATATTGTAAACTCAAGAAGGTTAGTGCAACTTCAATCACAGACCATTGGAACCTCAGTTTTCTCTTGTCTCACTGTGGGTACTAGTAATTTTGTTGCCTAACTCAAAGGTAGTTTGTTTTTAAATACAGAAAGTATCACAGTGAGAAGAATAGTAAACTGAAAGCTCATATGCTCAACTCCCAGCTTTCACCATTATCAAGACATGACCAATGTATTTCCTTTCTACCCTTACTGCTCTGAGTCATTTTAAAGAAAAACCCAGTCATCTTTTCATTTTATGCACAAATCCTTCCATATCTATTTCTAAAAGATATATTTAAATGTAACTACCACTACCACTACATTACCAATAAAAATGTTAATAGTAAGTCTTTGATATCATCAAATGTCCAGTTAAGGTTTGAAAGACAAAGCAGTTACATTCAGAAGCACTTGTGAAAGTTAGAAAGTGTTGTTACCATCAAGTGATCGCATTTGGTGTGCTGGACGATGGTAGGCCCGTTCTATTTCTGAAATTATTTGTTGTCATGTTAGTTTTTACAATATTTTCAAAAAGGGACTGGCAGTGTGGAGTGGGGGAATGTGGTGGGGAAAGCATAACTTTGGATTCTAATCCCAAGCTCCATTAATGGGGACTGTGTGACTTGTGGACATGTTGCATAACACCTTTGGTTTTCAGCTTCCTTTCTGATACAGTGGAGCTCATTAGAGCTCCTTGTGGGATAGTTGAAAGAAAAATGAAAGTGAAAGTTGCTTAGTCACATCTGACTCTTTGCGACCGGACTATACAGTCCATGGAATTCTCCAGGTAAGAATACTGGAGTGGGTAGCCTTTCCCTCCTCCAGGGGATCTTTCCAACTCAGGGATCAAACCCAGGTCTCCTGCATCACAGGTGGATTCTTAACCAGCTGAGCCACAAGGGAAACCTAAGAATACTGGAGTGGGTAGCCTATCCCTTTTCCCTGGATCTTCCTGACCCAGGAATCAAACCGGGGTCTCCTGCGTTGCCGGCAGATTCTTTAGCAACTGAGCTATCAGGATAATTATAAACATTAAATTATATAACATATACAATACCTGGGTTTACATAGTTGATACTTAATAGATTTTAACTTATGTGTTTATAGCACAATAATAATAATAGAGAAATTTAATGAGAATTACTTTGTGCCTGACATTGTGCTAAAGGTCTGATTTTTGTATTATTAAATGTTTACAATACCCTCTGTTCACAAGAACTGATTGTCCTCATTCTCATTTTATAGACACTGGAAATTGAGATCACAGTGGCTTACTACTTAGTACACAGTAAAGCAAGGTTTACAGTCAGGTCTTGGTAGCTCTGGAAACCAAGCTCTTAACTTCCCCTACGTGTTCCTCCGTGTGGTGTTTGTGGTTGTAGTATATTTGGTTTGAGAGTCTTCTGAGTATAGTTCACTCTGTTCATGTAATTTCTAGTTCATAGTTACATGTTGAATTCCATGTTTTCAGGAAATGCTGCAGAAATATGGTTACCTCTATGATCTGTCTCGGTCAGAAAAAGAGAAAGTTTACAATCAAGCCGTGGCCATGTGTTTAGACGGTCAGCCTCTAAGAATGATTCAGCAGCTGCTGGAGGTGGCTGTGGGCCCTCTTGACATCTCGCCCAAGGACATTGTGCAGAGTGCAGTAACAGAAATCGTCTCTGCATTGAGGTAAGCCATAAAATAGTCATCAAGGAAAACCTGAGCTGATATTTTGCCAGTAAAGTGCTTGTTTCACAGTTGTTATGAAGATAAAATATCATGTACATAGGAGCATTGTAAAACTATGAAGTACTTTATAAAAGTAAATGATTATGATTAGACTTCTCAGTCTCTTGTCTTCAAATATCTTGAGAGTGGAGAACCATGAAATGCTCCATCATTGGTCCTGAGTGTAACACGTTTCTAATTTCTCGGTTGACCCTCTCCCTCACTCAGATAATTCTTGAAATAAGGGACAAAGGCCAACGTGGCCAGTGAAGCAGGTCCCTTCGTGTCAGACCTGTTGTGTAATTTTAGTGTGGATTTTCAGAGCTTGTGTTTTCAGCAGTGGAAAACCAATTCCCAGAAGTTTCTTTTGAAGTATACAAGGCAAGGTTAATCACATACTGAAGAAGTTAGACATCTGTTAAGTATATTAGGATGTTATTTACCTGCAATTAATGGCATAAAGCCGACAATTGAGAAATTCTAGCTTCCTGTCAATAGGCTGGTATCTTTGTAGGAAAGCTTCCAGTGGATTAGGAAAGAGGGGAAAGTTAAGCTAAGAAAATAATGAGGCATCAAGTGCTTTTTGTGAATAATGCAATTAGCCTAAAAGATTTAGTTGTGTTTAATTTATTCTTCTTTTAAGCATTCTTTGTGATTCCGTGTTGCTCTTGAGGAACTTTTTGATTAAAAGCGTGTCAGTTTTCAGCAGCTGCACTGAAATCAAATGAGTCTTTATCAGTTTAATTACCCAGCTTCATCCAGTTTTCACCTTAATGCTCTGAGGTATCTGGTAATTTTCTGTATAAGGAGAGAAATAACGTAGTGTAACATTTTTTAGAAATCACAAATGTGAAATGAATAAACCTTTATTACATAATGAACTTACTATGTTTTGGTGGTGCTGGTGGTTATTAGAGCCACTTTCCACTTTCAAGTGATAACAGATAATTGTTTGCCATCTTTATCTTTTTGATTCTCCTCTGTCCATGGGTTCTGCAGGCAAGAGTCCTGGAATGGGTAGCCATTCCCTTCTCCAAGAGTTCTTCCCAACCCAGGAATCAAATTCAGGTCTCCTGCGTTGCAGGCAGATTTTTACCGTCTGAGCTACCAGGGGAGCTTTTTGATTTTTGTTATCTTGTTATTATTACTTCGAGTTCATATGACTCTCACAAAAACAAAAGTTTGAAAAATTAGTGCTTTGAAGAGAATTTAGTTTCATTTAAAAAATTGTATGTTTTCACATAATTAAAATTTGACATGATATTTTTACATTTATAAAATTCTGACATAAATTATACTCCTCTTTTCTTCCGTGTGCCCAGTTCTAATGAAATCTGAAGATTTCATTCTGGTCTAATAAATGTTATAGTTGGTACAGAAGACTTTCAATAAAAATGGATTAAATCTTTCAGTAGTGGGAGAAAGGGAACTTTAGTTCATCTGCCTTTTTTCTAAGGAAAGTAAATTGCTATTGACTAGGTCTATGACATTTACCTTGTAGAAGGTTAGTGAATTTAGTAAGCTTAATATGACAAAGGTATGAACATACTGAATCCAGCAGTTGGTTTAAATCATATAACTTAAATTATTCAGAAGACTCATCTAAAACTTCTCTTCCCTCTGCTGCATTTTCAAAATTCCGCAGAATTCCATGCACACACATCTGTAGTGTGGACATCATAGTAGGGCCCGTCTCATGGGTGTTGGATTATTAAATGGCAGGATGTATGTGAATCACTTAGCACTGCCTGGTACCTTGTAAGGGCCATGTGAATATTAATATTGTGGGGAAAAGGCCAACTGGAGGATTTAGAGTATATATATTTAACGCTTAAAATAGCTCATATTTTTAATGCCCATTGGGTATTTCTTTGAATTTTTGAATAACAGAATGCAAATAGATTTTCTTTCTCTTTTTCCTTTTTATTTTTTAAACTTCATTTGTTTTGCTACTCTCTTGGTAGGAAACAAGCCTCTGTTAGATTGTGAGCTCCTCAGGGCAGAGAAGGCTTCCTCTCCACATCCTTAGGACGCACGCAGCACAGGACCTGGTACTTGGCGGGCTGCATATGCCATGAGCGGCTGTGAGCTCGTGGTGTATGCTCTGCTGAAATCCAGCTGGGTTCATCTGAGTGTCAGTGCCCTGCTGGTTCCTGAGCTTGAGCCATCCGTCCTGAATCCCTTCCTCTCTCTTTCTCTCCCTTCACAGTGGAGGCAGTGCTGACCTTGGGGGGCCGGCGGACCCGCTCCACATCCTGGAAGGAGTTGTTGCCGCGGTCCATGCCAGTGTGGACGAAGGGTAAGGCTGGAGCGGTTTGCAGGTCTCACTTAATGGCATTCCTTAGAGTCTTAGAATTACTCTCAATATCTGTGGTTATGAGGCTTCCACCTCTAAGCATCTTTTCTAGGTGGCTCTGAAGGAAGAGCTGAGAACTTTCTGGAGATTTGTTTTCTTAGTCCATCAGCTCCAACAGGACCATCTGCTTCTCAGGCCTTAGAGAGCAAGGTCTCTTCTCACTCCTTTCAAAGGTGGCCAAGGAGATGACACCGCGCTGAGCACCTTAGGAGAGGAGGGGTTCATATCTCCAGGGGGTTTACTCTACTGATTAAGTATGGGGATTCCTAGAATGTATATGTTATATTTTGAAAAGCTTTGTATATGTGAGATCTGTCTTGTCTGAGGATTAAGAGTGTACTGGCTTTATAAGCCTAAGAGGTGTGTGTCTCCAATCCACTTTTAGAAAGAATTTTTCACCCAGGTGTGTGTGTGTGCTGTCGCTTCAGTCCTATCCGACTCTTTGCAACCCTACTGACTTTAGCCCACTGGGCTCCTCTATCCATGGGATTTTCCAAGCAAGAATACTGGAGTGGGTTGCCATACCCTCCTCCAGGCGATCTTCCCAACCCAGGATCGAACCCACGTCTCGTATGTTTCCTGCATTGGCAGGTGAGTTCTTTACCACTAGTGCCACCTGGGAAGCCTGTTCAGATGTTAGTAGTAGGAATAACAGCAGCAGCAGCTGAACGACAAGAATATATTTCCTGGAGTTTATGGAGATCTTTCCTGTGTCTTATATCCATGGCAACGCTGTAAGGCTTTACCCCAATTTCCTTTTTTAATGGAAAATATGATATAATAATGATGAAGCATATTTGAGAAACCGCCTCATAGTTCATTCAATGATATTGTTGTTTTTATTTGCGTATTACCTCCCAGTTATTGTTCAGGTACGGATATATTTTTACATAATTTCAATCAAAATGTATGAACACTTCTATATTCTGTTTTAGTTACTTGCTGTTAGAACTCTTTCCATTTATCTTTGTGGATTTAGTGGTTATGATTTTTGACACCTGTGTGTATTGTTGGCGTTTGCAGATAAGGAGAGAAAGGCTGGGAGAGAGGAATTGACTTGTCCAGAGTCAGGGGCCTGGGAAACACAGCCAGGACTCCTGTCTGCCCCTGCAGCATAATTGACTGCTCCATGGCCTTCAGAGCATGTCTGCATGTGTAGCTTTGTGCCCACGGTTTGAGTGAAGGGACACAGGGTAAACCATGTGGGTGGGCTGGACCACAGGGCAAGCGGGGCCCTCCACCCACTCTGCCATTTGCCCGGCACAGTTTTTCTAAACTCCTTTGCTTGTGGGTCTTTAAATGGTAAGGAAGCCACAGCCGTGGCACACACGGGCCTCTTATTTTAGAGACAAATGCCATCGCTCTGCATGTTCACTGTGTGTTACACTCTGTTCTCAGTTCCGGTTCGGGGTAAGAGTAACCTCCAGTCCGGAGGAGCTCAGAGTCTTGCAGGGAGACCAGGTTGCTCAGGGCCCTGGTTACCATGCAGTAGCATAGTCAGTGCTGTGCAGAAAGTGAGGTGAAGGGAGTGGCTTCTTCTGTCCCAGGGAAGTCAGAGCAGGACCCACAAGGGACAGCACTGGACCTGGTCTGTGACATCTGAGTCTGTGATAAGGATGGTGGAGGTGGATGACGGTGGTCCAGGCTGAGGACACAGCCTAAACAAGGCAGATGCGGCAGAGAGCAGCGCGGACAGAAATGCTGTGTGTCACTTTCTAGACAGGCCATCGAGCTATCACCATTCCAGTCGCAGTCCATCAGTCAGTTCTCAGCTTGCTACTCCCCTGTGCGTTGCTCTCAAGTACCCAACCCGGACCCTGGCCTCACATGATGGAAGGGATCTTAACAGGTACTACCCGAAGCCCCTTCCAAAGGGAATCCCTCAGTCTGGTCCCACAGGGTTCATCTCGAAAAGATTAGGAGGCAGTGTTTTTCTTAGTGAATTTCCAGCTGGATAAACAGATATATGTATACAGGATATACAGAAGAACCCAACTCGAGTCTCTTAAATACAAGACAATTTTCTTTTTAAGCTTTGATTTCCAAAGAGGAAGAGATTGGGGAATGGAGAGTCACAACAAGATCTTACTTTGCATCCCAGAGACACAAAATAACAGAGGGTCCTTAACAACAACAAAAACAAATTTCAGTGGAAAAAATTTTTTTTCACTTAGGAAAGAAAAAGAAGAAAGACAAGTCCTAACTTTTAAGCCTGGCAAGTGCTTTGTGAATGTGGACAGTTAAACATGATACTCTTGGCTTCAGTTCCCCTCCCTAAGAGCTTTCGGGCAAGAGTCACAGAGGGGAGTCACAGAAGGGAGTCACTCTCTTTTCTGGGTTGTTCCCAGGCGGGTCTTCAGAGCAACCTGGGGATTCAAGCTGTTTTCATGTTAAGGCTCTGGAAATAGCAGATACAAGCTACTATATATAAAATAGGTAAATAACAAGGACCTCCTGAAGCACAGGAAAGTATATTCAATATCTTATAATAAATCACAATGGAAAAGAATATGTGTGTGATATTTATACATACATATATTTGTGTGTGCATGTATTTATAGGGCTTCCCTGATGGCTCAGTGGTAAAGAATCTGCTTGCAGTGCAGGATATGTGGGTACAATCCCTGGGTCAGGAAGATCTCCAGAGAAGGAAATGGCAACACACTCCAGTGTTCTTGCCAGTCAAAAAGGTGGCTTGAAACTCAATATTCAAAAAACTGAGATGCATGACATCTCAGTTTATAAGGGCAAATAGATGGGGAAACAATGGAAACAGTGACAGACTTTGTTTTCTTGTGCTCCAAAATCACTGCAGATGGAGAAAGCAGTCTTGGAATTAAAAAATGCTTGCTCCTTGGAAAAAAAGCTATGACAAATCTAGACAGTGTATTAAAAAGCAAAGACATCACTTTGTTGACAAAAGTCCATATAGTCAAAGCTAAGGTTTTTTCAGTAGTCATGTGTGGATGTGAGAGTTGGACCATAAAGAAGGCTGAGCATTGAAAAATTGATGCTTACGAATTGTGGTGTTGGGGAAGACTGTTGAGAGTCCCCTGGAAGGCAGGGAGATCAAACGAGTCAATTCTGAAGGAAATCACCCTTGAATATTCATTGGAAGGACTGATGATGAAGCTGAAACTCCAATCTCTTGGCCACCTGATGCAAAGAGCCAACTCATTGGAAAAGACTCTGATGCTGGGAAAGATTGAAGGCAAAAGGGAAAAAAGGACAGCAGAGGATAAGATAGTTAGATAGCATCACCAGCTCAGTGGACATGAATTTGAGCAAACTCTAGGAGATAGTGAAGGATAGCAAAGACTGGCATGCTTCATTCCAAGGGCTCGTAGAGTGGGACATGACTCAGTGACTGAAACAAATAATAATTTAGAAGAGTCAGATATAACTTAGCCACTGAACACAACACACATATGAAGGCAAGGCGCATAAAAAGAAATAAGGCCAAGGCGCAGAGAAGGAGGTGGAAGAGGTGAGAAAAACAGATAAAAATAATGACATAAGACCTCACAAAGGTCAGTCCACGGACTCAGGGACATTTGGGAGCTGGTTGGAAATGCAGAATTTGGGGCCCTACCCACACCAACCAAGTAACATCTATATTTTAATAAGATCCCTGGGCAATTCCTAAGCACAGTGGTGTTTGAGAAGCACTCCCTTAACTGTCCATTGCAGGCTGTTTAATATCAGAAGAAAACGAGATACTGTGAAAGAAATTCACAACCTGTCCTTACCTGGGCAGCCCCAGACAAACTACAGAGCCTGTCTGACTGTCATTTCCTAATCTGAAAAATGGATATGGTGATACTAATGACAGACCAAGTGATGAGAAATGCAAAAGTGTCTTTATTTTTTTTTTAATTGAAATATAGTTGATTTATAGTGCTGTGTTAGTTTCAGGTGTACAGCAAAGTGATTCAGACACACACACACACACACACACACACACACACACACACACACACAGTTGTTGTTGTTCAGTTGCTAACTTGTGTCGAACTCTTGACGACCCCATGGCCTGCAGCACACCAGGCTCCTCTGTCCTCTGCTATCTCCCAGAATTTGCTCAAATTCATGTCTGTTGAGTCAGTGACACTATCTAATTATCTAATCCTCTACTTCCCCCTTCCTCTTTTGCCTTCAGTCTTTCCCAGCATCAGGGTCTTTTCCAGTGAGTCTGTTCTTCCCATCAAGTAACCAAAATATTGGAGCTTCAGCATCAGTCCTTCCAGTGAATATTCAGGGTTGATTTCCTTTAGGATTGACTATTTTGATCTACTTGCCATGCAAGGGACTGTCTACAGTCTTTTTCTGCACCATAATTCCAAAGTATCAATTCTCCAGCACTCAGCCATTATTGTGATCCAGCTCTCACATCTGAACGTGACTACTGGAAAAACCATAGCTTTGACTATATGGACCTTTGTTGGCAAAGTGATGTCTCTGCTTTTAATATGCTGTCTGGTTTGTCATAGCTTTTCTTTCAAGGAGCAAGTGTCTTTTAATTTCATGGCTACAGTCAACATCTTCAGTGATTTTGGAGTCCAAGGAAAGAAAATCTGTCACTGCTACCACTTTTTCCTCTTCTCTTTGCCATAAAGTGATGGGACTAGATGCCATGACCTTAGTTTTTTGAATGTTGAGTTTTAAGCCAGCTTTTTCACTCTTCTCTTTGACCTTCATCAAGAGGCTCTTTAGTTCCTCTTTACTTTCTGCCATAAGGGTGGTGTCATCTGCATATCTGAGGTTATTGATGTTTCTTCCGGCAATCAATGTTTCTTTATTCCAGCTTGAGCTTCATCCAGCCCAGCATTTTGCATGATGTACTCTGAATATAAGTTAAATAAGCAGGGTGATAATATACAGCCTTGACGTACTCCTTTCCTGATTTGGAACCAGTCTGTTGTTTCATGTCTGGTTCTAACTGTTGCTTCTTGACCTGCATGCAGGTTTCTCAGGAGGCAGGTCAGGTGGTCTGGTATTCTCATCTCTTTCAGAATTTTCCACAGTTTGTTGTGATCCACATAGTCAAAGGCTTTAGTGTAGTCAGTGAAGCAGAAGTAGATGTTTTTCTGGAATTCTCTTGCTTTTTGGGCAATCCAGCGGATGTTGGCAATTTGATCTCTGGTTCCTCTGACTTTTCTAAATCCAGCTTGTACATCTGGAAGTTCTCGGTTCACATACTGTTGAAGCCTAGCTTGAAGGATTTTGAGTATTACCTTGCTAGCATGTGAAATGAGTGCAGGTGTTTGGTAGTTTGAACATTCTTTGGCAAAGCCCTTCTTTGGGGCTGAAATGAAAATTCCAGTTCTGTGGCTACTGCTGAGTTTTCCAAATTTGCTGTCATATTGAGTACCGCAGTTTATCAGCATCATTTTTGGATTTGAAGTAGCTCAGCTGGAATTTCATCACCTCCATTAACTTTGTAGTAATGCTTCATAAGGCCCCCTTGACTTCACACTCCAGGGTGTCTGGCTCTAGGTGACTGACTACACCATCATGGTTATCTGGGCCTTCATATTATTAAAAAATTTCCTGACAAATAACTCACAGGCATAAACCAGTATATTGTGTGTGTACTCAGTCTCTCATTTATGTCCAACTCTGCAACCCCATGGACTGTGAGATTATCCTGGCAAGAACACTAGTGGGTTGCCCTTTCCTCCTCCAGAGGATCTTCCCAACCCAGGGATCGAACCCATATCTCTGGTGGCTCCTGCATTGGCAGGAAGATTCTTTACCACCTAGCCACCTGGGAAGCCTGAACCAGTATACTGCTGCTGCTGCTAAGTCACTTCAGTCGTGTCCGACTCTGTGCGACCCCATAGACGGCAGCCGACTAGGCTCCCCCTGTCCCTGGGATTCTCCAGGCAAGAACACTGGAGTGGGTTGCCATTTCCTCCTCCAATGCATGAAAGTGAAAAGTGAAAGGGAAGTTGCTCAGTCGTGTCTGACCCTCAGCGACCCCATGGACTGCAGCCTTCCAGGCTCCTCCCATCCATGGGATTTTCCAGGCAAGAGTACTGGAGTGGGGTGCCATTGCCTTCTCCAACCAGTATATTAGTGACTCTCAAATGGATATACAGAAATAAATCCACTCAGAAAACAGATAATTAATGAGGAATTCCTCTGTGCACCATTCAAAAAGGAAGAAAGATTTCCTTTAAAGCTAGTGAGTATTTTACTAGTCTTTGTTTGCTTAAATTGCTGCTTAATCACAGTACCCGCTTTAGATGTCTTAAAGTTTGATGTATATCGAGCAACATCAGATCATTCAGACATCACTAAGCTCTTCCGTGTTGCTTAGGGACTTCACATTATTTTTCAAGCACACAAAAGACCATAAAAAGAAAAAGAAAAAGAAAGAAACCCACTAGCACGGATCGAATCTGATTTCTTCTCACTCTTCATGCTCCAGGAGGCAAAGTGAATCACCAGACGCTCTCCAAGCACCCACAGTTATGAGGCCTCCAATCTGTAATATGAACCATGGTCACCAACAAGGAGGGTGGATCCACTCTACCACTACAGTGGTTCTCCGGGCCACCTAAGGCCATGTTTATGACTTCACAGCTACCATTTCTACCTCGTTCCAGGGGGATGTGCCCATGCTTCTATTGATGAATGAACCTCAAGAAGATATTGTGATTGGCATACATTTGAGAGCAGCCCCAAAGATGCTATTAGTATATTTGTTTATCAAAAGGCAAGGTTTGATACAGAGCCCTGGTTTGAATTCTCTTGAGTCATACATGAAATTAAAAGACTCTTGCTCCTGTAAGAAGAGCTATGACCAACCTAGATAGCATATTAAAAAGCAGAGACATTACTTTGCCAACAAAGGTCCGGCTAGTCAAAGCTATGGTTTTTCCAGTGGTCATGTTTGGATGTGAGAGTTGGACTATAAAGAAAGCTGAGCACCGAAGAATTGATGCTTTTGAACTGTGTGTTGGAGAAGAGTCTTGGGAGTCCCTTGGACTGCAAGGAGATCCAACCAGTCCATCCTAAAGGAAATCAGTCCTGAATATTCATTGGAGGAACTAATGCTGAAGCTCCAATTCCTTGGCCACCTGATGCAAAGAACTGACTCATTTGAAAAGACCCTGATGCTAGAAAGATTGAAGGCGGCAGGAGAAAGGGACAACAGAGGATGAGATAGTTGGATGGCATTACCGACTCGACGGACATGAGTTTGAGTCAAATCTGGGAGTTGGTGATGGACAGGGAAGGTTGGAGTTCTGCCATCCATGGGGTCGCAGAATAGGACACGACTGAGTGACTGAACTGAACTGAGTTGATTATACAGCAAATTCCCATTAGCTTTCTATTGTACATATGGTAGTGTAAAGGTTTCCATGTTACTCTCTCCATTCATCCCACCCTCTCCTTCCTCCCCCACTCCCGTGTCCATCAGTCTGTTCTGTATGTCTGTGTCTGTGTTAGAAAGAAAGTGGAGTCGCTCAGTCGTGTCTGATTCTTTGCGACTCCGTGGACTGTAGCCTACCAGGCTCCTCTGTCCATGGGATTTTCCAGGCAAGAGTACTGGAGTGGGCTGCCATTTCCTTCTCCAGGGGATCTTCCCAACCCAGGGATCGAACCCAGGTCTCCCGCGTTGTAGATGGATGCTTTACCATCTGAGCCATGTCTCTGTTGCTGCCCTGCAAATAGGTTCATGAGTACCATCTTTCTAGAGGTTCAGGAGGGAGGGGACATATGTTTACCTATGACTGATTCATGATGAGGTATGGCAAAAACCAACACAATATTGTAAAGGAATTATCCTTCAATTAAAAATGAATTTATAAAACATTGAGATTTGAGATTGGAATTGTGTGCACACCACAGTTACTGCCTTTGCAGCAATTTTTCCTTCACTGTAACTTGATTATGATAATCATTTGAAAAAAAGCCACACTTTTTACACTACCACAATGGCATTAGCACACGATGCATTCAGTTGGGTTCCGCCCTATTCTTTGCCAGGAGCCCCAGTTGTTTCCGGGGAGCTGATGCATAGAGGACATTGTCCTGGGACAGGTCCAGCTCTGTGCGTAGTGAGGAAAGTGTACACAGTGTGTGGATCAATCCCTTAACTGAGTTGAGACCTTCCTAGTAGGAATATGAGTATTTATGTCTCTCACTGTTCACTCACTCACATTTACTTGCTGCCCCACCCGACCCTCCTGTCCTGTCTCTCCTTCTCTCTCAGTTTACATATCAGTTCTCAAACTCATTTCCTACTGACACCGGGCAGGGAATGAAAATGAACAAGGTGGAGTGGGCTTCAGGGCAGGGAGGAGGTGGTGGAGTCGGAGAGGAACTTGAGAGCTCAAGAGGCCTTATCTAAGGCAGGCAGCTTCCACTTCGCCCTCATCTTCCAGCGTTTAAAGAAGCGCTAGGTTGTTCAGAGTAGATCATAAGAGATCTCATCACAAGGAAAAAAATCTTCGTTTTTTTTCTTTTTCTTTTTTTTTTTGGTATCTATATGAGATGATAGATTATCAGTAAACTTACTAAGGTAGTCTTCACAATATATGTAAGTCCAACCACTATGCTGTAATCCTTATACTTAGTACTGCATATCAATTATCATCTCAGGAAAATGAGAGAAAAGAAGACCTTCATTGTGTAAAATTTAAAAATTTTGACACATTGGTATCTATACATATCAATACAAAAATTTGGCTGCTGGCTTATGCCTTCAGTATAGAAGATTAGGCAAAGTGAACTTCTGCTCCCTTCAGGCATTCCAAATCTATGACATTTATGTCTACAGGAAATCATAAAGGTTTATGTTTGTCTTGTTTGAATGCAGTCTTGGCTTCCCCCATTCTTAAATATAAGAATAATTTGTGTAGTACATCATGACATATAAAGTGCTTTTCATATTTACTGTCTGTTTTAATGTACCATCACTGTTTAAGTTCAAGGTTGGGTTATCTTCATATGTTTATGCCACGCAAAATCTTCAAGCTCTTTTACAAAAGGTCATCTTATTAATATTCTCAAAATCTGTCTTTTCTCTTTGATTAAATAATTGCCTTTGTTTCGTTGGCATTTCTCTTCCATTCCTTTGTAGTTTTGTGAATATCCTCTCATGCTACTTTACACAATAGAACATCACGTTCGCAAATTAATCATTCACTGAACCTATTTTGGTTGCCATTGTTGCTGCTGCTGTTCTTTTCTGTTAATAGAACATCTTGTATATTTCAGTACACTCCTTATCTTTTGGGCCAGAAGGGATTGTATGAATGTGTGTGTGTTTCCTTTAGTAGTTATTTTTTAAAAAAATAGCATACTAAATTACCCTGTGTAGTATAACTTCTCTCCTGTCCCCAAAATCCTCATGTCAGGGAAAGAGGTAGAAGCAAATGTCTATGTATTTGCAATGAAACTAGGAGAGATTTTTCTCTGTTACTTATTTTATGTCTTCTTAAAATCATTTGTATAACTTTTATAATAAGGTAAAAGTGTTTTGAAATCATGTTCTCTTTTTATTCCTAAGCTCATTAAACCCTCCCCTTGCTTTCATAAACGACTATAAAACTGGAATCATTTTCCTTCCCATTCTCTTTCTTTTTATATTATAAAAGTTATAATTGGTTATTTTCTCACCACCTGCTTATCTTGAAAAATTTCAAACCCACAGAAAAGTTGCAAAGGTTGAAAAATAATGACTATATTCTCTTCCCCTTGATTCACCAATTGCTAACATTTTATCACAATTCTTACATTCTGTTTTTCTGTCTCTGCCTCTGTATATATTTGTGTGTATTTGTACCATTTCAAGGGTGACTACAAATTTTAAAAACTCACATTTTATTTAAAATTTAGACTATTTTGCAGCTAAAATCTTTAGGAGATAGTATCTAGTTGATGTCCTGGACAGCTTTTCTTACAGAGCTGCCCTTTGGTTCTGTGTAGTCTCATTGAGCACAAATATTTGCAGTATGTGGGCTTCCCAGCTGACACAGTGGTAAAGAATCCATCTGCAGTGCAGGAGATGCAAGAGACATGGGTTCAGTCCTTGACTTGGGAAGACCCCCTGAAGTAGAAATGGCAACCCACTCCAGTATTCTTGCCTGGAAAATTCCATGGATAGAGGAACCTGGAGTGCTAAAGTCCACAGGATCACAAGTTGGACATGACTGAGCTACTGATTGCATGCACATGCGTGCACACACCCACACACACACACACATTCACAGTATATAGCCAAGGTCTTCTAGAACATGGTACTTCAAGAACATAACATTTCTGTTTTAGGAATGAGTTCTCATAATTTCATTATATATTTGAACTATCAACCAAAATTTAGAGCAGTTTTCTCCAGAATGTCCAATGCTATCAACTGAACTGAACTTACCAAACAGTAAGTTCTTAGGTAAAAGGAATCTAACTCAATTTAATGACTTGGAAAATGCTATGATAATAATCTCTGTGTCACATATTGCCCCCGTGTTCTGGAATTTACCTCCATTTGGTTCCGTAGTATTGCATAGTCATTGATAAGGCGGTAAGATACTCCAGGTTCAAATACTGACTGTACTACTTACTATGTGGGGGCTTCTCTGGCAGCTCAGTGGTAAAAGAATCCACCTACCAATGCAGGAGCTTCAGGTTCAGTCCTTGGGTCTGGAAGATCCCCTGGAGAAGGAATGGCAACCATTTCAGTATCCTTACCTGGGAAATCCCATGATCAGAGGAGTGTGACCAGCTGCAGTCCATAGTGTCAAAAAAGAGTTGGATATGAATTAATGGCTAAAAAACAACAACTTACTCTGTGACCATGAACAAGTTATGAAACCTCTTTGTGCTTGTCCCTTCATCTGCCAATTGGAGATGATAACAGAATACATGAAAAAAAAAGTAGTGACGATAAAGTGATGTAACTCATGGCACACAATAAGCTTTCATATTATCATTAACAGTTTTCATTCCTGTTCACCACATGCAGATCTTGTATGATTTTTGTAACTTCCATCTGGTCTTCATGACTCCAGCTTCTTCCCATTCTAGCCCATCCTACCTGCCCCTCCACTTGGCCCTTGGGTGACAGGGTCAAAATACCAGCTTCTTACTTATGTGAAATTGGCTTGGATTCAAGGCCAAAAATGTGTTTTAGTCTTCTTTTCTCCCAAGTTAAACTTAATTTGACCCCTGCAGGCTTCACCAAAAAGGCCTGAGCATGCCCCAGTCTGCGCACCTCTGTAAGCCCTAACATGATCACGGTACTTAACTGCTCAGAGACCCTCTGTCATTCCCATTCCACACCAAGACCAGAGTCCTCAGTAACCATCGCTGCCACTAACTGAACTTCTTAGTTATGTGCCAGATAATATATTTTCTGCTTTATTATTTCATTTTGTATATTTAATTCTCAAACCACTCCGCTGAGTAAAGGGTTATTATCCATCTGCAATTTACAAATAAGAAACTGAAGAAACCATGAAGCAACTTCTTGGTCAGCATAGCACTGTTGGGAAGCAGTCATTTTGGGCACTGAGTCTGGGCTGACGCCTGCAAAGCCTATCCTTTCGAAGTATGAAGCTGCACCACCTTTTCAGCCTGTGTGTGAGCTCTGGTTATCCAGGTCAGGAGACCTGTCTTCCCTCTGTGCTCTCTTCTGATTTACCCCCAGACAATCTGTGCTTTTATCGGTCCCTGAACATGCTGTGTCCTTTGAAATCTTTGTCTGTTTTTTTTCCCTTGCTGTTCTCTTTACCTGGATTATGTTTCCCCCCTTTTCCATTCATGTACCTTCCATTTGTCCTTTATGATCCTGTTCAGAGGCCATGTCCTCTGCGAAGCCTTCCCTGATTCTACCCACTTTTCTTCCCAAAAAGTTGTTCCAATTTATATTATATTAGTAATTTGTAGAACAGTCATTTGTGACATCTTTCTGGTTCCTTGTATTATTAGTTCTTTTAAGGACCAGATCATACAGTTTTTCATCCCTGAACATCAGGTACTTTGATGATGCTGATAATAAAATGATGATGATTATTTGGACAATGGTTATTTGTTCATTAAATCTCTCCTTTGGGTCACATACAGTGCTGGGTGCTTCGTATGCATTGTCTTGGTTTCACAGACTCCAAGAGACACACTTTCAGGATCTTTGTCTACTTAGCTATAAAGTGGGAATGAGGACATTCATGATTTTTATTGAGAGTTGTTAGGAAAGGATGGAGCCAGGATTCACAGGTCTGTCAGATTCCAAAAGATACTCTTTTCCACCACACAGTGCTGTCTGCTTTGCACATAGTAGATAGTCAGGAAATACTGGGGGCGTTCTTTTGCACCCCCAGCTTTGCCATTTCTGGTACGTGTTAAGAAGGACAGTCAAAGGCAAAACTAACAAATATCTTTGTACGTGTAGGAAATGCTTAAGCCAGTTTGTCCATGGCATTTTGTAACATATTTTAGTCCAATATACAAATAACCAACTTTGTTTTTTAGCTTAAATTGCCATAAAATTGTATTGGCAAGTATATTATAGAATGCACACTGAGAGAAATATTCAGTGGTATTATAGAATTTTATTCTCAGAAGTTTTTTAAAAATTTCCTGTGGTCTTGTTAGTTCATGGAATTTGGAGCTTGCTGTAGATGATTTATTGCTGGAAGCCTCATAAGGATTTGGTTATTATAAAATCTATATAATTCAGTGCTTTTCCATGGATCTCTAGGGTCTTGTGGGAGTGAGACTTCTATGTGAGCAACTTCTCAAGAGTCATTGGTAGTAATTCATCGACATCATCATCAAATAAGTTGTTTTCCTGAGATGGTCCATTTGGGGATTATAAGCAAAGAGCTTCTAGTACTGGATAGAAAGTTGTTCACATGTCCCCACCTTCTCTGAATCCTTTTAAACTTACTAGTTTTTAATAACCATAGATTTATATTTTATCTTTAGGGTAGTATAAAATTTGATGGCTCTAACCCCTTACTGGGGCTTCCCTCATAGCTCAGTCGGCCCAGAATCTGCCTGCAGTGCAGGAGACCTGGGTTTTATTCCTGGGTCAGGAAGATCTCCTGGAGAAGGCAATGGCACCCCACTCTAGTACTCTTGCCTGGAAAATCCCATGGACAGAGGAGCCTGGTAGGCTGCAGTCCATGAGGTCGCTAAGAGTCGGACACGACTGAGCAACTTCACTTTGACTTTTCACTTTCATGCATTGGAGAAGGAAATGACAACCCACTCAAGTGTTCTTGCCTGGAGAATCCCAGGGATGGGGGAGCCTGGTGGGCTGCCGTCTATGGTCGCACAGAGTTGGACACAACTGAAGCGACTTAACAGCAACAGCAGGAAGATCTCCTGGAGAAGGAAATGGCAATCCACTCCAGTATTCTTGCCTAGAGAATCCTATAGACAGAGGAACCTAGCAGACTACAGACTACAGTCCAGGGGTCACAAGAGTTGGACATGACTTAGTGACTAAACCACCACTAACCCCTTATTGAAACACAGAAAAATAGTAGAAAAGAACATAGACTTTGGAGTCAAATTGTACCAGTATAGATGTTTGTGGGCATATGCTGTCACTTCCATGAAGCCTACTTCCTTATCTATAAAAATGGAATTTCCATGTTTAGCATGAGGGGTATAGTTAACAATATAATGTATATTTGAAAGTTACTAAGAGAGTCAATCTTAAAAGTTACCATCTTAAGAAAAAAAATTATATCTATATCAAGTTATGGATGTTAACTGAGCTTATTGTAATTATTTTGCAGTATATACACATATGAAATCATTCTGTACTACACCTGAAACTAATACAGTGTTTTATACACACACACACACACACACACACACACACACACACATACATCAGTTATGTCAATAAAACTGGAAAATTTTTAAATAAAATGGTATTTATAATATTTACTTTGCACAGTTACTGTCAACTAGTAATGTTTTAATATAAAATTACTGAATGATGCCCAGCACTATCAGTATCATTAGTAGAAATAGGTCATACTTCTTTTTTTTCCTTTGAATTCAAGGTTTTAACTAGTTGGTGGGATAAGCCATCCGTGAAAATTGTATTACAAGAGTTATTTTGTTTGCCAAGACTAAAATAATGATATTTCCATCAAAAAAAATTTTTTTTCCAAATGCTGTAAGTGGTTATCCAAGACTCTGGCTGGCACCCTTCCATGTGAACTATTATCAGTTAAGACAGTTACCACTCTAAAGCAGTGCTCTAATGAAAACTGGGGAATCCTTAATTTCCCTTATTGAATTAGTTGTCAATTTACTTCAATAAAAAGAAAGTCTTTTAAGCCTTGGGTACTGGATGGGCACTGGGCATACTTCTACACAGAATTTTACAATAAGCTGTACTTCTTAATGGCTTCCCTGATAACTCAGTTGGTAAAGATCCGCCTGCAACGCAGGAGACCCTGGTTCAATTCCTGGGTTGGGAAGATCCGCTGGAGAAGGGATAGGCCACCCACTCCAGCATTCTGACCTGGAGAATTCCGTGGAGTGTATAGGCCATGAGATCGCAGAGTCGTACACAGTTGAGCTTTGCTTAAGAAATGAAGCATCTAAGAACGTATTGATTATTTTTTCTCTGCTCTGTGTAACTCATTTTAATATGATGCTGTTTACAAATCGCATGCATTTTACATCGTTTTTAAATACTTAATATGGTTTGCCTTAAGCCATGTCAAATCTACATTTTTCCTCTCAGTAGGAAAAAAAATAAACCCAACAAAGTGTCTAGATCCAGCACCACGTTTGATTACTGGAATTAGAAACCACTGAGTCTTTTTCAATGTAACCCTTGTTTTGCAGAGAAGAGCTGGTGTCCTCCGAGGACCTGCTGGAGTGGCTGCGGCCTTTCTGCGCCAACGACGCCTGGCCGGTGCGGCCCCGCATCCACGTGCTGCAGATTCTGGGACAGTCGTTTCACCTGACTGAGGAGGATGGCAAGCTCCTCGTGTTCTTTAGAACAGAGGCCATCCTGAAAGCCACCTGGCCCCAGAGACAGGTGAGGGTGCATCTGATGGTCATGTCCTGATTCCCTTAAACCCCCTTCAAGTGAATAATCAGCTTGTTAATGCAGTCTTCCCATTGTGTTCATCAGTACAGCTATGTAGCAGTTAAATGTGTGCAACACAGTTTGTTTTACTTTTCCATGTTTGAATATGCAGAGTAGATGATGCCTCAGTCACCTGACATGTATATATAATTTTTCTCTTCACAGGATACAGTCAGGGTTTTTCATAGTATCAGTTAATTAGGGCAGCTCGCCCTTGCCCTGGAGAGATACAGATCTAAGTGGTAATGCAGTGTGCAGTTTAGCTCATTCATTTTGTCCTGCTCTGCCCAGGCACTCAAATGCCCTCTCTCCTATATGTAGACAGACACAATGCAACAGAGACGTAAGATTTTGGTTTCTTCATTTTAACCTGCAAGGCTCACTCAGTCCATCACCTCTCTGGATCCTTCCCTGACGGTTTCAAATTTAATTGAACTTTGAACTCCACACATTTCATCTGTTATTATTATTATTATTACTTCTGCTACTTAAAGTTTTGTCTTCCCGCTACCTGAAAACTCAGAAACCCTGGAGAATATACTTAACATTTTTCAAAGCCCTCTAAGAATGCTGTGCGTACATTCAGAGCTTAAATGCTTGTTGACTAAGTGAAAATGCTAATTCCTAAATCAAAGAAATACGGTGGCTGTTGAATTTTGGCTTAGATTCTAAACTGATGCATCCTGAAGATACTGGATCTAAGAGTCAGCACTTAATCAAGTGCTATAGCTTGCAGACTATAGGCCAATAAAAGTTAGAAAGTAAGACTTGCTTTCTAATCTGCAAAAGAGCTTCCTGGAAGTCTGACTCCAACCCAGTTTACCTTCTCATTTTAAAACTTTGCCTTATAATTTCTGTTAGTATCCTTATTTCACTTAAAGAACAATGAACCTCCTTTTTTAAAAAAAAGAACCAAATATTAAAAATATCTCAAGACTCATCTCAGGACATCTCCTGAATTACCTTCTACATTCTTATTTCCCTCTGTGAGAGAAATAGGTAAATACTATCTATTCTTCAAAGTTAGAGAATTTGAGCTTCAAAAAAGATGGATTTATCGAATATTCTCTAATCCTGCCACATTGCTGAAACAGTATATTAAAGCCACTAATATCTGAATGATACTCTGAAGCATCATGACCATATCAAATTATTTAGTCTTAACATTTTGCTTTGAATTGCATTAAGAGACCACTGACAGGCTTTCTCAAGAGCAGTCTGTGAGCAGAAGTGCACTGGGCTGCGACAGACCCTCCAGGCCCCTGGCACAGTGGGCTTTAGGAGTGTGTGTGTTTTCAGCAGACCTGAAGGTTCTCTTGGCATTCCTGAGGTTAAGCAACAAACTAGGTCACGTTATTTTCACCAAGTGGAACCTTAGGTTCCGTCTCATCCTGAAACAAATGAATGCTCTTACTTTTATGCGTTTTTCTGACAGACCCTCCATTTTTCAAGTTCTCACCCTTTTTTCAGTTTTCTCTTCCTTAATGGCTGGAGCCTGGCAGGTCAATGAAGCCTATTTCTCTCGAGCCTCACTTCATGTCACATCAGATCCATGCGCCAGAAATATTATGAAACAGCGTGGAAACCAGGAAAGGGAGAAAATGCCCATTTCATCTATCGTGTTGAAACATTAGAACATGCACTCTAATTTGGCTCTAAACACTTCAGAAGTCATATAAGTATACCCACTGCTTTTATGCTTTCCTCAATGTTCCAGTTATATTCATAGAACAAGTTGTAACTTTTATATGACTTGGTCTCCACCCTCCCTCTACCATTGTTTCCAGTCTTGGAGAAGATTCTTACACTGTGAGCCTTGGCTGCTTGTGTGTGAAATGGAGCCTTGAACCAGAGGAGACAGAGGATGCCTTGCTCACCTCTGTCATGTCTTTGACATGTGTTAAACTGTTGTTTTTGTCCCCATGTCCCAAACACCTAGAAGACCCCAAACTGTTGTTTGCACGGGCTCTCGTTTTCTTAATTTCTCCCTATCTCCGTCTCCATTCTCAAAGGCAATATTAAGGAGAGAGATGGATTCTTACAGAGCAAAGATAAGAACAGATAATGACACTGCAACGTTCAATTACCAGAAACTGTGGGACTGCTACCTTCACCGTGGCTGGTAATCCTCTTAGGCAGACTTTGCGTACATCAAAGAGGGGCTTAATATTTAATTATCCTTGAGGTGCCCAAAGTAGTAGCCCCACAAATCAGCGTGTTGCCAGGAAACCAGCCAGCTCCTGCAAAATTCAGTACACAGTCTGTGTAGCCTGCTATCTCATGGTTCTCAGAGAGACAGCGATTTCTACTTTTCTAATGATTAGTTAACAGAATTAAAAATTCAGAGGCCCTCAATTTTCAACAGCATGAGAGGCCTTCCTTTCCACCCCAGAAATGTGTCCCAGCGTGGAGGGCAACAGGGAGGCAGGAGGAGGGTAGGGAGAAGCTTAACAGGGGGAGGGGGAGAATGGACTGTGTTAATTCTCTTGGTACAAATTGTCTTGAGTTTTTCAGGTTTTGTAATTTTCTAGTTAACTGGTGCATGAAAAATATGGGTCAAAATACTGATGTTTCCTTAAAAAATTCCATATCCCATCACCTCAAATTTTTTTCTGGTTTTATGTAAAAAAAAAAAAAAAAAAAAATTCACCTAAAAAAAGAACATTGTAAAATTTCAGTCTGAATTTGTGGTTATAAGTAATCAACAGAAAAATGAGTTTAAGACAATTTTCAACCTCATTACAAATTCATGTATACATAGAAGGACATATTAGTCCTTCTGGTCAGAGGCCAACTTGGTGACATTTGCTGAAACATAAACAAAATACTCATTTTTTTGTCAGAACTCAGACAAAGATCAATAGGAAGGAAGAGTTATGTGTGCAAAGGTTTATTTAGTTCCATACAAAAGATTTACTGTAACCTTAAGTGTGTTCAAAGCTAGGACTCATTGTCATAAATAATTCTCTTAATCAAACATAGGCTATTATTTGATGTTAAAAATATGTATTCACATAAGTGTATCTCTAAGAGGTGTGAAATCACAATCCTAGAACTAGAAGACATGTTTGAAAGCACCCTTGTTCAAGAGTCATATTTTATAGAGAAGGATGTCCAGAAATGAAGAAGTCACGTCCTCAGATTTTAGCATAAATGTCATCATTTCCAAAATGACTACATCCGGTCACAACCTATTTTGTGAGATTTTTTTTTTTTTTTCTCTTCTAATCACTTACCACTATCTGCTAACTTCCTCCTGCTTATCTGCTTGTCTATTATGTGATGTCTTTTTTCTTCCATTAGAATACAAATTCCATGTTAACAGGGAACCTACAGACAGTAAACATTTGTTGAATTAATGAATATTAAATCTTGAAAGCCCTGTCCAAGGTCACCTTTAAAGTGGCAAGGCCGGGAATCCTGATATTCAGTCCAGTGTTCTTGCCATGAATGATTAGACCATGCTGTTGCACCCTTATATGCAAATAAAATGATCTGCTTGGAATAATGGAAGTGTTTCCTTGCAGAGTGGCCTGGTGCTTTTAGATGGAAACTATTTTGTATTAATTTGCCATGTTTTGCTGACAGTGATTTCTGATCAGCCAGTTGCTTCTCATGTGGAAGCAAACAAATCCTAAGTGTGTCTGTCCAGATATGAGTGAGAGATCGATGTGCCCTTTTCCCTAAAATGACTAAAGTTGAGCAAGCATCCGTGTTACTGGGTTCTGCAGATGTTTGGAGACCTTGAGAAGGTCCCTCCTTAAGAATAATGGGTTCTTCCTCTTAATTTTACCCTCTGGTCACTGGCATCCTTGGGGAAGAAGAAGGGACTGTGGAATGTCTCCTAAAGTGCACGTCCCTGCAGCTCAGCTTTAAAACGACCTTGGAAAGTAGTTACCATTTGCTCTGGTTTAGATAAAATCACGTGACTTAGAAGATGAGGTCACATGACCTACCCAGCTTGTGAGCAATAGATCCTTGTGATCCAGAGGCCCTTGTACTGCTCTTCTTCCTATTTGCCAGGGGGATACATTGAGCAGTAACATTCGTGTTGTCTTTGGTTGTTACTGTGTTGTCCCTTTCTCTTCCCACAGTCACTCTGTGTGGATAGAAGGTGATTAGGTGTGAAGAACCAGGAGTTTGATTCGGAGCACAGAAAGCATCGCTTCATCTTTTTAGCGTTTTTCGCTCTCTCAGTACACCGCATTGTGTATGTTAACTGCTGCTAGCTAAAATTCTGAAAAATGCCATGACTACTATTGTTTGAACCAGACATCATGTGAAATATTCATTGGAGAGTCTCCAAACATAGATTGTGCACCATTCACTGTGCTATGCTCTGGAGATAGATAAAGCAAGTAGTATGAAAAACATTTAGGCCTTTCACTGTGTAGACCTGCTTTCCAGTCCCAGCTTCATCACTCAGTAGCTCTGTGAAACAGTTACTGACCCTTTTACAACCTCAGTTTCCTCGTGTGTAAAATGGGAATAATAGATAAATGCTGTGAGAGTTAAATGAATCATTCATGCAGAGCTCCTACTCCAGTCCAGGTAGATAGATCCTGTTGGTGTGAGGGCTCCAATCTGGTGGAGAACGTAGATTTGTAAACAAAGCTAATACCCTGAGTGCATGGGTGCTGTGATTGAAGTCTGCACAGTGCGTGGGGCTCGGGAGGGCAGGTCGCCGTCCTGTCTTGGGGCAGGAAGACTGCTCTAAGGAGAGGATTCTTGACCTGAACTCAGCACAGTTGGGTGTATGGTCTGGAGGCAAGAGGTGTGTACTCAGTGACTGCTTGGGTACAGAAGTGAGACACGAGCCCAGTGCCCCTTCAATTTCTGCTGAAGTTACCAGGGAGGAAATGATGCTCTGTAATTAGCTGGGAAACACAGGAGAAATCCTGTGGATTATGGAGCAAGAAAATTATGGAGAACTTATGGAGAAAGACCCCAAGTTCAGGGCTATGTCGGTAGTATGTTTTAATTCTCAACAGCACTTTCTTTTCTGGGGTGGGGTGAGATAGGGCATCCTGTCTATCCTGTCACACAGGCAGACTGTCCTCATAGCCTCGTGTGAGTCTGAGTTCACCAGCAACCACCTCTTGGGAAGTGGACTTGAGTTTAGTAATCACCACTGGATGGGATGGCTTTGATTCCGTCTCAGGGCCTTCTCCTGGGGTCAGCTCAGGTCCCAGTTGGCCTAATTTGTAGTGGGACAGTTTACAGCCAAGTGTCCTTTGCTTAGAGGTGTGATGGCCTGAGTGGTTGTGCTCCTAATGGGTTTTGCCTCTGTTGTCTCTTCATCCTTCCAGTGGGTTAGAAGGAAAAGTGGAGGGAAAAGGCAGGAAAATACAAGTGTTTGAATACTGGAGGGTGGTAGGGATATGAGGTCGCCGAACATAACTTTTGTTATTTTGTTTGACTTTTCATTGACTTACTGAAAAAATTATGTAAATTTTACAAAAAATTTTACATACTTTTCATGCAGCTTCACCAAATATTACCATCTCAGATGACCACAGCTAACACTGATGCAATACCTTGTTGAATTTACACGTCATTCAGATTTTGTCAGCCGTCCCACTTGGTCCACATCCCGTGCAGGTCACACATTGCACCTAATGCTGTGTCTCCTTACTGTCCTGTAATCTAAAACAATTTCTCATTCTTTTCTTCCCCCTTTTATGACCTTGAAATTTTTAAAAACACTGGACAATTATTTTGTGAAAGGTCACTAAATTTGACTTTGTCTGAGTTTTGTTCGTGTATGCAAGTTGCACATTTTTGGTGGGAGTACCACAGAAGTGACGTTGGCTCCTTCCCAGTACATTATCTTGGGAGACCCACGGTACTTACGTGTTCTTTTACCAGTAGTGTTCATTTGCATCACTTGATTGAGGTGGTATCAGCCATGTTTCTTCTCTGTGAAATTATCTTTTTCCCTTTGGGGTTAATAAATGTCTTGTGGTGAGGTACTTTGAGATTGTGTAAACACTTTCTCATCACATTTTCACCAGTTAATTTTAGCACACATTGATGATTATTGCCTGAGTTAATGATCACTATGGTATTCCCCAAACGGTATTTTTTTTTTATCATTTGTTCTCCCCTTATATTATTTATTCATTTATTTATTTATATCACTACTCAAGGATTCTCATTTTGTCCTATGGTTGTAATCTATTACTATCACTGTTTTCATTTTTTGCTCCAGTTATCTCAGATTTAGCCACTGGGAACCTTTCGAGTTTTCTCCTGGATCATTTTCACTTGTGCCCATTCCATCACTTTTTGTACACAAATGTTTGAAACCCTCTTACACTTTGCCTACTCACATCCATCATTAAATCACTGACTTTTTTTTTTTTTTAATAAAGAATGGTATTTAGAAGCCGAGACTGGAGTACTAGGTATAGTGATTGATTTGGTGGTGTGGCTTTTAGATGCTCTAAGGGGACAGAGCACATGTAAGTCTACATCTCTTTTTATATCTATTTGTATTCACTTTTAAGACCATGAATTCGTGTTGATACTTCTAGTGCCAATCCAGTTAATTCTAGTCTTTTCTTTTTCCCTGTTTATAAACTCCTTTCTCTGTCAGTGAGAAACTTGACTCTCCTTATCCATAGTGCATTTATTTGTTTAATCCCAGGAACAGATGAAGTAGTAATGGAAATTCCAACCAACTTACTAGATAGAATATTTGTGTAGAGCTCCGTTTGTGTTTAGCCTTAGAGTTAAAAGTACTTACTCTTTTTTCAAGATTATGTCTCTCTCTTTCTCTTTTTCACATACACACACCACCTCCAGAGTGATTAGCTTATTCACTTATAGTACTGATAGATTAATTTTATTTCTGTTTGTATGGTTGTCCCCGTTCTTATTTATTTCAAATATGGATGTACTTTTTGAATATGTGAAACATTTACATGGACTGTGAGAGATCATTCTTTGGAATTTGGTGTTTTTTTTTCGTTTTCACTTGTGATGTTTTGAAGTTTAGACATTCCCGACCTATAATTATACTGAATATACCGGTTTTATTCTTGTTCTTTTCGTTTTGGAGGATATGCGGGCATTCTACGTATAGAATATCTAGGCGCCCACATAACTCAGTGGCCACCATTTTCGTCTTTGCATAACTCTCTGCATAGTTTCTAGCTGTAATAAAAAATAGATTCAAGATGAAAGCTCTGAATGTTCTAGCAGAAATCTGTTTTTACTTAAGTTGAGAAGATGCTTATGTGCTGTCAGTTTTCATGTTTTATAGGAATGTTTGTGAATTGACCATTAGGCTCTGTATGTGTATTTTATCACTGAAACCTCATAATAACCCTTTGATGGAGGTTTTATTATAATTCCATTCAATGCATGAGCAAATAAGCACAGAGTAGTTAAGGAGTCTTTACAGTATCTTTGCTAAAACATAGCAGAATGATGTATTACTATTTATTTTTATGTATTAGGTATTCATTATTATGAACTACCAATACTGTTGCCACCATAATAGCTCTGTGTTAACTCAGTGTTAGATACCTATTCAGGTGTGTGTGTCTCTATATGTATTGTCCTGTATTATGTTATATATTATGTTATATTATTCTCAAAATACCCTGATAGGTTAGGTATTATTACTTTATTTTTACAAATGAAAACACCAAGGCTTGGTGGGATATTTTCACCTGATCACAGAGCTATTAAGACACAGGGCCAGTATTCCATCTGAGTCTAGTGACAGACTACAGCGAAAGCATATCTGGCTCCATGAATTAGTCTATTACTACTTTATCAGCTTTCACTAAAAAACAAAGTCTGGCCTTAAAAATTTCGCTTGTATAGCAGTTCTTTAAAGTAAGCCTGTACTTCTAGAGGCTCATATTGGAGTGATTGATTATTTGTCCTAAAGAAAAAGTTTATAAGGCAAAATCTTTCTTATTATTTTAAAACAAAGTATTTCCCCTTTCATATATCTCATTTGAAAGATGTTGTTATTAAGTATTATATTTAGCCACCCAAAAATGTGTATTATGTATTGAAGTTACAGCAGCACTCACTTATGGAGAGGGATCATGGAATGCTTTATTGTGTCATTTCTAGTTTTAGAGATACAGTAAAATAAGTAGCTGGAGAACATGGCTCATAAGTGCAGTCGCCAGCTTCTTCTGTATATTTCTGTGTTTGTGCACCCCACATACAACTCCAAGCATCTGGAAAACCCTTGGGAACTTAATTCTGTCATTGGGTTCCCTCTCCATCCTAAGGATGTGTTTGCCACACACTAGCAGGGACTTTTTAATGGCGATTGAGGACCCTTTATTCTTGAGCAGTTCACAAAAAGACACTCATTTCCCTAATATACCTTCGGAGAGAAGCAGAGGCTAAATGTGTGTGCTCAAGAGCAGAGGCAAAGGTAGGAAGTAAATCAGGGTCTCACTTGTTTATTGCTGATCAGGACACCCTTCCTGTGGTAGACACTCTTCCCTCCATTTGGGTTTGGGAACATTGTTTGAACCCTCAGGCTGTCTCAGCAACACATTTTGCCTTTATTACAAACAGTGCAAGATATAGTAGTTACGAAATTCTCTCTATAGCTGCATCTATTCTACAGTTCTCTGCCATAGAAATGAGAGAATTGACTAGAAGATAGCTATCCTACTTTCAGTATTTCAACTTTAGTCTTATTTCCACAATTTCATATTTTCTATTAATAAAACTTCAATACTCAGAAATAGGCATAATCATGATTAATGTGGTTTATATTCTTTTATCTAATAATAAATATCAATTACAGTAATTAATCAGCTTCCCTGGTAGCTCAGATGGTAAAGAATCTGCCCATAGTGCAGGAAACCTGGGTTGGGAAGATCCCCTGGTAGAGTGAACAGCTACCCACTGCAGTATTCTTGCCTGAAGAATCCCATGGACAGAGGAGCCTGGTAGGCTGCAGTCCATGGGGTCGCAAAGAGTCGGACATGACTGAGCGACTTCACTTTCTTTCTTTCTTCATTGAGTACTTATTGTGTACCAGACACTGGCCTAAGTACTGCTTAGATTAGTGTGGGGTAGTCTGACAGTTTATGACTAGTTTCAACAGCTCGTTCAACAGCCTGGGACCTTTTGGTCTTCTGAATATTTGACTTCCCTTCCGCAGAGATGCACATTTGATCCAATGAACACAACAGGTAGTGTTGGCCACCTGGAATCTTACAAAAGGAGTAGTTGTTAATCCCACACTCCTAATTTGGGATTAACATATACACACTACTGTATATAAAGTAGGTAACCAACAAGGACCCGTCATATATACAGCACAGGGAACTCTGCTCAGTATTCTGTAATACCCTATGTGGGAACAGAATCTGAAGAAGAATAGATACATGTACATGTACAACTGAATCACTTGGCTGTACACTTGAAACTAACATAGCATTGTAAGTCAACTATACTTCAATATTGATGAAAAAAAATGGAATAAACTTAAAAAAAAGTAGTAGGTGTAACAGACAGGAATCTAGTCTTCTAGAAGTCATTTCTGTCACCTTTTCATATTTCTACATATCTGTTGAAGTAGGGATTTTTTTGTTTATTTGTTTTGTGTTTTGAAGCCCTGTGTACACACCCGGTTCGGTCTGACTTCTGTGTTCCTGAGAGGACTTGCACAGAGCCTTGGATGTCATCATATGAGCCTTTTAGAACCAGTCTAGTAGCTCATAAACTCACATGGAAGATAGTATACAGTGATGAATAAGCCTACTATCAATAATAATCCTCTACATGTTGCTGATTTTTTCTGTTGATAAAGTACTTTCATAAGCATTAATACCTATTTCGTATTCACAAATATCTGAAGATTAAGCTGCTACCGTTGCCTATAGGAGGGTGCAGATTTCAGGAAAGGTGTCTCAGTTTAAGATAGTCACGTTCATCTTCAAGCAGCCACAGAGAAATTTAAAGTTAAAGCTGTTCTCATCTGAGAATTCGTGGCTCAGTCCACTTTTTCAAGGACAGTGACTCCATGTCTGATAAGGAGCTGCAGCTACTTGACAAATGACTTACCGCAAGGGCTCAAGTCACCCAATTCAATGAAGAGAAAAACATCACTTTCAGAGACAATAGGGAAAGAGGTATTCTTATGTTTGAGTCACACTTGAATTTTACCCTTTAAAATCCTGTGATATTTGGTTAGTGGTGTCAGTGTGGAGTTGTTACCAGCTCTACAATGCCTGTAAAATTGGGGACATTTTCACCCCCTGCCCAAAAGGGAAGGGACAGAAGTGTTAAAAGAAATATATGTCACTTTGGTTTTCACTGGAGAAAAAAGGACAGGATGAAACTAAGTGTAGGAAAAAAATAGCAATTCTCTCAATTTTATTTTTACTTTTCTATGCAAAGCACGCTTAAGAGTCATTCCAAATACATTAACTATTGCACAAATAAGCAAAATTTTAAAAAGAGATAAAAGTTAACCCAAGATTCCATTATCCTAAAATAGCCGTATTTCTTCATGTACTTTTTCTGTCCTGCCTAATCTGTAGGCGTAATTCTTGTTAGAAGAAATCATAGCACACACTTCTGCCTTTTTATATACAGCATATTATGGAGGTGATAATATGAATAATGCCTGCCGTCTATTGTGTGCCCACCATGTGCCAGCCTCTTGCTGGCTATCTTATCCATACCTTTTATTTAATATTCACAACCGTCATAGACATACGTATCTCCATTTTATGGAAGAGGACCTTAAGCCTCAGAAAGGTCCAGGAATGCCTCCAAAATAAACATTTTTCTGTGTTACTTTGACTTTTCCAGCACTATTTTAAAGCTGGTCGTTTAGTTGAATTTCCCTTTATTGTTTGTTTTAGAGTCTCCTTATATAGTATGTTATGAAGTCTGTTACGAAGTTCTTATGGAGCATTTGATACCCACCTACAGTTTTTCCTCGCTATTAACATAGGTTCTATAGTCATATCATATTGCAGCTATTTGGTCACTGAAGTCAGTTCTCTGTACTTAGACTTTTATGGAATATATTTAGATACTAGGAATATATATTTCAATACAGACTGCAGTACTTCCCAGAAAAGAGAAAATCTGATTATTTCATAGGTCCACATTCATACTCAGCCAGGAGCCTTGTTTTTAGGGAGTTTTAATCCCCATGATACTGATATAAATTATGTGCTCTCATAGCCACTGCAAGCCTCTGAGATGTGTTTGCTTTAACTTTTGTTGTCTTGGAGCAGTACTTCCTCTCCTGATTTTTACATATTTCTTAAAATACTCTTTCAGCTGTACTTTCTCCCTTTCTTCTGGAATTCTGATGAGAAATGACCTTCCCCGGGATGTCTTCCACTTCTAGGTCAGGACTCAGGAAACATTGGGTCTGAGTGGCTTGCTTCTGTTGTGTTGTTCCTCCAGTCCTGGGATTCCAAACTAGTTTGCTTTCTTTTTATCATGTATATGAGTTCTCTTTTGGTGTCTCTTTAAGTATTTTCATGGTTATTAGTTGTGCTTAGCAGAGAGGATTAGGGAAAAATGGGTCAAAGCCATTTTGTCCAGGCTGGAAGTTTCTTGCACATTTCTCTTTTATATTTCTTTATACAAAAATTTATTTTGCATTTTAGTTATAAGAATTTATTTTTAAAGCCTTATTAGGGCATTATGAACAAGATAAACATATTATTTTGGTAAGTTTTGATAAACTTAGGTAGTTTAATATGTGGATACAAATCCTAGATTAATGTATATATCAAAGTATACCGGGCTGGTTGAATCACAAGCTGGAATAAAGATTGCTGGAAGAAATATCAACAACCTCAGACATGCAGATGATACCACTCTAATGGCCAAAAGCGAAGAGGAACTAAAGACCCTTCTGATGAGGGTGAAAAAGGAGAGTGAAAAAGCTGGCATAAACCCAAGATTCAAAAAATGAAGATGATGGGCATCCGGTCACTTCAGTTCAGTCACTCAGTTGTGTCTGACTCTTTGCGACCCCATGGACTGCAGCATGTCAGGCTTCCCTGTCCGTCACCAACTCCTGGAGCTTACTCAAACTCATGTCCATTGAGTCGGTGATGCCATCCAACCATCTCATCCTCTGTCGTCCCCTTCTCCTCCCTCCCTCAGTCTTTCCCAGCATCAGGGCCTTTTCCAATGAGTCAGCTTTTCACATCAGGTGGTCAAAGTCTTGGAGTTTCAGCTTCAGCATCAGTCCTTCCAATGAATATTCAGGACTGATTTCCTTTAGGATTGTCTGGTTTGATTTCCTTGCAGTCCAAGGGACTCTCAAGAGTCTTCTCCAACACCACAGTTCAGAAGCATCAATTCTTCGGCGCTCAGCTTTCTTTAGAAATCTTCCATCCATACATGACTACTGGAAAAACCATAGCTTTGACTAGACGGACCTTTATTGGCAAAGTAATGTCTCTGCTTTTTTAATATGCTGTCTAGGTTGGTCAGAGCTTTTCTTTGAAGGAGCAAGCATCTTTTAATTTCATGGCTGCAGTTACCAACTGCAGTAATTTTGGAGCCCAAAAAGATAAAGTCTGTCACTGTTTCTACTGTTTTCCCATCTATTGGCCATGAAGTGTTGGGACCAGATGCCATGATCTTAGTTTTCTGAATGTTGAATTTTAAGCCAGCTCTTTCACTCTCCTCTTTCACTTTCATCAAGAGGCTTTTTAGTTCTTCTTTACTTTCTGCCATAAGGGTGGTGTCATCTGCATATCTGAGGTTATTGATATTTCTCCTGGCAATCTTGATTCCAGCTTGTGCTTCTTCCAGTCCAGCGTTTCTCATGATGTACTGTCCATATAAGTTAAATAAGCAGGGTGACAATATACAGCCTTGACGTTTCCTGATTTGGAGCCAGTCTGTTGTTCCATGTCCAGTTCTAACTGTTGCTTCTTGACCTGCATATAGATTTCTCAGGAGGCAGGTCAGGTGGTCTGGTATTCCCATCTCTTTAAGAATTTTCCACAGTTTGTGTAAGATCATGGAATCTGGTCACATCACTTCATGGCTAATTGAAGGGGAAAAAATGAAAACAGTCACAGATTTTATTTTCTTGGGCTCCAAAATCACTGTGGATGGTGACTGCAGCCATGAAATTAAAAGACGCTTGCTCCTTGGATGGAAAGCTATGACAAACCTAGACAGCGTATTAAAAATCAAAGACATCAGTTTGCCAACAGCTATGTTTTTTCCAGTAGTCATGTATGGATGTGAGAGTTGGACCATAAAGAAGGCTGAGCACCAGAGAATTGATGCTTTTGAACTGTAGTGCTGAAGAAGGCTCTTGAGAGTCCCTTGGACTGTACGGAGATAAAACCAGTCAGTCCTAAAGGAAATAAACTGAATATTCATTGGAAGGACTAATGCTGAAGCTCCAATACTTTGGCCACCTGATACAAAGAGCCAACTCATTAGAAAAGACCCTCATCCTGGTTAAGACTGAGGGCAGGAGAAGGGGGTGACAGAGGGATGTGATGGCTGGAGGGCATCAATGGATGTGAGTTTGAGCAAACACCAGAAGATAGTGAAAGACAAGGAAGCCTGGTGTGCTGTGGTCCATGGGGTTGCTAAGAGTCAGACACAATGTAGCAACTAAACAGTGATTATCCAACAAAGTATGTTATTTATCATATCTTAAGAAAACATGTGTTCCAGTCCAGTTTTAGTCCCATATTAGTCTCATATAAGGTAAAGCTTTTGTAGCTACAGTGATTGAATTTAAAACTGCTTTTTAGAGCTAAATAACAATTTGGCATCCTTTATGATAATCAGGGAGTGTGCAAGTGTGTGTACACAAAATGGATGATTTGTTACTGTATTTTTCACATTTATATTTTAGACATGGGTTTCAATGCTCCAAGAAACAAGTTACTAATTGAAATTATTTTACCCTTAAAATGTCTTTACTAATTGAAATTATGTTACCCTTAAAATGTCTGTGTACATGTGAGGAAGGCATTATACAAAGAAACTTATTACCACACACATTTTTAAAAATGGAAACTAATATTTGCACACTAGTATAAAAGCAAACATAGAAAGGTCTAATTTATAGTTTCTTTTCTTTCCTTCCTTTATGATACAGTTCATGCTCCAGATATTTATAAGCTATTACAATTTCTAAAAAGAAATCAATCTAAATGATATTGAAAACATGAATCATTTTTTCCTAATCTCTTCATTTTCTTGGTATGACTCTGCATTTATTGTAAAGAACTGTCTTATTATTAATTATACTGCACTTAATTTTAGGAACTGGAATATTGGCACTGTTGGGAGATTTATAATTCAATTGTTTTAAAATTTTTTTAAGCACAAAAGCTTCTCTACAAATAAACCCAGATAATAAATCAGAAGGAAGAGGGCAGCATTTACCGACCCTTTTCCCTGCTGCAGACCTCCAGACATCTACTTAGAACTTCTCAATGGGGATTTTTGGACCCTAGAAACAAAACAAGGGACCTTACAGAAATTACGCGGCTAACCACAAGGCATCATCGGTTGAAACATAATGTCAATAAACGTGCCACCTCTGGTATTTTTAATCTTTCCTGGTGGCTCAGATGGTACAGCATCTGCCTGCAATGCAGGAGACCCAGGTTCGATCCCTGGGTTGGGAAGATCCCCTGGAGAAGTCAATGGCAACCCACTCCAGTACTCTTGCCTGGAAAATTCCATGGACTGAGGAGCCTGGTAGGCTACAGCCCATGGGGTCACAAAGAGTCAGACATGACTGAGCAACTTCACTTCACTTCTGGTATTTTTTAGTGATTTCCTTTTTGGTGGGATCTTTTTATTTAAAACAAAACAAAACAAAACACCTTATGTCTATCTCCAATCAAAAAAAAAAAAAGAACAGCCGAAAATTTATGATAACTCCATGAATATTTAATATCATTCTATGTTGCAATATTTTATAAATTATAATCATTTATTTGTATGTCTGCTCATTCATTCATTCTCTTAATCAGTTGTTGTTCTTCATTTGGTCACTCAGTCATGTCAGACTCTTTGCAACCCCATTGACTGCAGCATGCCAGCCCCCCTGTCCATCACGATCTCCCTGAGCTTGCTCAAACTTAGGTCTATCAAGTCAGTGATGCCATCCAACCATCTCATCCTCTGTCGACTCCTTCTCCTCCTGCTTTCAATAATCCCCAGCATCAGGGTCTTTTCTAATGAGTCAGCTCTTTGCATCAGGTGGCCAAAGTATTGGAGCTTTAGCATCAGTCCTTCCAGTGAATAGTCAGGGTTGATTTCCTTTAGGATTGTCTGGTTTGATCTCCTTGCAGTCTAAGGGATTCTCAGAGTCTTATCCAACACCACAGTTCAAAAGCATCAATTCTTCATCTCTCAGCCTCCTTTATGGTCAAACTCTCACATCCATACATGACTATTGGAAAAACCTTAGCTTTGACTAGATGCACCTGTGTTGGCAAAGTAATGTCTCTGGCTTTTAATATGCTGTCTAGGTTGGTCAGAGCTTTTCTGTGAAGGAGCAAGCATCTTTTAATTTCACGGCTGCAGTCACCACCTACAGTGATTTTGGAGCCCAAGAAAATAATCTCTCACTGTTTCCATTGTTTCCCTATCTATTGGCCATGAAGCGATGGGATGGGATACCATGATCTTAGTTTTTTGAATGTTGTTGAGTTTTAAGCCAGCTTTTTACTCTCCTCTTTCTCTTTCATCAAGAGGCTCTTTAGTTCCTCTTTGCTTTCTACCGTAAGGGTGGTGTCCTCTGCATATCTGAGGTTATTGATATTTCTCCTGGTAATCTTGATTCCAGCTTGGGCTTCATCCAGCCCAGCATTTCACATGATGTACTCTGCATATAAGTTAAATAAGCAGGGTGACAATATACAACCTTGATGTACTCCTTTCCCAATTTTTATCCAGTCCATTGTTCCATGTCTGGTTCTAACTGTTGCTACTTGATCTGCATAAAGGTTTCTCAGGAGCCAGATAAGGTAGTCTGGTATTCCCAACTCTTGAAGAATTTTCCACAGTTTGTTGTGATCCACACAATCAAAGGCCTTAGCATAGTCAGTGAAGCAGAAATAGATGTTTTTCTGGAATTCTCTTGCTTTCTCTATGATCCAGTGGATGTTGGCAATTTGATCTCTTGTTCTTCTGCCTTTTCTAAATCCAGCTTGAACATCTGGAAGTTCTTGGTTCACATACCATTGAAGCCTCATTTGGAGAATTTTGAGCATTACTTTGCTAGCATGTGACATGAGTGCAATTGTGCGGTAGTTTGAACATTTACACTGCCTTTCTTTGGGATTGGAATGAAAACTGACCTTTTTCAGTCCTGTGGCCATTGCTGAGTTTTACAAATTTGCTGGCATATTGAGTGCAACACTTTAACAGCATCATTTTTTTAGGATTTTAAATAGCTTAGCTGGAATTCCATCACCTCCACTAGCTTTGTTCGTAGTGATGCTAAAGCCCACTTGACTTCACACTCCAAAATGTCTGGCTCTAGGCGAGTGATGACACTGTATGGTTATCTGGGTCACTTTTTTGTATTGTTCTTTGAATTCTTGCCACCTCTTCTTAGTATCTGCTGCTTCTGTTAGGTCCATACCGTTTCTGTCCTTTATTGTGCCCATCTTTGCATGAAATGTTCCCTTGGTATCTCTGGTTTTCTTGAAGAGATCTGTAGACTTTCCCTTTCTATTATTTTCCTCTGTTTCTTTGCTTTGATCGCTGAGGAAGGCTTTCTTATCTCCCCTTGTTATTCTTTGGAACTCTGCATTCAAATGGGTATATCTTTCCTTTTCCCCTTTCTTTGCCTTTCACTTAATCACTACTGTTCATTTATTCTCTATCAGGCATTATTTTAAGTAGTGGGGATAAACCAGCAAACAAATGTTTCTCTTTTCTCAGTTTCGTTATATGTCACAAACTTATAAGTGCTAAGAAGGAATCTAAGCGAGGGAGAGAAATGGGGTGGGCGAACTCTAGTTTATCAGGGACAGTTATGCAGTGCATTCCCTGATAAGATGACATTTGAGAGATTTGAAGAAAAGAAATGAGCCATGCAGGTGTTGAAGCAAGAATGTGCCAGGCAGTGGAAGGAGATCAAAGTTCCTGAGGTGGAAGAAGGCACGATGAATACACAGAGCACCCTCGAGGCCCCGAGGCTGGAGAGGAGTTGCAGGTGGCGAGGTCAGGTAATGACAAATGGATGCTTTGACTTTGAGAGGATTTTTTTTTTTTAACATTTCTTTATAAATGGGCAAGAAAATGTTGCCAAATTCCCAATTAGACCACTAATTTAAATAATTCAAAGCTTCTTTAGCTTACCGAGTCCTCTAGTTTCAGAACATCCTTATCTGAGCATAATTATATATTGGCTCTGCCACTCGCTAGCCATGTTACCAGGACAGACAAGCCTGCTTCTTCATCTGTAAATCGAGGTTAGTAATACCTGTGTTGTTCTCTTTACAAGACTGTTATAAGGATCAACTGACTGACTGTATTGTAAAATTATTTCAGAAACTAGAGGAAGTTTTGGGGTTGTTAGTTGTTAACTCCATGCAAGAATGACACAGGGCTTTAAGTCCGGTTTTGAAGGATCTGACTGGTTACTGTGTTACTCTCCATAGTAATTAGCAGTAATTACATGGTACGTATCAACTTTTGTGAAAATTTAGAATTCATAGTATAACTTTTTCAGGTAGCTGCTTGGGATCAGAGCTGGGATGACCATCAAATCAAATATTTTGGGAACATGCATTAGTACAGACAGTTTAGCAAATACATAGGTAACATCCATTCTCATTATCCTTGCAAGGTATCATCTTGAGTCTAACATACCCAAATACAGAGGATGTGTTTTAAGAGAGGCTAGAAAACAGTAGAACCAGCTTTTGGCTTTCTTTATATTTAAAACTGCTTTCTAGCTTAAAAGAGCAAGTATTTTCTTCACAGAGGTGTTGGAATACATTACTGCCTTAATGTAAAACAAGTATTATTAGGTTATTCAGTGGGAGGAAAAAATAGTTTTTAATTGACAGACTTCTTTAGAAATGGAGCTGTGAATAAAAGATATTTTATCAACACTTTGATTTATAGCAAAAAATTTCCTTGTCATATATGCTTTGTGTGTGCTCAGTTGCTCAGTCATGTCACAAGACTTCTCTGTCCATGGGATTTTTTAGGCAAGAATACTGAAGTAGATTGCCATGCCCTCCTGCAGGGGATCTTCCCAACCCAGGGATTGACCCCTGTCTCCTGCGCTTCCCACGTTGCCAGGCAGAGTCTTTACAACTGAACCACCTGGAAAGCCCCAAATGTGCTTTAATAAAATCTTGAATTTTCAATTACAGAAATATTCTACACAGTATGAAGCAATGGCAGGATAATTTATTGGCTGACATTGAGTATGATGAACTGCTGTAGTCTCACGTGAAACTGAAGTGTATTTTTAAATGAGATACATTGAATGCAAATAAGTCAGTTCTACGAAAACTTACTTTTTTGAATTTAATTTGGTAAAGAATGTGGAGAACCTTCCTATGACTTCATTCTAAGCAAGGTTTAACATAAATGTTTGAAATTGGGTAAAACATAGAGCTTTTGAAGGTTTTGGGGGAGTAAAGTTAGGCGTTGTTGACAGTTTGTAAACATTTCTGAAAGAGCATGTAATCCAATAATCCAATTTGAGTTTTTCTGGAAAGCAATCCAGGAGGCTTTGCCATGGGTTTCAGGTGTGTGTTCCCTTCCCAGGTGGACGTATCTGACGTCGAGGATGAAGAGAAGCGTTGTGAGCTCTTCACGGAGCTGCTGGAGGCCAGTCACCGGGAGGTGGAATTCCAGCACCTGGTTTTGCTCCTGCAGGCTTGGCCGCCTATGAAACGGGAGTACACGTGAGTACTAACATACAGGTAGACTTTGGACACGACTGAGCGACTTCACTTTCACTTTTCCCTTTCATGCATTGGAGAAGGAAATGGCAACCCACTCCAGTGTTCTTGCCTGGAGAATCCCAGGGACGGGGGAGCCTGGTGGGCTGCCGTCTGTGCGGTCTCACAGAGTCGGACATGACTGAAGTGACTTAGCAGCAGTAGCAGCAGACTTCTTTTTAAAAATTTTTTATTTGTTTTTCAATTGGTTTCCACCAATTGCAATTTTATGTTGGTTTCTACTGTACAACAACTTGAATCAGTCATAAATACATATATATGTATGTATGTATATCCCTTCCCACCTGCGCCTCCGTCCCCTTCCCCCATCCCACCCTTCTGGGTTATCACAGAGAACCAGGCTGGGCTCCCTGTGTTATTTAGCAAGTTCCCATATAACAATTTTACACATGATAGTGTATATAAGTCAGTGTTGCTTTCTCAATTCATCCCACCCTCACCTTCCCCCGCTGTGTCCACAAATTCATACGCTACTAGATTCATCAATACCATTTTTCTAGATTCCATATATATGTATTAATATATGATATTTGTTTTTCTCTTCATGACTTACTTCACTCTGTATAAGAGACTCTAGGTTCATCTACCTCACCGCAACTGGCTCAGGTTCATTAAAGGTAGACTTCTTTTGTTTAGATTCTAGGTGTAAAAAATCAGTACCTGCAGGAGAGCCAATGAAAGAAGGATATAAAATCAGTATTAGCCTCTAGATGAAATTAGAATTATTTTTCTTGAAATATCACGGTTTCTTTCCATTTCTCCTTAGCCCTAAACACAAATATTTTGTTTAGAAATAGAGACAATGCTTGATGATAACATCTGGTTAAGGATATCAACAAAGGTTCCCAGGTGGCTCAGACAGTAAAGAATCTGCCTGCAATGTGGGAGACCCCAGTTCAATCCCTGGGTTGACAAGATCCCCTGGAGAAGGGAATGGCAACCCATTCCAGTATTCTTGCCTGGAGAATCCTATGGACAGAGTAGCCTGGCAGGCTACAGTCCATGGTATTGAAAAGAGTCACACATGACTGAGTGACTAACACACACACACATTTTTGCCAAAAAATGTTTTGATGTTCTTTTAACACGGCTTACAATGCTAACTTGAAAATCCATGGGGAATAAATCGCTAATTCCCGTTTTTTGACAGCACACAGTGTTATGTGCAGTTGACATATATTATCACTTCACACAGCAAAGCTACTGCAGGAAGGTGATGTTATCTAATTTTACAATGAGAAAATGGAAGCTCAGAAGTTAAATAACATCAGGCGTAACCTGGCCCCTAGGTGGAGGAGGCTGAGTTCCAACAGCTGCTGGAAGCTTCAGCCCATGCTGTCTCCTTGTGTCACGCTGACATTGGAGCCACATGGAGTAGTCACATAGTCCTTGCGCTACCAGCCACGGGTTTCTGTGGAAGACGTGGCCAGATCTCCTCTGAGCACATATGCTGCCTGTCATGAACCGCTGCTCCTTGCTGGCAGAAATCGAGAGTTTCTGCATCTGATCCAAATGCCTGGGGCAGGCCTCGTCTTTGCGTTCCTCCCGTGTCAGTGAGCACTCTGTACACCCAGGCCAGCACATGTCGTCCCACTTCAGACATCGCAGAAGGATTCTTTCCTGAAAATAAATTATTCCGTGAGCAGTTTAGGACTGCTAAAGAACATCTAGGCAGGCCTCTCCCCCTCGAATGAGACCGTTAGGAATTTATGAAGCAAACGGAGGAGAGGGTGTTGTGGTTTGCATTTTTAACCAAGTGTTTTCATAAGGGCATGCAGCAGCTGTTAGATCTCCATCTTCTGTGGCCGCGGTGGCAGGCTGACATGCCGATTTTGAGAGTAGGTTCTTCCCTTCACTCTTTGAAACTCTGCAGTACAAATTCTCATGTCAAAGAAACTTTAGTCTTTTCTTGTGACAGTCCCTTGAAACAGTATTTCCATTCGGTCCCCAATTATCTGGGCAGAGCAGCCTCAGGACCTGAGGGTGCTTGTTAAAAGCAGAGTCCCATGCTTGACTTGCTGAGTCCAACTCACAGGACCTGGGCATAAACTTCTTAGCAGCTCCTAGGAGACGGTAATGGAAAACAGAGGTGGGCCCCACTGGTTTAGACTGTCAGTACAGCTTCACTTTTTCAGAAAATCATTAGGGTTGAATTACTTCATTTCAACATATACTCAAAATGAATCTCTTAGTCCAGAGAGAATTTTTTAAATTCAAAATATGATACTTCTGGTAGATTAGTTAACTTTGGTTCTGCAGTTTCTGTAACTTGGAACACTGACCATCTCAAGTTACTCACCCTCAAGAAGCAAGCTCAGCTTCTCTTAAAACATTTACTGCATTTAAAACATTTAATGAATGCATTTATAAGCAAAAATAGGTTCATTTTCAAGATACAGTCTTACTTTGGTAGTCCTGTGTGAAACTTGTAAATTGCTATCCCGTGTTTGCTAACCTCCTTTATGAAATCATTAGCATTAGAACCAGTCATGAGTATCGTAACCAAGCATTAGTGATCCACCTAATCCTCGTACCACCTGTGTCTCTACCTAGAGATAACAAAGTGATAAATCAAGTCCGTTTCTGCTTCTTTCCTGGCTCATCATACAGTAAGAATGTATGATGGAATACCTGAAACGGGCGCTTTAAAGTACTTTTGAGTACTTTTTTCCCCTAGACAACCCAACGTATGACTCTAGGCTGTAGCACTTTCAAAGCAACCAAATCAGGGGAGTGGAGCGGGAGGGAAGGATTGCGTGGCAGCGGCTGAATGTCGCCAGTCAACACAGTCAAGTTCACAACTGAAGACAGCTTGATCCACGTGACTGCTGATTTATCAGTCCCCACTTTGGGTTTTTAGTTTCAGTCCCTTGTAGACCCTCGATCCATACAAGGAAAGCCTAATAGATTTGCATTCAGGAAGATCCATAGTGTTCCTCCAGAGTGTCACAGCTGGCTGGTGGAAATTCCATTCTGATAGTTGTTGTCAAAACCACTGGATGCGTTGTGTTGAGGAACCAGCATTTTTGCTGCACGGAGGCGGCCTGTTAGGGAAAACCCCTGGGGAGCTGGGTCCAGACTTGAAAGAGGAGAGCAGAGGGCTAGTCCCGAGTGTGTCTGAAGACGACTCCTCTGTCAACCAGACACTCTCCCGGGCTTTGTTTGCACCTGGAAATAAGCGGCATCCTTTGTCCTCACAGGTTGTTAGTTTGGGCTGAGACACGAAGGCTTTGCCAGAGGCTAGTTCTGTGGTATCCCCTCGTTGATGCACTTGCTGTTTTTCTCAGGCACAAGCAATGGAATTCTTTCAAGGGAGGGACCATCCTTGGGTACTCATTGTTTTCGAAGCTATAGCTGTGCTTTAATGAGGCAACAAACTCTTGATAAATAGTAAAATTATTGTACAATGTTGTAAGTAAATCAGTACCCCAGAATGAATGTGCCCTTCAGTTGTTTCTTGAAATATAAATCGTGATGTTTTTTATGAATTCAGAGTAGTGGTAGCCAGAGAAGGGAAACAAAAGACAAACTTTTGTGCTTTTACATCTCAGAAATAAGAATAATAAGATGTGCCTGCTATCGAGAGTGACACTTCACATGACAAGCACCATTCATTAAGTGACGCAAGAAAACATTAAATCGCTTTTTCACAGTGAAAAGAACCGAGGCCCAGAAAAGTTGGGTGCCCCCCCCATAAGCATATAACCAGGCTGAGAGTGTTTTAGTCATCTCCGTTGAGTCACCCAAGTAGCCAGGGAGCCAGAATGTCAGCCCGAATGGCTGGGCTTCGAACCTCCTGTGCCGGTCAGCGTCTACCCACTGCCCCCATGCTTCTGGGCGCTTGTCTACGCTACAGCAAGCTCTTTTCCCTCTGTTTGATGGGGTCTTTTCTCCAAGAGAGACAGAAAGAAATACATCATCCTGATTATGATTGCAGTTTACCAAAAGCATTTTACTTGAACAAGTGGGATTTCTTTTCTGTTTTTAAATTTCTTACCGCAATCATCCTAAGTCTCATTGTTTCGAATGCCTGCATTTTTCTCCCTTCAAACCAGCGTGACCAATAATCCATGGGTGAGACTGGCCACAGTGATGCTCACCAGATGTACAACGGAGAACAAGGAAGGGCTGGGGAATGAAGTTTTGAAACTCTGCCGCTCTCTGTATAACACCGAGCAGATGCTGCCTGCCGAGGTGAGTGGATGCTTCAAGTGGCTTTGCTGGGGGTCATCCCTTTCCTTCCCCACCTCTTTATTAGAAGCAGTATCAGCGACTGTGCTTGGGTAACGTTTCGCCTAAGTTATTGGTAGGTAAAGCGCGTAATCTGTAACAGATCAAGTGAAGAAGAGCGGTGCTGAAAGGATGCTTTGAGGTCTTTTTCTCTTTGTTGGAGCTCTGAAGCGGTTTTCTTTTCACAAGTCCCTCAGTAGAACCCAGTTTTCTGGGTTTTTTTTTTGGATGCCCTTTTATGTCTAACTCAAGTTTCTGTTGCAAGAGGTCGCGGTAGTTCAAGTGTCGTGTCTGCCTGACCCAGGACAGCTAGTAATGTAGTAGTTACGTTAGTGTTCCTTGGCGGGTAACCAGCCACTCTTGATTTTCATGTACTTTTTGACATCGTTGTAATAACATTGTATAACCACAATATTTATTCTCTGTAAACATGGTAAAAACACATGTTGACCTGTGTTCTCTATTTGGTCCCATAACACAACTGTCCCAGAGATATTTATGTTATGTATCCACATGCGCTGCTGCTGCTCAGTCACGCCAGTTGTGTCCGACTGTGTGACTTTATGGACTGCAGCCTGCCAGGCTCCTCTGTTCATGGAATTCTCCAGGCCAGAATACCAGAGTGGATTGCCATGCCCTTCTCCAGGGAACCTTTCCAACCCAGGGACCAAACCCGGGTCTCCTGTATTGCAGGCAGATTCTTTACCTCTGAGCCACCAGGGAAGCCCTATGCCATTATCCAGATGCTTAAATTTAATTTGTAGATTGCTCAAATAATATATTGCTGAGGCCAGATCCACGGCAGGGGCTGTAGCTAATATGTGCTTATTTTAGAATGTAAAATATATATATATTGGATCTGGCCTTAGCAATATATTATTTGAGCAATCTACAAATTAAATTTAAGCATCTGGATAATAGCATTAAGTTGATTAATTGATTAATTGATATATATAGATATTATTATATATTATAATATTATAATATATATTTTACATTCTAAAATAAGCACATAGCCACAGCCCCTGCCATGGATCTGGCCTCAGCAATATATTATTTCAGCAATCTACAAATTAAATTTAAGCATCTGGATAATGGCATTAAGTTGATTAATTGATTAATTGATATATATATTATAATATTATAATATATATTATAATGTATTATTATATATATAATAATATTATATATTTTACATTCTAAAATAAGCACGTATTAGCTACAGCCCCTGCTGTGGATCTGGCCTCAGCAATATATTATTTGAGCAATCTACAAGTTAAATTTAAGCATCTGGATAATGGCATTAAGTTGATTAATTGATTTTTGAGTTTTTACCACATAGGAGATAAACTTGAAAATGGAATTGTAAATATGATTTTTTGAGTCTTCATTGTAATCACGCAAGGAAAATGTTCTCATTATGAATGCACACTTAATGAATTGTTTTCTGAATGAAGGACTGGCTAAGTGTTTTTTGATTGAATTTAAAATATTGAGTCCGTTTGAAGATGTCTTCACCCACCAGAATGACAAAATTATTCTTTTAAATAATTAAAGTACCAACACCAAAAAGCAGCCCCCCTTACTCCGATAGCCTGTGGTTTCCTTGTGTCCACGCCCTCTTGACTGGTGGTCGGCTCTGCTGTGTTGTGAGCACCTGGAGAGTGGGAACCGTGGCTGCAGCGTCTCTGTTTCCGTCAACGCAGGATTCAGCAGACTGCAGAGTGGGGACTGAACACAGCTGGTTACCCCCACCAGGCTGAGTAAATAACGTGCTTTTCATCTTTGCCTTCACATGAGCTAAGATCGAACTCTGTTAGGTCGACTCCAGACGCCAGAAGTGTCCTGCTGTCAGTGCTACTGAATCTAGGTTAGGGAAGCATTACTTCAGATCACTGGACCTCCATTTTCCCATCTCTGAAACAAGGGGCAGACCCCGTGACGTCAGAGGGGGCTCTTACTCCGCTGCTCTGCCAGGTCTCATCCTGGGCGGAGTGTGAGCCGAGGCTGTCTGTTCTCTTCATCCTCAGCATGCAGTCCCCTGCCTCCCACAGGCCCATCGTTCTTTTGGGGTGAGGAGTGAAGTGCTGTACTGAGCCCCACTTTGAAGCACATCATTATCCCTCCTCTGATGTAATTTGATGAGATGAAACATCATTATCAAGAGTTCTTTTGCCACAGTGCCTTTTTTTTCTTTCATTTTTCTTGTGCTGCTCTATCTTTTAATTGGGTACGTATATAGATTTTTTTCCCCCCTAAGTATGCCATGATTGAAGGAACTTTGCAAATCCTCTGTTTGTATTAATCACTAAATGTGCTGAAATGTGAATTAGAATTGTTACAAAGGAAGGAACAGTCTGATGACAAAATGGAGATGTGTTGTTTATTTTCCCACCTTTGGAAATCACTTAGTCTCATTTCAGACTTCCGTAAGATTTAATGTCACTGTGACAGTAAAAGTATCCATGACTCTTCTTTTACTCCAGTACCTTTGGCTGCTCTGGTGCAGGGTGTGTGAAACGCGATGGCCTAATTATCTCCGACAGGACTTAAAGGGGCTTACTTTTTCCATCATCCCTGTTTCCCATCCCTCCCACCAAGTTCCCATATGTAGAGTTTGTTTTTTTTTTCCTTTATGACTTTCCATGACCGCCTGCTGCTGCTCATGGTACTTGTTTACTTATGGCCCTGGTGGTTGTGCCGATGGCAAATATGACCAGAAAGATAAAAGTCATTGTCTTGCACAGGTCATGAGTCTCCCAGTCTTGAAAGTTAGGCATCCTCCTTCCCGGCTTGTATTCATGGCAATACATGAACCATCCTCAGGAGTGGGGGATCTGTAGAACAGGAAATTGGCAACTTGGCATAAAACAAGCTCTTGGCATTTAGATTTAAAATTCCCCATCACAGCTATTTGTGGCAGCTCCCGAGGGTCCATGTGGAGGCACAGAGAGAAGTAGTGTTGCAGACGCCTTGGCTGGGTGCATGGGCGTCCGCCGCCTGGACGACCCCCCTTCTGCTTCTTAGTGTGATTGTTCACTCTCACGGTTGAGGCACTTCTGATGACGTCAAGAGCTTGATTTTTAGAATCAATGACCCCTATTCCGGCACACTTTGTGTTCCAGGCCCTTGCTGCGGGCCCTGGCACACCTTTAGGTGCTAGATCCACCCCCGGGCCAGCAGGAGGCAAGGACCTCGGTGGACCAGTCTCGCTCCTCTGACAACCATCAGCCACAGGGCCCAGGGCATCCCCCCGAGTCCCAGTCCACAGTGGGGACTGGCTTGCAGGACTCTGGCCGGGCTTGGGGCCCTGCCCAGCTACTCCTCTTCGTTCAAGGCTTCTCGCTGTTGTTCTGTGTCCTGATGGCCAGACAGCTTGAGCTGTGAAAGTGCCTTGCAAAGGGTTCCGTGGTTCTCTTTGCTCCTTTCACCTTTCCTGTAGCGCTCTAAATCCCTTTGTAAACATCCTAATAAACTGTCCTCTTGTAACACAGGGGAAAATGCCTGATGAGTATAGTATAGTACTTAATTACAAAGTATTTAGCCAGTAACTGTTCACTAAGATTAAAAAAACACTCAGTAGCTCTCATAAAATGAATTCTTCCATTCCTGGGTGTCCTTATCTGACTGTGGGGTACTAGCCATTATGCCTGCACAACAGGATTTAAAGGTGATTGCCATAAAGTTTCCATTGAAGCTTAGATCAGCTTAGTGATATGCTTATTCCGAATATTGCAAGTTCCTGAAAAATAACCTGTTTACCAATTTCTGATAACTTATAAGCAAATATGAGTGTTAAGAGAGGGATGTTATACAGATAATTTGAGGCTTCCCTGGTGGCTCAGATGGTAAAGAATCTGCCTGCAATGCAGGAGACCCAGGTTTGGTCCCTGGGTTGGGAAGATGCCCTGAAGAAGCGACTGGCTACCCACTCCACTAGTCTTGCCTGGAGAATCCATAGACAGAGGAGCCCGGTGGGCTACAGTCAGTGAGGTTGCAAAGAATTGAACACGACTGAGCAACTAACATTTCTTTCAAATAGCAAGCAAGTTTGGAATACAGAGAAGGAAAAACTTTCTTGCCCTCAAATGAGGCAGATAGATGAATGACCACAGTAATACAAGGTGGCAGATAATGTAGGAAATATCTGACGAAGTAGAGCCAGCATGTAGGAATGGCAAACCTGGGCCATCAGAGGTGCTGCCATGGGAAATAGGGTTTTCCTGTGCCTGTGTAAACTGAGACCCAAGGATGAGTTGAGAGTTGATCACACAGAGAGACAGCAGAGGTTGTATCCATCGTGTGCGAACACCCAGAGGTCTGTGAGAGCCCACTGCTCCCTGCTGGTAGCCACAGGCCACATGTGGGTACTAAAATTAAGTTTAAATTTAAAAAATGAAATGAAATTAAAGGTGTAGTTTCTCAGTGGCACTAGCCACATCTCGGATGCTCACAAGCCCCGACATGGTCCTCAGCTGCCCTGTGGGACAGCGCGAATGCAGAGCGTCCCAGGATGGGAGGAAGCCTTCCTGGGCGCTGCCTTTCATGAACTGTGCAGGATGGGGGAAGGGAGCCGTGGTTCCAGGGAGGCGGGCAGAGGAAACAGGTCAGTGCTGTTTGGGCTGGACTGCCACACACCCGAGTTTATGTTTCATCTTCCCGAATGGTTTTTGCAGGTTTTGGCATCCCAGGTTAAACGTCCACGTTTCTCTCTGGCCCAGATGCTGGGTGAGACCCCTGCGTGTGTTGCGTGTGCCATAAGGCACACAGAGCTCTTTTCTGAATTGGAGTCCTTGTTTGAAGCCCGCGTTTGGCAGAACTGTTTCCCTGCCAGTATTAATCTTGTGTGGCACAGTCTTCTAGTCTGGTTTCCAGCAGTGGCCTGCGGGGTGCACACTGAAGAAAGATCGTGAATGGAATTCCAAAGAGACCTTTACCCCAGACTTTAAATAGGAGCTTCGTTATGTCAGCCTTATTTTATCCACTCTTTATAATAACCTAAAATACTTAGGACAATACCATGAATGTAAGTTTTTCTTCTCTGATATGCTACTGTTGGCGCGTAGCACAAGAGTAGCAGGATCATCAGTCCTGCACAGGGCAGTGATTCTGTGTTCTTTCAAAAACAACCCTTGCTTTATGTAACGAGGTCGCACTCATTGTCTGGTCTTGATCCAAGTGTTCCGTTCTTCACAGCTAAAATCAGGACACCAAGGGAACGTGTAACTGGGCAGGGAGGAATAGCTTGAAAATTTATTTTCTATACTTTTATACTTTTGTTGTGAAGCATTATTATATTTATCTTATAGAAAAGGCTGCTCTCTGATGACAGATTCAGCCAGCATGAAAAAGAGCAGTAAACTAAAATTAAATTTCAGCTGTAAAGCTGAAATTAAAGTACATCTGTGGCGATCTGAATACATTTTCATTTTTCTGGACCACAGATAGTTTTCATGAAGAAGGAACATCTTGAGTATGTCAAGCATTCAGTTCACCTTGACATTAACTCTCAGTTCAGTTGCTCAGTCGTTTCTGACTCTTTGCAGGCCCATGGACTGTAGCCCGCCAGGCTCCTCCGTCCATGGGATTTCCCAGCAAGAATACTGGAGTGGTTGCCAGTTTCTACTCCAGGGGGTTTTCCTGACCCAGGGGTTTAACCCGAGTCTCTTGTGTCTCCTGCATTGGCAGGCAGATGTTTTACGACTCATGTCACCTGAGAAGTCTTGACGTTGACCATGAACAGGTTTTAAAATGTTTAAATTGCCGATTTCCTTTGTTATACTAAATTATAACTAGATCTTTGGGATAATATTAACAATCAATAATAGTTTTTGTTGTTAAGCATCTAGTATATGCTGAGCATTGAGCATCATTATTCACTAACACTTATTCTCACACACACGCAAAACACAAAATAGTAGATACAGTTACCTCCATTTTACTTGGGAGGAAACTAGGTCTCTGAGAGTTCAGAAAAATAAATTCCAGCCCTCTAACCATCCAGTGGGATCATAGCTATGCAGCCATTAAAATAGCAGTATTGTAGATGAATATGTGATACCAGAAAGATTTTATCAATTAAGATTGTGAATCGAGTGAAGCAGGTACCAAACCCTACATCAGAGTGGTCCTCTGTGTGTCTTTTGCATAGTCACCCCCCCCCTCACACACACACACACACACACACACACACACACACCCCCACCCCACCCCCACCCCCCTCCAGAATCGTGCCAGGGTTGTGATGCATTCCCTTTCCTTCTCACTCACAAAGTCGCCCTTGTGGTTCCAGGGGGTGAAGGAGCTGTGCTCGCTCCTGCTTGGTCAGGCCCTGCTGCTCCCGTCCCTGAAGCTTCTCCTGGAAAGCCCGGACGAACGTCTGCACACCATGGCCTTGGACCACATCACCGCCATCGCTAAGGTACTCCCCACCGAATTCACTCGTTCTTGCTTTGCAGAGACATGCATTGGTATTGCGGTTCTCATCAGTAACAATGGTGATTTACTCAGGACGGTTTTACTTACACTCTGACCACAATAGCTGTTTGTTTGTCTACAGTAGGTATTTGTGGTTTGCAGTAGATATTTGTTGACAAAACATTTTCTAAGCTCCTCCTGTGCACCACAGAGTGTATCTAGTGCCAAGAATGCAAATTCGGATCAGGATGCATTTTCTCTAGAGAAGCAGAGTATCGAGTCTCTTTAAGAAAATTTCAGAGCTGCCTAGGCACTAGAGGACTAGTCTTGCCACTTGAAATCTGGGACGAGGAGCTCCTGACATCAGGCAGATTCTCTGTGCCTGCATGTGTTTGGTTATGTACTAATTAAAGGGGAGAAGGAGTCCTGTTAATGGCACCAGCGGAAATCTCAAGCTTGAGTTTCCTCCGGCAGCCGACACCGCCACTGAAGCCCATCCTGGCTTGTAGAAATGGGAGCCAGTGCTGAGGCAAGAGAGTTCTCCCTGCAGGCTGGCTGCCTTATTATCGTGAAGATAATGTTTTTCAGGAAGAAACTTGCACTTCCCTTTTTAAATTTTACACATCAGGTGCTCAGAGTTGTGTTTCATTTCATACAATGAATTTGCATTGTATGATCCTTCTATGGGACGCTCACTCTTTCATCTGAAGTGTGTATGTGTGTGCTTTAACAACAGTTTAAGAGGATATCTTCTAGGGACCAGAGAAGGTAGGTGAATCCTAGGGCAAAGGTGCAGTGACGAGATAGATGAAAAGATGTCTTGGATTTATAGCTTTGTTAATGACAGGGGGTGCAGAAAGCAGGACGTAATTGCCTTTGGAAATAGTCATAATGAACAAGATAAGAAAACTGTCGTGCCTTTATTCATATTTTCAAAATAATGTAAAGTTTCTGTATAGATTTTATTTTTAAAAATGCCTTTCATTATCATTGATAATTGAGCATAATAGGGGCCTTTCTGGAAACTAGGCTGAAGTATGAAATTGAGGGGACTTGTCTAGCAGTGCCTCTCGGTGCTAAAATAAAAGTTGCATAATACTGGGATTTGCAAGAAACTGAGAGCTGCAGTAAGATTTTTTTTCTTAGCTGATTTTTTATTGGAGATCCAAGACATCAGGAAGAAGGGAGAGCTAGAGAAAATCAACTGCGTGCTGTCAGTGTTTTTCTTCCATCACCACCTTGTACACAGTATTCATATCTCTACTCAAGTATTTCCAATGGAACTTGCCATGGGCACCTTTGAGAATAAAACAGTAATATATTAAACATTGCTGTTCCCTGTTCATGCTGTGTAGAGCGTTCCTGATGCCCTCATGAATTCCCTAGGAGTACAGATCGGTTTTCATTGTAAAGATTCTTGATCACAAATGCATCAGTCAGAACTGCAACTAGAAGGGGAGCTTCCTAACTGAACCAGCCCTGCTGACTGCCTCACCGCCCCCCGACACACACATACTATCAAAATAAGAAACTGACGGGGATGTTGCCAACACCCAAGTCATTTATAAATGGTACTAGTTTGCCTTTGTAACACTTTATCTGCACATTTGATATGCAGTCTTGTGCTAAAACTCTGGATCTTGAATCATTTTGACTGTGGCTGGTTCAGCCAAGGTTGTGATGAAAACATCCGAAACCCCTGTGGCCTTCAGGTACAGAAATCAAAGCCAGAGGTGTAAACTGCTGAGGCGAGTCTGTTTCCTACCACTGAGACCCTTCTGGGAATTCAGTAATGACACTGACTTGTAACTTCTCTGCACTAAGATGAGCACTCATGTTAGGCTGGCCCATCTGTGACCTTCACATGTGTTCACGGAATATTTCGCATCCCCGAGGAACTAAAGTGATTTTTCCAATTTTTAAACGTTTTTTAACTTTTGTTTTGAGATAATTTTAAGCTCACATTCAGTCAGTCAGTTCAGTTGCTCAGTCGTGTCCAACTCTTTGTGACCCCATGAATTGTAGCATGCCAGGCTGTCCATCACCAACTCCCGGAGTTCACTGAGACGCACGTCCATCAAGTCGGTGATGCCATCCAGCCATCTCATCCTCTGTCGTCCCCTTCTCCTCCTGCCCCCAATCCCTCCCAGCATCAGAGTCTTTTCCAATGAGTCAACTCTTCGCATGAGGTGGCCAAAGTACTGGAGCTTCAGCTTTAGCATCATTTCTTCCAAAGAAATCCCAGGGCTGATCTTACATGACTTTAGTATCCTTATAACCAGGACATTAGCAGAGGTACGATCTCTGGACCTTATGCAGATTCCACAGTTTTAAGTGCCCTTGTGTGTGTCTGTGTGTGTCCATGTGTAAAGTTCTGTGCAGTATTGTCACATGGACATTCATGTGACCACAGTGAAGGCTGCTCATCTTTTCTCCATCTCTGTAATTTTGCTGTTTCAAGAATATGATATACATGAAGAGAAATTACTGTGATTTATCATTGCTCTCCCAGCACCATTGAAAAGTCATGTTACCCTTTTCTAAGGGAAGAGTTTCATTGGGCCTTTTTGCAGGGCTCCTGTCAAGCTATTTTACATCATACTTGGTTTTGTAGTGAAAAATACAACGTGAAAGATACTGGTTTTCTTCTTTTGTGTTTATTTTGCTATTCACTCTGCCCATTAGTGGGCGACTCTGAGTTCATCAGTAACTTGTTTCTCCCTTAATGGTTGTTGGCAATAGTTTCTGTTGATACTAAAAGGAAAAAAAAAAAAAAAAAATTGTTTTCAGAGAAACTCCTCTGATGGGTGTCAGTCATTCTTGCACAGTGCATGGATCCAGGAGAAAAAATGTACCCCTCCCCCCACTTGCTGATAGTGTGTATTGGTCATAATATACTGACAGCTTCATAGGGGTTTATGTTTCAAAGGATGATGCTTAAATGCTGATGCCAGAAACGGGGGGGTTTCTCCTCCAATAGCGGTGTTCACTTCCCTAAGCTTTTCTGAAATTGCAAACCTCTGGTGTTTGGCATGTCCTTACCAATGGCCAACAGCCTCTTACCCTGGGCCAGAAATAGAAAGACCTTCTTAGGATTATATCATTGGTGAATAATTAAAACCCTGGTGTGGTCCATACTGTCAAATCACCCACTCCATCAGCCTCAGTGAGATTTAGAGCTTACCTTCAAAACCTTTTTTCTCCAAGAAGGATATGCCGTGATGACGTGTTTAAATCTCCTCTCGGGGATATTTTCTACTGGGTGGAAGTCTCTTGACTCATTTCATCAAAGTAAGCAGGTCTGTGTTTATAATAGCTCCGTGGACTACAACATCTTCCAATTCATAATTCCACACTTACGGTGGCCTTACTGCTTCCTCCTCTTCAGGGCTGCTCGTACCTCTGTCCCCACCTCACATCGCAGGGACTGGCCTGGACCACGTACCTATTAAAAGAATCATTCATGGAAGTGTGTAGGACCTTTGGCACCTAATTAAGTGTTTCTCCCTGATGCTAGTAATAGCTGTCTTCCAGTACCAACTGTGCTGGATGTTATTAAAGGCCCTTCCTCACTTCCCCTTTTTAATAATCCTCTGGGAAGATACCATTCTGGTTTCACAGATGAAAACACTGAAACTCAGGGGTCATACAGCCAGCAAGCAGCCAGAGCTGAAACTGAAGCCTTAAATCCAGCATTCAGCACCTGTGTTTAATCATACTGCTGCTTTTGACCTAACTGGTAGACTCTTGTATTGGAAAAAGGTTATCTCTGTAGAGAAGTGGACTCTCTGAAGCATCTTGAACCATATAATATCAGCACTGAAAACAGTAGTACAGAGCTGGTCTGACAGCTTGCCTGGTACAGCGCTTCCTCTTTCAAATTCCCCAAGTCACTAGGCCCTGATGGAGCCCGACTAGGGTGGGAGCCGACTAGTCCTGGGTGCCCTGTGTCATGTTTAAAACCCTCACAAAAGAGCACCTCCAGAATGAAGGATCCTTTGAGTGCATGGCCCTCAGTCCTGCCCAGTGGAGTTGTTTCCATATCGCAGTCCTTCATGTTTTTAATAAATGTGATTCTTATCCCTGTGATTTTGCTGCGAAGGCACCAGACATCACCCACAGTGACCAGTGTCTCGGTTGGAGGGAGAGCTTTAAAGGTTCTCAGGAAAGCAGGCGTGGGTTAACATATTTACAGTCAGCCCTTGGACAGCACAAGGGTTAATCTAGGTATTAGTTAGACTTGGCCCTCCATCTCCAAGATGCCTCTGCATCCGTGGTTTCCACCATCCAGGGACTGATGTAACATCCAGGCAGTGATGTAATGTTTCCTACTGAAAAAAAAAAAAAATCCCACGTAAGTGGCCCAGGGCCGTTCAAACTCACGTTGTTTAAGGGCCAACTGTGTATAAAACCATGAAGCCTTGCTTTCTTTGTTCCCCCTTTAATTCAATCCAGATTTCCACCAAGGCCCTCCCTGGTGAGCATCCGTGCTACCATCACGCTCCCACGATGTTTCCTTCTCTGCTGAAGTCAGGGGCACACACGGCCCTCCCGACCTCGGCATGCAGTGAGAACAAGGACCTTGGGCTGGGCTCTGGACTACTCTGTTTGGACTTTGGTCCACAAAATCCTTCTTGGGCTTTGGCCCTAACGTCAATGGTCTTCTTCTAAGCATATCCAAACCAAGTTAGGCTGAAGCGATCCAGTCATGTGGAGAAGAATCAAGCAACTGATTTCCTGTATATCTTACAGATGCCAGTTGATGTTAAACCAGTCTCTTTTTACAATCACTGTTCTTTCGCCTCTTTTAGTCTCAGAATTTCGGGCATATATCTACTTATTTCTTACCCGAACATAATCCAAACATGTTACTTTCACCCGTCATCCTTCATTCTCAGCTGGTGGTTAGTCTTCTTGATGAAGGAAGCTCTGCTACTGCGTATCTCCCAGTATTCTCAGCTGGTTGCCTCTAGCGACAGGCAGCTCACTCCCTATGGGTTAACCTGTGAGGTTTCTAGACAGCCCTGAGGGGTGGCTGACCGACTTGGTGCAACCAGACATATAAAGTTCCCATTGTGCACCGCCTGATACAGTGTGCGGGAGTGAGGAATGGGTAGGACATTTGTAAAGATGAAATATCATCCCTCTGTGTAGAGGAATTGTGTCAAGGGGACACTGACATATGAAACAATAACACAAGGAACTAAGGAGGATGAAAAGGGGGCAAGTGTAAAAGTGTCGAACGGGCCAAACTCAGGGCCGCAGAATGGGTCACTGAAGTGTCCAAGCTTGGATCATCCTCAAAGGTTCTCTCCCGCTGTCAGATCCTAAGTCAGAGGACTGTCTGGATTTTGGCTTCAGAAGAGGCACACTGCTCATCCCAGGCCAGGAGTGGGCTGAGGGTATTCCAAGAAACGAAGTCTGAATGGCCTGCAAGTCAATACAGAAAACAAAAATTTATTTGCGGGCATTTTTCTTATTCTAGGAATATACTCGTGTTGCCCTTTTATTTTTCTGTACTTTCAGTTGGTATATTTAATAACTCTTGCTAGTAATAGTGTTCTTTCCTGAAGTAAACAGGGAAATTATATCAAATAATCTTCTTTAAAGTAATTGAAATGAGGTCCTGCATGCATTATGCTACTGGGATTTCAGCTTCCCTCATTACTGTAATTACTCTTAGCTTCGTATAGATCCATAAAATCAAAGATTTAATTCAGAGAAGGTTCATTACCTATTGTTGAAACAGGAATTAAGCAGATAACATTTTAATGGCTTGGAAGACAGTAGTGTTTTATGCTTTAATAGATTTTTTTCCCCCCAAGATCAGCAAAGTTTCTTTTAGTCTCAAAAATTAATCACCAACCAAAAAAAAAAAAATTCACTGATAGAGAAGACAAGCCTTTTACTTATTTCGTGAAGTATGTAAGCCCTTCTCCTGTGCTTTATTCCTGACTTGTGTGACTGTAATAACTCCAGCCATTTTCTGAACTTAAACTCTACACCAGGCATTGTGCTAGGCACTTAAACACATAGATTATCTCTACCCCTGTCTGTTGTCTGTATTTCACATGTGGAAACTGGGGCTCTGAGAGATTGTCCTCAACAAGGTCACACATCTACTTAGCTAAAAATCCAGGATTGGAAATTGGTCTCTAACCCAGAAGCCTCTCTGCCTTCTTTTCACAAGACAGCTCCTTCTCACTCCCATTCAAAGCTATTTGATCAGAGGAATTAAATCAGCTAATCCTCCTGGGCTTCTCTCATATTTATTTCAAACATCCAACTGACTCCAGAACTGACAAAATATATTTTCTTCCCCAAGCCCTAAAAGCATCAATCAAGCCAATGTCAGGGATGTGTGATTCTCCCCAGACCATATACCAAAGTGATTCCTGATCAATTAAAAAATTAGATATTTTTTAAATCAGAAAATTTTATATATATATATATATATATAAACACAGACATACACATACACACATACCATATCCTTCCAGGAAGTATAACTTCCAAGCTTTAAACCAATAGGAAAAGAGTCATAAAGGAACACATCCTTTCCTGATAATATACAAGTGTAAAACTCCTACAAGACTACAAATAACCAAATAGAATTGCAAACAGTAGATTAGAATGTCTGTTAAAACTCAAATCAAGGTTAATGTTTAAGTTACAAAAGAATTCTTCACATGTGTACAGTGATGTTGAAATTCCAATAAATGAGTAAAAGATTTGACCTTTCCCATAGGAAAAAATAAAAATGACAGGAAATGTATGGGGAAAATTCATTCTTGCTAATAAACAAATTCAAATGAAAGCATCTTTGAGATACCAATACATATCTCCTAAATTAGCAAAGTAATTTTCTTTTCAAAGTAATAACATCCAGAGCTGGGAAGTTTACAGTGAAGCTGGCACCTCCTCCCCTGATGGCAGCACTGTGTGCTGGACGGTCCACATCACCATGTCACTGCTTTCCTCTTGTACCCGCAGCCAGGAGATGTTGTGGGTGCTTTGCCCCGTGTCATGGTCTGCTTGGGCTGCCATAACAAAGTGCCACAGGGCAGACAACCTTTAAATATTAGAAATGTGTTTTCTCACAATGCTGGAGGCGCAGCGTCCGAGATCTCAGGAGCTGGCGGGATTGATTTATTCTGAGGCCTCTCTCTGTGGCTTGCAGATGCTGCCTTCTCCCTGCGTCCTCACGTGCCTTCCTCTCGGCTTGCGTGTCTGTCCTCTTCTCTTCTTATAAAGATACCAATCAGATTGGACTAGGATTCATCCCCATGATGCAGATGGCTCGTTGACCTTATTTACCTCTGTAAAGGCCTCGTCTCCAAATGCAGTCATGTCCTGATGTCTTGGAGGTTAGGACCGCAACACATGAGTTTGAGGGGATATAGAGATGATTGGATGGCATCACCAACTCAATGGACATGAGTTTGAGCAAACTCCAGGAGACAGTGGAGGACAGGGAAGCCTGGCGTGCTGCAGTTCATGGAGTCACAAAGTTGGGCACAACTTAGTGACTGAACAGCAACAACATGTTCATCCCATAAGACCCCAGCCATACCGCTCCTAATAAAGTATCCTAAGGGGCTTCCTTGACTGCTCAGTCGGTAAAGAATCTTCCTGCAGTCCAGGAGACCCGGTTTCAATCCCTGGATTGGAAAGATCCCCTGAAGACGGAAATGGCAACCCACTCCAGTATTCTTGCCTGGAAGATCCTATGGACAGAGGAGCCTGGTAGGCTACAGTCCAAGGGGTGGCAAAGAGTTGAACATGACTTAGTGACTAAACCACCAAGGAGATAATTCAAATAAAGAGAGTATATGTGCAAAAATCATTCATTTTTAGTGTTTCATAATGTCAGGCAACTAAAGGAAATCAGTCCTGAATACTCATTGGAAGGACTGATGGTGAAGCTGAAGCTCCAATACTTTGGCCACCTGATGCGAAGAACTGACTCCTTGGAAAAGACCCTGATGCTGGGAAAGATTGAAGGTGGGAGGAGAAGGGAACGATAGAGGATGAGATTGTTGGATGGCATCACCGACTCAATGGACATGAGTTTGAGTAAGTTCTGGAAGTTGGTGATGGACAGGGAGGCCTGGCGTGCTGAAGTCCGTGGGGTCTCAAAGAGTCAGACACGACTGGGTGATTGAACTGAACTGATGTATAGTAGGAGAAGCTAAATAACTTGTTCAATAGACTATATTGTAGCCATTAAATTTTTTTAGAATGAAAACTATGAAATATTTTTTAATAATTCTCAACATATGAGAAAAGTAGGATACAAATATCACATGACCTGATTGGACAAATAGATCAGCATGTGGATAATCAGTGGAGAGAAAAGGTAGATAAAGTCGTGTTCTTGAGGTGATCCTGATATAGAAGACTTCTTTTTGTGTTTTAAGACAGTTTCCAGCTTTTTCTTTTCATTTCAAAAAGAAAAATAGGTTAGAAGAGCAGTTCTAACTGGTAAGACAGTACCAGGCTTCTGTGGGTAGGTACCACCAGATTTTTAGTGCCATAAGTTGGAATTTGGTCACAAACAAGGAAAATGAAGACAAGTTAAGGCCTGACAAATTAATGTAGCAGCTCTGACATGTGGCAGTGATGCCGGGAACTCTACAGTACTGAGAGGAAGGAGCCAGGCTGGCCTCGGTGCCCCCAAGGCAGGAGGCTTGGTGTGTGGAGAGGAGCCCGTCTTGACTGCCGGTGACCTTGGGTAACGCTTTCCTTCTCTGCCCCTCAGGCTCCTCTTGTTTAAAATGTGGGTGTTGGAATGGGTCCTTCGAAAAGCCGTCTCTTTCTTTATTCTTTTGTTCTCTGTTTTGGCCCACGTATGTAAATAAACATCTGCGCGGTCTTTTCCTTGCACATGACAATTATCAAGGATACTCTGGCCATGCATACATCCTACAAAGAGCCAGAATCGGGGAGAAAGTCAAAGAAAGGAAATAGCATCAGCCACTTTGTTTCTCCAGCATTTGTTTATGAGAAGCCAAATCAGAATCTCCCCCTCACCTTCCCCTGGCCACCACTCCGGCTCACAGGAGGTCAGTAGTCTCTGCCTCTCTTTAGGGAACCTCTGAGCACGCAAGGGCCAAAGGCGGAACATCCGAGTTCACGGCCATGACTTCAGCCATACGTTTTCTCATCCAGGATTGTAGATAGAGAGCTTTTGGGGTTGGGGAGTGGACACCCACTGTGCCCCAGCTCCCACCCTGCCCTGGGACGGGGCAGCTATCCCCAAGGCACATCAAGTGGGACAGTCTAGTTTTCAGGATGTCCTCATGCTGGAGAGAAGCAGACAGAAGAGAGGGGGTCAGAGGGGCAGCAGCCGCCGGCGTTGACAAAACCCCTGTCTCTCCTTCGAGCTGGAAAAATCCATCATTCCCTTTATAGGAGCCTGAATTTCAGGCCCACAAAGGGAGGGTTCGTGAGTCAACAGAAAGAATAATAAAGGTGTCCTAGCCTTGAAGACTTACTCAGGGCAGCACAGAAAGTATCAGCCTGCACTGTTTGGACTTGAGCCTTTTATCCATGTGTTTTTATCAAAAACATTTGCCTGTAGCATCCTGGCACACGCTGTGCTTCCTCCTGGACGGTTAGGTGGGAGGCTTCTTTATTTTTAAGGGTGAATCAAAATAACAGCACGCACAGTGAGTCAGCTGCCCGCTCACATGTGTGTGTGCGAGTGTGTGCTTGCACGAGTGTGTTTGGAGGCAGCGGAGTGCAATGAAAGCATGTGAGCTTTGGGGTTACTCACCCATTCACACATTCGTTCCACAAATCCTGCTGAGTTCCTGCCACAAGGCCCATGCTGTTCTAGGCGGGGTAGGCGGGGGCTGCGGGGTCCACAGAGGAGACAGCATCCCTGCTCTGGGGGAGCTCGTGGCCTGGGAGGGGGAGGGGGACACACAGTAACCCGTGAACCCATCAGAGAGGAGGGCTTCTGGTCCAGCTCACCACAGACCCACCACATGACACGTGATGCCTGACTGTGACCTCGCTGAGCCCCAGTGTGTGCATCTGTCGGGTGAGATCGGAGCCGTCTTAAAGAGATGTGTGAGGCTTAGACAGAAGGTGCCTCACTCAGCAGCATGTGGAGGGGTCTCAGGATGCAGCTGGCATGGTGATGGGATTCGAGTCCCGATTTCCCACTTATGAAGCAAGAGAGAGAGGGAAAGGAAACACACAGAGCTCATAAACAGCCCTCAGGTGGTGGGTGGAAGCCTCTTGTGCTCCCTTCAGCAGATACACTAGTCTTGTCCCAGCTGCTTTTGCTACCACCTCTGAAAAGACAAACAAACAAAAGATGCAAAATTGAGTTCCCCTTCTGTCTTTCGGAGTCCGAGGTGAGCGAGTGGAGTGTAAGTGTTGATGGAAAGGAGAGGCTGAAGAAGGGAAGCCCAGGCTTTGCCAGACTCTCAGTGCTGAGGCCAGAGTCTCCTCCTGCCGTGTACACGTGCACTTCACAAAAATGTGACAGGCTTCAGTGGCAGGGGCTCGGCCAGCCGTTCAGCACAGGTTGATTACACTGGATGCTGAACTGAAAGACGGGTAAAAGCCTCTGTGCCCTGTAGAAGCTCCCAGTGCAGCAGGGGAGACGGACGGACCGGTCACTATAGCCCAGCCCCAAGAGGGAAGAGGGGTGTGTGCAGCGTCTGGAGTGTGGAGGGAGCGGGGAGCGGCTTGGATCGGATGTAGGGGAGACGTAACCCAGAAGGCGACACTGGAACTGACATTTATATGGGGCTTGGAGAACTCCATGGACTGTATAGTTCATGGGGTCACAAAGAGTCGGACACGACTGAGTGACTTTCACCTTCACTAGAAGGATCACAGGGACTAAGATGGGCGCCATCTGCTAGTGGGCAAACTCTTACTCTCAGGATTTCTGTTACTCTCATCCTTCAGCCAGTAGACACCTCTGACCTCATCTTCAGCAGCCTTGCCTCATTGTCAGGGAGCACGCAGCACAAGTCCATGGTGTTGAGCTACATAAGAGAGTTGGTCTAAACAGGAGAAAACTGGCTTTGAAATGCCACATTATCTCCACAGTTCCTACAACCAAAACTATTAAGAGTACACAGTGACATGAATTTGAAGCTGTCTTTGAAGCTGTTTTTTAAAAATGTTTATTTTGTACTGGAGTATAGCCAGTTAACACTGTTGGTAATAGTTTCAGGTGGGCAGCAGAGGAACTCAGCCACACACACACATGTATCCAGCCGCCCCCAACTCCTCTCCCATCCAAGCTGCCACTTAACACTGAACAGAGTTCCCTGTGTGAAGCTGGTTTTTTTTAGTGTAAATGAGAAGCCCTGAATTTTGATCTTTGATTAGTGTTGACTTGATTCCTTACGAAAACATGGCGGTAATATAAAAGAAAAATATAAGCTAAGTATGAAAGTCATGGAGAGCCATACATAGACCAAGAAGACCAGGGAAAAAAATACAGAGACTATGCTACGAAAAGAGCGCAGAAAATTTGTTTAAAGAAAAAAGAAAGAAAAAGGTGAGTTTGGTTTTAAGCGTCCGAGAGGCTTAAGCAAGAGTAGCTTTTAAATACCTCCTGTCGGTTATCCTATTTAAACCATTGGGGCTGACGGATATACCTTCTCAATGGAGCAGAAAAAGAGGTTTTCCTGGTCTGAAAAGAATTGTTTTCACAGGGATCTACATAAAGGAGAGGGTTGAGGTTAAAGAACATGGACTGTGGTGAGGCACAAATGAAATGGTAAATGTGCTTATTAAAAACTTCAGGCTTTGAAGTCCAGACTGACCTAAATTCAGATTCTCGCTCCGCAGTTTACTGACCACGACATTAAGCAAAATTCTTGTCCATCAATATCCTAATCTGTAAAAAGTGCGCCCTTTACAGGGTTGAGCTCGGGGTGACTCAATGCAGGACGATGTGTCTGGTGTGTGGTACAGTTTCTGACACGCGGCATGGTAGCCGTCAGTGATTCCAGGGGGAGCCGCTCTTGGTTCATGGCCGTGTCTTATGTGAAAAGGAAACCAGGCCTGTCATCTCATGGGTGCGATCTCAGAGATGCTTGTGGCCTGGGTTTCTTTTCAAAGTAGGCCCTTCTCACCAGGGTAGAGCAGACTCTGCTGGCAGAAGCAGAAAGGCAACACATCGCAAACCAGCGGGGAGGGCTTTGTCTGCTGGTGAGGGGGTCAGCCACGCCACTCTGACGTCCACCCGTCTTTTTTCTCGAAGGTGAATGATTCAAACTGTGACCAGGAACTTCTTTCCCTGCTCCTGGACGCCAAGCTCTTGGTGAAGTGCCTCTCCACTCCCTTCTACCCACGTCTCATCAAGCACCTGCTGGCCAGCCCCCAGCACGGGCGCTGGGACCCTGAGGAGCTGGCCCGGCAACTGTGGGAGGCCGGCCATGAGGCTGAAGCCGGCTCACTCCTCCTGGCTGCACGGGGCACCCATCGGGCCCTGAGGACCTTCAGCACGGCCCTGGGTGCAGCTCAGCACTGGGTGTGAGCACGCCTGCCCACGCCCACCTCTGTCACCTCCCTGAGGAGCCTCCGGAGCCCAGTGCTGTCCCCAGAGGCGACACGTGTACTTGTTGATGGTTCTCGGTGGTTCCAAAGAATTGCAAATAAAGCTGTATATAAATGATGAGCAAGTTGCCATTTCTTGAACTGTCTTTTTTCTTTCTTCTTTCTTCTGTTAGTTACCCTGCTTTCTTACTAGGAGAGACTTGACTCTTGACCCTTCTTGTTTTGTTTTTTTTTAACCATCTCTTCTGGTGGTGGTGGTTTAGTCGCTAAGTCATGTCTGACTCTTGCAACCCCATGGACTGTAGCCTGCCAGACTCCTCTGTCCATGGGATTCTCCAGGCGAGACTACTGGAGTGGGGTGCCATTTCCTTCTCCATCTCTTCTGGTAGAGGACAGTGAATGCAATGTCTAAAACTGCAGTCCAGGCAGTTGGCTGTGGTGGTGGTGGAAGCGGAGAGCGTGGGGAGTAGCCAGTGGTTGGAACACGTCCTGGACGGAGGAAGCTTGGACCTAACCTCTCAAGTTAGTTACTCGACTTTGGGCAAAGTCCTCCCTCTCGGAGCTTTAGTCAGTCCTGTGGACAGTGGGGGTCTTGCTGTGTATCTCTCGGGGTTGTTGAGTGTCACGTGGGGCTCTGTCAGATACTTGTCAGGAGCCCAGGAAGCCTTACATCCCCTCTCCCCACTTAGTTGTGTAGATGAGCTGTGACTTGAAGAGCCCAGGCAGATGATCAATACCAGCACCCGAGACCTCCAAACCTATCAATATCACCATAGAAGCTGACAGATCTGCAGGTCTATACAACTTCTGTGACTGGTGGGTGGGCTGATGAAGCCAGTTGTACACTTCCTCCCAGGACTGGCTGTCCACAAGTCACTACCACACAGCCAGCCATAGCAAAGGCGTGGATAGCAACACCCCTGGGAAGACCCATCACAGAAACGGGGTTCCCTGCACAGAACGGTAAGGACCCCAATGCATAACTCACTGGTACTCGCTTCCCTGCAGAAGTGTGTGCCTGAAGGTGAAGGTTCTGGCTGGAAGTCCTGAGCTGAGCTCTTGGGAAAGTCATACCAGATTCCAGCCACAGCGACAACCCAGGCAGCAGTTGGTGAGGAGCAAACTCTGTGACTGAAGGACCATCAGAGCATCTGTCGGATGCACACTGGTCTTTACCTCGACCCCCAGGAAATATTCAGAGGGAGAGAAGGGTGGCTGTGCATTCATGGAATGTTTAGAGAGAGAGAGAATGTCATCTAGGACAATCCTTTATTACAATGAACTTTTTAATTAGTTTAAGGAATGTGGAAAGGCTCCCTCTGGTCAGTTTCCACATTGCCCTGTCAGAGCCAGCAGGTTCTGTGGTTGTGTTATGTGGGTGTGTGTTTCATTGTGCATCATTGACGTGTGGCATATTGGGGCAGCCCACTCTCCACCTTTTTCCCCACACTCTCACCAGTGCCACACACACACCTGGTTGAGTCTACCTTCTGTATAAGAGTAACTTCACTTCACCTTACTTCACATATTGTCCTCATCACCACCACGATCATCATCATTACCATCACCATGATCATCACTACCATCATCATCATTGCCGTCATATCATCATCACCATCACCACCACCACCGTCACCATCCTCATTGGCTTCACCTCATTTCTGCTCCTATGGGTGTAGCTCCAGTCCTCTGATAGGAAAAAGCTCTTGTCATCTTTGAAGACATATTGACATAATAGCTCACTCTGCTGACTTCTGACCAGTTGTCTGTTCCAGGATTGAGTTCCTCGCCTGAACCTTCAGCAGCACCTGGAATTTGGGAGTGGCTTGCACAAGTCTGTTCTTAGAAAAAGGCTGAGCAGAATTCTCCCAGATTAGATAACATCTGTCCAGACTGAACACACAAGGTCACAGAGGTCTTCCTAGAACTGTGATGGCCCTAACTATACAGTTGATGTTAATCAAGCCACTGCTAGGAAGCATACCTACTGGCAGTTTGGGTTTCTTCTAACCTTACAGCTGACTTCCATCATTTCAGGTGATTAAAAATAAAGTGAGCAGTATTCTGAGATAGCATATTAGTCCCTTTTAGTGGAATCCATCCAGAGATGTTTTCCTTCTAATTGCAGGATTAGAGGGAGAAGGCAATGGCAACCCACTCCAGTGCTCTTGCCTGGCAAATCCCATGGATGGAGGAGCCTAGTGGGCTGCAGTCCATGCTAAGGTTTGGACACAACTGAGCGACTTCACTTTCATTTTTCACTTTCATGCATTGGAGAAGGAAATGGCAGCCCACCCCAATGTTCTTGCCTGGAGAATCCCAGGGACGGGAGAGCGTGGTGGGCTGCTGTCTCTGGGGTTGCACAGAGTCGGGCACGACTGAAGCGACTTAGCAGCAGGATTAGAGGGCTTAGATATCAGTATAGCATCCTGACATCATAAATTAATAAGCTGAGGCCCAGCAGGCCCTGGGACAATGGTGAGTGTGGGTCTCAACGTCCCAGCCACCACCCTGAAATACTAATGAGGAAGGGATTCCCTCGAATAAGCTAGGTTGCTCCAATTGACTTATGTCCTCACTTATCAGAAACCAAATTTCCAAGATTTTAGCACTTTCTGTGGGGGAAAAAAAAGCACATCATTCCAGTTTCATGTTAATTGCATAAATACTCTAGAAGACTGAGTTGGCCTCTAGAATGTTCTGTTGGTATTTAGACATTTGCCATAAAGGTTAGATAAAGAAATAAGATAATATGTTGTCTTATTGTAAAGCAGATGCCCCAGACCTTTCTTTTTTAAAACAGCAAGAAAGGGCTTCCCTGGCCCTCCCTCACTCACGCTCAGACTCCAAGGCCTTGCTTCCATGGAAAATGGACGCAAGAGGGAGACGAGTCGGGAAGGAGCCTTTGGTGTCCATGGCCTAGGCGTGGATGCTGTGGTTCTTCAGACAAGCTGCGCACTCTCAGCCTCATTTCCTCGTGCATGAGGAGGGCCGATCATGCCTTTCCCAGTATTTGCAGTTCAGCAAGGCAGTGCCGCTGCAGCACAGCCGCCCAGTGTGCCCATGCCCTGCTGGAGCCCCGCCCACCAAGGGCCTCCTCCTCGATCATGAGAATTTCAGCTGGAGAAATTCTCACACCGACACACACTGCAAGCTTTATGAAGTTCACTCACTCCTTTCATCCTCATGACAGCTGTATAAGGAAACGAGGTCCAGAGAGGGTAAGCGATTTGCCCAAGGACACAAAGCTAATAAGGAATGGAACCACGATGTGATCTTAGGTCATCTGACTCTGAACCCAGCCCTTGGCCACGATGCTGTATTAAGTGTATTAGCACCCGTCCTCACAGCTCTTTGGACTTCCCTGGTGGCTCAGACGGTAAAGCATCTGCCTACAATGTGGGAGACCTGGGTTTGATCCCTGGATCAGGAAGATCCCTTGGAGAAGGAAATAGCACCCCACTCCAGTACTCTTGCCTGGAAAATCCCATGGGCGGAGGATCCTGGTAGGCTGCAGTCCATGGGGTCACAGAGAGTCAGACACGACTGAGCGACTTCACTTCACTTTCTTTCACAGCTGTTTTGGTTCTTGACAGGCGAACCTGGGTGCGTTTCCTGCAGGACGTGATGCTAGGCTGCCTTCTCCACCCTCCCTTCTAATCCTGCACTGCTGATATGGCGGCCCAGGGCTCTGTGAACTATCAAGCCTTCATACACCCAGCCCTCTGAAAGGTGGGACATACTTCTTCCCTCTTCTCGAGAGCCTGAGTCCTAAAATGGAGACTCCCCGCACTTCTCCCAGAAGACCACGGAGGCTTCATTCAAGCCTTCCCTGGTAGTCCAGATTTCCCAGAAGGTGCAGGAGGTTTGACCACCATGAACATTCTCTGTAGACAGCCTGGCATCACCCAACTTAACTGCAGGGAGGACACAGGACACGTCAAGGACTTGTAGTGTTAACACCCAGTGGTTACCAATCAGGACTGCACATTGGAATCACCCGGGGAGAATAAATCAGGCACTGAGTCCCCACCCCTAACCGTGACCAATTATGCTAGAACATCTAAGGGTGAGACCCACATGATGTTAACCACAGCCCATAGAGGGGGCAGGATTTATGTCTTTGGCTTCTCATCTCATTGGCCGTGTCTCTGGCCCCTTTCTCCAGGCCAGCCCCATTCTGGAAGGCTTGGCTGGACGAGAGGAGGAGGAGGCTGGAGTTCTTGGGTTGGGAGTGACCAGTCAAGACTGGTTCTTTTCCACCCGCTCACCTGGTCCTCACCTGCAGGTGAACAGGAGAAATTTAAGAGAGAAGTGAAAAGGCCCATCACTTACTTAACCAGCAGCTAAATTAAGAGCTGGAGTTGAGGTGGTTCCTTGTGTCTGTTCATGACAAGCTCTGCGAGGAGAGACATGCTAGGTTCTAGATGGCAGAGGCACCAGTGAAGCCAGGATTAAACCAAGAAAGAGGCTGAGCTGGTGCACTTGCTGGGCTTAACCCGGGAGTCCCCGCCATGAATGGAATCTGGAAGTCCAACTTACAGGGCAGCAGCTGCCCCAGTTCAAGCATCCTTGGCATACGTGTGGACCATGCCCTCTCCTGGTTTGATTCCTGGTGGAGGACCGCTGCTTTGTAATTCCCGGTTTATTAAATGCCTGGGGTGGGGTGGGACTTAGGCCCTCCTGCTCTTCCTGCCCAAATTCCATCTTCCCTGGACAGCACATCATCTCCTTTCATTCTGAGAACAACTCTGGGGTGGATGGTATTAGCCCCCAAGTGGCAGTTGAGGAAACTGAGGCACAGAGAGGTTAAGACCCCAGCTTGTGAGTGGGAGAGCTCCCCGGAGCCGTGATGTCGCTGGTGAACTTGGCCCTCCAGGGGTGTCAGGGATGTGGACAGGCAACCCCCTGCACCCACCCCAAACCCAACATTCCCCCACCCTGATCCCGGTACCCCTTCTGAACCTCTTCTCAGGGGTGGAGGCATCCAGGCCCCAGGAGCAGTGATGGAAAACCCTGGAGAAAAGGGTGCTGTGGTTGCTGCCACACCAGACCGAGGCCTCCAGTTTCTGACGGCGTGGGACGTGGGGGACACATGCATGCTATTGACAGAGGACAGCTCAGAGCGAGGGGAGGGGCTGTAACCAACCTCAGAAAGGACGGGGTCTGAGGGCCTCTGGGAACTCCGGGGGTCTAGGGACTCAGACACTCCTCGAGTCCCTCCGTCATTTCTTACCAACTGTCCCCTGGGCCCCTGTCTGCTGTTTCACTCCCTGCTCTTACAGATGGGCCTTCTTCACACGGCAGAACTCCTGGGCTTTGTGTCTGGGCCCCCCAAGAGGGAACCTCCCTGCCCCCCACCTCAGGTGGATGGGGACAGGCTCTGGCTGGGTCAGTGCCACGGAGGGGAGGCTCTGATACCAGCAGGAGAGGCGATGGGGACCTCCGGCCTGGAGGCCACCCTCAGATCTTCAGTCAGCCACAGAGAACAGGTCGCTGGAAGCGCCAAGAAGGGGACAGGGAGGTCTGTGCAGCAGAGACCACCTCCTCCAGTTAGGGGTCTGCCACGGGGCAGCCTGTGCAGAGGGAAGGACAGATGGGGGCGCAGCCCCAGCTCCACTGTCTTCTAGCTGGGTCACCTGCTGGGGTCTGGAACTGTGTCTGTTGCTGGCATTAGGTGGCTTCTCTCACCCCGACCCCTTCCTCACTTTTAGACTTGCAGAAAAAGAAGGAAAAACAGCCCCACCCCACCCTCACCCCCCTTGGCCTTGCCATTCCTTTCAGGAGCACCTGCAGGAGTTGCCATGGTGATGAGATCCCACAGCCCTGGTCCTCAGCCCCCCCGGGTGCCGGGGACCAGCCCCGGCTGATCCAGGGTATTCGAAGGAGAGACGGCGTAGGCGAAGATCAGGAAACAATTGCTTAATTAAATGTTAATTAAGGATATAAAGAGTAATAGAATGAGGATAGCTCAGTAAAATTCAGTGAAGAAAAGAGGCTGAAATAAGGATAGCTCAATGAGGAAATTCAGTGGAGAAAAGAGGCTGAATAATTCAGCCAGAAGGTAAGAGAAAGAACGACATGGTGAGACCAAGTTTCGGTGAACAAGGCCCGCACTTTATTTTTCAAAGTAGTTTTTATACCTTAAGTTATGCACAGAGGATAATGGGGGAAGGGGTAGAGTCTTGCAGCAAACCAGGCTTTCTTCCTGCAAACTTATCATATGCAAAAGCTTAGGTGATTTGCATCATCTTCTGGCCCGGAGGCCTGTTAACATTTTAAGACCTTTTCTTCAGAAAACTTATTTTTCTCTAAAGGTGATTGGTCAGGAGCCACCCTCCAAAAGCATTAGATAAAGTTGCATTCCTACAGAGCAAAGGTGTGGTGGGCTACAACAAGAAAAAGAATTAACTCAAGGGTCCCAGGTTACAAACATTAAAGCTACTGTTTACACCAATTATATTAACCAATACACTGCCAGGGACACAGCAGGTAAGGGATATGGAAACTTAGCAGCAAACATTGGCCCAACAAGTGAAAATCCCTTCACCAATACAATTTCTAATCAATCTTTTAACTACTCAAAAGAATCTGTGTTTAGACAGTTTAGAACATCTCCTGCCTCTCACAGTTGGGAGGCTCTGAACAATCACATGAGGCCGGAAAAACCTATTCAGGCAGGCTAGAGGATTTCCAAAGGAGTTTGTAGGTTAAACACTGTCACACCCAGGAATTATTAACTGGAGCTGTAAGCTAACTTTTTTCAGAGAGGTAGCGGGGGACAGCCCCCCGTAAAGTCAGAGGTATAGGTGAAAGCACAAAGCAGAAAGTAGGCAGACTCTGGTTTTGGGGGTAGATTGCTCGAGAATTTCCAGGGAGACTCCTGAGGCTTGATCCCGCCTTTGCGTATGCCGAGCCTCCTTCCTCATGACCTTTGTCATGGGCGGAGTTCCTCACGCTGGCTACCGGCAGTGATAGAATTCCAGTTGAGCTATTCCAGATCCTGAAAAGTGCTGCACTCAATATGCAATATGCACTCAATATGCAATATGCCGGCTCCCGGCACCCGGGGTTATTAGCTCCTGTCCTTCTGTTAACCACAGCACTCTGAGTTGTAGGGGCCAGAGTTTGCCAGAAAAGGGTAATTGCTATAGAAGTTCAGGATTCCCAGTCCCAGAGGCGACTGGAGCTGGTCTGTCCCAGGGGATGGAGGTTACTGGGATCAGCGCTGTTGCTCAGGCCCTCGGCTCACGGGGGATGACCTTGCAGGGTGGATGCAGGAAGGTCCTGACAGACTCCTGGCTTTTCCCCAGGCTCTATTCCGGCCACCTGGGTGTGTAGAGTGACGGGGACTGTGCACCAGGAGGGGGACCATTTCTATTCTTTTTCCTCACAGTTTGCATGGCATATCCTCAGCCTTAGGTTCTCAAAACAACAGTGCAAGGTACGTACTGTTAAGCTCATCTTACAGATGAAGAAACAGGTGAAGACAGGCTAAGTGACATACCCAGGGTCGCCCAGCCTGTGAGCAGCAGAGGCAGGAATGGGACCTGGGTATTTTCCTTCAAGATCCAACCCGCTTTCTACTATGGTCCTCTGCCCTCCCCCTCCCCTAGTCCTTATGATTGCACTTGTGCTTATTTAACGGACACTAGGAGACCAGCTCTTATCTCAAGGGTCAAAAATGGGCTTGATGCAGCTTTCTAGGTGATATTTAGATATTTTGCTTCTAGTGGAAAGAAAGGACACCTGTGTTTCATGGTGCCTGATTAGTATCATCAGACTGGTGGAAGGGGAATCCTGGGTGGTGATGAGGTGGTCCAGGAAGCAGAGGCAGGTGAGAGGTCAGGACATAAGGATGCTCAGAACAGGCACTGTGGGGCTGAGGAGGGCTCGGAGCTTGGGAGCACCTGGATTGGTATGGAGGTGTTCGTCCTGGTTTAGAGGGTTGAGAAGGAGGCTTCTGCTTTAGGAGTGTTATAACTTTACACTCTATGTGGTGGGTAGCATCTTTTTTCAGTTAATAGAATAAGCAAAGTCACCTGTTGGGTCCTGGAGCCAAGGTGATTTGGACTTGGCATTGATCTCTCATTGTCTCTTGGTCCTGGGTTGATGACAGCAAGCCGTGGGACATAACAGAGCTGAACATGGGGTGACCACACCCTCGGATAGCTTTCACTCAAGGAGGAGAGATGCCTTAGGAAGTTTTTTCCTGGGATGGCACACATTGGAGCCAAGCTCTTAAACCCCCCTGCCCTGTTGGAGAGGCCCTACCCCCCAACTGCTATAGGAAGAGACTTGGGAAGGGGGGTTCAGCTGTGCCCGACAGCTACTGTTCTGGATCCAGTGCAAACAATGAGATCTATCCCAGCATCGCTGCCCTCCTCCGGAGAACAGCTTTCTCTTACCTCTTATTGGCTCAGCTCAAGGAAACAAAAAGAACTCAGAAGGCAACATATTTGGGGCTGGAAATGGTTGCTTTTTATGCTTGTCAAGCGTCTAGTGAGATTTAGAATAAAACCTACCACTGTGAAAGAGAGTATGAAATAACAGGAGCTTTTATTACCCCGGGTTCTGCCTTGTTCGAGACACTTACCTTTCCATTGTGAGACATAAACCTTCTGTGTGCCTTGGCACCAAGAAATGCCTGGTGATGAGTAGTTGTTGATTTCTTCTTATAGACCATCTGGGCAACCAGACTGGGATCTGTAGGAACGTTACCTGGTGGAAAGGGAACAGGGAGAAACTTTTTTCAGCCGTCATTTTTATGCATGTATGGCAATTACTTCTGCAGGAAGAAGGAAGATTTACTATGTCTAGGAATGCAGAGCCTTACAAATATCATGCCTGTAAAATGCAGCGAACAGAACACAGCCCAGCTTAGAGGTGGGTAGCCCTGCTTTCTGAAGTCCTGGCAGGACACTGTCAGCTCAAAGGTTCAGAAAAGTCAGTGTGGAGAGGAAGGCGTGCTCAGTACCAGCGTGGTCTTGGGAACCTCCCACCGAGGATTAGGTGAGAACCAGCCTCTCTCACTTCAGTCCTGGACCGTCCTCCTTCCCAGTATGTTACCTGTCAGGCCTTCCAACAGATGAGCCCTTAAACTGTCTTGAAGGAAAATAGAAGCTCTTATCAGAAACGTAGGGGAAAGAAACTAACGAACATTTATTGAGTCCCCAGTATGTGCCAGTCAAGCTTTTGGGGCACTTGACATGCAGATTTTTCTCTAGAACTTAAATTCCTTCTGGGAGATAGAGCATTTCATTCTTATTTATGGATGCAGAATGGAGTAACAGAAACAGTGCTTTTCCAAGGATGCTCAGGTCGTTAAGTGGCAGCGCCCAAACACTAACGCTGTTTGCTATGTAGTATTCCGATATTTTAGAAATTTAACTACTCTGCAAACTTGTAATTCCTTAGGACACTGGAAATGGTCTTAGGAGTCACCCGATTCAACCATCCTTTTATTGTGGGGATCCCTTAATGAAGCAACTTCTCCTGATACATTTCCTGGGCTCCATTCACCAGGTCTGCTACCCTCCCAGGGCCCACAGCTGCAGGGCTGGAACCCGAGGGGACTGGCAGTAATAAATGCAGGGTCAGCTCAGTGCCTCGGCTCTGGGGGCTCTCAGGTCCAGGGGATCCTGTCTGGGGACAAGGCTGGGCCCAGGTCTCATTCCCAGGAGATACGAAACTTTGCTGAGTAGAGTTAGCTGCTCAAAGAATCCTCCCTGGTGGAAACCATACGAGGAAGTGGAGGACACAGCAAATGAGAATGAGATGCAGTCATGCCCTCCAGGCTCCAGGAACGAGCTCCTCCAGCTGGATCTATCTGCAGGACTCTTCAGCCGGCTCCTGGAAGTCCCAGCTGAGAAGCAGCCTCCAAAACACGGCGTCTCTGCAGCCCCTCTGAGGGACAGAGGACAGTGCCCTGTAGAGCTGCAGACATCCTTCTCCCCACAGAGGCCCTGTGAACAGCCCACGACCTCGCTCCAACCCCATCAGTGAGCTGGGGCTCTAAGGCCATGAAACTCATTTCCATCTGTCAATTTCTTTAATTAGGTGGGGAATTTCATTGACCGTCTGTGGACCTAGAGTACCCAATCCATCATTTTCCCAACTCAGAGTAAACCAAAATAAAAATATGCCAACTTGCAAGCTGATACACTAACCCGGCCTCGATGCTTTAAAATAATCATTGCAACTGAATGAAGAGTTTGAGTAATAATCTGTGCGCTATGTGCCAGAGCTGGCACGATATGCTTCACGGCTCTTTATTTCTATCCAGGCTTCAGACTGCCAGCCTCAAATCCTGCAGTCTGCACGAAACGCTACCAGCCTCAAGAGTCCTTTATTTCCAAGCTCCTAAAATCTTAATGATAACACACATTAGTACGGCATCTTTTAGTTTATAAAATGCTTTTATGAACATCATCTCGTGTAATTTATGACTTACAGCCCCTCTGTAACTCATAACCTCTCTATAAAGGTTTATCCTCACTTTATATAGAAGGCCGACAAGAGCCAGAGAGGTAAAGTAAACTTCCCGAGGTCACACAGGTAGCAATTGGCAAGTGAATCCTTGAGTTTGGGTCTTCTCACTCTAGACCCCAACACTATGCTTACCTCTAGAGCAGTGCCGGCAGATCTTAATGTGAATGTTAGTTGATTACCTCTAGTGATAGAGAGCTCACTCTCAGAGTATCTCATTGAGCTGCTGAACAACTCTGATTATTTGAAAGCAGAGACAAAAACCTGCCTCCAAACAACACCCACTCACGGGACCTTGCAAAAAAAGGATTTTATCAAGTGTTTTGCTCATACAAGCTAAACTCTGTCCCTAGCACATTTCTAAGCACCAATTACACATACCATCTGGCTGATCCCCCATTGATAGATTTCTGCCAGCAGCTGACATCAAACTAACTGGGCTGCAGTTTCTAAATTTTTGTCTGCCCTCACTTTTGGAAATTATTTTCTACTTTTTCGAATGGCTTTGAAAGCTCTGGCCATTTCCTTCAGCGTCTTAGAGCGTCACCTTTGTGAGCCTAGAAACCACCTTGAACCATCTGGGGCTCATGGATTCTCGCCTGCCTTACCATGGATCACAAATTTGCCTTCTGTCCATCTACCTTTGCTTCTGTAGAGACAGCTCTCATTGGAGGAGCTGTAAACTGGAGAAATTATTCCTTGAGCCCAGACCTCTCCGACTTGGCTTCCATTGTTCTCACCCTGTAACACCTGCATACCCTCTGAGCTTCTACTTAACAGCTAGCCACTTGCCCCTGGGTGAAGAAAACCTTCACTTTAGAGACAATTGATAAGTCCTGCCCTGGGCCATGAGCTATGAACTTGATGGGCTTTGCTCCCAGGCCCCCTCCAGCAATGCCTGAATAAATAGGCTTGCAAATACAGGGTTAAAGTTTGTGACTCTAACCTTACCATGGGCCCTAAGGGAACAGTGGGGCCCTGCAACTTAGAAAGTTAGGAAGGCTTCCTGGAACAGGTAAGGTTTGGGGCAAGCTGTGTCTTGCTGATGAGGATCCATTCAGGCTAATGACAACCTAGCTATAAACCAAAACACTTGATGCCAGGTATATTATCTGTGCTCAGAAAAACTGAGTTTATGATGGGCAGCAAAGATTTGAGTCTAAGATAGTTTTCTCTTTCTTAAAATGGGAGAATAAGCAATGGAATCTCCCTTAGTCATTGGGTCTGATTTCTAAGAACTTAGGTAAAGAAGTAATGGCAACCCACTCCAGTATTCCTGCCTGGAAAATTCCATGGACAGAGGAGCCTGGTGGGCTACAGTCCATGGGGTCATAAAGAGTCAGACACAACTGAAGCGACTACACACACAAAGAAATCTTTAAGCTGTGAATTTAGATGAAGAAATCTCAAATCCAGTCAACATTGGAGTTAGGGCTGAGCTGAGACCTCAGCCACTCTCCTTTGCAGAACTGCAGGGGCTGGGCTTAGCTTTCAAGTAGGCGACTTGTTGGAGAGGAATTCCTTCTATTTATGTTTCCAGGCTTCCCAGGTGGCCCTCGTGGTAAAGAACCTGCCTGCCAATGCAAGAGGCATAAGAGACTGAAGGTTCGATCCCTGGGTCAGGGTCAGGAAGATCCCCTGGAGAAGGAAATGGCAACCCACTCCAATTTTCTTGCCTGGAGGATCCCCGTGGACAGAGGAGCCTAGCGGGCCATAGTCCATGGGGTCACAGGAGTTGGACACGACTGAGCAACTGAGCACAGCACAGCATGCTGCCAGGCTCAGGGCCCTGGGCTAATCCTGTCTCATTTTCAAGGCTCAGGTTGGGTCCCCTCGCCCAGGAGACCCCAGCTCATGGAAGCCATCCTCATCTGAGCATGCCCCCAGTCCTTTGCCCGAACAGGGGCTGCCCTCGGCCTGGCATGGCCTGCCCTTGCATCCTTGGCTTGTTCTCCAGAACTGAGGTCATGCTTCATCTCCTGGGAGCTTTCCAGACACCCCACCCCTCAGACTGGGTATAGGACCCTGCCCGTCACCTTCCTCCAACCTGCTTCTGTTGCAGGGACCCTGGTGATCACAGACAACCATCTGTCCCCCGACTAGCTGGTGCCTCTTCCGCAGCAGAGCCTGACTGTCCCTGGGTCCCCGGCACACAGAATCACGTGGGGATGGATACCACCCAGTGAGGTCTCAGGCCAGTGATTAACTGCTTTCTGGGCTGTTCCATGTGCCCATCTCCTCCCCAGCTGGATCCCGGAGGCTCAGAGGGCAGTCTGAGCATTCTCAGCCTCCCCCCTGCCCTTGGCCCAGAGCTGGATACCAGGAGGAGCTCAGTTCTCAGGCTAACATTTGGAGCCTGGAAACATGTACCTTCAACTCTGCCTTTTTTAAATTATTATTATTCTGTTTCAAAATCAGTATTAGCCTAGTTCCCTGGGTCCCAGAAAAAAAACCTGCCAGGTTTCTCCTGATTGGAGCCTGCTGTCTTATGTTTAAACTCAACAGGAGACTCGGGAAGTGAATTGTTTACTCCTCATTCACTCATGAAGTGATGCAACCATTACACCTCTCAAGATGCCCAGCCATCTGGGCATATTTGGGGGCTGCAGGAGCCGGGGGCAGTGAGCACAGGTGAGCTCAGAGCTGCCTCTGTTGAATGGGAAAGGGGCAGATATTTTAAATAGGTTCAGTCTGAGGATTTGATCAGTTACAGGGTGGGAGGGGGCCTTGTGATCCAGCCTTCTCTCTCCAAGCAGATTTCCTAGAAAACAGCACAGTCAGCCCCAGGGGGACATCTGTGCAGAGGCTGGCTGCAAAGCCTTCATCTGAGCAATGCCCCCCCCTTTCTGGAGTTCACACCTGCCTCCCAGGGACATCTCCCCATCTGCCGCCTCTGCCCTCCAGGGTGACAGGGAGCAGGTGGTTTCCTTATGCTTGGAGGTCTGGTCATTAGGTCCTCAGACACATTTCCCTGGGAGCCTTCTCAGTTCTAATGCGTTAAACCAGGATGGGACAGACAGACCCTCCCTGGCCTAGAGGAGCCGCAGGGGCAGACACCCAGCTAAGCTGCACACCATGGGGGGAAGCTGGCTCTTGGTTTTTAAGCGATTATCTTTGTAAATGATTCATATCAGGAGTCTGTCTACCTTCTGCCGTATGTCATCACAAAGGTTTCTTACAGAAGATGTGCATCACATTTTCTTCTGAAATCGGACTTACCATGACCTCTATTATTATACTTGATCAGATATTCCATTTAACTCATATTTCAAGTGCTTCCTGTCTTTTAGGTAGGGTTTTAAATAGCCATCTAACCCTCATCACAACTCTGTGAAACAGGCATCATTATTATCCCATTGTACTGATGGGAAAACTGAGGCATGGGGCATTTAAGTAACATAACTCATGTCAGACAGCCTGAGAGCAGTGAGGCTGAGACCCAGACCAGGCAGGCTGTTTCCTGAGTCAGATAGCTTAACTATTACTTTCTATAGGTCCAAAACAACAGGGATGTTTGTCTGTATTAGCCATTCCAGCACCTAAAACTGTATCTAGTTCATCACAGATACTCAATGTGTATTTGTTGAAGGAGCAAATGGATGACTGAATAAATGAAGGAGTTGGAGTGGTGTCTCCAACTTGGGGATTTTCAAAGGAAGTGTTCAGTTTCTCTTTAGATCATTGATTTTTGAACTTCAAGTGCATCAGAATCCCCTGGAGGGCCTGGTGAAAGCCAGGTGGGGGCCTCACCCCTCCCCCAGAACCTCCATCCAGCAGGTCAGCCCTGAGATTTGCCTTTCTAAAAGTTGTCAGGTGCTGCTGATGATACAGGTGGGGATGAGGGGGCAACCACGTTTGGAGAAGCACCGGCCTACAGCAAAATGCCATCACATTTTCGCAGCAGGAATTCTGACTGACAGGAGTCAGAGCTTCAGTAAGAAGGTCGTAGCCAGTTAGCCAGTGCCCTCTGGTCCCCCACAGTCAGGGCTAAGGCTCACCCCAGACTCAGACTTTCCTGTTTGTGTAGCACAAGCCTGGCCGCAGACACGCCTCTTTCCAGCAATCTCAGCTTTTCTGAGTTCTTTCAGCGCCAAGTCTCAACGGGAACACCAGATGCAGAGTAGAGATGAATTCAAAGCAAAAGTCTCCATTTACAAATCACCTACTACATGCTAGTTGTGGACACATACACATACACTCATTTACATACTTGTACACACATACACACATATATTTATGCATTTTTGCTGTGAGAGCATATTTTGATTTTGTTTAGTTGCTAAGTCACATCTGACTCTTTTTAGACCCCATAGACTGTAGCCCTTCAAGCTCCTCTGTTCACGGGATTTCCCAGGCAAGAATATTGGAGTGGGTTGCCATTTCCTTCTCCAGGGGAAATGCACTATCATAGATAGCCCTAAAAGCCCTTGCCGTGCTAAGTCGTTTCAGTCGTGTCTGACTCTGTGCGGTCCTATGAACTGTAGCCTACCAGGCTCCTCTATCCATGGGATTCTCCAGGCAAGAATACTGGAGTGGATTGCCATTCCCTGGGGGATCTTCCTGACCCAGGGATTGGACTGGCATGTCTTGGGTCTAACCTGCATTGGCAGGTGGGTTCTTTACCCCTAGTGCCTCCTGGGAAGCCCCCAAAACCCTTGGGTTCTTCAAAATTGTCTAATAAAAATTATCAGCCTTTTAGGAAAATAAGCTTAAAAGCAGACTACTCAAAATCTACAGTGACTGAAAAGCTGAAGAAACCATAAAAATTAGTAATAAGAGTACCAGCAGAGTATCTCATTTTAAATTCATCGATATTTGTACCAGGAGTGCAGGCGACTCGTTCTTTGCTGCCTTAAACTTGGGGCATGTACGTCTTCCATTGAGATTAGGTTCTGGAGACCATTTTTTATCCAAATTAAAAACCTACTTAAGGTGTAGCCTTCTTTGTTCATCCACTGTTTTAATACAGGGGATCAGCTCCACTTACAGCTTCAACAGGTAGCTTAACCTCTTGGGAAGTGTAGCAATTCTAGTAGCTTCTAAGCCAGCCACTTTGCAGTAAAGAAAGGCACTTCTGCGAACAGTCGGCTTTTATCCGCAGGCTTGCATGTATGCCTGCGGCCTTCTCTTGAATTGTGAGAAAGCTTGCCGCCGCCATTTCAACACCGTGATGCTTGAAAAACATATCTCACAAAGCGATGGGACCTTCTGTCTTGTAAGAGATGGGACCGGTTCCCGGCAAAATCTGATTTGAACCCAGAGCCAGCAAAGTCTGCCCTTTTCCCTTGATTCCACTGCTTTTGTTAGGTGATGAAAACGTAAACGCTGGCCCAGCACTTGTGCTGCTGTGGCCCCAGGGGCACTCCTGCCTTGGAGGGCCCAGCCTGTGTCCTGCCCTGCGGTCCCCCGAGGGCCTCACCCAGCCCGGTGCCCAGTCCAGGTTCTATGAATGGAACCGGTAGTAGCCATACAAGTCAGGCGCAGAGGAGACTCCTTTAGTAACAAATGCCATGTTTTCATCACCCAGGTTAGGGGGTTCTGGGGATTTAGGGGAGAGACATTTTTGACACTGTGTCTGTGACAGGCTTTCTTGGGTCAGCCCGGTCTGGAAATGGCCTCGGATGGCCTCAGGCCCAGGATGGTTTGCCAAGGTGGCTGATTCCCGGGCGATGAGGATTTGGGGTAGAGGGTGCTCCCTAGGCTGCGGCCGTGCTGCAGGGCTCACGGGACATGTGTCATTGTGTGAGGTCGCAGGTGCGTGTGTACAGCGGGGTGGCCGTGAGAGCCCTGGGTCCAGGTCATGGGAGAAATGATAGTCTGACCAAGGGCGTCTGGAGGCAGGTCACACCATGGTCACACTTCTGAGATCCCAGAGGGAGCAACCATGGCCCCAGTGGCCCCAAGGGCAGGATGCCAGCCCTGCCTGGGGTAGAAGGAGTGTCCACGCAATGACCATAACACCCAGTCCTGCCCTTGTTCTGAAGCTTTTTAGGACTTTTCACTCCATTAATCAATGTTGCATTTTCTTTGCCTTGGGATTTGAGACAGTCAGTGATCTGGGCTGAGAGGGAAACCAAGTCCAGCCTCCCAGCTCCCAGTCCCAAATTTGCAGCGTGACCCCAAGTTCCCTGGGCCTCAGAGCTCTTGTTGGTAAAATGAGTGTGATTATTGAGAGTCCCTTTGACTGCAAGGAGATCAAACCAATCCATCCTAAAGGAAATCAGTGCTGAATATTCATTGGAAGGACTGATGCTGAAGCTGAAGCTCTAATACTTTGGCCACCTGATGCAAAGAGCTAACTCATTGGAAAAGACCCTGATGCTGGGAAGGATTGAAGGCAGGAGGAGAAGGGGATGACAGAGGATGAGATGGTTGGATGGCATCACCAAGTCGATGGACAGGAGTTTGAGTAAGCTCTGGGAATTGGTGATGGACAGGGAAGCCTGGCGTAGTGTAGTCCATGGGATTGCAAAGAGTCAGACATGACTGAGTGACTGAACTGAACTGATTGACTTCACAGGGTCTTTGGAGCCTTAGATAAGGAATTCTAGAAGGGTGTTGGGCATGTGGTCCAATCTCATGGGACAACAGAGTTTGATCACAACATCAGGCTCCTGGAAGCTTCTAAGCTATCTGGGTGACAAGAGCCCTTCTGAGAGCAGAAAACCAGCCTGCACACATTTCACAGTTCTGGGGGAACTAGTATCATCTGTGGGTCAGTCGTCTCTTTCCCCGAACTCAGACTCAAAAACTGCTTGATTTTTGGTGCGATGGCAGGGCAGGATGAATACCTGGGTACCCTCCTCTCCACCTCTAGGCATGAAACCTATTAGAAAAATGGAGAAATAATTCTTCTCAAGTTTCAACCTTTTCTTTGTTCTCATCCAGGTGCCAGAAGTAAGTTCAAAAAGTAAAACCAAGATGCTCTTCTGGTCTCTGTAGGGCGGGTGTTTATTTCAGCCCACAGAGCTGTCTCCACGTTCCCCCTTCCTCATCTTCTTTGGACCCTGGCGGATGGAGTTGGAGAGAAAAAAACACAGGGAGCTTTTCCAGCCAGCAGGCTGCGACAAACTCCCCCACCCCCCACCCCCAGAGGATGGGAGATATTTAGCGTTTTTAGACAGGCTGGGCAGGGTGACTGATGGGAAGGGCCCCCACCCCCACCCACAGGACTGGCAGGTGTGTCTTCAGCGTGGAAGGTGGCCAGAGACTCGGCTGTCACATGCTTACCTGTCAGCCCTGCCAAGACGAGCGTATTTAGCTCCTGGATAAAGGGCCCCACTGTGGCAGTACAGCCAAGCACCCCTGACATCATGGGCGGGAGCCTTATTTTGTCTTAATGAGGATGCATTTCTGGCTGAGAAAGGCACACGCCTGTCCCAGAATGCGACATTCACTTTGCTGCCCACACACCGGTGCCTGCAGGCAAAGCCCAGCACGCAGGTGGGGGTTGACAAGCAAGGAGGCTGGGTCCCCCCGGGGGTTCTATTCTCTCTTCTCTGCTGCTGGGTCTCTGTTCCCCCCTGATTTTTAAGCACACCTGCAGGGGTCTAAAGGCTGGGTTGCTGAGGGTGGTCACCCCCAGCCTGCACCTCCCAGCATTTTCTGAATATTATCATTGCTGGAGCCCGACCCCCCACAGGGCTGGAGACGCCTGGCTGCTTCTTATTCAGTGATTGAAGGTGATTTCGGATTTATTCTCTGACATGAATTTAGGGATTGTAAATGTCACAGCCTCACACCGTTTTTAAATATGCTCATGACTTCAGAGTCGATGGGAATTTGAATTTCAAGAGCTCGTTATTTCTCTTTCCAGGAAGAGGAGGAAAAACACTGTACAGATGTGATAACATCTGGGTTTCCATGGTGCCCGACTCGGTCATGTCAGGCGAGGACTCTTCTCTAGCACCCACTCCCCTCTCCTGTTGGAGGAGTGGGTATTACCCGGGGAAACACTAGTGTTGAGGTCTCACTTCTCCACTTGGCCTCAGGATACACATTGTCCCTGTTATAAAAAAAAAAAAAAAAGCTTTGCTGATAATCGACTCTGTTAACATCATACACAAAGTATCTTGGTTCTTTATCCAAATAAGGCCAAGCCTTCATGAAACGAACTTCCAAACACCTTCCCCCACTGCCCTTGGAGGCGTTGATTGAAATTATTTAAAACAGAATGACATCGTACCAAGCCTCTAGAGTACAGAGCAGGAAGCCAATCAAGGGATATGTGCCCTCCACCCCACTATGAATGGAGCAGAAAGAACAGTGAGGTTGGAGGCCTGGGTTTCGGTCGGCTCTATTACTGACGGTAATCCTGGGTGAGACTTTGAATCTCCCTGAACCTCACTCTTCTCATCTGCAAAATGGGAGCAGTGGTCACTACCTCATGAGTCATCAGGATGCAATGAACCAATATGAGGTGTCAAAGTGCTGAGCTCAGGGAAAACACTCCATACGTAGGTGCTGAGTTTGAAGAGGGAAAAGGCCACATAGTAGAGGGTTGTGCCAGTCCAAACTCAGGTACAGAGCGGGGGATGGGAAGGAGAGAGGGAGGAGGGGGAGAGGACAGGAGAGGGGCTGAGAAAAGAGAGAGGGAAAGACAGGGAGAGACAGAGAGAGAGACAGAGACAGGGAAAGACAGAGACAGGGAGAGACAGAGAGACAGAGATAGGGAGAGACAGAGACAGGGAGAGACAGGGAGAGAAAGAGACAGAGAGAGACAGAGACAGGGAGAGACAGAGACAGGGAGAGACAGAGGGGGAGAGACAGAGACGGGGAGAGACAGAGGGGGAGAGGACAGGGAGAGGGGCTAAGAAAAGAGAGAGAGGGAGAGACAGGGAGAGACAGAGAGAGAGAGACAGAGACAGGGAGGGAAAGAGACAGAGACAGGGAGAGACAGAGGGGGAGAGGACAGGGAGAGGGGCTGAGAAAAGAGAGAGGGAGAGACAGAGAGCGAGAGACAGAGATAGGGAAAGACAGAGACAGGGAGAGAGAGAGACAGGGAGAGATCGAGAGAGGGAAAGACAAAGACAGGGAGAGAGAGGGAGAGACAGAGACAGGGAGAGACAGAGGGGGAGAGGACAGGGAGAGGGGCTGAGAAAAGAGACAGGGAGAGACAGAGAGCGAGAGACAGAGATAGGGAGAGACAGAGAGAGGGAGAGACAGAGAGAGACAGAAAAAGAGAGAGCTGATTCATCAGGAAAAAAAAAAAAAAATCCCGAGAGACATTTGCTCCAAAAGAAATATTCTGCACAGAAACAGACCATTTCAAACTGCACCAGAAGTAAGAGTTTACATTTATTGAGTACTTCCTAAATCCCAGATACTGTGCATTTTTCCTAGGGAAGAATCCCCCTGGTCTCCTACCTGGAAGGTTATAAACCTGACTGTGAGTTAAAATTCCAGAAATGTTTTATTTTCAACTTTAACATGAACATATTATATAGTTGAATGCCCTGAATAATGCTATTTCATAGGACTATAAAATGAAATGCATTTCATATACATTTTCACTTTACTTCTGGATTCTCATGGCTACCTTTTAGGTCACAGTTAACATTAAGGGACAGAGCCATCTGGCCCGAGAACCCCCCATGGCATCACCAGCTAGGATTGTGCAGGATTCCTGCGAATGTGTCACTGGGCCACAGAAGACATTCCTGAAATGGAAAAACAATCATCCTTCCTATTTGAATAGTGTTTATCAGATGTTTTCTGCACAATATTTTATATAACCCTAAACAAGGTCCTGTAAGAGACATGTTCTTGTCATTTACAAATGAGGAGCTGAGTCCCACAGAGGTTACATGACTTGTTTAATGGTAACACCCCATTTGTTGTTGTTAGTCGATAGGTCATGTTCGACCCTTGAGACCCCATGGACTGTAGGCCAGCAGGCTCCTCTGGTCCATGGGGTTTCGCAGGCAAGAATACTGGAGTGAGTTGCCATTCCCTTCTTCAGGGGATCTTCCTGACCAGGGATTGAACCTGAGTCTCTTACCTGTCCTCCACTGGCAGGCAGATTCTTCACCATTAGTGCCATCAGTAGATCCAAAACCAGAAAGATCAGAAAGTAAAAAACTGACCGACATCAAAATCACACTTACTGTCTTATAATCATGCTTAAACAGTGACTAGGCTTCCCTTGTGGCTCATCTGGTAAAGAATCTGCCTGTAATGCAAGAGACCTGGGTTCGATCCTTGGGTTGGGAAGATCCCCTGGAGAAGGGAAAGGCTGCCCACTCCAGTATTGTAGCCTAGAGAATTCCATGGACAGTCCATGGGGTCTCAAGGAGTCAGACATGACTGAGCAACTTTCACTTTCAGCGGTGACTGAACTTGGGTCAAGCTCTGAGCTTCCTGGAAGTCAAAGCAGAGGACCAGGAATGTTTGTGAAATTAGAGATTCTTAGCACTTCTCATCCTTTACCACTCCACATTATTTTTCCAAGCATTGCAGGCAGCCATCTACCCCTGGGCTGTCTGGCAGTTTTAAAAATCTTCTTACTTTTAAAGAAGATGATAATGGCCTATGTTCTTGACATTTCAGAGGAAAAAGTCAGTTGGAGAGGCGCAGCTGGGGTCACTGTCAGGCTGTGGTTGAAGCCTCCTGCGAGCGGCAGAGCATCCCTCCTTTTCTAGCAGCGCACACTGGCCTGTTCTCTGAAGTCCACGCCAGGGCACTTGAGCAGAACCCGTACCCCACCTCCTACCCTCCACGAACTAACAAAATCTCAGTGGAGAATTAAGATGTGAAAAATAAGTTTGACATCTCAAAGGCAAACAGGAGAAAACAAAGCGCTGCCTTCTCTCTCCCTTTTTCCTTCAAGGAAAAGGTAAATTCTTTTGGGTGATTTCTTTGTTTCACGCTGAGTGAAGTCGTCTGGCTTAATTATCCCCCTCTTTCTTCCTCATAGCTTCTAAATGCTCTTTATTATTTGACTGAGTCCATTTCAGCGACTGCACAAAAGTGATACATTCTGAGTCTGGAGAAATTAGCCATGAAATGAGCATCTCCTGAATATCGGTTATTGTCTTTTCCAGCTTTTGGTCTGTGTAGTTCATATCGTGTTGAAGATACAAAAGGTCTGCGGGCTCAGTTCTGATATCTGATCCCAGAGGAGAATCAGGAGCCCGGGTTTCCCTGTCGGGTGTGTGGCCTGGGGGGATCTGCTTCAAGGTCCCTCTCTCTTTGCTATTACACCAGGCTGTTCCCAAGGATGAATGGGGTGGAAAGTGCAGAGCCCAGGTCCTGGTGCAGAGATAAATGCTCTATGGGTTCTAATCTTGACTCTTTTTTCTTTTTCTTTTTTAATGTTGACCATTTTTCAAGTCTTTATTCAATTTGTTACAATATTGTTTTGTTCCACATTTTGATTGTTTGGCCTTGAGGCATGTGGAATCTTAGCTCCCTGACCCTTAGCTCCAGGGGTGTGGATTGAACCCACACCCCTGCCTTGGAAGGCAAAGTCCTAACCACTGGACCACCAGGGAAGTCCCAGCTTAATCACTACTCTTGACAAAGGCAAAACAGATTACATCCCACTTCTGCCTAAAATGCTTCACAGACTCCCTTCCAAACGTCCTAAGTCGACCTTCCCCATCTTTCATCATCTGGACCCTCATTACCTCTCTGGAACCATCCTTGGGCTCCTCCCTCAAATCTCACTGAACCTCTTTCAAATTCTAGAAAGCTCTGGGCTCTTTTTTATCTAAGGGGGAGCAGCAGCAGTTGCTGTTTCCTCTGCCTGAACTTTTCTTTCCTTCTCTCTCCCTTCACCTGACTGCCACCCACCCTCCAATCTCTGCCCGGATGTGACCTCCTCCAGTTCCAAATCTGAGTCAGAGCTCCAGCCTGTGCTCTGCCCCAGGGTCCTGCCCTTCCCTTGCTTGCACTTGTCAAGCTGTGATGCTGGGTTATCATGTGTTGGGGACAGCGTTTTTGGTGGTTGCAGACTTATTCTGGGCCCTAAGAGTTATTCTGGAATCTTGGTGAAAGCTGTGAGCATGTTTCTCCTCTCAGGGGAGAAAAGTTTATTTCCTTGGACAAAGATGATGCTTTTGTTCCTAAGAGAAATCCCCTGAGGCTTGTTAGTTACATAAAGACCCTCCTCCCATTGCTCTCAGAGAAAACTAAAGGAGCCCTGAAACTGGATGTAGATATTTTCTTCAAAGAAGTTTTTCTGCTTGGAATTGTAAATTGCAGGGTATCACTGAGCCAGAGCTATGTTCTAAGAAGTTGTGCATTTGTCTCACACATCTTGGTTCTGCTCAGTATGCAATAGATTTTTTTGCGCAAGAGTTGTTTGGGGAGGTGCAAGTTCTAGTTCACAGGAGTTATTAGCAGGTCATTAGGAGTAAGGTCTTGAGAGGCACAGAAAGACAAGCAGGTGTATCTTATCCCATAAGCAACTTTCTGGATCATGGATGTACTCCACGTAGGTTATTTACGCTTGGGATGTGCAGGGTGGGTCTGCCACAGTCCAGGGGTGGCAGATTGCGGGCCAAATCCAGCCCACCACCTCTTTTTTTTTTTTTTTTACCACCTCTTTTTATAAACAAAGTTTTCTTGGCATGCAGTCACACTGATGACTTATCATCTGTGGCTGCGTTCATGCTACAAACAGTTAATTGAGCAGCTGCAGCAGAGACCAAATGGCCCAGAAGTCCAAAGCATTGAACGTGTGGCCCTTCCAGTCAGTTTGCCACCCTCAGTCTGTCTGTGTTCTGATGTGACTGTCTTGGGGTTCACGTCTATGGGTGCCTAGGAGGTCCCTCTCAGGGGACAGGACACTCCACCGGCAGCTGCACTCACAGAGGACTGGCTGGCCGGACAGGAGGCCGAGTAAGGCGGCTGCAGGGCAGAGGGAGGTGGGATCTTCCTCACCATGGACCTAACCCACTGCTCTTAGCCTGTCCGCTTCCCACTTCAGGCTCTTGCTATGGGTCCCAGAAGGGATGGAATTGTTGCTATTTCACCCTGAGAATGGCTGTTTGATTCTGGTGCTTTCTCCCTTGAACCCACACAGTCTATGTGTATGGCCTCTTTACAGAGTCAGTGTTTATCTACCGCCTATCGCAATGGGAGGGGGGTTTTAAAGTCTAAAAGAAGAGTTTCTCCCCACTTGGAGTGAGAGAAGAAATCAGGGAATCCATTACCCAGGATCACAGTGCTTTGATACTTTCTGGATAATTACAGATTTCCTGTTGCTGAAATTCAGCCTCTGTGCATTGGTGCCGGGTTAAATCTCAGAGACAGAATTTTGGGTGATGTAATAGAAATAGATTTATTACTTTTCCAGGCAAAGGAGGCCATGGCAGGTTAATGCCCTCAAAACTGTGTGTCCCGCCCTAGAGTGGGTAGTGAGGAGTCAGTGTTCACGGAGCAGGGCGTGATCAACTCGTGGACAGTCTTCTGATTGGTTGGTGGTGAGGTAATCAAGAGTCAGCATCATCAACCTTCTGGTTCCAACTGGCCTACGGTCCACGTGCTCATGGACAGCATACAGTAAACTTATTCCACCTGGTGGGGTTTTCATCTCTGCAAAACAGCTCACAGGACATGGCTCAGAATATTATCTACAGTCCTTGAGGAAGAACTAAAGGTCCTTGATTTTGTTTAATAACTGAACTATGAGTATTTTGTCCTGCTTGACTGTTTTCTTTTCTTTCTGCATTTCCTCATTTCTCTGATTACATTTATTCTTTGACTAAAGTTTTTGCTACAGACAGAAGGCAGGCAGAGGACATGAGTGGGGGTCTACTCTGGAAAGGCCTCGTAGGGTCCTGCTTGGTTATATTCCCTCTACCACCACCCTCCACCCTGGGAAGACTCACATCTCATCACACTCTCCCCCCAAACTGTTCCCTTACTTCTTGCCCCTCTGTATACCCATAAAGAAGGACGGGAAGGACCACTACCACTCAGGCTCCCTGGGGACCCCTAGGACAGCTGCTTCATCACTGCTGAAGGACCAGGTGCTACCAAGGAGCCACCTCAAGCCCAAGGCTGAGTCACAAAAGCAGCTGGCTCACTTGCCTGGAGTACTGTCAGGATCAAGGAGGAGGAGCAATTATTATTAATGTCAAGTGCTCTGCCTCCTGAGGAACAGATAAGCAAAATACAGACAAAATTTAAATCACCCTTAGGGAAACGCAAGTCTCACACCAGACTTTCTGAGGCCACTGGAGGAGCAAGCCTCCCTGTCCTTCCTGAACTTGAGAATGTCACCTTAAGGTCTTGATTGCGTAAGAGGTCTTGATGGGGAAATCTTTTATGATGCTACTTTACGCTGACAACAGCTCTAAATTAGAGGGTGCAGCTGACTGAAATGAGCTTAATTTTCCATACAAATGTGGGCTCTTGGAAAGAAATAACTTTTTTTCAGGTCAAAAATCTATTTTATCTCCCCTAATTAGGAGAATATGTAAAGCAAGAAAGGGGAATGGTGTTCAATTTGCCATAAAAAGCAAACCTAGTAGTTTATAAGATCACACTTTCCAAACAAGCTCCGGCCTATTAGAGGGGATCATACATAATTCAGTACCCACTTGCTACCTCATGGATCATGCAAATTCTCTCCAATTACACTTTGAAAAAAATGAGGTTCATCTTCCAGCTTTAAATAGACTATTAGAAAAGGGGTAGATAGAAAAGCCAATGATTTAAAGTGGCGTCACTGTGAATTTGAGACGGAGAGGCTTAAACGGAAGAGAGAAAATGCCTCAGTTCTGAGCCCCATTTTAAGATTGTAACCAGCAGTTCATAGACTGTTCACACCTCCATCTGTCTGCTTCGCAAAGGTGCCTCTCCATCCAAAGTGAGAACCTTTCCATTGGGGGTGCTTCTTGTTTCTGAAAAAGGGAAAGTGAAAGTCGCTCAGTTGTGTCAGACTCATTGCGACCCCTTGGACTGTACTTCATGGAATTCTCCAGGCCAGAATACTGGAGTGGATCACTTCAAATTGATCCTTCATGAGATTCTCTTCTTGGACCTTAGAAGTGTGTGTGTGCTTGTATGTTTGTGTGATGGGTGAGAGAGGAGGAGAGAGACAGACTTAGGCAGTTGAAGCTGCAATAACAAAGTGTGATACTGGGTGGCTTATACACAACAGACATTTATTTCTGACTGTTCTGGAGGCTGGAAGTCCGTGATCAGGGTAGCAGCATGGCCAGGTTCCGGTGAGGCCCTCTGCCAGGTTGCAGGCTCACATCTCATATCTTTACATGGCAGACAGAGGAGTAATGAGCTGAGGTCCCTTTTATGAAGGCACCGATTTCATGCATAAAGGCTGCACCTCCATGACCTAAATTACCTCCCAAAGTCCCTACCTCCAAATACCATTAGACTGGTGATTTGAGGGTGGGGAGTGGACACATAAACATTTAGTCTATAACTAGAGCTCAGAGGAGGCAGGGTCAGTTTTGCCGGCTGAGATTGGTCCAACCAATTGAGCATAGCCCTGGGGTCATCACGATGAGAAGAAGGAATCTGGGCAGGAAAGGTGCTGTAGAGAAAGTAGGGCTTGAACGAGGCCCTGGAAGACAGGAGATTGGGATGGACACAGGGTAGGCAGCGTGCTGGGGAGAGGGCAACTGCTTGAGACAGACAGACGCAGAGAGAACCGTGTGTCTGGCTAGTGGGAGGGGATGAAATTGCCCTCCGGCGGGGTTGGCACCTGGTTATGGGCGGTGGGGGCCTGGGATGCTGTCCTAACAGAGGACTGTCCTGAGCCCTGTTCTCCACCATGAGGCCACCTAGGCATGAGAAGGAGGAGCATGCTGACCCTTGGCATTTGCTCCTGACCAGTTCTCCGGAGCCGCTCCAGCCGTGGGCGGGGCTGGGTGATCAATAAGCAGACCAGGCTGTGTACCGCCGGGGAGTTTAAGGGAGGTAATTAAACAGACTTCTCAGGCAAGCGCCCGCACATGGGGATTAGTTGCGATTTAAATAATGAAGCCTCCACAGATAAGTGAACTACACAAGAAGAGCTTTGCTGAGGGCCTGGCTGAGCAGGGGAGTCACAGCATAAGCACCAGTGGTGATGGCGAATGGCAGGAGATGAGGCCCCACCTTGGGCTCTTTGGGGGGCTCCCAGCTCCTCCAGCTCACGTGGGAGGCTCCTGAGAATGGGGTTCTCCATGTTTCCTGGGCCCCTTTGCCTTCCACCTTCAAGGTCTCACTGCAGCCTTGGCTCCTCCTGACTAAATTCCACCAGCCTCCTCCTTCATCATCTTGTATTTTGGGTCCCTGGAGGGGAGAGGGGGCGCCTGGCCAGTCACCCTCTCTGGGCTCTTTCCAGCTTGGCCAGGACTTCTTGAAAAACACTCCCCAGAGGCGTCACCAAGCTTCGCATCAGTGAGGACTCAAGGCATTTCCCTAAGTGACTTTTCTAGCCTATTTCCTGTTCCCTTCAAGGCCTTTGGCTCCCTGATTCCACCTGTCCGCTACAGCTTGGAGCCTCTGTGCCTTTGCACCTCCATGATGGCTTTGCCTCCCCAGGTTGCCTTCTAGGCCAGTTATATCTCCTCCATGAAAAAGCACCCACCCGGCCTCCCCCAACCAATGAGAATCCCCCCTGCATTGCAGGCTGGTTCTCTGTTGGAGGTCCTGGAGAGGGTTGATGGTTGGTTGACCTCTGAGCTGGACCCGGGCTCCACACCCCGTCCCAGTCCTTGGAATGTAGTCCTGCCCGTCAGTCGATCCCAGAGCCATTTTGAAGGACACAAGCTTGAGAGAGCCCTGTGTGGTTGAGACCATCTGGGCTGAAGGTGTGACTGAGCCCAGGGAAGGCCGCTCTGTGCACTCAAGATGCTGGCGTCAGCTGCAGAGATCTACTCATCTCGAGGTGCCCAAGACCAGCCTGGTATGTATGTTCTCTTGCTTACTAAACCTGCCACCCACCAGTCCAGGGTGGGTTGCCTGTTTCTTTGGCCTCTCCTTGCCGAGGGGCCAGTTTGGGATTTCAGCCCTGACCCCCCCGGTTTTGAACCAGCAGTGTGTCTCACCCCTTCTTCAGCTTCTTGGACGAGAGGCTGACAGGCTCCACGTCCTACACTGCGAGCATCCTGTGACTGCGATGTTAGGGATGGGACCCTCAGCCAAAACCCCAGGGAAGAAATGTGCTGTGGAATTTAGCATTTTTCAGATTTTGGAAAGATTATGGTGCGTCTATTCTATATCATGTAACAGCTCCAGTAGGTTTGGAATAGTTTCCTGTGGTCAAACGTGTTTATGTTTCTGCTGCGAAAGGGGTAATGTTCGTCTTAAAAGGGATAAAGACAATATTTAGCTTCAGTTAAGTTCGGGTCAGGTTTTGACCGAGTACAGTCGAGAAAAAGTTTTCTGAGCTGAGGTTAAGGACTTGCCGACGTGGAATTCCCTTAGGTGCTCTCCAGGGATGCTGCCAGAGAGGAAGAGTTTGTTTAAACACTTTCCCAGGCAGCCTGGAGAGTGATTCAACCTGTTTGTGTCACATGGAACCGTCCAAGTGGAGAAGATTTAGTTGAATGGGGAGTTGCTTCTTCCATGGTGGCTCAGATGGTAAAGAATCTGCCTGCAAGGCAGGAAACCTGGGTTCAATCCCTGGGTCAGGAAGAGCCCCTGGAGAATTCTGTGGATAGAGGAGCCTAGTGGGCTACGGTCCATAGGGTCACAAAGAGTCGGACATGACTGAGGGACTGAACAACAACAACAGCAAAAGGTGTGTATGGAGCATTGGTGGGCTCATGAAATCCTTCTGGGACCACGTGCATGTAGGTGTGTGGGTGGGGGAGGGGCTTCCAGGTGCCACAGGACAATGGCTGCAGCCCCAGCACGTGACTTGGGGAACCTCAGCATGTGACTTGTCTGGTTTTGGCGTGGTTCCCCTCTGAAACCACAGCTAGGATCACCTGTGTCTGATAACCCAGCCATTGCACTTTAAAGAGCAAAGCCGTCTGGAAAGGTCAGACATAAAAATAGGTGCTTAATCGTTAATCGTGTCCCAGGGATCGAACCTGGGTCTCCTACATTGCAGATGGATTTTTTTTACTGTCTGAACCACCAGGGAAGCCCATGAGGATAAGTACAGGTGATTAAAAGAAAAAATATAAGTCTCTGGGTGAAACAGTAGAGATATTGAGGTGGGTCTTAAAAGAGGAACAGCATTAATATCTAGGAATCTAGGAATCCTGGCTGGGCCCAGGTAACCTATATACCACCTCTCAAAGAAAATATAGATCTGCCTCCTCGCTGGGCCTCCATGGCTTTCAAGTCGCAGTTTCTAGGATTTATTGCAGGTCATTAACTGCTGTGCTCTGACACGGGGAAGAAGTGAGAAGATTAAAGTAACAGCCGGGGCTGTTGAGAATAATTTGGCCTGTCTTTGTTGCTGGGAGTGTGCTGTTAAACCATTATCACCTGCTAATTCTCATGTAATTTTGGGGAGGAAAATTATTATCCATGTGGCAGGAATTTTTCAGTTAATTCTGTAGAGTCAGTCAGATTTTAAGTGATTGAGAGTTTGAGAGGCATTTCTTAGGTAAATTAGAATTAGCTAGGCAAGGCCCTGAGTCAGCACCCGCTATATAATCTGCCATCTAACGCAGAATGGAAATACAAGACACTTCCTTCAAAAGTTCGTAGGTTTCAAGACGGTGAAATTGCAAAGCTTTGAAACAAGCATTTTGAACCTGGTATCCTGTGTCAACATGTGGGTTACATGTCCATGAAGCCAGCCCTGTACCAGGGCCTCTTAGATCTTAGAAAAAGTACAGTTTCATAGAAAAATAAAGGAGCTGTATTCAAATCAGATAAGCCTTGATCAGTTCCTAGTTTTGCATTCTATCGGTTTGATCGCTGAGAGAGACAGAGGCTCCATTTCTTCCTCTGTAAAAAAGAGTTACCAAAATGAGGAGATGTGGGTTTGACCCCTGGCTTGGGAAGATCCCCTAGAGAAGGATACTGCAGCCCATTCCAGTATTCTTGCCTGGAGAATTCCATGGACAGAGGAGCCTGGCGGGCTACAGCCCAGGGGGTTGCAAGAGTCAGACACGGCTTAGTGAGTAAAGTACCACCACTACCACTGTAATGCTGAAAACAAAGCTTGTAGAGCATTTAGCAGAGCACGGGGTATCTAGTAAGAATTCAAGAAACCTTAGCTCTAAGCAGTGGTGCTCATGCCCCAGGGTATCCTCTTGCCCATCTCTCTTTGGCACCTTGCAGCTGCCTTCTAAATGCCAACACTCGCATTCCTAGGCTGGTGTGTCTTTCACCAGCTCCCAGAGCTCCCCAGTGGGATTAAGCCCTGCTCGCTCCAGAGGTAACTGGGTTGATTACACAGTCCTGTTTGGCCACCTTCCCTTCCCTGTCGTCCTCCCCACTCCTCTAGCCTGCACCTGGTCTTAGGGTCGGCTTCTGGGGGAGCCCTGTCTCTGATGAGATCCCCCTTCTTCTCCTCCCCTTGGTGAGGGGTGAAGAAGATGCTAGACAGTGGGGAATAGGGGTGCTGGAGCCCTCAGCTGAGTCAGCGTTGAAAGGCTGTATCTGATCTGATGTAAAAACCAAAGGGGAAACTGGGCAGGCGTGGGCTGACCCAACAGCCACTGTGACTCAGAGTCCGCCGTGTGCTCTCCTCTAGGCTGCCTCAGTGGGGTGCCAGCTCCCGGGGGAAGGTCACTGGGCGACTCCACCTCTGCCATGAACGTCCTGGGCAGGAGCCCAAGAGTGATCCAGAGTCTCAGCACCTGATTCCTTTCTCCATTGCTTCAGGGCATTTGGGTGCTGTCGTTCCACGTAGGATCCAGTGAAGCCCAGACCTCATCCTGGCCTCGGCCTTCGCAGGTTCTGACTGAGGCTGCTGTCCTGTAGCATCCCTGGGTTGGAAGTAGGGCCACTGGGATCCTTGGTGGGGGCCATTCTTCAAGCTTGTCAGTGTTTATCTTGCAGCAGATATTTGAGTGTGGAGGGTTTCAAGATTTGTTGTCAGATTCTTTACTTTAAATCTCTGCTTCACTCAGTCTTATGTGCCATATTCGCGGAACGGTTTTGGAAAGCTCTGTTTCATCTGTCTTGGTCCGCTGGGTTCTTTTGGTGTCATTTCCAGTCCTCACACACTCTTCCTTCTCCTTTCTTTCCTCCTTTTTTCCCTCCTCCTGTTGGGAAGAGGGTATAAGAAACCCCAGTCTTCTCTTACAGCAGCAGATATTAACCATTGTTATGCCATGGATCCTTTAGTGGTCTGATGAAGCCTGAGGATCCCCTCTCAGAGCAAAGATTCTTAATGCACAAAACAAAGCACTAAGGTTACAAAAAGTAAAACATAATTAATGTTTTATTATGCTTAAATATTATATCTATGCACCTATATATTGGACAGAAGAGCCTGGTGTGTTCACAGTCTGTGGGGTCGCAAGAGTCAGACATGACTCGGCGACTGAACCACCACCACCTATACATCTGTGGATATATATATATATATATAATTTTTAAACCCTCAATTTGAGATCTAATACAATATGTGCATTGTTTTCATGAATTTAATAACCCAACATTATATCTGGAATAGATATGATATCTTCCCTAAGTCTGAAGCAGCGGTGGGTGTGCATGATATTTTGATATGTCTGCAACAACTGTAGAATATAAAGATATCTGCATGTCTATGGGAGCCAAAGCTGCACTACTATTTATACCACTCTGGCTTGTTGCTTGCTTTCATAATCGAAAGAAATGCTCAATTTCAACGAGAGATGACTGAAAATGAAGGCATAATTTTTTCCCCATTCATATTCTTAGAACGCCCAAATTCCATCACTGGGCCTTGTTAAATGTTTGTCCCAGGGTCCGAAGTGTACCCCGGCCCTTTCCTTGCTTGTCTGCCCTTGCTCACCGTGATGAGGGGAACCATCTCCGCTTCCCTCCTCACCGAAGAACTGAGGCTGATTTCAGTGCATTGCAGGGCTGTTCCACCTCTGTTAACTGAGGACAAACCAGTATCACTCTTGGTCATGGCAGCTGTGGCAGCTCAGACGTTAGCTACAGAAGGAGTTTAAGGATTTTGGCTAAAATGCATTGAGAGAGAAAAGATGTATTAAACTTGTTCTTTAGGATGTTAAACCAGGTCACGATCCCAGGATGCAATTCCGCTAAAAACAAAGATGGCCCACAAGGAGAACCAAACTCTCACAGTGGGAGACATATGGGCTGGCTGAAAATCGACAAATAATTGTATCTCATCCCCATTTGGCTTTCTTGCAAGAGAGAAGATGAATTAGATAGTGAGCAAAATTTTTGGCTGAGAGACACATAGATGTACTCAAAGCCAGAAAAGAACAAAGAGGTTGAGACATGCTGTGAATAGGCCATTGGAGAGTGACAAAAGGCATCCTGTTGGGGGAAAGGTCATGTGCAGAAAGAAATACCGTGTGTGGAAGTAAACAAAGCTCCAGGGGTTGGTGGTAGAGAAGAGGGAAGCTTTGCACTGCTAGGATCACTCGCTCACATGTTTTCTTAAAAACTGAAGTGATTTACAATATTACATTAGTTTCAAGTGTACAACATGGTAATTTAATATTTTTATAGATTATTCTCCACGTAAACTTATTACAACATATTGGCCGTATTCCTGTGCCGTACAGTATATCCTGATGTCCTGTTTACTTTACACAGAGTACTTTATACCTCCTAATCCAGAACCCCCAGCCTGTCCCTCCAACTCCCCTCTCCCCACTAGTATCAACTAGTTTGTCTTGGTACCTGAAAGTCTGTTTTTGTCTTGTGTATACTTTTGTATGTTTCATTTTTTAGATTTCACATATAAGCGATAATTGCCTTTGACTTGTTTCACTAAGCATAATTCCTTCATAATTCCATTCACAGAGTTGCAAATGGCAGAACTTCATTCATTTCTATGACTAATATTCCATCAGGTAAATATGCCACATCATCTTTATCCATTCATCTGTTGATGAGCGCTTAAGTTGCTTCCGTATCTTGATGACTATAAATAATGCTACTGTGAAGCTTGGGGTCCATGAAAATTTTCGAATTAGCGTTTTTTTTTTCTTTGGGTATGACTGCAAGGAGATCCGACCAGTCCATCCTAAAGGAGATCAATCCTGAGTGTTCATTGGAAGGACTGATGTTGAAGCTGAAATGCTAATACTTTGGTCACCTGATGCAGAGAGCTGACTCATTTGAAAAGACTCTGGTGCTGGGAAAGACTGAAGGTGGGAGGAGAAGGGGAAGACAGAGGATGAGATGGTTGGATGGCATCACAAACTCAGTGGACATGAGTTTGAGTAAACTCCAGGAGTTGGTGATGGACAGGGAGGCCTGGCGTGCTGCAGTCCACGGGGTCGCAAAGAATAAGACATGACTAGCAACTGAACTGAACTGATACCTAGCAGAGGAATCGCTGGATATGAAGCTCTGCTCTCCTATGTAGGCCACCCTGAAGCATAGAAAGTTGAAGTATAGTACCCTAGGGTTCCTGCTCTTGGTTTCCTGCAAAGGAAACGTTTCAGGTTCAAATCCTAAAACCTTCATGTTACATCCAGGAACTTTCAGGGAGCCATAAACCTCCCTGAGCCTCACTTTCATTACCTGAAAAATAATAATAAGACAATGTTATAATGCAGAGAGTTATGCGGAGTTACCCATCTCTTCTTATCCCTAACACACCCGGAGTGGAAAGAACACAAGTGTGGAGTGGGACAGACGTGGTCATGTTATCTCTCTGAGCATCAGTCTCTTTAGCTGTAAAATGGGGATAAACAAATATTCACATTGTAGGTGTGCTATGGGTATTAATCATGATAAAGATGGTTACTAACCAACACCCTGGCATGGAACAGGCACTGGATAATAAAGAAGGAATGTGTTCATTGTTAGTGTCTGCTAAGCTGCCTTGATTTCTCTAGTGTAACTGGTACATACAGACTAAAAGAGACCAGTTGGCTGATCCCTTGCCCTCTCACACTTCACCCCCTTGAAGGCGCCACACTTTAAATATTTTGGGTCATCCAAACCTCTAGGAATAGTTGCGTCCCCTCCACCCCTCCCCATGGGTAACCAAGGTAGGCTTGGGAGTCAGGCATCCTGCATTCCTGTCCCAGCTCCCCCTTCCTGGCTGGTGAACTTTTGTTAGTTTTCTCATCTGTAAAAGGGGCAGCGATTTCTATTTGCAGAGGTGTGGGGATGGACGGTGTAAGTGGGACCCAGCAGGGGCTCAATTCCGCAGAGAGCCTGGGGGGGACAGCCTGCATTTGTGACCAAGGACCCTTTGTTTCCTTCACCCTAGTCCTGACCACAGCCAAATGCGCCAACATTGAGTGACTGGCAGCACTTCCAAGCCATATGGAAACGGATTCCTAAAAACACAGTCATTTTAAAGTACTGATTTAGTATTATTTTTATCACCAATAATCATGTCACAGTGGGTAAGAGTACCAACCTCAAAGTGGATTTGAGTACTAGCTCTGAGGGAGGTTAGCTTCAAGACCTTGAGCCAGTTACTTATCCTAAGTTTTAGGTTCCTCATTTGTAAAATATGGATAGTAACAGTCTCTACCTGGGAGGATTATTGTGGAGAAGAAAGGTGAGAAAGCATATGAAATACTTCAACAGACTTGCTCGTGTTCAGTGCTTAATACACTTTGCTGTCTCATGCCTGTCATGTTCTTGTGGATTTGAGACTTCGCAGAGAAGCCAACCATGGTATGTAGCATTATTTTTGTGATGAAAATGACATCGGTGAAAATGCCTTCTAGCTCCCCCACCTTCCATCGAAGTAGGGCTGGAGGTTTGTCCTGGGCTCTCAAACCTCATTCACAGCAAAGACCACCAGGGCCCAACTGTACACTAGCTTCCAGGGGCTGGTGGCATCGTCCACTTTACATTAACAAGCAGGACTGGAATGAGCTTTGTGGAGCAGGGTTCCCCCTGCTTTCGGGCCCCACCCCTCCTTTTTACTGTGAGCCTTTCCCCGGCCTCGGGGCACCCCACACACTGTGCAGGACCCAAGAGGACCCCTGAGGGCAGGAGGATTTGGGGGAAACCTCACCACACCCTCTTCATACTCCCTGGAGGGGTCCCTGTCTCACCCTGATAAAGAGCAAATGCCCCATGGAGGGCTTGGTTCCTGTAGAAAGATGCCACACCTGGAGGCATGTGGACTACAGCAGCTGCCTAGGAATCTCGGCTGTTACCTGCTTAACAAATACAAAACCTTGACTATGCCCAGGCAGTGCTCTGAGTATTTTACAAAAGGTAACTGAACTCATCATTGAAGCCACAGAGTTCAGAGGTAAGTACTATGATCATCTGCATTGACTGTTGTTCAGTCATTAAGTTGTACGTGTCTGACTCCAACCCCATGAAATGCAGCACGCCAGGCTTCCCTGTCCTTGACCATCTCCCAGAGCTCAAACTCATGTGCACTGAGTTAGTGATGCCATCCAATCTCTGTCATCCCCTTCTCCTCCTGCCTTCAATCTTTACCAGCCAGCATCGGGGTCTTTTCCCGATCGCATCAGTTCTTCGCATCAGGTGGCCAAAGTATTGGAGTTTCAGTTTCAGCATCAGTCTGTCCAATGAATATTCAGGGTTGAATTCCTTTATGATTGACTAATTGGATCTCCTTGCTGTCCAAGGGACTCTTAAGAGTCTCCTCCAGCACCACAGTTTGAAAGCATCCATCCTTTGGCACTCAGCCTTCTTTATGGTTCAATTCTCACATTGATACATGATTACTGGAAAAACCATAGCTCTGACTATACAAACCTTTGTTGGCAAAGTGTTGTCTGTGCTTTTTAATATGCTGTCTAGGTTTGTCATAGCTTTTCTTCCATTGACTGAGGAGGAAACAAAAGCCCACGGAGGTCAGATAACTGGTGCAGGATTCAGCTGAAGTCAGGGGTGAGTCACATCCACGCCTTCCTTGGGAGCTCTTTTAAAGAAAGGGAGGCTGAGTTTCCCATGGGACCTTTGCGGACGTGGAAGCACCTCCCACCCACATCCAAGGGAAAAAGCAGTGAAAAGTGGACTCAGTTCCATCTCCTGCGGATGAGGGGCCAGGTCACATGCCCCCACCCAGGACTCCAGCTGAAGCTCCTGACCAGACGTCTGCCCTGTCAATATCTGAGCCTCCACGTCTTAAGACAGAAAGGGGCAGTCATATTGCCCACCACGCAGGACTGGGGTGTGGATCAGTGGTGCTGCATGTATGTGGAAGACCTTGGTCCCTGAGACCCTGTGACTGTGCTCATAGATGATAGGGGTTCCCTGTCAGGCAATCCCAGCTCCACCATAACTCCCCACTCTCAGACCACCTGTGGCTGAATCCGAGCGCCTGCCCTCCCTTCTCTTCCTGCTCGGGACCCCAGGTGTGGCCAGAGCAAGAGGACCCCACTTTGCTGAGTCTGAATCCTCTTTGTGATGAGTGACCCTCCAGGTCTGTCACTGGTTCTTCATCCCTCCTTCTGTCTCTAACTGTGCTTCTGTTTTTCTGGAATCCTGACTCCAAACCAGGGTCCCCCACTTCCTCTCTGTTTTAGTTATTCATTGCTGCTTAACAACTTAACAACCCTGGCTCCCCAGGTGGTGCAGTTGGTGAAGAATCTGCCTGCCAGTGTAGGAGATGTAGGTGACCAGGTTCAATCCCTGAGTCAGAAGATCCCCTGGAAGAGGAAATAGTAATTCAGTCCAGTATTCTTGCCTGGAAAATTCCATGGACAGAGCAGACTTGTGGGCTACAGTCCACAGGGTCACAAAGAGTTGGACATGACTGAAGCGACTTAGCATGCACACACGCTTAACAAGCTATCCCAGAACATCATGGCTGAAATCAACCATGTTTATGATTTCTGAGGATTCTGAAGGTCAGGAACTTGGACAGAGCATGGTGGGGATAACACAATCTGTCCCCTGTGATGTCTGCCAGGAACAGAACAAAGCAAACATCTTCTTTGCTTGTCTGGCCCCTTGGTTGGGAAGGCTTGGCTTGGCTGGGGTCATCTCTGCATCCACTCCACGTAGCCTTTCCTGGGCATCCCTCCAATAGGGCAGCAGATATTGTACATGGACCTGGAGGCCCAGGGTCCCCACATCACAGATCAGGGTCTTCAGGGCTTACTGACACACTGGTCTGGAGCTAGCAGAGTGCCTGACCCACTGTCTTCCATTGGTTAAACCACGTCCCATGCAACTCAGATACGAGGAGGCAGGGAGGGAAGTCTAAGCAAGGTGGTGAGTGGGCACCTGTGGCTCGGGGGTGACTTTGGAGCCCGGCCACCCCTTCTCTGTCTCTTTTAATGATGACGATGATTGAGAACACACCTGCATGCTTGTTTCTACCCTACATGGAAACGTTCCCAAGACTTTCCATGGTGAATTTCATTGATAAACTGGTGCTCACCCCAGCTGCTCCTGAAATTCCTGATTAGTGATTATCATTGGTAAGGAGAGTCTTGGTGATCAGTAGCCTCAGCCTCAGCTCAGGCCCTGGAGGTCACCTCTGCTTTGGTGACAAGGTCAGATAAGCTTCCTGAGAGGCAGTGCCAGGGCAGCAAAGGATTTGGTTGAGTTCATAACAAATTGTTTCTTTTTTTCCCATTAATAAGACCTGTCCTTATAAACTCCGGGGACCGTCTGCTGGCAGAACTCTGTGATCTTGCTTGTTCTCCTGCACAGTCCAGTCCCACCTGCTTGAAAGGCTTCCTGGGTGCCGAGCAGAATATCAAGGCCCACAGGTGCAAGGCCAGTGCACCTGAGCACCTTCTGCCATTTTGAAAGAATAGAGGACTGGGGCAAACCTGGACACAGGTCGAGGGCTGGACCCTCGGGGAAGGGGTGAGGAGTTCAAAGCACAGATCATGTTGGCCAGGACAGCATTTCCCAGACTGTGTTCCCAGTGACACCAGCCCCGAGGATGCGAAGTGGTGCTACGCTCCAGAGAGGGTCCCTGACAATGAGTCTGGGAGAAGCACACACGCTACAGGTTTTCTTATGGCAAATCAGCACATCAGTATACCAAAAGCTCTGAGAAGGCCTGCAGTTAGGGAACAGGTCCGATCCCGCCTGAAAAATGTCCCCCCTATGTCAGAGATCCTCTCTCTCAGGGTAAGTTTCAAGACCAGCTTCTGGAAAGCTCACTTTGCAAGGACTTCCTCCAGAAAACCGGGAGGTCCTGACCAGCCCTTAGGTGCAGAGCAAAGAGTTGGGCTGGAGGTGAGAAAAGCTGAGAGTCTGTGCAAGGTAGGGCCTGGAGCCCGTGAGTCTGGGCAGGAGGCAGGGCAGATTCCAGAGGCTGACCTCGAATGCCCACGGCTTCATCTCTTGTCTGCCACGGAGACCAGCCTGGGTTGCAGTGCAGCGCTTTTTCGAGTGAGCTCTGTTGCCCCCGTGAGTGTGGTCTCGGGGACTGGACAGATTTCACCCAGACCTCCAAGCCCAAGTAACTGTGTGTGACCCCACCCTACACAGCCCCAGATGACCACGTGCGCCCTGTGAGGGCGGATGAACTAGCAGGGGGCATGACTCCCTGGACTGCATCTAATGATGGAGCATGACATTGAAAATTGGATGCTAGTGTTGGCTAGGCAAGAGAGAAAAAAGAAAGCAGGACAGAGGAAGAGAAAATAATCATTGGACTTTTTCAAATGTCCTTTGCTAGAATGATAGAATGTGTTTCACATTCATATTTAATGTGATTTTTTCTTTTTTTAATAAAAACCCCAACTTATATATATATATTAAAAGTACCTGAAAGATGGCTGGTTTAATTGCATTCTTAAAAAAAAAATATCCTGAGTTTTCATCAGCCAATGTGATGTAGTAATCCTTTTCCTCCATACCTTCTGTTGAGAGGTTAAAAAATAACTGGATGTGACAGTATTTTGTGAACCATAAAATGCTGTATATGTGTTGGTTATCGATATCCTACTGCTACTAATGATGCCCTTTGTCAAGGGCTAAATGTTGATGTCACCCCCAAATTCATATTAGAAGCCCTAATCAATTACCTAATGTGAATATATTTGAAGATGGGACCTCTGAGGAGGTGATAAAAGCTAAATGATGCCATAAGGATGGGGCTCTAGTCTGATAGGGCTGGAAACTTTAGAAGAAGAGGAAGAAACACAGATATCTCTTTCTTTCCATGAACCCTTAGAGGAAAAGCCATATAAGGATGTAGTGGGAAGGCATCTGCACACCTGAAAGAGAGTTCTCCCAGGAACCAAATTGGCCAGCACCTTTATCTTGGACTTCCCAGCTTCCAAAACTGTGAAAAATAAATTTCTGTTGTTTCAGCCATCCTGTCTATGGTATTTTGTTATGACAGCCTGAGCTGACTGATAACCTGTCAAAGAAAATTTCCTTTTGAATCCTTGCTGGTCTCCATACTCTGTCAATTAAGAGCTGAACCATCATCCCAGTGGACTCAAAAAAAAAAAAAAAAAGAGCCCAAAGATAGCTGACCACTCTTAAGTATCCAGGAGAATTGATCTGATAACTTACCAGCCCATCTTGGCAACTCTCTGTGATGATGACCCTACAGCCTCTGATCATAAAAACTTGGTGTATTTTCTAGATGTGTGATGTTGCATGTGAGAAAATGTTATTTAATCTGCATTTCAACATCACACAGGAGCAAAAATTAGACCCTGGAGTATCTACATGTGGATGGGGACTAAATTAAAAAGCAGCTTTGGCCAAGGTCCTCAACTACTGTTTTACTTAGTGACTCAATGGACATGAGTTTGAACAAACTCCGGGAGATGGTGAAGGACAGGGAAGCCTGGTGTGCTGCAGCCCATGGGGTGGCAGAGTTGGACATGACTTAGCGACTGAACAATGATAACTGAGGCCCTAGGTCGGTAGCTCTATTAATAATTGTTATACAAAAGTTTGTACATCTGTGAGCCTGAAAAAATGTTGGCACACTTTTATATATCCTATCTTAAGTAGTGTAACCAAGTCTTCCCCAACAATACCGTGTGTGTGCTTAATCACTCAGTTGTGTCCGGCTCTTTGCAACCCCATTGACTGTAGCCTTCCAGGCTCCTTTGTCCATGGAGGTTCTCCAGGCGAGAATACTGGAGTGGGTTGCCATGCCCTCCTCCAGGGGATCTTCCCAAGCCAGGGATTGAACCCAGGTCTCCCACATTGCAGGCCGATTCTTTCCCATCTGAGCCACCAGGGAAGCCCATATATGAATACCATATATGAAGTAAATTTGCCTAAGTATGCAAACCTAGGTGTAGATCCAACTATGGTATATTTTAGCATCAAATTTCCCAGGTAAATGTTCCTATGTTGTGTGCATTTTTTTTCCTAGAGATCAAAACCATTTCCCCCAAATCTACAGTGGGAGAACTGGTTTTAGACACTGGCTGTCTCTGATTCTGAAATGAAATCAACTGTTTATTCATTAGAAGTCTATTTTTCATGTATATGTACTAAGTTTTTGGAGGTGGGACAAGCACTGGAGTATATAGTCCACTAAGACAGACCCTAATGGGAATATACACTTTTTAATTGAAAAAATTTAATTTTCATAGTAGTAGACTATGGATAAATATAAAGCCATTAGTACTGTTTGCATTGCATATATATATATATATATATATATATGTATGTAGTTCCTGCCTCCAATTCTCCCAAAGGCAAATATTTCTAACTCTTTCAGCTACTTCTGGTATTTACTATCGTGTTTCTAAAATACAACATATATATTCCTCAATTTGGTTTTTTTGAGTTTTTTGTTTTGATTTGTTTTCTTCTGACTTTATTGAGACATAGTTGACGTATAGCACTGTCCAGTTTAAGTTGTATAGCATATGACTGGACTTACAAACATCATGAAACAATGACCACTATAATTTTAGTGAACATCCATCATCTCTCATAAGATACAAAATTAAGGAAACAGAAAATAAACTTTTTCTTTGTGATCAGAATTCTTAGGATTTACTCTCAAATTTATATATAGGATACAGCAGTGTTAATTTATATTTATTATTTTGTACATTATATCTCTAATAATTTCTCTATAACTGAAAGTTTGTACTTTTTGATTACCTTCATCCAATTCCCCACCCCCACCTCTGGTAATCACAAATCTAATCTCTTCTTCTATGAATTATTTTTTTTATCTGTTTTTGAAATATGAGTGACAAGAATACACAGAAGAACTGTACAAAAAAGATCTTCACAACCCAGATAATCACGATGGTGTGATCACTGACCTAGAGCCAGACATCCTGGAATGTGAAGTCAAGTGGGCCTTAGAAAGCATCACTACAAACAAAGCTAGTGGAGGTGATGGAATTCCAGTTGAGCTATTTCAAATCCTGAAAGATGATGCTGTGAAAGTGCTGCACTCAATATGCCAGCAAATTTGGAAAACTCAGCAGTGGCCACAGGACTGGAAAAGGTCAGTTTTCATTCCAATCCCAAAGAAAGGCAATGCCAAAGAATGCTCAAACTACCGCACAGTTGCACTCATCTCACACGCTAGTAAAGTAATGCTCAAAATTCTCCAAGCCAGGCTTCAGCAATATGTGAACTGTGAACTTCCAGATGTTCAAGCTGGTTTCAGAAAAGGCAGAGGAACCAGAAATCGCCAACATCCGCTGGATCATAGAAAAAGCAAGAGAGTTCCAGAAAAACATCTATTTCTGCTTTATTGACTATGCCAAAGCCTTTGACTGTGTGGATCACAATAAACTGTGGAAAATTCTTCAAGAGATGGGAATACCAGACCACCTGATCTGTCTCTTGAGAAATTTGTATGCAGGTCAGGAAGCAACAGTTAGAACTGGATATGGAACAACAGACTGGTTCCAAATAGGAAAAGGAGTTCGTCAAGGCTGTATATTGTCACCCTGTTTATTTAACTTATATGCAGAGTACATCATGAGAAAGGCTGGACTGGGAGAAACACAAACTGGAATCAAGATTGCCGGGAGATATATCAATAACCTCAGATATGCAGATGACACCACCCTTATGGCAGAAAGTGAAGAGGAACTCAAAAGCCTCTTGATGAAAGTGAAAGAGGAGAGTGAAAAAGTTGGCTTAAAGCTCAACATTCAGAAAACGAAGATCATGACATCCGGTCCCACCACTTCATGGGAAATAGATGGGGAAACAGTGGAAACAGCGTCAGACTTTATTTTTCTGGGCTCCAAAATCACTACAGATGGTGACTGCAGCCATGAAATTAAAAGACGCTTACTCCTTGGAAGGAAAGTTATGACCAACCTAGATAGCATATTCAAAAGCAGAGACATTGCTTTGCCAACAAAGGTTCGTCTAGTCAAGGCTATGGTTTTTCCTGTGGTCATGTATGGATGTGAGAGTTGGACTGTGAAGAAGGCTGAGTGCTGAAGAACTGATGCTTTTGAACTGTGGTGTTGGAGAAGACTCTTGAGAGTCCCTTGGACTGCAAGGAGATCCAACCAGTCCATTCTGAAGGAGATCAGCCCTGGGATTCCTTTGGAAGGAATGATGCTGCAGCTGAAACTCCAGTACTTTGGCCACCTCATGCGAAGAGTTGACTCATTGGAAAAGACTCTGATGCTGGGAGGGATTGGGGGCAGGAGGAGAAGGGGACAACAGAGGATGAGATGGCTGGATGGCATCACTGACTCGATGGACGTGAGTCTGGGTGAACTCTGGGAGTTGGTGATGGACAGGGAGGCCTGGCGTGCTGCGATTCATGGGGTTGCAAAGAGTCAGACACAACTGAGCAACTGATCTGATCTGATCTGATGACACTATGCTAATTCTTGGTAGATGAGGATGATTTGATATGTCTGAACATTTCAAAATGATCACCATAGTAAGTCTAGTTACTACCACCTGTCACCATACAGAGATACTACATCACTGTTGACTATATTCCCTACATGTACATTTCATAGCTGTGTCTTATTTATTTTGTAACTGAAAGTTTGTACCTCTTAGTTTCCCTTACCTCCCCATCTTCCTCTCCTCTGGCAACCACCTGTTTATTCTCTGTTTTTATGACTCTGCTTTCATTTAGTTACCTTTGTTAATTTCTGTTTTCGGTTTCACGTATATGTGAAATCATACAGCCTTTATCTTTTTCTATCTGATACACCCTCTAGGTCCATCCATGTTGTTGCAGATGGCAAAGTTTCATTCTTTTTATAGCTAATATTCCACTATGCATATATACCAAATCATCTTTATCCATTCATCTATTTCTTCCAAGTCTTAGCTACTATAAATAATGCTGCAATGAACTTAAGGGTACATATATCTTTTCGCAGTAGTGTTTTTATTTTCTTTGGTTAAATACTCAGGAGTGGAATTACTGGATTGTATAACAGTTCTGTTTTTAATTTGTTGAGGAATCTCCATAGTGTATTCCACAGTAGCTGTACCAATTTACATTAGCACTAATAGTGCATATATATTCTACAGAATGTAGTGCAGTTATAATTTTGCATTCCACATTGCCTCATTTTTTATGTGAAACTAGCGTTCTTGAACTCTCAGAAGGAAGGCCAGTTCTGGGAAGTTTTTCTAAGTTTATGGCTAAAGGGTTCCTACTGTTCTTGTGAAAGTACACTTAATACTTTTAAGTGTTAAACATGGCTCACTCTGTTCTCCTTATTCAGTTTTATCTAGACCTCATTTTTCCCTTTCCCTTATTGTCCTTCTCAAGGAGGGCTCTGTTCCCAGCACTTTTCTTCAATGTGGCATTTTTTTCCCCCCCTGGAATGGATCCTTGACTCTCTAATTCTAAGAATTCACAGGGCACAAATTACTTTATCCCCCTCACAGCATAGAGACGGCACCATGCACTCACTTGCTATTAAACTGTGTGAATCCCTCTCAGTTCTAACTGTCACAACAAATTGGTACCCAAGCTCTCTAGTGACTATTTGTTGGTTATTTTGTATTCCTCAGGTCCACCAACTACTCCACTTCTTCCTTCTGCACAGATGCTGGTAGCAGTCACGTCTTATAAATTGTCTGTGGATTGTCCTCACCCGTAATCCTGAATATTCATTGGAAGCACTGATGCTGAAGCTGAAACTCTAATACTTTGGCCACCTGATGCGAAGAGCTGACTTATTTGAAAAGACCCTGATGCTGGGAAAGATTGAAGGCAGGAAGAGAAGGGGATGACAGAGGATGAGATGGTTGGATGGCATAACTGACTCAATGGACATGAGTTTGAGTAAACTCTGGGAGTTGGTGATGAACAGGGAGGCCTGGAGTGCTGCAGTCCTTGGGGTTGCAAAGAGTCAGACAGGACTGAGCAACTGAACTGACTGACTGACTGACCCGTAATCTGGAATTCTCAGGGGACCTCATCGCCTAGTTTTGTTGTCGAAGTTTTAGTTTTTGCTACCTTAGTTTCTCTATGTGTTTTTAGAGGGATGCTTTGGGAGGGAAAATAACCACACTGATCTCACTGCCATCTTCCCAGAATTCTATACTATATCTCAAGAGTATTTCATGCCACTTTAAGACATTATCCAGGAAAAGGCAAGGGCACCCCACTCCAGTACTCTTGCCTGGAAAATCCCATGGACAGAGGAGCCTGGTGGGCTGTAGTCCATGAGGGTCGCTCAGAGTCGGACACGACTGAGCGACTTCACTTTCACTTTTCTCTTTCATGCATTGGAGAAGGAAATGGCAGCCCACTCCAGTGTTCTTGCCTGGAGAATCCCAGGGATGGGGGAGCCTGGTGGGCTGCCGTCTATGGGGTCACACAGAGTTAGACACAACTGAAGCGACTTAGCAGCAGCAGCAGCAAGACATTATCCACTGACTTTCCTTTGGCTTTCTTACAGTTCAGGGCCCGCCCATTGACTTTTACTCCCTCCATTCTGCCAATAAATTAGTCCCAATAAAGTCAGTATGTATTACCATATATTATTCAAATAACATAGTATGTTCATGTTTACTTTCTTATACATATTTTTTAGGGATTTCTTTTTCCCTGAAAATTATTCTGGGATTATTAATTATATGGATATGTATATACTTTGTTTTTCTTTTTTCCTTTCCTGCTGTTAACATTATCTGTGCCCTGTAAGTTCTTTAATTTGGCCCTCATCCCTTATGCTAGAAGCTTTCCTCAAACTTCTACTTACCTCTAGTTGTCTTCTCATATTTAAGAGGGGATTTGAAAGTGAAATGAGTTTTCTCTGTGGATTTGTGTTGAGGAGAGAGCTTGTCAACAAATGGAACTGCTGCAAACTCACCCTTTCACCTTTCACTGGGATACCCCGGCTGTTTTATGATCAGATCTTTCCTTTCCAGTGATTCCATTCCCCAGAGAAGTGTCCTCTAATCTCCTGGGTGGGCAGAGAAAGGGGTCAGTGGACGCCTATATTTGGTCTCAGTATTTGTACTGAGTCTACATAGACTCAGTAATGCCCCTGCTTATAGCCTCTGATCCTTACTCTGGCAAACAGGCTGAAACTTCTCTGGTTCCATTTCTACTGAACTTTGTCTTGGTTCCTGTCCATCTTTGTGCATTTAGGCATGAGGACTTTACATGTACTACTCTCCATCAGCATATGTATTAAATCTTGGTAGAGCTTGTTTTTATTTTGTTAAGAAAAATTATAAACATAATTCTTATATTTCCTTCCCATACCAAAATAAATCTTGTATACCACTGCCCCCAAGGTCTGTGCATCTGATCTGGAGAATGAATGCCTGGAATGAAGGAAAACCTTCTTAGAGTAAGGCAGTAGCAACTTCCAATCCTGTGTAGACTTTTCCCTTTCTTCCCTGTCTTGAGCCTTATCAGAGGACTTTGTCCCTCCACCTCCTGGGTTCCCATAAACATTTGTCTCTACAGTCCTTGGGCGCAGCTGCCTTTAGCCTCTCCTCCAGCTTCAGAAATTGACTCCTCTTATTTCCAGTGATATCCTTTACTTGTCTTTTTGTCTCTGTGGATTCATGTTTTAAAAACTGTTTTACTGTCATTTTAATGAATTTTTGAGGGGAAAAGGGATGAACACCTGTGTTCCATCTGCCAGAAATACATTTTAACAATTAGCAATTAATGTAAACAGGAAAGCATATATGTTTAAACAACTGAAGTACTTTAAAAACCTCATATTCCTGAAATATCTCTTATTTCCTAAGCACCTTAGGATGTATTTGTTCATGAGAGCATCTCATGGGATAAGTAGCAGAGATTATTATCCTCCTGGTGTGGGGCAAGGTTGAGACCTAGAGTAGTGATGTGATACAGCAGTGGACCAGGGTCAGACAGAAACATACAATATCTAGTTGTTACGGTTGTCAATTTAACCCCACATACTGGCCATGAACTCAAGGAATATTCTGCACTTTTCCAAGAATGGCAGTTCTGTGGAATTCAAGCACATTATTGCTTATTGGCGGACACTAAAGTCTATAATACACAGAAGGGACCTCGTTTTGTATGAGCAGAGGTTTTTTGTTGGCAGTAGAAATGTAAACACGACCCTTCTAATGCATTTTTAATAGTCTCTATTTCTGGACATTAGCCAAAGTTTGCATCTTTAGCAGTAACAGATTTGCCATGTGGGCCAATTCCTCCCTTAAGAATTCTTCTAAAGATCTGAATTTAACCCCAACCGTTTCCTTTATTTCCTTGTTCCAGTGAATTGATTCTCTGGCCTGTGGGTTCTGGGGTCTGTGTAGAGGGGTATTTACTTGGCTGTAATTGATTGAGTTGCCTTGGTCAGCGTATAGGTTGATGTTATTCTCTACCTTAACCTCACTTGGCTGGATGTTGACTTAAAAACTCTCCGACACAGACTGAAAACATGACTGCCTCCTTCATGTTCCTTATTCACAGGTAGTATTTTCAGCCTGACAGGTTATAGACAATCAATTATAAATTTCAAAACCATGAACTCCACGCGGGTAGGTATATTACTTCTTGTGTGCACGCGTGCTAAGTCACTTTAGTTGTGTCTGACTCTGTCACCCTATGGACTATAGCCCACCAGGCTCCTTTGTCCATGGAATTTTCCAGGCAAGAATACTGGAGTGGGTCACCATGCCCTCCTCCAGGGGATCTTTGTAGGTAGTAATATCTTTGTCCTTGTCCCAGGTCAGGTCTAGGCAAGCTTTCTTCCTCTGTCACTATCTTTCCCCCCATCTCCCTGGAGTTCCCTTACTCTAATACGGTCACTTTATCTTTCCTGAACCAGGTGCATTTAGACATTAGAAGGATATAAGTAACTCATCATCTATTTTTTGCAGGGATGGAGTGGTGGTTCAGCACCCAGTCTTCCTTGCTGAATTGATAAATAAAAGCAAGATGGTCATGGAAAAACAAAGATTTTGTGCAAGACAAACCTGGGTGTGTATTCCATATCTGTCCTTACAAGCTATAGGAGCTTAGGTGAGTCATTCACCTTCTGTGAGCCTCAGGGTACTTAAGGAGAGAAAATGATTATACCCTCAGTTTTGAGTGGTCCAAAAATTAAATGAGGTAAATTAAAAATACCTAGCATACACTTACTTATAAAGTTAAGCATATGCTTACCAAATGACCCAACAATTTGACTCCTTGGAAGCTACCCAAGAGAAAAGGAACAAGTGTATACACAAACTTAAACACAAATATTGGTAAATTTTACTAATAATGACTTCAAGTGGAAACGACCCAAAGGTCCGTCAATGGGCCAATGAATAAGCAAATTATGATATATTCCTACAATGAAATTCTACTCAGCAGTGAAAAGAATGAACTGTTGATACATGCTGCTGCTGCTGCTGCTAAGTTGCTTCAGTCGTGTCCGACTCTGTGCGACCCCATAGATGGCAGCCCACCAGGCTCCCCCGTCCCTGGGATTCTCCAGGCAAGAACACTGGAGTGGGTTGCCATTTCCTTCTCCAATGCAAGAAAGTGAAGTCGCTCAGTCGTGTCCGACTCTTAACGACCCCATGGACTGCAGCCTACCAGGCTCCTCCGTCCATGGGATTTTCCAGGCAAGAGTACTGGAGTGGGGTGCCATTGATACATGCTACATGATTCTTAAAATAATGATGATTATCAAAAACATTATGCTCAGAAAAAGGAACCAGACACAAGACTACATACTGTGTGATTTCTGTTTGAAACTCTTTTAGAGAAATATCTAATCAGTAAGTGATTGAAATTGAATCAGTGGTAACCTGGGGCTGGGGTGGGGTTAGGGATTGACTGCAGAGGGACACCTGGAACTTTTTGGGTGATGGAAATTCTCTGGATCTTTATTGTGGGGGATAGTTATGTGGGCATACACATTTGTCAACATTTACCAAATTGTATGCTTAAAATGTGTGCATTTTATTGTATGTAAGTGACACCTTATATAAAGTAGATTTTTACAATGTCTGGCATGGTGCCTGACATGTGGTGAGTGCCCAGTAAGTGCTGCTTCTCTTCTGTCTTTGGTTCAGGGAAGACAGCATTGTGTGGTCCCTGCCTTGGGCTCAGCCTTGTAAGAGGCACAGAAATAGATGTGTTCAGTGCCCCTCCCAGGTTTCTCTGACCTTTCAGTGAACTCCTGTCTTAGTCCATTTACTCTCTTGTAACAGAGTGCCTTACACTGGGCAGCTGCAACAATAGAAATTTATTTTTTTCACAGTTCTGGGTGGTAAAAAGTCCAAGATCAAGGTTCCTGCCCATTTATTTTCTGGTGACCATTCTCTTCCTTGCAGATGGCTGTCTCTCTCTGTATTCTCACCTGACCTTTCCTTGTTGTGTGCCCATGGAGACAGAGATCTCTCTGTTCTACTTCTTTTAAGGCCACTAATCCTATTGGGCTAGGACCCCACCCTTACAACTTGTTTGATTGTAATTGCCTCTTAAAAGCTCTATCTCAAAATACAGTCAAATGAGAGGTTAGAGTTTCAACAAATGAATTTGGGGAGGACACATGACTGATTTTTTTCCCTTGGGTTTACAGAAGGATGCTCTCTTCTTGTTACTGACAATTTGGACATGCTAGGGAGCAGCCTTTGGGAGCAACCCTCAAATATATATTTCTGGAAGTTGGTATATAAATATCCCAGCTGCCATGCCCCTCAGGAGGGCTCATAGGGGTGTGTTTTACACTGTTTTCCAGAATTTTCTCTTGAGATGAAGAACCAGTCACCTCCTGGTAACTGGCTTAATATAATATTTTTTATTGACTGCCACACCTTCCTATAACACTAGCCCACTTCCATTCCAATATTCTCTGTACCTGCCAAATAAACCATTTGAACTTGTGACTTCTGACCCTTATCTCAGAGTCAGAATCTTGGAGAACCTAAAAAACTTCAGTGACACTTGTTTGTACAGGTAACTGTAATTCATGGCCAGCTGGAAAAACGGTCCAGTGAACGTCCATACCTCAAACCATGGGCAAAGGGATCAACTGCAGAGGAGAGAGTGGTTCTGACATAGGGACCAGAGATGATTCTCGGAAGAGCCAGGATGAAGCAAGCAGGCCATGAAAGATGCATACAACTTTAATAGGGAACTCTTGTGGAACCCAGAGAGAGAAAGGAGGAAGGGAGGGAGAGAAAAAGAAAGAGATGTTGAGACAGAGAGAGAAAGAGAGGGAGGCAGGGGGAGAGAGAGAGTGAGAGAGAGAGAGAATATTGTGGAAAAGGAGATTGAACATAACATGTGGTAAGCACCTATGCTGTGACAGATGCTGGCTCAGAGCTGGGTATACAGAGCTGGGTGAGACCCATTTCCTATCCTTAAGGACATCACAGTCTAGTGATAAAGCACAGTCTACCAGATAAAGCACTTGCCCTGTGACTTGATGCATCATTTCCTAAGTGCTATGAGTTCCCAGGGGTTTTCCCACAATTAAGGTCCTGAGAGAGCCCTCAACATGTAGCTCCCTCACACCAAGGCTCTTACAAGAGGGAAAACTCAGCTTTTGAAAAAAACTCCTCAGGCACAGCTCCAAATTTCAGTCTAGAGTCCAGAGTCTTGTTTTAATGGCTTTGGCTAAATTCATGTTCAGTATTTGATTTCAAGCTTGTGGTATTAATATTTTGTGCATAGGGTCTATTCTCTGGTGATTTTAATATTTCATTTATCGACTGATTTAACTTTTAATGGTATCTGAAGCCATCTCATTAGATTACAGTGCTGAAGGAGTGCCTCTTTAATAGCTATCCCGTTGTTGGAGTAAATTCAATCTGGACAGATGTAGCCCAAGGCAAAAGGCAATCATGATCTAGGAAATATTTTGCCATCCTAGGTTCCAAACAAGTCTTAGCCTTCTCTGTGTGTGCAACTTGGACATGGAGATACTTCTCTGAAGATCTTGGGGACCAAGGCAGAAATATGATCTAGACATGGCCAATGGTCATTGACATGTTAAACTATGCGTGTGTGCTGTGCCCCTGTCACAGCCATATTTGGGGAGTTCTTAGAGCATTGTGGCTGTACCTGATTAATCTCTGAATCCCACTGCCTTGCAAAGTTTTTAATACAAGGTTGGGCTTCCCAGATGACTCAGCAGTAAAGAATCTACCTGCCAATGTAGGAGACATAGGAAATGTGGGTTTGCTCCCTAGGTCGGGAAGATCCCCTGGAGGAGGAAATTGCAACCCATTTCAGTATTCTTGCCTGGAAATCCCATGGACAGAGGAGCCTGGTGGGTAGGGTCTATGGGGTCACAAAGAGTTAGACGGGACAGCACTGAGCACACACAAGAGATTTATTAAAAGTTTGAGCTAAATGGGACCTGAATTTTTGTTTCCAGGCACCAGAGAGTTTTGTCCTTAGTCCTGAACTGTTTGCTAGTTTTTAAGCAATGTTTTTGATGAAACCATAAAGGACATTTTCTGATTCTTTAATGGTAGTAAGCTGGGAGAGACCATAAAAACACTGGGTGAAAGAATGAATACAACAGCAAAAAGGTGTTACTATGCTGACATTGTCATTCTAATAAAAAAAGTAGCAGACAAATGATCTTGTAATGCTGTTTGCGCCTAGAAAACAAAGACTGTCTTATTTATGTAAAAGATACAGAAGAATGCTGAATACAGGTTAGATGGACAATTAATGATTCCTGAAAGAATGCCTAATTCCAAGTCCTACATTCCATCTGAAAGTCAGTTTCCCACAAGTACACTGTGAGGGAGATAAGAAAGGCATGACTTCACTGTTGCATGAAAGGAAAACGTTTAAACTCTAGTTGCTAATCATTTTCATAACTGAGTCCCTTGGAAAGCAAGGAGATCAAACCAGTCAATCTTTAGGGAAATCAACCCTGAATATTCTTTGGAACGACTGATGCTGAAGCTGAAACTCCTATACTTTGGCCACTGATGCGAACAGCTGACTCATCGGAAAAGACCCTGATGCTTGGAAAAATTGAGGGCGGAAGAAGAGGGGGGGCAACAGAGGATGAGAAGGCAGGATGGCATCATTGATTCACTGGACATGAACTTGGGCAAACTCCGGGAGATGAGGAGGGACAGAGAAGCTTTGTGTACTGTAATCCATAGGGTCGTGAAGAGTTGCAACCCGCTTGTTGACTGAACAACAACAGCAACAATATTGATGTGGGCTGTAATAACCATGGGCTATATTGGTTCCCAAAACAGCTAACTCAAGTCTTCTATTGTGATGCTGGGCTTGGATTGAGTGTCTTACCTTGAGTGATAAGATAGCTCGCTTGACACCTAAGACTCTCCTCCCTTAGAGCGGCAGTGACATGTGCTGTGGACTAGGTAGTTGAAGGGAAACGGAACCCACCTGCAAGCCAGGGCTTCGAGACAGCGTTGTGGAAGGGATCTTTGGACTGGGTCTTGAAGGGCAGGTCACTATACCTCGAAAGAGGATGAGAAGAGGCCCATAAAGTCATGCAGAGGCATCTCTGCCCTAATGAGTCCCTTGCTCAGGAATGGCTTGTACACTCAGAAGCCCTCAGATGAGTCACTGAAGAGTGAGGTTCACTCCCCTGGAACCCACATCTGCTTCCACCCACTCTCGTCTTGCAGGAAAATGAGTTTCTATAGGATCCTGCTATATAGAAAGGGCAACACCCTCTGATTTGCTTTAGGCTCATCCCTATCTAATTCTGAAGGAACCCTAAGATTGAATAAAGAAATTTGTGTTTATCCATCCATGATTTAGTTGCAGGCATGATTTAGGTGCCAGTTTTGCTTAAAGGCTCACCCCTTCAATAGACCCACACTTGGCCCTGCCCTACTGCACATTCAAATGGGATGAAAATCCTAACTTTTTTTCCATGTGTATATTTAAAAATATACATATATGTATTACTATATACTATATATGTGTTATTAAACTTATATATACTTATGTACTACTATACTATATCTTAAATGTGTGTGTGTGCTCAGTTGCATTTGACTCTTTGTGACCCCATGGACTGTAGCCTACCAGACTCCTCTGTCTATGGGATTCTCTAGGCAAGAATACTGGAGTGGGTTGCCATTTCCTATTCCAGGGGATCTTCCCAACCCAGGGATCAAATCTGTGTCTCCTGTATTTCCTACATTGCAGGTAGATTCTTTACTGCTGAGCTGGTGGCTCAGATGGTAAAGAATCTGTCTTCAAGGCAGGAGACACAGGAGACCTGGGTTCCATCTTAGGGTCAGGAGAATCTCTTGGAAAAAGGAATGGCAACCCACTCCAGTATTCTTGTCTGAAGAACTCCATGAACAGAAGAGCCTGGTGGGCTACAGTCCACAGGGGTTACAAAGAGTCAGACACAACTGAGCAACTAATATTATCATTATTATTATATGTAATATAAACATAAAAGCTATTTGTATATGTATTATTTCATGTAATAGGCACAAAAATATAAAATTTAAAGGTTTGAGAGCAATATGACATTTTCTATTCCAGGAAATCTTCCCAACCCAGGGATCGGACCCAGGTCTCCCTCATTGCAGGTGCATATTTTACCAGCTGAGCCACCAGGGAATCCCAAGAATACTGGAGTGGGTAGCCTATCCCTTCTCCAGTGGGTCGTCCCAACCCAGGAATTGAACTGGGGTCTCTTGCATTGCAGGAGAATTCTTTACCAGCTGAGTTACCAGAGAAGCCATAGAAAATTGAAAGGTTAGTGGGCAATATGACATAGATAATAATACTATAAATTATATTGCAAAAGTCCTTTTTTGCTACCACTTTTTTTTGCTGCCACTGTAATTAGTGATAATATTTTAAAGTACATATTAAGATAGGATATACTTCATTATTTTTGAAATTGTAACACTAGATGATAAAGCAAGGTACTGAAGTTAGAAGTTCATTGTGAAAAAATACTTAATTTTAATGGCTGTCAGGGTTAAAAAAAGAATTCTCACAAAGAAGTGTCAATCCAAATGGAAGAGCGCATTGGTGGCTTTGTTTATTAAATTATGATTCTCGTTTTTCAACATCATCCACCAATTATACAGAGGTTTTTGTTGAAATTGGGCTAGTAAATTTCCATCTTCCTGATGTCAGGCAGTTCATCTCACAAACTAATTGGAAGATATTTCATTTTTACATTTTTAAACAAGTGGGTCCCAAACCTATTGAAACTTCATTTGAAAGATTTTAAGCAGGCTAGAGACTTCTGTTTTATGTGTGCATACATAAATGTTATTATAGTTGATAACCAAGGGTGTTGGGAGGAAACACGTAGTGATGAAAATGCTTTCAGAAAGGCTCTTCTGCACCTGAATTTCTTTGGAAAAGCATTACTTCTTCACTCACTCTTGACCTTAAAGGGTCAAATGAAGTGTGTTTATTTTTCACAAACTATCTACCGGTGGCACACTCCTGAGAGCCACTTATCATCACAGGAAAGGTCACCAAATTTGAAGCCCTGTCTCTTTGTAAAGGAAAGCTGCATAGCCCATCTTCTAGTTCGTTCAGTTACTATTTCAAAAGGAAGATCGTGGTCGTACCTTATATTATTAGTATGAAGTTCTGTGAAAATCCTACCCTTCAAATATCCTTTTCCTTGTATATTTAATGGTATCAGTGGTATTCTGTGACACTGTATGCACTCTAGCTTGTATTTCTTTGCTGGGATAACCTGAGTGATGCTGTGAAGGCATTTCATGTGCGACCCTGTCTCTGTCACCCCACTCTGGAGTCTCTTCCAGTTTTAGTGACTGTGTTTCTGCAGTATTCCTATAAAACACAGTTCCTGTTACAGATTTAATTGTTGAGACTGTATCTTCTTTAATAACTTCCATGTATCCTACAAAGTGAGCTTCCCAGATGGCACTAGTGGTAGAGGATCTGCCTGTCAATGCCAGAGATGTAACAGATGTGGGTTCAATCCCTGGGTGGGGAAGATCCACTGGAGGAGGTCATAGCAACCCACTCCGGTATTCTTGTCTGGACAATACCATGGACAGACGGGCCTTGTGGGCTACAGTCCATGGGGTGCAAAAGAGCTGGACATGACTTAGTGACTAAGCACACACACATGGCTGAATCTATCCTGTCTTCTGTTTTTGTCAATAAAGCTTTATTGAAACGCAGCTTTACTCATTCTTTTATGTATTGTTTATGGCTGCTTTTGCTCTATAAAAACAGAGTTAGGTGGTTGTGACAGAGACACTGTAGTCCACAGAGTCTGAAATAGTTACTATTTTATACACTTTACAGAAAAAGTTTTCTGACCCCTGTTATATAGTATCACTGTTTGCTCTTGTTCAGTTCAGTTGCTCACTGTGTCAGACACTTTGTGATCCCATGGACTGCAGCACACCAGGCCTCCCTGTCCATCACCAACTCCTGGGGTTTACTCAAACTTATGTCCATTGAGTTTGGTGATGCCATCCAGCCATCTCATCCTCTGTAGTTCCCTTCTCCTCCCACCTTGATCTTTCCCAGCATCATGGTCTTTTCAAATGATTCAGCTCTTCACATCAAGTGGCCAAAGTATTGAAGTTTCAGCTTCAGTATCAGTCCTTCCAGTGAATATTCAGGACTGATTTCCTTTAGGAGTTTACTCTTCATTATGCTATAAACTTGAACAGAACTCCCTCTCAGCCTCCACTGTGGCCTGAAGGCTCTGTGTGCTGACCCATCCCTCAGGGCCCTGGCCAGTGTTATGCATGCAGTGTCCTCTTTCACTTCTCTGCCCATCAGCCATCCTCTGATGAGAGCATTTTTCAGGGTAGGCAGGAAGTGCCAGAGAATTCACAAGCCCCTCCCAGCGGCCCTCAATCAGTGATGCACAGGAGGTGCTATATAAATACCCCAACTGCAACACCCCTAGGGTCAGCTAACTCTGTCCTGGCCCCCAGAACTGTCCAGGGGATTAAACTTTAATGACTCAGTTTAGCAATGTATTGATACTACTGTCTCTTCCCCTGTGTCCCCTGTAGCATTTCCTGGGCTCACCTCTCAGTCCATTCCTTGCTCCAAAAGCTTGTCTTATCCTCTCCTTTGAGATGCTTCTTCCTGATTTCTTCCCTTCACAGTCCTTCTCTCGTGTTTCTCTCTCAAAATATAACTTTGTTGATTTCTGCCATGTTGGGAGGGTAGTAAACAGATAAGAAGCAGGTCATAAGCAAACTTTTATCGTGGATGAAGCGGCTGATCACCTACAAGAACCAGGGTGGATTATTCAGGGTACAGACCCTCAGATTGATCCCCTGCCTCTTCTCAGCACCTTCCCCATTCTGTTGACTGCCTTGAGTGTCCCGGGTGAATGGTGGCATGGCATCTTCCTGTCTAGGGTGGTGACAGTCCTTAGAACCAGACACTGGGAATTGCATGAGGAGAGGTAAAGGATGCTCATGAAACCCTTGAGGATGTTAGGAGGAAGGGCTGGTGTAATGAAGGACTGTTTCTGAGCAAGCAGCAACACCAAAGATCATGCTGTATTTTCTCATTTTTTATTTATTTTGCAGAGTGCTTTTCTGCAGCCCACAGAATGGCTTCAGTGGACCAGTAAGGATGGCATTGTGAGCCCACGACACTGGGTCTGAGTGTCAGCTGTGGCTTTGACTCACAGCGAGAAAGGCTGTTAATTACCTTATCCATCTTTGTCTCTATTAGAGCAGCTGGTAAAGGGGGGAGCAACCGTGCATCTTGTTTTAAAGGACCAGTGGCCTTGAAAAAGCAAAATCATGAATGCGGGGCTTGGAAAACTTTGGGTTAAAGGCAACTGTTCAGCCTTGTGTGTCTGAGCTGTTGTTTCTTTCTTTTTTAAAAAATTAGTTTATTTATTTTAATTGGAAGCTCATTACTTTACAATAATATAGTGGTTTTTGCCATACATTGACATGAATCAGCCATGAGTGTACATGTGTTCCCCATCCCAAACCCCACTCCCACCTCCCTCCCCATCCCATCCCCATCCCATCCCTCTGGCTTTGAGTGCCCTGTTTCATGCATCAAACTTGAACTGGTGATCTATTTCATATATGGTAATATACATGTTTCAATGCTATTCTCTCAAATCATCCCACCCTTGTCTTCTCCCACAGAGTCCAAAAGTCTGTTCTTTATATCTGTATATCTTTTGCTGTCTTGCACATAGGGTCATCATTACCATCTTTCTAAATTCCATATATATGTCTTTATTTTATAAATACACTGTATATTAAATATACAGTATGTTAATATGCTGTATTGGTGTTTTTCTTTCTGACTTACTTCACTCTGTATAATAGGCTCCAGTTTCATCCACCTCATTAGAACTGATTCAAATGCGTTCTTTTTAACAGCTGAGTAATATTTCATTGTGTATATGTACCACAACTTTCTTATCTATTTGTCTGCCGACGGACATCTAGGTTGCTTCCATGTCCTAGCTATTGTAAACAGTGCTGCGATGAACATTGGAGGACACATGTCTCTTTCAGTTCTGGTTTCCTTGGTGTGTATGCCCAGCAGTGGGATTGCTGGGTCATATGAGCTACTGTTTCTTTTAATCCAAGGCCCTCAGGAAAGGTAGGGTTGACGGAATGCATACATTGAAAGAATAGGCCACACACTTGCTTTGGGGCCTGATAGAACATTGAACGCCTATGTGCTTCAGGCCAGAGCTGAGATGCCTCCAGGGGGAGGTACACAGGGCTTCTCCAGTGAGCCTCACAGAGACTGTGCCTACAAGGGGCCAGGGGGCTCTGGAGCCTGGGAAGCCTGGGCACACATTACCTGCTCTTCCTCCGGGTCAGGTACGAGCAGCTGCCTGCAGCATCTCTGAGACACAGTCTGATGCTGCGATCTCCCTGCCCTCTGATGGGACGAGGGTGGAGAGCAGCAGTCACGTGGCAAGACCCCACCAAGTGGTGATGTCAGCTTTCAGGTGGAGATTATGTTCCCCTGCCACAGCCTGGCCATTGTCTGGACAAACGGCCATGATCATCAGGGGAGTAAGAGGGGTTTAAATGCTCAGAGGGAAGTTTCTCCTCACTGTGTGGCAGAAACCAGTAATCGAGAAACCAAGCACCATGCTCGGAGAGTTGGAGAACTCGGGTTTATTACGCCGGTGGGCCCAAAGGAGTTAACAGTCCAAGCTCTGAGCCTCCAACAAAGGGGTTACAGAGTTTTTATATATGGGCAGGCATGATTAAGCAGGTTTGCCGGGGCTGGGCAATTGCAAAGAGCAGGACAAGGATGAGTGAGATAAGCTCCAGTTCCTAGTATTGTGAGTCTCCACTTTCTGAGACTACGTGACCTACGTGATCCAGACTTTGTAAGGAGCCAGCTGAGATATAGAGGCAGAAGAAGCAGGAGGTTATGTAAAATTTTAGCTTTTTCTCTTTAACTTTTCCCTCTACCGGGTGCCAGGTAGAGATCAGGGCTCAGGCTTCTTGTGGACAGCTGGGGAAGCAGGTGGACAGAGGCTGTGTGCCCGATTCCCAGTCAGACTTGGGCCAGGAGATGACACCTTTAAAAAGTAAACTTTGAAATACATTCATAGTTGAAAATTATGAACATATGGAAAATTAAAAGAAGAAACAAATTCAGTCTATTCCCAAGCCAAAGACAACTATTAACATTTTAACATTGTCTCAGTGGTCTTACAAAAAAAACTCATTCTGAAAACATGGTTGAAATAATAGCGCAGACAGATCTGCATTTGCAATTTTTTTTCATATTATAGCACAGACGTTTCTTCCCTACACTAAAACATTTGTAAAACAATCTGAACGGCCTTATAATATCCTGATAAAATGGAAGTATTGTGTATCAGCCAGGGTCCAGCGGAAAATAGAAACACTCTTAAGTATTTTAGTAGAAAGAATTTCTAGGAAGAAATCGGTTACATGGTTAAAGAAGAACCAGGAAAGCAAAGCCAAGCAGAAGATCAAGAGGGCGACCTAGAGATGAGCAGCAGTGGGATTTACTTCCTGCCTGAGAGGCAGGTGGACAAGGGGAGGGGACACTGTTACCGGTAACTAGACGTGGGTCCAGCAGGGAAGGAGCTAGAGCAGCTCCAGAGACTGCAGAGAAGGGCTTCCTGATGGTCCAGGGGTTCAGAATCCACCTTGCAATACAGGGGACACTGGTTCAATCCCTGGTCGGGGAAGATCCCACATGCCATGGGACCGCTAAACCACAAGCTCCTCTTGGCAACTTAACCCTGTGTGCCTGGTACAGAGTGAGTGCTCAGGGAAGCAGAGCTGAATGTTTTAAAATGCTATTTTTCTAGATCTATACCTACTGACCTGGAGGGCTATTAAGTGAGCAAACAAACTGTGAGTATTGAGCATGTGAAACACCCTGATTTTAATAAAAACAAGCAATGACACTGCCTATATGTTCTGTGAGCATGAAGAAAGTGTAGAAAGATCCATGCTAGGCTGCTACCTTATGAGGGGTGAGCTATAAAGGCTGCAAGGAAGATTATTTTTGACTGCACCTTTTAGTAATTTTTAAAAAAATTATGGGGTGCTTATGTCTTTTTAATTTTTGAGAAGGAATTAAAAGATATATGAAGGGAAAATTATGATTTCCTCCTTAGAATTCAGCAGAGTCCTTATTGCCTCCTTCCTCTCTTTGTGGAAAATTTCTGGAGCCTGGAGCCTGTGATGGGAATGCATCAGCTCTCAGTTCCATCTCTCTGCTTAGATTGGGGTCCACTCTGGAGGGGGGAACTCTGCAGAGGGGACCGAGGGGGCAAACTTGGCAAGGTCTGTGGGCTCCATCCATCCCCGAGTTCTAAGCACAAAAAATTCAGTCCTTGACCGTCAGGCCGAACTTGAAGCGGGGGGCTTGGCTTAGCTCCCATTACAAACATCCTGAGCCGTGCAGGCTCTTAATAAGAAAATTGATTCAGCCTCAGGCTTAATCCCTGAGGTGCATTTTTTTTCCAAGACAGAGAGTTCATGGCTCTGCAATATCTGATTTAGATGTTTGGAAAATGTATTCTTTGACAAGGCTTAATTAAAGTGGATTGCACCTATATGGGGACATTTTATAATTTCCATAACAAACACTATTATTACCATGAGCAATGTATTTTTTTGTTATATTGATGTCTTTTATGGTGATGCCATAAAAAGAAGATTATGACTTCTCATTATGAGGCAGATGGAGGAGAAGACGCAGGTTGATTACCAGAGAGGGGAGTATGTTCTTTCCAACCAGTTACCTTAATAGTCAGCGAGGGCCGTGCTGGACGTGAATGGGAGGTCCAGGCAAATGACTTTTTTATGGGCCTTGCTTTATAGCAGCTTCCTTTTGTACATTTTCAAATGAGATCCATCAAATGGTAAGCTGATTTTTCAGTTTGGCTGGAAAATGAAGGTTCCACAGATTGTATATCTTTCTGAAACTCTTATTAAAAATTAACAGAATTCCCTTTCTGCCTCTCTTAATTTAGTAGCAAGAAACTGGCTTACTTAAAAAATCCATGATAATTGAATAACACTTTACATATATAAAGTATTGTGAGAATCATCCATCTTTTTTTCTTTTTAAAAATATTTTGTATTATAAGAATAATGCATTTTCATTGTAATAAATTGAAAAAAATAGTCTTTATATGAAAAGAAAATAACCAGGTTTGACTACTCATATGATGAGCATGTTCACCATATCTCTAATTATTGTTTAAAACACCATTTTTATTTATTTATTTATGAATGCATGCATGCTGCACTGTGTGGCCGGCTTGCAGGATCTTAGTTCCCTGACCAGGGACTGAACTTGCACCCTCGGCAGTGAAAGCAGAGTCCTAATCACTGGACTGCCAGGGAATTCTCTGTGTTCGTTTTTATTTTTTTCAGCTTTATGGAGGTGAAAGTCAAAGTGTTAGGTTCTCAGTCATGTCCGACTCTTTGTGACCCCATGGACTGTAGCCCGCCAGGCTCCTCTGCCCATGGGATTCTCCAGGCAAGAATACTAGAGTGGTTAGCCATTCCCTTCTCCAGAGTATCTTCGCAACCCAGGGATTGAACCTGGATCTCCTGTGTTGCAGGCAGATTCTTTACTGTGTCACCAAGGAAGCCCCTGATTGACAAATAAAAGATACGTATATGTGAGGTATACAAGGTGATACTTTGATATATGTAACATTGTGAGATGACTACCACAATCAAGTTATTAACACTTCTGTGACCTTACATTGTTATCATTTGTGTGTGTGTGTGTGTGCACGCCTGTGCACCTGTGCCCTCAGAAGATTTGACTTAAGATCTATCCTTTCGCAAATTTCCAGTCTGATACAGTATTGTCCATGGTCATCATCTTGTGCTGTAGGTTAGATCTCCAGGATTTATTCATCCTGCATGACTGACACTTTGTGTCTTTGATCATCATCTCTTAGTTCCCAACCTCCCTCTGGGCCCCAGTAAACACCATTTTTCAAGGTGGATATTTTACCTTCGATTGTAACATAATTTATTTAACCAGTTCTCTCATGGTGGACATGAATTCTTTTCAAGTTCTTCTTCTGTGCAAATAACACGATGATAAACTTCCTTATAGAAAATCCTTCTCCATCTTGTTGATGAATCTAGGGTCAACTCTGAAAGTGAAGTGACTGTGTCCAAGTGTTGAATCACACTGCCAACTAGCTTTCCATAAAGGTTGCACCAATTTATATCATATAAGAACACACAGTGTGTGTCTTGAATATGTTTCTTAACCTTGGCCAGGAAGAAATGCAATTGTACCTTGTTTTAGTCTCTCTTCCTTGATTACAGCAGTAATTGAAGAGGTGGTGGTGTCCGGGTCAGCCTGTGGGGAGGCTTGGATGTTCTTGCTACCAGGGATAAACACCTTGCTCTATATGAGGGACATTTTAGAGTAATTCCATTTAAATTCTGTGCTTTGGGTCAAAATCCAGGGATGTGTTTATGGAGTTTGTCTTGCTTCTTCCTTGCCAGCAGAATGACCAGTGATGATGCACATGTCTAAAAGGGGATTAGACCTCCTGTGATTTCCATTTGACTTAAGAAATAATTGTCATATGCAAATCCATGGAGCCCAAAGTAGACTTTTTTTTTTTTTTTAAAGCTGACTTCATATAGAGTAAGTTACCCTGAGCAGATTATGTTCTTAGTTCAGACTAATTGTTTGTGAGTTGGGTATCCTGGAGGATGTTTTGTCCACATCTGTAGTCAGGCAGCATTAAACCAGGCATGGGAAACACATCACTGCAGAAACAGGGAACCTCAGAGGCATGGCTGAAAGGCCAGAAGGAAAATGCAGGCTTGTAACCTACTTGCAGAACTAAATGAGGGGACAAAAGCAGAAGCAATGAATTCATTTCTCTGGGAGCTCATTGATGAATCTTCACCCTGAACTTTCCCAGTCTCTTCCTTTGTTTCAAGTCCAATGTTCATTGTGTTTTGCATACCTAATTAATTACAGCATGCATTTCCTTACTTTGCCAAGGGTGCGTAATTGATCATGCTGGGCTCCGGAAACCATCTTTGGTAAGTTTTTTGAGATCATGCAAATTGACTTGCCACCAGCGATGCAATTCAACGATAGAATCCAGGAGGCCTATGAGAAGCTTTGGAAGTGTACTTTCCTTTACTTGGAGATTGATGAAATTGCCAAGGGATTAGGTAGGCATTTTGCTAATAGTTGAAATAATGAAGCAGTATGTGGTGTATTTGAAATTTCTGAGAGTAAGTTCACACCTTGCTACAGATGTGGGTCACTGAACTAGATGGCTTCTGTGGGAGTGCGCACACATCCCTGTCACAAGGCAGCCCAGACAGCTCCCTTTCCTTCTTGAGACCCCATCTCTGCAAGGCTGCTCCCAATGGAGAGCTTGGACCCAGGCTTGGGACATACAAGCAGGGCACCAAAAAATGAAGAAAGTTTGATTTCATGGACTTTTTCAAAATTGTTAAATCTTAGAAATCTAGGAAAGGCTATTTTGACTTTCTTGTTGTATGTTTTGTGTTCAGATTTAGAGTGTGTTTTGAATGACGGATGTGGGTAAGGACAGGGAACAGGATACCATGATCTTTTCAGAGCTTAGGGTCACCAAGGACTCAGCTGGACTCAGTGTCAGCTAGAGGATTCTGTGCAGGATGAGATGACCAGTAAGGCTGTCTTTCCAGAACCTCACAGTGTAGGCTGTACAAGGCTGGAGTGTGAAAACTGTTTGAAATGCCTGTTACCGAATGCTGTGTGAGTTCATGCTCAGGTGTGTCTGATACTTTGCGACTCCATGGACTGTAGCCCACCAGGCTCCTCTGTCTATGGGATTTTCCAGGCAAGAATATTAGAGTGGGTTGTCACTTCCTATTCCAGGAAGTCTTCCTGACCCAGGGATTGAACCCAGGTCTCTTTCATCTCTTGCACTGGCAGGCAGATTCTTTATCACTGCACCAGCTGGGACAGCCCATCCAATGCTACAGAGCTCCCAAATGAAGCCTTCTTACTTTCCGTGGCTTTTCCAAATAAGGAGTCAGATTTTGTCAGTATAAATGTCAATGTCAATATGCATCTGGTTGTCAGGCCTATTAGTGACTTACCCAGAGGGACTTTACCACCTCAGATGGGTTCTTTCCAATGCTGGAAACAGAATGAGATCAGGCCATGCTTTCCTCTTGTAATTGCTTTTCCATTTGGAGCATAATTTCAAAGATGTCTTGCTAGTTTTCAACAGTCTGGTTTGGAGGTGTCAATGTAAAGGGATGTTCTTTGCATCTCTCTTTGGGTTTTCTGACTTGCTCGGGCCAGATGACTGTTCCATGGAAAATATCAGGCCTGTACAGGGCTACCAGATTATTAATGCTAGGATTAGCTGGTCCTGGTCACATTCTGTTTTGGTCCATGTCTTATGTCAAGGTTATTTAATACTTTACATCAGTTGAAACCAAGGCTGAGCTGGGGAAATCTTTATGGAGCCCAAGCGATTCACCCACAAAAGTCAGAATTACCTGTATTTAGCTGATTAGACCTCAAGGAAGAGCGCTGAAATTAAGGGCTCACAACCAGTAAGTTCCCAGATGACTGAAAACGATGGGTTATCACACCTCAGACAGGCAGCAAGAGACAGGCACACGGGGAGAAAAGACTAGGAGTGGGAGGATCCCATGCTGGGCTTGAGTGCTAAGCCTCTATCCTCTGGGCTGGAGGTCACAGGTCTGAGGCCCACCTGCCGCCTTCTGCCACAGACACATATTTTGGGCAGAATGTTTAAAAATCTTGGTTCAGTTGTCAACCTTATTTTAAAAGGTAGTGATTTCATATAAAATTCTGACTCTCAGTTATTTTTGAAAAATAATTCCTGGTAATAAAGCCTACATGTCCCCATAGCAACCACTTCTGAAGCTGCCTGGGGACCACTCACTCTCAGTGTACCCCCAGAGCCCTTCTCACCCTGTACTGTGCCCCTTCCAGTTCCTGCACCCAGACTTGCTCCTCCACTACCTGCTCGTCCTCTAAGTATCTGAGCTGTGACCTTCACTCTAAAGCAATGCCGTAAGTACCCATCTGGGCATATCTCAAGTCTTTTGTTTGGCTCAGGCCTCAGTTTTCCTACATGTACAATGAAGAATTGGATGAGAAAGGGTCCAGAATCTCTCCCAACTCTCCCATTTTTTGATGCTGGAATGATCTGAAATTTTAAAATGATTAGTTTGGTCTATATGAAAAGCCAATTCCATCTCTTTGACCTGGCAGAATTCAGAAATTCATGAAACACTTACAAAGCCATTTGTCATTTGACCTAGTGAGACCAAGCCTTCCAGTAGCTTGAAAGATTCTGGGGAGAATGGAGGCGGGAGTTTTGCTGTGAGATTAGTGTCCACATTTTAAACCAGCCAGGCTGCTGCAGGGATGGGCTGTGGGCAGGTAGGCACCCTTGCTCTGTGCTGGTCTGCTGCATTCGTGTGAATCCAGCATGGGTCTAGTCAGCCTTGTAAGTTTTATAGGCCTGTTTCTTGGCCCAAATCCGGGTATCTTCTCTTCTAATTAGTTTCTGGGATGAAGGAACATTGGACCAGGAGTTCACTGGTCTGGATTACTGTCTTGAATCTGGTGTGGACTCACTGCTTCACCCTGCTCACATCCCTTTCTGTTTCCACCTCTAAGACTGGAAGAAATTTCTCTCAGCTCCAGGATCTGATGATCCCAAAGTTTATCCTGTGTTTCTATGGGGGACATCAAGGGAAGCCCCCGGAAGCTGCCGGGCCCCCCTGCAGACAGTCTGTCGGGGGCAGACCACAGGGCAGCAGGGGATCCTGAGTGAGGCATCATCGCTGTGTCTAGAAACTTTTTATCTAGTGGGAAAGATAAAGAATATACTTAGGACTCTACCACGGGAGAGGAAATGAATGGCTTTCATCTCTTTCCACTATTTAAGGTCTTTCGTGTTCAACCTCTGGATTTTTTCAGTGAAGCAGAAAGAATTTAAAAAGAAATCCAGGAAAATAGGAAATTGAGTTAAATTTATCCTATCAGATTGATTTTTCTAAAATGTAGGTCTTATGGCATACTTAGAGATTCTCTGCCCCTGTGGGGTCCTGTATCAAGTTCAAGTTCTTTGCCTGGCCCTGTCTCCTTTGGCATTGGAGAAGGCAGTGGCACCCCAGTCCAGTACTCTTGCCTGGAAAATCCCATGGACGGAGGAGCCTGGATGGGGTCACTAGGAGTCGGACACGACTGAGCGACTTCACTTTCCCTTTTCACTTTCATGCATTGGAGAAGGAAATGGCAACCCACTCCAGTGTTCTTGCCTGGAGAATCCCAGGGACGGGGGGGAGCTTGGTGGGCTGCCGTCTATGGGGTTGCACAGAGTCGGACATGACTGAAGTGACTTAGCAGCAGCAGCAGCAGCAGTCCCCTTTGGCATGACAACCTTCTGTATCCTCACCAGGGAGAGGAGACCAGACTCTTGGCTACACCCTCCCCTCCACCTTGCTCTTCCGGCTGGACCTGCCCCACCCCTCTTTCTGCACAGACCTAGGAAGGTCTCCAGGGCCCCCTCCCACGGGGAGGCTCCCCTGCTGACCACCCGCCAGCCCTGGGCATATCCGTTCTCCCCTCTGCTCCCTTGTAAGAGACCCATTCTGTTCTTGGCACATGCTGCCTGTGCTCAAGGCCCGCTTGTTCTGTGTGTTCTGTTCTTCAGTCTCTAGTCCAGACAGTTTAACCCCAGAGCTAGTATTTTGAGCTCCTGCCACTGGAATGTGAGCCTCAGGCACTTGGTGAATACTGTTGTGTGAATGAATGGAGTGAACGGATGAAACACAAGCTCAAGGAAATAGCGCTCCCCAGGCCAGGGCCCACCAGCTCTCATATGGCATGCCTTCTCTCCTGCTTTCACCAACTTCTCCCTGGCCGGCTGGCATCCCCTCTGTCCTCTGGCAGGGTGATTGGCAAGCAGTACCTCAACCAAGTCCTGTGGGACTGGTGTCCTTCCCAGGCTGAAAGGGACCTGATGTTTAAGGTTGTCTTTTTCAGATGCCTTAGCGTGTGACCAACTGATGAATTCTCTGAGGACATTTACTGTTTTCTCTCCTCTAGGTGCTTATTGTAGGGGAGAGCCAGACTGGTCACTTTGTCTTCCTTATCTGTAATAACCACAGCTGAACATCATTGGTCTGACCAGTTAGGGATGAAGGGCAGACTGGAGGAGAAAGACTGGCCATGTACATCACATTTGAGACAACTGCAGTTTATCTGCTCTAACTACTAGGGTTAGAGGTTACTGGTGTGTGGGGTTTTTTTTTTTTTTTTTTTTTTCTTTTTAAAAATTTTATGTATTTATTTGTCTGAGTCGGTCTTTGTTGTAGCACATAGGATCTTTAGGCTCCATCGCAGCATGTGAGATCTAGTTCCCTAACCAGGGGTTGAACCCAGGCCCCCTGCTTTGGGAGCGTGGAGTCTTAGCCACAGGAGCACCAGGGAAGTCCCTAACTACTTCTTACTGTGTGGCCAATATTGCCCAGAAGTCACTCAAGTACCTGTTTTAATGAATAGACAAGAACAATCTCTAGTAACTGTGTCAGTCAGAATTCTCCATAGAAATAAAACCCAGAGGAAAGCTGGTGGTTTAGATCGAGTGTAAGACCTGCAGACTCGAGACCCATGAAGAGCCAAGCTTTTCGTTTGGTTTGAGTCCAAAGGCAAGAAAAACAAATGAAACCCTAGTCAAAGGCCCCCAGGTAGGAGTTTCCTTTTACTCAGCCCTTTTTGTTCCATTCAAGCCTTCAACTGATTAGATGAGGCCCACCCAGGGTAGGGAGGGCAATCTGCTTTATTCATCTTCTGGTTTAAATGTTAATCTCATCCCAAAACACCACCACAGAAACTAATGTCAGACTCAATATTGGGGCACTCTGTAGCCCAGTCAGGTTGACACATGAAAGTCACCTTCACAGGAAAAAAATCAATAGTTTTTTGCATAGCAAATAATTTTCACATGGATTATAGCACTTGAGCCTAATTTGTCCAGTTTTTCATTGTCTGAATGTTCTGAAATTTTATCTTCACCATGAGTGAAACAACTTCTTAGACCATTGAAAAGGGAGAGGGAAAAGGAGGGAGGGGTAAATGGTTAGGGGGACACATGCCTCTGTAAGGGATCCCTCTTTGTTTGCATGAGAGTGTGAATCAGCTTTTCCTGGGATTAGCATTGGAAGATGGAGGGTACCCTGCTTTAACGAGCTTTAAGAGTCTTGTTTCACTTCAGGAACCAGAAATGAAGAAGCCTGGGGGACTTCCAGGAGATAATTGAGAGGAAGCAAGATAGATTTTATCTCTGACACTTTGTGCTACTTCTAATACTGGTTTTGCTGAGAATAAGTCACTTAAATAATGGATTGATTAATTAATGATAGGCATAATTGAACATTGCTTCTGTGATCAAAATAAAGTACTGACCATGTATTATTTCCTATGCTAGATATTTTATATGTTTTCTTTTAAAAAATTTTTTTACTTTGTTTTTTAATTGGAGGAATATTGCTTTACAATGTTGTGTTGGTTTCTGCCATACAACAATACAAATCAGCTATAATTATACAAATATGTTTTCTTATTCTAGCCAACCAGTCAACCTCCTGTCTTCAATTTTGTCTCCATTTTACAGATGTTAAGACATTAAGACATTAAGTCACTTGTGCCAGATTGCAGGGCTGGTACATGTGGAGCTGAAACTGACATGTTGGTCATTCTAACCCCAGTGCCCATGCTCTCTGACCTTTGTGGTTCTCACCTTTGTGACATGCTGAGCAGTCATTCCTGGAGGGCCTCTTCATGGAGTCCCTCCCCTCCCCTGATATATCCACACCAATTTGGAAGGACTATTCTTTTGTTGTGATGGATGAAAATGGTTTGATGATTCTGTGTGTTATGTTGGGAAAAACATCTCTACCTGTAGCAAACATCCATTCTTTCCTCATCACAGTATTATTCTGAGACTGAGTAAAAAATGCAGGAGAGGGCAGACAATTCTAGCCCACGACAATTTTCAATTTTAGAACACTTTTGCAAATAGTGTGAAGGAGGTACATATTCCAAGTGGAAGAGACGAGAACATTTTGTTTATTCCAAACACACCTGGAAAAAAGAAAAAACCTCAGTTCTTATTTAAAGAGTTTACAAGGCTGCTGCTGTGGACCTAACCATCAAATCTGGGTGCCCACATTGTGCCACTCGCAGGACCACACAACAAGGAGTTAGGGAGAGAAGGAAGGCTCTACCTTGGTGGGCAATTAACTTGGAGGAGCTGGATGCCAGAAGCAGAAACCTGTTCAGATGATCTGGGATAATGGGGTTTTGGGAAGAAAGCAAAGTTCGGCCAAGTCCCGTGGGTGGATCGGGAACATCGGGACAGTGCTGGAGCCCCCACCTCGAGTGGTTTCTACCATCTCCCTCTGCTCTACCCCACAGGTCCTCTCCATTCTTTTTTTAAAAGACTTCATTGAATTTGTTACAATATTGCTTCTGTTTTATGATATGGTTTTTCAGCCACAAGCCATATGGAATCTTAGCTCCCTGACCAGGAATCAAACCCACGCCCCGCTGCATTGGAAGGTGAAGTCTTAACCACTGGACTGCCAGGAAAGTCCCCATCCATTCCATTCTTTACAAAGATCCTTTCCTACTAACTAGTTGCCATGGCCACCACAGGGAGAAGCATGGAAATGGAAATGTTCCAAAGGATGAAAATCTCCTTGAAAGTAGGGGGGAAGGAACATTCATTAATTTTCTGTGTAGCTTATATAATCTCTCCTTTTCAATTCTTACACAGGCCTGGGCTTGAATCCTACCTGCTACTGGGTATGAGCTCACTTGGGCAAGTTCTTGTCACCCTTCTAAGTCTCAATCCCCTCGGTTGTAAAATGCAGATGAAGGCTTCCAGCATACGTATCTGCTGGGAGGAGTAAATGAAAGTGCCCTTGAAAAGAACTTAGGAGATACCTAATCAATAGTACCTGCTATGCTTTTTATAGCTCTTTCTGTTTGCAGAAATGAACTGTGGGGTCCAGGGTGCTGGCTGGGTGGGCTGATGCAGACCGTGGTCTCCAGGGGCCTGGACTAGTTTGGGTGCGGTCTCCAATTGGGGAAACCAGGAGAGGAGGGGCCAAGGGAGAGAATGTGAGAGTGTATCGAGGAGGGGGTGCCAGGAGCCAAACTGGGTCAGGAGCTGGGGATCTGAAAGCAGAGCTGACCTAAATTAAATGCCCAGAGAGAACCGAAGTGACCGTCCGGCTGTGAGCTTTGTGATCGAGGTCGTCAGTTAGCACCCGACTCAGAACAGGAAACGAACCAGTGATGTTGTGAGATCTATTAGGGTTGTAACCAGATGTCTGCTGATCTCAGGCCCCAGCCCAGTGCTCAGCTCATACAAGTGACTCCACAAACATGTGTTAAATGAATGAATGAATGGGTGGAAGGCAGAGAGGGTAAAGACTGGCATGTAGGTCACTGTGAGGGCAAGTAGAACAGATGAGGGCCTGAGGAACTGGGTGATGCAGTGGGTGGTTCTTGTAACATCACAGAAAGTAAATAAATAAATATGGTCTGTGGCATCTCTCTCTCTCTACCTCTCCCTACCTGTCATCTATCAATTATCATTTCTCTTTCTATCATCTATCTGTCTATTTGTCTAGACTGAAAATCTCAATGAAGAGTGAGGACTGTGAACAACTTGAGAGGGTTTAATTCTGAGTGTCCTATCTTTAAGACACCTCCCTTGGAGATACCCCCTGAGAACCCACAGAGGTAACTTGGGGAGACTTAGAGTGAAAGGTGAGGATTCAGCCATGGTACAGGTAGGGCTGGCAGGCTAGTCGAAATCCTAAATTAAACTTGCCATGATGCCATTGCTAGTCACAGGCCAGGGAGTCCACGGGATGTCTGGGCTCACAAGGAAAGTGGTTTTGGCTTTGCTTGGTTAAGCTAGGGACTATATGTATCGACGTGGAAACATCACTAAGAAACAGAGATAATTCAGGGGGAAAAAAGTCGGCCACTTTGCCTGACAGTCCTTTTCTATCTGAAGGGTTAGAGGTGTCTGAATTCTTTGGCAGCCCTCCCACCAACAGGTGGGGTTTATATCTGAACCCTTTGCATCTGAATAGGCTTTGTGACCAACAGAATAGGGTAGAAGTGATGCTACTGAGAAACCAGAGGCTTACGCTTCCTGGCTCTGTGAACCCTCTGAGAATTCTGAGCCTTCACAGAAAGTCGGACAACCCTGAGACCATTGTGCTGGAAGGGTCACGTGAAACCTCTTCAGGCCAGCTGTGCCCAGCCTTCCAGCCATGCCCCCTGGGCGCCAGACCTGGGAATGAAGCCATCTGGTCCCCCTGACCAGCCCTTCCGCCCACTGAATTCCACTGAATGATTTCAGTCGATGCCATATGGAGCAGAAGATGAACCCAGCTGAGCCTGGCCCAGGTTCTTGACCCAGAAAATCGTGAGCCTATAATAAAATGGTTGCCTTTTTTTCTTTAAGCCACCGAGTTTGGGAATAATTGGAATGACTTGTTACACGGTCATAGATAACCAGAGCAATCATCCTGGTAGGTCTCTCTTTTTTTTTTTTTTTTTTTTGCCCCAGTTGGCTGGGGCTTGAAATGTGAATCATGAGAGTAATGTTTCTGGAGAAGAGACATCCTTGGCACATGAGAGCGTTTAGGGATAGTGTTGGTCTGAAGTTGAATCTCTGTGGATGAGACCTCACTTTCATCAGCTCGGGTCTAGTAAGTTATCTTGAAGTATGTGTGAGCCTTTTAGGCTTAAAAAGACTGGATTGATTATGATGGTCCAGGACTTCTGGAGCAGAAAGGGCCATCCTCTTCCAACTAAGAGCCTGCCAGGCCCACTAGGGCTGAAAGAGAAGGCCAGTTTGCCTGGGTGGCTGGGGCATTTTCTGGGGTATCCTGGTTGGATGGGACTGGCTTCTGGAGCAGAAGCTCTGGCTCATGGGGTGAGGGTCTGGCTTACTCTCTTTGGTCCCCTTAGGGTGGCATTGAGGTCTTCTGTTCTTTATTCTTTATCAGAGTCAGACAATGGAAAGAAAATAACTGCTGCTTTGCCAATATCATAGCTGAAAACCGTGCCATGTAATTTGAATTATTGTAGCATCGCTCTTTCCTTAAGTGTTTGCTGGCTTTGTTCTCTCTGCCTGCCCCTTGGAGCTAAGGATTAGCTCTTCAGAGATGACCTAGACACAGTTCTGCCTTCAAAGCTCTCTTAGAGGGTTAAGCCAAGCAAGAGAATTGCATTTCAGGGCATGAGTGCCCCCTGGAGGACTGGGTCAAGGGTGACAGAAGCCCAGGGATGATGGCAACAGCTACAGAGAACCTGGGAACGGATTGGGCACATCAGATACAGCAGGAACCAGAGCTCTTTCAAAATGACCGGAGCTTCGGAAATTGAGTGACACTTCAGAGGTCACGGCAGGGGTGATGGTGAGAGGTTCAAGTTAGTACCAGAGAAGGAGAAGGTCCTGTGTCCTTGGGAATCTGTGTGGAGAGGAGTGAAGGTGGTGGATCCCGACAGTTCCCTCCAGGAGCAGCAGAAATGAGTGGCGACTTCTGCTTGGTTTCTTAGGGACCTGAAAGTGACAGAGATGATGGTTGAAGTATCTTTATTGCGTGCTGACTGCATACTTCAACCCCTTTTAAATTCCCAAACATTTATGAAGGTGGACATCTCATTCCCATTTTACAGATGAGGAAACTGAGGTTTAGAGACATTGACTGTTTTGATTAAGGCTACTGCTAAGTTGCTTCCGTTGTGTCCGACTCTGCGCGACCCCATAGACAGCAGCCCACCAGGCTCCCCTGTCCCGGGGATTCTCCAGGCAATAACACTGGAGTGGGTTGCCATTTCCTTCTCCAATGCATGAAAAGGAAAAGTGAAAGTGAAGTTGCTCAGTCATGTCAGACTTGTAGCGGCCCCGTGGACTGCAGCCTACCAGGCTCCTCCATCCATGAGATTTTCCAGGCAAGAGTACTGGAGTGGGGTGCCATTGCTTTCTCAGTGATTAAGGCTACCCAAGTCGTTAGTGGCTGGACTGGGTTTCCACTCGACTCTAGTTCAAAATTTTACATTCCCTCTTTTCAGAAGAATCCAACTTATAGCTAAAGCCTCTGAAGTTAATCTGGTCCTTTGTCATTTTACAGCTTCAGAGTCAGATTAACCAGGCTTTGGAGGGGATTCTGAGGTCACCCTACTCAGTCCAACTATAAGTTAAAACTTCATCACACTTTTCCTACTTGAGAGGAGATTAGAACAGAGGCTGTAGAAATGACCTCCGCTTCTATGCCGTTTTCTGTCTCACGGAGCTTGAGCACTATAACAAATTGCAGTACATTTTCATTTTTTTACTCCTTATATGATGCCCATTTTCTCAAATCTCCCTCCACCTTCAGTAGGATTGAAATTTATTGGGACACAAAATGGTATATTCTCTCTCAATCCTGATTTTATTATGTGTCCAAAAGACCAGAAGGAAATAAACCCAAATGTTAAAAGTCATCCTCTCTGGGTTATGGAGTAACTACTGATGTCTATGCCTGTATTCTTTCTTTCTGTACCGTCCAAGTTTTTTCTAATGAAAAGCCCATTATTTGGAAAAGTTTCAGTACAGCCTGGCAGTCGGCAACTCAGATAAAGGGCCCTCACTCAAATCCAGGCTTCACCCCAGAGATCCAGGGACAGGGTCCTCTTCCCCGGGGGAGGGGGGACGTGGGCAAAATTGACAAAGATCAAAGCCCTCCTTGAGCAAGTTCACACACACATCGTTGAGTGCTGAATGCAGGTGTTAGCACTTTACCCTAGAATCCTCAGAGATGTTGGAAAAGATTAAAGAGGCCAAGTCAACAGTTTCTTTGAACTTTCCAGAAAGAAGAACTGATATTGGACAAAATGTTATTTTTCCAGTGATAAAGGAGGGTGCTCTTAAAGAGTGCATCATGTCAGCTTTATCGGTATTCCATTACTGTTCATACTGACAATAATACTCTGATACCCTCACTGGGCTTCCCTGGTAGCTCAGAGGTGAAGAATCCGCCTGCAAGGGAGGATATACGGGTTCGATCCTTGGGTCAGGAAGATACCCTGGAGAAGGGAATGGCAACCCACTCCAGTATTCTTGCCTGGGAAATCCCATGGACAAAGGAGCCTGGCGGACTACACTCTAGGGGGTCGTAAAGAGTCAAACGACTGACATCGCTTAGCACAGACATACATCCCCTCACTAGGCTAACTCCCATTCCAGCCCCCACAGCGAAGCTGCACATCTGACCCGTTACTGCCCTGTTTGAAATCCTTTCAGGGCTTCATTGTGCCTGCAGAATATAATTCAGTTCTGTGTTAAAGGAATTATGGCTCATATGGTAACGAATCTGCCTGCAATGCAGGAGACCTGGGTTCGATCCCTGGGTTAAAAAGATCCCCTGGAAAAGGAAATGGCAACCCACTCCAGGATTCTTGCCTGGAGAATTCCATGGATAAAGGAGCCTGATGGGCTATCTAATCCATGGGGTCGCAAGGAGCCACTAACGACTGAGCCACTAACCAGTCACACAAAGGAATACAAATTGTCTCCTAACACTCTCTGTCCTCAGCATTCAGCCTCACCAAGTCCAGCTTTATCTTGGGGCCTTTGTGTATGCTTGACCTTATGTCCAAAATTCCTTCTCTTCTTGTATGCTTTGAAAACTCCTATGCAACCTTCAGAACCAGGATTCAGAAACCTCCCCTTTGAAGCTTTCCCAGCTCTCTCTTCCCCTTCTGAATGCATCACACACTTGAGTGCTACATTAGTACCTGTTCCTTACATTACATCTTTTCTGTGTTCCCAGAACCTAAACTTTAGCAATGGGTTGAAAGACCCGGGGACCTAAACTTAGGTTCCACCATCAGCCTTTTGTTACACCCTCATCAATGCTGGGCATCGTTCACTCTTTACATCTTTACCATCCTCATGGAAAAACAGATTATATGGGATTTCTTTCACTGTAAGTTCAATTGACCATTTTAATATGTTTTCTCACAACTTAAGTGTGTTTGTGTATGCCCATTGCTTGAAATGTGTTACTTGTCTTTTTGTTGTGGGCTTAAGATTTTCCACATGAGTTTGTAAGGGCTTTTTGTTTATTAAGGAAATTCACCCTGTATATGTCACATGAATTGCAAACATTTCCCCACACAGATCTTTAACTTTTGACTTTATGCCCCGCCATGGCTATCTTAAACTAATTTATTTTTACCAAATCTAACTTGTTGATATTTTTCTTTGTGACTTCTTATTTTCACAGCTTGCTTAAAAAGATTTCCTTCATTCTGAGATTATAAACATATTTTTCTTCTATATTTTCTTTCTTTCCTCTCCTTCCTTCTTTTCCTCCTTCTTCCCTTCCTTCCTTTCTTTCTTCAATGCACTTGGAATTAATTTTTATGTAGGAACAAGATAGGAATCCAGCTTAGTTTTATCAAATAACTGGCCAGTTGTTCTCACACTGTTGATTAAATCATTCTTTTTTAAAAACAAACAAAAAACTCATTGGTTTTAAATACTTCCTTAAACTTTGCACAAGTTTTCTTAAAGACTTAGGTTTATTTTTTGAGTTCTTTGAGGTGTTCTGTCCTCTCTATTCCTGAACCAATACTAAATTGTTTTGACTACTGTAGCTTTATAAAATATTTTAATACCTGGTGTTATTTTCCTTACTCTTCAGCAGAGATTTTTCTGATTTTTTCAAGTGTTTCCCCCCCCCCAAAAGGACTATAAAATCACTGTCTAGTTCTAAAAATATCCTGTTGAAATTGTGACTAACACTAGCAAATTATTTTAATGATATAGGTACAGAAATATTAACAGCAGCATCGTGTATAAAAGGAAAAAGAATTGCAAAGCTGAATGCCTATTAACAAGATGATACATTAAAACACATAAAATGCATTAGTAAAAAATGTGTATTGATGTTAACTGCATCCATATGAATGACTCTTTGAAGCATAGTTAGTTGAGTAGCTCAGTCGTGTCCGACTCTTTGCGACCCCGTGGACTGTAGTTCACCAGGCTCCTCTGTCCATGGGATTCTTCAGGCAAGAATACTGGAGTGGGTTGCCATTTCCTTCTCCAGGGGATCTTCCTGACCTAGGGATCGAACCCAGGTCTCCCGCATTTCAGGCAGACGCTTTAACCTCTGAGCCACCAGGGAAGCCCCTAATATTAATATGCTTCTTTGAAGCATAATATTAAGTAAAAAGGAGCCAAAGAGGAAAATGAAGATAATATTATACAATACGTGTCTGTATCTATGTGCACACGCATGCATATGTGTATGTAACACACTGGGATTTCTTTGGAAGGAATGATGCTAAAGCTGAAACTCCAGTACTTTGGCCACCTCATGCGAAGAGTTGGCTCATTGGAAAAGACTCTGATGCTGGGAGGTATTGGGGGCAGGAGGAGAAGGGGACGACAGAGGATGAGATGGCTGGATGGCATCACTGACTTGATGGACGTGAGTCTGGGTGAACTCCGGGAGTTGGTGATGGACAGGGAGGCCTGGCGTGCTGCGATTCATGGGGTCGCAAAGAGTCGGACACGACTGAGGGACTGATCTGATCTGAATAATGCATATTTAAACAGTACAAAATGAAAAGAAATGTGTGGAATTTATAAATACAAATTCAGAGTTGTGAGTACTTATAGTGGGGCAGGGAGGGGATATAGGTGTCTTGTCCCCTAACACCTTATTCTCGGTGTCTTAACCAATGTTGATTTTGTTTCATCTTCTACTAAAGTGAAGATACAGGAGAGTTTGTTATATTATTCATTATACCTTTTTGTATGTCTTAGATGTTGGTAATTCTTTTTAATTAAAGAGGTCTACTGAGTACATAAAATAATTCATAAACAAAATGGGAGATTATACTCATTCTTAGATGAGAGATGTCAACATTGGCATCTTTTCCTTTCCCTGGGACTCTCAAGTGGTATATCTATCATTTCCCTTTCTGCTTTGTACTGAGACTACTTAAATATTTATGTAGTTATATGTTTATAAGACAATAAATATAAAACCAAGGTTGAAATAGGAAAATATTTGCCTGTTTATTTAAAGAGGAACTCCCACTGTTTAAAAGAAATCCTAGAGAATCAAATGGGCTTGACTAGATAAAAATTTTTTAAAGAATCTTCCATATAACCAAAACATTATAAAAATTCAAAATACAAATGAAAAATTAGAAAAATATTTACACTAACATGGGAAAGGATTCATACACTTGATACATAAAAATGTTCATAAAATGTACATAAAAATAATCAATAAGATCACAGTGAAAAATTCACTAAAGAATAAATACAAATGGATAATGAACAAAACAAGCTAGCCTTACTAAAGTTAATTAAAACAGCAAGGTGAATATTTGTTAAACCTGTTAAATAAGCAAAAATTAAACATAAAAATTTTAGCCAGAACTCTGAGGTAGGTATTCTCATACACAGCTAGTGGGAGTTTTATTGAGTAAAACTTTTGGAAACTAATGGGAAAATATATCCAGAGCCTTAAAACAAATAACTCTGAAATGGTAATGCCTTCTAGAGATCCATTCTGAGAAAGAAGGCATAAAAATTCAAATATTCATTTGTATGGACATCCGCCCTCACCTGCATATTTATTTATTCCACACACTCTTTGAGGGCAGAGATTTAATCAATACACTTCACTTTTTCCTTGATAAAACTTTCCTTACATTTTTGTGGCTCTCACCCCTAGCCGAGGAAGACTCTGCAGAAGAAGAGGATTGTTCTTACCTTCAGAAGCGAAGATGTAATAGATACTTATTTATTTTTGTTTGTTTGTTTTTGCCTTTTTTTTTTTTGCGTTTTTTAAGATGCTTATTTCTTGTTCGGAAAGAAATGAGTTCTTTCAAACTCTTGCAGCATGGATTTTTCCTTAAAATCTGGAGAAATCCGTGTCCTTTCTCTAGTGTAACTTGAAGGCATGTGGCATCCTGTTCCTGCCAGGCAGTTTTCTGAGCAGCTTACCTGTAATCTGCTATGGTTTGAAGCTGGGTTTCTCCACCTTAGCACTCTCGACGTTTGGGGCTGGATGGTGCTTTGTTTTTGGGGCTATCTTGTCCATTGCGTCCTTGGGCTTTATCCATTAGATGCCAATGGACAACACACAGTCATGGCAAACAGCAATCCCTCTGAACAGTTCTGCCTCCCTGGAGGTTGAGAATCCCTGGTTTAAAAAGTTCTTTCTGAGAGCATAGATTTCTTTTTCCTCTGGGCTGGGGACATAAACTCTTCTTTTGGTGGAAGAGTGTTGATATGACATCATAAGAAGAACATGTTATGCTGTGCTCAGAGGCTTAGTCATATCTGAGTCCTTGAGACCCCATGGACTGTAGCCCACCAGGCACCTCTGTCCACGGACTCCTCCAGGCAAGAATACTGAAGTGGGTTGCCATTTCCTTTCCCAGGGGATCTTCCCAATCCAGGCAACAAACCTGTGTCTCTTATGTCTCCTGCATTGACAGGCAGATTCTTTACCAATAGCGCCACCTGGGAAGCCTCAAAAGAGCATATAGGATGGAATTCCACTGAGACCAACTTGGGGAAATGCTACCTGCCACGCCCACTTTGCTACTAACCTGCTGTGTGTTCCTGCATTGGCCATTTTCCACCCTTGACCTTAATTTCCCCATCTGCCAAAATTAAGAATTTTAGCTAGAATCCATGGCTTTTAAAATTGAAGGGCTTCTCTGATTGCTCACTTGGCAAAGAATCCGCCTGCAATGCAGGAGACCCCGGTTCAATTCCTGGCTTGGGAAGACATGCTGCAGAAGGGACAGGCTACCCACTCCAAGATTCTGGCCTGGAGAATTCCGTGGACTGTATAGTCGATGGGGTTGCAAAGACTTAGACACGACTGAGTGATTATCACATTCATTTTCACTTAAAATCGAAGGCTCTGTAGGGGTTGCTCCAAGATAAGGGGGGCTGGCTAGGCAATACCCCTCTATCTTCTCCCAAATAAGCTTCACTTTGATCTGTTTTACATTTTGGTGTTTCAAAGAAGCATTGGAACAATGTAATCGGACGTAGGTGTGACGACCTGGTGCCCTGAGAAATGTTCTGGTGATGATGCCTGTTCTGGGATGTCTGTGTGGGTCCTTAGGACCAGTGTGAAGGGGGCTGCGGTTTTCCCTGGAAGGGAATTGTTGCTGCTAGTGAAGAGCCATTAGCTTGAGGGCAGGAGACTTGACAGGCCTGTGGCCTGGTCCACGCTGATGGGCCTAGGCTGGGAGGCCCGTGGAGCCATTGAATGTGTCTGCTCTTGTTAGTGGGCTGCCCTGATACCTGAAGCTGGCATGGAGCCCACAGTGCCCAGGTGACTTGGTGTTCACCGACGACAGCAGGGACAGCAGCTATGGAGTCCTCTAGCTTAAATGTGGATGTGTTTGAGTTTTATTCTTACTGGAAGATGTGCCAGGATGGATCCTAGATCGTAAAAAGAGTTGATCAAGCCCTGTTAGGTGCCTCTAGGACATCATCTATCTGAGGAAAGAGCTATGCCCATTGGGGGCTAGAGGTGAGGGGCTACAGGGACTTAGAGTCATCCTTCCTTCCCAGCATCTTGTTTTCCCCAGGATAGGAATTTACAGACATAACTAGGACACAGCCTTACAAGTAGGTCCATGAAGGAGATCAAATCAGGAGGCAGTTGGACTCCACTTTTAAAATTGAATTAATTTTTAGAATAAAGGATATTCCCAGGGGAAACTGCAGTTCTGGCCTCCTCATGGTGAAGGTCTTCACAAACAGTGGGACACCTGAGTTGGGTGTCTGTTCCTCAAGGACTTTGCAAAAGGGGTCCCAGGTATGGCTGGATCAAGAACCAGGTACCACCAACCCCTCCATGCATGACCCTGGCTTCCCTATTATGATAGTGCTTATCTCCTGTTCATTTTTACAGATGATCACAAACAAGGCTGAACAATGGTCTGTCTCTGCTTTTTCATCCATGTTGTATGTAGATGTTGTCAGAAAAACATCCTTAAAAAGTGATTCTTTTTCCTCCTTCAGCATGACTAAAGACCTTACAGAGAGGAGGTGAGAAAAATCTCCTGGCTTTTAATCCATTTGAAATTTGAAAAGTTGTTTTCATAGTGTTGTTTGACATTTTGCTATCTTTTCCAGATCTGTTTTATTTTTTCTCTTTTTTTGAGCCTACCTAAAATCATAAGATCTGCCATTCCCACAGTGGGTATGACTTCAGACATCAGGGGTCTGAGATGGAGATAGTTCAGTGAAAGAGCTCATTAGCACGATCAAAAGGCTCTGACAGTGATCATCTCAGGATGGAGTGTTGAGAGCCACTCTGGGTTCGGTCATGACCTAGGGAATCTCTGCTCTGGGCAACTGGACAATTCCCAAAGCAGCTTCCCTGCTGGGCACGGTGATCAGGAGCTATTTTAAGAAGCCTGAGCATCCTGAAGTGAGAGTTTTGACAAACTGGACAGAAGGATCCTAAATGGGTGTGTCTCCAAGTTCTTTTGTCAGCAGTAGATGAGGAGATGTGTCCAGAATTGACAAGGCCCAGGAAGAGGCCCTCTTTCTCGGGTGTGGTCTCTGGGTGGGGCTGCTTCGAATTCAGCTTGCTGTTTAGGAAAGCAAGTCAAATCAGCTCTGCCGTTGTTGTTTAGTCAACCCGTCAAGTCTGAGTCTTTTGTGACCCAATGGGCGGCAGCCCACCAGGCTCCTCTGTCCATGGGATTTCCCAGGCATACTTCAATTAAAAATAAATAAGATAAAAATTAAAAATATCTTCACAGCAAAAAGAAAGAAAGAAAAGAAAAGCAAGTCAGAGTAGGAATTACTACTCTTTCTCCTACTCCCACCAGCTACTGCTATTACCTGAACACAATTTATCAGAAGTGCCATGTAATAGATTTTCGGGTTCAAGAGATGAATATATTATATCTGTCCAGGAAAAAGAGACTGGATTCAAGCCCATATGGAGAGATTTGGATTGTTAAAAAAAATTTTTTTTTTTTTATTCTCACCCTTGTTAAAGTTGGTCAGAAAGACTTCATTCAAGGGACAAGTGCAATGGTGTTTTGCAATAGGGGAGAGAGACTGAGTTCAACTCTAAACAAAACAAAGAAAAGTAGGGATTTATAGCCAAGAAGCAGGTTGGGTGGTCAGTGGATGGACAGTTACCAAGAGGGTAGGGAGATTCTTGCTGAGGGCAGGCCAGGAAGTTCAGATATCACTTAAGAGGATACAGATGGATAAGAATTAGATCAAATATTGAGGGTGATCAGATACTACAGGGGAGGAGACTCTCACTAAAGTACATGTCAAGTTTCTTTATCTCGAGCACCAGACCCAAGGCTGTGTCCCAGTGGAGGAAGGGCTGAGGGGAGCCTGCCTGAAGTTGGGTTGAGGAGAGTCTGTATGAGGACTCACCACTTCAGCTGCTCATCCAGGTGTGGGTGAAAACCCTCCTAGAGATGTAGGCCCAGAACCTTCCAAGGAAGCAGGTACTGAGCCCTTTACCTTCCTCCATTTCTCTAGAGGTGTCTTCTTTCCTGCTTTGAACACCTCCTTTATTGTGGCCGCCCTGTAATCCAGCATCGTGGCAGTCACAATATTTTGCCTGCATTAACGCATTAGTGTTTACTGCACTCTGTGCTAAGACTGGGCAGAACTAAATGTCTCAAATACTAAAAAAAAAATAAAATAAAATAAAACTAAGGTCCAGCAAGCTTAAGTGACAAACAGCTGGTAAATGGCAGATCTACTCTTCCAATCCAGGGCTCACTTACTTCCAAAGTCCATAACTTTAGATCATTCTTCCTCAGTCTAAATCTGTGATCACAGATTATGTATGCTTATCCTTGATTCTTGCCTGGAAAATCCCCACAGACAGAGAAGTCTGGCAGGCTACAGTCCATGGGGTCTCAAAGAGTCAGACACAACTGAGCAACTAAGCACATACACATCCTTGATTCTAGGAATGAGTCCAGTGATTATCAATATGCTCGTCAATATTCAGGAGCTTAGACGCTGAATTCACCCCCTTTCCTTCTCTACTTCCCTGTTCCTTCCTCTACTGCTCAGAGGAGAAAGAACAAGTAAAAGATAGTTTCATGTTTTATATCTTATACTTTAGTCTGCTCGAGCATTCATAATGAAATACTACAGACTGGGAGTCTTAAACAACTGAAATGGATTTTCTCATAGTTCTGGAGGCTGGAAGTTCAAGATCAAGGTGTCAGCAGGGTTGATTTCGTTTAAGACCTCGCTCCTTGGCTTATAGAGGGCTGTGTCTTCACTATGTCTCACATGGCCCTTTCTCTGTGCATGCTCACTCCTGGTATCCCTCCCTCTTAAAAGGGCACCATACCTTTTGGATTAGGGGCCCACCCATAGGACCTCATTTAACCTTAGTTACCTCTTTAAAGACTAGACCATATCTTCAAATATGTATTTTGAGATGTGCAGGGGGTTAGTACCTCAACATTTGAATTTTGCAGGGGCACAGTTCAGTCTATAACACCTTATCTATTTCAAAAATCAGCTATAAAAGATGCAAAGATGAAAAAGACCTTCTCTGCATCCCCCAGGGGCTTACAGATTAGATGCACATACCTAAAGAAGTATAGGGATTAATGAGTGATTTTGGAACTCTGTACTGGGTCAGGCTGCTGTGGACTACAGTGGTTAAGAAAGGCTTCTGGGTTAGGAGGCAACATACAGAGGGCCTTGAAAGATGCATATGCATTTCTAGAAACTCAGAGAAGACATCCTGCCTAAAAACTGAATAGATGTGAAAAGTCAGCCCTCAGTTGAATGGAATTCAGGGAGAATTTCCAGGGCATCTACCTTTCTGCAGGCATTGAACTGAAATTGGGGAATAGAAAAAATAAAACCTAGGACTTCCCCCTAAATGGCCCACACTCCAGAAAAAGGGTGGTTTTAGAGCAGTTCAGGGATTGATATTAATAATATGCTATATAGGGGAGTTTGCAGCTTAGCCCAGCTGTTTGAATTGTTTTGTGGGAACAGCTGTGGAGATGCGTTACTAGTGGACCCAGTGCTGGGTACGGGGCGGGGGTGCGGCGGGTCTATGTTTGTGCTCATAACCTTGGCTCCACTCTGCTCTTCCTGAAATGTCCCCCTTACCTGAGCCTACTGCCCCTTCCCAGTCCACATTGTTTTGATCGAACATTTCCATCTGCTATTTAGTTTACATATTGTTTAGATTTTGAGTTCTCAGGGGCAGGAGAACTTGTCTTATTATGTTTTTCTGTTTGCATAGTTCACTCTGCGTGTGTGATGCACCTTTGAAGACACAGATGTTGATCAGAGTTTGGGTTCCAGTCACAACAGATTTTGACCTGGCTGTCTAAATCCTCAAAACATTTGAAACCAGAGTGTAAACCCATTGTCCTCACAACTCTCATTTCCATTAATTGCTCTAATATGCTGGTTCCTCTTTTTGATTGCATGCCCTTTAGAAGAAAATCAGTGATACATTAATTACAGCTTTTATCTGGAGAGTAAAGCATTTCTAAACATATATTTGAATTTCAGGCCGAACTGCACATAAAAGGATGGCACTGGGTGAGATACTGGTATGCGTGCTCAGTCACTCAGTTGTGTCCGACTCTTTGTGACCCTTTGGACAGTAGCTTGCCAGGCTCCTCTGTCCATTGGATTTTTCAGGCAAGAATACTGGAGTGGGTTGCCATTTACTCCTCCAGAGGATCTTCCCAACCTAGGAATTGAACTGATGTCTCCTGAATTAGCAGGTGGATTCTTTACTGATGAGAGAGAAATACTGAGATGAGGTTTTCAAAGATCCTTCCTCCAGTATAAAGAGCCCCGTGGCCACCCAGGGATCTTCTCACTCTGTGCAGCTTAATCAAGTCCATTTTCCATGTTGTGATAACACAGGAAAATAGATGATACTGCAAGAGGTAACCTTCAAGCTCAATGACTCAGACATCCTTTCTGGTCCAAAGTTGTGGCAGATGAGATTGCAAGGCCTGGGTCATGAAGAAATGCTTGAGGAGGCCAGCAAGTGGTACAGCAGGAACTCAGCTTTATCCTCCAGTGAATCCCAGAAGGACCTATTCTAGCGATACGGGGTGACAGCAGCATTAACCAAGACTGTGGGTGCCCAGCTTAATTCCAGCTGATGGAGCCTGGCTGGGGCTGCCCTCCTTTTAAAGGTCTAGCGAGTGCTTTCTGGGGTCTCAGCTCTCCATCTTAGTGGGGCTGATGGTCACTATCTCACTTCATGTGGGGCCCCTGGCTTTCTCCTTCTTCTCTGCCAGCCCTTCCGGACCTGTGTATCTTTTTGCAGGTTTCATCACAAAGCACTTTTCTTGGAAATTTCTCTAAGGTTTACTATTTTCCCCTGTGAAACCACAGATGGGGAATTATAAGCTGAAGGTTTTAGCGCTGCACACAAAAAGGAAATTTTGCAAACAAATAGTTTCCGTAAACAAACACTGAGAGTGCTTCCTCCTGGATTGTCACCACCCACATAATGGGAAGGGAACTGAAAGCCTTTGGGAGCACTCTGATTGAGCTCCAGTCTGGAGCTGGACCTTCCCACTTGGTGAATTTGTCTTAGGGCCAAACTCCCCACTGAACAGGTGAATGGACAACAGGACTGGGAGCAGGAACTGTGGGTTCTCACCCCATCCACTATGTTCCACGTGACCTTAGGATGTCAGCCCACGTGGGCCTCGTCTCTACCAATACACAGTCCACTATAATGCGATTACATACATTCATACCGATGATGGTGGTGGTGGTGGTTTAGTTGCTAAGTCGTGTCTGACTCTTGCAAACTCATGGACTGTAGCCCGTCAGGCTTCTCTTGCCCAGGGGATTTTTCTAGAAAAGAACATTGGAGTAGGTGGCCATTTCTTTCTCTAACAGATCTTCCTGACCCAGGGATTGAAGCTGGGTCTCCTGCACTGCAGGTGGATTCTTATCTACTGAGCCACCAGGGAGGCCCATATAGATAATGGCAACTGCTTAAAGCTACTGGATATCAGACATTTGAAAGTGAAAGTGTTAGTCACTCAATCATGTCTGATTCTTTGCAGCTCCATTGGACTGCAGCGTAAAAGGCTCCTCTGTCCAGGGAATCCTCCAGGCAAGAATACTGAAGTGGGTAGCCATGCCCTTCTCCAGGGGATCTTTCTGACCTAGGGATCAAATCCAGGTCTCCTGCATTGCCGGAATTCTTTACAGTCTGAGCCACCTTGTGCTAAATGATAGGTTAGGTAATTTATGTATATGATTTAATCTTCACAACAACTTTGAAAATTAGTCATTATGCTGATTGGAGGAGTAGCTTGCTCAAAGTAATAAATCTGGTAAGAAGAACCACAGACCCAGAATGTCTTTGGGACTCCAAAGCTTTTGTTCTTTGCCTCAAGCTAAGCTGTCTCTCAGTGATCATCTTAGACCAGTTGGGTTCAAACACGTGCCCACATGTACATGAGTGTGTCAAACATGTATGTATATGTAATGTTTATCAGTTTTGTGTCTGTGGTTCCAAATTCCCCAGGACACAGTTGTATCATCTCATCCCAAGCCCTGGATTACCTTTTTCGGCCTATCTCCGAAACGATATTCATGGTTTTACTGTTTTAATTTTCTGTGTGGATGATGAGAGCAATGTGATTTTTTACACTGTTTTATATGGAATTGAGCCCAGTTTACAGACCATAAATGATACAGCTGACTTCTTATGCTTTTGAGAGTCCTGTACCATGTGTGAAAGTTAAACTGTTTTTGTTTTCTGGGCAGTCAAGGCAGCAGGCAGGAGGCTCCCTTATCTGTTGCTGAGGATCTCTCCAGCCTCATCTCCGGTAATCCTCCCAACAAGCTCTGAGATCAGAATTAAGATAACCCCTCCAATTTTACAGCTGAAAACTCTGGCTCAGAGAGGTTATGGTGTTGGACTCAGATTACCCATCAGGAAAGGTGGAGACCTAGAATTGCCCCGACTCAAAGTCCTGCTGCCCCAGCGGACTGGCTATACCCCCTCCTCCCAGACTGGGGGGACTGCAGGCTCCCTCAAGAGGGAGAGACGTGGTCAGCCCAAGAGTGCCAGGATCAGAGGAGAAGCACACAGGGGCTCATCAGACCCTGTGCTGTGTTCTCTCGTTTCAATAAAATATGATCTTCACACTGATAGGATGAAGGGAGCTTCCCTGGTGGCTCACATGGTAAAGAATCTGCATGCAATGCAGGAGACCTGGGCTTGATCCCTAGGTTGGGAAGATGCCCTGGAGTAAGGGAATGGCTTATGTGGTTATGTGCAAGTTGCTCAGTTGCGTCCAACTCTTTGCAACTTCATGAAATAGTCCATGGAATTCTCCAGGCCAGAGTAGTAGAGTGGGTAGCCGTTCCATTCTCCAGGGGGATCTTCCCAACCCAGAGATTGAACTAGGGTCTGCTGCATTGCAGGTGGATTCTTTACCAGCTGAGCCACCAGGGAAGCCTGAGGGAATGGCTACCCACTTCAGTATTCTTGCCTGGAGAATTCCATGGATAGAGGAGCCTGGCAGGCTACAGTCCATGGGATCACAAAGAGTCGGACACGACTGAGCTACTGACTGTAACTATGCAGCCTGCTCGACGTAGTCCACCGAGTTCATTACACCATTTTTTTTAATTGGAATACAATTGCTTTACAGTGTTGTGTTAGTTTCTGCTGTACAACAATGTGAATCGGCCACATGTACACACACATCTCCTCCCTCTTGAGCCTCCCTCCCACCCTCCGTCCCACCCCTCTGGGGCATCACAGAGCACCAAGCTGAGCTCCCTGCACTTCATGGCAGGTTCCCACTGGCTGTCTATTTTACACATGGTAGTGTAAATATGTCAGTGCTACCCTCTGTGTTGCTCTCACTGAAAGAAAATGTCACCGATGCTCAGATGGTGGCCCTGAGATGAGCAGTATGGGGACCCTGGGGAAGAAGACCTGCCAGGAGATGGGGGACAACCCGAGTACACCACAGGGGTGGGGGCAGAGTGCAACCCCAATCCACATCCTTTATATCACGCTTTAGGCTTTTCAAAGTGAGCTCACTGCTCTTCCTTTGTTGTGCTGCTTTATGAGAATGGGATATGGTTTTCCTCCTTTGACAGAGGATGGAACAGAGGCCCAGTGAGATCTGGTGACTCATTCAGCCTCGCTCAGCAAGTGTGGGATCCTGGGGCTTACTCTTGATTAGGCGATTGTGTGATGTGGGAAATGACGAGCCTTCTCCATGGAGTTGTTGTTTTGTAGCCACACTGCCACCCTTCTCATCAGAGTTCATGATTCAGACATCCTACTTTGGGATGAAAAATATACATTTTCCTGTGGCTCAGCCTTTTTGCCCTGAACTGAATCTAATGACTGGGGTGGTCTTCTAATTTCTTTTTTTTCCTTTGGCTTAAACAGCAGAAATTTATTTCTCATAGTTGTAGAAGCTGAGCAGTCCAAGATCAGGGTGCTTTCAGATTCAATGGTTGGTGAGGATCTTCTTCTTGATTTGTGGAAGGCTATCTTTTTACCATGGACTTCCTTGGTGGCTCAGATGGTAACAAACCTGCCTGCAAAGCAGGAGGCGGGGGTTCGATCCCCGGGTTGGGACAAGTCCCTGGAAAAGGGAATGGCTACCCACTCCAGTATTCTTGCCTGGAGAATCCCTCAGTCCACAGGGTCAGAAAGAATCAGACACAACTGAGTGACTAACACATTCACTTTTCATCTCTTTACTGTCTTCTCACATGGGAGAGAGAGAAATCATCTCTTTCTTGTCAGTTAGGGTCTTCTTTACGTTGAGCTGAAATCCCCCCTTTAATCCTAATTCAGGCACCCAGACCTTCACAGAATAAGTCTTCAGCTAAAATCCTCTCTGCTCTGGGGCCTGCATCTCTGGTTTCTTCAGTCTATTCTTACAAGAAGAATCTCAACCCTGCTTGCTTCTCTAGATGACTTTTGGATTCATATATCATGACAAATGAACACTCCGTTCCCCGGGTCAGATCTAATCAGGTCAGCATGCAGGGAGGACTCTGAGGCTGTGTTAACCCCTGGCGTTCGCAGTGAGACAGTCTCTGAGGAGGACATGCCCCTCCAGCCCGCATGGCCTGTTTCCTGCCAGGGCTCTCTGCTGGTTCTGGAGGTGTCTGTCTTCCTCACTACGGTGGCTCTGTGAGGATAATGAGCATGGTGATTCCTGCTATCCCTGCCCCCCAACACGTACACACCTGTGAGCTCCATCAACAACATGGAGCATTTACAGAACATGGGTTATGCACAGGTGTGGTCCAGGCTCTAAGGCGATGAGAGACAGGGGGATGTTGTCTATGGAGTGCATCTGTTTACAGGTTGTTTCCACCTCTGTCATCAGTGACCCACGTCCCGCAGCCCAATGTAGTAGTGAAATCAATGTCGACCCCAGTGGTGACAGATTTTGCCAAAATCAGGGATCAGAAAAATCGGGGGATGCTCAAAACAGGGACCAAAGAGAAAGCGTTTGAGATGTGGCAGTTGAGAGGCCAGCAGGGACAGCACCACTGCTGAGACACAGGCTGGGAGCAGACACCTGAGCTGGTGTTGAAAACAAGAGCGTTGGGAATGAGTCATAAAGAGAGAGAGTGAGGGGATCCGAGGAATCCTGAGGGATCCGGGTGCTGCTTAAAGCAGAGGCTGGCTTCCAGGTCTGCTTTTGTGTGTTCCCTGCATGTGGCATGTGGGTCAACATGTCACCAAATGCAAGTCCATGTGCCTGACGCACAGGTGGTGCCAAACAAACGGAAACGTTGGACTCTGAAGCAGAGGAAAGATTTTTGCAGGGCCAAGCAAAGAGAACTCACCTGCTCAAAAAACCCTAAATTCCCCCAAGGGGTTTCAGCAAAGCATTTTAAAAAGCCGGGTGAAGGAGGGGCACCCCAGGCTTTGTGATCAGCTCCTGTGCAGTTCTCTGCAGTCCTCTGATTGGGTCAAGTTGAGATGTGGGGGCAGGGATTAACATTAATAATGCTTAGGCACCAGTAGGTCTGGGGGCTGTGTGCTCTTGATGTTAAGTAGTTAATTTCTTCTACTTAGTGGTGGTTTTTAGCATCTGAAAAACTCAGGAAATATGCATGAAATTACCTGGCTACTTCAGGAAGGAGTTTTCAGCAGAGGATATGGGGGAAGGGTCTGTCCCAGGAATGCGGCCTAGGGTCCTGCTTGGTGACCAAGTCAAGGGTGCAATGGATGGCAACGTGAGGATGTGTGCATGCTAAATCGCTTCATTCGTGTCTGACTCTGTGCGACTCTATGGCCTGTAGACCCCCAGGCTCGCCTGTCCATGGGATTCTCCAGGCTAGAATACTGGAGTGGATTGTCATGCTGTCTTCCAGAGGATCTTCCTGAACCAGGGATAGAACCCATGGCTCCTGCATCTCCTGAATTGCCATTGTTTTTTTACCCCCAAGCCACCGGGAAGCCCAATGTGAGAATATCAACCACCTTTCACAGATGAGGAAAGGCGGAGATTCCTGGCCAGTTGTGAAAATAGTCGTTCAGCCATTGACAGAATCAAAATTAAATTCTGAGACCTGACCCTGTAATTTCCACCACTTTCTATTACCCTGGGGCCATTTCTCCATCTTTCCTCCCAGCCACAGTGACCTCTATTACAATAGACTGCCTGTGCATTAAATGCTCTATACTGTCATGCTGGGCTTTAGAATTACAGATTTAAACCCTACATCCTGTAAACGATTTAGCCTGGTAAAACATCAACAGCTGTCTGCTTAATGATCTGTAGGTTTGTTTTTTTTTTTTTTTAAAGCAGAAGCCATATATATATTTTTTTATTTGCATGTATTTCTTGTTAGATAATAAATTCTAGGGCTTCTCAGCCTTTACACTATTGACACTTTGGACTGGATAATTATCTGCTGTGGAGGGTGTCCTAGTTATTGTGGGATGTTTAGCCATACCTCTGGCCTCTCCCCACTGGATACCAGTAATGATCACACCTTCTCTCCCCTACCCCCAAGACCCCCAGCTGTGATAATCAAAATGAAATCAGACATCACCAAATATGGGGAACAAAATTGCCTCTTAACCCTCTTCATTGAAAATCACTGATCTAGTTACATGGTTGCCGATGTATCAAAGAAAAACACCAATACAGTATACAAACGCATATATATGGAATTTAGAAAGATGGTAACAATAACCCTGTATACGAGACAGCAAAAGAGACACTGATGTATAGAACAGTCTTTTGGACTCTGTGGGAGAGGGAGAGGGTGGGATGATTTGGGAGAATGGCATTGAAATACGTATAATATCATATATGGAACGAGTTGCCAGTCCAGGTTTAATGCATGATAATGCTTGGGGCTGGTGCACTGGGAGGACCCAGAGGGATGGTATGGGGAGGGAGGAGGGAGGAGGGTTCAGGATGGGGAACACATGTATACCTGTGGTGGATCCATTTCGATATTTGGCAAAACCAATACAATATTGTAAAGTTTAAAAATAAAATAAAATTTTTAAAAAATTAAAAAAAAAATAAAAGAAGAGAGAAATTAAAAAAAAAAAAAAAGATACTGAAGGGTTAGTCTTTCTCCCTCATTTTCCCAACTGCTCAGCTCTTTACCCATGATTTCTGTTTTATACTTGGTGTTCTGGGTCATTTCTAAGTGCACACAGCCTTGCTCTAGGAAAGCTGAAGAGAAATGTCAACTTAAAAAAATGCACAATGTGAGAGTTGCGAATTGTTTTATTGGGGGCAAAATAAGGACTGCAGCCCGGGAGACAGCACCTCAGGTAGCTCTGAGAAACTGCTCCAAAGAGGCAGCAGGGAAGGACAGAATATATCTTGATTTTGGTTATGAAAGAGTGCATGCAATCAAGCTTGTATTTTTCCAGAAGGTTTCTGCCAGTAGGATGAAATTTTCCACTAGTCATGAGGAACATTTTTCACCATGAAGAATTTTAGTGGTTTTCTAGATATGAGGAGATACAAGTATTGGGCTCATAAAATCAGCCCCTGAAAATATCTATCTGAAGACCTGCCCTGCCAGTTTTTCGCCCAGCAGAGTGCCTCCTTTCTGTTCTCCTCCCTGAACTCCTTGCAAGGGGTGTTGAAAGTCAGCAGCTGCAGTAGCACATGAATTAATCCTTGTAGCGGTAGAGAGCAAGTGCCCATGGTGAGTGCCAATTTGTAGCTGATGAAAGGATGGACACAGAGAATGGAAGGGTTTCTGTGTGGCTGCCAGGGCTGAGGTCAGTTACTTTCAACTGGGTTTGCAATCTTTGGCAAATGGCGACCAAGAAGGGAAAATGAGAGCCTGGTCCCATTCTGTGCAATTTACTCTGTCCTCGAAAACAAAAGGAAACAAACAAGCCTGGACAGGTTGGCTGTTTCTCAGATGCCAGTTGTTCCTTCTCGCCCTTGGCTCACCCAGCTCCCCTGTGGCTTCACCAACCAGCTCTGTTTCTCCACGTGCTCCATAGTTAGCATCTTCGGTCTGCTAAGTGTCTTCTAGGCTACATGCATGCACATTATTCTCTCAGTAAGCCTCCCCAAGACCAACACTTCATTGTGCAGATGAGGAAATGGAGTCTCCTAAGAACCCATAGTTCCTTTTTATTTTAATGAAAAAAATCTTCAACTCTGTCTTGAATGTACAGAAAAGTTATGAGTACAGTGCAAAACACTTCTGTTTCCCTGGACCATCTGAGAGTAGGTTGCGTGCCTGCTGGCCCATCACACTGGATTGCTTTGGTGTGTGTTTCCTGCAGACAGGGAAAACCTTCCACAGAAACACAATCTATGAACAGAATCATGAAATTAGCATTGATGCTTTGTTCTCTTGTCAACCCTTGAACACATTTGAGTTTTGCCAGTTGCCCCAGTGATATCTTTTAGGGCAAATGCATTTAGAGTTGCTTGATGTATCTATTTGTCTGTCTCCTTGGTGTCCTTGGGTCTGGGATGATTCCTCCATTTTTATTGATTCTAATCACCTTGAAACTTTTGAAGATTTCAGGCCAGTTATTTTATTGACTGTCCCAGGATTTGGTTTTGTCTAATGTTTCCTCCATTACTCCATTACAAACTCCAATACTTTGGCCACCTGATGCGAAAAACTGACTCATTTGAAAAGACCCTGATGCTGGGAAAGAATGAAGGCAGGAGGAGAAGGGGATGACAGAGGAGATGGTTGGATGGCATCACCAACTCGATGGACATGAGTTTGAGCAAGCTCCAGGAGTTGGTGATGGACAGGGAAGCCTGGCATGCTGCAGTCCCTGGGATTGCAAAGAGTCAGACACGACTGAGTGACTGAACTGAACTGAATGTTTCCTCATGATTAAATCATGTATCTTTAGGAATATGATGGAGAAGGCAATGGCACCCCACTCCGGTACTCTTGCCTGGAGAATCCCATGGATGGAGGAGCCTTGTAGGCTACAGTCCATGAGGTCGCAAAGAGTCGGACACGACTGAGTGACTTCACTTTCACTTTTCACTTTCATGCATTGGAGAAGGAAATGGCAACCCACTCCAGTGTTCTTGCCTGGAGAATCCCAGGGACGGCGGAGCCTGGTGGGCTGCCGTCTATGGGGTCGCACAGAGTCGGACACGACTGAAGCAACTTAGCAGCAGCAGCAGCAGATGGAGATGATACTGTGTTCTGAGGCCAATTTCTTCAAGCATCTTATGCTTGCAGTGTGTTTCTTTTAATAGGGAACAGTATTTGCAAAACAAGTTTTGGTGCTAGTGGTGCTCACTGCTACTATGTAGAACATTTATGTTACTGTTTTAGTCACTAAGTTGTGTCTGACTCTTTTGTGATCCCATGGACTGAAGCCCAACAGGCTGCTCTCTCCATGGGCTTCTCCAGGCAAGAATACTGGAGTGGGTAGCCATTTCCTTTTCCAGGGGATCTTCCCAATCCAGGGATTGAACCCACATATACTGCCTATGAGTAGGCAGATTCTCTACCACTGAGCCACCAGGGAAGCCCACGTAGGATGTTTATGTTGTTCGGTCACTAAATCGTGTCAGATTCTTAGCAACAGGCCTCCCTGTCTTTCACTCTCTTTAGGAGTTTGCTCAAATTCATGTTCATTGAGAACATTTGTAGCTACAGATAAAAATAAAGTAGTTACACCTGTGTGTAGTATATGTGTTTGTATATGCACACATGCACATATACATCTACACACAGGTACACACATTCCCTAGCAATATCTATTGAGAGGCTCTGGAAGAGGGTCACCCCTAGCAGCATAATTTTAGCAATGTTTTAAGCTTCAATAATGTCAGAAGCAAGGATACTGTAAACTTATAAGATCATTATTTGAAATGTTGACTATTTAAATCTCTTTTACATTTTTTCATTTAGAAAATTTTGAATATAAGTTTTTAATTTTTTGGTCAATGTTTTCCATCTACAGTAAGACTAAGAAAATGAAAACTTTATAGTTCAAAATTCACAAACTCAACACATATGAAAGAAATGTAAAAAATTAATCTTTAAAATGGGGATTAGGTTTCAACATATGAATTTTGGGAAGGACACATTCAGTTCTGTAGCAGTTAGTATTTTTCTTATTTCACCTTTGCTTTCTCAAATTTCAACAGGTCATTTGTTTATTAAAATGTATAAGTTTAGGTAAGATGAACATGGCATACTCCTAAAGTAATTTTAAAATCAATATAGATTTCTAAACATTTTAATCATACATATAAAGAGCTGCAAATGACATAATTTCTGGCTTCCTGTAAAATATTGACATTTTATAATAAAAGCATTGCATCCCTTCTTATAATGTATTTAATGGAATGTAAAAACCATAGTGATTTTATACTTACCATTATTCACTTTAAAAAAATACATGAATAAACTGTTTCATAACAGTTGCAAGTTTACATGTTCCTTCTTTTCCTTGATGTTATATTTCCATTTCTCTTCCCTTTCAAATTGTTAAACTAACCTAATATAGTTTTATACTTAAAAGTCTTCTATTAATCATTCTTTCATACATCCCTGCAACAAAAATATGTACATAATTTGCAATATAGTTTGTACTTTCCCTTAGTTATTATAGCTTTTAAGTGTTAACATTTTTTTTTCTGTATTGGATTCCTATTACAGGTATTTTTAATATGCAATTTATCAGTATGTATACATTTTTATATGTGTATATATATAGCAAATTTGTCTACTTATTAACTCAAAAAATAAGATTTATGGGAAGTTATGGGTTTGTGAGGTGGATCAGTGGTTCACACTGTGAGTGGATCACAGCGCCAGGATTCAAGGAGGCTCCTGAGAGTTGGAGCATCTCTTTGCTTTGTGCTCCAGAGGCAGCTCAGCATAGAGAGACTTCAGATGGGCAAGAGGCACCTCGCTTTTATGTATGATGGCAGAAGGAACGCTGGGAGAGGGAAAGAGGGGGATGAGAGGTACCATGATGCCAGCCTCTACTGTGGTGTGTCTAGTACCTCCTGAGGCATTGTGCTTCAACCCGAAAACCATTGTCATCAAGACAAACATACAGGTATGGTCTTGGTACATAAACGTCCCATTGGAAAGAGAGGTGCTGTATTTATTGCTTGCTTTTGCTGCTCATTACCTGGCAGGCTTCTTTTCCCTCATCACTTTATCGATGGGATCGCTCAGTGGTTAGGCATATTTTAAGTACTTGTCTCTGTGCTGAACACTAGAGGGATAAAGGTGAGTCAGACCTGGCCCCTGCTGACTAGATGTTCACAATCAAGAAGGGAGACATAAGTCCACTGTCCCTGTGGATGGGACCTTACAGGGGACAAGAGAGCATTTATGGCTGGGGAACAAGAAAGAAAGTGTTCATGGGAAAGACCTCATTTTAACTGGCCCTTGGGAAAGTATGTAGGGTTTGAATATTCCGAGAGGGTAGGAAAACAACACTTTAGAAAGAGGTGAGGAGGATAAAAAAAAAAATCTGGATCACTCCTTAATTTGTGTCTGCCATCCATCAATCACTGTCTTGATCAAAGTCCCATGGTGACATTCAGGATGATATCAAGTGATAGGTGATAAAATGCCCAAGACAAATATAGGTGCTTTAATTGCAATATACATTAACGCAATTAACCTAATCATGGTGATGGTAGATTGCATCTTGCTCTCAAGTGCAGTAATCTGCAGTGTAAAACCGTAACAGCTGCTTCTGGCTTCTTGTTTTGTGCTTTTGACATGATCATCAACTCTTAGAGACAGGTTTTCTTATTATTTGCATTAAAAAGGAAACCAAGGGCCTTGGAAGGTGAGGTCTCTTGCCTCAGGACCACAGATGGGAAGCAACAAAGTTGGAAATCAAAAGCAGGCATGTCCAACTCAGAACCCTGTGCTCCCGACAGCTCGCTGGCCTCCTTCTCTTGCACCTCCGTGAAACCCCAGAGTGACTGTAAATTCTGTGCACAGTTCACCTGCCCAGGCTCCCTTCACGTAATTCTGTTTGAGTCGCTGATTGATGAGTGAGTGCTTCTGCAGCTGTTGTCACAGTGGTTGTGACTGGCCAAGGGTGGCTGCTTGGAGAACAGAGAGCTGAAGAAGAGGCCACTGTCATAGGGACACAGGACGATGGAGGATGTGTTTATTGTTCAGGCACCAACTGACTGCTGAGTGCATCCTCAGTAATTCATTCTCTCATTCATTCAACAAACATTCATTGAGACCTATTATTTGCAAGGCTCTCTGCTAGGTACTGGAAATATAAAAAGAAAATGCTCAATACAGGGGTTTAGTGCGGAGAGGGTAATTCAGACAAGGAGACTCTGACCATTAGACTCAGAGGACCCTGCTCCCACTTCCTTAGATTTCCATCACCCCCTACCTCCTTTGGTCGCCTGATGCAATGAGCTGACTCATTAGAAAAGACCCTGATTCTGGGAAAGATTGAAGGCAGGAGGAGCAGGGGATGGACGAGGATGAGATTGTTGGATGGCATCAATGACTCAATGGACAGGAGTTTGAGCAACCTCCGGGAGATGGTGAAGGACAGGGAAGCCTGGCGTGCTGCAGTCCATGGGGTTGCAAAGTCAGACATGACTAAACGACTGAACAACAACAACTACCTCCTTTGTTCATCCTTTTTCTCATTACATCTTTAAGAGCCTGTGTTCACATCATGATCTCTGTTTATGGACTCAGGAACTGAAGCTCAGGTTAGAGAACTTATCTGGGTACAAACACTCGAGGTGGCAACTATAATGGAACCCAGATTCCAGACATCTGTCTGGGCTGGGGTCTGACCAGCAGCTATGTACCAGCAGCTGCGTTTGCACAAACCCTTCTCATCTTGATTTGTTTTTTCTGAGCTGAGCAGAGTTATCTTTATCCCATTTCCTGTGCATCTCCATATTTGCATGCTCTGCTGTAGAACTGCCACAGATTGATGGTGGGGTGCTTGAGTGCTGCTGGAGACCAAGTGGGTGTCACATGCCCTCTGTCCATTTCTAAAATAGGAATTTTGCAGCCCCGATAGGTCAAAGATTGTGGACCTACTGCAGAGATTCTAGTTTTAAAAAAACTTTCTTTGTTTTTTACTTAAAGAAGTATGTATAAAATGGCTTCTCTGGTGGCTCAGTGATAAAAAATCCGCCTGCAGTGCAGGAGACTGCCCACAATGCGGGAGACTCCGGTTGGATTCCTGGGTCAGGAAGATCCCCTGGAAAAGGACATGGCAACCCACTACAGTATTCTTGCCTGGAGAATCCCATGGAGCCTGGTGGGCAGTGGGCGACAATCCATGGGATCACAAAGACTCAGACACAACTGAACAATTGAGCATGCACATGTATAAAATATAATGGTAATTAGAAGGACACTGCTCTCTGTTTTGAAGGGGGCTCTTGGGGATGGTGTCTGGGTTTGCACTATTGAACTGCAGTGACTTGAATGAGATGGGAAGCAAGTCACAAAAACCAAATGTGTGGAAGACAGCTGGAGTTTTGAATAGTTCAGACAACTGTTGTTCAGTTGCTAGTCGTGTCTGACACTTTGTGAGCTCCTGGATTGTAGCACGCCAGGCTTCCCTGTCCTTCACCATCTCCTGGAGTTTGCTCAAACTCATGTTCATTGACTCAGTGATGCTACCCAACCATCTCATCCTCTGTCATCCCCTTTTCCTCCTGCCCTCAGTCTTTCCCAGCATCAGGGTCTTTTCCAGTGAGTTGGCTCTTCTCATCAGGTGGCCAATTGCGACCAGAACTGGCCTGAGGCCAAGTGTGGATGAAAATTGCAGCTGGGGCTAAAATCCAGGTCTCAGAGCTTCAGGCCAGGATGCCTAAGGCCTCCAGCTCCATGGTTCCAGGCTGGGCGGGGCCAGCTGCCAAAAACAGATAGCCTGCAACCCCAGCTCCTCAGACTTGACAGGCACACATGGACAAAAGCTTTGGGCAGCTCTTGTCTGCCTCTCTCTGTCAACTCCCTAGGCATCTGCTGGTGACCCTGGCCTTGGCTTGTTTACAAGTGCCACGCCCCACCTGGCTCAGAGTGTGGCCAGACTTGTGGTCCCTGTCACGGGCGGAGGACGCTTATCTCCATCTCCTGACTGCGGTTTTCGAGGGGCACCCAGGGCTCTCTTCAAGCTCTCCACCAGCCGCTGGCCCCCTTGGTTGGAAATTCAGCACCATTTCAGAGAGAAAATTGCCTCAGGGTTCTTGTTTTAGATTCACACGCCTGCAGAGCAGCTGACAAGCAGGGAGAAAGCTGTTTCCAGACCCCCCAGGAAGTCCCCTTTGCTCCCGCAAACCCCTCCTCCCCTGGGCGGAGTTCAGAGGGGCCACGCCCATGGGGTTTGATTGGCTGAGCATTGCCTCAGCTGCAAACCCCCTCCTCCCCTGGGTGGGGCTCAGAGGGGCCACGCCCACAGGGTTTGATTGGCTGAGCATCGGCTCAGTCACAGGGCTGCTCCTGCCTCAGGAGATGCCAGCGGGTCCCAAGGCTAGGCCCACAGAGGACCATGATGAACGAGGGGGAAATGGGGCAGCTCGAGCAAGTGGGGATCTGGAGGAGGGTCTGGCAGGAGGAGAGATGTGGTGCTGCAGGGGGCTGTACCGTGGCTCTGGGGAGGCTGAGCGCACGTGACATCTGAGCTCTGGGTGGGCAGGTGACTGGCATCTGGGAAGGGCGATGCAGGTGACAAGGCTGCAGCTGCAGGCGTGGAGCCCTGGATGGAACTGGCACATGAGGCAGTGGACCGGGTTTGAAGAAAGTTTCAGCCATTCTGAACAGTTTGTTATCGCTGTTTAGTTGCCGGGGTCCAGCCCCGGTGGATCCAGGGAATTCCAAGCGGGGACGGCGTCGGCGACCTATTTATTTAAATATTTTATCAAAGATATAAAGAGTAATAGGATGAGGATAGCTCAGTAGGAAAATTCAGTGGAGAAAAGAGGCTGAAATAAGGATAGCTCAGTGAGGAAATTTAGTGGAGAAAAGAGGCTGAATAATTCAGCCAGAAGGTGAGAGAAAGAACGACATGGGGAGACCAAGTTTCGGTGAACAAGGCCCGCACTTTATTTTCCAAAGTAGTTTTTATACCTTAAGTTATGCATAGAGGATAATGGGGGAAGGGGTAGAGTCATGCAGCAAGCCAGGCTTTCTTCCTGCAAACTTATCATATGCAAAAGCTTAGGTGATTTGCATCATCTTCTGGCCCGGAGGCCTGTTAACATTTTAAGACCCTTTCTTCAGAAAACTTATTTTTCTCTAAAGGTAATTGGTCAGGAGCCACCCTCCAAAAGCATTAGATAAAGTTGCATTCCTACAGAGCAAAGGTGTGGTGGGCTATAACAAGAAAAAGAATTAACTCAAGGGTCCCAGGTTACAAACATTAAAGCTACTACTTACACCAATTATATTAATCAATACACTGCCAGGGACACAGCAGATAAGGGATATGGAAACTTAGCAGCAAACATTGGCCCAACAAGTGAAAATCCCTTCACCAATACAATTTCTAATCAATCTTTTAACTACTCAAAAGAATCTGTGTTTAGACAGTTTAGAACATCTCCTGCCTCTCACAGTTGGGAGGCTCTGAACAACCACATGTGGCCAGAAAAACCTATTCAGGCAGGCTAGAGGATTTCCAAAGGAGTTTGTAGGTTGAAACACTGTCACACCCAGGAATTATTAACTGGAACTGTAAGCTAACTCTTTTTTCAGAGAGAGGTAGTGGGGGACAGCCCCCCGTAAAGTCAGAGGTGTAGGTGAAAGCACAAAGCAGAAAGTAGGAAGACTCTGGTTTTGGGGGTAGATGCTCAAGAATTTCCAGGGAGACCCCTGAGGCTCGATCCCGCCTTTGCGTATGCCGAGCCTCCTTCCTCATGACCTTTGTCATGGGCGGAGTTCCTCACGCTGGCTCCCAGCAGTGACAGAATTCCAGTTGAGCTATTCCAGATCCTGAAAGATGATGCTGTGGAAAGTGCTGCACTCAATATGCAATATGCACTCAATATGCAATATGCTGGCTCCCGGCATTTAGTGGCTAAGTCATGTCTGACTCTGCAACCCCATCGACTGCAGCCCTCCAGGTCCTCTATCCATGGGATTTTTCAAGCAAGAAATACTGGACTGGGTTGCCATTTCCTCAGCCAGGGCATCTTCCTGACCCAGGGATTGAACCTGGGTCTTCTGCATTAGCAGTTGGATTCTTTACTGCTGAGCCACCAGGGAAGCCCTTCTGAACAGTTTGCATGTGTGTGTGCTCAGTAGTTTCAGTCGTGTCCAACTCTTCGTGACCCCATGGACCATAATCCACCAGGCTCCTCTGTCCGTGGGTTTCTCCAGTCATGAATACTGGAGTGGGTTGCCATGCCCTCCTCCAAGTCTGAACAGTTTACAATTCCTTAAACATCACATCCACTCTTTGCTTCTGGCTTCTTTCCCTCCCACACAGTCCTTCACCTGACTGAATCCTACCTTTCCTCAGGGATTTAGCTAAGACATCACCTCTGGTGATGTGATCAGCTAAGCCAGCTCCTCTCCCTGCTCCTGGCTGCATTGGGAGCCTCTCCTTGGTGTCCCCTCAGCACTCCCTTCTCTCTGTCACACACTCGTCTCGGGGTCTTATAATTGCCCATAATTGCCCAGGCAGAGTTCTCTGAGGAGGGGAACAGTGTCTTGTTTGATCAACCCCTAACCTGTGGACCTCACCTTAGCCGTGCACAACTCAGGATGTCTATTGATCAAAGTGGGCAGGGACCCGCTGTGGTCTCAGGAAGGAGGAGGGAGCTGGATTGTTGAGGTCAGTCCCAGGTCAGGGGACCTGGAGCCTGGTGACTTGGTGATGGTTTCTCCTCTTTGAGCTGGGTTGCCTGCAGTCTGACCTGGGACTGGCCAGGAGTCAGCGCTTGATGTAGGACAGAGGTGGTCATTGAGGGGGAAGAGGAGGGAGCCAGAGGGACTCAGCACCTGGCAGAGTCTGAAGCCATCTGTTTCCTCCCGCTAGAATTCCACTGCCCTTTAGCACTTCTAGGCTTGAGAGAAGGCGGAGGCTGGGCTGATGGAGAAGATGGGTGCTGTGATGAGGATGGAGAGAAAGGCTCACGTGTTCTGTGCTTTGAGGGCAGGGAGAGAGCCTCAGGCTCGGATGGACCCAACACAGAAATGCCCAGATGACCTGCTTTGTCCCCTCCCCTCCTCAGCCATCCTCTCCCCGCTGCAGGGAGTACTTCACTCTGGGTACCAGCTTGATCCTTTCCTGACTCTAGGGCCCATTACCCACACCTAGTTCTTGGTGCTTTCGAGCTCCAAAAGGACAGAGACAATGTCTGTTTTTCTGCCTGCTGTGTCCTCACTGCTGGACAGAGTCCTGGCACAGAGAAGTTTCTGGTAGCCGTATGCTGGATACAAGATTAAAAAAATGATGCACAGCTATTGACTGCCTCCTACAAGCCAGGTACCATGCTAGTGTCTTACGTAAGTTTTCTAAGTTAGACGGTACAAACGCTTTGAGATCAGTATCCCAGTGTTACCACTTGGAATCCAGGCCAGAAAGGTTAGGTAACTTACCTGAAGTCACACAGCCAGGAAGTCACAGAGCTAGGATGGCAGCCAGGTCTGTGTCACATGCACCCACTGCCTGGTCTGCTGCACCTGCCTTTGCTATGATGAGGCTGAGACTCAGAACCTGGGCCATCCTTTCTCCTTGTTCACTGTGTTCAGGCAGTAAAACAATCGTTTCTATTCTACCTTTGGCATATAGCTCAACTCTTTCTCTCTTACTTCTACTGTAGCACCCTGGGGAGTTCCTGAGTGCTTTCCCTTGGACTCCACCACCCCCATGTGAGCCCCTACTTCAGTCCATCTTGCTTGAGAAATTTGCTGCTTTAGAGCATCTCCCCTGCTCAGAAACTAGGAGGTGGGGGGAACTCCCTGTAGTCCTAGCAAGCGGTCAGAACTTCATCTATAGACACCCAGCTTTCTCCTCCTGCCCCCAGCCCATCCCCCCACCTGTGACCAGTCCATAGCTCTTTCTGGAACCTCTTTACTGAAGTCTCTTTCCTTCCTTCCTTCACGTAATGTCTCACAATCCAGTCCTTCAAAGCCGAGTAACCTCCTTGGCTTCCTTTCCTAACACCCCTAGTGTAGAGTTAGTTAAATCCATCTCCTTGCAGTACTTTCTAGGTTATCGTTAGTATTGAGTTGCCTAGAATAACTCCTTTTTCCTGCCTTGGAATGACTCCGACTCTTCTTCTGCACCACTAATTAAAAGTGAACTAAAAATAAAACCACTGTCAGTATTAAAGTGGCAAAAAATAAAATAAATAAAATGAAAATAGAATGCTTTCTCCATTTCCACACAGCAGCAGCCACTTTCTGTTATCCCAAAAAGGAAGCTTTCTCCAATTTCAAATTATTCTCATTTTAATTGCCTCTGGAGTCTTAAAAAAAAAAAACCAAACAAACAGAAAAACAGGACTGTTCGAGTTTACATTTGTTGGGTCTAAGTGATAATCCTTTCAAATTCTATAGTTAGGTGCATATTGTGGTTAAAAGAGATTTCTCTGAGTTAGATTTGTAATGATAGTTTTTCAAGTTTTTAGAAGAGTTTTAAGATTTATGTGAACTGGAATAAGACATTCCTATTAAGATAGGTCTTTAGCTCATTCAAATGAAGCCTTAAGAACTAAAATAAAAATTACCCATAAAAAGATAAGAATTCAGCCTCTACACCAGGATGTAGAGGGCTGGAAGGAGTGTTAGTAACCACCCCTGTGATGAAAAATAGTGGGCCTATTTCAAGTTCATGACTGTTTTTGAGACCACCAGGGAGCTGAGGTCACAGAGGGAACAACTTGCAGGGAATCGAACGTGAGACGGTGCCTACAGAGAGAGAAGAGGTGACGCTGTGCTCACCTGGGCCACAGGTGGCTCACCATGAGGAAAAACTGACAGGTGGGTGAAGGCTGGGAGTGGACTGCTGGGACGGAGAGAGGTCTCTGCAGCTGCTGAAAAGAGAGGTCTGTGTCCTCTTGCAGACCTTTTCCATAAGCCCTATGAACCTCATCTATCCCATAGAAGATCTGAGTCAGGGAAAAAGGAGCCACGTGGGAGGGATGAGATGAGAAAGCCTGCCCCAGCCTCCCTCCACTTCCTCTACAGAACAATAATTCTAACCTGGGGCCCTGGAGAAGGGCTGCTCTCCTGTCCATGGTCATTGGGGATTAAATACTCGGGGTATCAACTGAAGGAAGGGAGAGGGGAAGACCACTCCTCCTCCTGGGGGAAGGGAGGGATCAGATCCTAGGCCCACAGTGGCAGAAGGGAGGAGGCAGGAACACCTGGAGGACCACACTGCAGGAAGCCAGGGATGAGGTACAAGGTTCAGTTCTGATTAGGAATCTGAGGTCAATTCCTAATCGGGATTCCAGAGAAGGCACCTTCCCCCTCCCATCCTCACCACCCGCCCTAAGGAGATTTCAGTGACAAACAGAGCAGAGAGAGAGGGACAGGAGAGCCCAAGAGTATGGAAGGAGACCCTTTCTGAGTCACAAAGGGAAGACCAAACTTGGAATCAAACAGACGCTGCCCTGGTAAACCCTAGACACAAGCTGTCTCTACAGGAATGTTGAAGACTATGGTATGCTGAGGGTAACTACAGCAACAAGTCTCAGCCCAGCCCAACCCCTGACACTGGAGACCCAGCCAAAGGAAAGGCATGTCCACAAAAACTATTTACCTCAGCCTCTCCTGTCCTACACATTCATGCTGTGCTCAACAAAAAATCACGAGGTGTTTGAAAAGGCAAGGAAAAGCAACACTTCCCCTCCCTCTGAGAAAAAAAAAACAAAACCCAAGACAGCAATCATCAGAACCCAACACAGATATGACATATCTGACAGGGAATTTTAAATAACTATGATTAATATTCTGAAGGCCCAGATGGTTTCACTGGTGAATGACATCAAACATTTAAGGAAGAAGTAATATCAATTCTACACAAATTCTTCCAGTAAATAGAAACAGGAACATTTATAAACTCACTTTATTTATTTTTTAATTTTGTAATTTTGTATTGGGGTATAGTCAGTTAACAATGTTGTGATAGATTCAGGTGAATAGCAAAGGGACTCAGTACATATACACGTGTTCTTTCTCCCCCAAACTCCTCTCCTATCCAGGCTGCCACATACCACTGAGCAGAGTTCCATGTACTCTACGGCAGATCCTTGTTGTTTATTCCATTTCAAATAGAGCAGTGTGCACACGTCCATCCCGAACTCCCTAATTGTCCCACCCCACTGGCAGCCATAATTTTGTTCTCTAAGTCTGTGAGTCTCTTTCCGTTTTGTAAGTAAGTTCATTAGTATCATTTCTTTTTTAATTGCATGTAGAAGGGATGTCATACAGTATTTCTCCTTCTCTGTCTGACTTACTTCACTCAGTAGGACAATCTCTAGGTCCATCCATGTTGATGCAAATGGTATTATTTCATTCTTTCTAATGGTTGAGTAATATTGCTTTGTATATATGGACCAATTTTCTTTATCCACTCCTCTGTCAATGGACATTTAGGTTGCTTCCATGTCTGGTTATTGTAAACAGTGCTGCAGTGAATATTGGAGTGCATGTATCCTTTTGGATCATGTTTTTCTTTGGATGTATGCCCAGGAGTGGGATTGCAGGGTCATACGGTAGCTCTATTGCTAGGTTTTTAAGGAACCTCCATAGTGTTCGCCATAGTAGCTGTGCCAATTCACATTCCCACCAACAATGTAGGAGGGTTCCCTTTTCGCCACATCCTCTCCAGTGAGTTTATCATCTAAACTCACTTTAGAAGGTTAACATCACCCTAAGTCTCATGAATATAAGGCAACAATCCTTAAGAAAATACTGGTAAATCAAAGTCTTCAGTACATAAAAGGTGATACATCATGCCCAAGTGGGACTCATCTCAAGAGTTCAACATTGGTTTCACATTTGGAGTTTGAAGAATGTAATTCACTTATTAAGAGGCTAAAGAAGACGAACTTTATATGACCATCTCAATCAGTTCAGTTCAGTTCAGTCGCTTAGTCGTGTCCAATTCTTTGTGACCCCATGGACTGCAGCACGCCAGGCCTCCCTGTCCATCACCAACTCCTGGAGTTTACTCAAACTCATGCCCATTGAGTCGGTGATGCCATCCAGCCATCTCATCCTCTGAGCTGCTAAGGAAGATGAACTCTATATGGTCATCTCAGTAGAGGCATAAAAAAGCATTTGGCAAAATTTAGCACATATTCATGATATAAACTTAAGCAATTTAGGAATAGTAGAGAACTTCCTTCACCAATAAAGAGTGGCAGGGGATCTTAGGATCAAATACAACCTGTGATGAATGTGAATCTAACTGCATACAATCATGTGACACAACCTTGGTGGAGGTGATGGGGAATAAGGACCTAAGAAACTTTGGATGGATGTTTTAAGGATAAAGATGGAAAAGAACTACTGACCAACATTGTACTCTGATTGGTAAGTTTGTTTCTCACTGAATATAGGCTAGCAATTCTGAAATGATATGACTGCTAGGGTTTAACAGATATGGTTTCCCTGGTGGCTCAGTGGTAAAAATTTGCCTGCCAATGCAGGAGATGTGGGTTCAATCCTTGGGTCAGGAAAATCCCCCAGAGAAGGAAATGGGAACCCACTGCAGTATTCTTGCCTGGAGAATTCCATGGATGGAGGAGCCTGGTGGTCTATGGTCCATGGGGTCACAAAAGAGTTGGAAGTGACTGAGTTTCTAAAACAATGACAACATAAACTGTAGCTAATAAGAGTGAAGTTTCTCACTGTTAGAGAAAGAAAATACTGATAAGCAAGAGGGATGAAGGTTAGAATGAACCCTGAGTTGCTGGATTAGATTTAGAGATATCAATAAGAACTCATATTTGTTTTGATATGTTAGTATGTGTACCACTAGTAATGGAAATAATTATAGGTGTGTGTATGCAGTTACAGAATAAAAATTATTCTAAAGCTAGTTAAAAAATGGTAGGGAGAACTCTATCAGGACTATTGCAATAGGGGTAGTTCAATAGAGGAGATGGATTGGGCTCAACTCTTAACACAGCAAATACAGCTGGGGACATATAGCCAACAGAGTAAGGGGGTCAGTGGATGGAAAATTACTAAAAGGATATATCAAGAATAGAGGATTCCTGCTAGACTGACCCAACAGGATTCTTGCTAAAGGCTGGTCAAGAACTTAGGAATCAAAATGGGGAGGGGACGAGGAACTTGACCAGATATCAAAGGTGATTAGATATCAAGAAACCTTGCAAGCTTTCATTGCTAAGACTGTTCTGGGTAGACCAAAGTTCAGGTTGGGTATAAAGTCAAGATCTAGTCAAGAAGAGGGCTCACAGGAACCCAACAAGAGTTTGGTCAAGGAGAGTTTTGTCAGCATACATAAACTATTATACATATATCTATTTCCTAGCTCTGTCTGCTGAGAAAGCCTATAATCAGGGACACCCCATTAGCAATGAACACACCCAGCTCCCAGATGTTGGTTGCTAAATTCCAGTCTCCAGTGAAAGGAACCAGGACTCCTTAGAGAAACAGCTGAATCTGTTTCTGGGGCAGGGAGAAAAAAAGAAGCTAATACACTGATTTGACTGAGTAAATAGGGGAGAAGGGGCAAATCTTCCTCATAGAATTGTTCTAATTAATAAATGTGTAAGGAATAAAGGAAATTAAAAAATCACTATTAGAGCAAAGCAGTTATAATAGCTATAGTCAGGATCAGTTGTTACATTCTAAAATTTGTCAGTGAAACTTTAAGGAGAAACAGATCATTTGCATAGGCACAAAATATCTCCCCACATACTTATTAATTACTATAGGGCTGTTTACATATGACAACAAACTCTGTGATGCTTCTCTCTCCAGAAAGCAGAGCTTGATACCTTTTCCCTTGAATGTGGGCTGGACTTAGTGACTTGCTTTTAGCAAATAGAGAATAGGAAGGGGAAAACTAGACAGTACCTTCATTAAGTGATTAAAGTTACAGTCAGTAGTCAGAAGTCATGTTGACATTGTATCCCTACTATGATGATGTGATGACATCATATCTTGTGGTCCCCTCCCCCTAAATCTGGAACTTCAGTCTAGTTAACAACATCTGGCAGATGCAACATCATATCCCAGACTGGATTCTAGAAAATAAAAAAAGGGCATTCCTGGAAAAAATGAGAAAATTCTAATAACATCTGTAGTTTAATACTAATTTCTTAGTTTTGATAAATGGACTAAGGTTTTGTAACATTAGAGGAAGCTCATAGAAAGGCAAAAGGAAAACTCTGGACTACATTTCATATCTTCTGTAAACAGAAAATTATTTCTAAACTAAAAGTTTTTAAAAACTTTTTTTTTTGAGTTTTTAGAGAAAATAGGTTGGATATTATCTATAAGAATATGGCCAACAGGCCAGAGATGTTTCTGGAGTAGTGCACACATTTTGGAACCAGAAGACGGATTCAAGCCCTTCCTTTCCATTCATTATTGTTTTCTTTTCCTGGGAAGGCCACTTAATATCTCTGAACCTCAATTTGCTCATTTATAAAATGTGACTAATGAAATCTCACTCACAGGGCAATCAAGGGGATTAGATCCAAGTGCTGGATTAGATTCAAGGATTGGTTTCAAATGTGAGAGGCCAAAATGGTAGTAAGTGTAACTGTCATGCAGTTATCTACTCATGTTCAAGTTTTAAATCTTTCCAAAGAACCCTTCTGCTACAGCATCAGGTGGGCCAGGCGGTCTCATTACCCTTTGCACAATGATTGTTGAGACCCAGTAAGTTAGCATCAACTTGTTGTAATGAATGGATATACTTTCATCCCTGTAGTAATGATATTAATTTATTATTTTCTGCCTCGTGTTGAAAGTAATTTAATGGGGATAATCCCCATTTCATAGGTAAGGCTAAAGATATGTGCAAAGTCCTTTAGGAAGGTGGAGGTAAAGCTGAAACCCAAATTGTTGAGAATTCTCTGGAATTAGCATTTTCGGTTTTAGTAACCAAGACCATTCCTCTGACCTGTGGTTCCTTATTGTGAGATGGGGACTCGGCAGACACAGCTCTGGTGTGGGTAATAATAATCACAACAGGGAGATCTAGGTTTCCCTGAAGACTCTGATGAGTGAGCACATTTTCAGGGCAGTGATAATAAAGCACCACTGCCCAGTGAAGTCCACTACATGCTGGGAATGTCACGCTGTGAGGCTGTGGTGAGTCCTGGCGGAACTCTGCAGTAGTCCATGCCTGTTCTCTGACTCTACACTAACTCTCTCTCAGGGTGTTGTCATCTCAGACCCAAGAACTCCTTTCTCTTCCTCTTCATCAGAACCTCCATTTCCTCCAGACCTCAGACTCAGTTGCCCAAGTTGCAGAGGCTGGGATCCTAGAAACCACTCTAGACGGCTTATACAATGCTGAAAAGGGCTGGATTCTTGAGCTAACATAGCATTTGAGAAGACTCAGTTTTGGAGTGGAGGATCTAGGGTTTGCTGGCTGTGCCACGCTGGAAAAGTCACTTAACTTTTCTGAGCTTCTGTGCCCTCCTTTGTAAATGGATTAATAGAACCCAAACCATTATCATGCGATGAGGATTAACTACGAGAATTTGTGTGAAATGATTTTGAAACTTTTCTTCTCTCTTTCCTAGCCCAGAGTAGCAGAGATTTGGAAGAAAAAACTAGAAACAGGAATATCTTTATCTGAAACCCACTACATGTGGGTTTCTGGCTGTTGTCAGATGCTGGGAAAGGCATTTTTGAGTCGGGGCGTGAGAAGCACTTTTCCATGCTCTCAGATGACAAAGTGAATTGCAGTGCAGGACGCTTCCCACTCACGTCACAGAAGAGTGGGGAAATGCCCGCAAATACGCAGAGAATGGGTCCCTTCTCTATGCCTCCTCAGCATGTTGTTCCCCCTTCACCGTTCCTTCCTCCTGCACTATTCTGGAATCCTTTCTTTTCCCCTCTGCTTCCCCTTAGACTGTGAACTCATCATCTGGTCCTATTGTAGTTTCAGCTCCCAGCACAGGGCCTGATCCAGTGCTGGTGTCAATTAGTGTCCCCTGGATTGATTCAGCTAATTGGAATGCCCCCAGGCAAGTTGGAAAATACCTGATTGAAATTTTGATATTTATTTGGGGAGAAGATCATGTTTAGAAATTGATCCGTCTTTGCTAATTGGGCAGAATGGGCTCTTTCCTTTGAAATCTGATCTCGATACATCATCTCTAGGGGAGCTCCTATTAGCATGTGACATTTCATTGTTGTGTGATAGCTTTTCCCCACTTACGTTTAGGTGGTAGCCAGTGCATTTTTGTTTTCTTTACAACAGAAGGGTAAATGTTGAAAGCAAAACATGGGTCACATTTATCTCTTATGGGAAGCATCCTGCTGTCCTTTGGTGAGAATAATTGCTGGATTAAATAGAAGCCTGGATGATAGAGTAACCTTGTACTTCTTTATAGTTATTTACAGTTTTGAAAAATGAGGTCATCTCATTAAAATCTCACAACAACCCTGTAAGGGAGGCAGGCCTGTATCATCAACCTCATTGTTCGGATGAGGAAATTGAATTTTAGGTAAGTAATGTGAATTTCTGAACATCTAAGTCAGTACATAAGATCTGGGGTTCCAAGTCATCCATGCTAAGTCACTTCAGTTGTCTCTGACTCTTTGTGAGCCTATGGATTATAGCCCTCTAGGCTCCTCTGTCCATGGGATTCTCCAAGCAAGAATACTGGAGTGGGTGGCCATGTCCTCCTCCAGGGGATCTTCCCAACCCAGGGATGGAACCCAAGTCTTTTGTGTCTCCTGCATTGGCAAGGGGAGTTCTTTACCACTAGCAGCACCTGAGAAGCCCATTCAACTCAGAGGGTAACCTTTTCCTCCATAGTCTCCCTGGCTACCCTAAGTATAAACTCTGTCTTTTTAGTTATTTGGTGAACTCTTAATTCCATACTCCACTGAGCCCCTTGTTAGTATGTTTTGCTGCAGATTGCATTTATTTCTCTGTTTTGTAGAAAACCTCATTAATACAGTTTTGCTGTTCATTCTTCTGCATGTGTAACATCAATTGGCTTGAAGATAGCTGAAATAATTGGACTGTGGGGGTTCTGAGCTTGGAGTTTATTGTCAAGTCAGCTGTCACTGATGCTTCAGTGATGTGGGGAACTCAACCGTGCAAAGACCTTTTCTCCCCCCTCTTACCTGAGAATCCGGCCGTATCAGCATATTACAGGTAGCCTTACAGAATGCTAATTTTGTCATCCAGAGTCTAAATAACGAGAAACACAACTAGGGAGATGTCTTAATTTTGTGTAGTAGCAAAGGAAAGTTAAAATTTTTTCCTTTCTGTTCATCCTAACACTTTATGAGAAAGTCTGAGCGAGAGTTTCTCAGTTTCCTCATCCATGAACTTTGTTTACTGACTCTCTCATTTATCCACCTGGCCAGTCACTGTTTACTGTTCATCTGCTCAATACCAGGCACTCAGACGTGTGTGGGGATAGCAGGATTAACAAGAGGATCTCTGCCCAGGCGCATCATGTTCTCAGGCTGTGGGCAGAGGGAGCCTTTACACTGGGGGTACTTTTTATCATCACAGAGGTATGAACAGAGCCCTGGCAGCCCAGCATGGGATGGACTCAAGGAAATCCTCTTGGCGGGGAGAACCTGAGCTGAGTGCCAAAGGGCTGGCTGGCCAGTAGAGGACCACCAGTCTACCCAGCAGAACTGGACTCAAAACCTAGGTTTTCTAACTCTTGGGGAATTTTTAGGTCCTGTATACCACCATGGTCTCCTTAACAAAGACATCCCAGGATAAGGGGTAGAAGGAGGAGGGTGGGCTTTTATGCTTCGGAATCGGTTATGTACAAAACAGAGACCTACCACAGGGTGATGACTTGAGGTCACATCATGCGGTTTGCGGAGAAGGCAGTGGCAACCCACTCCAGTACTCTTGCCTGGAAAATCCCATGGACGGAGGAGCCTGGTAGGCTGCAGTCTGTGGGGTCGCTGGGAGTCGGACACGACTGAGCTACTTCACTTTCACTTTTTACTTTCAGGCATTGGAGAAAGAAATGGCAACCCACTCCAGTGTTCTTGCCTGGAGAATCCCAGGGACGGGGGAGCCTGGTGGGCTGCCGTCGATGGGGTCGCACAGAGTCGGACACGACTGAAGTGACTTAGCAGCAGCAGCAGCACACTGTTTGAAATTGCTGAGGTTTAGGAGATCTCAGCAAGGTGTGAGAGCTTCCCAGGTGGTGATAGAGATAAAAAATCTGCCTGCCAATGCAGGAGACTCAAGAGAAGTGAGTTTAATCCCTGAATTGGGAAGATCCCCTGGGAGGAAGAAATGGCAACCCACTCCAGTATTCTTGCCTGGAAAATTTCATGGACAGAGAAGCCTGGTAGGCTAACAGTCCATGGGGTTGCAAAGAGCCAGACACAACTGAGTGACACAGCAAGGAGTGAAGATGGAGAGCTGGGCAGAGGCCAGGGCCAGGAGGGCCCTGTGGCCTGAGCCATGGAGGTCTTTCTTAGCCTGTGGTCATGGGGAGATATGGAAGGGCTTTTAGCAGGAATGTGTCCTGCTGACATCTGATGCTGTGAGAGCTCACTGGGGCAGTGAAGGACGGAGAGAGATAAGGTTTCATGAGAAAGACAGAGCAGGCCAGGATAGACAGCACTTGTGCAGATGCGCTGCTCAGCCAGAGGTGCTCGGAAGGCAGAAGCTGGTTTGGAGCTGGACCAGATTTCAGGGGCCCAAGGCACACAGGGAGGTAACATCCCAGGTTTGCTGCCTATCAACTATGTGACCTTGTATGCTGTGCCTGTTTTCTGTGAACCCCCAACCCCTTGTCTGTCGAATGAGTCTAGCCATCCCTCCTCTGCCTCCTCACAGATTCCAGCCAGTGAAGAAACAAGCCAGGGTGCCATCTAAATGGCCAGTGCTGTCAAATAGGATTTGTTATGGTCACTGAATTCAGGGTGGTGGTAAACGATAGCCTGTGGACCAAATATGGCGTGCTGCCTGTTTTTGTAAATAAAGTTTTATTGGAACACAGCTGCACAAATTCACTGATGTATTGTCTTGGCTACTTTCACAGTAGGATGGCAGAGCTTAGCAGTGGAGACAAAAATTGCATGGCCCTAAAATATTTATTATCTGGCCCTTTACTGAAAATGTTTGTTGGCTTCTGGTTTAAGTCATGGGTTATTGGTTCTGACAAATTTAATTATTAATTGACTTGGGGAAATTCCAGAATCTCTTCCATTTATGGATTTGACAGTGATTGGGCAGGAGACTGTGGCTTTTGTGGGTGTCTGGCTTTATGGACTTGTCTTGGAATGATTTCTTGTACGGTAGGGGGTATAGTCAACTTTGCAGCCCTGCCAAGCTCCTCTCTTGTAGGAAACACAAGGCATTTGCTAGCGTCATTTAGTTGGTCTCATTCTGGGCCAAACCCTTAGAAGAAATGCAAAGGAGAAGGTGCCAGTAGGCTTCCTGTGAATCCCTGCCTAAAGTATTTGCATTTCTTTTCCTTTCTTTCCTGGTAGTAATTTTAGCTTGACTATTGTTCATTTCACTTCTTCCCCCATTTCCTAGAGTAATCACGTCTCTCTACTTCCCTCTCCCAGCAATTTTCTTTCTTTGATTCCAATTAACAACCTGTGTAGTAATAAGCAGAAACCTAACTGAACTATGGTCATTATTGCTGCACGATTCGGCTCCAGTCAGCATGTAACACTGTCACTTCTTTGGTTCAAACTATTCTTGACGCCCCTTTGCCTTTTCTGGCATGCAGGATGGCAATTATACATTTATAGACGGATCAGAACTGGGGAGAAGGGCCACTGGCCTTCAGGTGTGCCCCCCCAGCCTGCTTTTTATTGCCTGTCTCACACGAGAAACCAATTTGGACTAAGTTTCTATGTTAGGCCGCCAGCGATTCTCAGCTCCAGAAATATCAGGAGGATATAGAAGCTGCACGTGCTACTAAATATTGTCTGTGTTTAAAGCAAATAGAGCAACATGTGATGCACAAACACCGATCACCTTTATTTCTCGCTTTGCTAAAAGACTCACTAAAAGAGAGTCTCTTGTGAAGCTGACTTTGGAATCTGTGCTTTCAACTGTGAAAAGGGCCCACCTTCTCAGGCCTTATTTCCATTTCATATCTAAGAGGGGAAAAAAAAAATAAAGGGAAAAAATAGAACATTGGTGCTGGCAGAGCCCTTGGAAGGAGCACAGCCAAGACTTCTCACTGTGCAGATGGTGTCAGGCCCAGATGTGCTGTGCTCGTTTGTTTATTTATATGAACAACTGTGGGGCGGCTGCTGGGTGCCAGACATTTCTTCATTTGTTCAGGGTTCATTTGTTTCTTTGTCTGATGTACAGTTGAAGATGACTTCCTGCTGCTGTCCTGAGGTGGTGACCCGACCTGGATGTCCAAGCCACCAGGCACACTTTCCACCCCAATCTCGCCTCTCCTCTGTCCACCCCAGAGGGCTTTATTCCCCTTTCAACAGCTCCTGTCTTACCAGTGGGATTCTGCCACATCAGCCCACTGGGCCTCACGCCCTAGAGCTGAGCTGCTTTCGTTGTCAGGGTTTGTATGGAAGAAGACACAGATGTAGGGAACAGAGGTCGGAGAGCAAAAATGCTCCTGGACTCAGAATATGCACAGTTGTTTGCCCTGACCAGTGTTTCCTGATTGCCCAGAGGTGAACCTGGGTTTCTGCATGGATAGCTGCCTAGTTCTTTGATTCCTGAGATGGTCCTTGAACCTGCCATCATGGGACTCATAGTGGAAACTTTCCTCCAGAAAAGCCTGTCTATTCTCATCCAGGGCTGAGACCATGAGGGTGAGGTGTGGACCGATGTTCCCAATAGCACCGAGACATGCTTTCTGCTCAGGAAGCACGAGGTGGCTCCGTTTGGCTTGAGGAGAGAGTGATGTGTGTGTGCATGTGCTTGCTCAGTCATGTCTGACTCTTTGCAACCCTATGAACTGTAGCCCGCCAGGCTCCTCTGTCCATGGGATCTCCCAGGCAAGAATACTGGGGTGGGTTGCCATTTCCTTCTCCAGGGGAGCTTCCAGGCCCAAGGATTTGATCCATGTCTCCCACATCTCCTACACTGCAGGTGGATTTTTTACCACTGAGCCACCAGGGAAGCCCCAGAGAGTGATGGAAATATTGGAATAAGAGATTTGACTTTATTCAAAGGGGAGCCCCTATGGCAGGATTCAGGATAGGGACTGACATGATCAAAGATAAACTTTGATGAATTTCATCTGTCAGTGATGTGTAGGTTAGATTGAAGGGGATTAAGCCTGGAGAGGAAAGATTAATTAGACAGTGGTGGTGGTTGATGGTTTAGTCACTAAGTTGTGTCCGACTCTTGTGATCCCGTGGACTGTAGCCTGCCAGGCTCCTCTGTCCATGGGATTCTCCAGGCAAGAATACTGGAGTGGGTTGACATTTCTTTCTCCAGGGAATATTCCTGACCCAGGGATTGAATCCAGGTCTCCTGCATTGCAGGCAGATTCTTTACCAACTGAGCTATGAGGGAAGCAGTAGTTCAAGGAAAACAAACTAAAAAAAACAAAAACAAAAAAAAAAACTTTGAAACCTGTGAGAATTAAACTGAATTTACCTCCAGGCAGGGCAGGGAGAGACTAGTCAGCCAGGGATAGAGGCCATTGGAGAATGCTGCAGTAAGCTTGGGGTTTCTTAGAGAAAGGGGTGTCTCTGGGGAGCAGCCCTTATGAAGAGGCTCCCAGACCAAAGGCTGGGGCTCATAAAGGCAAAAACTCAAGGTTGACAAGGAATCTTGGTGGTGGGTTTAGTTTTGTTTTTTAAGTATTTATTCATTTGGCTGCACCAAGGCTTAGCTGTGGCATGCAGGATCTTTGTTGTCCCAAGCCATGTGGGATCTTAGTTCCCTGACCAGGGATTGAACCTGTATCTCCTGCATTGGTGGAGGTGGATTCTTTACCACTGGGCCACCAAGGAAGTGCCCTGGGTGGTGGTCTTAAAGAAACTCTCAGTGAGTCAGTCCAGGATTGGCTGTTGCTCTGAACTCCACATCTGTTGTTGTGAACTCCACAGCCTGTTGCTGAGCTCCATATTTGTTTGCTGATTCTGGACAGCACAAGTTTATCATCAGCCTGCTAGCCCTGATCAGTTTTCCTGAAAGTCCTTACTTTGATTCCTTCTCCAGAGCCCTGACTGCTGGCTGTTTTACCCTCTGAGGGTTCAAGGTCATCCTGAGCAAGTCTATATGCATATGCTCAGGACTCAGAAAGATTAGCTTTATCACAGATTCTTACCCAGCTGTGATTTGGGCTCCGTGTGACCCTGGGCAAATGACCATAACCTCTTTGAGCCTCAGTTTCTTCCCTGTAATAACACTTATTTTGTTGGGGGGTGCAGTGGGTGTTAAATGAGGTAAAGAATGTATCTGACACATAGCAAGCATATGGCTGTTGTTTGTTCAGTTGCCAAGTCATGTCTGACTCTTTTGTAACCCCATGGACTGTAGCCCACCAAACTCCTCTGTCCATGGGATTTCCCAGGCAAGAATATTGGAGTGGGTTGCCATTTCCTTCTCCAGGGGATCTTCCCAACCCAGGGATTGAACCTGCATCTCCTGCAATGGCAGGAGGATTCTTTACCGCTGAGCCATAAGGGAAGCTCAAGCATGCAGTAGGCACATGGTAAGTGCTGCAAGGAGTAAAGATTGTCCAATGGGAGAAACACTCCCAGATGATCCATACTTCTTTGTTGGAATCCTGCTTCTTGCAGAAACTTCAAGCTCTAGGAAAGCACCTTTCAAAGCCATGTGCTTGGTCAGCCAGCAGGGCAGCACTAAGTGATGTGCGTCTGGCTGGTTCCTTCTCTCCTAACTCCACGCTCACCATCTCTCTCTGCCAATCTGCCCTTCTCCCCAGGGACAGAGGAGATGGATCACCTTCTTGATGAGGCAGCACTCACCTCACCCCCTTGCCTGACCTGTTACAAGATTTAAGCTGTTACTTAATTTATTCCCCATTAAGTACAGACACCCCCTGGTCTCCTCACCTTTAGCAGAGCTTGGAGGAGGGGCTGGGAAGGGAAGTTAAGACATCCAGAGGGGATCAGCTTCCTGGACAACCCTTTCTGAGTTCCCCCAGCCCTCGGAGGCTACAGAGGGTAATTGTTTTCCAGCAGTGAAGGGGGCTCCCGGAACCAGGGCTAGGGCCTGGCCACAGGCTCAGAAAGGGGGCTGATGGGTGCGAAGGCTGTGAGCCGAGCTCAGCTCTCTGCAGCAGCGGATTTGTTTTACAGTCACAACTTTCCGAAAACCTTTAACCTTGTTAGCTTCCTCTGAAATGCTTATCTGAAAAGTTCTGGCTTGTGCACAAAATATTGAGCTGTGCTGCATCCTGTTTGACTCCTGGGATGGGTTTTGAAGTAATCAGCCTTTGAATTTCAAGGAGCCCTTAATCTTCTTTGACCCACATGGAGCCACAGATTAGCCTGTGAAAAATCGTATGTAGCTATTTCTTTAAATCCTTTCCTGGTTTACTTTTATGGGGGTTTTGAATCATAGAATGTTTCCAAATTGAAGACCCCTAAAGAGACTGTTCACATAGGAAGCTGAGACACGCCTTCCAGTTGTCTCCATCCTCAACCAGTTTTTTCAGTGTGCAACTGCTGCAACAGTGCTGGTATGCCAACTGTGTGCTTGGCACTTACCTTATGCTTTATCTTCCATGTGGCCTCCTGAGATTGACATTAATGTTTCCATTTTACAGATTGGTAGTCACTCAGTCAGGTCAGACTGTTTGTGACCCGGTGGACTTTAGCCCACTAGGCTCCTCTGTCCATGGGATTCTCCAGCCAAGAACAGTGGAGTGGGTTGCCATGTCCTCCTCTAGAGGATCTTCCCGACCCAGGTATTGGACCTGTGTCTCTTGCATCTCCTGCATTGGCAGGTAGCTTCTTTACCAGTAGTGCCACCTGAGAAGCTATGCATATATAATTACAAATTCACCATAGTTTTGTTATTTGATGGGAATCATGTGAAATGGAATTTCTCAGAATACCTGTATTTGTAAAGTTGGGCTCTGCAACAATATTACCATCAGAAACTCTGTGCATAAATCACATGTTTCGTGCAGTCCAACTGCTACTAATAAAAAAGAAATTTTAATCAATCAGGCTGGAGAAAAAATCAAATTAATTTTTCATTGTCTTTATATAATTAGGCATGGCCAATCACTGTCACATGAAAAGATGATCAAAGCCACAAAATGTAGAACAAAAGATTGTAGAGGTGTATCAGGCAGATGCTTAGAGATAAGAAAACTATGTTATTTTCTAGGTTTTCTGATATATATATTTGTCTACTTTCTAAAATTTGCAGCTTGGAATCATTTCATATTAACTTCATTTCATATAACTTTCATTATTCATTTTAGCTTCATTTTGATTCAATATTTTGTATTATTTTTTGAATAGAGGACCCCTCTCACATTCTAAAACGTCTAGGTTTCAGATAAAGAACACCAACTCCTGGCTACAGAGTGATTTTGTAAACTGTGAAGTGCTGTAACTGTGTTGGTAGCAGTTGTGTGAGGCCTTGTAGGTGGAGACAGGGCAGGATGGGACAGGGAGACAAGGAGAAGAGTAAGATTTGATTTCTACTCCCAAAAAAGTTGGGCTTCTCTGGTGGCTCAGACGTTAATGAGTCTGCCTGCAATGCAGGAGACCCAGGTTCGATCCCTGGGTCAGGAAGATCCTTTGCAAAAGGGAATGGCTACCCACCCCAGTACTTTTGCCTGGAGAATTCCATGGACCAAGGAGCCTGGTGGGCTACAGTCTATGGGGTTGCAAAGAGTCAGACACGACTGAGCGACTAACACATACTACACAAGCAGCAAGCCCAAAGAAGTTAGACATGGAGGGGCTGGCCAGTGTGGGGCAGACCGTTAGACTCTACCTGGTCCCATCACAGAAGGAAACACAAAGTTGTGTGGGACCAGAGCCTGTGCAGTCCACTTCAGGTCTCCTGTTCTCTCTTGGAGCCCAAATGCCAGCCTTTTTATTTTTTTAATTAATTTTTATTGGAGGATAGTTGGCTTTACAGTGTTGTGTTTCTACTGTAAAGCAAAGTGAATCAACTTTACATATAACTCATTTTTGGATTTCCTTCCCATTTAGGTCACCACAGAGCATAGAGTAGAGTTCCCTGAGCTATTAGAGTAGGTTCTCATTAGTTATCTATTTCATACATAGTATTAACAGTGTATATGTGTCAATCCCAACGTCCCAATTCATCTTACCCCTCTTTTTCTCCCTCCTTGGTGTCCATACGTTTGTTCTCCATGTCTGTGTCTCTATTTCTGCTTTGCAGATACGTTTATTTGTACCATTTTTCTGGATTCCACATATATGCATTAATATATGATACTCGTTGTTCTCTTTCTGACTTACTTCACTCTGGTTTGACACTCTCTAGGTCCATCCAGTGTCTACAAATGGACTTCAAATGAGGGCTCCTGAGAGCAAAATCTTAGTTAGGAGTCCAAAGACTTTAATGATGGAGGAAGGAGAGCAACAGCAACTCTCACCCCAAAGGAGAGCAAAATACACACGTCAGCTTGAACTCCAGAAAAACACTGATACTTCTGTCCCTTTGGAGTTGAAGTTTGGAGGATCAAATCGATCCTTTGTGTTCGCTCTCACCCCAGAAACCTCCCCATGTTCTAGGCCCCTGTGAAGTTCTCCTCTTCCAGGGCCTTCCTCATTTGCTCAGCCTCCAGGAGCCCCCTCTCAGATACTCCAGGTATCTTTGCTACCTTGGGCCCTCCTCTTGTAAGCTGCAGCTCTTAGGGAACTCACAACCTCTCTGACACGCGAGTTCTGTAAGGTATGGATGAACAGTGTTCAAATAGGCCCTGCCCTCTCTTCCTAAACACTTGCAATGAGTACCGAATGTACAGGGGGAGAAAGCCCTTGGCGAGCTATAAGTGGTAAAGCTCACGTGTGCTGCTTCTCTATACTTCTAGCAAAGTGTGTCCAATCCTCCTCTTATGCCTGGACTGGACACAGCATTGGTGACCTTAGACTCTTGCCCAGAGTAGGTGCTCACCCAAGATTTGGGGGGTGACCAGGGTGGCAATTTCTGGAGTCAGGCCTGGTTTAGAATTTGTATTGTCTTATTATCTTTGTACCTTGAGGAATGTACTTAATCTTGCAGGGCTTCCATTTCTTTTTTTGTCAAATGGAAAGGAAAAGTAATTATTTTAGAGAACAGTTGAGGAAATTAATGAAGACATGTGTATAAAGTACCTAGTATACCTCCTGGCACATCGTCTACTAAATTTTGCTATAGTATTTGGAAAATCTTATAAAAATACTTACTAGTATGTATTTCATGTAGTGACTCTGCTAGGCACCAAACATGAGTGTTACTCAAGGTCACTGGTCATGCTGTGTGTGTGTTCTCAGTCGCTCAGTCAGGTCTGTCTCTTTGTCACCCCGTGGACTGTAACCTGCCAGGATCCTTTCGTCTACGGAATTTTCCAGGCAAGAATACTGGAGTGGATTGCTGTTCTCTTTTCCAGGGGATCTTCTCGACCCAGGGATGGAAATTGCATCTCTTGCGTATCCTGCATTGGCAGGTGGATTCTTTACCACTGCACCACCTGGGAAGCCCACTGGTCATTCAGTTCAGTTCAGTTCAGTCGCTCAGTCGTGTCCGACTCTTTGCGACCCCATGGATTGCAGCACGCCAGGCCTCCCTGTCCATCACCAACTCCTGGAGTTCACCCAAACTCATGTCCATTGAGTCAGTAATGCCATCCAGCCATCTCATCCTCTGTCGTCCTCTTCTCCTCCTGCCCCCAATCCCTCCCAACATCAGAGTCTTTTCCAATGATTCAACTCTTCGCATGAGGTGGCCAAAGTACTGGAGTTTCAGCTTTAGCATCATTCCTTCCAAAGAAATCCCAGGGCTGATCTCCTTCAGAATGGACTGGTTGGATCTCCTTGCAATCCAATGGACTCTCAAGAATCTTCTCCAACACCACAGCTCAAAAGCATCAATTCTTCGGCACTCAGCTTTCTTCACAGTCCAACTCTCACATCCGTACATGACTACTGGAAAAACCAGCCTTAACTAGACGGACCTTTGTTGGCAAAGTAATGTCTCTGCTTTTCAATATGCTATCTAGGTTGGTCATAACTTTCCTTCCAAGGAGTAAGCGTCTTTTAAGAACATGCAAATTAAAACAAAAATTGGATAACATTTAAAAAAACATATTGGAAAAATCTAAAATATTGGTATTACTAAGTATTAGAAATGACACAGGAAAGCAATTCCTCTCATTTATTGTTGGTGGGTGTAGAAATTGAATTTTGAAGAGCAATTTCACAGTTTCTACTTACACTGAAAATATGTGGACACTTTTAATTCAGCAATCCAGTCTCTCAGTGTTTACCCTAAGGAAACATTTACATATGTAAATTATGAAAGATTTACAAGAGTTTTCACTGCAGCATTATTTTTAAGAATGAAAAACTGGTTCAGCTTTTCCTCTCATCCATTATTCAACTATAGGGAGAGGCCAGACTTGGGGAGTTAGTCAAGCATCTTCTAATTCACTGTGTATGTTGGGATGACCCTGTCTTGGGGCTTCAGCCAAGGCTCAGACTGAAGGACTTCCATATAGGATCCAGTAAGATTGCAGTGCAGCCTGACTATGACTTGGATCCCAGACTATGGAACATTTGAGGTTATGGTTCTTAAATGTGCTCAGTCGCTCATTTGTGTCTGACTCTTTGTCCCCATACTGTAGTCTGCCAGGTTCCTCTGTTCATGGAACTTTCCAGGTAAGAGTACTGGAGAGGGTTGCCATTTCCTTCTCCAGGGGCTCTTTGAAACCCAGGAATTGAACATGTGTCTCTTTAGTCTGATTTCAGTTGACCATCTGGTGATGTCCATGTGTAGAGTCATCTCTTGTGTTGTTGGAAGAGGATGTTTGCTATGACCAGTGTGTTTTCTTGGCAAAACTCTATTAGCCTTTGCTGTGCTTCATTCTGTACTCTAAGGCCAAACTTGCATGTTACTCCAGGTAATTCTTGACTTCCTACTTTTGCATTCCAGTCCCCAGACAACTCCAGATGATTTCAGTCCATTTCTGATGACTCTACACATGGACATCACCAGATGGTCAATATCAAAATCAGATTGATTATATTCTTTGCAGCCAAAGATGGAGAAGCTCTATACAGTCAGCAAAAACAAGACCAGGAGCTGACTGTGGCTCAGATCATGAATTCCTTATTGCCAAATTCAGACTTAAATAGAAGAAAGTAGGGAAAACCACTAGACCATTCAGGTACGACCTAAATCAAATCCCTTACAATTATACAGTGGAAGTGACAGATAGATTCAAGGGATTAAATCTGATAGACAGTGCCTGAAGAATTATGGATGGAGGTTCATGACATTGTATAAGAGGTAATTATCAAGACCATCCCTAAGAAAAAGAAATGTAAAAAGGCAAAGTGGTTGTCTGAGGAGGCCTTACAAATAGCTGTGAAAAGAAGACAGCAAAAGGCAAAAGAGAAAAGGAAAGATATACTCATTTGAGTGCAGAATTTCAAAGAACAGCAAGGAGAGATAAGAAAGCCTTTCTCAGTGATCAATGCAAAGAAATAGAGGAAAACAATAGAATGGGAAAGACTAGAGCTCTCTTCAAGAAAATTAGAGATACCAAGGGAACATTTCATGCAAAGATGGGCACAATAAATGACAGAAATGGTATGGACCTAACAGAAGCAGAAGATATTAGGAAGAGGTGGCAAGAATACACAGAAGAACTATGCAAAAAAGATATTTAAGACCCAGATAATCATGATGGTGTGATCACTGACCTAGAGCCAGACATCCTATAATGCAAAGTCAAGTGGGCCTTAGGAAGCATCACTATGAACAAAGCTAGTGGAGGTGATGGAATTCCAGTTGAGCTATTTCAAATCCTGAAGATGATGCTGTGAAAATGTTGCACTCAATATGTCAGCAAATTTGGAAAACTCAGCAGTGGCCACAGGACTGGAAAAGGTCAGTTTTCATTCCAATCCCAAAGAAAGGCAATGCCAAAGAATGCTCAAAGTACTGCACAATCCACTCATCTCACATGCTAGTAAAGTAATGCTCAAAATTCTCTAAGCCAGGCTTCAGCAATACATGAACCGTGAACTTCCAGATGTTCAAGCTGGTTTTAGAAAAGGCAGAGGAACCAGGGATCAAATTGCCAACATTTGCTGGATTATAGAGAAAGCATGGGAACTCCAGAAAGGCATCTACTTCTGCTTCATGGACTAAGCCTTTGACTGTGTGGGTCACAATAAACTTTGGAAAATTCTGAAAGAGATGGGAATCCCAGACCACCTGAGCTGCCTCTTGAGAATCCTGTATGCAGGTCAGGAAGCAACAGTTAGAACTGGACATGGAACAACAGACTGGTTCCAAATCAGGAAAAGAGTACGTCAAGGCTGTATATTGTCACCCTGCTTATTTAACTTATATGCAGCTGGATGAAGCACAGCTGGAATCAAGATTGCTGGGAGAAATATCAATAACCTCAGATATGCAGATGATACCACACATATGGTAGAAAGTGAAGAGGAACTAAAGAGCTTCTTGATGAAAGTGAAAGAGGAGAGTGAAAAAGTTTACTTGAAGCTCAACATTCAGAAAACTAAGATCATGGCATCTGGTCCCATCACTTTATGCAAATAGATGGGGAAACAATGGGAAAAGTGACAGACTTTACTTTTTTGGGCTCCAAAATCACTGCAGATGGTGACTGCAGCCATGAAATTAAAAGACACTTGCTCCTTGGAAGGAAAGTTATGACCAACCTAGACATCATCTCTTTCAGAATTTGTGATCCACACAGTTTATTGTGATCCACACTTGAAACTAACACATTGTAAATTAACTATACTTCAATTAAAAAAATTAAATGTATATATTTAAAGTGATGATGATTTGATATATAGATTCACAGTGAAATGATTAATACACTTGGTAATTAATATATCATCTCCTATCATTGCCTTTTTTGGGGATGAGAGCACTTGAAATCAAATCTCTTGGCCAATCTCCAGTGTTTACTGCAGTTTTATTAATTAGAGTCCTCCTCCTCCTTTCTCCTTGACTCTGCTCCCCCCCTTCCTGCCCTACTCTGCGCTGTATCACCTGTTGAAACCTTCCCAGGACACACTCAAGAACACTAACACACATAGCAGAGTGTTTTGACCAGATACCATCAGTCCTTCTTGTGTATTCCTCACTGCAGAGCACACAGGAGTGTACTTCCAAGGCCTACTATTAGTTTTCAAATTTCTTTTATCTCTCCCAAGAGTTTTCTGAAATTACTCGAGCTAGACTTAATATTTCACTTCATTTCCCCCTTTCTAATTCAAAGGTCCGTTTTTCCTTTTGTTACTAATAGCAAAAAAAAAAAAAAAAATTTTTTTTTTTTTTTACCTGTAGAGTGTGGATAATGGTGAACCAGCCTGACGGCAGAGAGTCTGTACCAGACAATCATTGTTAGCTTATTTTGGTATGAGATTTATAATTCAGTTATGGTTCTAAGGGTAGTCACGCCTTTGGGAAAAGGAGCTGTGATGAACATGTGCAGCTGGACCTTTCTAGACGGACCTTCTTCCTCCTGTTTCTTAGAAAGTCTTTATGTTGTCTATAAGCTTTACAAGCAATATTTTACAATCAACCACCCTTTGTTATGAATCCTTCTGGAGCTGAGCAAAAATCAACAAGCATTCATTTGCTCATTCAGCAAGTGTTTCCTGAGCATCTGTGCTGTAGTAGGCTCTGAGGCTACAGATATGAACCAGAAAGAATTGTATCTTCCTGAAGCCTACAGACAAATAAGGGAATAAATAAACTGACTCACTGTGTCAACTGTTTTTCTAAGGGTTGAAAATTTAGTGGTAAATAAGATGGATGAGCTTCTTGCTGATATATAGGTTACATTTTAGGAGAGAGGGAAAGAGAAGGAGAAAATATAAACAAATGGGCAGATATGATATCAGGTAGTGTAGTGAAAAGATCTATTTTAAGACCCTAGACAGAGAAAGACTTGCATTTGTGTTTCTTTGGGATGGTTTTGTCCCTACCTCCTGTACGATGTTACAAGCATCTATCCATAGTTCTTCAGGCACTCTGTCTACCAGATAGTAAGGAAATCAAACCAGTCAATCTTAAAGGAAATCAACCCTGAATATTCATTGGACGGACTGATGCTGAAGCTGAAGCTCCAATATTTTGGCCACCTGATGCAAAGGGCCAAGTTGTTGGAAAAGATCTTGATGCTGGAAAAGATTGAAGGCAGAAGGAGAAGAAAGAAACAGGGGATGAGATGGATGAGTGGCATCACTGACTCAATGGACATGGGTTTGAGCAAACTCCCAGGGACAATAAAGGACAGGAAAGCCTGGCATGCTGCATGCAGTTCATGGGGTCACAAAGAGTTGGACACAGCTGATCGACTGAACAGCAACAGGGGAAGACTTGCTTGTCCTGAGGCTGCTACTGGACTGTCAAGAAGAGGTGAGCACATCAGCATCCGGAGGAAGAAAGGTTCCAGGTGGAGGGAGCGACAGAGGCCACAAAGTAGACTGAGTTTATTGGGATTGAGGACAGAAAAGCTGTGGCTCAGAGAGCAAGATGTCAAAGGAATGTGGTGGCCCGCAAAATACATCAGGGCATATAAGCCAGAGTATAGAATTTGACTTTTATTCCCATGCAGTGGAAAACAATTCAAAAGTTTTAAGCAGAAGATTGGCACAATCTGATTTCTGTTTTAAAAAGATAAAAAGTTTTCAATTAGCAATAATCACGCCTCAATAAACCTCATTGGCTAATTGAAAAGATAAAAAGACTCTAGGTTTATTGAATTTTGGCATTAATTTTTTTTTTTTTTTTGTCTTTATGAAATGAATTGAGAGCTTTTGGAACAGTTAGGAAAAGTAGTTCTCAGATTTTGGTATATGTCAGAATCCCCTGAAAAGATAACAAGCAGTCCATATAATTAAAGCTATGTTTTTTCCAGTGGTCATGTATGGATGTGAGAGTTGGACCATAAAGAAGGCTGGGTGCCAAAGAACTGATGCTTTTGAACTGTGGTGTTGGAGAAGACTCTTGAGAGTCCCTTGGACTGCAAGGAGATCCAACCAGTCCATCCTAAAGGAAATCAGTCCTGAATATTCATTGGAAGGATGGATGCTGAGGCTAAAGTTCCAATACTTTGGCCACCTGATGTGAAGAGCCGACTCATTAGAAAAGACCCTGATGCTGGGAAGTGTTGAGGCAGGAGGAGAAGGAGGTGACAGAGAATGAGATGGTTAGATGGCATCACCGACTCAATGGACATGAGTATGAGCAAGCTCTGGGAGAGAGTGAAGCACAGGGAAGTCTGGTGTGCTGCAGTTCATCGGGTCCCAAAGAGTCAGACCATGACTTAGTAACTGAACAACAACAGAACCCAAACTTGCTGAAGTCTGTAAGGGTCTGAGCCTCTGTTTGCTTTTTCTTTGGCTTCTGCCAAGTTTCCTAAGTGATTGTATTCATACCAAAGTTTGGAAATCACTAGACCAGAAAATAATGCAATTATCTGTTATTTAAAAGTTAGATAAAAATGCAGGTGTGAGCTCAGAGGTTTCAGATGAGTTTTTCGATGGCAGTCCCTTAATCACATTTCAGGTTTCTTCTGTGCTATTGATCTAGTCAACAGAACTTTAAAGCAATTGCACTCATGAATATAAAAGCAAATGTTCAAAATATCAGTCAACAGTGTCCAGCGATGTATCAAAAGAGTAAGATGGCATGATGAGGCAGAGTTGTTATCCAGTCAACTGAAGTTCAACATCAAGGAAACATGTAAACACCATCCATTCTATCAACAAACTGGAGGAGAAAATCTTTATAGTCATAATAGGCAGTGCTGAGAAGACATTTGATGAAATTCAGCAGTAATTCCTAATAGCAACTCAAAACGTAGAAACCAAGTAAAATTATTGCATATGGTAAAGGATAAGATAATAATACCAAATACTAAAAACTGGTAGCAAGCATTATTTTAAATGGAAAAAACTGTTTTAGTTAAAATCAGGGACGATTTAGCTTGGATGCTATTCCTTTTATTATTAATGTTTGAGAGGTTTTAGTGAATACAAAAATATAAGAAAATAAAGTAACTGCTGTAAGCATTTGGAAAGAAGAAATAAAGCTGTATCTTTGAGCTTGTGATCTATTTTATGTTTGAAAATCCAAGTGAGTCTTGTAAAATTGTTACAATCATTAAGAGGATATGTTAAGGTGGCTGGATATAGGAGCTATCTACAAAATTATTAATGACTTTTCCCTTCTCATTTGATATGAAAATAACTCATTTACGATAGTGAAAAATGTAGAGTACTTAAGAGTCATAAAACAAGAAACACAGTGAATCTATATAAAGGAAGCTATAATGCAAGCAGACATCAGGAATATTGTGGTTTGGGTTCCACACCACTGTAATACAGTGAATATTGCAATAAAGTGAGTGCATTAATTTTTGGTATTCAAATGCATATAAAAATTATGCTTACACTATGGGATAGTGTATACTGTGCAATAGTACTGTGCATAAAAGTCAGTGAACATACCTTAGTTTAAGAATAGTTCAGTTCAGTCACTCAGTCATGTCCGACTATCTGTGACCCCATGGACTGCAGCATGCCAGGCCTCCCTGTCCATCACCAACTCCTGGAATTTACTCAAACTCTTGTCCATTGAATCAATGATAGCATCTAACCATCTTATCCTCTGTCGTCCCCTTCTCCTCCTGCCCTCAATCTTTCCAAGCATCAGGGTCTTTTCAAATGAGCCAGCTCTTCACATCAGGTGGCCAAAGTATTGGAGCTTCAGCTTCAGCATCAGTCCTTCCAATGAATATTTAGGACTGATTGCCTTCAGGATGGACTGGTTGGATCTCCTTGCAGTCCAAGGGACTCTCAAGAGTCTTCTCCAACACCACAGTTCAAAAGCATCAATTCATCAGCACTCAACTTTCTTTATGGCCCAACTCTCACGTCTGTACATGACTGGAAAAACCACAGCTTTGACAAATGGACCTTTGTTGTCAGAGTAATGTTTCTGCTTTTTAATATGCTGCCTAGGTTGGTCATAGCTTTCCTTCCAAGGAACAAGCATGTTTTAATTTCATGGCTGCAGTCACCATATGCAATGATTTTGGAGCCCAGAAAATAAAGTCTGTCACTATTTCCTTTGTTCTCCCATTTGCCATTAAGCGATGGGACCAAATGCCTTGATCTTCATTTTCTGAATGTTGAGTTTTAAGCCAATTTTTTCACTCTCCTCTTTCACTTTCATCAAGAGGCTCTTTAGTTCTTCACTTTCTGCCATAAGGGTGGTGTCATCTGCATATCTGAGGTTATTGATATTTCTCCTGGCAATCTTGATTCCAGCTTATGCTTCTTCCAGCTCAGGATTTCTCAGGATGTAGTCTGCATATAAGCTAAATAAGCAGGGTGATAATATACAGCCTTGACATACTCTTTTCCCAATTTGGAACCGGTCTGTTTTTCCATGACTGGTCCTAACTGTTGCTTCTTGACCTGCAAGGTTTCTCAGGAGGCAGGTCAGGTGGTCTGGTATTCCCATCTCTTTCAGAATTTTCTGCAGTTTGCTGTGATTCACACAGTCAAAGGCTTTGGCATAGTCAATAAAGCAGAAGTAGATTTTTTTTTTGGAACTCTCTTGCTTTTTCTATAATCCAACGGATGTTTGCAATTTGATCTCTGGTTCCTCTGCCTTTTCTAAATCCAGTTTGAACATCTGGAAGTTCTTGGTTCACATACTGTTGAAGTTGGCTTGGAGAATTTTTGAGCATTACTTTGCTAGTGTGTGAGATGAGTACAACTGTGTGGTAGTTTGAGCATTCTTTGGCATTGCCTTTCTTTAGGATTGGAATGAAAATTTAAGAAGAATGAAGATTTAAGAATACTGTAGCATAAAAATGCTAAGCAGCCCTAGGGCACGCAGGCTTCAGTAGTTGGAGTGCACATGGACTTAGCTATTCCACGGCATGTAGCAGCTTCCCGTACCAGGGATCAGACCCATGTCCCCTGCCTTGGCAGGCAGATTCCTAACTATTAGACCACCAGAGATGCCCTCAAGTCATGTTTAACTCTATGTCATATATAAAAATACATCCCAGGTGAATTAAAGAAGTAAATGTAGACACATGTGAAAAACTACATGTACAACATAAGGAATTTGGACTGTCTGGTTAATTGAAAAGGTAAACCCCAAAATAAGAAAGTCAAGGGATATTTGGACATATGAAAATTTAAATTTCTGTGTATACACAAAGACTCCACAAATAGCCAATTATCAAAGGTAATGCTGATAATGAACAAAGCAGGAATATTAAAAAGTATATTTAATTTATTTATTTAGCTGTGCCAGGTCTTAACTACAGCCTGTGGGATCTAGTTCACCCATCAGGGATCTAACCCAGGCCCATTGCATTGGAGCACAGAGTCCTAGCCACTGGACCACCAGGGAAGCCTCAGCATGAATATTTTTTAACATCCCAAGATATCTTACAAGTTGACAAGAAGAAAAAAAATTAATAAAATGAATAAAAGGCATACATTGCCGATTCAGAGAATTATAATTAAATAATAAATGGAACTTGGTGTTTCTTACCAATGGTGGGCTGCCCAGAGCCTTAAAGCCAGTGCTGACAGGGGGAGCTGAAACACAGCCTGTTTTCCTGCTTCCCTACATCTGGAAGTCTAGCTCATCCACTCGTTCTAACAAGTCTTGGTGTCCCTTCAATCAGGGCCAAGGAGGGAGAAAGCTTAAATTAGCTCTAGGCTGGGCCCCGAAAGGCTGACCCAATCAGACTCAATATATGCTGTGCATCCTTCAAGGTCTAAGCCACTTGTCCTTTCCTCTTTAACACCTTTCCTCGGGCTGCTGCTGCTGCTGCTGCTGCTGTCGCTTCAGTCGTGTCCTACTCTGTGTGACCCCATAGACTGTAGCCCACCAGGCTCCACTGTCCCTGGGATTCTCCAGGCAAGAATACTGGAATGGGTTGCCATTTCCTTCTCTAATGCATGCATGCATGCTAAGTCGCTTCAGTCATGTTCGACTCTGTGTGACCCCAGGGACAGCAGCCCACCAAGGCTCCTCTGTCCACGGGATTCTCCAGGCAAGAATACTGGAGTGGGTTGCCATTTTCTGCTCCATTTCCTCGGGCAGAATTCATTAATTCAATCGACACCGCATAGCAATGCAGATCGTACTACGCGGGAGGCCCAGGAATGACATAATATTATGTTCTCCTCTGCCTCCTCCGTGTTCATTCCTCTCGGTGTTGTCTCTTCTAGGGCACTCGTCACAGGTGACAACTGTTTAAACCTTGGTCTTTTCACTGGGTTCTGTGCTCTCCCAAGGTCACCCTCTTAGCTTTATATGGCAAGCTTTCTGTATAGTGTCTGGTACAGAATAGTTGATTTTAATCTATTAGTGGTTTTAAACTCACCTTTTGCTTCAGACTTCCGTAGTTTCAGAACCTAATGCTAGCAGGATTATCAAGCTCTTTCCTCCACCCAGGTCAACAAGCTTTGTTTCAGATGTCTCAGAATAAAAGAGACACCATGTAGCAGCAGCCGTTGTACTCAAAACAGCCTTTTCTCATGTCTTAGGTCCGAGGACTTTAAGATTAACCAAGTGTATATTCCCTTTTTGTTCCCAGTCTTCATCCTTGCTCTCAGGGATGGAATCCTGTCTCTGTCTTTCTCTCCAGCTCAAATTCTCTCTGCTTTAATTGACTTGGTGTTTCTGCCCAGCTTCTCCTATCTTCAGGGACAACCTCTCCACCAGAGGAGAGGACAACCTCTTTCACCCTTTGGCTGGAATCCTGATCCATCTACAGCCTCCTGCTTTCATCTTTAATCCCTCCTTCAGCCTTCATACTCCCCTCCTGAAGCAGGCTTCTTTCAACCCAGCTATCCTCTCCACCTCTCAGTGCATCTTTCTCACCTTCCATCATCCTTCTTGAAAGAATAACGGGTGTTTGCTTCCATGTATTCCTCATATCACCCTTGGCAGGACATTTTCCTCACTCAAAACTCTATGTCAGTTCAGTTCAGTTCAGTTCAGTCACTCAGTCTTGGCCGACTCTCTGCGACCCCATGAACCGCAGCACACCAGGCCTCCCTGTCCATCACCAACTCCCAGAGCTTACTCAAACTCATGTCCATGGAGTTGGTGATGCCATCCAACCATCTCATCCTCTGTCATCCCCTTCTCTTCCCACCTTCAATCTTTCCCAGCATCAGGGTCTTTCCAAATGAGTCAGTTCTTCACATCAGGTGGCCAAAGTATTGGAGTTTCAGCTTCAGCATCAGTCCTTCCAGTGAATATTCAGGACTGATTTCCTTTAGGATGGACTATGTACCAGCTCTTAAAAATGCTATCAAGAACATTGTAGCTTTCAAATCAAGTCTTGCCCTCGTTTTCTTTGACCACTTTGGGACACTTAAAACTGTTGGTCCTCTCTCCCTTTGGACACTACTTCCCTTACAGAAATCTCCAGTAGTGTGATTGAGCGAAAAATACTGTGAGATAAGCCAGACAAAGACAAATCATATGATATTGCTTATATGTGCAATCTTAAAAAATGGTACAGATGAACTTATTTACAAAGCAGAAATAGACTCACAGAAAATGAATTTATGGTTACCAAGCAGGGAAGGCTAGGGAGGGATATATTAGGAGTATGGGATTAACATACACACACCACCATATATAAAAATAGATAACTAACAAGGGCCTACTATATAGCATGGGGAACTCTACTCAATACTTTGTAATCAACTGTCAGGGAAAAGAATCTGAAAGAGAATATATGTGTATGTATCTATCTAAAACTGAATAACTTTATATCTGAATAACTATTCTTCAACCTCTGTTGTATTGCATTTACAATGTAAATCAACTATTCTTCAATAAAAAATAATACATAATAAAAAAAAGTGAAGGTGGGAGTTAAGCACAAAGAAATTCACTTTCTAGTACTATAAGAGTAGCTGTATGATGATTTCCTTAACTTCTCTAAGCCTTGACTTCCTTATCTGTAAAATGGGGAGATACTTGTAAAGACCATATAGAGTGGTCATAAGCTTAAAATAAGACCCTATATTACAGCTCGCCTGGCCTAGAGGCCCTCAGAGCATATCACTGCCTTTTCAGTTTCTCTCGAGTTTCATGTCCATGCACAATGTTTGTTCTCTTTTTCTAACTGCAGCTCCCTTTCCTCTGCCCACACTATAACAAAGATCTCCCCAAGAGACAATGAATGAAGAGCTATAAAGGGAGGAATCTGACCTTTTGATAAGGATCAGATAGGAAGTTATACATATAAAACTTAAAGAATAAGTCCTTTAATTTTGGCTTATTTATTCACCTCATGCATAATGTAGCCAGGAAAAGCTTTTTCTGCCATTTCAACATTATACTTCAATTCATGTTCCTTTACAATAATCTCTAAAGGTATTACAACAATGTCTGTATCCAGGACTCTGATGGTAGAGAATACATTTAATCTATTGCCAATTGGACTGTTTATTTATTGTGTATTCAGAGTGAATGCAAATTGTCTTATGTTCCTTGATAGGAATTAGACACGGCTTGATATATTAATGAAATCATTACCATTTCATCAAACTGTGTGTTTTGAACACAGACTATTCTGTGGCTTATTGACATGCAGCAAGTGCATTCATTCTTTTATGTGCAAAATCACAGCTGATGGACAAACACACAGCACTCAAAAGCTGAAGCTTTTTGCATGAAATACTTTGCTGTGCTTGCATGAAGTTTTGCCCAAAATGACAAAGAGTCAGATGCATTTCAATAAAGAAAAAACCATGCAAAACAATTTCAAAATGACTTTTTTGTCTCAGAAAAAGTTTTTGTCTGACTCTCAGAAACTAAGGTTGACCTATTTGGGTACGTATATAAATTATCATGTGTAGAAATAATCGTCAATCCTGCAAACTTAGGAACAAAGTTTAGGAATACTCTTGCATAGCAACTAACATTATTAATTAATTGATTAATTCCTTGATTAAGAAAGATAGAATAACTCAAGCCTTTTAGGCATAGGTTGAGGTGAATTTCTCAAGCTTCACAATACCAAAATTATTGTATAATACTGAAAAAAAATTTTTTAAACAATAGAAACAACAATAATAAAGCAAACCGATGGTTTGGGAAATAATCATAGTTGTCATTTAATGTTTTGAAGGATCTGAAAAGGAGCCAAAATTATTTATTGGCTTTTAGGGTCTCATGGTTATATTGGTCTAGAGCAGGTGTGAAGAGGCAGTGTTGTATCAGTGTCAGAGCACATAATCTGCACATAGGAATCTGGTTTATATTCTGTTTCTGCCATTCACCAACTATGTGGAATCTTTTTGGTTATTTTTTCCTTTGGGGCTATATTTTACATTCATCTAGAGACTAGAGGTCATTACAGCTCCTACTGTGCAAGTTTGATGGTATTGAGTATCAAACTAGATGGTGGATATGAGTTTGTTGTCAAGTTGCGACACCATAAAACAGCGGGGGTTAGCACTGTTACCGGGCAGTCAGCTGAGCTAGGCCAGGGCTCAAAGGTGGCTTCCAATTTGAGAACAACTGTGACATTTCAGCTCTCAGGCCAGGCACAGGACATCCCTGAGGTGGAGCTGGAGCTGGAACTTCCACTTGTATTGGAAGTTCCTTTTTCTTTCCTGGAGGTGTCACAGAAATGTGAGGGTCTCAGTAGCCCACAGAGAGGGAAAACCCCTCTGAGTCAGAAGATCCCCACATCAAGGATCTTTTATTCTCTGTTTTTTTAGGCTGGAGAGACATGTGCCCCTCATGTCATATGTATCCTGGGTTTGGGATCCCTTGCTAGGCTAATTAGTGTTGGAACACAACTGTCTCTGGATTTCTTGGTGTTCATGCATGTTTCAGGCCTTTTCTGCCTTAGAAGCTGACCAACTATAAAGCGAAAGAATAGATGCCTCTTCTCCTCCACCATTTGCCCCCATTCTAAGGGTAATTTTAACAATAACATCGTTTCGTCTCCCCAGAGACTGTTGTTTATATTCTGAATTAGAGACTTTCACCTCTTTCCCCATGAAAGTGTATTCTGGAGTAAATTATAAGCTGTCTCTCTCTCTCCCCCAGAAGTGAGGTTTGGGAAGTGTGTCATGTCTTGCTATGTTACTATATAAACTCCGAGTTGTGTGATTTTGGAGTTGCATGATTTGGGGTTCTTCTCCTGTAGAATAAGCTGCTGCATGTGCAGGGGCATCTGACAGTCACCCAGGTGAGGGACCCTCTTCCATCTTTCACAGCTATGGCATTAACAGTGAGTTTCTGCATCATTTTCTGAGCCTACAGAGTAACAAGCACACAGACCTCCAGCTCGGGCTCGACCATGGCTATCTTGGTAGATTTATTCTTAGTAGTTCAGGTTTAGGAACTGAGGTTCAGGTTTTGACTGAGGGCTGAAGACTTTTAAAACAGCCTTTAAAAAGAAACAGGCAAGTCTTTTTCTGATGGGTGTCTAGAGCATCAAAAGAGTAATTTGCACTTCTTACTTGTTGGTCTGAGTCCTTGATGTCGCCAGTGTAGAATTTCCTTGGAGTTAGATTACTGTGTGTGTTTGGGATGGCTGGATACTGGCTAAGAGAGTGGCTATTCATAGATTTTTGTCTGTGTCTCCAAACCTTTGGGAAACAAGGGACAAGATTTTTACTTGCTGGCATTATGACATTTGTCACTAACCAAAGGTCATACTTGATGTATTAATAGTTTAACATTCCCACAGCAATTGGTGTACTGGGGTGAGCACTGGACTGAAGGCCAGATTTGCATCAGAGCTGGCGTCTGGTTCTAATTTGATGGCCTTGGCAAAATCACTTCAATTTGCTAATCCTCAATTTCTTCACTTAAATTGGGATGACTGAGCTGTTTAAAAGGAATTTTATGAAGATCAAATAGGCCATGGGTGAAATATGTTTTTTAACCTAGGAGGTGAAGGGTTTTTAATTTTCTTTAATTAAAATTTTAAATTAATTAATTATGCTATTTGTTGCTGCTGTTCAGTTGCTAAGTCATGTCTGACTTTTTGCGACACCATGGATTGCAGCTCACCAGGTTCCTTTATCCTCCATTATCTCCCAGAGTCTGCTCAAATTCATGTCCATTGAACCAGTGATGCTATTTAACCATCTTATTGTCTGTCACCTGCTTCTCCTTTTGTCTTCAGTCTTTCCCAGCATCAGGGTCTTTCCCAGTGAGTTGGCTCTTTACATTAGGTGGCCAAAGTATTGGCGCTTCAGCATCAGTCCTTCCAATGAATATTTAGGGTTTATTTCCCTTAGGATCAACTAGTTTGATCTCCTTGCAGTTCAAGGGACTCTCAAGAGTCTTCTCCAGCACCACAATTCAAAAGCATCAATTCTTTGGTGCTCAGTCTTCTTTATGGTCCAGCTCTCACACCCATACATGACTACTGGAAAAATCTTAGCTTTGACTATAAGGAGCTTTATTGGTAACGTGTCTCTGCTTCTTAATATGCTGTCTAGGTTTGTCATAGCTTTCCTTCCAAGGAGCAAGTGTCTTTTAATTTCATGACTGAAGTCACTGTCCACAGTGATTTTGGAGCCCAAAATTATGCTATATAATACTTTAAATGGCTGATATGCCAGTGTATTCCTTCTTGATGTACTTCAGGGCAAGGAGAGGAAAATAGCACAATATGTGCCTGACTTCATTCATTTTCTATTCTCTTTATAAGTTTCAGGAAGACATTCAAGTAAATATTATTAAAGTGTAATCATGTTTACACAGGAAAGCGAGCAGCCTTATTAGAGGCGTATATACCTTGGGACAGAAGGAGCATCCAGACTGAATTCCAAGGCACAATTTCTACCAATGAGATGGTGCCCTGCTGGAAGGGACATGGGAAAGAAGATTTTAGGCTCTGGGTATCTACCTGCTCTGGATACAGACGGTGGAGCCCCAGGGAGACCCTCTAGTGGCAGAAGTTGTTTGGAGTTGTCACTGCTGTGGGCTGTTCCCGGGTGACCACCTCTGCTGTTATCATTGCTTTTTGGGTGTGGCCCTTGGGAGTCCTAATTTTTAGAAGTATTGCCACAACTAACAGGGAAAGCATCCACAGGAGGTTGTTGTTGGGACACCTATCACACAGGGCTATCTCATTAAGCTGGAGAGATCAGATCATGTCATTTTAAACTCCCTGTTGTATTTCTGCACTCTGTAAACTTTACTTTGTGAATCTTCATGGTAGTTCTGTAATTCAGGTGTTATGATTTGCATTTGACCAAGGAGGGAACTGACACTTGAAAAGTCTAAGCAACTTGACTGAAGTCATGCATATAATAAATTGTGGAGCTCGGATTTAAACTTAGATTGAATGCAAAAACCTGTGCTGTTTTTACTTTCAATACATTTTGTCACTTAATATTCTTCAGCCTCTACTAGCATCCCAGTGAGAATCATGTTTGATACCTGGCATTGGGAAGAGACATTTTTGTCTTTAATGCACTTGCTACCAAATAGGAAGAGTCACGATTTCCCATCAGAAAATCTGATGAGGTTGGAAGCTCAGAAGCTCTGCAATATGGTCCTACCTATTAACAGGGACCTTTTACTTTTGCTATTAATATTTTGGAGCAAAACATATAGTTCACAGGAAAAAAAGAATAAAAAACACTTCAACAAGCAAAAAAAAAAAAAAGAAAAAGAAGCTCTCAACCTCCTTCAAGTAAATAGTCTAAGTTTAAAAATAATGATGGCAAAAGATGGGAAATTATATGATATGTTTGAATTTTAGAATCATGAATAAATGAGACACATATGAAAGAGAGAAAATCAAAAACATTGATAGAATTGGCCTCCTACCTATCAAACAGCATGTGCCTGAATGAGTCTCAGCATCCACTCCTGGCTTCTAAGTGGAATTACCCATTAGGTGGGGAAGAAAGACCGTGGCAGCGCTTCGTGGCTGGTCTTAGTTAATTGGCTCACCTAGGGTCTCCTGATAAATTAGTTTCAAAATTAGTTCAAATTCTATGACAATGAAAATCAGCACATGTATTACAACTGCCCTTGGAAGAAAGCAAAGTGAAATGATCAGTGGTCCTGTGTCTTCGCTTGGTATCATGTCCAAGGTGCCCCTAGGGTGGCTGAGAATCCTGACTGGCTTAGTGTCTGCTTTAATGGTGACAAAGAAGGACTGAATAGTGTTTAATGATGTTTTAAGTACATTCTAAGTACAGGCTCATGACCAACATTGCGGAGTACAGAAAATACAAATGAAGGCCTGAAACGGAGCAATAACCACAACCTTCTGCTGCAGTCAGGATTAATAATACGCAGAAAGATCATCTGACCAGCCAGCAAGTGCAAGCCCGTATATGCTTAACCACGTGGCTTAGCAGCAGAAGCAGCGGCTTTGTTGGATATCCGAGTTTGCAAAGAAGATGCTTGGAAAGCTCAAAAAGACATTTAAGAGCTGGTGTTTTCTAAATATAAATAGATATTTATTAAAGGATGTTTGTGTTTTCATAAGAACACTCTGTTCTGAAAAAGAAGAATAGAATTGTTTCCTTAATTTCTCTTTCTGTTTTCTCATTATTAGTGTATAGGAATGTAAGGGATATACAAGCAACTCCTCCAGCTCAATTCCAGAAAAATAAATGACCCAATCAAAAAATGGGCCAAAGAACTAAATAGACATTTCTCCAAAGAAGACATACAGATGGCTAACAAACACATGAAAAGATGCTCAACATCACTCATTATCAGAGAAATGCAAATCAAGACCACTATGAGGTACCATTTCACACCAGTCAGAATGGCTGCAATCCAAAAGTCTACAAATAATAAATGTTGGAGAGGGTGTGGAGGAAAGGGAACCCTCTTACACTGTTGGTGGGAATGCAAACTAGTACAGCCACTATGGAGAACAGTGTGGAGATTCCTTAAAAAACTGGAAATAGAGCTGCCTTATGATCCAGCAATCCCACTGCTGGGCATACACACTGAGGAAACCAGAAGGGAAAGAGACACGTGTACCGCAATGTTCATTGCAGCACTGTTTATAATAGCCAGGACATGGAAGCAACCTAGATGTCCATCAGCAGATGAATGGATAAGAAAGTGGTGGTACATATACACAATGGAGTATTACTCAGCCATTAAAAAGAATACATTTGAATCAGTTCTAATGAAGTGGATGAAACTGGAGCCTATTATACAGATTGAAGTAAGCCAGAAGGAAAAACACCAATACAGTATACTAACGCATATATATGGAATTTAGAAAGATGATAACAATAACCCTGTGTACGAGACAGCAAAAGTGACGCTGATGTATGGAACAGTCTTATGGAATCTGTGGGAGAGGGAGAGGGTGGGAAGATTTGGGAGAATGGCATTGAAACATGTAAAATATCATGTATGAAATGAGATGCCAGTCCAGGTTCAATGCACGATACTGGATGCTTGGGGCTAGTGCACTGGGATGACCCAGAGGGATGGTATGGGGAGGGAGCAGGGAAGAGGGTTCAGGATGGGGAGCACATGTATACCTGTGATGGATTAATTTTGATATTTGGCAAAACTAATACAATTATGTAAAGTTTAAAAATAAAATAAAATTAAAAAAAAAAAAAGAAGAATAAAGAATTGACTTTAGTCTCATCACCAAACAAGTGAAAGTGTTAGATGCTCAGAGGGTGTCCCACTCTTTGCAATCCAATGGACTATAGCCCACCAGGCTCCTCTGTCCATGGGATTTTCCAGGCAAGAATACTGGAGTGGGTTGCCATGCCCTTCTCCAGGGGAATCTTCCCATCACAGGGATTGAACCCAGGTCTCCTGCATTGCAGGCAGATTCTTTACCATTGGAGCCACGAGGAAAGCCCAATCACGAAACAAAAAAATCACCTTTAATCTTATCATGTGAATCCTTCCTATCGATCTAGTGGAGATTTTATTTTTTAAAGCATAATTGTAATCATATTGTGAGTACAACTTATATCACACTTTCAGGTATTATTACTTAACAAGCATTTTCTTTTTAAAAAACCATCTTCATAATTATATATTTTAATAGCTTACTTCTTGAACAAAAGTACCATAGCAAACCAGATCTATTAATATCTAGTTTATTTTTTGTTTCAATTTTTCATGCCATAAAAAATGCCATGATGAACATCTTTATGTATGAAATTTATTTCCTGGCTTCCAAAGGATTTCTTTGGATTGATTTCCAAAAACAAAATTTGATGAGCTCTTGATACAAGCTGACGATTTGTTTCCTGAAAGAACTTTGTAGTTTTGTCTATTAATACTGTAACATATGCTCATTAATACTAGGTGTTCTTATTTTTGAACTCAATTTAAATTTAAAAAGTATGTATTTGTTTCATTTAAAGTTATTGGATTAATATTAAAATAGAATATTTTCCCAAATTGGTTGCCAAATGTGTATCTTGATGCTATTTGCTTTTTAAAATGTTATTTGCCCATTTATCTTGAATTGGCTTTAGACTGGTCTCCCTGTCTCAGGTCTAACCATCCTCTCTTCCAGTCTCTACATGTTGCTAGAATTGTTCCTAAAATCAATACCCTGGTCACATCACCACTTCCTCAGATCTGTCAAACACTGCCTATGGCTTCTCAAGTAAACTCATCTCTGCGTGGAAAGCCACAACAATATGGTCCAGGCTGCAATATTTCCTGCCTGACTCTGAGCACCTGCTTTGGTAAATATGGAATTAAATATTAAAATATAGCTCCTGAGAGTTGTGCAATAAGAGATTCACCTCGGGTCATATATTGTCTTAATTCTAGCAGGTAGGCAGTCATTGTCTCCTTGATAAGAGCATATGGATGAGAGAACCACAAGGATGGTCCATATCTCACCTTCATATTCCTAACGGGAAACCCAAGACTGTTTTTGGATAATGGCAACCCACTCCAGTGTTGTTGCCTGGAGAATCCCAGGGACGGGGGAGCCTGGTGGGCTGCTGTCTATGGGGTCGCACAGAGTCGGACACGACTGAAGCAACTTAGCAGCAGCAGCAGCAGCAGCAGCAGCAGGCTTCCCTGGTGGTTAAGAGGTTAAAGCGTCTGCTTCCAATGCTGGAGACCCGGGTTCAATCCCTGGGTCGGGAAGATCCCCTGGAGAAGGAAATGGTAAACCACTCCAGTATTCTTGCCTTGAGAATCCCATGGATGGAGAAGCCTTGTAGGCTACAGCCCACGGGGTTGCAGAGAGTTAGACACGACTGAGTGACTTCACCTTTACCTTCAGGCTCCAATCCAGCCTCTGCCAGTTATCTGGCTATTCCCTAGAGCATGTCTTTAACCTCCCCAGCAATCATGCCCACCTCTTGAAGTTGTTTAGGGGATGAAATGAAATGATGAAGTGTGTTCTGCACACTAGTATGTTAGGGAATGAAAACTCTTCTAAATCAAGGATCCTACTCTGTTAAAGTATAATTGTTGCTGTATAGTTGCTAAGTCCTGTCCAACTCTTTGTGACCCCACAGACTGTAGCATGCTAGGCCCCTCTATCCTCCATTATCTCCTGGAGTCTGATCAGATTCATGTGCATTGCATCAGTGATGCTATCTAACCATCTTATCCTCTGCTACCTCCTCCTCCTTTTGCCTTCAATCTTCCCAACATCAGGGTCTTTTCCAATGAGTCTGCTCTTGGCATCATGTGGTCAAAGTACTGGAGCTTCAGGTTCAGTATCAGTCTTTCCAATGAATATTCAGGGTTGATGTCCTTTAGGATTGACTGGTTTGATCTCCCTGCAGTCCAAAGGACTCTCAAGTCTTTTCCAGCAACACAATTTGAAAGCATCAATTCTTGGGCTGTAGCCTACAAGGCTTCTCCATCCATGGGATTCTCAAGGCAAGAATACTGGAGTGGTTTACCATTTCCTTCTCCAGGGGATCTTCCCGACCCAGGGATTGAACCCGGGTCTCCAGCATTGGAAGCAGACACTTTAACCTCTTAGCCACCAGGGAAGCCTGCTGCTGCTGCTGCTGCTGCTAAGTTGCTTCAGTCGTGTCCGACTCTGTGCGACCCCATAGACAGCAGCCCACCAGGCTCCCCCGTCCCTGGGATTCTCCAGGCAACAACACTGGAGTGGGTTGCCATTATCCAAAAACAGTCTTGGGTTTCCCGTTAGGAATATGAAGGTGAGATATGGACCATCCTTGTGGTTCTCTCATCCATATGCTCTTATCAAGGAGACAATGACTGCCTACCTGCTAGAATTAAGACAATTCTTCTCCTCTTTTAACTTCGTCAAGAGGCTCTTTAGTTTCTCTTCACTTTCTGCCATTAGAGTGGTATCATCTGTATATCTGAGGATATTGATATTTCTCCCAGCAATCTTGATTCCAGCTTGCGATTCATCCAGTCTGGAATTTCGTATGATGTAATCAGTATATAAGTAAAATAAGCAAGGTGACAATATACAGACTTGTCTTACCCCAGTAAAATAAAATTGTAAAGAATTTAATTTTCAGGATTTTATTTCTATAAACTCAAGAAACTTAGACTTGCCAAAATTCACAGCATGGGTTGTAGCAAGTTTGAGTAAAACAATGTTGAATTGTTGTCACTTCTGGGGTTAAGGTCACTCCTTAACTGGCAGGCAGTTCTCATAGCTTTTCCAGCAGAATACATGTCCAAGCTGTCTGATTAGTATCATTTTACTGTTGAAAATATAAACTTCATCATACAACAAAGGCTGGTATTTGTCACTCACTGTTTGATCCCTAAAAAACATTTTTTAAAAGTAATAAAAATAATGAAAATAACAGAGTCTTCTCACTCAGTTTGGCAAGTGATACATTACCAAATGTCAGTTTGGGGAAAGTCTCAAGGATTACTTAAAATTTTAAATGAATGAAAAATCAGCAGCTAGTGACAAAAATATTAAAAAGATGATTTGCGAGCAAAACTTTTTCTTCATCTTCAAGTGAAATGTTATTTAAAAAAAAACCTCTCTGAAACTGTAAATTGTTTGTATATGTTTGCAGATCTAGAAATTGCTTTATTTTGAAAATTTGGCATCAAATCAGAAAATATAAATACAAAGTGGTACAGAAGTCAATGCTGTGCTAACTGAACTGGATATTAAAGAAACTATTTTCTCCTTTGAAGGAGACCGAGTTTATTAGTGACCGGAGGCCAGGAATTCAATTTGTGAAGATAACTGGAGACTGTACGTATGAATCCTTGGCTTTGAAACACTCTCCTAAATGTTAGAGATTCCAGTGGCCTAAAAATAATTTAATGTGTCTCAATTTTTTATGGCATTAAAAAAACTAGATGTCTGGAAGCGACTGGAAATGTCTCAAGTTGGTTTATCTTTCACGAATCACAAGAGTAGAGCTGACTTTCTGATACCGTGTCCCGTGTTTTATCTTTCAGAAATGGGATAACATTCTAATTAAAATGAATCCAGTCACGAACTTGAAATATCAGGTACTTGAATGTGATTTGCTTTTTACTTATCAAGACTATTTGGCCATAAATATTTTGCCCCTGGTTGGTTAGAAAGAAATTAATTCAAAGAAGTGGCAAAATGGTGATGACAGCTGGGAAACTGGTGTCTTAGGTTCTGTCCAAAGAGTTTGGCGATTTCTCAGTGGGAGAGAAATCTCGGGCTTGGAGAGAGAGCCATGGGGGTCTCTGTTCCCTCACTGGAGAAATCAGGGCTGCGGGCAATCGGTCAATAGGGTCTACATGAGTGCCTTGTCTTTAAAGGGAGAAAGGTTTCCTCAGCCCATCCACGTAGAAGAGCACAGCTCACCCTTCCCCTGTTGATTCTAATTTGTAGCATTGATCACTGGGTGATGCAAAAAGAATGTATGTCTTATCTATTGTCCCTGTGCTAGAAAGTAAGATTTGTGAGTACAAGAAATTGTCAGCTTTGTTTGCAACTGTATTCAGTTCAGTTCAGTCGCTTAGTCACGTCCGACTCTTTGGGACCCCATGAACCTCAGCACGCCAGGCCTCCCTGTCCATCATCAACTCCCGGAGTTCACCCAAACCCATGTCCATTGAGTCAGTGATGCCATCCAACCATCTCACCCTCTGTTGTCCCCTTCTCCTCCCACCCTCAATCTTTCCCAGAATCAGGGTCTTTTCAAATGAGTCAGCTCTTTGCATCAGGTGGCCAAAGTATTGGAGTTTCAGCTTCAACATCAGTCCTTCCAATGAACACCTGGGACTGATCTCCTTTAGGATGGACAGGATGGATCTCCTTGCAGTCCAAGGGACCCTCAAGAGTCTTCTCCAACACCACAGTTCAAAAGCCTTTGGCATTCAGCTTTTTTTATAGTCCAACTCTCACATCCATACATCACCATTGGAAAAACTATAGCTTTGACTGTATTGAGAGTATCTAAAACTGTACCCACTGGAGAAGGAAATGGCAACCCACTCCAGTGTTCTTGCCTAGAGAATCCCAGGGACGGGGGAGCCTGGTGGGCTGCTGTCTATGGGGTCACACAGAGTCGGACATGACTGAAGTGACTTAGCAGCAGCAGCAGCAAAACCGTACCCACACACACTAAACCATTCTGAGTATGGGTTGCAAGAATGGGAGACTGAACACAACAAAACAAATCACTCCCAAACCATCCTCTAGGTTTCTTTGATCATTCAAAAGGCACTGAATACAGAATCAGCTGTATTCCCTGGACTTTCCTCCTTTCAAATATTCATCCAGTTAAAGACCTATATCCCCGAAGTGCCTATATTGACCTCTGCTGGAAGTTAATTTCTGCTTGCTTCGAACAGCTTGAGCATTCCACAATACTTTATACTACATTGGGCTCTATATATTATATAACAACCATAATTTGATTTAATATTGTTTTATGTTATATAATTATATTATACAATACAATATTATATTGTAATATATGTGTAACATAACTATGAGCATTTTTCTCCTGTTAGACTCAGAACTCCATAAAGTTAAGAACTGAATTGCAATCATTTTTTTTTGTCTCCTAAAATGTCCAAAATCTTGCATAATATATGGTAAATATTCCATAAATGATTTTGGACTAAGCAGCCAATTACAATAGAATATATATGAAAATCCTGTAAGAAAGATCTGGAGCGTGGACAGTTCGTTAGCAGAGAGATTACTCAAGGAATCTTCCATCAACCTTGTACTCCTTGTAAAGACATCAATTCAGTCTATGTTATACAGCCATTTTCTGTTTGAGGCCTCTAAGATACCGTGGCCTCTAAGATACTCTTTTCTCTCCAGCCCCACTCAGCTGGGAGGGACGCTGTGCTGTGATGGAGTCAGGCACACTTGTGCTCAAGAGTTGTTCCCATCCTTTGCCAGCTGAACCTCAGTTACTTCATCTGCAAAACCGGGAGAGGAATTCTCACCTCACTAGGCCCTTTTGATGGTGAAGTGAGAAAATGATTGTCAAGGGCCCAGGTGTGCCTGACACATCACAGGCTCTCAGCAAGCAGTTGCCCTGATCTCCTTTGTTGTAGAATCAGGGCTATTCTGGAGGCCTCCTGCTCTTGCCTTTACTGAACGTTGTTGTCTGTAAGGAAATCAGAAGTGTTGTTTGTTTATTGCGCTTCAGCACTGATTGTTTGGTGTTTGTCAGCAGCTCCCTCAGTTTCTCTGTAACATTCATTATAGACATATTACGTGAGAGTCATAAACCCTGGAAGAGTCTCTTTTGGTTTACGTTATAATGATTGCAGCCATTGGAACCAGACTCTTAGGTGTTATACCAAGGATTTTACGTACATTCTCTTTCCTTACATTACCTGGGCTCCTACCCTCTCGAAAGCGGCATCTCCCATCTTTTTTAAGACATTGTCTCATTTTGGGCCAGTTTGCAGGGTTAAGATCAGAAGCAGGAAGATTGGTTTTATGTATTCAGCGTTGACTAGCCTAGAAAGACCCAGGAGTTAGTGTATCCTGGGATTGTCAGCTTTTCTTTTTTCAATTCAGTCTAAGTGCTTTACTTTCAGATATGGGCAATACTGGGTAAAAGCTAACAGTTATTACTGGGCAGATATCCTGCTCTAATGAACTGATAAGAAGGGCTTGATCCAGCCCTGTTTAAGCCAGCATGGTCTCTACTCTTAGCTGATTTCACTGCCCATGTGTAAATACACCCTGATCTAAGTCATTCACTGTTTGATTCCTTAAAAACATTTTTAAAAGTCATCAAAGTTATAAAAAGAATAAAAAGAACTGTGATTCCTCCCTTTCACTTTGGCAAGCAAGTTGTACACAGCGTTGCCTTGTAGGCAATGAGAACTATCATAAAACCAACTAACCTGCATGTCTGCAATCTGCAGAGTTCTCACCAGTTCTTATTTGTCATTTATTTTGTCATCTGATTTCTACCATATGCACGATGAGTCCTGTTGTCTGTATGAGAAATTTGTGGCTCAAAGAATTGAAGTCATTTGCTGGAACACACAGAGAGACAGAGAGTAGATGTTGGAAATGAGGCAGGAACCTGGGTCTACTGGCTTCCAGCTCAGTGATGTAATGAATAGATAAAAATGATTTTAAATGATCACACCTGCACATCAGCTGAAGCATTCCTTGTACCTGCTTACTTAGCAATTACCAGGTAAGTCTGTAAATGGGCTCCTCTGAGGTCCTTCAAAACAATAGCTGTCTGTCTTACAATGGCTAATGGCTCCTTGGTGACTGTATTGATATTTACAAGATTCATTTGTTTTCCATGGAGAGCAGGGAGGTAAATTGGAGTGCAAGCCCTCTGAAAATCAGAACAGAGTTCTACAATTCCTGCAGCCCTGAATTAATGGATTTTCACTGCCTCTTTCTTCTGAGTTGCCACAGATGGCTGGTAGGGCCTTGGGAAGGTTACCTGACTCTAGGAGGGCCTGGGCTTTGGAGGCTTATGTGACTCCAAGAGCTATGGTCCCAAACCACCCCCCACCCCCACCCCACCCACCCACAGGTCTAGTGCCTGAGCTTGTGCATTTGCCCAAACCTTAATTAGGACCGATCCATCCATTGCCAGCGAGCTGTGCTGTGATCTCTGGAAAGATGATCAGATGTGGAGAAATTCAGCCTGCTTATTGGAAGTCAGCCCCATCACAGTGCTGTCCTCTTGTGAAAGAAAGTGTGTTCCACTTCAAGAGGATGTGAGGGTGAAATTTTAATTGAATAAAAGACAGGAGATGCTCAGGGATGGTTCCCATAGCAACTGCAGTGTGTGTGTGTGTGTGGTGTGTATTTAATATATGCATTAGAAGAGAAATAGCAGCTCATCTTCATGCGTGAGGCTAGAATATGAAACTGGAAAGGGAGGGAATGCGAGGGCCTGCAGTAGTGTGATGCTGGATTTACTGCTTGTACATGTTCTCTTCTACATGGCAACAACCAACTACACCGCCCTCTCTCTTTTCTTTCCTTGGCTTCGTGGAGCCACCTTGCACAAGGACACTAAGAGGACAAAGACACTGGCTTATAAGCGGCAGGGTCCTGTAATAGGTCTGCTGCATGCCCGCCTTTGTTTCTGGAGAGGGTTCCATCACCTGATCCATGAGTGTGGTGGGAGTGGGGACTTTGTGGGCAGACAGCCTGGGTTAAGTACAGCTTTCACTAATCAGCTCTGTGAACTTGGACTCCTCTCTTAACTAAGCAGGGCCTTTTTTGTTTGTTTGTCTTGTTTATTTTCCAAACCAATCAAAGGGAGAATAAATCAACTTGTCCAGTGTAGCATCACCCTGGGAGGAAGTTAGAAGACAAAGACTTTATTTTCATGCTTTATTTCTTTTCAGGGACTGGCAAGAAAGTGAGAAATCCACCTGGTTGTGGTTGCACTGTTTAACTGGAAGTCACCATGACTTGGAAAGTTGTAATCTTTGCTGGTTGCAGGTAGCATGTAAAGAATATTCCAGCAAACAGAGAGGAGGCTTTCTGGAAGGGAGCGATAAGGAGAAAGGGAAGGGGACAAATGCAAGATGAATTGGGCTTGTTCCTCTGTGTATCTCGCATGTGTCTCTTCTGTGAGCACTTTGAGCCCAGCAACTTTGGGCTCATTTCAGGTACCCACGACCAAGTTCAGCCTCAGGTGGCTTGGTCAGTGCTGGGAGAAAGCTAAGCTGAGTTGAATCTGACCTAGTTTATTTGGCAGAGAAGCAAGTTCATGTGCCAGACCAGAGAGTCAAGAGATGCAACTCATAATTTATTCAAGTATTTGGCATCCATTTATTTTTATAAACAAAAGCAGGAAATCACTGTGATAGGGTCAGAAACTTGGACTTGGTATATTCAAGTAGAAGCTTTAAAAAAAAATCTGCCACTTTTCCTGTTGTTGTTTGGATATGAGTCTTTCTGAAAATTCCAGTGAGTCTCCGCTGGGTAACTGGGGACGAAGAGGAGGGATCTTCACTTTGCACACAGCTTTGCTGGAGAGAAAATTGAGGGGGTGGCGGGAACTTTTCTCATCGGCGCCCTTGAAACGTTTTGTACTTGGCTTATCTAAGGAGTGATTTTCTCCTAATATCAGCATCTGCTTCTCCACCCTTTGGAAGGCAGGCAGAGCTCTGGGGTCCCCCGGCAGACGGCTCCTTCCCACAATATTAAATTCAGCCTCGTCATGTCAAGGTTGGGAACAGTGTTCCCAGCACCCGAGGGCGTCTGTCATCTTGAAGAGGCAACAGAATCTTCCAACAGCCCAGAGCAATTATTTTGGAAGTATTTCCCTCTGGGCTGTGATAAGAGCAGGTGGTAAAGGCAAGAGCAGATGTCCCTCTCTTGGAGGGGGCCTTTGACCTTGGAGGACAGCAGCTCATGTAGTGACACATACAGTTTGGTGTTGAGACTCTCTGTGTTGGAATCTGGACCCCACCAAGCCCTTGCTTTGTGACCTTGGATAAATTGTGTCACCTCTCTGGGCTTCCATTTCCCCATTTGTAAATTGGAATTGCAATACTATTTATTCTTAGCTGAGAGAGTCATTTGTGGTGATGGTGGTGGTTTAGTTGCTCAGTTGTGTCTGACTCCGTGCGACCTCATGGACTGTAGCCCGTCAGGTTTCTCTGTTTATGGTATTTCCTAGGCAAGGATACTGGAGTGGGTTGCCATTTCCTTCTCCAGGGAATCTTCCCAACCCAGGGATCGGGAACCTAGGTCTCCTGCATTGCAGGAGGTTTCTTTACCAACTGAGCCACCAGGGAAGCCTGAGAGAGTCATTAGGATTAAACAAGCTAAGACTTTCGTGATGGTAGAGTGCGTAGGAATCCACTTGCCCATGCAGGGAACTTGGGTTCAATCCCTGGTCTGGGAATATCCCACATGCCTTGGAGGAACTAAGTTCCTGCACCATAGCTACTGAAGCCCAGGAGGCTAGAACCTGTGCTCTGAAATAAGAGAAGGCTCAACTAGAGAAAGTCTGAGTGTAGCAACAAAGACTTAGAGCAAGCAAAAATAAATAAATTAATAATTAATTAATTAAAAAAATAAGGTAATACATGTAAAAGTCTTGAAAGGTTGATGCCTGGCACATAGCACATAGACATAAATATTAGCAGCTACTGTTGCTATCAGTGTCCTGGTGATTCTCACTGTCACTGTGATCCAGTGAGGTCTCTCTTCTGTTCTCTAGATTCAGAATCACATGACATTTATTGGGGATCTACTGTGTGCTCAGGACAGTGACGGTGACTTACGTGTATCTTTTTCAACTTCAGAAGAGGTCAACAGAGAATGTCACAGCCTAATGGGTCTGAGTTGACTTCTGGGAGGAACTGGCATGGGTCCAGACTTGTGCATGAACTTGGGTGGGGGAAGCATGGAAGAGGGGAGAAAGAGGTGGGGGCCTGAGGCTGCCAGGGTGGGCATCAGGAGATACAAGGGAGGTTCTGGGGGTGGGGCACAGCTCAGCCCCCATCAACTGCAGAATAGCAGAGGACCAGGGAATGATGTGTCTGGGATGACTTTAGCTCAGGCTGGAGCCCCAGTCCTGCATTTGCAGAGCATTGAGGCCAGGGTGCCTGATGGGGTAGGGGCAGACTCTTCACCGTGATGTTAGGATTCTGGTGGGGAGAAGTGTTTCTGATCCAGCTGAAGGGCTGAAACAGAGGCAGCAGCCATGGTAGGAATGGTGGGTTCCCAAACTGGCTGTTTCTCAAATCTCCTGGGAGCTTGTTAAAAAAAAGCACATTCCTCTACCATACATTTGCCCAATGGATCCAGTTCTCTGGGATTAGGACCTGGAACCACAGAGTTCCGGCAAACTCCCTGGGTATTGTCGTGCAGCAAGCTGGCCCTGGGCTCCAAGGATGGTGGTTTAGTTGCCACTGGTTTAACCCATCAGGGAATGAACGAGGGAGGAGGCAGGTCCCTGCTGAGGGGTTCCCAGATGCTGGGATACATGCCCAGTTCTTAGGGCTGAAAAGGATACAGCCTGTGCTGGGGGCGGGTTAAGGGAAGCAAGGCCAGAACCCCTCATTCAGGAAGGACCAGCAGCAGGGTCAGGTGGGGAAGACGAGACAGAACAAGGAGTGGCCTCAGGACCACAGCTACCCAGGGTGCAGGCATGCCTGGCAGGTACACCTCCCTGTAGCGGGGGCAAGTGGCAGTTTGGCCACTCTGGGCTGTGACTCTCTGGGATTCTTGTTAGAAGTGATCTGGGGAGCATCACCTACCTCGAAGGTGCTGGGAGGAGCTGGAACCCCATATGTCCTCTACCTGCCCTCCCCAGACTGCCTTCTGGCAACTGCTTGGCAGCATCTCTGAACTGTGAGCTGTTACAGGCTGAGGCTGCTCCTGGGCATGAGGGTATCAGAGAATTTCAGCAGGTCTGAACCCTAGCAATGAAGAGCATCCACCTCATCTTTTATCTCTCTATCTCCCCTACTGGAAATAATCCCTTCACCATCTCTCACCATCTTTAATAGTTGGAACCCTAACTTTTCTCCAAGTTTACTTAAAATGGTGATCTTTCATAGGTTGCCAATTTTTTTTTTTTTCCAAATTATCATCAGTTTCAAGTTTAAGGCGATTTGATCCAGTGAAACACATACTTCTTGAGTACAAATTATGACTCAATCCCTGAATCTGATCCTGGAACGTACAAGAAAAATTAGGACATATTTTCAGTTTGTACAGAGCTCAGAGCAGGGTAAGAAAAGAATGCAGGTCAACAATGTCATTTCATGTGCCAGGTACTATGATAAGGGTAAATTCCAATTTTCAAAAAGCCTGTGTAAGAGTTGTTTCTGTGCATGTTTTATCTCCTCCACCTGACTCATCTTTATAGAAGGCAAGGGACACGTCCCATTCATTTTTGTAATTTCCTCCCTCTGAGACAGTGAATGGAACATGGCTGGTATTCAATAGGTCTTTGTTGGTCTGGTTTAAATTGAATTCTACCTGGCACTCTGTTTTTTTTTTTTAATAAATTTATTCTTTGATTTAAAAGTGTTTGGAAACATATTATATAATGTCGGTCTAGGTAAGACAGATTTGAGAAGATTTGAGTTGGATTTGTCTTATTTCTGGTGGTGACTAGGTTTTCAATAAACCCAAGGAGTCAAGATAAACTACAAGGAGTCAAGATAAAATATAGTTTGAATATTTTTAGACAACTCTGAATTAGACGAATTTGCCAGCACTTTGAAAGGGCAAATTGTGACACAAAATTATTTGGACCAATTAGAGGATTGATGAAATTGAATGGGATGATTTTCACTAGGGCAAGGTGTCCCTCTAGAAAGTACTGTCTCCAAATGCCAAGTAAGAGCGCCATGGCCAGGGATTGTTTTAGAAAACAACAGGGATTGGAGAGTGGGAGAAAAGAAGTGAAAATACCAAATAAAGGTAAATATTCTAATTTTTCCCTTCTGTTTCCTACTAATGAAAAAATTTGTCTTCACTGTGGTATACATGAACAAGCATGTGGGACTTCCCTGGTGGTCCAGTGGTTATGACTCTCTGCTTCCACCTGTAGTGCGGTGAGGGTTCAATCCCTGGTCTGGGAACTAAGATCCCTCATGGCCAAAAAAAAAAGAGAGAGAGAGACAAATCTGAGCTTAAGTTAAAACAGAGAGTCACAAGTACACAAAATTGTTACATTAGGCAATTTAGCCTATCTAATGTCAGTTTTCCCATGTATAAAATGGTACATGATCTCCAGGGCTGCTGCAAGTGATGATCCAGTAGTTCAGTAAATGGACCTTCCCTTTCAGGTCCTTTCCTTGGGATAACTGTGGGGAGCTTGGTGGCCGTTCAGAAATCAGGAAGCTGTTCTCACAAATGTTATATGCTTGTTCTTTTCTATGGTGCCATATGCGGTATCACTGGTATTCTCAGAAGCTGAGCTTGGAGACGTGAAGATGGAGCTGGCCGTGTGTGCATGTGGGCAGCTGGGGCAGGGAACCAAAATGGGACTGAGAGGGTAACAGGCAGGAAGGCTGCTGCTGCTAAGTCACTTGAGTCGTGTCCGACTGTGTGACCCCATAGACGGCAGCCCACCAGGCTCCTCCACCCATGGGATTTTCCAGGCAAGAGTACTGGAGTGGGGTGCCATTGCCTTCTCCTGCAGGAAGGCTAGGGGTCTTCAAATGGAGGAAATAGGCTGCAAGTGTCAGACATTTCTCTCTCTCTCTTAAGCGGCAGGAGAAAACAAACTACAAGTGTCAGATTTTTTTTCCCTTCTCTATACAAAATTAAAAGGAGATGTCTCTTAAAATTCTGTGTTGCCATGACGACACCTGGCTCCACCTGAACTTAACTTTTCTCAAACCTTGAGCTAACCAATGCGTTTTTCTTATGGAAATGGTTTTCTTAAGCTGTGTTAATGAACTATGTATTTACCCTAGACTCTGTCTTTCTTCAAGTTAGTTCCACTTAAGACTCAGAACCGATAAGGGCTCAACAAACCAGTATGTTTTACTCATATATTGTTCACCTAATCTATGCTAATGAAACTATATATTTACTTGGAAACCTGCTTTTCTTCAAGATTCATGTCAGTCATTTTATGGCCCGGGATGACTCATCTGGTGCCAATGTTATCTCAAAATGCATGTTGAGGGTGAGGGGCCTGGTGCCACTCTGAATTTTGAGACATCTCCTTTCTCTAATTAACAGCTTGTTGATAGGCATATAACATACTACTAAAGGTTAGCAGGGGGGCATTCTTTCTGCCCCCTTCTGATGTCTATGTCAGAAGCTTTGTCTATCTCTTTTATACTTAAATAAAACTTTATCACACAAAAGCTCTGAGCAATCAAGCCTCGTCACTGGCCTTGTCACTAGCCCCAGATTGACTTCCTCTTCTCTGGAGGCCATGAATTCCAGCATCCTTCACGGCTCAGCAACAACCCTTCAGCACTGAGATGCTGGGTTCAAGTTGAGGCTTGTGTGGATGGTGCACTGTTGAGGTTTGCATCACCCCCTCTCTCATCTGGCAAGAACTCTTGGCCAGTGTGATTGGTGGGGTCCTTTGCCACCTGCAGATCACTCACCTGGAAGCCTTTGCTGCTCCTCACTCAAGCCTGTTGGATTTCAGACACTGGTGTGGAGTGTGCATGATATCTGGGGCTCCTAGGACTGTTTCAAGCAAAGGAAATACTCAGATTCAGAGCTGACTCCATACAAACCTGGGTGTAGTGCCTGCTGGGAGCAGCCCTGGGTCATACCTTGAAAAATGAAGAAATGCCTATTTAGTTGAAGCACCTTTGGGTCCAACATGGGATGACCCATATTTTTAAAAAATGTTATTTATTTTTGGTCGTGCTGGGTCTTCGGTGCTATGTGGGCTCTTTTCCTAGTTGTAGCAAGCAGGGGGCTACCCTCTGTTGTGATACTCTGGCGTCTAACTGCAGTGGCTTCTCTTGTTGCAGAACATGGGTTGTAGGACATGTGGGCACATTAGTTGCTCCATGGGCAGGTGGGATCTTCCCAGATCAGGGATGGAGCTCGTGTTTCTCCTGCATTGGCAGGTGGAGTCTTCACTCCTGAGCCACCAGGGAATTCTGGCCATGTATTTTCATTGTCCAGAGTAGGATGCTTTTGAGAAAGAGTGAGGGCATTATAGAAATTGTGCTTGGATGACAGGCATAACTAAGACTGTCCTGGACCACAGCAGGATGTAAGATCATCCTTGTCAGAGAGCCTGGGTAGAGGGGTGTGTATTAGATTGCTCTGTCTGGAATTATCTTCACTGTCTTTGCAAGGGCTTCAGACCATAGCTGAATATCCATCTTGATTTGGTGATTTCCTTTAGCTACAATTAAGAGCTTAATTTTCTGAAGACTCAGTTATGAGAAAGACCCACTAGGATTTGTGACGAATAATATAAATACTTCTGTTTGCATAATTATTTACAGTTTACACAATATTTTCACACACATTATGTCACCAATCTGGACCTCCTCCCTAAATTTCAAACCTCTAAACAGCAAACCTCCTGTCTCTGAAATGTAACATAGTCCTCACTGAGCTCTGCAGTGTCTGTCTGTCCTATGCCTATTTCTCTTCCTCCAGGAAGCATTCCCTGATCTCAATGCATCATCCCTACCCTCAAAAAAAGGTGCCTCTCCTTAGTAACCTATGTGCTGGTCTACCTTGCTTACTAGAGAGTGCATCTTTGAGGAAGGAGTGGGATTGATTCTCTGCTGTATTCCAAGAACCAACTCAGAGTAGGAACTCGGGGAATAGTTGCCGAATAAATGGAACTGGGGGCTTCCCAGGTGGTTCTTCCCAAGAATCTACCTGCCAATGCAGGAGATATAAGAGACATGGGTTCAATCCCTGGTTAAGGAAGATCCCCTGGAGGAGGTAATGGCAATCCACTCCAATATTCTTGCCTGGAGAATGCCATGGACAGAGGAGCCTAGTGGGATACAGTCCATGGGGTTGCGAAGAGTCAGACGCAACTGAGCACACACATAGACACACACACAAATGAATCTGACTTGACTGGTGCTTCTCAGTCACCTGAAGAGCAGCCCTGGGTGGGGCTGGAGATTCTGCATATCCACCAAGCACCCAGGTGATGCTAAGGCTGTAGGTCCTTGGACCATAGTTTGGGTAGGTGTGCAAGCGCTAATATTTAAACCTGATTGTTCACGGAAATCACCTGGGGAAGTTTTAGATTGCTCCATGCCTGGAGCACGCCTCTGGATTTTCTGATTTAATGGATAAGGGTACACTTGGGCATCAAGAATTTTTATGGTTTCCCAGATGTTTCTCAGTATACAGCAGAGATTGAGAACCAGGATGCTGCAGGGAAATGTGCCATGACTATGCAACTTTCAAAGGGAAGGGATGTGGTTCCATATAAACCTAGAAAGGTGAGTGTTAATGGTACCTTAAAAATTCAGAGTTCACAAAGCACTTTAAGCATGTATCCATTATTTCATTAGTTCCTTACAACCTGGGAGGAAGGCTTTTTCACGTGAGAAGCAGACTCAGCAAAGTGAAAGAAAGTGAAGTCGCTTAGTCATGTCCAACTCTTTGTGACCCCATGGATTGTAGCCTACCAGGCTCCTCTGTCCCTGGGATTCTCTAGGCAAGAATACTGGAGTAGGTTGCCATTTCCTTCTCCAGGGGATCTTCCCAAACCAGGGATTGAACCTGAGTCTCCTGCACTGCAGGCAGATGCTTCACCCTTTGAGCCACCAGGGAACTGAGCAAGGTGATCCTTACAAGCAGAGATGTGAATCAAACTTTTTTTTTTTAAACTTCAAATTTAATTTTTTTTTTATGAGGTCAATGGAAAAAACTGAGGGTTGTTAAGTCAAGTCCCAGCCCTCACAGTTGAGCTGCATGTCACTTGACTTTGGACCTCATGTTCGTTCTCTGTTCCAACCCCTCCCCCATGCTCATGACACCCAGGCAGCCCTCCTGGGCAATGGATCCTGCCAGCTCCTCTGTGTCACCTCTAGGTCCTTGGATGAACACACTCCTGTGCTCCCCTCTTCTCCAGCTGTCAAACTCCCATACCCACTTGAGTACTAGGCTCGGGGGTCCCTGCTTTGCTTGGTCAATGGTAATCTCTCTCACATGCACCTCTTTAGTGACCACTGCTGTCTGTTTCTTCTTTTACTTCTTCTAGCCTGTGAGATCTTCAACTCTATGAGCCATGTCTTATTTCTTGTACTCCCTACACACATTACAGGGTCTGATACTGATGTGCTCAGTAAATATGTTAAATAAAAAGAGTGATGAAATTAATCTGCTTTGGAGAGATGTTTTAAGATGATAAGGACTAGGAAGACTTAAAAAAATTGCTTTAGAAAGTTAAAAACATGATGTTCAATGTAAGATATTATATTGCTATGATTATTCATAGTAATATTGTTGTTTATTAATTTTATTTTAGCCTTCCAGGATGCAAACCTGCTTATGCGTTTTTGTATCTGAAATTTCCAGTTGGTTAAATAAGTCTTCTTGTTGCTTTAACAGTTCAAGGATGTGATGAGAAAAAGGGTCATTTAAAGTTAATCTCAAGATGGGGAACAAAAGAAAAAAAAGTTACCCATAATCTCACCACCCAAGTATACACTGGTAAAATTTTGATATATTTCTTTCCAGTCTGTTCTTTACACACTGTGTTTTCTAAAATAAAGTTGTAATGATGCTGTTTGTGTTCCATTTTATGCCTTTATTTTTCACTTAAGATTGTAGCATACTTACTCCCACCAATTGTTCTTATTTTTACAGGCATCTTTTTCAGTGGCTGCGTACTGTATAACCTCTGTGTAAACTGTGGATGTATAGACCACAGTTTCCATAGAAGTTACCCAGCTACTGGACACTGAGATTGTGCTTTTTGTTTTCATCTATGTTGAATGATGCTACAGTGATGACTTGTGATAAAGACATGTCTCTGAATTTAGGATTATCTCTTTGGGGGGTCAATTTCCAAAGGAGTAATGCCCCAAATTTATGCTTTTCATTCACCAAAAGCAGTGTATGCGAGTGATCACTGCATTGTCCTGTTTCCAGAACAGGTATCATAAAATCTTCATTTGTGGTTAATTTGATAGTTGAAAAAAGTCCTTTCACATTAATTTGCTTTTCTCTTATTACTAGGGAGTTTGAATAAATATTAAATGTTTAGCATGGGTTAGAGGTTCTTCTGAGATTTAAAAGGAGTTTTTAATATATAAACTTCCCAGGCAACAATTATCTGCCTCTCCCTACTATAAGAATTTATAATTCTGGAATATATAAACACCAGTGTCTTATTTAATAGACATTCAGTGAGCTCCATCTCTGCTTAATGCAAATGAAAGATGGTATCTACCCTTTCCATAGATATTCAAAAATTTTCCTATATTAAAAATTATTTTCTTTTAAAAATGTAGTTAATATTATAATTAATTTGGTAAATGAAAAAAATGTCTACAGAATCATATTTTGCCAGTTGGAGTCCTGTTATACACATAATATTGTCTCTCTCAAAATTACATATTACTTGAGGAATTCCTCAACTTGAGAACTGAGAATGGGAGGGAGGCTGGTAGGAGAGGAGGAGATTAGAAAACCAACCTCAAAGTTCATCGAAACTTGATTACTGGCGTAAGATATCAACTAAGTAACAAATGTGCTTTCTTGGTGGTTCAGTGGTAAACAATCTGCCTGCCAGTGCAGGAGACATGGGTTCAATCCCTTGTCCAAGAAGATCCCTGAAGAAGAAAATGCAACCCACTCCAGTATTCTTGTCTGGAGAACCCCGTGAACAGAGGCGTCTGGTGTGCTACCGTCCATAGAGTGGCAGAGTCAAATACAACTTAGTGACTGAACAATAAAAATAGCACTGTAAGAAATGCATAGAAAAAAAAGCAAAAGAAAACATATCAAAATGTATTTAAACATTTGCCTACTGTTGAGTATTTGGATGAATTGCTGCTTGTAGCTCTAAGCATAAAAAAATCTGTATAGTAGGATTATGGTAATATAGCATTTTTTCCCTTTCTGCTTTTCAAGTTTTTGTAATTATCCTATCTTATTTTTAATTATCAAGTGAAATTGTCATATTAAAATTATGAGTACTAGTGGTTCCTTTTTCATATGGTATTTTAGCAAAGCATTGTACTTCACTACATTTATTGCAACCTTATTATTTTTTTTGAGTAGGAAATTCCCCCCCCCCCAATATTAATAGGAATATAATGTTAAAAGGTACCTTCTGACTCTATAATCTGTGATCTTGTGATCTTTGTATAATACATATGTGTCATGAAAATGAATATATGTTGCTGCTGCTAAGTCGCTTCAGTCGTGTCTGACTCTGTGCGACCCCATAGATGGCAGCCCACTAGGCTCCTCTTTCCCTGGGATTCTCCAGGCAAGAACACTGGAGTGGGTTGCCATTTCCTTCTCCAATGCATGAAAGTGAAAAGTGAAAGTGAAGTTGCTCAGTCGTGTCCAACTCTTCGAAACCCCATGGACTGCAGCCTACCAGGCTCCTCCGTCCATGGGATTTTCCAGGCAAGAGTACTGGAGTGGGGTGCCATTGCCTTCTCCGGAATATATGTTAGCATTAAGTTATGCTGTGTTTGTATAATGTAAAACAACAAATAGCATTCAGTTTAGCAGTTCAGCACAACAAATCAAGAAAGTTATTTTTAATTAAAAACAAGAAGAAAGACTAGTATCTCTGGGAGTTCATTGAGAAATCAACAATTTTATTTTGTGAATTTAGATGTTGTTACTTTGAAGCAATGCTTTATATGATCTTAAAATTTTTCAGACACTTCTTAGGCAGGCACATAATTTATATTTGTCAAATAAATTGGTTCTAAATAAAGAAGGCTGAGCCCTGAAGAACTGATGCTTTTGAACTGTGGCATTGGAGAAGACTCTTAAGAATCCCTTGGATTACAAGATCAAACTAGTCAATTTTAAAGGAAATCAACCCTGAATATTCATTAAAAGGACTGATGCTGAAGCCACAATACTTTTGCCACATAATGTGAAGAGCTGACTCATTAGAAAAGACCCTGATGCTGGGAAGGATTGAAGGCAGGAGGAGAAGGGGACGACAGATGGTTGGATGGTATCACTGACTCAATGGACATGAGTTTGAGCAAGCTCCGGGAGATGGTGATGGACAGGGAAGCCTGGCATGCTGCAGTCCATGGGGTTGCAAAGAGTTGGACACGACTGAGCGACTAAACAACAACAAAATAAAGAATCCAAATATTCCTTTATTTATAACATTTTTGTTTCATTTAAAATGCATCTGCTCTTTTGAAGGAGATATTTCATGGACCAGGTGATTATTATCTTTTAATCTGAATTCCTTAGATTAAAAAATAACTGACTGACTACCTGAAATCAATCCATACCTAATTTTAGATCTATATTTATAGAATAACTAGGGCACTGACTTGCCAGGAGAGAAGGAGATGAACTAATGAACTTCTGAAAGACTCTTCTCTATTTTAGGTATTTCAGAATTTAGAAGTTAAAAAAATATAACAGGAAAATATCACCTAAAACCAAAAAATTTTATCCTATGGACTCTGAGGGCTCCTATGTTGATGAACTGTGTAGAGTACATTTGTGCTTGTGTGTGTGTGTGTGTGTGTGTGTGTGTATAAATGGAAGATTCTCACTTTATCAACTAAATTTAATATTTGATTTTCCTAATGCTTGGAAAGGTGTGAAAACCTTCCCTATAGATTGTTTTAGAGGAAGAATTCTTGAATGTATAAGCACTGAAGTTATTGCCAAGTTGAAGGAAATAAACTTGAAGTTACAAGCTATGGTGTATTTTCTGCAAATGAAGCAGGTTATCATCAATTTCTTCAAAAGTGCACAAAAGTTGTTACTGTGAAATATGGGAAAATTCTTGATATGAAATACTTTTGATAGAATCCTTTTAAAAAATCAGGAAATAATGCGGAATTGAAGAAACTAATGGAATGTGTTATGTATGAAAACCACTTTTTCTTTCCATGAGTTGAAGGTATTATATTGTAAACCAATGTTTATATAGTATATCCTCAGGGGAGGAGGGCTCAATGTGTTAGATTAATTTTTTAACGGCATTCTACTTGGTATTGTTAAATGTATTCTCTCTTTGAACTTTTGTGAATTTAATGAGCCATTCTAAATGATGGCAGGAGATATTAGTATGTGAATTATAATGGAACATTCCAATCCATATCTTTTTATTTCAGTTCAGTTCAGTCACTCAGTTGTGTCCGACTCATTCTGACCCCATGAATCGCAGCATGCCAGGCCTCCCTGTCCACCACCATCTCCCGGAGTTCACTCAAACTCACGTCCATCAAGTTGGTGAGGCCATCTAGCCATCTCATCCTTTGTTGTCCCCTCTTCCTCCTGCCCCCAATCCCTCCCAGCATCAGAGTCTTTTCCAATGAGTCAACACTTCGCATGAGGTGGCCAAAGTACTGGAGTTTCAGCTTTAGCATCATTTCTTCCAAAGAACACCCAGGGCTGATCTCCTTTAGAATGGACTGGTTGGATCTCCTTGCAGTCCAAGGGACTCTCAAGAGTTTTCTCCAACACCACAGTTCAGAAGCATCAATTCTTTGTTGCTCAGCTTTCTTCACAGTCCAACTCTCACATCCATACAAGACCACTGGAAAAACCATAGCCTTGACTAGACGGACCTTTGTCGGCAAAGTAATGTATCTGCTTTTGAATATGCTATCTAGGTTGGTCATAACTTTCCTTCCAAGGAGTAAGCGTCTTTTAATTTCATGGCTGCAGTCACCATCTGCAGTGATTTTGGAGCCCAGAAAAATAAAGTCTGACACTGTTTCCACTGTTTCCCCATCTATTTCCCATGAAGTGGTGGGACCGGATGCCATGATCTTCATTTTCTTAATGTTGAGCTTTAAGTCAACTTTTTTCACCCTCTTCTTTCACTCTCATCAAGAGGCTTTTTAGTTCTTCACTTTCTGCCATAAGGGTGGTGTCATCTGCATATCTGAGGTTATTGATATTTCTCCCGGCAATCTTGATTCTAGCTTGTGCTTCATCAAGCCCAGCATTTCTCATGATGTACTCTGCATAGAAGTTAAATAAGCAGGGTGACAATATACAGCCTTGACGTCCTCCTTTTCCTATTTGGAACCAGTCTGTTGTTCCATGTCCAGTTCTAACTGTTGCTTCCTGACCTGCATATAGGTTTCTCAAGAGGCAGGTCAGGTGGTCTGGGGTTCCCATCTCTTTTAGAATTTTCCACAGTTTATTGTGATCCACACAGTCAAAGGCTTTGGCATAGTCAATAAAGCAGAAATAGATGTTTTTCTGGAACTCTCTTGCTTTTTCAGTGATCCAATGGATGTTGGCAATTTGATCTCTGGTTCCTCTGCCTTTTCTAAAAGCAGCTTGAACATCTGGAAGTTCATGGTTCACATATTGCTGAAGCCTGGCTGGGAGAATTTTGAGCATTACTTTACTAGCGTGTGAGATGAGTGCAATTGTGTGGTAGTTTGAGCATTCTTTGGCATTGCCTTTCTTTGGGATTGGAATGAAAACTGACCTTTTCTAGTCCTGTGGCCACTGCTTAGTTAGAGAGTTGCAAATAGCTTTTATCTGCCTCCCTCAAATATGCTGCTCCAATATATACCTATGAGAAATTTAAACCTCTGGAGATGAGCAATTTTATTCTGCTATAGGATATCCGGAAGATGACTCCTAGCCAAAACACACACTCAAATAGAATCTTGTTAATAAAATAATTAACATCCACAGTTTACCTGAATTCTACCCAAATGTATAGTGTTTAAAAGGATCTTTAATTATTTCAACAAATGTGGCAATGGCTGTTGTTTCACATGTATTTACCCAGAGAGTATCATACAGGATTGTGTGATCAAAGTCAGAAACTGGCTTTAGATCACCAGTAGACTTGAGATTTCTAATTGTGCCCTGCTCTATGGTATGTAAGGAGAAGGCAATGGCAATCCACTCCAGTACTTTTGCCTGGAAAATCCCATGGACGGAGGAGCCTGGTAGGCTGCAGTCCATGGGGTCGCTAAGAGTTGAACACGACTGAGCGACTTCACTTTCACTTTTCACTTTCATGCATTGGAGAAGGAAATGGCAACCCACTCCAGTGTTCTTGCCTGGAGAATCCCAGGGACGGGGGAGCCTGGTGGGCTGCCGTCTATGGGGTTGCACAGAGTCGGACACGACTAAAGCGACGCAGCAGCAGCAGCAGCAGCTATGGTATGTAAATACACTAATTTCCACATATTATTTCAGAATTAGTAATACAGTTGACTGCATTTGATTTTTTTTTTTTTTGTATTCAGGTGGTCTCAATATAAAATATGAAAGATCCAGACATTCAAAATGGGAACCATGCATAGAATATTTATTCATGTAACAAAGCATTCTTTGCATACCTTATTTTAGGTATATAACTAACTTCTAGACATCTAAACAATTATAGTTCCAAGACCTCTAAGACAAAGACTCCTGTCCTCAATAGCTTTCTAATGGAAACTGAGGTTGTTTCCATAGTGTAAGCTCTCGGGGGCTCAGAGAGAAAAATCTATCCTTGTTAGACACCTTTGTCCAAGATCTTGCCTTGCTTCAGCTTTTTAGTTGTACAGACTTTGTCTTATTCTTTAATGCTAGTTAGAAGCTTTTCTTTTTATTATCTTTATATTCGCAGTGGTGACTTATGTTTCTAGTGCACTATTTCCCTCCTGTTACTGTACTTCAGGCTGTGCCAAATAAGTTTAAAAATTTCTGCCTTGTCCTGTAGTTGTCCTCATTTTCCTTCATCATGTGTGGGGCTAATAGTGTTTTCTGGGTGAAAGTATCTCATCTTTCCTTTTACTTTCTTTTCCTCTTTATATTATAGAACCCAAATCTGTTTTCAAAACCAGATCTATTTACTCTGGTTCTAATGTTCTTTCCCCAGTTAAGATTCTTTTTGGTTTTGTTTTGTTTGATTTTTGCAAAATATATTAATTCTGAAGCCTTCCCAGCCTCTCACAACTATTTCCTTTCTCACTTAACTTTTATTTTTCTTAAATAAATAATTGCCTCATTTTTCATTTGCTTCATTATCTATGTAAAGAAAGAAAGTGAAGTCACTCAGTCATGTCCGACTCTTTGCGACCCCATGGACTATGGCCTACCAGGTCCCTCCGTCCATGGGATTTTCCAGGCAAGAATACTGGATGGGCTGCCATTTCCTTCTCTAGGAGATCTTCCTGACCCAGGGATTGAACCCAGGTCTCCCGCATTGTAGGCATATGCTTTACCATCTGAGCCACAGGGAAGTCCCACAATCCCCAGCTCTGGAGGCTGATGCCTTATCCATTAGGCCACTGGGTTACCACTCATTATCTATGTATTTATTTTTATTTTTTCTTGTGCATTTGACCCAAACTCATATGTCACCCATTTGTTTTTTTCCAAATGTTCAAATATATCAGAAAACTCATCAAATCTAGTTTTCCTAAAGCCCTCCTTTCTGAAATCCCCTCTCCCATTCCAAAAGTGACCAGTTGTCGCTAACTCTGCCTCTCAGCTCTCATGCTGGGACAGTTGATAGCACTTGCCCTTACTTCTTGGACTCCATGTCTTCCTTTTCTTCATTTACTCCCTTGCTGTGTTATCTAACTTCTATTTATCCATTCCTGCGTGATAAACCACATCAAAACTCACTGTCCTCAAACAGTGTATGATCACCACCATTCAGTGGGTTAATGCAGTCTTCCACTCCACTTGGTAGTGATGGGGGAACAGGGGTGTCTGCAGTCATTCTAGGGCTTGATTGTTCTGCAATGTGTAGGTGCCTCATGCACACGGTTGACAGTCTATGCCTCCAGTTGACTGGGGACTCAGCTTGGGCAGTCAATCAGAGTGCCTGTGCATGGCTTCTCTGTGCTTGGGATTTTCATAGCATAGTAGCTGGGTTCTCTGAGGAAGCATTCCGAGAACGAGTTTTTCCAGATGCCCAGAGAGAATCCTCAAGTCTTCTTGTATCTAGCTTTGGAAGTCCTAGAACATCATTTTTTGCTGTATTCTGTGGTTCAAAGAAGCCACTAAGGCAAGCTCAGAAGCCAGGGAGAGGAATTAGACATCTTCTCTTGATGTGAGGAACAGCATGTGTGTAGAGAGGGGGTGGTCCCACTGGCAGCAGTCTTTGAAGTTCGCTAACATGATGGGTTAGCTAACTCTCCTGTCATAAACCCCAGCATTTCAGTGACTTGAATTAGTTCAGTTCTGTCACTCTGTCATGTCCCGCTCTTTGCGACCCCATGATCTGCAGCACACCAGGCCTACCTGTCCATCACCGACTCCCTGAATCCACCCAAACCCATGTCCATTGAGTCAGTGATGCCATCCAACCATCTCATCCTCTGTTGTCCCCTTCTCCTCCTCCCCTCAATCTTTCCCAGCATCAGGGTCTTTTCCAATGAGTCAGCTCTTCGCATCAGGTGGCCAAAGTATTGGAGTTTCAGCTTTAACATCAGTCATTCCAATGAACACCCAGGACTGATCTCCTTTAGGATGGACTGGTTGGATGTCCTTGCAGTCCAAGGGACTCTCAAGAGTCTTCTCCAACACCACAGTTCAAAAGCATCAATTCTTCGGCAACTTGAATCAATGCCACTTTATTTCTGACTCACATATTGCTTCTCTTCCCTTCCATCTCATGGCTCCACATTCCCTTAGAGAATTAGAGTCCTATGCTGTAATTTAACATAGTTTTTAATTCATTTTTCTCTGCACTTGGTAGAGACTCATGTACTTCATGTATAGGAAAGTTTCCTGCGTTATTTCTTGTAAATTTTTCTGTTCTATTCCCCCTCTTCCCCCCCTTATTGTTTCTTTTCTCATTGCAGTTAAGTATTGGCAATCTTGAGTTGATTATCTAATTTTCTTATCTTCCTTCCTTCTGCTTCTTTTATATATACTTTCTGTGGGATTGCCCCAATTTTATCTTTGAACACTTCTATTAAATCAAAAATTGGGGTCTGTCAAGTGTAAAAAATAATTTTTCTTGTTTTTTGGATTTTATCTTTCTAGAGCATCTTGTTCTTGTCCATAGGATGTATCTTCTCTTATCTTTCTGATGATATTATCATGCTTCTTAAAAAATATTAAAAAAAATTTCTTGCTGCTTCTGTGTCTTCAAGATTCCTAGTATCTTTTCTTTGGTCTTAATCTTTTTCATTAGAAATTATGTTTCCATATCTAGTGATTTCCCCCTTTGTCTCCCCCTCCCCACTCCTTTCCTCCATTAAGAATTAAAGCATTAAAAATTGAATGGTGAAAAGTCCAAGCTGACCTCCTGAGTGGGCATAATATCCTCTGATGAGCTTCCCTATAAGGAGGTTTGACAGGAAACTGTTCCTTCTGGCCCAGAGGCAGTTCTTGGGAGTTTTTTCTCAGGGGACATTCAGTTTCCTCGACACAATAATCTCTGTAGGGGTGTGCACATGCCAGCCGCTGGTGGTTTAGGCGCAGGGCAGGACAGCAGGGCTAAGGTGGTGGCTGTCTCTTATTGCTTCTAATTTCAGCCCTTGTGCTTCATTCTTGCCTTCACTCTGTTGTCTCCAAATACAGAGTTTTCATGGTTTAATTTCCTTGGAAGATACATTTCCAACCTCCTCATGGAGGTCGTGTGGGGGGTGGGTGGCCATTGCCTGGATACTCAGAGGTGAGAAGAGTTACCTGGGGCTTGACCAGGGGTCTTTAAAGTGATCCCTATGATTACATCCGGTTGCTTCACCCTGGCCTGTGGTGGTACCGGCACTTCCAATGCTCTTGTTAGCATTTTTTTTTTTCCTGCAGTATTAGCTACTTTCTTCACTCTGTTTTTTTTTTGGTTGTTGTTGTTCTTTAATTGGGATAAAGTTGCTTTACACTGTTGTGTTAGTTTCTGCTGTACAATGGAGTGCATCAGCTATAGGTATACATACATCCCCTCCCTTTTGGATCTCCATCCCACCACCTACCCATCGCATCTAGGTCACCATAGAACACCAAACCGAGCTCCCTGTGCCCAGCTCAGCAGGTTCCCACTAGGAATCTTTTCCACATAGTGTGTATGTGTCAAGTCCAATCTCCCAATTCATCCCCCTCCCCCCCCCCCCCCATGTCCAGTTATCACTCCTCTACCTGCTCTGCACCTCCCAATTTGGTGAAATATTTTATCTGTTGACATCTTCTTTCCTATTCAGTTTGCCCCTATAAGTTTGTAGCTTTTTCATGCCTTTATCTTTATTTAGCAGGGTTCTGAGAGGGACAAGAGGGAGAGTGATCCCATTGCCTGCAGGGTTTTATAACAGCTAGGGAGACCCACACTTAGTTCCTATAGTTGTCTTTTTACATTAAAATGACAGTCCTAGGCTTTTCCCTGAAGCACTTAAGCCTAAGCTAGGCGTGCCTTCCAACACATCTATACCGTGTCCTGGGAGCAACTTTCTCCCATTTGTATTAAATTTTAAACTTGCTTTTTTTCTAAAAACAGTGCAGAATTGCAGATGTATTCATGGTTAGGAGTGGACAATCAGATTATGAACAGTGGGGCTTTATGTAACTTGGTCTCATATAGACTAGTAACATGGGTGTGTGTGTTTAGTCATGTTTGACTCTTTGCAGCCCCCTGGACTGTAGCCCTCCAGGCTCCTCTGTCCATGGAATTTTCCAGGCAAGAACACTGGAACAGGTTCTACACCAGGGGATCTTCCTGACCCAGGAGTTGGACTGCATCTCTTGTATCTCCTGCATGGGCAAGCGGATTCTTTACCAAGAGTGATACCTGGGAAGCCCATATGCTGGTAATGGAGAAAGCAAAAACTTCTGGAGGCATAAGCATCTGGTTGTCCATCTCAGTTTTGCCATTATTACTGTGTGACTTAAGGAACTTTGCTCAACCTTTCTGAACCTCAGTTTCCTTATCTACAAGGTATTAATAACACCTAACACCTAGCAAAGATCTATTGAAAATTTAAGGAAATGATGGTAGAAAGTGAGCTTGTGATGACGCTTAATAAATTGCAGCTGTTTTTACTCTGACTAAAGTCTTGCCCAGACTTCCAATAAATAGAAGTTTCTAGAGCTACTGACAAATATTCCTTCTCAGTCCCAAACAACAGGACAACAGCAGACAGTGCCTATTTAAAGAAAAGCCTCATTTAAATACTTGAGAAAAGCTATCTCCTTATCTTCCCCATAAATCTTCTTCTTTGCTTCTCATAATACAGAAATGAGTTCCAGGCCTGGAGACAGCAGTATCAGGGCAATATTTTATGGTGTTATTGCACTTTGGATCCAAACATGCCCCAAGGATTTTATAAGCAAAAATGAAATTTCTTCCCATCCCTGTGGCATAAGCATTTCATTACTAAATTTATAGACAGATAAACAGTGACTCACAAAAATGAAAACTTTCTCCCCAACGTTGGCTATGACTAATGGACTTTGGCAGAAAATAGCTGTCCATGTACCTCCAAGCATTTCAAATTCAATTTCTGCAATCTGAATCTCCTACCTGGTACCCCAAGGGATTGTGTGGAAGGTGAGACTAAAGAGGAGTCTTCTCATTGAGATACCAGATGCTATGCTGGGACTGGAGTCTGGGGAAGGAAAGACAGGGGCTGGAGGGAGTGTCACCAAAATGTGAAGTTGCAAAGACTGTTGTTTACTGGAATACAAAGGTATAAGTGTAAATGGGGAAGAGTATATCTTGTAGAAAGAGAGGATGTCCGGAGACTTGATTCTTCTGATTCCTAGCTGTGATCTGGTCATGCCATTCAATTTAACAAGTGTTAATTGTCTACTTGGGCTTCCTAGGTGGCTCAGTGGTAGAGAATCCACCTGCCAATGCAGGAGACACGTGTTCAATCCCTGGGTGAGGAAGATCCCTGGAGAAGATAATGGTAATACACTCCAGTATTCTTTCCTGGGAAATCCCATGGACAGAGGAGCTGCGGGCTTTAGTCCATGGAGTGGTAGAGAGTCGGATATGACTTAGTGGCTAAACAACAGCAACAGTTGTCTACTTACCATGTACCAGTAACACTCAAAGCCAGCACTGCATTGATTTTTTCCTCTCTACCCAGAAAAGAAATCCCAGTTCTTTGAACATTTCTTGATAGTTTTATTATGTAAGTAGATAAAATTCTTTCAGATGAGTTAGTCTCTGCTAATGAAAAATTTGATTGAATTCAGTAAATATCGATTAATCATTATATGTGTGAAGTTTCACTGGGCAGGATCAGTGAGAGTTTCAGAGATGAATAAAGACCCAATTCATGCTCTCCTCTCCCCCTCCCCAAAGCCCACACTCCAAGCGAGAAGGTAGACATCAACAGAATGAGCTTGAATAGAAGCTGTGTGATGATGCGTGGTCTCCAAGAGATTTATAAGACTTGAGAGTAGAGAGATGAAGCAGAGCTTTGGAAGGACCAGGGAACGTCTCGCAACCGAGCAATAAAGGAACAGATAGAATTTTGATGAAAGGAAGAGAGAAGAAAAGATGTTCTAGGTGGAGGGATTAGCCTAAGGAAAAGGCATGGAGGCATGACAGGATATGGGCATTTGGGGAAATAATGCATGAAATGTAAAGTGTCTGGCAGAAGAATGACAAGAGATGACAGAAGAGGACCACTTCTTCTTTGAATGTTTTACTATTCCCACCTGCAAAAAGAGGGAAAATAAAAACATTTACATCAAGATCTCTTCACATTTTACAGCTTCATGATTTTGATAACTAGAAGTAGGTCAGCTTAAAAACTGTCTATTGAAGAATTGGAGCAAAGCCAATCAGAAACCCTGAGAGAAGACCGTCACTTAATTAGACATAGAAGAATCTCTGACTGAGGGAAACCTTACTCTATTTTCTTATTTTATTTAAAAAATCAAAGGGAAGGACACTAATTGTCCCAGCTTGTATCAGGTGTCACTGTTTCTCTAGACCAAGGATTGTTGGCATGGAATATGGGATTTCTAAGAAGAAAGTTGCTTTAATTTGAACCCTTGTTTATGGTGTTTATGATTCCCTGGTGGCTCAGATGGTAAAGAGTCCGCCTGCAATGGAGGAGACCCAGGTTCGATCCCTGGGTTGAAAAGATCCCCTGGAGAAGGAAATGGCAACCCACTCCAGTGTTCTTGCCTGGAGAATCCCATGGACAGAGGAGCCTGGTGGGTTACAGTCCATGGGGTCATAAAGGGTCGGACATGACTGAGTGACTTCACTTTCACTTTTCATTTTATGGTGTGGACAAAAAGCAAACCCTGGAGAAAAGGGTGGGAAAGTGGGATGCTTTTCAGGTCAGAAAAATGTATATTATGTATCAATATTATGGTAACCTGCCCTAAATTTCATGGCTAGAATTTGAATGCCAAGCCTTGTGATAGTTCCACTGGATCCTTCTGCTTGTTAAATGAGATAATGTAAAATGTAAAATTAGATAATGTAAAATGTAAAACTATTAGTTTTATAGTTGTTTACATTAGGAGGGCTAGTCCTGTGTCAGTTACTCCATCATTGTCAGAAGGGATATTTCTTCATAAATTTCATAGATCACACATACATTTAGGTGGCTGCCAAGTAGAAACCTGGAACTGAAAAATCAGACAGTCAGATAATGTTAAATGTAAAATTTAGGGATTTATAAAACATTTCAGATACTAGAGGTAGAATAATACTATTTCTGAAGTATGGACTTTCTGAAATCTCAATTGAATGCCTGGAATTTTCAACAAGCTTTATCCACTCTGATCAACATGGGCTCTGATGTCTCTCAGAACTATTCTTGAGGAATGCTACTGTTATACATGTACAGCTTAATATTCAGCCAAAGACTTAAAGTTAGTTGTTCAGTCACGTCCACCTCTTTGTGACCCCATGCACTGTATCCCAATGGATTCCTCTGTCCAGGGAATTTTCCAGGCAAGAATACCGGAGTGGGTTGCCATTTTCTTCTCCAAGGGACCTTCCCAACCCAGGGATTGAACCTGGGTCTCCTGCATTGCAGACAGATTGTTTACTTTCTGAGCCACCAGGGAAGCCCCAAAACTTAAGGGAGCCCCAAACACAGGTTTAAAGTACTTTTTCTCTATGCAACTCCCTCCACTATGTTACCCTCACCTGCAAATTCTGGTCAGCTCATTCATCCCCAGATTTGATTTCTGCCTCCTCAGCTCAGCCAGACTGTATTCTGTCTTCCTGCGCCACAATTTGAGAAGTGTTTCCAGGCAGAAAACCAAGGCAATCAGGAGGCTCAGTCTGTGCTTTGGTCATCAGTTATTGCTTCTTAGCTCCAAATCTGCTCCCTTGATGCTGGGGCCCTCACTGCACAACCCCTTTATTTCCTTCTCTCAAGGATCACAGTCGAGTGCTATCTGTTGTTTCATGTCTAAAAAGGGTCACTTATTATATTTTCCCCAGCTTTATAGTTGTTTACAGTAGGAGGGCTAGTCCAGTGTCAGTTACTCCGTCATTGTCAGAAGGGATGTTTCTTCATAAACTTCATAGATCAGTCATACATTTAGGTGGCTGCCAAGTAGAAACCTGGAATTGAAAAATTAGACTCTCCTGGACCATTTTTGTTTCTTTCAGTTATGATGACACAGTGGCTGACCCAGAGATATCCAGGCAGTCTCTCTCTGGAAGTTAAAAGTTGATTCATCTGATAATACCAATTATCCATGTACCTTAGACTTAGGCTTTAAGCTGGAGATAATTGGTGGGGCTAGCCTAAGGCATTCTGAGATGGTGTAGCACCAGCAAGGGGTGTATTGATATAGGATCCTTCATTATTGCCTCCCTTTATTAGTCACATGCATAAATGATGTCATACTCACAGAATGTAAATAGAATGGCAAAAGCATTCATAGCCACACTATATAAAGAAAGTTTTAAGGGACTAAATATGTGACACGAGAAACATTTTTAATTTTGAAGGGCTGTCACATGGAAGAAAAATTGCATTTGTTCCAGGTGAGTCAGGTGTTAGGAGCAGGATCAATGGGTGTTATAGGAAGAAATAATTTGTTGAATTGAAAAAAGAACTTTCTATCAACCAGGGTTCTCCAAAGATAGAAGCTGTCACTGGAGAGAGTGACTTTATGTCAGTGGAAGTGTATTAGTTTTCTTCTGCAGCCAAATGCTCACAAATTGCCACAACTTTAACAGCTCAAAACTATCCAGTTTTATCTCAGTTATGTTGGTGAAAATTCTAGGTAGGCTTAGAAGGATACTCTGCTTAGCGTCTCACAAACCTGGGAATCAAGATGTTGGCTAGCCTGGGAGATAATCTGCTTTAGGTTCATCCACATTGTTGACAAAATTTAGTTCTTTGAGGATGTAGGACTGAAGTCCTCATTCCTGACTGACTCTTAGCTAGGGGTCATTTTTAGCTTCTAGAAGCCACCTGGATGCCTTGGCATTTTGTCCACTGCACTTTCAAAGCCAACAGTGGAGTAGTGAGCCCTTCTTGTGCTTCAGATCCCTCTGACTCCTCCTTTTGCTACCAGTTGAGAAAGCTTTTAAGGGCTCATGTGATTAGATTCAGTCCATTCAGACAACTTCTCCTTTTTAAGGTTAACCATGTCTTATGACACCATCAAGGGAGCAGTATTTTCTTACATTTACAGGGTTCAGGGACTAAGGGCTAAGGAATACGGGAGGCTATTTTTAGAATTCTGCCTACCATAGGAGATATCCCCACAGAGAATGGATGACTACTTAACAGGGATGTCATTCAAGCTACTCAAACATAGAATGTGTCCTTTTCAGTCCTGAGATTTTATGAGTATTTTATTTAAATAGGATGCATAATAAAACACTTACTAAAACAGGGACTGAAATAGAGGGCATGTTTGCCCAGAATATGTGTGCATGTTAAGTCGCTAAGTTGTGTCCCACTCTTGCAATGCTGTGTACCGCAGTCTGCTGGGCTTCTTTGTCCGTGGGATTTTCCAGGCAAGAATACTAGAGCTGGTTGCCATTTCCTACTCCAGGAGACCTTCCCAACTCAAAGATGGAACCTGTGTCTCTTGGGTCTCCTACACTGGCAGGCAGATTCTTTATCACTTGCATCAGCTGCGTGACCCAGAGTAGAAAATTTCATTGCTCTTCTAATATTGAGTAATAAACTTGCACTGTGGCAAGTATTCGTGGTTACAATGCTAAGCCCACAATATTTCTCTTGTTTCCCACCTATAGAGTCATTCCCTCTGGCCACACCCCATAATTGCTCCTTCTACCCGACACCAAAGTAGTCTGCCACAAACCTCTTCTACCTTTCTGTGCATCTAAGATGCTTATAGACACTAAAACTTACATTCACTCATTGATATTTTTTGAAATCCTATGTGACAAATTTCTTCTTAAATAATTCAAGGGTTTCAGAGACGTGAAGACATGACATCTGTTCCTAAGGAGTAAACCATGTATTAGGGGAAACAAGTTGTGCACAAATAACTGTTATTTAAGACCAAATGTGATATTTTTATAAATCAGTTGTGGGCTAGCATGGATAAAATGATGTGGAAATTTGAAAAAGGGAGGAATCATCCTTTTGTCCTGGGGGAATCTTGAGAAATATTCTGGGGGAGAGTTGGCTTTTGATCTGGGTCTTGAAAGATAGAAAGGGCTTGGGCATGTAGAAAGGGGGAACTGACATTTCCGACAGAGGGAGCTGTAGGGGCAAAGCTGGAGAAATAGGCTGGAGTCATTTTGTAAGGTCTTGATATAGAGTTTAATTTGATTCAATAGACCATAAGGAACATTCTGCTAAAGGCATATAACAATGCACCTGCCTCCTCCCCAAAAACTTAACAGAAACAAAGCAATTCAGATATTCACAAAGAACTCATGCCCAGGATTATAATGGCACTAAGTAAACTTTAACGAGAAGCAATAAACTAAAAATATTCCTGGGGAAGAAAGAACACCTCGCTTTATCTCGTTTGTTCATTTTCCTTTGCCTTTGATTCTCATTGTTCCTATTTTGTAGTTTGAAGCTTCTTTCTGTGTTTGTCAATGAAGTCTGTGCAATGCTTTGAAAGCCCTGGATCCACTTTAAATTCTACTTTTTTTTTCTCCTCAGTTGCTTTAACCTACGTCTGTCAAAAGCATATTTTGGTTCAGATGAATGCGCATATTCAAAGCCGTTTAAAAAATTCCTTTTTAAAATAAAATCAAATCAATTTTACTTCTTGAAGTATTCCCAGATTGTCTTTCCTTTGATTGTAGAGGCTTGTTTTATACACCATAATTCAAAAGCAGGTGCACAGATTTCAGGTCTCTTTGATACAGCAGGGCTTATAACTTTTGAGGACTAGGTGTCTATCATTAGGTGGCCATTTCATGACCCCTAGAAAGGTTCCAGCTCATCCTTCATTTTCACATGTAGACTCCAGGGCTATTGACGCTTCTCAAGTTCTCATGTCTGGGCTTGATGTGCATGACAGTTAAAACCTTTATAGGGCTTTCTGGGTAGCGCTAGTGGTAAACAACCTGTCTGCAATGCAGGAGATATAAGAGATGAGGGCTTGATCCCTGTGTTGGGAAGATCCCCTGGAGCAGGGCATGGTAACTCACTCCAGTATTCTTGCCTGGAGAATCCCATGGACAGAGGAGTCTGACGGGCTACAGTTCATAGGGTCACAAAGAGTCAGACATTTCTGAAATGATTTAGAATGCACACCTGTTGGCATTCAGTTCAGTTCAGTTCAGTCGCTCAGTCATGTCCAACTCTTTGTGACCCCATGAATTGCAGCACGCCAGGCCTCCCTGTCCATGACCAACTCCCAGGGTTTACTCAAACTCATGTCCATTGAGTCGGTGATGCCATCTAGCCATCTCATTCTCTGTCGTCCCCTTCTCTTTCTGCCCCCAATCTCTCCCAGGATCAGGGTCTTTTCCAATGTGTCAACTCTTCACATGAGGTGGCCAAAGTATTGGAGTTTCAGCTTCAGCATCAGTTCTTCCAATGAACACCCAGGACTGCTCTCCTTCAGAATGGACTGGTTGGATCTCCTTGCAGCCATTGACAACTCAGAGTAACCAGAATACCAATAGGGGAGGGCACTAAGAAAGAGTGTCATGAGATACCAGAAGGGTGGTGAGCTCCATCAAAGGATGTGGGGAGAGGCACCATCACAGGGAGAGTCTCTTTCCTCATTGCACATTTGATGGGTATAGCCAAGTGTTATTTACAATGATCATTTGACCAACATCACTTCTAATCTCAAAAACACTTGGTCACTCAGCATATGCCAGTTCTGGAGCCAGCCAAGGTCTTGGAAGACAGTATGGCCTTCTATGTGGGCCACTGATCACATTGGGTTACTAGATGTATCTCCTCTCAGACATCCAGCCTCCACTTCCTGTCTCCCTCTTCTTTAAGGGGTCTTTCCAGATGGTTTGAGAGGCAATCCATTCTTAAGAATTATAGAGACCTGGATTTATATCTGGTTCCACAGCTCACTAGCTATGTAAGGAACTAAGTTAGGAAACCACCTAATTTTTTTGTTTTAATTGAAATATAGTTGATTTACAGTATTATGTTAGTTTCTGGTGTTCAGTGAAATGATTCAGATACACACACACACACACATACATATATATGTTTTATATATATATAAATTTAAAAAATATATATAAGTATATATATATTTTTCATATTCTTTTCCATTGTGGTTTATAACAGGATATTGAATATAGTTCCCTGAGCTACACAGTAGAACGTTGTTTATTAATTCTATCCATAATAGTATAATCTCTAAAATGACAGAATGATCTCAGTTTCCAAGGTAAACCATTCAACAACACAGTAATCCACATTCACAAGTGGTGGTAGTGGTAAAGAACCTGCCTATCAATGCAGGAGATGTAAGAGATGCTGGTTCGATCCCTGGGTCAGGAAGATCCCCTGGTGTAGGAACCCTATTCTTGACTGGACAATTCCATGGACAGAGGAGCCAGGAAGGCTACAGTTCATGGGGCCCCAAAGAGTGGGACACAACTGAGTATACACCCATACCACACATGTCCTAACCACTGATGCCAAAAATGCTGAAGCTGACCAGTTCTATGAAGACCTACAAGGCTTTCTAGAACTAATTTCAAAAAAGATGTTCTTTTCATCATAGGGGACTGGAATGCAAAAGTAGGAAGTCAAGAGACACCTGGAGTAACAGGCAAGTTTGGTCTTGGAGTACAACATAAAGCACGGCAAAGGCTAACAGAATTTTGTCACGAGAACACATTGGTCATAGCAAACACCCTTTTCCAACAAAACAAGAGATGGCTCTATACATGGACATCACCAAATGGTCAATAATAAAATCAGATTGATTATATATTCTTTGCAGCCAAAGATGGAGAAGCTCTATACAGTCAGAAACAAACAAACAAAAAAACCTGGAGCTGACTGTGGCTCGTATCATCAGCTCCTTATCACAAAATTCAGGCTTAAATTGAAGAAAGTAGAGAAACCACTAGGCCATTCAGGTGTGACCTAAATCAAATCCCTATGATTATACAGTGGATGTTCGAATAGGTTCAAGGGATTAGACCTGGTAGACAGAGTGTCTGAAGAACTATGGACAGAGGTTCATAGCACTGTACAGGAGGCAGTGACAAAAACCATTCCAAAGAAAAAGAAGTGCAAGAGGGCAAAGTGGTTGTCTGAGGAGGCCTTACAAATAGTTGAAGAAAGAAGAGAAGTGAAAAACAAGGGGGAAAGGGTAAGATATACCCAACTGAATGCAGAATTTCAGAGACTAGCGAGGAGAGACAAGAAAGCTTCTTATGTGAAGAATGCAAAGAAGTAGAGGATGGGAAAGACTAGAGATCTCTTCAGGAAATTTGGAGATATCAAGGGAACATTTCACACAAAGACGGGCACGATAAAGGGCAGAAACACTAAGGACCTGACAAAAGTAGAAGAGATTAAAAAGAGGTGGCAAGAATACACAAAAGACATCATGATGTGATCACTCACCTAGAGTCTAACATCCTGGAGTGCAGTCAAGTGGGCCTTAGGAAGCATTACTATGAACAAAGCTAGTGGAAGTGATGGAATTCCAGCTGAGCTATTTAAAATCCTAAAAGAGGATGCTGTTAAAGTGCTACACTCAATATACCAGCAAACTTAAATACTCAGCAGTGGCCACAGGACTGGAAAAGGGCAATTTTTATTCCAATCCCAAAGAAGGCCAGTGCCAAAGAATGTTCACTATACTGGACAATTGTGCTCACTTTGCATTCTAGCAGTGTCATGTTCAAAATCCTTCAAGCTGGGCTTCAGCAATATGTGAACTGAGAACTTCCAGATGTACAGGCAGGATTTAGAAAAGGCAGAGGAACCAGAGATCAAATTGCCAACATTCGCTGGATTATAGAGAAAGCATGGGAACTCCAGAAAGGCATCTACTTCTGCTTCATGGACGAAGCCTTTGACTGTGAGGATCACAACAAACTGTGGAAGATTCTTAAAGAGATGGAAATACCAGACCACCTGACCTGCCTCTTGAGAAATCTGTATGCAGGTCAAGAAGCAGCAGAACCTTACATGGAACAATGGACTGGTTCAAAATTAGGAAAGGAGTACATCAGGCTGTATGTTGTCACCCTGTTTATTTAACTTACATGCAGAGTACATAATGTGAAATGCCAAGCTGGATGAATCACAAGCTGAAATCAAGATTGCCGGGAGAAATATCAGCAACCTCAGATATGCATATGATACCATTCTAATGGGAGAAAGTGAAGAGTAACTAAAGAGCCCTTTGATGAGGGTAAAAGAGGAGAATGAAAAGCTGGCTTAAAACTCAAAATTCAAAAACTAAGATCATGGCATCCAGTCCCAAAACTTCAGGCAAATAGAAGAGGAAAAAGTAGAAGCAGTGACAAATTTTGTTTTCTTGGGCTCCAAAAATCACTGCAGATGACGACTGCAGCCAAGAAATTAAAAGATGCTTGCTCCTTGGTAGAAAAGCTATGACAAAGCTAGACAATATATTAAAAAGCAGAGACATCACTTTGCTGACAAATGTCCATATAGTCAAAACTATTGTTTTTCCACTGGTCATGTATGGATGTGAGAGCTGGACCATAAAGAAGGCTGAGAGCCGAAGAATTGATGCTTTTGAATTGTGGTGCTGGAGAAGACTCTTGAGAGTCCTTTGGACAGCAAGGAAACCAAGCCCATGAATCCTAAAGGAAATCAACTGTGAATATTCATTAGAAGGACTGATACTGAGGCTGAAACTCCAATACTTTCACCATTTCATGTGAAGAGCTGACTCATTGGAAAAGACCCTAATGCTAGAAAAGATAGAAGGCAAAAGGAGAATGGGGCACCAGAGGATGAGATGGTTAGATAGCATCACTGACTCATCACATGAATTTAAGCAGACCTGGGGAGAGAGTGAAGGTTAGTTTGCTGCAGTCCATGGGGCTGCGAAGAGTTGGACAAGACTTAGTGACTGAAAACAACAATACATAATAGCTTACATCAGCTAATGCCAATCTCTCAGTCCAGTCCTCCTCTGCCCCTCCTACCCCTTGGCAACCACAAATCTGTTCTTTATGTCTGCCATCTAAGTTCTCTTAGCCTACAAGTGTACATTAGATATCCCGTGTTTAAATAGTCCATATTATTATATGGATATAATATACATACATATACATATATATATGATCTATATTAGATCTATATCAGATCTAATATATAAGATATATATTATATATATGCAAATATATAAGATATATATTATATACATATATAGTATATATGTATATATATATAAGGTATATATTCAATACATATACATATATATATGATATGTAATAGGTATAATAGATATTCACTCCTGTTTGGATTAATTTCATTAGAATGATAAGTGAATTTTAATTTTAGAAAACTTTGCTTTTCATCTACCTTTTTTAGCATTTGACAAGTATTGATTGACGTACAGATCTCTGTGTTAAGCATTGTGAGAACTGTAGAGTTGAAATAGAACTGTTTCTATGCTTCTTTAAATATTCCATCATATGCATCATTATGAGCACTGATGATTGACGTGTCTGGGTGATGGAGATGCAAGAGCCATAGGGATGGACACCGAGCTTGTCACAGTGAGGTATTCTTCAGTGCAGTCTTGTTATTTGAGGATTTAGTATTCATGACTCATGACACACATAAATCCTATGACCTGCGTGTAGTCATTTATAGTCTAGCTCAGCACAAATATGAATTTCATGAATCCATGGGGTGGTAAGTAGACTTGACTGGCTTGTCAGCACCCACATCTCAGTGTTATGTTGCTGTTTCCTACTCATTATTGGTAAGCAGTCAAGTTTGTGATGGTGTGAAATATTCTTTGTGGCATATGCCAGAAAGAAGGCCAATGGGTTGCTGGTGGAGGTGGAAACAAAGAGAAAATGAAGGGACTTTAGGAAGTGATGCCTCTTTGGCAGTTTCAGATCAATGCTGCTGCTGCTGCTGCTGCTGCTAAGTCGCTTCAGTCGTGTCCAACTCTGTGCGACCCCATAGACAACCTCCTACAAGGCTCCTCTGACCCTGGGATTCTCCAGGCAAGAATACTGGACTGGATTGCCATTTCCTTCTCCAATGCAGGAAAGTGAAAATTAAAAGTAAAGTCGCTCAGTCGTGTCCGAGTCTTAGCGACCCCATGGACTGCAGCCTACCAGGCTCCTCCATCCATGGGAGTTTCCAGGCAAGAGTACTGGAGTGGGGTGCCATTGTCTTCTCCGTTCAGATCAATAAAGTAATCCAAATAACAAATTTGGTGATAATTTTAATTTATTAAATTTCAATAACTTTCAACTGATTATTGAGCTGAACCAAATTCTATGCAGAATTAAGAAAACAACTCAAGACATCAGTTCAGCAAGGGCTAAAATTTGTAGTTGTGAGAGAAGCAAATATAATTTAAACCCACATTTTAAGCAATAAAGAGAAAATAGGAAAGGACTAGTTGATCTTTCAGGCTTTCCTGGTGGCTCAGATGCTAAAGAATCTGCCTGCTGTGCCGGGGTTCCATCCCTGGGTCGGGAAGATCCCCTGGAGAAGGAGATGGCAACCCACTCCAATATTCTTGCTTGGAGAATTTTATGGACAGAAGAGCCTGGTGAGCAACAGTCAATGGGGTCGAAAGAGTTGGACAAGACTTACTGACTAACTAGAGACTAGAGAGTTGATCTTCTGCTGTGATTCTTTCTAGAGATTCACTGTTTCTTGGAATTTTGTACCATTATTGTTACCACCCTGGTGGCTTCCAGAAGGCTTTGCTCTTCCTTAAATAATGATATTGAAGAGGGGACAAAGATCCTTGCTTTAATGTCCCATGGCAGTTAGCGAGAAGCTGGATGAGGTTTTACTATGGGCTTGATGGTAACAAACTGGAAATGAATGGCACCTGCCTCTATATTTAGTCTCACAAGACATGGTGACTTGTCTTCAAGTTTGAAGCCTCCTACCAGACGTCTTCTTATCTGGCTCCCAGGCCACCTTCATCTGGCCAACCTCATCTTCCTGAATCTACTTGGAATGCTCCCAAGAGTGTTAGATTCCTTGAATCCAGGCCCAGGAGACTAAGTTAGGAACATCTTTTCCCTTGAGATGAGAGCCTTACATCTGCCTCTAGGAGTAAGGCTTTATCACTGGAACAAATTTCAGTACAGTGTTACAATATTACCAAAAAAAAAATAGATTTTTAAAATAGCAGACTTATTTTAGTATTTTTATTATGCCCCAGTGCCACTTGTCACCTGCTTATTGGAGCTGCCGTTTCATACTGTGTCAAGCCCATCAATGTGGCCCTTCTTTCATGGTTTCTTTTAAAGACTAGATGTTCAGGAAAATCTTAATGATCAACTTAGAGTTTTAATGGATAAGACAGAGGAGTGAGTTGAAATCATAATTCCCCAGTAAAATGTAAAATGATTTCACTACACATTTCTGTTTCTCAGAGACCTTTCTTGGACAGACTATTCTATGGGCATGAGAAAAATTGGGGGTGGGATATCCTTTGCCCCTTTTCAGCCAGGTTCAGCTGCCTGATTCGTCTCTTCATAATCTCTTCGTTATAAAACATTTAGTATAGCACACCCAAACTGATCAAAGGGATCTGCAAGCTGATGAGGGCTCCACCATTCATAGAAGGCTGTGAGCAGTTAAAATACAGAATTTAGTGGGAGGATTTTGTTATGTGACAATGATCTGCGCTCCAGTTTATGGGAAGCTATGTCTCAGGCACTGTGTTAAATGCTTTTCTTGAAGATGTTTTTCATTTCATTGCTCACAAACATGTTAGATGCTTTTATTATTCCCATAATGTTGATGGAGACAGACTATTTAACTTCCCTTGGTGAAATGTGGGTGAAAATTCCAGCAGTCCAGATGTGAAGCCTGGGTTCTTAAACACTAAGCTGTAGAGACTTTCATAAACAAATGAGTTTCATACCATATATTGGAATCATTACAGATCAAAATAAGTCATTAAAAATTTTTTTGCTCTATTTTATATTCATTTTCAAGCAAAAATACATCCATTAGGGCAGTGTTTCCTAAACTTCCTTCAATGATAAGGCTTACATTGGATACATATAAAATTGGAGTTGACCAAATCTCTCCCAACACACTCTACTACTCTTACCTGTAGAATTCCAGGGACAGAGGACTGGGCAGGCTACAATCCATGGGATCGCAGAGTCAGACATGACTGTGTGACCAACTTTCAGGTTTTTTTCACTTTTTCAAATTTCTCCCATGGAGAAGATGACTGAATAGGAGTATGGGTTAATGATGCTTAAAAAGTTTATTTTAGGGAGTCACTCAGATGATTCTTGTCTTTGGGCAAGTTTCAGAAATTCTACTGATGAGTGTCATGGTTCTTATTATATTTGGAGCCCTTCTCTCATAGTCCTAGAGGCTAGGAGTCTAAAGTCAAGGTGTTCAAGAGCCAGGCTCTCTCTGAAGCCTCTAAAGAGTGTGTTTTCTTGCCTCCTCCTAGACTTGTGCTTGCTGCAATCCCAGGCATTCTTTGGCTTATTGATACATCTCTTCAGTCTTTGCCTCCATTGTCTTATGATGTTCTGCCTGTGTATCTTCTGTCACTGTGTCCAAATTTCCATTTTCTTATAGGGAACCACTCATTGGAATAAGGCCACCTTAATCCATCATGAGGGACTTCCCTGGTGGCTCAGTGGTAAAGAATCCACCTGCCAATGCAGGAGATGCAGGTTCAATCCCTGGGCTGGGAAGATCTCCTGGAGAAGCAAATGGCAACCCATTCCAGTATTCTTGCCTGGGAAATTCCATGGACAGAGGAGCCTGGTGGGGTACAGTCATGTGGTCCCCAAAGAGTCAGACACAACTTATCAACTAAAAAAAAAGAAAAATCCATCATGAACTCATTTTAACTTGGTTCCATCTGCAGAGCTTATTTCTAAATAAGGTCACTTTCACTGGTACTGGGGGTCAGAACCCAAATATATCTTGTCAGGGGGTATATAGTCCTACTCACAGCAGTCATGATGCATTCTTAAAAATACTACTGGGATCAATTTGATAAATTTTTTTTGAATTTTGCATTTACATTCATGAGACATATTGTTCACAGTTTTTTTTTTCCCCTTAAAAAACTGCTATTTTGTTTTGTTTTGCTATCCAGGCAATGCTAGACTCAGAATGAGTCGCAAAGTATTTCTCCCTCTTCTAATTGCTGCAATACATTGTGTAGAATTGGTAATATTTCTTCTTTATATGTTTGACAGAATGCGCCAGTTAAGTCATTTGGCCATGAAGTTTTCTTCTTGAAAAGGTTTTTAACTACAAATTCACTCATTTTATAGATATTAAGTCATTTAGTTTATGTATTTCTTCTTGAGTAGATGTTGGTTGTTGGTGTCTTTCAAGGACTTTATCCATTTCATCTTAATCATTAGATGTATTGGCATAAAGATATTTTAACATTTCTTTATCATCCTTTTATTTTTTATGTATTTATTTTTAAAACTGTATTTATTTTAATTGGAGATTAATTACTTAACAATATTGTATTGGTTTTGCCATACATCAACATGAATCTGCCACAGGTGTACACATGCTCCTTTTAATATCTATAGAATTTGTAGTGATTTTTGATATTGTAATTTATATTTTTTTAAAATTGACTGGGCTGGGTAAGAGTATAAATTTTATTAGTCTTCCTAAAGGACTTGATTTTGATTACATTGATTGGCTCTATTGCTTTTCCATTTTCAATTTCCTTGGTTCCATTCTGATTGCTATTCTTTCATTTCCTCTGCCTTTTTGTGTTTAATTTGCTTATTTTTTAGTTTTATAAGATGGAAGCTGAGGTCATTGATTTGAGATATTATTCTTTTCTGATACATATATTTAGTGCTATAAAATTCCCCCTAAATACTGCTTTATCAGCATTCCATACAAACATACCATACATTTTGTGTTTCTATTTTTATTACATTCAAAATATTTTCTAATTTTCCTTTTGATTTATTCTTTGATGCCCAGGGTATTTAGAAGTATGTTGTTTTGTTTCCAAATATTTGGTGATTTTTAAAGAGACCTTTCAGTTTTTTATTTCTAATTTTATTCCATTTGTTATAATGAAATCCTTTGTATTACTTGCATCTTTTAAACTTTATTGAAACTGTTCTATCACTCACAATGTGGTCTGTCTTGGTCAATGTTTCACGTGCACTTGAAAAGTATGTGTATCACATTATTGGGTAGCATGTTCCACAAATGTTAATTCAGTTTCAGTTCAGTCGCTCAGTCTTGTCCAACTCTTTGCGACTCCATGAACCGCAGCATGCCAGGCCTCCCTGTCCATCACCAACTCCCAGAGACCACCCAAACCCATGTCCATTGAGTTGGTGAAATGTTAATTAGGTCTAGCTATTTGGAATTATTTTCATGTCATCTATATTTTTCCTGATTTTTTTATTTTTTAAACAAATTATTAACATAGAATATGAAAACATTCAACTCTAAGTGTATATTTGTCTATTTGTCCTTATAGTTTTATCAGTTTTTCCTTTATGTATTTTGAATCTCTGTTATCAAGTATATAACATTTACAATTGTTGAGAGATCAAGCCTGGTCCCTGGTCCTGAAGTTAAATCTCCTTCTTCAGAGATCACGACTCTGATATCGTTCACTGTAAACTATCATCTTGGAGGCTCGTCTGGGATCTTCAGGACAAGGGATGAAGATATAATTATTCTTCTGCATAGCAAGGGCTTCCCTGGTGGCTCAGTGGTTAAAGAGTCTGCAGTGCAGGATAGCTGTGTTTGATCCCTGGCTTGGGAATATCCCGTGGAGAAGAAAATGGCAACCCACTCCAGTATTCCTGCCTGGAGAACTCCATGGACAGAGGAGCCTGGTGGTCTGCAGTCCATGGGGTCACAAAGAGTCAGACACAACTGAGTGACTAACACTTACTTGATGAATTGATCCTCATTTTCCTGTTTTTCCTGCTTCTCTGTCCTTACAGTTTCTTCTGTAATATCTCGCCTGCCGTTAAGCCCATCAATGGATTTTTGAAATCTCAGATGTAGTTTTCATTTCTGGAAGTTTGATTTGAATATTATTAATATTATCCCTGTTTATATTTAAGTTTTTGATTGTACAAAATACAGTGATAATAATAATTATTCTGATGGCCTTGTCTGATAATTCTAACATGTCATTTATGGCTGGTTTCAATTCATTGATCTATTTTATATTACAGATCCTATTTCTTGCTTCTTTGCATGCCTTGTAATTTTTTACTGGATGCTAGTCTTCATAAATTTTACCTTTTTGGGTGTTGGATATTGTATACTTATATATAATATATATAATTTTTGTATAAATTATATATTTTTTATTTATACATATATATGTATAAATAATACATAATTATATGTATATAATAACAAATTCTTGATTTTTATTATGGGAATTTCCTAAGTTACTTGGAAACAGTTGAACTTTTTTCAGGTCTTGCTTTTAAGATTCTTTTTGGTGGAACAGAACAGTGTTTAGTCTGGGCCAGTTATTCTCCAATACCAAGTCAAGACTCTACTGAATAGTCTATCCAGTGTTCCATGAATTATGAAGTGTTGCAATCTGGCTGGTGGGATTGTGCATTCTTTTTGTTTCTTGTGAGCATTGAGGACTGTTTCCTCTAGCTTTTCTGATGGTTCATTCCTTGAAGCTATTTCCTCATACAGATGTACTGATCTGCTGAATTCTTGGGAAAGACATCTGCAAATTTCCAGATATTATTGTGCATTTCTCTCCTCCCTGGAATTCTGTTCTGTGAATGCTAGCCACTCATGTCTACCTAGATTTTCGGCTCCAGCTCCTTAATTTCAGGAATGGTTGAGGATCTGCCTGGGTTTTCCCTTTCTGCATTATATCTGGAAACTCTCTCAAGATAGCAAACTGAGGCAATCGTAGGGCTCACCTCATTTGTTTCCTATCTCATGGACAACTGTCTTTTGTTGCTTAATATATAGTCCCAAACTGTTGTTTTATATATTCTATATTTTTCCCTTGTTTTTGTCATTAGAGTAAATCTGGTCCCTGTTATTCCACTTTGACTAGAAGTAGAAGTCCTCATATACAGAATTTTGCAGATGTATGCATATGTGTGTTTTTTCTCATGAGAGATTCCATACATTCTGTGAGATTCTCTAAAGAGTATGTAGCCCTCTTTAAGAACAAGAACCTCTCATTTACAGTAATCCTCATATGGTCTTAAATTTTATGTCCCTAAATTTTAGAAATACATCTGTATATTCCTTTACACATTTCTAAATTTTCTATACATTTAAATTTTCACTAAATTATAAATACTGACATTTAAAAAAAACAAATATTTTATGTCACTCTTTTAAATGTATCTGGTGGATTCTAAATATCTCAGCATTTGATAGCCAGAATTCTCCATTTTAAGAATGGTGAGCAAGATTTTCTTCAACAACCCTTCTTAGGATTTGTTACCGTGAAGCATTCAAAGCAAAATCTGCAAAGGGAAAAAACCCACATGTGGTGAAGTGTGAAGGAAACTGGGCTCAAGCTAGCAAGAGTCCTTGCTGAGTAGAATCACACCTGACTGACTTAATTCTTTCATCAAGGAGTTGTGACAACATATGTGAAACATTGTCAACAGGGAAGCTCATTAGAGACACAGTGCTAAGGTTTTAATTGAGGGCTGATCATGTAGGCACCCATCCTTAGAACCTACCAAAACCTCAGATTCCTAGAAGGAAAACAAGCATTCAGCATAAACCTTGTGGTCCTCCATTGTTTTGAAAAAAACCTTCTGTGCTTACACACTCATCAGAAATTCTTCCATCATGCTGGGGTTGCTTTAGCTTGAATCCCTGCAGATGTAAAGAACACTCCTTTTGCTTCTCATTAATTCACACAATTACAGCACACACATGTAACTCTCTCTCCTCAGGGTTGTGTGGTGGTGGCTATAATTGCAGTCATATTGCATGCCGTCACATCAGTTCTCCCAGGTCCCAAATAGACTTGTATCTACATATGCCGTAGCCTCCTCTTCACTCTAATTCAACCCACATGTGGAACTTAGCACTGATATTCACTTTCAACAAAAATATCCAGAATTGTACTCACCTATCATTTTGAAAGATTTTGGTGACGTTTTGGGAAAATTGAGGAATTCAAAGAGAAAATTAATCACTTATACTTCTGCTAACTTATCCCTTCAGTTTCCTCAATTGTAAAATGGGGAAAATAATAGTGCTGACATCAGAAGGCTGTTAGGAGAACTAACTTACAATTTTTATTGTTATCCTGGTTCTCTGCTTTCCTCTCACAGTTTCCCTCCTCATGCCTGTTCCTCCAAAATTGCTTTCCTAGAAGCAGCAAGTTTTTATTCTCCTCCTTGTCTCTTCCTTATGGAAACTATGGGAGAGCTGAAACTCATACAAGAACTCAACTCTTCCGACAAAAACTCTCTTCTTAAGAGGAATTCTGGACCAGCTGTTGGGAGAATATTTTCTGCATCTTGTTTCCCTGGGCATCAATAATCTTCTTATGTGGGTCTTTGGGGCATCTTCTTTAAGACTGTCACTGTGAAGATGACCTGGTTCTGGGAGGCTGGCCTCCGGATGCTAACTTCTATCTACCTCAAAAACAGGTAGCCTGACTGGGAAATGTTACTTTTGGTGATGGATTTGGAGGAAGGCCAGATTTCATTCATTTTTTTTTTTTCCAGAAAGAGGGTTGACTCATCTTGGATCCCCAAGAAATCAGGAGAGATATTAGGCACAAAGTGATCATTCAGTGAACACTGAATGGAATTACTGAGCATTTAGACCAATCTATCTTGCCTCCCAAAATTGATAAAAGGAGGAACTACTCCATTAGAATGGAACTCACAAATGGTTTGTTTATTCAACATGAGAGGCAGTATTTTGTTGTGGTGGAGGTATGGCTCTCTTGCCGAGAACTCAAGTTCTAAATCAAGCTTCTGCACATATTTTGGGTTTCTGTTTGCTCATTTTTAAAATGCGGATAATTATAATTCCTATCCTATAGGGTTATTTTGAGAATTAGATGAGTTGATACACAGAAGGTGTTTAGAACAGTGCCTGTCTGGCACATAATAAGCCCTCCACAAATGTTAGCTACTGTTATTTATGCAATGAACATTTCTAAATTGAGTACCAAGCATGTCTCACAAACAGGGCTTGCTGCTGGGGAATATGAAGAGGGATCCATTGTTCCGGCCATGGACCTTCTCTGGGAGGCTAAGAAATAAGTAGTGATGAGAAGTCTGGAGATAAAAGCTTGGCTAGAGCTGTGCATAGAGCATCATGAGGGCACAGAAGGGAATTTTCAATCAGGTACTGACTCTCCAGAATTAACCAAAGCAGGCGAATTTACTGCCTCTTGCCATCCCCCGCCAGATTGCTTACAGGTAAAGAAATGTTCCATATAGCAGATGATGACCTAAAAATCATATTCATTTTACCCCAAATTCATTTGATTTTAGCAGCTGCTGAAAATTTTTTTTTTAAACACATGATTTACACTGTGTTTTTACAAGGTCAAAGCACTGACCTTGGAGCTGTCAGTAAGGTAGAATATTCAGGGCTACAAATGAAAAAGGAGAGAATCAAACTCAAGAAGCAGTTTATGGAACATTTTTTTCCTAAGGGAAATGGCAGAAATTCAAGTGTGAACAAATAAATGTGTAGGTTAAAAATCAAAGATAACAGAAATATTAACAGCCTGGGGGAGTTGGAGAAAGCTTCTCAGGGAAAATAGTATTTGAAGTGGGTCTTGAAGGATATGTTGGAACATGTCAAATGGGAAAGGCCTCCAGAAAAAGAAATGAGTGTGTAGTACAGCCTGGAGTCATGAGAGATCAAGGTATCTTGAGGAAATTTCAAATAGCTCAACTTAGCTGCAATATAGGGATTGTGACAGCAAGTGGTCAGCAATGCTTGGATATGGAGTTTGAAGACAAGTTGTGAAGGTCGTCTGCATTCTTAAAATGTAATCTAGAAATGATGGGAAGGGTTATGAGAAAGGGAGAGACTTGACCACACTTGCAATTTGAAAAGATTGCTCTGGTTGATGATGCACTCAAATGGCAAAACAGAAGTCAGTTGCAGTGGTCAAAGTGAAGATCTTGAGGTCTGGAGCAGGGCAGAAGCTGTGCAGACTGGTAAACTGTTGAGCTTGATGCCACCGGAGGGTGAAAAGGATGATTCTCTGTTGTAAGATACTGTGGATTTGTACAGTCTCTCTTAGTTTCCTAGTGTGTTACAGACCTTGCCTGCTGCTGGTGAAGCTCGCTTAGAGCAGATAAATGTGATGACTCCATTTTCAAATGAAGAAGCAGTTTCTTTAAGGTGAAGTGACTTGTTCAAGGTCACAGAGCCAATCAGTAGTGGAGCAAGGACAAGAGCAGTTACCTGGAGCCCGACCACCATGCTTGTTGACCTATATTCACAGTTCTTTTCTTCTTCATCCTGAAAGACATGAACCAGAAATCCTAAACTTGGACCACCCAATCTCTTTCATGTCAGTTCACCTTTCCTCCATGGCCTCTGCCATCTCCACTCTTCCTTCTTTCCTGACCCATTTTACTATCCTTGGAACTTACTTTTCAGTTTCTAATGCTTTAGGTCCTCTGAATTGTGATCACAGAGCCCCGCTATGTACTGATCTAGTAAGAGGCCATAATATCCTTGATGGGGTCCTGTCTCCATTTTAAGGACAGGGCATGCAGCCTGTGTATTCCTTTTGAAAGTCATTCTGTATGTATCATCAGTCCCTTTATAACTGTCTACTTTCTCAAAAGCCAAGCCCTATACAAGTATTAAATTCATAACCACCTTTAAGAGTAATTAAAGGTGGAAGATTTATAACAGATATCCATGTTCTGTTGCTCCGAAAAGATTCTGTCCTCTTTCAGGTCTCCGCCCTTCATTTTTCACTCCTCTAAAATAAATCTCAGGAATCGAGTGATAAATCTGCTCTATTATTGCCACTTGGGCCCCCTTGGCTTCTCCCCTCCTGTTGTTAAACTACTCAGCCGGTTCCTCGGAGCCTCCCTGTCTGTAAGCAGATCAGCTCTGATGCCCCTTAGCATTTGCTCTCAAAGGTTCTGCTGATTTAGCATCAAATGTCAAAAGCAAAGTGAGCTATCAAATCCAACCCTTCACAGGTGAGAAAATAGACTCCAAGAGTGAAAGTCACCCTCCAAGGACACAGGGAAGGTTGGTTGTTAAAGAGAGAGACAACCCAGGCCTGCTGCTCTCAGTCTGAGCTTTTCCCACTGTGGGATCCTGGCTTCTGTTTCTATAAAGAAAATATTAATTTAAATTAACTGTGACTCTTGGGCCATCACAAGGTGTGAAAGGTACAGTTCCTGGCTTCACAGTCTGGCTTGGTGACAAAACCCATGGCAAGTTAAAGGATAAGGCAAATTCATCATGTGTGAGAACCTACTAGGGAGTCAGGAATAGACTCTGGTGTGGAAGGTTAGATGACCTCGGAGGAGACTGGCCACAGACTCCAGAATCAATGTGACATGGGTTTGGATACAAATCTGCTACCTACCAATGGAGAGAACTTGGCCTGTCCTCTAATGTCACAGACCTTCAAGTTGCTCAGAGTGTCGAAGAAGTGAAGTTACAGATATTCTGGGACTAGGTGCTCAACCAGGGGCAGCTGGGAAGGCTTCCTTGGTAGGGTGGATGGAACAGGTGTAAGGGCTGAATTTTATTTGCCTGTGATCTGCTGAGGTTCACAATCAACATGCAAGGATAAGGGCTGGAATCAGTGGGGCTGAGAAGACACGGACGTAAGGAGGAGCCAGGGAGGAGCCCAACCTGGTTGAAGAGGAGCTCCTGGAAGGGAAGTGTGGCTGGAAAGATGGTTGCAGGTGGGATTGGGGAAGGATTGGAAACTTCCCCCAGAAGAACTTGATCTTCAGTCCATCAATTCATATAATTTTAGAACTGGAGGGGCCCGAGAAACAACTGATCCCCAAACTGAGTAGGAATTGTGGTCCCATTTTACTGCTGGAGCTCTGAGGTTAGGGAGTTTGACCCTGGGCACCCAGGCCCCTGTCTACCCATCCCATCCATGGCACCACATTACTTTGCAGGAAGCATCACCTCCCATGGTTATGGTTTCAGGGGCATCTGCTTTTTGATCAATTTTGTCCCTCTGTCTTCTACACTCCCTCTGTGTACCACCACCATCCCCAACTAGACCTGTTCCTCCTGCCATCTTAGTTACTCACAACACAGTCCATACTGGGAGTCATTTCTGCCCTGTTTTTCCCTTACCTTATTCCCTGCAGGGCTTGATTTTAGGCAGGCCTGAAGCCTGGACATGGTAAGGGAGTGGCACCCCGAAGAGACTGTTCTCAGTAATGGGCAGGGGTTCTTACAGGTTCTCTGTACCTGGGGAGGCAGGGGGCGGGGTAGCCAAAGCTGGAGGAAGCTGGGGCTGGCCAAAAGCATACCCTCCAGCCACCAATCCGTGGGACTAAAAGTTTTTCATCTAGATCAGACAGTCCCACGGTTAGCAGATTCCATGGTTGGAATCTGAAAGCCCAAGGGTGCATTGCCCTTTCCACATGGACAGTCCTGCTGGGATGCTTGCTCTGTACAACGGTCTTAGGGCCATTCTTGTGTGCTTTACTGAAATAAGTGTGGACCCTTTCCCTGTGTCTATTGTGTCTTTCTGATGGTCCCATCTTCAATAAGTTGCTCTCTTCTTACGCCCTCTCTCCATCTCTACTCTTATTGCCTTAGTCCTGACTTTCATCTTCCCTCTTCCATCAAATTCACCTTGCTCTGGCCCAAATGGCCTCCCTGTCTCTGTGCTGTTTCCTCCAGACCTTTGCTCTCACTGCAGCCACTGTAGTTCAGTTAAATCAAGGTGCCCTGTCCTTGTCTCAGCTTCACCTCACACTCTGGCCACACTCACCAGGACCAGACTCACTGAGACATGCTTTCTCCTGCCTCCAGGCAATTGTTCACACTACTTCTGCCCAGCATCCTCTTCCCTGCTCACTTCCTCCCACTGTTGCCCCATTTTTTTCTGGTTAACTCCTGCCTCTCCATCTTGCTGCAGCTTAAATATTGTGTCTGGGCAGCAGGGCTGACACTCTCCAGACAGGGTGAGTCATTTCTCCTGAATGCCTGCATCTCCCTGCCCTTAATATCCTGTTGACTTGACTGTTTTCCTCTCTCAGGGCAGAGACTTCACTGCTGCACATTATGTGCCAGAGCCTGGCATATTTAGGGACTCCATCAGTGTTACTGGAATCGGCGAACTTTCTGCCAGGTTCTCTGCTGGGCACAGGGTGCTTCTGACCTTCAAAGTGCTTGCTGCCAGAAAGCTTATCCCAAAGCACAACTGACAATGTTGCTTCTCAGCTTAAAAGCTTGTGTTACTGGCATCGGGGAGACCAGGGTGTCATGTGAAATGCCCCCGAGCTGGCAGGCGGAACGCACTGGTTCCTCCCCTGTGTACTCGGAGCACTTTACACAGGACTTCACTGTGGTGCTCATCCCATTAGCCTAGGATTTTCTGTTTTATATTTTCTCTGACCAGACCCTGAATTTTCTGTGGGTTACTGATGCTGAGCCCAGGGCTTAGAATTGAGTGGGTGCTAAACAAATATTTGCATGATTAAATTTCCAAACAGCCAAAGGTAGAGGAAGAGGGGAAAAACCATCTATGTGCTCCTGTTATGGACTGAATGTTTGCGTCCTCCCAAAATGTACAGATGGAAACTTACCCACCCCCATGTGATTAGGCAGTGGGACTTTGGGGTAGATGATTACGATTAGATGAGGTTATGAGGGTGAAGCCCCACAGTGGAATTAGTGCCCTTATAAATATTACACAGGGGAGTTGTGTCCCCCTTCTGTTCTCTGTCATGTGAGGACACAGTGAGAGGTGGGCAGTCTGTTGGTGGAAGCCTGAGATCCTCGGGTTCTAACAAGCTCCCATGGCATCCCACTGTTGATGGTCCACGGACCAGACTTTGAGTAGCATCACACTGGGCAGTGATGGGAAGCAGTGATGAATCTGAAGGAGAGTGACATGTATTGACCTTCTGGCAGGTATTCAGTAAATATTAAATGAATAAGAGTGTTAAAGTATATGCATGCGTGTGCATGCTAAGTTCCTTCAGTCATGTCCAGCTCTTTGTGACCCCATGGACTGTAGCTGGCCAGGCTCCTCTGTCCATAGGATTCTCCATGCAACAATACAGGAATAGGTTGCCATGCCCTCCTCCAGGGGATCTTCTTGACCCAGGGATCGAACCTATGCCTCCTGCGGCTGCTGCACTTCGGGCAGATCCTTCACTGTTGAACCACCAGGGAAGGCTGCGTAATTAAAGCTTACTGTATTTCACACACACAAAAGAAGTGGGCAATCCGCCACTGGAAAAAAGGTTCTTACCATAATCTGACCATGCTGGCACCCTAATCTCCGATTCTTGCCTCCAGAACTGTGAGAAATTAATCCTGTTGTTTGGAAGCCACACAGTCTATCTGGTATGTTTTGCTATAGCATCTGAGCTGATTAATACACCACCCACATCTGTCACCTGAAAGAGGAAGAAATGAGGAAGTTGGTGGCCCTCGGGGTTCATGTCAGATCCCTCTGCTGACTTCATGTTGTAATCCACTCTGGGAGCCCAGGGGTGGGACCACCACTTCATGGGCTCTTCGTGAAACATTTCTGGACTCTGCTAAGGTGCTGTTGCTGTTGGGTTGCCAGGTTCCTGGAACAAGGCAGGAAGTTGGTGGAATGCCCTGGGCTGGGCTCAGGGGGGATGCCTGAGAGAGGCAGGGTCCTTTCTGAGAGGCAGGCAGAGAGAGTGAGAAGGAGTTGTTCTACCATCTGGAGTTAAGACCAGATAATAAAAATGTTTAATCGGTATTTTCACCTCTCCACCTATACAGTGAAGACACTTTTCTCCCAACTGTATTCCATGGACATCTAAGATATGTGGGAATCCAGGCAGATAGCAAGATTATTATAAATGAGTGAGGGTTTCATTGTCAGATAATCTAGGTTCAAAAGCATCCATGAGAGGTGTTTAACACATACGCAACTCTCTACCAGCCTCAAGGTCAGTTACCTACTGACTTAACATCATCTGTAAAATGGAACTAATGATAACTACCTGCTAGGGTGACTTTGAGGATTAAATGCAATAAACAATGTCAAGACTTACTATATAGTGTCTATCATAGAGGAAGTGTTCAATAAGGAAGATTCATTCTTGTCTCTAATGAGGATTTCAGAGTTCTTATATTAAGTGAATAAGGATCAAACTTTGGAGAAAATGTAAGTCCCCAGTATAATAAGGTGGATAGACTAAAAAACAGGTCAAGGTTCCTCGTACTTGACTGACATGATCCAAGTGTATTACACTTGGAACTTCTGGCTGATTCTAAGCTCAGATTTGCTTTACTGGCATAATTTAGAAATGGGGAAACAAATCCATCATGCCTTTCCAAGAGATGTCCAGCAGATAAATTGCCCCAACTACAAAGTCCATGGGGGTTGGTGATGGTAGCGGCAGGGGATGGGGGGAGTAGCAGAACAGGGATCTGGTTGTGCCAAGAGGCTTTAAGGCAGGAAAGGACTAGAGAAAGTGGTATATATTTTGTGCCATTTCTGGATCCCTCCCTGTTCCATCTGCTCTACGGCCAAATACGAAACATTTTCCTACCTATTTCCTTTCCTCTCTTCTCTGTCAGTAGGTCAACTGTGGGATAAAACTCAAACTCACTGATGGAGACAAAATGGAACAAATCTAAATCTGAAATAGAATCAAAATCAAGATCGTGACCTGCAGGCTGTAGGTGGAGCATTCATCTTAGTTAGGTTGAAGGTAAATCCTTCTGGCTATGGTTCAGTTCAGTTCAGTCGCTCAGTTGTGTCCGACTCTTTGCAAGCCCATGAATTGCAGCACACCAGGCCTCCCTGTCCATCACCAACTCCCGGAGTTCATTGAGATTCACATCCATCGAGTCAGTGATGCCATCCAGCCATCTCATCCTCTGTCGTCCCCTTTTCCTCCTGCCCCCAATCCCTCCCAGCATCAGAGTCTTTTCCAGTGAGTCAACTCTTCGCATCAGGTGGCCAAATTACTGGAGTTTCAGCTTTAGCATCATTCCTTCCAAAGAAATCCCAGGTCTGATCTCCTTCAGAATGGACTGGTTGGATCTCCTTGCAGTCCAAGGGACTCTCAAGAGTCTTCTCTAACACCACAGTTCAAAAGCATCAATTCTTCGGCGCTCAGCGTTCTTCACAGTCCAACTCTCACATTCATACATGACCACAGGAAAAACCATAGCCTTGACTAGACGGGTTTGTTGGCAAAGTAGTCTCTGCTTTTGAATATGCTATCTAGGTTGGTCATAACTTTCCTTCCGAGGAATAAATGTCTTTTAATTTCATGGCTGCAGTCACCATCTGCAGTGATTTTGGAGCCCAGAAAAATAAAGTCTGACTCTGTTTCCACTGTTTCCCCATCTATTTCCCATGAAGTGATGGGACCAGATGCCATGATCTTCGTTTTCTGAATGTTGAGCTTTAAGCCAACTTTTTCACTCTCCACTTTCACTTTCATCAAGAGGCTTTTGAGTTCCTTTTCACTTTCTGCCATAAGGGTGATGTCTCTGCATATCTGAGGTTATTGATATTTCTCCCGGCAATCTTGATTCCAGCTTGTGTTTCTTCCAGTCCAGCGTTTCTCATGATATACTCTGCATAGAAGTTAAATAAGCAGGGTGACAATATACAGCCTTCACGTACTCCTTTTCCTATTTGGAACCAGTCTGTTGTTCCATGTCCAGTTCTAAATGTTGCTTCCTGACCTGCATACAGATTTCTCAAGAGGCAGGTCAGGTGGTCTGTTATTCCCATCTCTTTCAGAATTTTCCACAGTTTCTTGTGATCCACACAGTCAAAGGCTTTGGCATAATCAATAAAGCAGAAATAGATGTTTTTCTGGAACTCTCTTGCTTTTTCGATGGCCCAGCGTATGTTGGCAATTTGATCTCTGGTTCCTCTGCCTTTTCTGAAACCAGCTTGAACATCTGGAAGTTCATGGTTCACGTATTGCTGAAGCCTGGCTTGGAGAATTTTGAGCATTACTTTACTAGCATGTGAGATGAGTGCAATTGTGCGGTAGTTTGAGCATCCTTTGGCATTGCCTTTCTTTGGGATTGGAATGAAAACTGACCTTTTCCAGTCCTGTGGCCACTGCTGAGTTTTCCAAATTTGCTGGCATATTGAGTGGAGCACTTTCACAGCATCATCTTTCAGGATTTGAAAGAGCTCAACTGGAATTCCATCACCTCCACTAGCTTTGTTCTTAGTGATGCTTTCTAAGGCCCACTTGACTTCACATTCCAGGATGTCTGGCTCTATGTCAGTGATCACACCATCGTGATTATCTGGATCATGAAGATCTTTTTTGTACAGTTCTTCTGTGTATTCTTGCCACCTCTTCTTAATATCTTCTGCTTCTGTTAGGTCCATACAATTCCTGTCCTTTATAGAGCCCATCTTTGCATGAAATATTCCCTTGGTATCTCTAATTTTCTTGAAGAGATCTCTAGTCTTTCCCATTCTGTTGTTTTCCTCCATTTCTCTGCATTGATCGCTGAGGAAGGCTTTCTTATCTCTTCTTGCTGTTCTTTGGAACTCTGCATTTAGATGCTTATATCTTTCCTTTTCTCTTTTGCTTTTCCCTTCTCTTCTTTTCACAGCTATTTGTAAGGCCTCCCCAGACAGCCATTTTGCTTTTTTGCATTTCTTTTCCATGGGGATGATCTTGATCCCTGTCTCCTGTACAATGTCATGAACCTCAGTCCATAGTTCATCAGGCACTCTATCTATCAGATCTAGGCCCTTAAATCTATTTCTCACTTCCACTGTATAATCATAAGGGATTTGATTTAGGTCGTACCTGAATGGTCTAGTGGTTTTCCCTACTTTCTTCAATTTAAGTCTGAATTTGGCAACAAGGACTTCATGATCTGAGCCACAGTCAGCTCCTGGTCTTATTTTTGTTGACTGTATACAGCTTCTCCATCTTTGGCTGCAAAGAATATAATCAGTCTGATTTTGGTGTTGACCATCTGGTGATGTCCATGTGTAGAGTCTTCTCTTGTGTTGTTTGAAGAGGGTGTTTGCTATTTCCAGTGCATTTTCTCGGCAAAACTCTATTAGTCTTTGCCCTGCTTCATTCCATGTTCCAAGGCCAAATTTGCCTGTTACCCCAGGTGTTTCTTGACTTCCTACTTTTGTATTCTAGTCCCCTATAATGAAAAGGACATCTTTTTTGGGTGTTAGTTCTAAAAGGTCTTGTAGGTCTTCATAGAACCGTTCAACTTCAGCTTCTTCAGCGTTACTGGTTGGGGCATAGACTCGGATTACTGTGATATTGAATGGTTTGCCTTGGAAACGAACAGAGATCATTCTGTCGTTTTTGAGATTGCATCCAAGTACTGCATTTCAGACTCTTTTGTTGACCATGACGGCTACTCCATTTCTTCTGAGGGATTCCTGCCTGCAATAGTAGATATAATGTTCATCTGAGTTAAATTCACCCATTCCAGTCCATTTCAGTTCGCTGATTCCTAGAATGTCGACATTCACTCTTGCCATCTCTTGTTTGACCTCTTCCAATTTGCCTTGATTCATGGACCTGACATTCCAGGTTCCTATGTAATATTGCTCTTTACAGCATCAGACCTTGCTTCTATCACCAGTCACATCCACAGCTGGGTATTCTTTTTGCTTTGGCTCCATCCCTTCATTCTTTCTGGAGTTATTTCTCCACTGATCTCTAGTAGCATATTGGCCACCTACTGACTTGGGGAGTTCCTCTTTCAGTAACCTATAATTTTGCCTTTTCATACTGTTCATGGGGTTCTCAAGGCAAGAATACTGAAGTGGTTTGCCATTCCCTTCTCCAGTGGACCACATTCTGTCTGATCTCTCCGCCATGACCCGTCCGTCTTGGTTTGCCCCACAGGCATGGCTTAGTTTCATTGAGTTAGACAAGGCTGTGGTCCTAGAGTGATTAGATTGACTAGTTTTCTGTGAGTATGGTTTCAGTGTGTCTGCCCTTTGATGCCCTCTTGCAACACCTACCATCTTACTTGGGTTTCTCTTACCTTGGGCGTGGGGTATCTTTTCATGGCTGCTCCAGCAAAGCGCAGCCGCTGCTCCTTACCTTGGACAAGGGGTATCTCATCATCGCCGCCCTTCCTGATCTTCAACGTGGGATAGCTCCTCTAGGCCCTCCTGCTCTCGCGCAGCCACGGCTCCTTGGACGTGGGGTTGGTCTTTCCGGCCGCGGCCCCTGGCCTCGGGCGTGGGGTAGCTCCTCTCGGCCGCTGCCCCTGACCTCGGACCGGAGTAGCTCCTCTCGGCCGCCGCCCCTCAGGGTGGCGATGTGCCAGGTTGCGATGGCACAGGAACGGCAAAGAAGAGCTACCCAAATCCGACATCAGGGGCGGCGGCCGAGAGGAGCTACCCCGCGTCCTGGCTAAGGTAGATACCAGTCAAAAACAAATTTCCTTTCCCAAGCCCTCAGGGACCTTGGGCAGGAAGAAGAGCTGCTTTTTCAAGTCTTACAGAAACAAAGCTTCTAAAACTCATGCTGTTAGATAAAGTTAGCGACAACTCAAAGACATCCAAGTCCAGAAAACTACATCAGGATATTCAACAGGACAGCAATTAAAGGAACAATATCTTTGCCTTTTTACTTTCATGTAGGAAACCCAAGTCAGGTGTCACTTTCCTAGGAAGAAGCCTCAGCTGGGTGTGCCGCCTGTCCTCCAAGTCACACCCTGCTGCTTCTTACCTCCATCGCAGAGTCCATCCTGCTGTGCTGTCATCACATGTTAGCTGGCATATTCCCCGCTAGAGGAAGAGTCCTCCCAGGCAGGGCAATGTTTCACTCTTGTTCCATAACTTCATAGAAGGTGGACCCACATCTCTGCAAGTCACCCAGACCTGGCTTCAAGACCCAGCTCTGTCTGTGACTAGCTGCATGGTTTCATGCACTTCCCTTACTGCTTGGAGCCCAGTTTTGTCAATGGTGCAGTACAGAGGATATTGCTGGGCTTGCAGAGCTGGGGTGAGAATTAAATGAGATACTGTTTCTGAAGCACTTGTACTGTGTGAGATTTTTAGTATGGGATTAGCACCTTTTTCTAGCTGAATGAATTGATAATTTATCCTCACTGCTTCCTGAAGGAGTTTTTTTTAACAGAAAGTCTCCCCACGTTGGAACTTGGTTGGTAGAATGGCTTCTACAGTCTATTTGCTGTGCTTGCAAAAGTGTAAACAGGATACTCTCAAACTGGATTTGAAAATTGTTACATCCACTTGGTTTAGTTGCTAAGTTGTGTCCGACTCTTGTGACCCCATGGACGCAAGAGTAGCCTACCAGGCTCCTCTGTCCATAGGATTTTCCAGGCAAGAATTCTGGAGTGGGTTGCCATTTCCTTCTCTAGGGGATCTTTCCGACCCAGGGACCGAACTTGGCCCTCCTGTTTGGGAGGCGAATTCTTGACTGACTGAGCTACCATGGAAGACCTTGGTATACCTCCAGTTATAAGACAGATACATTCTGAAATGTCTCCTCATGGTGACTACAGGTAAGAATAGTGGACTATATACTTGAAAGTTGAGTAGATCTTAAAAGCTCTTGAAAGAAAGGGAAAGTCACTCAGTCATGCCTGACTCTTTGTGACCCCATGGACTATAGCCCACCAGGCTCCTCTGTCCCTAGAATTTTCCAGGCAAAAATACTAGAGTAGTAGCCATTCTCTTCTCCAGGGGATTTTCCTGACTCAAGGATCAAATTTGGGTCTCCTGCATTTCAGGTAGGTTCTTTACCATTTGAGCCACCAGGGAAGCCCAGAAAATTCTTCCCATACACACAATGAAAGGTCATTATGTAAGGTGATAGATGTGTTAACTAACCTTATTGTGATAATCATTTTGTAATATACACATACATCAATGAGTTAAAAAAAATTAAGGAAAAAGAAAATAGCTTACTTTGAGGCTACTCTTGGAATATTTGAAAAATTATTTTTTTAAAATAGGAGGGACTGTATGAGAGACAAAGTGAGTAAGAAAAGCAAATTCCTAAGAATGTGAACACCTAGGTTTAAATTCCAGCTCTGACATTTTGTGAGCTTAGGGAAATTACACTCCACACTGGAGATGCAGTTTCCACAGATGTTAAATGGAGTTGAGGATCATTCATTAATTAACTAATTAATGACTAATTACATGAAGATGTCGTCAGCATTTACTATGTAGAAGGATCCACACTGATTACTGGGGGAAATTCATGAATAAATCCAGATTATTATTATTATTATTACTCTGAATATTTTCTTCCAAATGTTAGAGGCTGTAATTCTATAAATTCTCTAGGTTGACACTGCAGTGGAATCCTGTTGCTCTTAGGAAGGGTAGCTAATTTTATAGCAGATACACTCATTATTTGCCACTAAAGAATGTTTCTAGCCTCTGGGATAAAGTTAGGCTCTAATGTGAAAATATACATTAAATTGCTAAGAAATTACATTGTTAGTAGCTCTTTCAGCTCTGCTCACGCATGGAATTAAGGAAATAATTCCGTGTCTCTTTGATACAGGTATAGTAAGGCTTGTTATAAGTGTTATCTGGCAGCCCTTCATTCTAAAGCAAGTTTGTGAGCAAGTGAGAGTCTGATTAGGACTGTGTCTAGCAGCTCTGCTGTGGAGAGATTCATTTGATAACTTATGCATTCCAACTCAGGTTTAGCGGGTGAGAACCTGGTGAATATGCTAATAGCCATCTGGAGAGAATGAGCAAGGAGGAAACCCGGCATTCATTAGCCATCAGAAGACTTGTAAGGAGATCCTCCTTTGAGTCTGGTGTAGCCAGTGGAGATGGCAGCTCTGCTGAGAGGCCCCTGGCTCTGTGCTTTCTGTTGTTGTTCAGTCCCTAAGTCCTGTCTGATTCTTTGTCACCCCATGGACTGCAGCACACCAGGCTTCCCTGTCCTTCACTATCTCCCAAAGTTTGCTCTAAATCATGTCCATTGAGTCAGTGGTACCATCTAACCATCTCATCCTCTGTCACCCCCTTTTCCTCTTGCCCTCAATCTTTCCCAGCATCAGGGTCTTTTCTAGGTCTTTACTATTCATTATTGGGCTTGAGATTCCATAGAAAGGACCATATCTCTAACCACACTTTCAGCATAAATGGGTGTCATTTCCCACTGTAGATTCAGACTCGTCTGTCATGAGTTGAGCCCCTGCTGTATGCTCAGGCCAGGCCTGACCAGACTGTGTAATCCTTTCCATTCTCTGGTCTTAGATTTCTCTGTGTGTCAGCAGAAGGTTTGGACTCCAGCTCGGATAGTCCACATTTCCCCATGGAAAGTAGAACTCAGGGTCCCTTAGGGACAGCTGGCTGTTTATAGCACTGGGAAAAAGAAGAGCTTTGTGTAGGGTGGGAAAGACATTTTGGTTTTAGGTTGAAATGTCTGAGAAAATTTGGAAAAGTCACCTGTTTCTGGGCCTCATTTCTGTATGGGAAAGTAAGGGGTTTGGAAGACAATTTGATGTTCAGTAGTTTGTGGTCTGGAGAAGGCACTGGCACCCCACTCCAGTACTCTTGCCTGGAAAATCCATGGGCGGAGGAGCCTGGTAGGCTGCAGTCCATGGGGTCGCTAAGAGTCGGGCACAATAGAGTGACTTCACTCTCACTTTTCACTTTCATGCATTGGAGAAGGAAATGGCAACCCACTCCAGTGTTCTTGCCTGGAGAATCCCAGGGACGGGGGAGCCTGGTGGGCTGCTGTCTATGGGGTTGCACAGAGTCGGACATGACTGAAGCGACTTAGCAGCAGTAGCAGTTTGTGGTCTGGAATATCTGAGAAGCTGCTGGAAAGATTTCCAACCAGCTTGAGAGAAATAGCAATCTTGCCAATTGGATAAAAGAAGCAGTGGCCATTGCTACCTGTCTTCAAACTGGTAGAGAGTCTTGCCTCTTTTCTCTGTGGGTGTTATATTTGCATATTGAAAGTTAAGTAGAGGAAGCAGAGGTCAGAATAAGCAAGAATGCCAAGGGGGCTGGACATACTAGATCCACAGTCTGACAGCCATCATGGCTGAAAATAGGAGACCAAGTCCTAAGACAAAATCAGCAGAAAATCTCCACAATCAGATAATCTGTCTTGATGACAATTGGGTTTAAAGTCTCTTAATTGAGCGCAGTCCTCTGTGGGAGCAGAACGAACAGCAATCACCCTGCTTTCTGGGCTCCGGGAAGTATTTTGAGCCTGTCAGCAAACCATCCATCTGCTCTGCCTTCTTCCTTCCTGAAAAGCGCATCTGCAAGACAGCCCAGGGTCAAAGGCCAGGAGAGATGTGTTTGAGGCTTTCAGGTTCCTCTGCACACTTAGGTGTGTGTGTGTGCTAAGTCACTTCAGTTGTGTCTGATTCTCTGGGGCCCCAAGGACTGTAGCCCACCAGGCTCCTCTGTCCATGGCATTCTCCAGACAAGAATACTGGAGTGGGTAGCCATTTCCTTCTCCAGAGGATCTTCCTGACCCAGGGATCGAACCCAGGTCACCTGCATTGCAGGCAGATTCTTTACTGTCTGTGCCATGTAAATCACAGTTGAGCTTCTCAAGAAATATCTTGCCTTTCTTTCTCTGCATACTATTTGTATCGGTTGTTGCACGGAGATTTCAAAATCTCACTTTGAACGAAACTGATCAGGTTTCAAAATTCTGACACCCACTAGGAAAGCAACTGTTGTGAAGCCTTCTAATTTCCTTCAACCACAATTTCCTTATGGGTTTAAAAAATCCAAACTTTAAAGAGAAATGCCCTCCCCTCTCTGCCCCACGTGTACCCTGTGACCCCTCAAAGAAACCCTGCCTGTGGTTTTGCTACTTTTCCTTCCCTTCCTTCCTTTCTTTGTTAATGCTAAATCTGCTATGGATGAGGGTCTGTCTATTGCTAGTAGCTTTTTCTTTAAAGTTAATTTATGTGTTTTATAATACTTAATTATGATTTTTTGCCCATTGCATTAAGACTCATTTGACAGCAGTCTCTTGAAATTGCATTCCTAATTTCTCTGGAAAATACCCTCCCCAGCAGAACCCTCTTCTTCCTCATCCTCAGGGCTGACCACACTCCCTGGACAGTGATTTCAGCCCTGGCCGGTCAGTGCCCTGGGAGTCCATTTTTCATCCAAGATCAGCTCCTTCGTAGCAGGTTTCATTCTGGAACCGTCTTTTCTTTTTTCTTTGTTTGTCTCCAGCAGGTCCCTTCCTGCCTGTCCACTCACCATCCTAATCACAACTTTGCATTTGCCCCAGAGGTTGTGGCTAAAGACAGGAGCCAAAAAGAACACAGACACACCTGCTTTAACAGGTTTATGGCCAGAATTGTTGAGTCCTGGTGTGGTCACAGGTGGCTTTAAGATAAGGTGAATTCCCTACCATGACACTCTTTCTCCGCCCCCCCCCCCCCCCCAACCCTTTTTTTTTTGTAGAAGATTGTTTTGGCCACCTGATGCGAAAAACTGACTCATTTGAAAAGACCCTGATGCTGGGAAAGATTGAAGGTGGGAGGAGAAGGGGACGACAGAGGATGAGATGGTTGGATGGCATCGCCAACTCAATGGACATGAGTTTGAGTAAGCTCTGGGAGTTGGTGATGGACAGGGAACCTGGCATGCTGCAGTCCGTGGGGTCACAAAGTGTCAGACACAACTGAGCGACTGAACTGAACTGCCATGGAATAGATTTGTATGTCACCTGAAACAGAGTCCTCCTTTGTCCTGCCTCAGATCGGCCCTTATATTGGGCTGACCAAAAGCTTTTTGGGTTTTTGGTAACAGTATATGGAAAAACCCGAATGAACTTTTTTGGCCATCAGCTTTTTTTAGGTAAGGTGGAGAAACCTGGCTTAGGTGTGAACATGCTCTAATCTTCAAGTCAGCAATAAATTCAACTGTAATGACAATGTTTTGTCTTTCCTTCTCCATTTTTTTTTATTTCTTTTAAAATAATTTTGATTTTATTTACTGACTTTTGACTATGCTGGGTCTTCATTGCTGCATGGGTTTTTCTCTAGTTTCGGGGAGCAGGGGCCTCTCTCTAGTTGCAGCGTGTGGGTGCCTCATTGTAGTGGTTTCTCTTGTTGCTGAGCATGGTCTCCAGAGCCCATGGCTCCCAGGCTCTAGTGCGCAGGCTCAATAGCTGTGGTGCACACACGTAGTTGCTCCGTGCCATGGGGGATCTCCCTGGATCGGGGATTGAACTTGGGTCTCTTGTATTGGCAGGCAGATTCTTTGCTAATGAGCCAGTAAGGAAGCTCTCTTTCTTCATTCTCAATCCCTGAATTCTCCATTCCAATTCCCTCAAAACCCCAGGATAAAAACACCCAAGTAAGGTTTTGGTTGACACTGGGTCAGTTTGTATCAATGGAATTTTATTTATCTTTACACGAAGAGTACATAAAGCCTTCAGCCTCTCTCCTAAAAGAGTCCATAATTCTGCTGTTTTTTTCCCCTGATGAGTGCTTGTTTTGCTGAGGGTGTCTCCCATTTATTTTTGGTGTAGTTTTGTACGTGCTGACTTACACATTATACACAGATTTTTAAAAAATTATTGTCTTGAAGTAGAGTTACAATGTTGTGTTAGTTTATGCTGTACAGCAAAGTGATTCACTTCTACACATACATATATATTCTTTTTCATTATGTTATATCACAGGATGTTGAAAAGACTTACCTGTGCTGTACAATAGGACTTTGTTGTTTAACCATTCTATATATAATAGTTTGCATCGCTGATCTCAAGCTCCCAATCCATCCCTCCCACACCTTCCTCCTCCCCATTGGCAACCACACATCTGTCCTCTTATACATAGGTGTTTTAAATCTTGAAATTTATTTCTTAGTAGAAACACCCTGGAAAAACTTCCAGGTCAGCATTATCTGGAGATGGCTGGGGAGAGTAGATAGATCCTGCAGCCACACATTCATTTGTACTTTCATGTTGTGAAGAGGTTGAATTGGCCAGTGGTTTACTGAAAACATGGGCTTCCCTGGTGGCTCAGATGGTAAAGAATCTGCCTGCAGTGCAGGAGACATGGATTTGATCCCTGGGTCAGGAAGATCCCCTGGAGAAGGGAATGACTACCCACTCTAATATTCTTGCCTGGAGAATCCCATGGACAGAGGAGTCTGGCGAGCTACAGTCCATGAGGTTGCAAAGAGTCAGACATGACTGAGAGACTAACCTTTTCACTTTACTGAAAACACAATCCCACTTGGGGTCCTGCTCCAGACTGGGATCCAATAGAGTGGAAGAGAGAATTCTAGCAGCAGAAGCAGAAGCATGTGGGCATGATGATGAGCCTGGAGCAGACAAACCAGAAAGATCTGTGCTTGACACATGCAGGAATCTCTGCAGCAGAGCTCTGAAAGGGCCAGGAGACACATTCAGTAAGTAGGATGGTGGGGCTTAACTTGTTTTTATGGAAGTTTAAACATGGTACTACTCAAAGAGGGAGGGTTACTGGCATAAAAGATATATACAGCTGCCCAGGAAAGTTATAACAGTGCCCACTATGAGCCCAGATTCTCTTTCATTCATAAGTATAATTGCAAAACTAAAGGATCATCTGATTTGAGGCAACTGAAATAGTATGGTAAAAGACCAAGATGAACAACAGAGCAAATCCATGATGCACAAGACACTTAAAAACAAACAGAAAACTATTTATCATTTTAAAATTTGAGAGCATATTGTATCGATATAATACAAACGGGTCAATATGAAAAAGTGAGCAGTCAGCAAATAAAAATTACACATGAGAAATTAAAAGAAATATGATGCTGAATTCAAAAGATCAGTGGGTGGCTTAAATAGTAGCATCAATATAACTGATCACAAAGATAAAGTCTAGGAGGTTGCATGAATAGACAGATGGAGAACAGAGAAGCAACTAAAGAAACATGAATAAATCCAGGGGTTCAACATCCATCCAACTCTAAGTCTAGAAGAAGAAAACAGAAATAATGCAGGAAATGAAGTAATCAAGAAAAAAAAGAAAAATCATTTTCTGAGCTGAGAAGCTGAATCTTCACCTGGAAAAGGGCACTGAGAGCTGAGCAGGATTAATCGGAAAAGATAAATCCTGGATTAAAGAAAGATATATATTTTGACAATACTAGGCTAGAAAGAGAATCTTTTAGGGTCTAAGAGAGACAAACAGGTGTTATCAACAAAGGACCTAGATTGTTTTCATTAACAACTTTGGGAGCAATAGGTACAGGGCATTGTTTTTTAACTTTGAAAGAAAATGGTTTAAATCTAAAATTCTATCTAGATAAACCATCAAATCAGGTTAAGGCCAAATAAAACACTTCTAGACATATATTATTTCAGAGCTTACTTCTCACATATCCTACATGGAAAAAATCATTCAGGAGATATTTTAGCAGAATAAAAAAGGAATCCATGAAAGAGAATGATACAGGGTATAACAAAGGAGAGCATTAGGGCACAGCCTGAATGAATGAAGAAAGTCACAAAGAAATGAAAAGAGGTTTCAACAGACATTGTTGCTAGGAATATTTTCTTTTGTGCAACACAATATATATATATATATTATTGTTCAGTTGCTAAGTTGTGTCCAACTCTGTGACCCCATTGACTGCAGCACACCACGCTCCTCTGTCCTTCATTATTTCCCAGAGTTTGCTCAAACTCATGTCCGTTTAGTCAACAATCTCATTCTCTGCTGTCCTTTTCTGTCTTCAATCTTTCCCAGCATCAGGGTCTTTTACAATGAATAGGCTCTTCCAATCAGGAGACCAAAGTATTGGAACATCGGCTCCAGCATCAGTCCTTCCAATGAATATTTAAGGTTGATTTCCTTTAGGATTGACTGGTTTGATTTCCTTGCAGTCCAAGGGACTCTCAAGAATCTTCTCCAGCACCACAGTTAGAAAGTATCATTTTTCTTTATAGGTCTAATTATATTACTTGGTTATTTCTAATTTTGAATCAACCCTTGGGGTCGCAAAGAGTCAGACACGACTGAGCGACTGAACTGAACTGAACTGATAGACTCACATAGACTCATTATGGAAGACTTATAGAAACTAGAAGAGGGTTTGCCTATCATAAACTGCAAAAAGTATAAATGACACTGGAGCCTGCTAGGCTGCAATCCATGGGGTCACTAAGAGTCAGACTCGACTGAGCAACTTCACTTTCACTTTTCACTTTCATGCATTGGAGAAGGAAATGGCAACCCACTCCAGTGTTCTTGCCTGGAGAATCCCAGGGATGGGGGAGCCTGTTGGGCTGCCATCTATGGGGTCACACAGAGTCGGACACGACTGAAGCGACTTAGCAGCAGCAGCTAGTATTAAAGTCTTTAAACAAGGGATGCTTAGACTGGGGGTGGGTCTAATGCTTGGGGAATTAAAACTCAAGCCACAGGCCAGGCACTCTAATTGGAGAAAGTGAAACTGAAGGACAACCAATCACATATAGCTCCATCAATTCAGTTCAGTTCAGTCGCTCAGTCATGTCTGACTCTCTGCGACCCTATGAATCACAGCACACCAGGCCTCCCTGTCCATCACCAACTCCCAGAGTTCACTCAAACTCACGTCCATTGAGTTGGTGATGCCATCCAGCCATCTCATCCTCTGTTGTCCCCTTTTCCTCCTGCCCCCAATCCCTCCCAGCATCAGAGTCTTTTCCAATGAGTCAACTCTTTGCATGAGGTGGCCAGTTTCAGCTTTAGCATCATTCCTTCCAAAGAACACCCAGGGCTGATCTCCTTTAGAATGGACTGGTTGGATCTCCTTGCAATCCAAGGGACTCTCAAGAGCCTTCTCCAACACCACAGTTCAAAAGCATCAATTCTTTGTTGCTCAGCTTTTTTCATAGTCCAACTCTCACATCCATACATGACCACTGGGAAAACCATAGCCTTGACTAGATGGACCTTTATTGGCAAAGTAATGTCTCTGCTTTTGAATATGCTATCTAGGTTGGTCATAACTTTCCTTCCAAGGAGTAAGCGTCTTTTAATTTCATGGCTGCAGTCACCATCTGCAGTGATTTTGGAGCCCCAAAAAATAAAGTCTGACACTGTTTCCACTGTCTTCCCATCTATTTCCCATAAAATGATGGGACCGGATGTCATGATCTTCGTTTTCTGAATGTTGAGCTTTAAGCCAACTTTTTCACTCTCCACTTTCACTTTCATCAAGAGGCTTTTGAGTTCCTCTTCACTTTCTGCCATAAGGGTGGTGTCATCTGCATAGCTGAGGTTATTGATATTTCTCCCTGCAATCTTGATTCCAGCTTGTGCTTCTTCCAGCCCAACGTTTCTCATGATGTACTCTGCATAGAAGTTAAATAAGCGGGGTGACAATATACAGCCTTGACGTACTCCTTTTCCTATTTGGAACCAGTCTGTTGTTCCATGTCCAGTTCTAACTGTTGCTTCCTGATCTGCATATAGGTTTCTCAAGAGGCAGGTGAGGTGGTCTGGTATTCCCATCTCTTTCAGAATTTTCCACAGTTTCTTGTGATCCACACAGTCAAAGGCTTTGGCATAATCAATAAAGCAGAAATAGATGTTTTTCTGGAACTGTCTTGCTTTTTCTATGATCCAGCGTATGTTGGCAATTTGATCTCTGGTTCCTCTGCCTTTTCTAAAAGCAGCTTGAACATCTGGAAGTTCATGGTTCACATATTGCTGAAGCCTGGCTTGGAGAATTTTGAGCATTACTTTACTAGCATGTGAGATGAGTGCAATTGTGTGGTAGTTTGAGCATTCTTTGGCACTGCCTTTCTTTGGGATTGGAACTAAAACTGACCTTTTCCAGTCCTGTGGCCATTGCTGAGTTTTCCAAATTTGCTGGCATATTGAGTGGAGCACTTTCACAGCATCATCTTTTAGGATTTGAAATAGCTCAGCTGGAATTCCATCACCTCCACTAGCTTTATTTGTAGTGATGCTTTCTAAGGCGCACTTGACTTCACATTCCAGGATGTCCGGCTCTAGGCCCATAGGCTCTCCTAAATAAGCAACGGAGTGAGCTATAGCCAATCAAATCATTTCCTTGCTTTGCTTCAGTGCCTCCTCTATAAAAACCTCTTCCTCAGCTCCTGTTGGTGGAGCACTCCTAACATTTTTGATTTGGCGCTGCTCTGTTTGGTTGGATGTTTGCTCAGATAAACTCTTCAAGATTTTAATGTGCCTTGGTTTACCTTTTAATACCAGTAAAAGCAAAGAGGAAAGGGGGGAATGTTGAAGTTTGTATAAATGTGCTCAGTTTTTAACGTGGTTCATAGTGGCTACTGATAGGAAGTGAAGCTGGGTGTTGTGGTCAGTTTCACTGTTTCATATCCCTCTGGTAATATTGAAGAAGGAATTCATAGGGCCTGGACTCCATCTTAGGCCTGTTCATGCTGATCATGCTTGGCTGCCTTTCCAATGGACTCTGAACTCTGTGTTTCGTGCCTATGAAAACAAAAACAGAAGGATAAGACCCCCTCCAGACAGGGGAACCTTGAAGATCATATCTAGGTTACTCATCACCTAAGAGAAACATACACTAATCACCCCTTCCTCCAGACAGGCCATAAATTTTTTTGTATCTATTGGAGTGTAACCTCGGGTTTATTGATTATTGACTAATTGTTTGACTGTTTGAACACATGAGCACATGGCACGTGAATCATGGGGTTATTGGGGTTGTATTTTCCTTGGTTTATGTAAGTCTCAAAGAATTTGGAGTGGTGGGTTCAGACACGTACACATGGGGTATAAAAGATTTTCACAAATGCTGGTCGGGGTCCTTGGCTAAGAGGAGACTCTGCCTTGGGCCCACCGGTGTGATAAACTGCACTCCACTATCTGCATTGTCCTTCTGAGTGAATTTGTTTCCTGGAACGCATGGCTACAACAATATAAACCCTATTTTAATACAAAACAATTCAGCCTTTTGTTGTTGTTTTTTTGTTGTTTAGTCACAAAGTCGTGTCCTACTCTTACGCAACTTCATGACTTCAAGCACCAGGCTCCTCTGTCCATGGGGTTCTCCAGGCAAGAATGCTGGAGCGGGTTGCCATTTCCTCCTCCAGGGGATCTTCCTGACCCGGGGATCAAACCCGAATTCTCTGCATTGGCTGATGGATTCTTTACCACTGAGCCACCTGGGAAGCTTGCAATTCAGCCTTTTCACTTGTAAAATCCCAGGCTGGTGAAGTCTGCCAGCTCCTAGGGTTTCAGTTTCCCCAGATATCTCATTATAATCGAAGCACTTTACATGTCTCTTCTGTATTTGTACCCCATAGAAACCAGCCTGATGTTTTGTTTTTCTCAGTTAAGAGAAAAACCCACAGTGAGACCTCCCCTTAGAATGATTTTCCTTTCCTGTGGATACATGTGAATAGCATACAAACATGACTTTCAAAAGAGAAATACTTTTATTTCTAGTAGCTAAAATTCCAGATGAAAGGCCAGTTACAGGATTTCTGATATTGGAATGAAAATAACTGCAAAGCAGCCGCAGGTAATTAAGGAGATCATCATAGACTTGGCAGTGTTGGGAAAGAACCTGTGGACCACAGTTCCTTCTGGCTGAATGCCCATCAACCCCGCTCACCTTGGACATCCTTCAGAAAATGATGCTCACTTCTGTTTCCCCATTCCTTTTCACACAGACAAGATCACTCATTTTTTCTAAAAAGAGGGTCATTTGTTCAGAATAACAGAAAAAAAAAAAAAAAAGAATTAGCAAGCTAATGTGTTATCTGTGTACACTGCATACAGACTGGAAGATTAATCTTTGTTAACTGCTTGTTTAACGTTATAGTTAATATTTAGTTACCTTGTTGCCCTGGATCATCCATCATTTTATTGAACTGTGGGGTTTATGTTTTGTGCTTTTGCCTCCACTTTTAAAGGTGGTTACTTACCTTTGTTTAAGGTTGGTTTTTGATAAAAGAAGCCAAGATGGTTATTGAAAAAATTGTTGATATTTGAGGATTCCCACACAAAACATATTTGTTCCCTGTGATTTTAATGATGGCATCTGTTTGTTTAAAAATAATTTATTGAAATATAGTTGATTTATCATATTTTGTTAGTTTCAGATGTATAGTAAAGTGGTTCAGTCATACATATGTATTAATATATGTATTCTTTTTTTTACGTTCTCCTCCATTATAGGTTATTCGAGTAGAGTTCCCTGTGCTATACAGTAGATCCTTGTTAGTTACCTAATTTATATATGTATTTATTTTATTTATTATTTATTTATTTAAATATGTATTTATTTTAATCCCAAACTCCTACTTTATCCTCCCCCTCTTTTCCCATTGGTAACCATTAGTTTGTTTTCTGTAACTTATTAACAAAATAGAAATAGACGCACAGACACGGAAAGGCATCTGCTGATTAAGAGGAGAAAGGTAGAAAAGAGCAACAGTTTGAAAATCAGACTTGCCAGTTAGCATCATGCATTACGGTGCAATAAGTTAACCTCTTTGCGGCTCAGTGTCGTCCTGTGTAAAATGAGGGGATTGTAGTTGAAGGCCTCAAACACCCGATCCAACTTTCACATTTTACAACTGTATATAATAAGCCAGGAATAAAGCTCTTTTTTAGAAGCATCTCTCTTTTGACAAAAAAATAGCTTGCAGGTAGCTACCTGCCTTGCTAATCTTCAGTGGAATATTGGTTCCATGTCTACAATATCTCCAATCTCGACTGAACATACCTTTTTTTCATGATCAGAAGTCACTATAGAAACCACATTGACAGGACCTATTGAACATTCTGAAAGCTTTGGAAGACACTAACAAAAAAGCGGGTGGAGCAATAAACAATGACTTTCGCTGTACCTGCCTTCCCTTTTGGCAGTCTGGCCACAGCTTCAGCATTATTTAAAAAGTACCAAGGGCTGCTGCAGTTTCTTTCCCATGAATTAGGGATTCAGCTAAGGAAAGAGCATTCAGGCAACTAGTTGATGCTTTCGTCATGTTGATGAATTTACTATTATGCAAACCTGGGTGAGTCATATAAATGCCCATTTTTGTTTGGTCTTTGAAAACAAAGGCAAAGAGAAACAAACCAGGTAAAGCAAGGGCTGGAATACTGGGGTTCTTCTCCCTCTCCTGGCTCAGTCATCAACCAGCTGGATATCTCAGCATCCTCAGTGTCTACACAACAAGTTAGGTATCATCAGAGCAATCATTAAAAAGATATATATACCAAACCCCACTGTTTGGGGAGCCCCTATACAAGAAGCAGAGAAAGTGGAGCTCCTGTAGTTGGGGGACCCTGGACTTCAGCCTGTCATTTTTATTCCCCCCTTTTTTTTTGCCCCTAGGAGGCACTCTTGAAGCTTTTGGAGGAATTAGGAATGTGCTTTGATGTATCAGTCTGGAAATCTCTTCCTGGCAAGCCCCAGACAACGCATTCATGGGGATGGGCTAAGATAGGATAGTGAGCCAAGTTCCTGGGTAGCTTTACCCAGAAGGCCCTGAGATGCATCTGGGGTGGCTGCAGGGACCCTGGTTCTTCAGATGTTCCTCTGCTGGGCTCCTGCAGGGAGGAAGCCAAAGCACTTCACCTGTAAGGGCATACATATAATTTTAAAGTGAAAATGTTAGTCACTCAGTTGGGTCCAGCTCTTTGCAACCCCATGGACTGTAGCCTGCCAGGCTCCTCTGTCCATGGAATTCTCCAGGCAAGAATACTGGAGTGGGTTGCCATTCCCTTTTTCAGAGGATTTTCCTGATACAGGGATGGAACTCAGGTCTCCTGCATTGCAGGCAGATTCTTTACCGTCTGAGCCACCAGGGAAGACCATGTAATCCTAAAACACCTCCCATTCTACAAAAGTGTGCACTGCATGTCACGGAAGGTCACTTAGCTTCGTTCCCTATCACACGACCAGGAAAAGCCGGAAGCATCATAAGAAAGAGACTGGCACATAAAAACACTAGAGCGAAAGCCAGGTTTAATTTCTAATAAAGGAAATACTCCAGTAAAGGCAGAACTGCACTCTAAGACAAGGCTGAAGTGCCTTGAGGAAGGGTGTAGGGCAGGGGCAGGACTGTCTCTCTCAGGATCCAGGAACAAAGTGCTCGGAGGTCAGGCAGAATGGTGCAGGGGGCAATCGCCCAACAGATCACGTGGGAAGCTGCTCCTCATGGAGAAGGTGAGTGTGGGCAGAGTGTTGAGTACTGGATTTTTTAATGGCTCTCTGCACACAGCTGTGCAGTGTATTTTATGTTCAAAAGCTGTTTTAGTTTCTTTTTTGTAGCACAAGTTATGGATGTGAGAGTTAGACTATAAAAGCTGAGCGCTGAAGAATTGATGCTTTTGAATTGTGGTGTTGGAGAAGATTCTTGAGAGTCCCTTGAGATCCAACCAGTCCCTCCTAAAGGAAATCGGTCTTGAATATTCATTGGCAGGAGTGATGCTGAAGCTGAAACTCCAGTACTTTGGCCACCTGATGTGAAGAGCTGACTCATTTGAAAAGACCCTAATGCTGGGATAGACTGAAGGCGGGAAGAGAAGGGGATGACAGAGGATGAGATGGTTGGATGGCATCACCAACTCGATGGACATGAGTTTGAGTAAGCTTTGGAAGTTGGTGATGGATAGGGAAACCTGGCGGAGAAGGCAGCAGCAGTACTCTTGCCTGGAAAATCCCATGGACAGAGGAGCCTGGTGGGCTGCAGTCCATGGGGTTGCTAAGAATCGGACATGACTGAGCAACTTCACTTTCACTTTTCACTTTCATGCATTGGAGAAGGAAATGGCAACCCACTCCAGTGTTCTTGCCTGGAGAATCCCAGGGATGGGGGAGCCTGGTGGGCTGCCATCTATGGGGTCGCACAGAGTCGGACACGACAGAAGCGACTTAGTGGCAGCAGCAGCAGCAGGGAAGCCTGGTGTGCTGCAGTCCATGGGATCACAGAGTCAGACATGACTGAGTGACTGAACTGACTGACTGACTGTGACTTCTGCGCTCTTTTGTTATCACTCTCAATTTGCCAGTTGTGTATGAACAAATTTGTGTTACACAGTCGTGTGATGTAGCAGACCCTAGTATTGTGGTGTCCATCTGTGTCTGTGAGGCCCATCCCAGAATTGATGATGAATAAAAGATGAGGGCTGCCTGTCTTCTTCTGGTTCTTTAAGCCCAGCAAACCCACCCACTCATTGTTCCCTTGTAGTTGTGAAAAAGAAACCGCAAACTTCAAGAGTTTCTTGGACAATGAATTGCTCAAGACCACCAAGCCAGTTCCCCTGGCATCTCCGTGGGCTCCCGACTCTTTTTCCTATTTCAGTTCAATCTCTGGGTGCCTTGGATTGATCAACTCTCCCAGTTTGGTGTTGGGATCCTAGTTTCCTAACATTCTTGTTAGTATTCAGTCATTCATTCTTCCTATTAGCCTTGGCACCCCAAGAGCCATTGCTTTGGGTTAAGAACCCTCTGCATCAACCACTAATCTCACAGAAACCAGGACTGATACAACATTTCTTCTTGCTCTCTGTTGCAAAGGGCTAGATATTCAGTTAGGAATGGAGCTTGAGAGACTTAGAGAGGAAATTGTTTACCACCTTCACCTTATTCCTTGTCCTGATTTCTCCAGGTGCTACTTTCTGATAACAAAAAAAAGATGTGATGTCTACTATGAAGTGCAGATGATTGTTCAGTCATATGATCCATTGCTTTTGGGAATGTGTTGCTGAGTGTCCAAGGTCAAAGCCTGGCCAGACATCTTATGCTGACAGCATATAAAATATTCAAGTTTTTTGGCCATTCAAGTGTCATTGACAAGAAGCACACATGGGCTTCTGGTGACAACAGGGTTTTTAACTGGTTTATTGAACAGGTGAAACTCAAGACAGTGCAAGCAGGAAACTGCTTATTTTGCCCCTCGGTCCTGTTCCATTGGTCATCCCTTCCTATTCTTGGATGATCTCCGTGGCTTAGTCCATGGCTTTCCCAGTCATTTTCAGGTAGAGGAGCATCTGATTTTCAATACTTGGAAAGTCTAGTCCAAGCTAAAGTGAAACATACATTGCTGACCCTGTTCCATGCTTCGTTCTCTTGGCTCACACTAATTATAAAATTCTACAACAGAGAGAAATATCCTACATTTTCCCTTGTATATGGAATCTAAAGAGAAAAGATGTAAATGAACTTATTTAGAAAACAGACTCACAGACTTAGAGAATGAACACATGGTTATCATCAGGGAAGGGTGGAGGAAAGTTGTAGTTAGGGAGTTTGGGATGGACATGAGCACACTCCTATATTTAACACAGATAACCAACAAGGACCTATTGTATAGCACATGGAACTCTGCTCAATGCTATGGGGCAGCCTGGAGGGGAGAGGAGTTTGGAGAAGAATGGATACATGTGTATGTATGACTCTTCTGTGCATCTAAAGCTAACACAATATTTCTAATTGTCTACACTCCAATACAAAATGAAAGGTTTTAGAAATTTTGCATAACAGGGTGTAGATAAGCAGAGTGTGGTCTATTTCTCAAACTTTCTCCACATTCCTCTTCTGACCCTCCTTTCTTATTTCTGTGCAGCTACTTTGCTTTCCAAGTTTAGAGTGGAGAACATTGTTAGGAGGAAAAGGGTAAAATCCAATATGACTGGTGATGTGGAGAGCAAAAATGTTAGTCACTCAGTTGTGATCAACTCTTTGTGACCCTATGAACTGTAGCCGCCCAGGCTCCTCTGTCCATGGAATTCTCCAGGCAAGAATACTGGAGTGGGTTGCCATGCCCTTCTCCAGGGCATCTTCCCAACTCTGGGATCAAACCTAGGTCTCTCACATTGCAGACAGGTTCTTTACCGTCTGAGCCACAGGGAAGCTGGGAACTAAAATCTGTTGTAGGACCCTCTCTACAGTGGCTTTCCAGGAGCTGACTTCCGCCCATGGAGATGTTCAGATGTCCACACCATCCTCCCTCCCGGCTCTTCCCCGATCCAGGCAGTGTGCAGGCAGACTTCTTCTGTTCCTCCCCCCACCTCCCACTGCTGCTCCAGTTGTTTGCCCCACAAAGCCCTCTGGGGGCTCCGCATTCTCCCAGGAAGTTCTCTGGGTGAGGTCTTTTCAAGATGGCATACTATGGGCTTTGGAAACTGTCCCTTTGCCCCTCCTCTACTGAAAGTGCAGATGCTCACATTGAAGATGTGGTCTCTCCAATCCCTGTGTTCAGGGCAGCTCTAGTCAAACGCTCACCTCCAGACTTTTCTAGAAGAGCCACAGGCACCAGACTGTACTCCATCTAGTTTCAGAGGTCTGGAGCCTCCGTCTTCCAAGACTGCTTTTTACCAAGTTCTTCTTCAGTAACAGCTCAGGATGAAACTTCGAATTTCTGCAGCTCAGCAAATATTCAACTCTGGGGTGACCCTAATGTCAAAAAGGAAATCCCCTGAAGCTTTGCCTCTTTTGGCTTCAGACAGGGGTGGGAAGCAACTCCCCCAAGGGAAGAAGAGGCATAATGCCACAGGGCTCTAGGTTGACAAGTCTCTTCAAAGAAACTTCCTCTCAGATCAACATCCTTTGAATTTCTCATCTCTTTTTGGTATGAGCTAAAAGCGGACGTAAGACAAGGACACAAAGCGAGGAGTGGAGAACTGATTTTGTTGTTTCTTGGCAAGACCTACAAGGCTAGCCCAAAGCTTCTCTTTAAAATGTGTGGGTGTTTGTTATTTATTTTTTCAACATTGCAACTTTAGCAGAAACTCAAGACCAGAGAATAGTTCCATTTACCATCTGCTCTACAAAAACTGAACAATCAAGATTTCATTTTAACATTAAGTCCTTGTCATTATGGAGAAAATGGCTGACTCTGGGAATGTCAGTGAACGCTTCAGTATGTCCTTCTGACATGTGTTAACAGATCTAGGTCTAGACCGGTGGTCCTTAGAGGATGGAAGAATCCCTGAGGGAGCTGGTCAAAGTGGATCCTCTGTTGGAGTCATCCTCAGATATTCTGATGCAGTAGGTCTGGGGTGGGACCCAGGAATCTGCATTTTAAATCAACACCCCCCCCCCCCCCTCCTTGATTCTGGAATAGCTGGTCCCTGGACCACAACTTTGAAAAACAGTGCTCCAGGCATCTCTGGCTCTCTCTAGCTCATGGTGAAGGCAGAGGTCAGATTAATGTCCCAGATTAGAGATGAAGGGAAGAATAGATGAAAAACCTGACATTTGCAAAACTCTCCTCCTAGGGCAGACTCGTCTAGGTCTCTCCTGTGTTCCAGAGACTTTAAGGTCACCTAGAACTTGGTTACAAGTAAGTCTAAGTTTTGTCCAGAGCATGGCTGATGCCATGCTTCCCTTGGGCTGAATCTCTGCCCTTTGAGAGGACAGTAGTGCGGGGTGACAGGGGCACTGGTCCACCTACAATGACTGAGATTCCAGCCCTGGCTTTTTCCCATCCAAGATCCCTCTCATTTATGGCACAGGTTATTGTTTCCCCTTGGTCCTTTCCAACTCCAGTAGGACTTCTGAAATTTCCTAATTTAGGCTGTAGTAATTAATGTCATAATGAAATAAATGGCTTTTTAAAAAAACAAACCTGGTTAACTCTTTGGTTTCTGCTCAGGTTAAAAAAAAAAATTTGAGAGCCAAAAATATGACCCATAAAAGTGATTGCTTATTATATACACTAGAATGAACAAAGGTCTAGTCAAGGTTTTTCCATTAGTCATGTATGGAGTGAGAGTTGGACTATTAAGAAAGATGAGCACCAAAGAATTGATGCTTTTGAACTGTGGTGTTGGAGAAGACTCTTGAGAGTCCCTTGGACTGCAAGGAGATCCAACCAGTCCATCCTAAAGGAGATCAGTCCTGGGTGTTCATTGGAAGGACTGATGTTGAAGCTGAAACTCCAATACTTTGGCCACCTGATGTGAAGAGCTGACTCACTGGAAAAGACCCTGATGCTGGGAAAGACTGAGGGCAGGAGGAGAAGGGGATAACAGGATGAAGTGATTGGATGGCATCACCGACTTAATGGATGTGAATTGGGTGACTCCAAGAGTTGGTGATGTAGAGGGTGGCCTGGCATGCTGCGGTTCATGGAGTCGCAAAGAGTCGGACACAACTGAGTGACTGAACTGAACTGAACTGATAAGCAGTCTACTAATATTTCATATAAATTATATATTTATTTTATTACATAAATATATAAAAAAGCATACTGAATCCTCTCCCCAAGTGTGACATAAGCTTCTAACCAACAAAAGTATATTTAACTCCTACATTTTTCTTTTTTTATTGTAAAGAGCTTTTTATTGTTTCCTATGTGCTGTGAGAGGTGATAGGCTTAGAAATAAGAACAATCAGCCTGAGAGTCCAGTCATTATGTATTCACAAGACTTGCATTTGAAATTAAAGGCAGAGGGTTGTGTCATTACATCTTCATGACAAGATGCTAGGAAGATTCTCAAATCAGAATAAAAAAATAGAAGAGGTTATTCAGAGAAAAATAACCCCACTCATTTGTATGTTTCTGATATAGCATACTATTATTAAAAAGATGCTAATCACCTATAAAACTAAAAGATAGCAAATTAACAAATCTTGACAAACAAGGCAAAAAAAATGAAGTGGAAAATAGTAAATATGAAAAGATAAAAGAAAGGAATGATTCTTAGACAAAGTATCGTGTGGAATAAATCTATAATATCTCCTACTAAAAATAAAGTTCTCTCTATAACCCTTTCAAATAAAAACAAACAACAAAAAACCTAATTAAAAATGAGCAAATGACTAGAGGACACATTTCCCCAAAAGATATACAAATGGCCAATAAACACATGAAAATATGCTCAACATCACCACTGATTTGGCAAGAATACACAGAAGAACTGTACAAAAAGATCTTCACGACCCAGATAATCACGATGGTGTGATCACTGACCTAGAGCCAGACATCCTGGAATGTGAAGTCAAGTGGGCCTTAGAAAGCATCACTACGAACAAAGCTAGTGGAGGTGATGGAATTCCAGTTGAGCTCTTTAAAATCCTGAAAGATGATGCTGTGAAAGTGCTGCACTCAATATGCCAGCAAATTTGGAAAACTCAGCAATGGCCACAGGACTGGAAAAGGTCAGTTTTCATTCCAATCCCAAAGAAAGGCAATGCCAAAGGATGCTCAAACTATCGCACAAGTGCACTCATCTCACATGCTAGTAAAGTAATGCTCAAAATTCTCCAAGCCAGGCTTCAGCAATATGTGAACCGTGAACTTCCAGATTTCAAGCTGCTTTTAGAAAAGGCAGAGGAACCAGAGATCAAATTGCCAACATCCACTGGATCAGGAAAAAGCAAGAGAGTTCCACAAACACATCTATTTCTGCTTTATTGACTATGCCAAAGCCTTTGACTGTGTGGACTACAATAAACTGTGGAAAATTCTGAAAGAGATGGGAATCCCAGACCACCTGATCTGCCTTTTGAGAAATCTATATGCAGGTCGGGAAGCAACAGTTAGAACTGGACATGGAACAAAAGACTGGTTCCAAATAGGAAAAGGAGTACGTCAAGGCTGTATATTGTCACCCTGCTTATTTACCTTCTATGCAGAGTACATCATGAGAAACGCTGGGCTGGAAGAAACATGAGCTGGAATCAAGATTGCCGGGAGAAATATCAATAACCTCAGATATGCAGATGATACCACCCTTATGGCAGAAAGTGAAGAGGAACTCAAAAGCCTCTTGATGAAAGTGAAAGAGGAGAGTGAAAAAGTTGGCTTAAAGCTCAACATTCAGAAAATGAAGATCATGGCATCTGGTCCCACCACTTCATGGGAAATAGATGGGGAAACAGTGGAAACAGAGTCAGACTTAATTTTTTGGGGCTCCAAAATCACTACAGATGGTGACTGCAGCCATGAAATTAAAAGACGCTTACTCCTTGGAAGGAAAGTTATGACCAACCTAGATAGCATATTCAAAAGCAGAGACGTTACTTTGGCAACAAAGGTTCGTCTAGTCAAGGCTATGGTTTTTCCTGTGGTCATATATGGATGTGAGAGTTGGACTGTGAAGAAGGCTGAGTGCCGAAGAATCGATGCTTTTGAACTGTGGAGTTAGAGAAGACTCTTGAGAGTCCTTTGGACTGCAAGGAGATCCAACCAGTCCATTCTGAAGGAGATCAGCCCTGGGATTTCTTTGGAAGGACTGATGCTAAAGCTGAAACTCCAGTACTTTGGCCACCTCATGTGAAGAGTTGACTCATTGGAAAAGACTCTGATGCTGGGAGGGATTGGGGGCAGGAGGAGAAGGGGACGACAGAGGATGAGATGGCTGGATGGCATCACTGACTCAATGGACATGAGTCTGGGAGTTGGTGATGGACAGGGAGGCCTGGTGTGCTGCAGTTCATGGGGTCGCAAAGAGTCGGACACGACTGAGTGACTGAACTGAACTGAAGTCAAAATCACAGTAGAGGAAGGAAGGGGGAGTTAATGTTTAATGGATACAAAGTTTCCAATGGGAAGGATTAAGAGTTCTGGAGATGGATGGTGGTATTGGCTGGAAAACAATGTGACTGTACTTATAGTTAGAGACCTGTGCATTTAAAATTGGTTAAAATGGTACATTTTATGTGTATTTCACCACAGTAAGAAAAAAAAAAAAAGAATAATAAGCTCTCTTGTTGAGCATCTGTTCAGTTCAGTTCAGTTCAGTTCAGTTGCTCAGTCGTGTCTGAATCTTTGTGACCCCATGCACCACAGTATGCCAGGCCTCCCTGTGCATCACCAACTCTCGGAGTTCACTCAAACTCATGTCCATTGAGTCGGTGATGCCATCCAATCACTTCATCCTCTGTTGTCCCCTTCTCCTCCTGCCCTCAATCTTTCCCAGCATCAGGGTCTTTTCCAATGAGTCAGCTCTTCACATCAGGTGGCCAAAGTATTGGAGTTTCAGCTTCAGCATCAGTCCTTCCAATGAACACCCAGGACTGATCTCCTTTAGGATGGACTGGTTGGATCTCCTTGCAGTCCAAGGGACTCTCAAGAGTCTTCTCCAACACCACAGTTCAAAAGCATCAATTCTTCGGCGCTCATCTTTCTTTATAGTCCAACTCTCACTCCATACATGACTAATGAAAAAACCATAGCCTTGACTAGATGGGCCTTTGTTGACAAAGTAATGTCTCTGCTTTTAACATGCTGTCCAGGTTGGTCATAACTTTCCTTCCAAGGAGTAAGAATCTTTTAATTTCATGGCTGCAATCACCATCTGCAGTGATTTTGGAGCCCCCCAAAATAAAGTCAGCCACCATTTCCACTGTTTCCCCATATATTTGCCATGAAGTGATGGGACCAGATGCCATGATCTTAGTTTTCTGAATGTTGAGCTTTAAGCCAACCTTTTCACTCTCCTCTTTCATTTGCATCAAGAGGCTCTCTAGTTCTTCTTCACTTTCTGCCATAAGGGTGATGTCACCTGCATAATGAGGTTATTGATATTTCTCCCGGCAATTTTGATTCCAGCTTGTGCTTCTTCCAGCCCAGTGTTTCTCATGATGTACTTTGCATAGAAGTTAAATAAGCAGGGTGACAATATACAGCCTTGATGTACTCCTTTTCCTATTTGTAACCAGTCTGTTGTTCCATGTCCAATTCTAACTGTTGCTTCCTGACCTGCATATAGGTTTCTCAAGAGGCAGGTGAGGTGGTCTGGTATTCCCATCTCTTTCAGAATTTTCCACAGTTTATTGTGATCCACACAGTCAAAGGCTTTGGCATAGTCAATAAAGCAGAAATAGATGTTTTTCTGGAACTCTCTTGCTTTTTCAATGATCCAGAGGATGTTGGCAATTTGATCTCTGGTTCCTCTTTCTTTTCTATCTGTTATATATAGGAACTATTATATGCATTTTCTCTTATCTACACAACAACGAACTGGACTGATAATAATATTCCCAAATTTCCTCCGCCAGGACAGAGCCAATAGCCAGTCATGAGTGGAGCCTGTATTGGATTCAGGGTCATTCTCCCTGCAATCAAAGCTCTTTCTAATTGACTCTCCCTATTGGCTGTTTGAAAAGTCTTGCAAAGAGGCCTAGAGCAAAGCAGGTACCAGCTGAGTGAGAAGTTGTGGATGGGTGGGGAGGGGGCAGGCATCCGGAGCCTCCACGGGAAGAGGGGTGAGAGCACCATTCATCTAACCAGGACTTTGTGTTCCCAAGTGCACTTCTATGACCTACAATACCAGGCCTACTAAGGAATTAATTGAAAGTGCAGAGTTCTCTTTCCATCACATTCTTCTGAGAAATATGAATTTAATATTCCTGGGAGATGGTTAAGCAGACAGAAGTTTCAGACTTATAATATTGGAGGGAATGCAGTCTTTCTGGAACAGATGTGACCAGGAGAAGCAGCATTTAAGCAGGCAAAGGATGAGTGGACTCTTCCAGTTCAGTTCAGTTCAGTCGCTCAGTCGTGTCTGACTCTTTGCGACCCCATGAATTGCAGCACACCAGGCCTCCCTGTCCATCACCAACTCCCGGAGTTCACTGAGACTCACATCCATCGAGTCAGTGATGCCATCCAGCCATCTCATCCTCTGTCGTCCCCTTCTCCTCCTGCCCCCAATCCTTCCCAGCATCAGAGTCTTTTCCAATAAGTCAACTCTTCGCATGACGTGGCCAAAGTGCTCTTCCAAGTGAATCCTAAATCTTCATTGGCTTTTATTAAAGAAAACTAAGGGTATGTTCTCATGGGAAGAACTTATCCAAAGGATGAGCTGAAAATTTTAGTGAATAAAGTTCATTCCCTTCCATCATATTTAACTGAGTTTAATTGAACTCTGTGACAGACACTTGATCCTTGGAAGAAAAGCTAGTACCAACCTAGACAACATATTAAAAAGCAGAGCCATTACTTTACCAACAAAGGTCCATCTAGACATAGCTATCATTTTTCTAGTAGTCGTGTATGGATGTGAGAGTTGGACTATAAAGGAACTTGAGGCTTGAGGGCTGAAGAATTGATTCCTGTGAACTGGGGTGTTGGAGAAGACTCTTGGGCTGCAAGGAGATCCAACCAGTCAATCTTAAGGAAATCAGTCCTGAATATTCATTGGAAGAACTGATGCTGAAGCTGAAACTCCAATACTTTGGCCACCTGATGCGAAGAACTGAATCTTTGGAAAAGAGCCTGATGCTGGGAGAGACTGAAGGTGGGAGGTGAAATGGATGACAGAGGATGTGATTGTTGGATGGCATTACCGATGAGATGGACATGAATTTGAGTAGGCTCCAGGAGTTGGTGATGGACAGGGAAGCCTGGCATGCTGCAATCCATGGTGTAGCAAAGAGTCAGACATGACTGAGTGACTGAACTGAACTGAATTCTTCTAAATATGACAAAGTGGAATAAGACACAGTCCTTGCCCTGTTGTGGTTCACACTATATTAAGAAGAACACTATAGCCATGTGATAGCTGAAGCAAGAGTAAAGTCAGATGGGGATTACCAAGCAGGTAGTGATTAATCCTTTTGGGTGGGGATGCAGAGAGCATTTTATTGAGACAATGGCATTGAAAATAATTTTGTTACATGGGAAAAGAGGCAGATCCATGAACCAAAAGGCACATCAATTTTGGGCATTTTGTGTATGGGCGTGCTCAGTCACTTCAGTTGGGTTCCACTGTTTATGACCCCATAGACAGTATATTGCCAGGTTCTCTGTCCATAGGATTCTCCAGGCAAGAATACTGGAATGGGTTGCCATGCCCTCCTCCAGGTAATCTTCCCGACCCAGGGATTGAACCTGAGTCTCTTCAGGTAGATTCTTTGTCTCTGAGCCACATTCTAAGCTTTTAAATCATCATAATCTACAGTCATAAGCATATTTTACAGATTAAAAAACTAAGACTAAATTAGATTATTTTATTAATAATTGGCAAGTCAGGACTTGTTGCCTTGTTTTGTCATGGCAAATACCAAGGTGAAGAACTGAGTTCTAGGGTTTGTGAATCTTTTTAGTTGAGAATAATACCTCTCTCATGTGGGGAAAAGACCTAGGAACAGTGGCCATAGGTGTCTCTGGAGAAGTGCTCGTGAGATGGTCTCTGTGAGAACTCTGTGTATTGAGTAAAACAGTAAAAATATGAGTGATTATTATTGGTACGTGATTACAATAAGATATGTGAGTGCCATCATAGTGTTTCCTGATCTGCCTGACCCCATGTATCAGTCTCTGAGTTTGAAAATTGATCTTTGTGAAAATTCTTTTAGCAACACATCTTTCATTTCATGAAGCCACAGCAAAGTAGGTGTCAGGGTAAAAATTCTCTTACTCTTATATGAATGTCTCTTGTCTTTCCAATTTAAACTGTCAGCCTCCAAGTAGGCAGCTTTCAGACAGGTGATAGAAATGCTTTGCCGGAAATTGGGGGGCAAAGAACGGATTTCCTGCAGTTTGTGATACACTCTGCCATGTGGAAATCTAAGAGGTCTCCCTGGTGCCTTGTGCTTTACGTGGATTTCATGAATATGATTTCTTAAGCCTGTTTACCGTTTCTGTCTCTCTCCTCACAGGATTCCATATTTGTCAGAGACCAAGCTGAGAATTGAATGGATACATACTCTTTATTCTCCAACCCTTCTCACTGGTCACTTGATCGTTAAAATCTATTTCCTCTTCCTTAGCTAAAACAAAGAAATAGACAAAAAAAGCAAACTAACAAATAAATACATCAGTTGATATAATTTCTCTTAGGCCAACCTCAAAAGTTCAGTAAAAATGCCTAGACATTCTTGAATCACAATAGTGGACACAGTTTAGGCTTAAAGTGAGATTTTTTTCCTCTACAGATTCTGCCAACCAGATAGCAGCCCCACCTTCAAGGCCGACTCCTAGTTCTATGAACCTCTTCCTCTGAGTTCCTGGGGTTTCAACACCAACCAGGCAAGGCTCCTCCTCAGAGGCTCTGCTGGGCCCTTCCTCTAGGCTTTTAGGTTTTGATAACTCCCATGTCTTTCTTTTAGCCTTTGAGTGGCAGCTGCTTCCTGGGGTTGCTTACCTGTTTTACCTCAGTGTCTCCTTTATGCTTTTTCAGTTTTCTAGGTTGGATGGTATCACCAATTCAATGGACATGAGTTTGGGCAAACTCTGAGAGATAGTGAAGGACAGGAAAGCCTGGTGTGCTTCAGTCTATCCGGTTGCAAAGAGTCAGACACGACTTAGTAACTGAACAACAACAAATATATATCATTTCATTAACTTGGTGTCATTTCTGTTTCCCTGACTGGTTCCTGGTTGTACCAATGTGGGGACACCTTGAGGCTGACAGGAGACAGGAATCATTGCCTCTGGCAGGATTAGAGACTTCTGCTGAGACAACACCAATCAATGAAACAGGAAACAGATGGGAAGGAGCAAGCTCTTTCTTCAGCCCCAAACTTACCGCCTTCCTCTAACATCTTCTATTGGCTGAGCCTAGCAGGGAGCCAGATGGCCAGGGAAAAATGTACTTTGCAGAGTCTCAGCCCAGTACCACAAAACAGGGTAGAAAGGGTGGATTTGGAGCTGAAAGCTCAGTTCAGTCACTCAGTCGTGTCTGACTCTTTGCGACCCCATGGACTGCAGCATGCCAGGTCTTCCTGTCCATCACCAACTCACAGAGCGTGCTCAAACTCATGTCCATTGAGTCGGTGATGCCATCCAACCATCTCATCCTCTGTCGTCCCCTTCTCCTCCTGCCCTCAATTTTTCCCAGCATCAGGGTCCCTTCCAATGAGTCAGTTCTTTGCATCAGGTGGCCAAAGTGTTGGAGTTTCAGCTTCAGCATCAGTCCTTCCAATGAATATTTAGGACTGATCTCCTTTAGGATGGACTGGTTGCATCTCCTTGCAGTCCAAGGGACTCTCAAGAGTCTTCTCTGATACCACAGTTCAAAAGCATCAATTCTTCGGTGCTCAGCTTTCTTTATAGTCCAATTCTCACATGTATACATGACTACTGAAAAAAACCATAGCTTTGACTAGATGGACCTTTGTTGGTAACGTAATGGCTCTGCTTTTTAATATGCTGTCTAGGTTGGTACTAGCTTTTCTTCCAAGGAGCAAGGGTCTTTTAATTTCATAGCTGTAGTCACCATCTGCAGTGATTTTGGAACCTCCAAAAAATAGTCTCTCACTGTTTCCCCATCTATTTGCCATGAAGTGATGGGACCAGATGCCATGATCTTAGTTTTCTGCGTGTTAAATTTAAAGCTAACTTTTTCACTCTCCTCTTTCACTTTCATCAAGAGGCTCTTTAGTTCTTCTTCACTTTCTGCCATAGGCGTAGTGTCATCTGCTTCTCTGAGGTTATTGAGATGAAAGATAGTTGCTTTATAATTGGTACACATAGTTTTGACCATTGTTTTTAAATAATTTGATTGTGTTATTCTTGTATTGATTTTAGTTTGTGTGGTTCCAAATCTCTTCCCTTTAAATTTCAAAACGATTCCACCTTCCACATTTCTATGCAGAGTTTTGGAATGATGGTGAGGGAGGCGTGTTACTATCAGGGTAGAGGCATTATGGGCGAGAAGATCTGATTGTCTCGTAGGATGTGTTTATATAGTAGAAATATCCTGGGTGAATTCAATAGAGATGCTCCTCTCAATAGAGAATTAATTGTGTGTGTGGTGGCGATGGGAGGGTGGGGGTGATGGAGGGTGACAGCAGAGGTGGGTTGCTTTGGGAAAGGAAATCCCTGTAGTTCCCTGAACTACATACAGAAAAATGAAGTGAGGGCTTCCTCACCTTCCCCTGAAAATCCCAGCACTGCTGGGGTTACTCTGTCTTTATGTAAGAAACAAAAACTCAAGTGCACACAAGGTCATTTTTCTGGTTAAAAGGAAACCCCTGGGACTGGCCTTTTCAGGTAACTAGGGGACATTATTATATATGGAATAACAAGTAACCACCGCGGCTTCTCAGCTCCACTGGGAGCAGAATTTTGAATTTGCCTAAATTTGCTCAGTTTTCAGTGTCAGTGCCTGATAAATTAATGCACGCTGGGAAGACGTTTGCCTATATCTGAAGAGGAGACTTAGCAGGCAGGCATGTGGCTCCATGGATTCCTCTTTGAGGCATTTGTAGTAAAAGGAATATAAAACAACTTCTTTCTGGCGATTTATTCTGAAGCAGAATTTCAAATGAACACCAAGTAGTCCATTACATATTCCTGAATATATTTTGGAAGACATTAAAATCTCTTACATCTTCTCAATGGCAGCAATCTACATTTAGTGTTGTCTGAAAGTTCTAAAGAAGACCCCTGGAAAACCTTTATTTGATTGTGTTCTTCTTGGATTGATTTTAGTTTGTGTGGTTCAAAATCTCTTCCCCCTTAAATTTCAAAGTGATTCCAGCCTCCACATTTCTGTGCAGAATTTTGGGATGATGGTGAGGGAGGTGTGTCATTACCAAGGTAGATGCATTATGGGTAAGGCCTTTAGAGAGAGCTGTATGGATGAGGCTCATACAAGGAAAAGGTCTAGGCAATGGAGGTTCAGTTCAGTTACTCAGTCATGTCTGACTCTTTGCGACCCCAAGGACTGCAGCATGCCAGGCCTCCCTGTCCTTCACTATCTCCCAGAACTTGCTCAAACTCATGTCCATGGAATTGACGATGCTATCCCACCATCTCATCCTCTGTCATCCCCTTCTCCTCCCATCTTCAATCTTTACCAGCCAGCATCAGGGTCTTTTCCAATAAGTCTGTTCTTTGCATCAGGTGGCCAAAGTATCGGAGTTAAGGGAGGTAACATAGAATAAAAAAGATCGAGTAGCATCTCTCTCCCATCATCCACTTTCTTTTATTTATTATTTATTTATTTTCAGCAGTGCTGGGTCTTCATATAAGACCCAGAACTGATATAAGGTTCTGATATAAGGTTCCCTATGGCAGAGTATAGACCTTGTATATCCGGTTCACCCTGAGGCTCCTGAGGGTGGACTAGTATCTGTTCCAGAGCAAAGACTAGAGGAAGACAAGTTGGATGAATGAGGTGTCACCTCTCTGGCCACATGAGACCTTTTGGCTTCCACTGTACTTTGTACAAACTCTCTTAGCACTTACTATCCACCACTGCTGTTCATAGCTCTGCTCCCCATAGACCATGAAGTCCTAAAAGGAAGAACCAGTAATATCCATCTCTTTCCAGTGATATGTGTCTATTTCCAGTGATATGTGTCTGTTTCTGGCACAGACCTTGGACCTTGGAAGTTGGCTTCCAGTGATGAAGGAATGAGTGAGTGAATAAATGAACTAACACTTTTTACCCCAAATTAGTAATAGGTAAAATAGTCAATTATAATTGATACTCTTCCACTTCCTTTGAGTAACCAGCTTCTTTGCCAATCATTTTTCCAAAAAAAACTTGCTGTCTCCCCAACAGGCTTTCCTCTGCACTATGGACTTTTCCTGATCCCTCTGTTTTGCCTTCATCAAAACTAAAATCATCTCAAATCTAGTCCTATTGCCTTATTTTACAGATGGGAAAACCAATATCAAACAAAGTTATACATGGCAAATAATAGGGCCCAAGCAGACCCTTATACTGAAGAAGGAAACGGTAACCCACTCCAGTATTCTTGCCTGGAGAATCCCATGGATAGAGAAGCTTGGTGGGCTACAGCCCATGGGGGTTCACGAAGAGTCGAACACAGCTGAGTGGCTAACATACACACATAGACCCTTATACTCCCACCTGTAGCCTGGGTCCTCCTTCAACATCTTTGTTGTAGTCCTTGGTTTCCAGTAACTGAGGTCCTGCAGGGGTCAGACTCCCCACGTTGGTAAAATACTCAGGGGTGTCTTTAGTTTAATATACTCCATCCTCAAGGTGGTGTCTTCATTTTAATAGGGGCCTTCCTTTTAACCGGAGAAGGCAATGGCACCCCACTCCAGTACTCTTGCCTGGAAAATCCCATGGGCAGAGGAGCCTGGTAGGCTACAGTCCATGGGGTCGCTAAGAGTTGGACACGACTGAGCGACTTCCCTTTCCTTTTAACATACAGCCTACCTGGGCTCCTACAGGAGCCTACCTGGGCTCCTGGAATGTATCACATGGTCAATAAATATTCTTTGAATATGAATGACAGCAGGCAAGAAAGTTGAGGTTTGAGAAAGGGTATGGGGGCAGATATTGATGAAGAAGCAGCCACACTTGTCATTAAAGCAAAGATGAGATGTGCAAAATGTACAGTAGTAATTACATTTCATAGTTTTCTGTATGAATGTTCCCTGGATCCCAGCCAAATATGATGACTGGGAAGGATAAACTCTGAAGTGTACAAATCACACACACACACATATTCACAACACATAACAGTGAAGATGGTCCCTTAAGGTGGGGTCATCCCTTCCTCCAAGTCTGAATTTGACAGGCATCTTCATCTTCCCAGGCTTCCCTTGTAGCTCAGCTGGTAAAGAATCTGCCTGTGATGTGGGGGACCTGGGTTTGATCCCAGGGTTGGGAAGATCCCCTGGAGAAGGGAAAGGCTACCCACTCCAGTATTCTGGCCTGGAGAATTCCATGGACTGTATAATAGTCCATGGGGTTGCAAAGAGAAGACACGACTGAGTGACTTTACTTTCATCCTCCTAGTGGTTTGGAAGTGACATCACACCTGCTAGGCTCACAGGGGAATAAGAAAAACCATCATGTCCTTTTGCAGAGATAGCAAAGAGCCCAAATCCAAACATTCATTTTTAACACTTTAAAGTTTATTAATCAATATTCCACAGGCTTTTGGATGCACAAGACTGAAACCATCTTCTCTTGGGGAGAAGATTATGATATTAAGAAAGTTGCAAAGATCCCCACCCCAAGATCCAGATCTGCGTGTGTTCAGTTCAGTTCAGTTCAGTTGCTCAGTCGTGTCTGACTCTCTGCAACCCCATGAATCACAGCACGCCAGGCCTCCCTGTCCATCACCAACTCCCGGAGTTCACTCAGACTCACGTCCATTGAGTCAGTGATGCCATCCAGCCATCTCATCCTCTGTCATCCCCTTCTCCTCCTGCCCCCAATCCCTCCCAGCATCAGACTCTTTTCCAATGAGTCAACTCTTCGCATGAGGTGGCCAAAGTACTGGAGTTTCAGCTTTAGCACCATTCCTTCCAAAGAAATCCCAGGGCTGATCTCCTTCAGAATGGATTGGTTGGATCTCCTTGCAGTCCAAGAGACTCTCAAGAGTCTTCTCCAACACCACAGTTCAAAAGCATCCATTCTTCGGTGCTCAGCCTTCTTCACAGTCCAACTCTCACATCCATATATGACCACAGGAAAAACCATAGCCTTGACTAGCCAGACCTTTGTTGGCAAAATAATGTCTCTGCTTTTGAATATGCTATCTAGGTTGGACATAACTTTCCTTCCAAGGAGTAAGAATCTTTTAATTTCATGGCTGCAGTCACCATCTGCAGTGATTTTGGAGCCCCCCCCACCCCCAAATAAAGTCATCCACTGTTTCCACTGTTTCCCCATCTATTTCCCATGAAGTGATGGGACCGGATGCCATGATCTTCATTTTCTGAATGTTGAGCTTTAAGCCAACTTTTTCACTCTCCACTTTCACTTTCATCAAGAGGCTTTTGAGTTCCTCTTCACTTTCTGCCATAAGGATGGTGTCATCTACATATCTGAGGTTATTGATATTTCTCCCGGCAATCTTGATTCCAGCTTGTGTTTCTTCCAGTCCAGCATTTCTCATGATGTACTCTGCATAGAAGTTAAATAAGCAGGGTGACAATATACAGCCTTGACGTACTCCTTTTCCTATTTGGAAGCAGTCTGTTTTTCCATGTCCAGTTCTAACTGTTGCTTCCTGACCTGCATACAAATTTCTTCATCTTGGCTGGAATGATCCACAGAAATGCCCCTCCACCTATGCAAAATTAACCTAAGCATCTTTTTGTTCAAAGCTGCTTCAAGTTCTTTACCAGTTATTCTGGGGATTGGTGCTGCCATCTATACAGTTGCCCTCTGCACTCTTCTTCCTTCTAAATGGCCCTGAGATTTTAGCAGGAATTCCTTTTTCTTTTTGGCCTCTTCTGTACCATCCATATTTCTCCTGCCCCAATTTAGGCAGGCTTCTCATCTGTCTCCACCCTGCCAACTCTGCCCCTTGACACCTCTCCTGCTCATACCTTTCTTCTGTCTCCACTGGATCACTGAGGAAGCTCACATCTGGTCCACCATTTGCTCTTGACTGTCTAATCCTGCCCCGCCACAGAAGTCATAGTGAGCTCTCTAAGATGCTATCTTTTCATGCATATGGTCTCTATCAGAATCTCTTCAGGGGCATCTCATTGCCCTCCGTGTCAAGGGCAGATTTTTTTAAGCTTTTTATTTTGTATTTGAGTATAGCTGATAAACAAACCATGTTGTGGTAGTTTCAGATGAACAGCAAAAGGACTCAGCTATACATACACATGTATCCGTTCTCCCCCAAACTCCCTTCCAGGATTCCACATAACATTCAGCAGAGTTTCATGTGCTGTACAGTAGGTCCTTGTTGGTTATTCATTTTAAATATAGCAGTGTGTATATGCAGGAGAAGGAAATGGCAACCTGCTCCAGTATTCTTGCCTGGGAAATCCCATGGACAGAAGAGCCTGGCAGGCTACAGTCCATGGGGGTCTCAAAGAATCAGACACAACTTGGCGACTAAACAGCAAGTGTGTACATGTCCATCCCATACTTTCTAACTATGCCTTCTCCCATCCTTCCCACTGGCAACCATAAGTTCTTTCTCTAAGTCTGTGAATCTCTTTCAGTTTTGTAAGTAAGTTTTTTTTGTGTCAGATCTTTTTAGATTCCATATTTAAGGGATGCCATATGATATTTCTCTTTTTCTGAGAGCACACTTGTTAATATGGCCCAGGAGGCCCCCAGGAATGGGACTGCAGGTTCTTGGTGGCATCAGGCTTCTTTGTCTTCATGGCCTACTCGCTGAAATGGCCCTCTTTGCCTTTTTCTGATCCCCTCTAGTCTGCACTAATTTTCAATTAACATCTGCATCTGCATGTGCATATGCAGTCGTGTCTGACTCTTTGCAACCCCGTGGACTGAAGCCCACCAGGCTCCTCTGTCCATGGGATTTCCCAGACAAGAATACTGGAGTGGGTTGTCATTTCCTTCTCCAGGGGATCTTTCCAACCCAGGGATTGAACAGGTGTCTCCTGTGTCTCCTGCATTGCAGGAGTTACCTCTGAGCCTCCCAGGAAACCAGTATTTAACATCTACCTACTTATTTTTTAAAGACTTGTCTTAAACCAAAAATTCATCTTCTCTGAATTTTTCTCTGACATCACCCCTTGGTGTCCCAACTCTGCCAGGTCAGACTGAGATTATGGACAGAAAAAACATCACTGCATTGATTTTTTTGCATCTTCCTTATCCAGGGCAAGAATCTTATTTACATCCTCATATCAATGTTTCATACAGTGCCTGGCACAGTAGGTGCTCAGTGATCTCTTATAAACGAATAAAGCACAAAGAACTAGGATATGAGGGATGGCTGTAACATTGGTGAGATAATTCCAGGATAAAGTGAGGTTGGCAATCTGGGACCTATCTTCCAGAAAGGCCAGGCTGGGCCCCATTACGCTATGACTGGTTCTCTGAGACAAGCGTTGGAAGTTGAATGCAATTTCTCCAAGACTGTGGGCTCTGTCTCCCTTCCCAGAAGAAAAAGGCTGGAATTTGGATGCAGCAAGCTATAAAACTGGGTCACATGTGGAAACCTGGGCTGTGTTCGGCCCACATATCTGAGATATTTGGAAGATGCTGTGTCTAACGGGTCACTGGGGAGACAAGGTGCGGAGGTGGGAGGAAAATTTTGAGTGCCTTCACTTGGAACATGAATTTTCAAGTTTATCACATGCCCTAGCTCTTCTATTTATGGAGCTGTCCATCTTTACAGGTATTAATAATATGAATTTTTGACTGATGACTACTTTTAATCCATGTGGTGTTTTGTGTAAAGTGGCATAGATAAATTGCAAAGGGGATTTCCTTATCCAGGTAGCCACAGTGCTGCTTTAGGGCCTGTGGCTGGGGGAGCAGAGCAATGTCTGGGCCCTACTATCCCTACTGCCTGGGCATGCACAGCAGCTTGGCTTTGACTTTCACTGTGACAGGCAGGCTTTAAGATGTCCCTTAGTGATCTCTGCCTCCTGGCATTAACACTTTGTGTAAGCCCTTCTCCTCGACTTACTTATAGCTAGTAGAGTATGGCAAAGGTGATGGGATGGCACTTCTGTGGCTAGATTAGAGAAGAACAATAGCTTACCTCTAGCTTGTAGATTCTCTCCCTTCTGGTTTGGAGAAAGCAACCTGCAATGTTGGGGAGGCCCACCCGGCAAAGGAATGTGGACGGTCTCTGGCCAGCAGACAGAAGGAAATGAAGGTCCTCAGTCCAAAAGCTCTCGAGGAACTGAATCCTACCAATAGTCTTGTGAGCAAGCTTGGTGGCAGATTTTCCCTAGTTGAGCCTTCAGGTAAGACCCCAACCATGGCCAACCCTGTAATTTCAACCTCATGAGAAATTGTGAAGCAGAGGATCAGCTGAATTGGCCCCAATTCTGGACTCACAGCAACTGTGAAATGTGTGTTGTTTTAAGCTGGTTAGTTTGAGGTAGTTGTCATGCAGTGGTAGATAACTAATATATTCATTTTTAATTGTCTGACCTTTTCTCTGTAGATCAAATCCATGGGCCTTCTTGCCCTTGATCCAACTGGCACTTGCTTTATTTCCAATATGAACATGAAGAAGCACATGCATTGTTTCTGATTTCTAATGTTATTTATGAGTGACAAAGAAGGAAGATGCTACAATCTGGCCTACCTTATGGATGGGGAGTTGAGAATAGGGCTGGGAACAGACCCATAAACATCGTGCGTGTGATGCACTGTCTGCTTTGATTGGGACAACGAGGAAGAAAATAACCTCAGACTCCAAGACCATAGGCTTGGCCGTGTCTGAATACAGGAGGCATCTGTTAGGACAACAAGGAAGAGCCAATAAATTATCAAACAGGGCTTAGCATCTAACCATTACACAGCAGTCCATCTGCTTGGCAAGATTGCTGCATCATGTTACAGTATTACAGTGAGAAAAATAACTCTTTTGACTTGATAAATACTGTCCTTTCTAAATGTATTCTTTTTTACTGAAAGCAATTGAGACATGATATCTAGTCAAACTACAAAACAGACGGGATAGAACCTATGCAATATGCTTTGTCTTGGTGCTGACAAGGACAAGTAGCTGTCCAATATTTTTTAAAAAGAAAAAAAAAATCAAGAAAACAATGAAAATTTCCCGTACAGCTGCAGTACAGTTATTTAAATGCCTTTTAAAAATGGAATGTTTTTGCCTTATAAGTTTTGAATCCTAGAGGGTATTTGTCCTATACTTTACTTCCCTAGAGCGTTTGTGATAAAGTGGGACCTAGAGATCCTCTGATGAAATTTCTCATTTTATAGATAAAGAACCAAGGTCAGAGAATGGGGGCCTGGCTTTTCTTCATATCATAAGCTAGGTTAATTCAGAGAAGAGACAAATAACAAGCCAGACATAAAATGAAACATTTCTATTTCATCCTTAGGACAATCTAATAGGTACTATCATGATCCTCATTTTACTAATGAAAAACGGCAAATCTTAGAGAGGTTAAGTAACTGATGCCATGCCACACAGTAAAGGAGAGGAATAGAGCCTAGATGCAAATTCAGCTCTTCCTGACCTCAGAGACTCAACCTTTAAACAATTCCAAAAGTCATACTATCTTCCCACACAGAACTCCTAATTTTATAGATTCTTTCCCTTCTGGCTTGGAGAAAGCAAACTGCCATGTTGAGGGGGCCCCCACCTGGCAAAGGATACTTAAATACTCCTTCCAAAAGACCCAGTAGATATAAAGACAGTAATGATTTTCCCAACAGGAACCTTTAATAATAAGCCAGAAATACAGGAAGGAAGGAAATCAACCTCATCACCTGCACCTGCTTGGTCTCTTTTGTTGCCCTTCAGGGCCGGTCCCTCATTCACTGGAAAATTTGGCTCTCATCTCAATTTCCAATATGCATGTATCAGTTAGAGTTTTCTGCATAAAAAGTGCCCCACAACCTTGTGACTTAAAACAAAGACCATTGACCAAGGAGTGAGGGAAGGGAAAGAATCCCCAAAGGGAGAGAGTGAAACTTCCCTCTATCTCCAGCATAACCCACAGACTTCATAATCTTGTCAACTCAGCATGCCTAAAGTGAAGACATGATGATCTCTTTAAAATACGCACCTTCTGAATCCTTATCTCAGGCGAGTGTACCATCACCTATCCATCCTCCCAAATCAGAAAGACCAGAGGCATTTGGTCTCCTGTCTCACATTCATTGCTCTGTCCTTTCAGTTACGGGCTGTGATGCAAAACCTACAATTAGACTGAACTATATGTGCTGCCTTGATTTCTGGTAAAATCAGGAGGACCTCAGATGGCTTAACCACGTTTCCTTCCCTATCCTGTTCTTGCAGACAAGGTCCCAGTAAACCATGCTTCTTATCAAGGGATCAGACACAGTTTCTGCTTATCACTGAGTGTGTGCTCAGTCACATCTCTTTTGTGACCCCATGGACTGTAGCCCGCCAGGCTCCTCTGTCCATGGAAATTTCCAGGCAAGAACACTGGAATAGGTTGCCATTTCCTTCTCCAGGGGATCTTCTCCACCCAGGAATCTGTGTCTCCTGCACTGGCAGGCAGATTCTTTACCACTGTGCCACCTGGTTATCCCTGAGTAGCAGGCTTTATCTCCCCGTCGGCCTGCAAAGTTTTTCAGACAAGCCAATCACATCCTTCAGGAACTGGGGGGCAACTCACCCTATTGATACTACAAAATCTGTCTCCTACAGTTCCTGTGGATGTGACCTGTTCTCCGTGGTAGCCTCCATGTAGCCCTGTGGTGTGTGCTCCCTTCCTCTCCTGGCTTGTAATCTATGTGACTCGTGAACTGCCATCCGGCCTACCTGTCCAGTGTCTGGTGTTGTGTGTTGGGTGATTCCTCTAACTCTAGGGCAGAAATCCCTCCCTTACTGATGGGGTGAGCAGGAGGTGATAAAATACAGGTCGTCAGAGCCTTTTTTCTAAATCCCTCTCATATTCCTCTCATAGGCTTCCCTTGTCGCTCATTCAGTAAAGAATCTGCCTGCAATGCAGGAGACCCGGGTTCGACCCCTGGGTTGGGAAGATACCCTGGAGAAGGAAATGGCGACCCACTCCAGTATTCTTGCCTGGAGAATCCCATGGACAGAGAACCTGGAGGGCTATAGTCCATGGGGTCGCAAGAGTTGGACAAGACTTAACAACAAAACCACCACCACCACTCATATGCCTGACCCTCATCACTTTTCACTGGACCATTATAGAAATTTTCTAACTGGTCCCGCTTTCCCTGCCTGGTGCTTTCGCTTAACCATATACACTGCTGCCAGGTTATCTTTCTGAAAGACAAAAAGAGCACATTATTTCTTTGCTTGAAGTCCATTAATGGTTTCCTACAACTCTCAGGATAGAAATAAAATCCCTTAGTTGAGTTTCCATAGCTGTTCCAGGTCTGGTCTGGGCTTTCTCTCTGGCCTCATCTTCTAGAACCTCATAACCTTTGTGCTTTACCTGGGTTTTCTCTCCTAGTCTATGGGACTCTTGGATTTCCGGCATTAGCTCCTCCTTTTGTTCAAGTCCCTTTCCTTCTCTACCCGACTCTTACAGGTCCTTGATGACATGCTCCTCCAGGAAGCCTTCCCTGATCATCTCTCAGTGATTAAGGGCAGTGAGATCTGAACTCTAACCATACTCTACGCTTATCATGGCCACAGCTCCTACATATACTGTACTTACCTCTTTTCTTGGCCTTCTGTCTCATCTGTAAACTCAAATGCTGATGGTAGCCTCTGGAATATAGAAGGCATTCAATACATATTTGTGAACTAATGAGTAAATGAAAATTTAAGAACTGCAAGGGCTAATGAGTTGTTTGTTTTCTTCCTCATGACTGAGAGGAAGCCTCCTACAAATAGATTTTGTAAAAGGTTTAATGTTCTTTTATTTTTCAAGTTTTTTTGCTCCATCCTTTCATGTTCATATTAACCTGATTTCAGAAGAAACTGTTTAGCACAATTCTATTTTAAGAACATAAATTCATAGGGGCAGGAAATGAGAAATTGCTCTTTGAAATGCTCTTGGGAAATTTCAGTCTATACCTTGTGTTGTTTAAAATAAAATAGCTCCAGACCAGGATACCGAAGTGGAGGCAAAATGAAACCTTGGCCTATAACATGATTTTAGATAAAAATCCCTTTGTAACAAATGAACACCATAGGCCCTCAAAATTGACTTGTTAAAGAGATTTCTTTCTTTAAATAAGTACATGGTGAGAAATTTCATAAGTTACCTAGAGAAACTTGAGTGGCAGAGGATGAATTCAGTTTTTGCAGTGACTAAGCACGTGAAGGAAAAGATTTAAATTACAAAAGCAAGGAGAAGGTTGTTATTCACATCTGTGCTGGTCCTTTTTCTACCTTTCTGAGCCACAGGGTCATTTGACATGGGGATGACCTGATGGGGTATTTTCTTTCTGTGTTTGTTCTTTGTGTATACGGATGTGGAATGTAGATCTTCCTGACGAGAGGAGTTAGTCCTTTCACGGTGAGACATGCTGGCTTAAGAGTTAGCCTTAGCCTTTCATCTGGTTAATTCCATTTACTATTATAGTACAGTTCGAGTAAAGAAGAGATTTGAGTTAATTCTTATTAAAATGGTTTGATAAGTAGCACTTACTATGGACAGGCCTCTTTCTAAAGACTTGTGAAATAATTTACTCATTTAATTCACGTGCCATTCCTATGTACTGGGTTCTATCATTTCCCCTATTCTACTGATGGGGATGGGCCTACGTGGTGGCTCAGCAGTAAAGAATCTGCCTGCAAGGCAGGAGATGCAGGTTTGACCCTGGGTTGGGAAGGTCCCCTTGAGAAGGAGATGGCAACCCACTTAAAATATTCTTGCCAGGAAAGTCCTATGAACAGAGGAGCCTTGTGGGCTAAAGTCTATGGGGTATCAAGAAGTAGGACACAACTGAGTGACTGAGCACAGCACAGATGGGGAAATTGGGACTCAGAAAAGTTAAGTCACTACTCTAAGACCACACAGCTAGGAAGCTACCTAGCCAAGACTGGAGCCGGATCATCTGGCTATAAAATTGGCATGTTTAACCACTACAACTAGGGAAGAAAACTTGATTGAGTTCTTACTCTGTGTTAAATATCAGGGTTTAAATCATTTTCTTTCATCTTGACAACAAATAAGGGATACTTTTCTCTTATTTTAGAAAAGAAAATCAGGGTCCAGAGATCGAAGGGAAAGTTATCAGGAGCAGACCCGGGGAATAATTCCTGGGCACCTCATTCGAAAATCCACGTGCCACCTGGCACTGCCCCTTTCACCTTCCTGCCCCCCTGCCCCCGGAAGATATCCTTCCTTTTTGCCCCATCCGTGTAGCAGTAAGAGTGTTTCATACTTGCCTGGCATGTGTCCACCGCATCCAAGCTGATCCTCATGGATTCTGAGGCAGAAAGGGGAGGTGCTATTCTTATAGGTGAAAAAAATCCTTGAACGGAAATGGGGAAGTGACTTGTTCAAGGTCAAACAGGTTGGAGATAAAAACGAGTGCACCTTTTCGGACTCGAAGACCAACAAAATTTGTACTTTTTCACAGTTCTTTGAGAGTTGCTGAGTGACAGCTCCGTTGAATGATCTTGAAAAGCTGATAGATTGTTTGAAAATTTGCTCTCGACAACATCTTGAGAGCTCAATTTGAGAGGAAGGTTCAGAAAGGTAACTTTGACTTTCTTTGTTCAAAGGAAGAACAGAGAGACAAGTTTTCAAATCCTCAGGCAATTGGCTTGGGGAAAAGAAGTTGATCTTGCTAAACTTGGCCGAAGTTGTAATCCAGCCAAGTCATTCTGGATAACACACTAACTTAAGATGCTTCTCACCCTGCTGCATGCTGTGTGGGTAAATTAGGAAGGAACATTGGAATTCTTATCTTCGGATTCTTCACTATCCCGAATACAACTTTGAAGGCTCTTATAATTTTGAAAGCCTGTCTTCTCAAATGGCAATAAACAGCCCCATTGAAGACAAATGCAATTAAATTGGCTTGAGAGCTGTAAATTAAAAAGTGGTGGGTGTGGGGGGGTAAAGTCAGATGTTGAGTTCTTGGGCACAGATCCTAGCCACTATAAATCAGGTCTTGGCTTCGTTTTGACATCCCAATCATCTCTTCCAAATGTCAGCCTCAAATCTACCCAAACATGAAGCTCAGAACCAAATGAAAGCTCAGTGCTGGGGTTCTGCTGTGTGGGCCAATTTTTCTCTCTTGGTCTGGTCTCTTCATCGCCCCTTCTCTCCTGGGCTCGGAATCGGAAAACCCAGTCTGGGACTTGCTGAGGGATCTTGGCTCTGAGACGGCAAGACAAGATGGAAAGAAAAACACTACTTTCTGTGTTCTGGATTCAGAGGCAGGAAGAAAGCTGAGTGTATGCAGAATCTTCATTTTCTGAAAGAGTTTGAAGTTCAGCAGAAAAAAAAAAAAGGATGGTTGAAGGACGATAGCACAGGGAAGTGGATTTGAATCAGGGCTCATCCTTACCCAGTTGAGTCACTGAGTGATGGGTTTCTGTTTTCATTAGATTGGCCAAAAAGTGTGTTTGGGTTTTCCCGGTTTACAGAAAAACCTGAACGAACTTTTTGGCCACGCCAATGCATCTGTGGGCCCTCCCAGGTAGTGCTGGTGGTAAAGAACCCACTTGCAAACGCCAACGATGCCTGAGACGCAGGTTTGATCCCAGGGTCGGGAAGATCCTCTGGAGAAGGAAACAGCAACCACTTCAATATTCTTGCCTAGAGAATCCCATGGACAAGAGGAGCCTGGTGGGCTACAGTCCACCAGGATTTGGACATGATGCAGTACATCTATAAGGTGGAAATGAAAACAGATTTAAAAGGAGATAGCATACCTTATTATATATACACATTTTTGTTTGTTTGTTTTATTGTAAAAGGTCAGATAGGGAGATCATGGGAATCCTGGAACCAGAATTTTGAGTTCCTGGCTCTTTAGCCACTGGTTCTCTTTCGGGAGATGCTTTAAAGCCATCCTGGTCATTCTTTGCTACTTTTTGCCTTCGCAACAATCTCTTTAATCAAGCTATTTTCCCTCTTGGAGAACAGCTAAGCAATAAGCTCAACATTCAGAAAACTAAGATCATGGCATCTGGTCCCATCACTTCATGGCAAATAGATGGGGAAAAAGTGGAAACAGTGGCTGACTTTATTTTTTGGGGCTCCAAAATCACTGCAGATGGTGATTGCAGCCATGAAATTAAAAGACACTTACTCCTTGAAAGGAAAGTTATGACCAACCTAGACTGCATATTAAAAAGCAGAGAAATCATTTTGTCAACAAAGGTCTATCTAGTCAAGGCTATGGTTTTTCCAGTAGTGATGTATGGATGTGAGAGTTGGACTATACAGAAAGCTAAGCACCGAAGAATTGATGCTTTTGAACTGTGGTGTTGGAGAAGACTCTTGAGAGTCCCTTGGACTGCAAGGAGATCCAACCAGTCCATCCTAAAGGGGATCAGTCCTGGGTGTTCCTTGGAGGTACTGATGTTGAAGCTGAAACTCCAATCCTTTGGCCACCTGATGCAAAGAGCTGACTCATTTGAAAAGACCCTGATGCTGGGAAAGATTGAGGGCAGGAGAAGAAGGGGACAACAGAGAATGAGATGGTTGGATGGCATCACCGACTCCATGGACATGAGTTGGGTGAACTCCAGGAGTTGGTGATGGACAGGGAGGCCTGGCGTACTGCAGTTCATGGGGTCGCAAAGAGTCAGACACAGCTGAGCGACTGAACTGAACTGAAGCACATATCATTTTTCAGGTTCTTTTTATGAACCTTAGGTGAAACTCAAGTTCTAATATGCAAATAAAGCTAGAACGCATCCCCTAAACTGATTGCCTGTGGCGATGGTTGTCTCCAGAGACCCCAGTCCTGAGAAAGGCTCCTGGCAGAAGTCTCAGGCAAATGCACCTGTTTTTAATTAGCACAAACAATCCTGCCAGCAACAGGAGAAGCCAGAGACCATTGATTTTGGAATAAGTTAACCGTTCCATGCCGGAGAAGGCAATGGCACCCCACTCCAGTGTTCTTGCCTGGAGAATCCCAGGGACAGGGGAGCCTGGTGGGCTGCCGTCTATGGGGTCACACAGAGTTGGACACGACTGAAACGACTTAACAGCAGCAACAGCAGCAACCCTTCCATGCACCTTGCTCAAAGAGGCTGGGAAGAAGCCAGTTCAGTAGGGGCATCTCAAACACTTTCCCTCCCAGCACCTGCCCTCCTTACTCTGTGGACAGTTTCCCCACCAGCCTCCTACTAGATAAGCGGACATTTCCTTTATTGCCTCCAGCTTAACCCCCTCCCTGGAATTTCATCACCACAATCCGCAGGACTGGTGCATCATTGACGGAGTGTCGTTGGCATCAATTTCTCATTTCCTCTCACCACCGCATGCAAGAAGATAGAACTAACTACCTGTTTCTTACAGCCAAAGAAACCTAGGTCACAAAGGTGATGGGATTTGGTTTGGACAGAGAGCCAGGAAACAACAGAGCCAGGATTTGTGTTCAGAAATGAATTCTAACCCCAAGTCCAGTCCTGCTCCACAGGCCTTCTCCCTGAGCCTCTGGTGCCATCTCCATCATTTTACAGCAGGGGGTCAGTGGTTGCTATGTGTAAAAGTAACTTCTATTTCCAGTGCAGGTCCTCGGGCATGCTCAGTCCTCAGTTGTGTCCAACTCTTTGTCACCCCATGGACTGCAGCCCACCAGGCTTCTCTGAATTTTCCAGGCAAGAACACTGGAGCAAGTTGCCATTTTCTTCTTTGGGGGGTCTTCCTGACCCAGGGATCAAACCCTAGTCTCTTGTGTCTCCTGCACTGGAGGTGGATTTTTAACCACTGCAGCACCTGAGAAGCCCTTCGGTGCAGGTAGAAGGACACAGGCATTCTGAAATGCCATGGACAGAGGACCCTAGCGGGCTACAGGCTGTGGAGTCACAAGAGTCGGACATGGCAACTAAACCACAACCAGCACCTGTAGGCTCAGTGGTCTCAGTTCTAGCTGTGCCTTAGAATCTTGGAGAACTTAAAAAATAGATGAGTCATCTGAGTATAAAAATAGAAGAGTCAGACTCCATCTGAGACCAATTATGTAGGAGTCTGGGAGTGGCCTGTGGCTTTGGTACTTTCTAAAATTCCCTAAGTGGTTCTAATAGGTAGCCAGGGCTCACAGGAATTCCGATGACCCCCCAACTCTGTGACACTATGATTTCTGAGGTGGGGGAGGGGCCATGGCACCAGGATGTTGGGAGGGACAGAGGTTGGGGGCTAATCTCATCTTCAGAGCAGTTGGCAGGCTTGTATGAGTACTCTTCCCTTTTGGACTCTGTGTTGGCATATTATCCTGGGCCCTGAGTTCATGTTCATCTAATCAATCAGCATGGAAATTAAGTAGGGTTTATGTTAATTGTCCCATGTTCTTTTTCTTTCTAGTAAGACTCATGACGTTTTATATCAAGAAGGAAATACAGGGCAAAGTTTATCTAGGATGTCTACCTCTTTTTAAGGTCGTAAAACCTTTGTGAATACAATGAACATGAAGCAGACTCTCTCCAGGGAAAGGATATACAAGTGCATACTCACACACACATACATTAAACAGACTTTTCATATGGCTTACGGCAGCAGTTGGTCCCCAACTATTCTGGCATTGGGGCTGGGTTTTGTGGAAGATGATTTTTCCGCAGTCCGATGGTGGGGCAGGTGGTTTGGGGATGATTCCATTACATTACGTTTATTGTGCTCTTTATTTCTATTATCATTATTATATCAGTCCCACCTCCCATCTTCAGGCATTAGATCCTAGAGGTTGGAGACACCTATTTTAGGGTGTTCTCAGAAGTTCTGAGGACAGTGGTTCTCAAACTTCAACAAGTAGGTATCAGAATCACCCAGAAGGTCAGGAAACCACTGACTGCCAGGCCCCGCCCCAGACTTTCCCCATCAGTAGGTCTGTGTGGGACCTGAAGTTTCACATTCCTAGCAAGCTGGCAGGTAATGTGGCGCTGCTGACGTGGGAAGGACACTTTGAGAACCAATACCCTCAGACAAAAGCCTCTTTCTTAGACTGACTCTCCTGTATCGTAAGAACATGAGTTTCAGTACAGAGAGGAGTCACCCAACAAGCTGACAGCAGAGCAGGTGATGTCAAGTTCCATTCATTTCAAGGTAAGCCAATTCCATTCACCTGACATAAGCCAGGGAACTAAGACAAGGTCCCTGCCTCCGACTTAAAGATCTGTGAATAATAATCATGAAAGTCAGAATGTGATCACTGTCAAAGGAAATTACGAGCATCAAGGAAACAGCTTCATGATTCGGGCTCAGGGGGAAGGAGGCACTCAGGAAGGGCTGCGGAAAGGACTGTGTTTGAGCCACGTCTGGAAGGAAGCTAGTGTTAATTGCTCAGTCGTGTCTAACTCTTTGCAACCCCATAGATTGTAGCCTGCCAGGCTCATCCATCCATGGAATTCTCCAGGCAAGAACACTGGAGTGGGTTGCCATTTCCTTCTCCAGGGAAGGAAACTAAGAAAGTAAGAAAACTACAACTGGCTGTTGACCATGTGCGTGTCCACACAGGGCTCACTGCTTCATGTGCGTTTTGCTGTTTATCCCTATTACAATAGTGGAGTGATGTTATACCACATTTACACAAGAGGAAAGGACATAGTGTGCTCCTTCTGGTATTGCACTGTGGATGACAAAGCAATCCTTTATTACTTTGTTCTGGCTTTGTACTTCTGTGAAAATGTGCCTCATTCACAGGGCCTGTGATTTACTGTAGTAGGTGTATTATTATGGCTCCTATTTTCCAATAAAAAGGCATCATCCGTTAGGTGCACCTCTGTCATGGGACGGGATAAGTGAATCACGAGGGGACGTCAGGGCACCAAGATTGGAGCGAGCTGGCCCATCCAGAGACCCCTCCTTTTCACTGGAAGCCAGCAGAGGGAATAAATCCTCTCTAGGCCACAGTAGCCAGGGCACTGGCAGGAGGGACAGAGGCAGTAGCCAAGAGGCAGTAACCAAGGAAGGGCATGCATGGCTGAGATTTTAATTTCACGAAACCTGGAAGTCAAGGCAGGTGTGGGAACCCACCTCTCAGGAGGAGTAATAAGCAGCCTCTGCTTGAGGGGGTCAAGTTGAAGTCACTGACCGTAGGTTTGGGGGAGAGAGAGGACAGGAAGCAGGATGGAAAAGGGGAACAAGGCCCAGCTTATGACATTTTCCTCTTATAATAAGGACTGAATCATGGGAGTCCTTAGCTTTGCCATCTTGGATTTGGCAGAAGGAAATGATTCTGTGCTTTCACTTGGGTTTTTTTCTCTATGTGTTGAGGTCTGAGCCTGGCATCTCAACATGGAAACAAATTGAGGAATAATAGAGAAAGTACCAGATTCCCGAGAGGCAGGACATCACGCCACTTGCTATGATCTGCACCAGAGTGCCCAAGTGACTTGGACACGGCATGTCACCTCTAGAGCTCTGGTCCCTTTGAGCTTATATATGAGCACCTAGTAACTCCCGAATGCCATAATTCTCTAAGGTAGAGCAAGGCGGCTGGCACAGGAGTGACAGGGAGTGAAGGTGGGTCTCTGGGAGTGAAGGTGGGTCTCCAGGAGCAGCAGGTATCTTTGAACTTGGGCTAAACTTGTGGGGTGACCTTCAGTATCTGAGCCAGTGGGTTCACTCAATCAGACTGAGAGCAGACCCTGATGTCAGTGAGATGTGAGTGTGAATCTTGGCTCTAAAGCCATCAGCAGGTGATGTGATCGCACTTATCTTTTTTTTTTTTTTTCCCTCACCTGTAAAAGAAAAAGCCATAAAACTAAGAAAATAAGCACCTGCTGTTTAGAGGTGCTTTTAGGATTAGATGAACTAGGGAGACACGCATTGTGCACGGAGCCCAACGGAATGCCAGGTGTTCAGTTAAGGGGGGGTGACGGCCATGACTCTGCTTCAGATGTGCTGCAACTCCTGCTGCTTTTAAAACTCCTGCTTCGGGACTTCTGGTGGCCCAGCAGTTAAGAATCTGCCTTGCAATGCATTGTAATAGAGGGGACATGGGTTCGATCTCTGGTCAGGGAACTAAGATCCCACAAACCACAGAGTAACTAAGCCCCCATGTCACAACTACTGAACCCTGGTGCCACTACTAGAGAGTCTGTGCTCTGCAAAGAAAGATCCCACATGACAAAGTGAAGATGGTCCTATGTGCCCCAACCAAGATCCGAGGCAACCAAATAAATAAATATTAAAAGAAAAAACTGCTTCTACAGCTATTAGAGTGTCCAGTATGTTCTAGAAATCAAATCAGGGAGCACAGATAAAACGACAAGTTAGAAATATCCCCTGCCTGCTGAAAGCTCATAATCGGACAACATGAGCACACATGCATACCTGTCTGTGCATCCGGGCAACTATGAAGAAAGCTGCAAATAGGCCAAGCAGGTGCCCTGGAAGTTAAAAGGCAAAAGGTGCTTCTGACTGGGGCTTCAGACAAGCTTCTGTGGGAACCTTGCCTTTGAGTCCATTGGATTTTCACTTAAGGGACAAAAGTATTCTGGGCAGGGACTGCATTTCTGCTCAGCAGTCACCATCTACTCACTCTCTCCTGAATACCCCTGTGTTGCATCCAAGAGGGTGAATCTCATTTGAATCTTCCCAGATTTCAACCATTTCAGCCAGGTTACTTTTCCCACAGGGCATTCAATTCAAGACCTATAAAGAAGGCAGGGAAATAGGTGAGTGGCATTCTACAGATCGTGGCTAGGCTACTGCATGAGCCTTTTATTCTCTGAGGAGGAGACCACAGAGAGCAAGGCAGGGTCACCCAAGAGAGTTGGGTCCTTGGTCCAGCTCTCCTGAAGCTCCTCCGTGAGACAGGAAGATGCTGGGCTACACAGGGGCAACATGTGTCTTCCTGGTGACAGATTCTCTGCTCTGGTTTCATAGTTACATCTCTGTGGGCTTCTTCAATGCATTTTGGAATCTTCACTAAGTTTTCACATTGTTCTTTCAACATCCGCTGTGTGTGTTCATGCTCAGTCATATCCGACTCTTGGCGACCCCATGGACTGTAGCCCGCTAAGCTCCTCAGTCCATGGGATTTCCCAGGCAAGAATGCTGGAGTGAGTTGCCATTTCCTCCTCCAGGGGATCTTCCCCACCCAGGGATCCAATCCTGGTCTCCTGCATTGGCAGAAAGATTCTTTACCACTAGCGCCATTTGAAGTAACCGCTCAGTTCAGTTCAGTTCAGTTGCTCAGTCATGTCCGACTCTTTGTGACTCCATGGACTGCAGCATGCCAGACCTCCCTGTCCATCGCTGACTCCCAGAGTTTACCCAAACTCATGTCCATTGAGTCGATGATGCCATCCAACCATCTCATCCTCTTTCATCCCCTTCTCCCCCCGTCTTCAATCTCTCCCAGCATCAGGGTCTTTTCAAATGAGTCAGTTCTTTGCATCAGGTGGCCAAAGTATTGGAGTTTCAGCTTCAACATTAATCCTTCCAGTGAACACCCAGGACTGATCTCCTTTAGGATGGACTGGTTGGATCTCCTTGCAGTCCAAGGGACTCTCAAGAGTCTTCTCCAACACCACAATTCAAAAGCATCAATTATTTGGTGCTCATCTTTATTTATAGTCCAACCCTCATATATATAGATGATTACTGGAAAAACCATAGCCTTGACTAGATGGACCTTTGTTGGCAAAGTAATGTCTCTGCTTTTTAATATGCTGTCTAGGTTGGTCATGACTTTTCTTCCAAGGAGCAACCAATAGAGTCACACTATTTAATTGGATGTAGCCCTTGTCCTCACAGGGCTCAGTATAGAGGGAAAAGAAAAACAAGATTATGAAAGAAGTGGTGAGCAGATTGAGAGATGCTCACATTTCTTGGAGAGTCCAGAAGGGGAACCTTCCCTGTTGGCTCAGACGGCAAAGCGTCTGCTTACAATCTGGGAGGCCTGGGTTCAATCACTTGGTAGGGAAGATCTCCTGGAGAAGGAAATGGCAACCCACTCCAATATTCTTGCCTGGAAAAACCCATGGACAGAGGAGCCTGGTAGGCTCCAGTCCATGGGGTCGCAAAGAGTCGGACAGGACTGAGTGACTTCACTCCCTCACACAAGAAGGGGGCGCCTAACCCAGTCTAATGGGGAAGTGGATGCTGGGAGGCTCAGGGGAGGCTCCAGGCAGGTGATGACTTCCCCTGGATCTCCTCTCGCCCCTGTTCCCTCTCATTGTGCTCCTGGGCACCTTGCTATAGGTTCCTGGCTTAGGCTACACTGCGTCTAGCATCCCTCCTTTACCAGATGTGACTGTGTCATCATGAGACAGCCATTGGTTATTGTTTAGTCACGTCTGACTCTTTGTGACCCCATGAACAGTAGTCCACCAGGCTCCTCTGTCCGTGGGATTTCCCAGGCAAGAATACTGGAGTGGGTTGCTATTTCCTTCTCCAGGAGATCTTCCCAACCCAGGGGTTGAATCCACCTCTCCTGCATTGGCAGGTGGATTCTTTACCACTGAGCCAACACGGGAGCCCATGAGACAACCATAACTCTTCCCTGAACTTTGTTTTCCTCAGCTGTAAAAAGTCAATGATGAACTCCTCAGTTGAAAACCCCAACCCTGATTTCTTTGAAACCATTATTTTGACCATTAATTTGCTCTTATGAAAACAGCTGTGTGACTTCTGTACTAAGGCAGCATTTCTTTTTTTTTTCCGCTCAGAATGTCTCTTTTCCATCCTAGTGAAACGCTAACCCGGGGGTGTTGATGCTGACAGTGCTGTTATAATATTCTTGCTCCCCCTGTATTTTTTTCTTTTCTTGATTTCCACTAAATGTCAGTAATGTGTCCTGTTTCTAAGCAGTAAGAGTCATCTGGCGGGGGGTGGGGTGTGGGGAGGGAAAAAAGAGTCACCCTGCAGCAGCTTTTGCTAAATTTGGAAAGGTTCATTTTCTCACCTGGGGCTTATCTTCTAAACACACTTGCCTCTTTTCAACATTTCAGGAGAACACGTTGTATATATTTTTCATTTGGCTTTTCTTGACCAATTTCTGAATTTCATTCTCAATGTATTTTTGTAAGCCTCGTTTCACAAATCAAAAAGGAGTCTGGCTGTAGGATTTTAGATTCTGCGACATAATCTGAACACGCCTGTTGTCTGCAGGTAGAATTGCTTGAACCATCATCGAAAGGCTTGACCATCAGTAGAAAAGTCTCACAAAGTATTGTGATTGGCCATTATCTTCTGGGACACCAAGGATACCGAGACACTTGGTTTATTCTCTTACTCATTTCTTCATTCATTTACTCATTTATCAAGAGCCTTCTTGACACTCACGGTGTTTCATTGGGATTGGTCTTTGTCATTGGTTTACACTGTGGCTTCCCTGTCTTTTTTTTTTGCCCAGTTTTTATTACAGTGTCTTGACCATGTGACTGCCTATTCCTTTGGTTCTGTGACATAACATCCCTACTTTATTTTCTCCAGAACAGCTAATTTGCTCCAATAAGAATTCCATTTGTTGTTTTTATGGGACCTCCTCCCCCTCAGATTTTCTGCTTTGAAATCGTGCATGCATGCTAAGTTGCTTTAGTCATGTCTGACTCTGTGGCCCTATGGAATGTAGCCGGCCAGGCTCTTCTGTCCATGGGATTCTCCAGGCAAGAATACTGGAGTGGGTTGCCATGCCCTCCTCCAGAGGCTCTTCCCAATCCAGGGATCAAACCCACATCTCTAACACCTCCTGCATTGGTAGGTGGGTACTTTACCACTAGTGCCACCTGGGAAACCCTGCAAATCATGCTTATTTGATTTATCATCTATCAATTTCAACCTGGATCACCTTCCTCCTAACCTCCTGGTTCTCTTTTTCTTGCAGTCCTCCCCCTTCCCCAATTTTCCAGACGTCTCAGTTTTCTTGTGTTGCTGGTCATCACTGTAGTCAGTGAGTCAGGGCTCACTGCTGGTGAGATAAAATTCTCAGGTTGACAGTTATACCAGTAAACAATGCTTCAGGACATTTTCCAGAGTTTGCAGAGATATTATCCCACTAACATGTCTACACATACACAGTTTCTCTCTCCCCCACCGCCTCTCTCTCTCTCGTTTTTCTCTACTCCCTCTTACAGAAAACATCATGTAGAAAATGATGGACTGGAAGAACAAAAGAAATTATTTTTGCATTGATCAAGCACTCCTGATCTACAGCAGAAAGGAAAAAAAAAAAACAACACCACCAAAAAGCCAGATTCAGAAAGATAAGAGAAATAGCCTTCCGGTTGAGAGTTTGAGCAGTTCAGGAGCTTAGTGGTGCTCTTACTGGAGGAGGGTGTTATTGTGAGAATAGAGTCATCCCTACCCCCCACTCTAGCACTGCCCCCACATATGCCTGCTGTTCCCAGCGTCCCCTTTTCTTGGCAGTATCCCAAGGGCCACATTCACATGTGGACCGTCTCCCAGTACATTTAGTCTCTCCTAAGAGTCAATGTCTTTGGAAGCCCTACTGAGGAAGGAGAGAACTAACTCTGATCTGATTCCCAGTGGAAACACACCTTGTGAGGGCCCTGTGCTATTTTAAAATGATGAATTAACTTTAATGAATATTTCCTCACTAGATTTCTATCCCTATTAAGTATTTTGCAAGATTTTTATTACTTGCTAAGAATCTAAGTTATTTCCTCTCATTTTTCTTGCAAAGGATGAGTTCAATATTTCAGCTGTTCTCATTTATTGTTAATTCTTTTTTCCTACTAATTTATTAGAAGGCTTATTTTTCTCTGTGGTTTATCTATTTCCTCTCTAAAGTGTTTATAAAATCCTCTCTAGCTCTTTTACCACTTAAAATATTACCTGTCCTTTTTATTTTATTACCTGAGTCTTTCTGGTTTGGCCTTTAGTTGAGGAATAATCGGATTTGCTCTTTTATTCTGATCCTTTTTCATTACCAAACTTCTTTAAACTCATAATTCTCTCACTCTGCTAAAGATCTAACGACAGTTTCTATTTTCACTCAGTCTGGTTGGGATGGAGCTGCAATTCCATTTAATTTAATGGCACAAACTTTTATTCAGTGCCTACTAACTGATGCGTACGAAATGCCTGGAACAGTGACAGGCATACAGTAAGCACTCAATAAATGTCTATTTGATTATTATTATTTCCAGGCACTGTGCTTGTTGACCCTAGGTTACAAAGATGGACAAGAAATGATCAGTGTTCCTGCTTGAAATGTGACGATGACCTTCTGCCACCTCCATAAGAAGTTCCAGCCTTCAGGTGGAGCCCAAGGCTGTCACTGCTCTCATCTCTTTCTCTTGACCTCTAGCATCAGTTACAACTTGCTTGCCAAATGGAATTGCAAACTTGGCATGGAGATTCAGATCTTCAAGACTTTGCCAATGGTTAGTATGAAGTATGGAATGTCTTCTTTTCATTTCCTCAATCCTGCTCTACTTCCTCTCAAAGTCTTTTCCTGATGCTTGCATTTCTCCAAAGTTTTTCTTTTCTGCTGCTTTCTAAATATTACGTATACTTTTGTTCTTATTTTACAATATTATGACTATTTAAAAACTCTGTCTACTAGATTTTGCACTCCTGGAGAATAGCACTTTACCTTATTCAGATCTGTATCCCTTAGTTCCTAATTTATCATTCAGAAAATTCTGTCAGATTAATGATAATACTGGGCATAGTTCATGTTTGTTATTTTAGAAGTTATGATGAACTAATTAACCTAGAAGAAAAGGGACTCTTTATAGATGAAGAGATTTGGGGAGATTTCCTGGAAGACAGGGATTTATAACCAAACTATGAAGTACAAATATAATTTCAGTGGTGAAATTTCATGGAATACAGCATATCAGGTGAAGGGATCACCTATAAAAAAAAAAAAGGCAAAAGTGGTAATTTGTGTGTGTGTGTGGGAGGCAGGGAGGACAAGAGTAAGCCCTTTAGTGTGGCCAATGCAGGCATGTTAAGTGGGAAGGGGTGGTGTCATTCCTATCTTTTATTCCTCCCATAGGTGTTTCGTGGGTCTCCTATGTATCTTATAATAGAAGGGTAGAAATGTAGGATGGATTATGGAGGGCCATAAGGAAGCCCATGAATACTGGAATGGGTAGCCTATCCCTTCTCCAGGGCATCATCCTGACCCAGTAATCGAACTGGGGTCTCCTGCATTGCAGGCAGATTCTTTACCAGCTGAGCTACCAGGGAAGCCCCAAATGTGAATGAGGGCTCCCAACGGACTCATTGCCTGTAATCCAGCAGATGCCACCAACCCCCATGATGAGGAAGTGGGGTGATGCAAGTAGCAGCCATCCGCTTACGGTGAACAAGGAATTGAGGATGTAAACAATCAAGAAACAGGATTTGGCCCTAGATAGCTGAGGTACATACGAAAGGAATGAATTCAATGAGCCCAAAGGCATGTATCTTCCCATACGTAGAAGAAAGGTAGATTCCTTAGCTGTATACCTGGTTTTCCTTTGTGCATGCTAAGTTGCCTCAGTCGTGTCCGACTCTTTGCGACCCCATGGGCTGTAGCCCACCAGGCTCCTCTGTGCATGGGGATTCTCCAGGCAAGAATACTGGAGTGGGTTGCCTTGCCCTCCTCCTAGGGACCTTCCCCATCCAGGGATGGAACCCATGTCTCCTGTGGTTCCTGCATTGCAGGTGGATTCTTTACTGCTGAGCCCCTGGAGAAGCTGGGTAGGTTTTCCTTTACTTAACAATCATTTTGATGTTTAGACTGCCTTCCCTCTTTGTTGCAAACTTGTGTATAGCTTGACTCCTTCTCCTGCCTCCTTGGAGCAGTTTTCTCGGGGTCATTGAGATGCTCTGTTCAGGGCTCGAAGACCTTAACATTCCCACCAAATAAAATAACTCTTTACTTTTGGCTTATGACTAAGTTTTTAGCTGACACTTTTTAGAATCAAACACTTTGCTCCCAGGAAGCAATCAGCAGGTGAGAGAGTCCCAGATTTGTGGGTGTGTCTCTTTTTCCAGGCTCCTGACTCTACCTGTTCTGGGCGACCTCCTTCCCAGGGAAACATTGACCTGATCCCTGGGGCCACAGAAAACAAAGCAAAACAAACAAATAAACAGAATCAATGCAATCCTGCTTTTTAAAGGACCTGGGAGAAATGAGCAGAAGTATTTTGAAAATAGCAACCATACATACAAATACAAGTTAAATTGGTTATAACCACATCAAGGCATATTCTCCACTTTTTTTTAAGATTTTTTTTTTGATGTGGATCATTTTCAAAGACTTTATTGAATTTGTTACAATATTGCTTCTGTTTTATGTTTCAGCTTTTTTTTTTTTTTTAAACCAAAAGGCATGTGGGATGTTAGCTCCCTGATCAGGGATCTAATTTGCACCCTTTGTATTAGAAGACAAGGTCTTAAACACTTGACCACCAGGGAAGTCCCAAGGCATATTCACTTTCAAAATAGTAGGTGGTAAATCAGCAACATTTCTATTGGAAGCTCCTAACTGGAGCTTTTCCAATGAGTCAACACTTTGCATGAGATGGCCAGAGTACTGAAGTTTCAGCTTTAGCATCATTCCTTCCAAAGAACACCCAGAACTGATCTCCTTTAGGATGGACTGGTTGGATCTCCTTGCAGTCCATGGGACTCTCAAGAGTCTTCTCCAACACCACAGTTCAAAAGCATCAATTCTTCAGCGCTCAGCCTTCTTCACAGTCCAACTCTCACATCCATACATGACCACTGGAAAAACCATAGCCTTGACTAGATGGACCTTTGTTGGTAAAGAATGTCTCTGCTTTTAAATATGCTGTCTGGGTTGGTCATAACTTCTCTTCCAAGGAGTAAGTGTCTTTTAATTTCATGGCTACAATCACCATGTAGACCAGGGCTTTTCCTGGGGTGTTCTGGGGAAAACTCTGCTTTTTAACCATAATCATCTTAATTGATTCCATCATCCCCGGGGACTTGAAAGAGTCCCTTCTGGATCCAGTAATTCAGAGTTCTTCCTGTTAATGCAATATAATATCCCAATAGGAGACACTCCAAATAGCTAATGTGTGAAATGCTGGTGCATAGTCCCTGGACTTAGCAGCAGCAGCAGCAGCAGTCCCTGGTTAGTGTAATTTTCTTTTTAAAAAATGATTCATGTTGCGGTTTGACAGAAAAGAGCAAAATTCTGTAAAGCAATTATCCTTCAATAAAAAATAAATAAATTAAAAGAAATATACAAACAGATTTCTGAATTAGTGCTTCCTCAACAAAAATTATTCTGGAGTTGTAGGGTTATTAGAATAGGAATAGGGTGGAGATGAGAGTGAGGGCAATCAATATTTCATTATAATATCTCCAGAGGTTTCCAATGCAATGGATATGGGAGAAGGGAAGCTTTTCAGAAGAAAAATGATGCATATAAATGGCTCAGTAAAATAAGTGTTTCCACATTTTACTTAGAGAAACACACAGTGTGCGTTTTAGCAGAGAAAAGTGGATATTTAAATAATTTATCAAACTTCTTTCCTTAGGGAAAATGCAGAGTAGCAACATCTCCACAACTCTCAGAAAGGGATACATTTTTAGTTTCCATATGTAGAAAAGCACCTAAAACAAGCAAGGCAGCAAAAGATGGTGGCAGAACATTAATCTGGGAATCCACAGATCTGAATTTGGCTCAAGCTTTACCACCTGCTAGCTGTGTGATATTGGGTGACTTTTTCTTCATTCCTGGAGGCCTTAATTTTTGTCATGTGTGAGATGATGAATAAAAAAGGAATGTACAGGTTTTGAAGGACTCTGGAGCTGCATCATCTGTCTACCCTGTCTGCTGTGGATGCTTTTGATTAATTTTCCTGCAATTCTAGGGTCCTCAAACTAGAATTGGAAATCTCTGAACTGGGGCTCTTTCCTTTCTTTTGCACTATGTGATCAAACTTTGTGGGAATTTTTATGAAACATTAGGATATTTCTCTTAAGAAGCTTATAAATTATCAACAGACTCATTGTAGTAAATGATCTATGGTTGTTGTGATCCATACCCCAAGTGTTTAAAAATATAAACTTCACCTTTTAAAAAAAAAAAAAAAAAACTTATTATTATTATTTATTTACTTTTGGCTGTTGTGGATCTTTCTCTAGTTGTGGTGCCCGGGTTCTTATTTCAGCGGCTTCTCTTGTTGCAAAGCACAGGCTCAGTAGTTGTGGTGCGTGGGCTTAGCTGCCCCGAGGCACGTGGAATCTTTCCAGGCCAGGGATCAAACCTGTGTCGTCTGCACTAGCAGATGGGTTCTTAACCACTGGACTGCCAGGGAAGTCCCCAACTCCGCCTTCTTAATGATCTGCAGACTTACTGTTAATGATCCGCAGGCTTGGGGTCCTGTCTCTTATTTGCTTAAGATGGTCCTGCATAGTCTAGAAAGAAGCTTCAACAGCTGCTGTGCTGATACATTGTCAGTGTTCCCTGTTTTGCTGAGCTATTATTAAAACACAAGATTTAAGTCAAAATAAATGGCAAGAGAACTTTGCTGTATTTTTCTTAGTAGCTAATTGGTTTGTTGTGCTGAGGATGGGCTCTTCCAGATATATGCTATAAAATCTTCCCCACATCATACTGGAGGAAGATTTGTTAAGTGTAAGAGTGTAGGAGGCAGATGACTAAGGGGAAAATTTAATTGCTATTAAAAAAACAGTAAAACTTCTCCCAGGTTTCAAGCAGTAAATTACCAAACTTGAAAAATTTAATAATACATACACGAGTTTGGTAGTTAGGGTATAATGAATGTTGATATTATGAACATGAAACAGTGTGTCTTGGCTGAGCTGAAGCAAAGTCTTTAATATTTTTGAGGTGCAGATTTGGGCTACACGTCTTTCCCACATGTCCTAAAGAGCCTCCTGGGAAACCCTGAATCAATGGACTGCTGAAATGTAGACATAGGAGACAATTAATGTAATTCATACTATAGTATTAATGGCTGCATTTCCCCCCAGATAATTCTTTTCGCTGGTTGCCTGAGTGAAAGAAACCTGAGTTTCTTAGATTCCTTATCTTTCTATTTTAAACTTTTAACTTATAAATATAATACAGCTTCAGTTCCGTTCAGTTCAGTCGCTCAGTCGTGTCCGACTCTTCGTGGCCCCATGAATCGCAGCGTGCCAGGTCTCCCTGTCCATCACCAACTCCCGGAGTCCATACAGCTTACGTGGTTTAAAAAATCACATCATAGCTATACTAATGTAGTCATGTAGTTTAAAAAGTCAAATAGAATAAGAAGGCTTATAACCGCTACCACAACACACAACACAATTCTTTTCCCCTCTAATTTACAGTCCTGAATAAGGCTGTAAATTACAATGTTAGTTGTAATTTTCCTCTCTCCTTCAACGTTGTAAGCTACTCTTGGTATTTACCTCTGGATTCCTAAATAATTTGCTTATTATGCCATTTTTTAATTTATCAATTTATGTATTGTCAACTGGCATTCTATTGTGAAACTAAGGATTTCATGCCTTTATAATCTCTCTCTATACCTAGGGATTTCCAGGTGACTGAGTGGTAAAGAATCTGCCTGCCAATGCAAGATACACAGGAGACACAAGTTTGGTCACTGGGTGAGGAAGATCCCTGGAGGAGGAAATGGCAACCCACTGCAGTATTCTTGTTGGGAAGATCCCATGGACAGAGGAGCCTGGTTGGCTACAGCCCATGAGGTCACAAAAAAGTCAGACAAGACTGAGTGACTGAACACACACACACAACCTCTCTCTCCCTCGTGCTACTTCCCTCACGGTATCACAATATATCAGTTTTTGGTTAAATCAGTATTCAGGGTTTATATGTTCATGATCATGTAAACATTTTTCACAGATGCAGTATTTGCGGATATTTCCTTTTCATACAACTTGTCACCCTTCCTTGAACACTGAATTATTTCTTTCATTTGCTTAGTTATCTAGGTGTTTATCATAAATGTTTTCTAAACTCAAAAATATTTATACATCTCCTCTCAATGTAGCCAAACATATATTAGTTCCAAATTTCCATTTTTTTTCCCTTGTTAGAAACATCATTTGCTGATTCCAGTATTCCTGCTCCATTCTAGATTGCTTTGTTGGTGTTTGAGAGCTTCCATCCCAATCACTGGGAAGTCTCTTAGCCTATTGCCTGTTAGATCCTGTTTTCTGGGTCCTGTAAATTATTTCTTGCTTTACTTTCCTATCTTGATGGAGTGTATCCTCTAGTAGCTTACTAAGTAGACATGCATGAGAGGTATACTTTTTTTTCCCCTCTGAGTCTCTACAGTTCTAACAATTATTAAAGAAAAGATAACAACCTTAAGAGTCTTAATTTTTGCAAATTAAAAAAATACTCTCCTAAGTAATATATGGATACTGGATCAAAGGGACTTCCCAGGTGATGTGATCTGGCATGATCTCCTCATGCCAGTGTAGGAGATATAAGAGATGTGGGTTCGATTCCTGGGTTGGGAAGATCCCCTGGAGAAGGAAATGGCAACACCGCAGTATTCTTGCCTGAAAAACCCCATGGAGAGAGGAGCCTGGCAGGCTACAGTCCATAGGGTTGCAAAGAGTTGGACACCACTGAATCCACTTAGCACTGGACAAAAGAAAAGACATAAACTTTGAATTGAACTGTTTAGAGAGCAATGCATATTTTGTACTAGTGAGAGCCCCAGGAGGAAGCAGAACTCCATTCTGATGGTTCAACTGTGAAAGAAAGAAAGTGAAAGTGAAGTCATTCACTCATGTCCTACTCTTTGTGACCCTGTGGACTGTAGCCCACCAGGCTCCTCTGTCCATGGGATTCTCCAAGCAAGAGTACTGGAGTGGGTTGCCATTTCCTTCTCCAGGGGATCTTCCCGACCCAGGAATTGAACCTGGGTCTCCCGCATTGCAGGCAGACGCTTTGCCCTCTGAGCCACCAGGGAAGCCCAACTGTAGAGATTTTTGTAAAATTATTATTTAAAAGCTTTCATAAAGCTAAGAGAATAAAGACAGTTGGGGCACCCCCAAACTAGTGACAATAGAAGGGTGCTCTCTGTTTTGAATAGACAAAGTGAAGAAACAGTGTTAGAGGACTCCAGTGTGAACTGTAACTGTGGGAGAGATGCCGCCTGAGAGCAGTGTGGCCACAGCCACTGCAGAATCTGCTGGGATAGAACGGGAGGAAGCAGGGTGGAACTCCTCTTTCCTTCATCATGTTGATGCCTCCCATGGGCCAAACTCAACTGAAATCTGTCCAGCAAGTGGATCTGGCTGATATAGTCCAGTAGGGTAGGGTTCTGGAAGCTTAGAGTAGAGCAGAGAAAGATGGGGAATGAAAATGAAGAGTATAAGTGGAGAACAAAATATGCTTCCTGCCAAAATTATGAGACACAGTTAAGGTTGACCTCAAAAGCCAACCTATAGCCTTACTCATATTTGTTTTCAAGAAAAAAGACAAAAATACAGGCATTATTGTGTATCTTAAAACATTAGAAAATATAACATAAAACTAGAAAGAAGGAAATATTAAAAATAAAAATTAGAATAAATGATACAAAAAGCAAGGCAATAGCAAAAAGGATGTGTAAATCCAAAAGCCATTTTTTGGAAAAAGGCCAAATAAATGGAGAAAGCCCTCAGGAATCTGAGGAAGGAAAAGAGAGACTAAAAATACTTAAAATTTAGAAATGAAAAGGTAATGGCTATATGAATGGAAGAGACTAAGAGGGACTGTTATATGCAACTATTTCCTTACACATGAAACTTTATTATCTTAAAATTCAAATTACCAAAACCAATCCACAAAGAAGTAGAAAACTTGAAAAATCCAACTACTGTAAAGGATTTTAGAAAGAGGACCCATGATTAAAGTTCTTTAAAGCTTCCTGAGCAGATGGCTTCACAGCTAATAATTTTATTGCCTAACCTTTAGAGGATGAATGATCCTAATGTTAATTAAGCTATCCCAGGCTTTAGAAAAAGATCTAATTCATTTTTAAAAAGTGACGACAGTCTTGATACTTAATGCTGATAAAGAAGGACAAAAACAAACAAAAAAGAACAAATATTAGACCAATGTTAAGAATAATGTTGCTCGAAGTCTAGACAAAGTGATAAAAATAAAATCCAGATTATTTAAAGAATAATATATTATGTTAAACAGGGTTTATCCCCTAAATGCAAATATGGTTTGATGCCAGCCAAACATAATTTATTATATATAAAATATATATATTATATACAATATATAATATATTATATACAAAATAAAGGAAAAGGAAAGATGATATTGTCAAATCAATTGTTGCTGAAAAAACATTTGCTAAAGCTAAGCAGAACTTCCTAATTAAAACTAAATCAGCTAGGACTAAAGGAGTCTATGTACACAAATACAATAATCATAAAGACAGTATACTCCAAACACTTAACTTGTGTAGAAGAAGAATGAGGTACCTAGGAAGAGTTAAAAATTAGGCATGATTTATGAGCAGAGCAAGGAGGAGAACTCAGGTGTTCTATATAATCTTGATCTATTTCCACTGGACAACCTACTTCACCAGAGTCGCAGGGCATAATTATATTTATGCTTTAACCTGAGATTGCAACATTTTCTTGGTGTGACCTTGGGGTGTTTTTATTTCTTCCTTTATTTTTACCATCAGAGGAAATGGAAAATCTGTGTTTCCCTCTGGGTAAGTAATGTGAGGGTTGCTACCTCCTCTTCTCTTTCCTTTTCCCTCTGTATCTTTATGTGACCATTCTATATGCTGAAGGCTTTATTGTTGAAAAGGAGATTTATCAACACTTTCAACAAAGTCATTGTCTCATGCGTGAGGGGTGACTACAATTTCTGAGTTCAGTTTTCTTTAAAAGTGCTTTATTTGGGCATCTCCTGGGTTCTGTGTGGCAGGTCAGGCAATTATGGCACACCCTGATTAGTTGGCTTGTCTCATAATGATGCTGGGTGGAAGTGTCAGTCCCATTTTACAAAAGAGGAAACTGAGGCTTGATGAAATGATGGGGAAATGAGTTTGGTCCGCAAATAAATGTCAGAGCTGGGGCCTGAATCTACATTACTTGATTCCAAACTGCACTGCAATTTACACCACACCACAGGATCCCATGGACAGAGGAGCCTGGTGTGTTACAGTACATGGGGTCGCTAGGAGTCGGACATGACTGAGCGACTTCACTTTCACTTTTCACTTTCATGCGTTGGAGAAGGAAATGGCAACCCACTCCAGTGTTCTTGCCTGGAGAATCCCAGGGATGGCGGAGCCTGGTAGGCTGCTGTCTATGGGGTCGCACAGAGTCGGACACGACTGAAGCGACTTAGCAGCAGCAGCAGCAGCAGTACAGCTGCCTCTTGCCTTCTTGAGAAGTACAGAAAACTGCAGACTGTGGTGATGGCAAAGTAGGTAACACCCTGGTTTTTCTCTGTTGAAGACACGCGCTACAAAGCCGAGCCCACTTCCTAAGCTGGATTCTGGGAAAGAATCAAGGCTGTCCTGAGTGAAGGGAAAGGCGTAGCTGGGGGATTGAGGGGTTCCAGTTTCTGCTGTTTATTAGGTAAGAATGTTTGGATTACTCTTTCTGCTCAGTTTCCTTACTGCTTACTGGGGAGGGCCATGTAAATGTCACAGGTGGTGTCGAGGATTAAGATCCTGTATGTAGAATGTTTGACAAATGCCTGCAGTTAGTGAACGTCTTCAACAATTGTGTGTTCCCTTCTTTTCAAACTAGGACAATCCCCTCTTTCTATAGGTATTTACTAGGGGCTTTTCTGTGTCAGATCCTTGTGTCTGTATGTGGAGAGGAATATTAGGTATTAGGTATTTTAATAAAGCAGTATTGTCTTTTTGCATCTCTCATCCCGTGGCCATGAAGAATTAACCAAAAATTTAGATATGGCATATTTATGCTAATATAGCAATTTCAGAATCTTTCTTTCCTTTCAACTTCAAATCTCTCAGGGAACAACTTGGCAAGAAAGAAGGTGGTAATTTCTGTAGAAATTAGTAACTCTAATCCTTTTATTCTAAAAAAGATTTGCTACCAATAATCTTTCATTTACAAAAGGGTACTATTGAAACTAAAGTCTAAGGCATTTTACACTTTGATTTTAGTGCCTACTATTCTAAGAGTAAATGGTTACCAACTACCATTAATATGTTTTAACTTTGCAATTTTCAGCAAAATAATTTTTAAGTTCCTGTTGATAACACACAGGTAATACCCTTATCAGTAAAAAGTGCTTAGGGTTGCTAAAAAAATTAAATTATGAAATATGCTATATGCTAAACATTATTTTTTTTTTCTAAGGACATTTGCTGGTATTAAAATAGAGTTTTTTGCTGTGTGGAAGATATGGAAATTTGTATCTTACATCATGATACATTCTACTTCCTTGGCTAAACATCTTTCATTATCTCTTTTGTAAAATGAATCTTTGGGCTCTAAAGAACAAAATCCTTAGGAATTATGAATAAAGGATAAATTTTTCTTTTCATAGTCTCCACAGATGAGGGGAAATGATTCAGGAAGATAGGTATTAGCATTTGCAAGCAGAAGGTCTGTATTTTCTTTGAAAGAAAAGAAAGTGAAGTCGCTCAGTCATGTCCGACTCTTTGCAACCCCACGGACTGTAGCCCACCAGGCTCCTCCATCCATGGAATTTTCAAGGCAAGAATACTGGAGTGGGTTGCCATTTCCTTCTCCATTTTCTTTGGAAGACTTTCTTGTCAGAAGCTGGTACATTATTATTAATACATTTTGGGTAACTTGCTTAGTTAATTGCTTTATTACATTTCAAGTAACTTGCTTAATTACTTTAAAACACATATTCTGGAAGGATTTTAGTTTATTTAGAGCCCATACTCACACATAAGTATATACATGCATTATGTGAGCACCTTATAATTTTAGAATATTTATTCAGTTAGATGTTATATACCATTTCCTTGTAGTGAAATGACATAAATTGATTGACAGAGTTTCTCTTCTTTCCCCCATCCCTTATTCTGTCCCTCGATGTTCCTGGGGTGAGTGACCCCAGTTCTGATGTGGCCAGATTCTGGGACTTGTTCTAGTGAGTGCGCTTGTGAAAGGTCATGTGCTCATCCCTCTTCATACCTGCTACTTTGCTCCAGTCTCAAGCTCAGATGTTGGTGCAGGTGTGAGTTAGGTTTAGGATTCGTAACACAGCTCTGTGCTGAAGTTTGAGCATAAGCCTAATTCTTTATAAAAACTGGCACTTTGATTCATCTTTGAATGAAGCTCATAGTGCTGAGGAAAACGCCTGGCCGGACCAAGGCAGGTGTGCACATCCTGGACCTTAAGGGAATCTGTGTTCTCCTGGCAAGAGCCCTCCCATCTCTCTCTGAATGGGTATCCACTCTCATGTTGTATTCAAATTCCTTCACGTCCTAATACCTAGCTTTTGGCCGCAGGGAGGGTGGAGATGTCCTGAGAGCTTGCTCTTCATCCCTAGGCCTGTTTCCTCTAGTGATGGAGCTGATGTAGGAATTCTTGTTTCTTGGCTCTGAATCTTAACGACATTTTGCCCCCAAATTCTGCCCATGGACATGACCATGATGTCAGGAATCATTTCCTAGGTTTTTTTTCTGTAGGGATTAGCACTGTTTTAACTTCCAAGTGTGGAGCAACTTTGACTTAAGCATGCTGAGGAATTTCCTTGTACGTCTTACATGTTAAAAGGAGGCAAGAGAAACTGCCAGCATAAAGCATTTAAGCATTTGAAATATACTGTTCAGAGTAAGTGAACAAAATATAAACAGCAACACAAATACTAACTTTGTGATACCTATGTTTTAATGTCATCCTACCCTTGCTGTATGACTTAGAAATATAATGAAGATGCTCTCTGGAGAAAATATGCACACGTTTGCAAAGGAAAAGGAAATGCTTATCAAAGAAGAGACGTGTATACACCTTGTAACTTCTTTTCATTTCCTTTATCCGGACTAAGCATAAAAATTACCATGATTCTTTCAATAGAATCTTTAATATGTAAATGTGAAATTAGGCAGATGCTTAAGTTGACATATTTCACACACATTTTACCATGGTATATATTGTCACTGTGTGCTGATGCCTCCTGTCTCCCCTTGTGAAATCTAATTTTAGATTTTATGTAAGCAAATATTATTACTAAGAGATGTAGAGTGGTTCATGTAAATAATAAAATAACAAAAGTGTGGGTCGGCAGCCGAGGAAAAACAGATGATAAGGATATGGCTCTCTCTGGACAGAGGATGAGAGCATATTGTTGCATTTTTTTTAACACCTGGTGGCTCAGCTGGTAAAGAATCCGCCTGCAATGCAGAAGACCGGAGTTCAATCCCTGGGTTGGGAAGATCCTCTGGAGAAGGGAAAGGCTACCCACTCCAGTATTCTGGCCTGGAGAATTCCATGGACTGTATAGTCCATGAGGTTGCAAAGAGTTGGACACGACTGAGTGACTTTCACTTCACTGACAGAAATTTATCAGACTCCCACTATAAGCATGCCATTTGTTAAAGGCCTATTTTTTTTCCTCCTGGGAAAAGCATCACTCTCTCCTGTAACCTTCTGAGGAAGAATTAAAGACAAAAAGTTGTCCTTAGGAATCTGTATTTGGGCTCTGGGGACCCAGGACAGATCACCCCAAATATCCTCATGGCTTCTGGGTTACTTTGAGTTGCTTAAGAAGTGGCCAACACAAGAGGGACAGTTTGACCCTCCTTTCTTTGTCTCCCTGAAACAAGAAATAAATCCCTTATGTGAAAAGGGTGCTTCCTGCATCTAGAGGAATAAGGACACCCTTAATGCCAGAGACAAAAAATTCGAGCTGAGAAGCCTGTATCACCAATTTTGTGACTTCTATAACTTACCTCCCCAAGGCCAAACTCTGTTGAGATTTTTCATTAATTGAGCATGCCAAACCTAAATTTTTCTTGTCAGTTACTCATAAATTTATCGTCTCTTTCTTAAAAAGTATAAAAACTACCTGTATCAACCACTTCTTAACTCCCATTTCTATTAATATGAGACCTGCATGCACATGAGTTGAAATTTGTTTCTTTCTCTCCTATTAATCTGTCTTGCGTCTACTGGATAAACAATAAAATATACAAGAACTTGGGAGGGAGAGAGGGGAAAATTGCCCCTCCCAGTTAAGGCCACAATGCTGAATTATTGGTAAGAAAACTGATTCAAATTTTCTCTTATGCAAAAGGACCCATTTTGGATCGTTTTGTTCTCTTGGTCATTTCTCTTTGAGGATTACCTCACATTCTCTTTGTCTCTAAGTGACTGGCAGCATAGATGTGTCCCCATTTAAGAGGATCTTTCCAGTTTGGAAACATTATGGAACCTTGGAAAATGAGGCATGAAATAACTTGGCAAGTGTTTTCTCCGCTTTGGGAAAAACTCCTGTCTTTTCACAGGTTCATCTTTCTGCGTCTTCTCTTATCACGATAATGGTTAAACTGCAAGGGTGAGGATCAGAGATCTCTCCATCCCCTAGTTTGTGCTATAAGGCAAAGCTTACTTTTATATTTGTAGATGTATTAGAACCAAATGGAAGTGGTGAGGAATATATTTTTCAAAAGGAAGAAAGATGGAAAGTGATTTAATCTGGCATCAGTGCCTTCCTGTAGTAGATGCCCAGATGCCAGCCTTGGGTCTCAGTGATTGCTTTCACAACATCTTCACAAACACACCTCTGATATGGCACAGTCACTGGCTTGGGCGCTGTGCCCTCTGTCTGACCTTCCAGTGTTCACTCCCTTCAGCATCTTTGAACCTTTTATAAACTGACATGAGCCTTTCTAGGATGAAAGAAAGCAAAGTGTAAGGAACATCCATCCATACTATGCTACCTTGTGTGATAAAGAAGGGAAAGATAAGACTCTACAGATGTATCTCCTAAACAGTGCCCAGGAGCCATAGAGGAGCTTAGGCAAAAATAAAATAGATACCCTTGGCTCTAATAGAAGCAAACTCATGAATAGTATTTTTGAAATTTATTCCTCTGCTTTTGTTGTTTTCCGTTGACAGAATGCTCATGTCTGATCATTTCTTTTGACCAAGTGGTAATCTTAAACATTTTTTAAAAAATAACTTAAGCCAAAGTAAAATTATAATAAGATCTGAATATAAATAAAATATTCAGTACTCACAGTATTATTTTAAATTTAATCTACCTACTTTCCAATTTTTCAATATATTTTTTTCAACTGCCTTAATGTTCTCGGAAAAGTCAGTATTAAGTACTGTAGGCATAAATCATTTTCTTGTACTTTGCTTTACTGTTCTTTGCAGATACTGTGTTTTTCACAAATGCAAGGTTTGTGGCAACCCTATGCTGAACAAGACTATCAGCACCATTTTCCCATCAGCATCAGCTCAGTTCGTGTGTCTGTGTCAAATGTTGGTAATTCTCATGATATTTCAAATATTATTATTATTAAATTTGTTGTGGTGATTCATGATCATAATCAGTGATCTTCGTTACTGCTCCATCTCCCTGAAGGCTCAGATGATGGTTAGCATTTTTCAGCAATACAATATTTTTAAATTAAGGTATATACCTTGTTTTTTAGACGTAATACTGTTGCATGCTTAATAGACTATAATGTAAACATAACTTTTATAGGTGCTGGGAAACTAGAAAATTTGTAAGACTCATTTTTATCATGATATTCACTTTATCTGGAACTGAACCTACAATATCTCTGAGTCTGCATTACATAACAGGTACACAGGAGTGTACATTTGTTGTTTGTATCAGATTTCAATATGGCTTAACTCAGCAGTGATATTTATCTAAAAACTTGAAAAGAAAAAGGATGGAAAGGCGTGTTGGGAAGACAAGGCCATAGAGATGACTTGTGCAAGACAGTTTAGGAGCAAAGCCATTTGTACTTTATTGCTTAGACTAAGTTCAGAGAGGGAGAGGACACCCCGTGCAGTCCCTGAAGCACCCACAGAGGGCTCCTGAGTCCTGGGCTGTAACTTGCAGAGCCAACAATGTCCACACCTACAGATTCAGCTGCAGAAAAATGAGGACGTCTCAGGACAGCAACTTTAGGGAGAAAGGATTTTCAGGTACCGCGCATGAGTTACATGAATATACTTTTGTACTTTTCTCTGGGCTTTTATTTTCTATTAGTCATTTACATGGAGGGCTTCTCTAATGGCAGAAAGTAAAAAGGAACTAAAGAACTTCTTGATGAGGATGAAAGAGGAGAATGAAAAAGCTGGCTTGTAACTCAACATTCAGAAAACTAAGATCATGGCATCTGTTCCCATCACTTTATTGCAAATAGAAAGGGAAAAAGGGGAAACGATGACAGATTTTATTTTCTTGGGCTTTAAAATCATTGCAAATGGTGACCACAGCCATGAAATCGAAAGATGCTTGCTCATTGGTAGGCAAGCTATGACAAACGTAGACAGCGTATTAAAAAGCAGAGGCATCACTTTGCCAACAAAGATCTGTCTAGTCAAAGCTACGGTTTCCCAGTAGTCATGTACAGATGTGAGAGTTGGACTATAAAGTAGGCTGACCACTGAGGAATTGATGTTTTCAAATTTTGGTGCTGAAGAAGACACTTGAGAGTTCCTTAGACTGCCAGGAGATCAAACCAGTCAATCCTAAAGGAAATCAACCCTTAATATTCACTGGAAGGACTGATGCTGAAGCTGAAGCTCCAATCCTTTGGCCACCCAACACGCAGAGCAACTCATTGTAAAAGGCCCCGATGCTGGGAAAGATTGAAGGCAAAAAGAGAAAGGGGTGGCAGAGGATAAGATGATTAGATAGCATCACTTACTCAATGGACATGAATTTGAGCAAACTCTGGGAGATAGCGGAGGACAGAGGAGCCTGGTGTGTTGCCATCCATGGAGTCACAAAGAGTCCGACATGACTTAGTGACTGGATAACAACAACTTCTCATAGTGAAACTTCAGTCATTATCTACAAATCCTATTACTGTCCTGTTACACTCCAAAATTAACACAACAACTTCAAATATTAAAAAGACAAAAATAAAAACCTGATCAAGCTGCCCTGAAGTAACAAATGCCATCCTTCAGCTGAATCCCTGACTGTATGGACCAGCGGGGGTGCACGAAGTGGGAGACAGATCAAAAGCTTTGGAAAAAGATTCATGCGGATTTGGCTTCCAGCTTTGCCATTTATAAGCAATAACATTAGGCAGGTTGTTTAACCTCTCTGACCTCCCATTTCCTTAGCTGTAAAGTGATGCTAAACAATTGAGATACTCTACATACAACACACAGCAATGTCTGTGGCAGAACAGGTGTTCCATCAAAGGTACCTGTCCTCAAGGTCTAGAATTGAGCAACATGGAGCCAGAAAACTTCCGTTTGAATCCCAGCTTCCTCGGTTGATTGTAGACATGCTCTTTTCTTTTCCTGGCCTCTGCCTGGCTGTCATGATTGTCAGAAAAGAAAACCATAATTCCAGGAACATAGTATTTGGTCAAATAGGAAATCTCCTCTCTATGTTTGAAAAATCTGTTCAAACACATTTAAGAAAAATACGTAAATTAAAAAGGTAGAAACATCCAGTTCAGTTCAGTTCAGTCATTCAGTCGTGTCTGACTCCTTGTAACCCCATAGACTGCAGCACGCCAGGCCTCCCTGTCCATTGCCAACCTCTGGAGTTTACTCAAACTCATGTCCATTGAGTCAATGATGCCATCCAACCATTTCATCCTCTGTTGTCCCCTTCTCCTCCTGCCTTTAATCTTCCCCAGCATCAGGGTCTTTTCAAATGAGTCAGTTCTTTGCAGCAGGTGGCCAAAGTATTGGAGTTTCAGCTTCAGCATCAGTTCTTCCAATGAATATTCAGGACTGATTTACTTTAGGATGGACTGGTTGGATCTCCTTGCAGTCCAAGGGAATTATCTTTTCTTTATAATAGTAAAACATAACTCTCAGAAGATAGAGAGGGACAATAATCTAATATGTTTAAAACTCAATGATGTGTGAGATCTGGAAAGTCTGCTAATTAATGATGATGACCAGTCCTCACTTTCACACACTTGGCAGTTTACAGAGTGCTTTCACGTGGATGCCTGTGCTCATGGAGGCTCGCTGAACTGTTAAATGGAGGCGCCATGGCAGGAATCTGAAAACATTACAGTCAAAACATAGACTCTGCCAAATGAAGATGTTTGCCCTTGGCTGGGTCTTGAGGTGGAACATTTATGTATTTATTCTTCTAGGCCAGTCACTCAGGTCTTCCCCAAGAGACAGCCTGACTCCTTGCTTCCTTGGACTTTTCATATTGTTTGCAAACATTACATAATTAATCAACCAATCTGTAGCCCCTCAGCTCTCCTGAGCCATTGTGTACAGACAAAGCTGTCAAGAAATGTTCTGGACTGCTTTCTGTTCAGAAAGCTTCTATGGCTCAGCTCAGATTTTATCAACTCCTGGAATGTGGCCAGGAAGGCTGGCTTCTCAACCCAGCCACAGACGAGTCTGAAAACTCCACTTAATGATATATCAACTTGTTTCATTTACCTGATGGAAGGTTTTATTTGCTGCTCTTAAGCTCTTACAATTTCTTCTGTTTGCTTTTCCTTTCTCTGCATAGCTTATAAACCATTCAAGGATCTTTGGGGCATAAAATTCTATAGTGTTTCTAGGACTAAAATGGTCGAGTATATATCATTATTATTGTTCATAGTGTCACAGTTATATCTGTGGCTGGTTAGTAGTCTCTCGGCATCAGAGCTCCCCAGGGCCATTTCTGAATCCTGTGGATATCATTGAAATGCTAAGCCAAAGCCCATCTCAGATAATCTATTTTTTTCTGTGGTTCAAATGACTATTGACTCAAGTTGTTGATTGTCATTAAATCTGCTTAGTGGGATTTTTCAGAAAGATCCTGTTGTCTCAAGAGGAAGTCCTACACCCTCAGTGGTCAATTTTCAGCCACATAATCTCATTTTCCCATTACATGTTAATCACCACATGATTAAGTAGAAAGAGTGAGAAGAATGTATGACTAGTTACTGGGAAAGACAGACCCCACTTACACTCTTGCCATTTCAGAGATAAGAGCTCTTTGGCAAGTCATTTAACACCTCTGGAATTTGTTCTTGCATTGTAAAATGAATAAAGGACTTTCTAGGTAAATATACAGAGGTATAATATTATTGCCATTCTTAGTCTAGGCTTATGTGGCTAGGCTTACAACAAAGTGGTAACCAAACATGTTCTTCCTCCCTGCAACAGGAATAGTTGAGAAACAGACAAAAGAGACTGACAGCTGGAGATAAAATTGTGGCTAGTATCACAAAGTTTGGAGAAGGCAAAGGCACCCCACTCCAGTACTCTTGCCTAGAAAATCCCATGGACGGAGGGCCTGGTGGGCTGTAGTCCATGGGGTCACTAAGAGTCAGACACGACTGAGTGACTTCACTTTCACTTTTCACTTTCATGCATTGGAGAAGGAAATGGCAACCCACTGCAGTGTTCTTGCCTGGAGAATCCCAGGGATGGGGGAGCCTGGTGGGCTGCCGTCTATGGGGTCGCACAGAGTCAGACATGACTGAAGCGACTTAGCAGCAGCAGCAGCATCACAAAGTTGGAGGAAATGAGGTGATCTATAGCCAGAGTTGGTCTTCCTGTTATTTTACCTATTTATTTATTTTTTAATGTTTTGGTTTCTTTTTCTCCAGTCCTTTATTTTTTTCTTTCTTCCTTTAAAAAGAAAAGTAATTTTATTTATTTTTGTTTTTGGCTGTGCTGGGTTTTCATTGCTGCACAGGCATTCTCTGGTTGCCACGAGCAGGGGCTACTCTCTCATTGCAGTGCATGGGCTTCTCGTTGAGGTGCCTTCTCTTGTGTGGAACATGGGCTCAGTAGTTGTGGTGGGCTTAGCTGTGGGATCTTCCCAGACCAAGGATTGAACCCAGGTCTCCTGCACTGGCAGCCAACACTTTACCACTGTGTCACCAGGGAAGCCTCTCTTTTTCTTTTTTAAATTTATATTTATTTATTTGCTGCACTGGGTTTTAGTTGCAGGCGCTTGGGATCTTTAGTTGCGTGCGAACTCTTATGTGGGTCTAGTTCCTTGACCGGGAATTGAACCCCGTTCCCCTGCACTGGGAGAGTGGAGTCTTGGCTACTGGACAACCAGGGAAGTCTGGTCTTCCTGTTATTACCCACTTGATTAAAACACCCCAGACAGCTTTCTTCTCCCTGCAAGGGCAGAGCCTGCACTGTTCAGCCACCCCATAGACTCCTTCTGCCCTCCTACTCCTTTGTCTCCAGACCCCACCAGTGCAATCACTTACACTAAAATGTAAGTCACTGAGAACTGGTGAGAATGCTCTCCATACAAAGGATGTATACTGTCAGTGTCTCAGAGAGTGTGTGGTGAGGCAGAATTATTATTTTTCTCCACTCCCTCCCCCACCACTATATGGATGAGGAAATTAAGCCCAGAGAGGATGGAGTGAGTTGTCTAAGCTCTAGTCTAGTTAAGGAAGCCACAGAGGGAAGTGGTTTCTATGTACTTTGAACACTGAAACCCTTGTTGGGGGAAATCCATCTGCAGAGGGACAAGGAATGATAATGATAAAAGCAGAGCCACTCTGATTGAAGAGGTGAGTGACCAAGAGTCACATGTTATGTGTGTCCCTCCCAAGGCTGGTCCTTGAGGAAGTCTCTGGATTACAGGGAGTGCCTTAGAGCGGTAGCATTGGTGAACATTTCCAATTGTTCACTGTAATAATAATAACACTTTTTGAGTCCTAACTACATGCCAGGAACTGTTCTAGGTGCTGTATCTATATTAACTTCTTTGTGTGTGCTCAATTGTTCAGCCGTGTCTGACTCTTTGTGACCCCATGGACTGTATGTAGCCCACCAGGCTCTTCTGTCCATGGGATTCTCCAGGCAAGAATACTGGAGTGGATTGCCGTTTCCTTCTCCAGGGGATCTTCCTGACCCAGGAACTGAACCAACGTCTCCTGCACTGCAGGTGGATTCTCTACTGCTGAGCTGCTGGGGAAGCCCATATGTGTATATACATTCTTTTAATTACTTTTTCCAGTATGGTTTATCATAGGATATTGAAGATAGTTCCCTGTGTTATATAGGGAATATTACATTAATATTATATTAATTTAATATTATATTAATATTATTAATATTACCCTGATTAGCACAAGTTGTAGTATGGAAATAGCATTTATTAATTGCCTTTTATATGCTCAATGTTGTGCTAGGATATTACATATGCAGTATCTCATTTAACTATGGTTGCCACCTTGAGACTAAGTTACTTTTAATTTTACAGATGAAGAACCTGAAAATTAGATAAGCTACTTTTTTTTTTTTTTAACAAGATCACACAGCTAGTAAGAGGCCAAGAAAGGATTGGCCTCCCCAGCTTTAGAAATTATGCTCTCTCTCTCTAAAAGTTAATTATTTCATGATAGATTCTTCAAATAAATCTGGCTCACACTCAATGGCAGGAGCAGCTGAGAACCAAAGCCAGTGATCTCCCTTCTTGAATTGTGTCATGATCTGTGTCTCCTTGTTTTACGAATTCAACCATTTTTTGCTTGTTGACCCTTGGTTTCACATTCTTACCCTAATCCCCACCTGGGACACAGTTGCTTTCTTGCTGGGTGAGACGTGGTCTTCCAGGTGTGCTCTGTGGTCCTAGTTTTCTGGTTTTAGGCACCGAGAGCGCTGAGGGTGAAAAGCCCCGTATTCCTCTGGGGCTTTCTCGGGCCTAGACTTAGCAAGACAGCCCTCCTTCATCTCGCTTCCCACCAGGGATGAGAGATGCTGGTATTATGAAAGTATTTCCAAGGTGTTTCACGTTGCCTGTTTTGCAGTGCTTTGCCAGGTTCTTAAAGAATGCAATATAAATTTTTAAGCCCAGTAGTAAAGTATAAGTTACTACATAATAGAACACTTAAATTATTGAGGGGATAGCATTGTCCTGAGATTTCTCAAAGGAGTACTTGTTGAAGAGCTAAGTCTGCCAGTGCAGCTATTGAAAGCAAGGACAAAATCTAAAGTCTATGTTTTATAAGAACTAGGAAAAAAAAAAATTTTGCTTTCCCAAAAGGACGTGTGCATTTTTTGCCTCCTTCTCCAGACAGGAAACCACTCAGCCAGATCACCAAGGCTTCCTTTTCCTTGGTTTCATCTCACACCCAGACGGCTGACGTACATGTACTAAATGCTCATAACTTTTCGTGGCTCTTACTAGTCCTTGGAGAGTATACTAACCTTTCCCATAGATGCCAGTGAGATAAATAAAGACCATAAAACAGAATACATACATCTTATGTTGGGATTAAGTATTCAAAATGACTCCCAAATGGATACTGTAGTTATTTCAGTTAGATTCATGGTACATCTGCCATGTGCAAGGTTCCAAGATGTGCATTGGAGACACAGTTCTGGCCTTCAAGAAAATTGTATACTAGCAGGGAACTAATCCTTCACAGAAGTACAATTTAGCTGTAAAACAGAGGCACAAAGCTGTATAAGGCCTGTGATACAGGTCCGTAAATACAAACTTTCTCACCTAGAAAACTCCAAGCTCACATGGTTTATCCAGTAAATTCTACAAAATATTAAAGAAATCTTATATCAAATCCTCCAGAGAAAAGAAAGAGAAGCAATATTTCCTGTTCCATGTATCTAGCATATTGGCACCCTACTCCAGTACTCTTGCCCGGAAAAGCCCATGGGTGGAGGAGCCTGGTGGGCTGTAGTCCATGAGGTCGCAAAGAGTCAGACACGACTGAGAGACTCCACTTTCACTTTCACTTTCCTGCATTGGAGAAGGAAATGGCAACCCACTCCAGTGTTCTTGCCTGGAGAATCCCAGGGACGGAGGAGCCTGGTAGGCTGCCATCCATGGGGTTGCACAGAGTCAGACACGACTGAAGTGACTTAGCAGCAGCAGCATAACTTGAATAGCAAAATCTGATAAGAGTATTATGAAAAGGAAACACAAAGGTCAGCCTGAGTCAAGAACTTGCATTTCTGAAATATTCAATTTGGGCATGATGTATTCTGATATATCACAGAGTTCCATTTGTTCATATTTTGTTAAGGATTTTGTAGAGAAAAAAAGCAGGTAAGATATTGGAATAGAAATTCCCCCAAAGAGGGTATTTAAATGATTAGCAAATAGATAGAAATTAATATACAGGCACTCAACTTTACCAGTTAATCAGCAAAATGCCACATGTAATACCTCTACTCATCAGAATGGCTGAAATTAAAAAGGCACGCGTTATCAAGTGCTGGTGAGATTGTGTGGCAACTGGAAGTCTTATTTATTGCAGATGTTTATGTAAAGTGGTACAGTTACTAAGATCATGGTTGATATCTTCTACTGAAGTTAAGGATTCTATGCTATCTTTTGACCTAGGAATTCCATTCCAAGTTATTTACCTAACAGATATGTCTATCAGGTGATAATTTTAACTGTGTTCATAACAACTTTATTCATAACAGAAAAAAACAACTCAAAGATCCACCAGCAAAAAATAAAACTGGCTACTATATTACAATGAAAACAAATGAACCACAGTGACACACAGCAAGCATCATGGATTTATTTTGCAAATATATAGGAGACAAGACACTAGTCATAAAAAATACATTCCACGTCATTAGAAAGCTCAAAATGGGTACAATCAAGCTGGAGGGATTAAGAATTACGGGCTAAAAGTAGAAAATAGGAAAGTGATTACCATAAAATCAAGATGGTTATTCTGTTGGGAGGGAGGGTCTTGGCTGTGATTAGGAAAAGGTATTCAGGTGGCTTTGAAAATGGAAGGGGCTTATTTCTTGACCCAAGTTGCATGAATGTTTAATTTATAATTGATTAGGCTGTTCATTTATTTTTGTATACTTTTATGGGTGTGTGTTATATTTCACCGTAAAAAGGTTAAAGAATCTATGTCTTTAGCTCATATCGCTTTCCTGAGTTTTGATTTTATGTATTTCAGTGCCTAAAGGACCTCTCCATTGACATGTGCCACTGGCACTTCAAACTCAATATACCTCAAATTATAAATTTATTCTACCCCCAGATCTGCTCTGTTCCTCTAGTTGGTGAAAACCACCATCATCCACTTCATCTTCCGAGCCAGAAATCAGGATAGCATCATGAATTCCTGCCTTTTCTTTAAGCATCATATACAATAATGTTTGGTGGACTTTTACCTCTTAATATATTCTAAACTTAACGTTCCTGTTCACTTCTTGACTACTGCCTTTGTGCTCACTATCAGGATATCTGATCTGTTTCACTCCAACAGCTTCCTGAATGTCTCACTTTTCTCCTAGCTGGTCATGTCTGTCTTTGTTCTATTTTCCATGCGGTTGTCAGAGAGCTCTCCTATAAAATACTAATCTGATCATGTCCACCCCCTCATTAGACTTGCACTGGCTTATGCCACCTTACACAAATCATCCTTCACCTTCCTCTATAGATTTATGAATGATGCTTTCTTACAGTTCATGCTTCTGAAACAGAGTCTTATTTATTAAGCTGTGGCGATTGCAGAATGAAACAGTGACATCAACTGTCCCCCTTTCTCCTGCCTGTCACCCTTGTCTTGTACCATTTCCCTACCTTACTCAGGTAACCTCACCTTAGTCTTACAGTGCATAGATGCTCTTATAACACCTTGCATATACCTCTGTGGGTTCAGCAATCATTTCCTTGGCTCTGAGCTCCAGGGAATATAACAGAGAAAGTACTCAACGTTTTTTAACTGAAAGAATTCAGAGGCAGAAAGTGTTACCTCTCATGAGAAGATTCAAGAGACCTCATTGTCCATCTGTAGTAGACTTTTGAGAGTTGCTAGAATATTCAGAATGGAGAGAATGTCACAAATGCAGCAGCAGAGACAGAAATTTGAGTGGTTCCACAGGAAAGAGTGGTTGTTGGGTGTTTATAAGTGTAGGACTCCTGTTGGAAGATTGATTTAAAGAAAATCTGCCATGTCTGCAGTTAGGCTATTCAACATTTAGTTTGACTGGAGCTTGATGAGGGCATTATTTTCCATTGATTATTTTTTGTTCAATACAGGACAGAATGACTACATGCCTGAACTGGCTGCAAAATCATAAATATTTAAATCCAAGCTATTTGCAATGCATAGAAATAATCAAGTCATGAGAGCTAACTTATATGTTTGGTGACTCGGTTATTGATTTTTCCAGCTCCAATCTAAATTCTATAGCAATTCACAGAAATGGCTTAGAGCAGACGGTTTTAATACTGCAGCAAATGGCAATCTTATATACCCAAGTCCAGAGAACAAGAGATCTAGAAAAGAACAGTAGATGATCATCTAATACACATGAGTTCAAAGAACAAGAGATTCAGAAAAGATCTGAGCCATTGTGTGTCTCCATTTCTAAATATCAGACAATGAAACAGTCTCAGGGGCCAAATGATGTATTCACATCCCATGGGTAATTAGAGTCAGGCCTGGAATCCAGGTCTCCTGACTCCCAGGCCAAAGTTCTTCTTTGTAAGAGTGTCATATACACCTCAACGATTCATATAAAGAAGGAGGGGAAGGAGTCCTGCTGTTGTTTCTGTTTCTTTAAGATTTTTTTTTATGTGAATCATTGTTTTAAGTCTTTATTAAATTTGTTACAATATTACTTCTGTTTTGTTTTTGTGGCCACGAGGCAGGCATGCAAGGATCTCAGCCCCTCCACCAGGAATGGAACCGGTACCCTCTGCCCTGGAAGGCAAGGTCTTTAACCCCTGGACCACCAGCGAAGTCCCCCTTCTGCTTTTGTATTTATCTGGTACAGATATGAAGACTGTTTACCCAAGGGAGTAGTGATAACAATGACAGCAAGACTTTCTTCTTTCTTGCAGATCACCTGTGTCTCAGGCTGTCACACAGCTGGTGTGATCTCTCTGGTCTCTATCAGTAGCTTTTCAGAAAAGCCTTATGCCTCTTGGGCCACTCCAGGTGAGAGACCTTTGGACATCCATGTGAACAAGGCTGATTATCACTGCTTCAGGCTCAGTGGTCCTTGTTACTGACTATAAAATTTCTGCCTATTTACTTTGATGGAGGATAAGACCCTAGAGAATTAAAATGGGAAAATCCTCATTCATTCATTTATTGTTTAATGTAACAAACATTTATGAAATGCCTACTATTTTAAAGATTCTGAGCTAGACTTAAGTCCCATGAAGAGAGGCAGAATGCTAAAGAAACACATGTTTCAGACAAAGCAAACCGTTCACTGGTCCTGGAACCTTGGACAGCCTACTGACTACCTCTAATTCAGTGTTGTCGTCTGTGCCGTGGGGATTGTAGCACTATTATGAAGTTATTATGTAGAACACTGGTTCCCTGCCCCACATCCCAAGGGTGATTTTGCTCCCCAGTGGACATCTGGCTATATCTGGAGACACTTTTTAGGTGTTACAAGTAGGAGGCAGGTGCTCCACAGTGCATAATATTGCTCCAAATAACAGTGAATTGTCTATCAAAATGTCAGTTGTGCTGAGGTCTAGAAACCCTGCTGTCAAATACCTGCCCTAATGCCTATGTAACAGAAATGATGTGTCCACCACAGCCATGACTCATGGGGTCCACTGATCCTAGACAGTGCCTCTATGAAAGGGGTCATTGCCACAGAAGCTGTCCATCCACCTTCCTTCTGGAAGCTTAGTCTAGGGGCCAGATCATTGAATGGGTGTTGTCCATAGATGATGTACAGGTGATGGGAGTGGGCAGGAGAACTGTCCTTCATTGCTGAAGCACAGCCCTGAGGCTGCTTGCTGCCAGCTCCCTGATCCTCCTGATGGAAGATCCTTTTTCCTCCCACTGTTGAACCAAAGGTTCTCATCCTCTCATGTCCAAGTTCATCTTCCACTTCTTGCCTAGCTGATCTATCTGATCTCTGCAAGAAAAGATCAAATAAATGAAAAATGTTCCTACAAACAAGGCACCATATTATATAAACATACATAGAAATCCATCTTTTTTGCTATTTAGGCCAGTGGTTTCTTCTCTCTTTAAGTCCTGCTGCTGCTGCTGCTGCTAAGTCGCTGCAGTCGTGTCCGACTCTGTGCGACCCCCATAGACGACAGCCCACCAGGCTCCGCTGTCCCTGGGATTCTCCAGGCAAGAACACTGGAGTGGGTTGCCATTTCCTTCTCCAATGCATGAAAGTGAAAAGTGAAAGTGAAGTCGCTCAGTCGTGTCTGACTCTTAGTGACCCCATGGACCGCAGCCTACCAGGCTCCTCCGTCCTTGGGATCCTCCAGGCAAGAGTACTGGAGTGGGGTGCCATTGCCTTCTCCGTCTTTAAGTCCTAATGGGTGACAAATACACAGTAAGAAATGGAGGTAGAGGAGACAAAAACCCTCTGAGAACTAGAAAGAGTGAGTAGGGAGGGGTAAAAACATAAATATACAGTCACAGTCATGCTTGTGAAAGACAATAAGAACACTTGAGTTAGACTACTTTGTTGTGGGCCTGCTATAGACTATTTGCTCAATCACTGTCACCTCTTGGTTTCCTTCACCAAGGATGAGAATAAATTCTGAGAGGTGCTTAGTGTAGCTACCATGATGGTTGGTTGATTGGTTGCTTGGATAGACATCTACAGGCTTTTGGACACCAGCTCTGCCCAAGTGACTGAGTGCCCTGTGGCTAATGTCTATGGCGTATATACTATATGCTGGCCATGGTACTGAGTACAGGCATGAATTATTTCATGTACACTGCTTCTAAGCCCTATGATGTAAGTGCTGTTATTCCCTTGATGTTACCCATGAGGATATCGGAGTTATCCATGAGGATATTGGAGTTAGGAGAGGTTAAGTGACTAGACCAGAATTATACCATTGGCAGGTGGTAGAACAGACTTCATCCAAGGTAGTTTGACACAAAATATGACACTTTCACCATAGGTTATGCCAGCTTCCTTTATTTTGGTATCCATGCCAATATGAAAAGGAGAAGCATATCCACATTTATATAAAGCAAGACTTAAAGCAAGCATTTGAGGCAAAGGGAAAAGTGCATGACCATGTAACAGATTGTTTAAGCTTCCTCTATATTATTAGGTAGCTTCAGAGAGAGGAATTTTTCTTCAATAAATTTTGTGCTTTCCCCAAAATTCAAAGATATAATCATTTCCTTTGACATTATTTATAAAAGTGATTCATTTTTTACTTAGCCTTTTATGAGTTCTACTTTTTTTATATCAAGTTGTCTTTCCCACTAATGAGTAATAAATTATACTCTTGATCATTGTGTTACTTAAAATATATGAAGTTCCCCATCCTGAACTTCATATATTTTAAGTAACACAATGATCAAGACTATAATTTATTACTCATTAGTGGTACCAATACAATATTGTAAAGTTAAAAAATAAAAGAAAAAAAAATAAAAAAAAATATGAAGTTTCTGTGCATTATTAATTTCCAAGTGGAGTATCATTTAAGGTAGGGTGGAGGTTGTGAAACAATGCTTTTTAAAATGCAGTTACCAGGGCTTGTGTTTAGAACTAGGGACTCATTATCTTTATATATATAAAATAAAAAACCCTGGCCAGTTTTATATAGCTTTATTTTGGTAGGTTCTCCCCGTGTGGAGCAAAGCGTGGTTACAGGCGGGTACTATGCTTGACTGTGCAAGTTGTGTTCTTTACATGGTGAGTCCGTGTCCAAGATGTGCTGAGGCTGATTGATACTTCTGAGCACTGACTATGCACATCACTTCCCAGCTCCACATTCAGTGACATTACAACAGTGGCTTAAACTCGGCCTTGGTGGGTGTATGTACACACGGAAACTGGCAGCCTCTACAGATGAGCGAGCTGATTGATAAACATTGATCAGCACACCACTGGGCTCAGTGAGGAGAGAGGAACTGAGGGATTAAAATTTAGCCCCTGCCCTGCTCCCTGATGTGAAGGTGAGCAGGAAGGGCCTACTTTGTTTTCACTCAAACAAAACTGCCCTCTGCTCACAGCTGTACGCCACAAGCTGAAGGAGGCCTTCTCTGCTAATTTACGCAAAGGCCACATGTGGGCTAGCACCCTGAGCTGAGAACTGTGGTTCCCAAACCTGGCCCATCATCAGAATGATTTTAATTAAAAAAAATATATATATATATAGATGTTAGGGCTTTTCAAAGATTTTGGTTTTGTTTATGTAGCACAATAATAATTGTTGCTTACCTACACTTCTTCCTAATGGGCAAAATCTAGTTTTATTTGGGTATTTCCTGACTCAGATTGGTAACTGAATTTCCAGCTCCAGAGTTTTAATCATGAGTAACATAAACCAATCAGGATGAACCATCCCCTTTGATACTGATTTGCTTAAGGGTAGGAATGTGACCCTATTGTTATCAATTACATAAAGCCAATTATGTTGGGGAAGATGGAGGACAGGAAGAGAAGGGGGCCACAGAGGATGAGATAGTTGGATGGCATCACCAACTCAATGGACATGAGTTTGAGCAAACTCTGAAAGACAGTGAGGGACAGGGAAGCTTGGCATGTTGCAGTCCCTGGGACCACAAAGTCAGACAGGACTTAGCTACTGAACAAAGGATGACACATGCTAAGTACATGAGGCTGATTAGATGAGACTAAGTCAGCTTTCTGAGAAGGCAATGGCACCCCACTCCAGTACTCTTGCCTGGAAAATCTCACGGATGGAGGAGCCTGGTAGGCTGCAGTCCATGGGGTCGCTAGGAGTCGTAAACGACTCAGTGACTTCACTTTCACTTTTCACTTTCATGCACTGGAGAAGGAAATGGCAACCCACTCTAGTGTTCTTGCCTGGAGAATCCCAGGGATGGTGGAGCCTGGTGGGCTGCCGTCTATGGGGTCGCACAGAGTAAGACTGAAGCGACTTAGCAGCAGCAGCAGCAGCAAGTCAGCTTTGAGGCTTCAGAGGAAGGTTCTAAATTAGAGAGACATAAGAAAACTTGGCCCCTTCTGCCTCTTTGCATTGTTGAAGATTGTATAACAGAGACTATTTTATTGCCTAGAAGAGGTGCAACCATTTTTGATTAACACGGAGAAGCAACTGGAAGACAAAGCTGATCCACTCAGCATGGCTTTGTGGATGAGGCACTGAATTAGTGTTAAAATTGACCAAAGCTTAAACTTCCTATTAATTACTTAACCCAATTTGAGTGGGTATCTTCTGTTACTTGAAATCATAAGCAATTTAACCAATATGTCTTTTTAAAATTTAATTTTATTTATTTTTAATATAAATTTATCTATTTTAATTGGAGGCTAATTACTTTACAATATTGTATTGGTTTGCCATACATCAACATGAATCTGCCACAGGTGTACGCGTGTTCCCCATCCTGAACCCCCCTCCCACCTCCCTCCCCATCCCATCCCTCTGGGTTATCCCAGTGCACCAGCCCTGAGCATCCTGTATCATGCATCGAACCTGGACTGGTGATTCGTTTCACATATGCAATTTTACCAATATGTCTTGGATAAGTCCTTGGGAATCTGTGTCTTAAAAGTTTTCCAAAGTTTTGGAAAGTTCGGGAATCACCAATTTAAGTCTCCTGTAAACAAATGTACAGTTTTCTTAAAGTTGTGTCTAGCTGTTTACCCATTTAGTTTCTGTGTGGTCACATAAGCCTTGGGGCAGATGGCGCTCTGAGGAAATAGCAGGCCAGGAGCATCCCTGCCCGTTTGTCCCACTATCCTGTAAAACTATCAGTCTCTACGTGTGGCACAGTGTGAAAAGTATTGGGAAGTACCGAACTGTTGTGTTTAACACACTGTGATGGAAAGAAAATAGGACTCAGTCACCAGACAGTTGTGTAATCTTAGAAATGCACTTTGTTTCTCTCTCTCTTTTTTTTTTAGGTTGGGGAAAATCTCATGGACAGAGCACTTTGTTTTTCAGTTCTGCCATCTATACTGTCATTTCAAGTTGGCAATTTTAATGACCATGAATAATAATGAGGATACAATACACAATTTGGATGGGACCTCCTTGCCACCCTGTCCTTTGTGTTCTTTCTTGTGCTTTGAGTGGTAAAGAGGGGAGTAGATTGGTACCAGTTGCGCATTTTAGTGGTGGAAACTCCCATTCATTGAGGGATAATAACACTAGTACTGAGCATTATTATTGTTTGGCAGGAACAGATGGGTGTTGCCAGCTCTTTAAAAGCAGCCATGATGCACAGGTAGACTAGGACAGCCAAGTTAGCAGGTCCGAGCTCCCTTTCTGACTTGCTGTGACCTTACTTTCTGTAATATCATCCATTGACCCAGATCCCCATCCTTACCTCTTGCTTCAATCCTTGGCTTCTTCTATTCTGGGACTCTCCTATTCAGACTTCTAACAGACTTCTGCTTTCCTCAGATGACTTGGAGCCTTGACTCTGTGCCAAAAAAAAAAAAAGATATTTATCACCAGGAAATTTAAACAAAAGGTATTGGTTATCTATTTTCATTTAGAAATTTATATCCACACAAAAAGGAAACTTTATTTCCACCATCCAAACATACTGAGTCTTAATATTTTATTTCCATTTAGAATTATTGCTATATCCCTGCTGTTTTATTTTAAAATAAAACAAAAAACACTAATGCCTCAATTCCTAAATCTTCAAAGCACCTCTGAATCTTTTCTTTCTCTCCTTCACCTTTTAACATCCAGTCCATCACCAAGCCTGTGGACTGTATCTCTACCTATATCTCAAATTCACCCACTTCTTTTTGTTTCCACTGCTGCCTCCTCGCCCAGCCACTGCCATTTCTTACTTTGTTTACTCCAGTAGCCTCCCAACTCATCTGGTTTTCACCCTTATTTGTTTCATAGACTTCATTTTACTTTTCAAAGTTTATATTAAATCTTGTTATTACCATCTAAAGAACTCTCCAGAGGTTTCCAGAAGTACCTGGAATAAAATCCGGATCCCTTTCAAATCATTAAAAAGATCCAGTGTGGTCTGATCTGCCTACCTAACCCTCGCCCCTACTCCCTGCATGGATTCTTTTCCAGTCATTTCACCCCAGGGCCTTTACATTTCCTTTTTCCTCTTCCTGGAAAGTTAATCCTCTGGTTTTTGCAGAAGGCTGTCCCTTCCCTGGTCTCAAGGCTAATGTTATGTCCACAGAGTGACCTCTCCTGCTTTGAACCAAAGCAGCCTCTTCAGTCACTTGTTACCAGATCACCCTGGTTTCTTTCCTTCTATGCATGTGTCAGATTCTAAAATTACCTTTAAAAACATTAAAAAATTTCCTTTTTGTTTGAAATTAAGGTGGAGGAGAAGCATGACCTTGCCTAACATGTATTGCTGTATGCAGTGTTTCAAGTGATTCCTGGCAACATGTAATCAGTATCCAATAAATATATATTTAATGGGTTAATAAATGAATGAATAACTGAGATCATAGTGAATACTCCTTTTTGTGTTTTTGTTTTTTCATTTTCTAAACTGTTAGCTGGTATGTTGTAAACCTGAAAAAAATGCCCGTAGGACACCATCGGCCCCCCCAAATGTTGACTTATACATGAACAAACGTGAAATGTATTTATGTTCCTTATACTTATAATTCTTATATGGCTCTAGAGCCAAACCACATTTACAAACTACATACTACTAACAAAGCTACTGTTGACTTAAAAAAATAAAATCACAATCTAAAAGTTGAGAGCTGTGTTTTATTAGGTGGGAATTTTTAGGACTTCAAGCCCAGGAGATAGCATCTCAAGTAACCCTAAGAGAACTGCACTGAGGAAGCAAGGCAGGAGCCTTTTGCAACAAAGGGCAGGTAGTCTAAACATCCAAAGATTGTTGTTAAAAGCAGATATCTCAAGTTAAGGTATTTAGCACTTTTCTATGTATAGGAAAATGCAAGAGGTTGGGTTTACTGAAATTCCTTTCATATGTATCTCAGCTATCTGGGGCTAGTATCCTGTGTTTTTTTCACATTCTAAACTCCCTTGGGACTCACCCTAGGGAGTGGCTGCAATCCTAACGGCTTAAGTCATCCTTGTTCACTGATATACCATGAAATATTCCACTTATCACAATAAAAGCAATTCAAATTGACAATTACTGACTTGATGTGAATAGATGATGTTTTGATGAAATGAAGTCACCACTCACAGGGGAATAAGGTACCGATTCTTATGACACAGACTCTTTTGAACTCACAGGACTATCCTGTCATTTGCTCTGTGACAGTTCCATTTTTCATTTTTTCTCTTAGAACTGCTGCAGAGCTTTAATTTCTATACCATGCTGTGACTTGTGTTTATTTGGAAGGAGTGCGATGTACTGGAAGCTCACTTACCTCTGACTTTTCTCATTAACCCTTTCAATTACGTCTAGTTCTGCTTCTGAATGTGATATGATCTTTAACCTGGAGTAAAAAGGGCCAGTGGAGTCATGTTTCAGGCTTGTTTTTAAGGATGTGACTATCCAGGTAGTCCAGCATAAATTTACAGTGGGCTGTGATGTGCTGTCTCAGAATTCCAGGGAAGCATCTCCTGGCGAGCTTCCCTGGTGGCTTAGTGGTAACGAGTCTTCTGCCTACCATGCAGGAGATGTGGGTTCAATCCCTGGGTCAGGAAGATCCCCTGGAGAAGGAAATGGCAACCTACTCCAGTCTTCTTGCCTGGAGAATTCCATGGACAGAGGAGCCTGATGGGCTACAGTCCATGGGGTCAAAAACATGAGTCAGACATGAGTAAGCATACATGCACACATATATCTCTTGGCAAAAAGTAGTCAGAAGCAGGGAGGCAACCGGTGGGGTTCTGCAAGTGACAGCAAAGCCCTTCTTTGGGGGCTTTGGGGGTGGGGTCAAATGGCCAGTAGATGGGCTCTGAGAGAAGCTCGGCCACAGGGGGATGGAATGCCTTAGAGGGGCAGAAGGTAGTCTCTTCCTCATGGCTCAGCCAGCCTGTCCTGAAACATTGGAAAACCACACATTGTTTGGTAAGATTGGACTCCTTCAAGAAGATGGTGAGGAGTGAGCTCTGCATGGAGATGGTACAAGAAAGGAATGGAAAGACAGAGACAAGAGTAGAGATTGCCTGACATGGTTCTGGATGAATCCACATCCAGGAAATGTAATTTATTTAATTTTCCAAATGATATCTGGTTTATATATAGTATCAACACACATCTCCTTAAGCATAGCATCACGCATACTACATAACATTAAACACGCTGTCTCGTGTGTATGAGTACGTTTTATATTTACATATTTATGTGTATGGGACTTCTGAGGTGGTGCTAGGGATAAAGAACATGACTGCCAATGCAGGTGACATAAGAGAGGCAGGTTCAGTCCCTGGGTTGGGAAGATCCTCTGGAGGAGGGTGTGTCAACCCACTCCAGTATCCTTGCCTGGAGAATCCCATGGACAGAGGAGCTTGGTTAGATACAGTCTATAGGGTCACAAAGAGTTGGACACGACTCAAGTGACTTAACCTGTGTGCATTTATGTATATATTTATCATATTTTACATTTACATTCAAAAAATGAAGATCATGGCATCTGGTCCTATCACTTCATGGCAAATAGATGGGGGAACAATGGAAACAGTGACAGACTTTATTTTCTTGGGCTCCAAAATCACTGCAGATGTTGACTGCAGCCATGAAATTAAAGGATGCTTTATCCTTGGAAGAAAAATTATGACCAACCTAGACAGCATATTAAAAAGGAGAGACATTATTTTGCTAACAAAAATCCATCTAATCCAAGCTATGGTTTTTCCAGTAGTCATGTATGGATGTGAAACTTGGACCATAAACAAAGCTGAGTGCTGAAAAATGGATGCTTTTAAACTGTGGAGTTGGACAAGTCTCTTGAGAGTCCCTTGGACTCCTTATTGCAAAATTCAGACTTAAATTGAAGAAAGTAGGGAAAACCACTAGACAATTCAGGTATGACCTAAGTCAAATCCCTTATAATTATATAGTGGAAGTGACAAATAGATTAAAGAGATTAGGTCTGATAGAGTGTCTGAAGAACTATGGATGGAGGCTTGTGACATTGTATAGGATGTGGTGATCAAAACCAGGCCCAAGAAACAGAAATGCAAAAAGGCAAAATGTTTGTCTGAGGAAACCTTACAAATAGCTGAGAAAAGAAGAAAAGTGAAAGGCAAAGGAGAAATGGAAAGATATAGCCATTTGAATGCAAAGTTCCAAAGACTAGCAAGGAGAGATAAGAAAGCCTTCCTAAGAGATAACAATGCAAAGAAATAGAGCAAAACTATAGAATGGAAAAGACTAGAGATCTCTTCAGGAAAATTAGAGATACCAAGGGAACATTTCAAGCAAAGATGGACACAATAAAGGATGGAAGCAATATGGACCTAACAGAAGCAGAAGATATTAAGAAGAGGTGGCAAGAATACACAGAGGAACTTTATAAAAAACATCTTCATGACCCAGATAACCATGATGGTGTGATCACTCATCTAGAGCCAGACATCCTGGAATGCGAAGTCAAGTGAGCCTTAGGAAGCATCACTACAAACAAAACTAGTGGAGGTGATGGAATTCCAGTTGAGCTATTTTAAATCCTAAAAGATGATGTTGTGAAAGTGCTTCACTCAATATGCCAGCAAATTTGGAAAACTCAGCAGTGATCACAGGACTGGAAAAAGTTAGTTTTCATTCCAATCCCAAAGAAAGGCAATGCCAAAGTATGCTCAAACTATTGTACAATTGCACTCATCTCACATGCTAGCAAACTAATGCTCAAAATTCTCCAAGCCAGGCTTCAACAGTACGTGAACCATGAACCTCCAGATGTTCAAGCTGGATTTAGAAAAGTCAGAGGAACCAGAGATCAAATCCAACATCTGTTGGATCATCAAAAAAGCAAGAGAATTCCAGGAAAAAAAAAAAATCTGCTTTATTGACTACACCAAAGCCTTTAACTGTGTGGATCACAATAAACTGTGGAAAATTCTTAGAGATGGGAATACCAGACCACCTTACCTCCCTCCTGAGATATCTGTATGCAGGTCAAGAAGCAACAGTTAGAACCAGATATGGAACAATGGACTGGTTCCAGATCGGGAAAGGAGTATATCAAGGCTGTATATTGTCATCGTGCTTATTTAACTTATATACAGAGTACATCATGTGAGATGCCAAGCTGGATGAAGCACAAGCTGGAATCAAGACTTCTGGGAGAAATATCATATTCAGATGACACCACTCTTATGGAAGAAAGTAAAGAGCAACTGAAGAGCCTCTTGGTGAAAATGAAAGAGGAGAGTGAAAAAGCTGGCTTAATACCCAACATTTAAAAAACTAAGATCATGGCATCCAGTCCCATCACCTCATGGCAAATAGATGGGGAAACCATGGAAACAGTGAGAGACTTTATTTTCTTGGGCTCCAAAATCACTGCAAATGGTGACTGCAGCCATGAAATTTAAAGATGCTTGCTCCTTAGAAGAAAAGCTATGACCAACCTAGACAGCATATGGAAAAGCAGAGACCTTACTTTGCTGACAAAGGTCCATCTAGTCAAAGCTATAGTTTTTCTAGTAGTCGTGTATGGATGTGAGAATTGGAGCATAAAGAAAGCTGAGCACTGAAGAATTGATGCTTTTGAACTATGGTGTTGGAGAAGACTCTTGAGAGACCCTTGGACTGCAAGGAGATCCAACCAGTCTATCCTGGAAGAAATCAGCCCTGAATATTCATTGGAAGGACTGGTGCTGAAGCTGAAACTCCAATCCTTTGGCCACCTGATGCAAAGAATTGACTCTATAGAAAAGACCCTGATGCTGGGAAAGATTGAAGGGAGGAGAAGGGGATGACAGAGGATAAGATGGTTGGATGGCATCACTGGCTTGATGGACATGAGTATGGGCAAGCTCCCAGAGTTGATGTTGGACAGGGAGGCCTGGCTTGCTGCATTCCATGGGGTTTCAAAGAGTTGGATATGACTGAGCGACTGAACTGAACTGAAATTTACATACTTAAAAACTTGCATGTTTATATATTATACATTTGTATATAAAAGTTGATGTTTAGAATACATTTACAAAATTTTATTGGATTATAGTGGATGTACAGCATTGTGTTAGGTTCAGGTACACAGCAAAGTGAATTATTTATACATATACATATATTCAATGTTTTTTTAGACTCCTTTCCCATATAGGCCATTACAGAGTGCTTAGTAGATGTCCCTGTGCTATATAGTAGGTCCGTATTAGTTATCTATTTTATATATTGTATATATAGTATGCATATGTTGTATAATGTATATATGTTGATCTCAGTCTCCCAATTTAGCTGTCCCCCCTTAAGAACCCTTACAAGTAAGTTCATTTCTACCCTTTTTTTAGATTCCACGTATAACTGGTATTATATTTGTCTTTTTCTGTCTGACTGACTTCACTCCGTATGACAATCTCTAGGTCCATCCATGTTGTTGCAAATGGCATTTATTTTGTTCTTTTTTATGGCTGAGTAGTAGTCCATTGTAAATATGTACCACATCTTTATCCATTCGCCTGCTGATGCACATTTAGGTTGCTTCCATGTCCTAGCTCTTGTAAATAGTGCTGCCGTGAACATTGGGGTGCATGTATCTTTTCAAATTATGTTTTTCTCTTGGTGTATGCCTATGAGTGGAATTGCTGTGTCATTGGTAGTTCTATTTTTAGTTTTGTAAGGAAGCTCCATACTGTTCTCCATAGTCTCTGTACCAATTTACATTCCCATCAACAGTACAGGAAGGTTCTTTTTTTTCTCCACACCCTGTCTAGCAAATTAAAATAAATGTTAAAAGCACAACTGATTAAAAAATTTTAAATGTGAAGAACTGTCTCAGAGATTACAAAATCCATTATCTTATATTTGCATATTTATAAAACTTGTGACTGTGTGAACACATGGCTAGGGCCGCCACACGCTTTGGGCTTTGAAAGAGCCCAGTGCAAGGGAGGAGCCCTGAAACTTCGTTAGTTTCACAGTGTATTAGTTATCTATTGCTCTGTAACTGACCAAATTGTTATCTCACAGTTTCTGAGAATCTGTAGCACTATTTTGCAAAGCCTTTTTGAATCCTGGACCATGAGATTCCAAAACCTGTATTCTTAAACCACTACAGCTCCCAACACTTCCAGCTCACTCATACCTCCCAGCTTTATGCAAACTTGCTTTCTCTGCCTGGAACATTCCTGTCCTTTCTCCTCTTTCTACCTGGCAAACTTACCAGCACTCAGCCTAATTCCTGACTCCTCTGCGCATCCTTATTAATTTCTCTGGAATGACCGATGATTTGCTTCCTCTAAACTCCTATAAAAACCTGCCTTTCCCCTATTTAGCAAAATTCTCAAAGGCTTTCAGTTGTTTAGCTGTCTGAAATATTGAGTATAAGTTGCTTGAATTCAAGGACCTTTTTTTTTTTTTTTTCCTGTTCTCAAATTCACAGTAGTTGGCAAAGCTCTGACATGAGGTCGACCCCAGTAAATGTCTGTTTTGTGCACAAATGGATTATCGTGGACTTGGAGAGACAGGGCTCATTTCTAAGGCCATATACCTATGCCATTTCTGGGTGATCAGCATTTAGTTAATGATCACAGCAAATCACTGAGGCCACAGGGACGCCGATGAAATCTGCTTCATCTGGAGAAAGGCACTGGGCCAGGTTAACCCCCAGTAAACCAATCACCACATGCTCCCTACTTTACATGGGTAGCAACCACATTTGGTAGATGGATCCTGTTCTCAGAACCTCTTTATATAAAACCTGTAAAATATGAAAACCTTGTCAAGCTTGGTGCAGGGCTTTCCGCTGCACCATGGATTCACTGGACTTGCTCACATCAGGCACTGGGGTCTCAGGTGGCAGAGTCAACCATCAGTTCACCTGTGTGTTAGGAGAATCCAGCTGGCTCTTATTCCCCAAGAGTACTCGTCTTTTCCAGGTGCACACACTTTACTTTAATAGTTTTCTTTCTTTCTGTAAATTGAAATCCTATATGCAGGACTATGTGACCCTGGAGCACAGTAAGAACACAAAAGGAAAACTCCAAACATTTATCCTCAGGTACTTCACCTTGGGCAGAAGGATCTGCTTACTTCTCCTGAATCCACTCCATTTCCTGCACACCTATTCTTTCTCATACATTTCTCTTGCTCCTCACTGCCTGGGAGAATTCTAAAACATTTCCTCATAGGAATTCTCTGCATAATCACATGGAAGATTAACTCAGATTCAACCACTTGCACGGTGCCCTCTCTGATCATCACTGCTTTTTCCTTTTTGGAATTCCAGTGGTATTTGCTGTTTGGTGCTTAGTCTAAGCCTCCCTTCTCACACTTTTACATGTATGCACGTCACCTGGGGGATTCAGTGGAAGTCGGGTTCTGATTCAGCAATCCGAATGGGGCCTGAGAGTCTGCATTTCTAACAAGCTTCCTTGCTGCTGGGTCCTGAACCACACTCTGAATAACAAGGGTTGAGACTACTTGGTTTTTTAAAATATTTATTTATTTTTATTATTGGAGTGTAGTTGCTTTACAATATTGTATTAGTTTCTGCTGTACAACAAAGTAAATCAGCTATATGTATACATATTATCCCCTCTCTTAGACCTCTCTCGCACCCTGTATCCCACCCTCGAGGTCATCACAGAACACAGAACTGAGCTCCCGGTGATCTACAGCACTCTCGCACTTAGTTTTGAGTGTTTTCCTCCCTCTCACCCTTCTTCCCTTCCTCCTCTTCATTCCATTTTCTGTAACTATTTACCAGGCATCTTCCAGATTTTATACTTAGTACACAAGCTGTCATTTTAGAGGTAAAACTCATAATAGCTTTATTTATATTTTTATTTTACTTACTTATATATTTCAACTTTTACTTATATTTAGATTGAAAGATATTTTTTTTTAAGCTTGAACCAGTTGTACCCACTGGAAGGCCCACAATTGCCTGTAATAGCAAGGTGGTATTTTTAGAAAACAGCTCCCATGCTGAAATCAACAAATCTAGGCTCCACACCCAGTTCTTGCTTCATTGAACTACACATGAGATTTAAGTCTGTTCCTTAGTCTCTGAACCTCAGTGTGATCACCTGAGAAGCAGGAATAATAATCTTTGCTTCCAGTGGGATGCTGGAATGAGGGAGTGGATGGAGGCGCTGCTTGTTTGCAGGGTGTCTGGCACCCCGTTTTGGTCCCCTGACCCTGAGGCATGTTCGTTTCCTTTCTGCCTGCTTGGGACTGACTGGCTTTGGACATTCAGGGCTTTAAGTTCTGGGCAGGTTGGTCAGAGCATCAGAGAAGCAGTGCCTTGTGGAGGCTCGGTTTCCTTCTGCTCTGGTTCTGATTTTCAATCTTTGGTGTAAAGACTTCATAGTTTGCTGGCAAATGTTTACATTACTGTTGTTTTTAAATTTTATTTGAGGCCATGCTTTGAATTATCATTTGAAGTTCTGAGGAAAGAGGGTCGATGCTGTAACTAAGGTTTAAGAAAAACTGTGCCTCATATATCATAACAAAAGTAAAAGCCAGTATATTTTTATTGCTTGTTAATTTGCCACTCAAATATGATGCAATTTCAACTTCTTAAAAAATAATTCTACTGTTACTTGGTTTTGTTTTTCATTTAAAAAGAATGAAATAATCTTCTGGAAGATTTCAAAGCTCAGACAGCTGTAGTAGGGCATGGAATTGGACCCTGGTCGGCTGTAGAAAAGCAGAACTGAGTTTTAGTCCTGATTTTTTAACAGCGTGCTGTGAAATCTTTATAAAAATCACTTTTAATCTAGGCTCTGTTTCCTCACTATAAAATGAATGGGTCAGACTAAATGATCTGTAAGATCCTTTTCTGCTCTTAAAAAAAAATGGCAAATTCTGATTCTTTTCCATTTAGTTACAAATAATGGCGAAGTGAAAACTTAAGTAAAACAATTTCATTTTAAGTTTTACAAATGAATGGTGTAAATGAGATTATAGAAAGAAATGTTTAAAATGCTTGAGAGAACACTTGCAAGTAATTTGAAATCCTTGAAGAGTATGGATTTAGATATAAAAAAATTGATTGGCTAATTGCAAACCTTTCTTAACTACTCATTAATGCGACCTGTGGAACATGCTTTGCTTAAATTGCATCCCTGTAGATTCTTGACAGGAATAAAAGTATACTTTGCTAAAAAAAAATCCTGTATACAATTTATGTTTGTTTTGCTAATTTAGCGTGTGTCTGGGCAGTGTTGTGTTTATGAGCACAGGCTCTGGTTCCAGATTCTATGGTCCAGCCCTGGCTCTGTTACTTACAGCCTGTGTGACCTTGGGCAAGTCACTCAGCCTCTCTGTACAAGAAGCATGACGACTGCACACCTGCCCCCCTGCCCCCTACCCCCCCCCCCCGCCATAGGTTAATGATGAAGGTTAATGCAGTATTATATTTAGAAGTTTGCCTGGTATCCGTTCAGTTCAGTTGCTCAGTCGTGTCCGATTCTTTGCGACCCATGGACTGCAGCATGGCAGGCTTCCCTGTCCATCACCAACTCCCGGAGCTTGCTCAAACTCATGTCCATCGAGTTGGTGATGCCATCCAACCATCTCATCCTCTGTCATCCCCTTCTCCTCCTGCCTTCAATCTTTCCCAGCATCAGGGTCTTTTCCAGTGAATCAGTTCTTTGCATCAGGTGGCCAAAGGATTGGAGTTTCAGCTTCAGCATCAGTCCTTTCAATGAATATTCAGGACTGATCTCCTTTAGGATGGACTGGTTGGACCTCCTTGCAGTCCTAGGGACTCTCAAGAGTCTTCTTCAACACCACAGTTCAAGAGCATCCATTCTTCGGTGTTCAGCTTTCTTCACAGAAAACATTTTATCTTTATCAAACATTTGCCTGATATGTTTGATAATTGGTGTGTTATTATGATGGCTTCATTTTAGTGATTTGCTTTAGGTATGATCTATAATTTTAAACTACAATTTTATATTTATAATTGAGCTTTTAGTCTTGAAATGTCCATTGCCCATTCAAGGTGCTCATGTTGTTGGAGTTCTCTTTGGGAAGTCACACCATGTGATGGGAAGAAAGTGAATGGGAACAAGAAAGTGGCATAAATTTGCTAGCTTCCCTGGTGGCTCAGATGGTAAAGCGTCTGCCTACAATGCAGGAGACCCAGGTTCAATTCCTGTGTCAGGAAGATCTCCTGGAGAAGGAAATGGCAACCCAGTCGAGTATTCTTGCCTGGAAAATCCCATGGACAGAGGAGCCTGGTAGGCTACAGTCCATGGGGTTGCAAAGAGTTGGACACGACTGAGTGATTTCACTCACTCACTCACTCCTTAATAAGATGGTGGGTTGGATTAGATTGCTAGATTTGGTTTGCTTAATTGGGGATTTATAGCCTTTGGGGGCTGACGTCTATGTAAGAGGTATATGCAAAATAATGGGTGTAGGTACAGTTTTCTGGGGGTAAAGATCTGTTTCCTTTTGTTTTTCAGTTGCTAAGTCATGTCTGACTCTTTGTGACCTCATAGACTGCAGCATACCAGGTTCCTCTGTCCTTCACTATCTCCTGAAGTTTGCTCAAACACCATTCAATACGTTCTCAGATGAATCCATGAAGGGTTAAGAGCTTCCTATCTCAAAGATCTTCAGTGTCCCTTTTAACTCTACAATCCCACAGCTACAAGACATTAGAATCTAGGTGAAATCACCTGGGAACAGGGTTTCTGGGAAAATGAAGCCATTTCCTGGTGAGATAGAAAACTGCTGTTTTTGACAGTTCCTTCTGGCAATAGTAAGAACAGGAAAAAAAAAATAGAGTACAAAGTTTCAGCTGACAGATGACCCAGTTTTGTCCCTCTTTTTCAGTGAGATAAATACTACATACTCAGTTCTTTGGAAAATTGGTATTATTGTGAGGGTCGTTATTCAAGTTAGACCTGTTACATATATTATATGGGCTTCCTAGGTGGCACTAGTGGTAAAGAACCCATGCCAATGCAGGAGACGTAAGAGACTCAGCTCAATGCCTGAGTCAGGAGGACCCCCTGGAGAAGGAAATGGCAACCATCTCCAGTATTCTTGCCTGGGAAATCTCATGGACAAAGGAGCCTGGCAGAATACAGCAGAGTTGGACACAACTGAAGCAACTCAACACACACACACACACACACACACACACACACATACACATACATATCTATGTTATATATATAATGATTGCATTAATATTTAGGGTGTCATTCTTGACTTTGCTAACAAGATATAAGTGTGCATATTTTTTACTTGAGTCTTACCTCTAATCACTCTATATTAATCAGGTAAATTCTTCTTGATAGGCTGTGCTGTGACCAAATCCTTTCCTTGTGGAAGGATCTGGGAAGAGAGATCAGGGAGATCAGAGTTGGGTTCTGGACTTGTGAAAATTGCAGGGAATCTGACACTCAGTAAATTAGGGGCTGGAATAGTAGATAAGACTCTCTGAAGGAGATTTCAGAGAACTACAAGCACTGGTGAATCCAACCCTTTCCTGCTTTTCTTCTTAAACGTTTCTGAAGAGTTCTTTGAATTGAGATTTTTAAAAAGCAACAAGAAATAGGTAGAGAACTCAAGATATATGTCATCTATAATTATTAAACTGCACATACATATTTAAAGAATAGTACTAGTAATATGTGGTTTTCACTGGAGTATGGCAAAGCTGCTAACTATTCAGTTCAGTTGTGTCCCACTCTTTGCAACCCCATGGAGTGCAGCACGCCAGGCTTCCCTGTCTATCACCAACTCCCGGAGCTTGCTCAAACTCGTGTCCATCGAGTCGGTGATGCCATCCAACCATCTCATCCTAACTAACATCTCATGTTAACTGTTACACACTCCTTATTGGAAAATTGCCTAGAAAGACATTTGTCTATGATGGGTTCTACCAGGATCTTCTACTTCTTTATCTGGTTTAAATCTTTGAAATTCTCCGTTCCCTCTGTGTCTTGTGTTTCTTCACAATCCATATCAGACTATTTTGGATTAGACTGTAATTTCAGATTCTCCTCCATATATCTGTCTCTAAGTCTGTCTTTGCCTACTATAGATACAGAGTTCACTGGATGGCATTTTTTTTTTTTTAACTTTTGCTATTAACATTGATTTTTTTCTGTTTTTGCAAAAGAGCTAACCAGAAATCCTAGAAGTCTTGGAGGACGTGTTGGTCTCTGTGAAAATATGTCGGCCATAAAACTCATCCTTCAAGGCTTGGAAGTGTTCTATTAGCAGAATAGGATTTGCAGAGAGAGAGAGAAAAAACAACTCTGGTTCAGGCTTTTTCTAGAAAATCTTGTTTTCATTCATTCTTTCATTCAGTCACAAACATGCTCTGAGCACCTAATATGTGTCAGGCACTCAGAGAAGCTGAGGAAATGGAATTGAATAAGAAATGACCTCTGCTCTCAAGGGGCACAGGGTCCATGCGGAAAAAAAGAGTTGTATTTACAGTACAGGGTGAAGATTGTTACAATAGAGAGAGAAACATGAAGCTATGGGAGATGTGATATCATGATTTATAGTAAGAAAAATGGAGAAGGCAACGGCACCCCACTCCAGTACTCTTGCCTGGAAAATCCCATAGATGGAGGAGCCTGGTGGGCTGCAGTCCATGGGGTCGCTAAGAGTCGGACATGACTGAGCGACTTCACTTTCACTTTCCACTTTCATGCATTGGAGAAGAAAATGGCAACCCACTCCAGTGTTCTTGCCTGGAGAATCCCAGGGACAAGGGAGCCTGGTGGGCTGCCATCTATGGGGTCGCACAGAGTCAGACAGACTGAAGTGACTTAGCAGCAGCAGCAGCAGTAAGAAAAAAAATATATATATTTGGTCTTCATCTCTGTTTCTGGCACAGAGCCCCTGAAATCTTTGGAATTTCCTGAGAGAGAGAGTGATCAAGGTGTCTTTGAGTTTATGTTAACGAGGTTACTTTTGGAAATCCCTTAGGGAACCTAAGGATGGGGTCTGGTTGCCAGGGGAATTAGCACCATGTAATTAGAGTATTGGAGCATTCAGTCCTGTCCTGGGCCACTGGAGGTAGGGGAGCTGGAGACTGAGTTCCATCACCAATGGTCAGTGATTTAATCAAGCATGACTATGGGATGAAGCCTTCCTAAAACCTCAAAGGACAGGGATCAGAGAGCTTCTGCATCTGGGTTGGTGGATACATGGAGATTTGGGGAGAGTGGCGTGTCTAGCACATGTGGAAACTCCACACTCCTGTATTAATACATGCCTCACCCAGTGCATCTGTTCCACCTGGCTCTTCTTGAGTTATATTCTTTTATAATAAGCCAGTGAAAGTGAAAAAAGTGACAGTGTTAGTCACTCAGTCGTGTCAAACTCTTTGTTACTCCATGGACTGTAGCTCACCAAGCTCCTCTGCCCGTGGAATTCTCCAGGCAAGAATACTAGACTGGGTAGCCATTCCCTTCTCCAAGAGATCTTCCCAACCCAGGGATTGAACCCGATCTCCTGCATTGCAGGCAGATTCTTTACCATTTGAGCCACCTAAGCTGATAGGCAGAAATAAATGTTTTCCTTAGTTTTGTGAGGCATTTCAGCAAATTAATCAAATTGTAGGAGGGGCCATAAGAACCTCTAATTTATAGCCAATTAGTAGTACAAATAACAATCTGGATTAATGATTGACATCTGAAGTAGGAGGGGAGGTAGCGGGGCATTCTTATAGGATCCAACACATTTTCTTGATAGAGAGTGTTAAGATTGAGTTAATTGTTTGGGGGTATAGGAAAAAATCCACACTGAAACAGCACAGAGGAATGGCATAGGGCTGAGCCTAGGCTGTTCAGGAAAAACTCTGTAGAGTTGAACTTGGCCTTAGTCTCGAAGAGTGAGTATGGATTGTTTAGATAAAAAAAGAGTAGAACAGGAATGGGAATTCAAGCAGAAGATGTACCTGTTCAAAGACTGAAATATAGAGAAACATTTAAAGTTCACAGGAATACAGGTCTGTGCTTCAGGACCCTAGGGGCAGAGAGTTTTTAATTCTGTGGCCCCTTCCTGAGTGTCACCTCTAGGGACCCTCACAAACTGGCCTTGCTGCTCCAGGACTTACTTTTCTCCACCAGCTGCTTTGTAGGAGTTTGGCCGTCAAACCATTTCATGCTTTTCCTGTAGGGCTTACACTGACTGACACTGTCACAAATAAGGCAAAGGAGGAAACAGCATTTACTCCTTGTAGTATGTAAAGATTTTTATTCTGGTTCTGTATCAGATCAGATCAGTTGCTCAGTCGTGTCCGACTCTTTGTGACCCCATGAATCGCAGCACGCCAGACCTCCCTGTCCATCACCAACTCCCGGAGTTCACTCAGACTCACGTCCATCGAGTCAGTGATGCCATCCAGCCATCTCATCCTCTGTCATCCCCTTCTCCTCCTGCCCCCAATGCCTCCCAGCATCAGAGTCTTTTCCAATGAGTCAGCTCTTCGCACGAGGTGGCCAAAGTATTAGAGTTTCAGCTTGAGCATCATTCCTTCCAAAGAAATCCCAGGGCTGATCTCCTTCAGAATGGACTGGTTGGATCTTGAAATCCAAGGGACTCTCAAGAGTCTTCTCCAATACCACAGTTCAAAAGCATCAATTCTTCGGCGCTCAGCCTTCTTCACAGTCCAACTCTCACATCCATACATGACCACTGGAAAAACCATAGCCTTGACTAGACGAACCTTTGTTGGCAAACTAATGTCTCTGCTTTTGAATATGCTATCTAGGTTGGTCATAACTTTCCTTCCAAGGAGTAAGCGTCTTTTAATTTCGTGGCTGCAGTCACCATCTGTATAGAGGATCTCTATTGTGAGAGGCATGCTGGGAGGAGTGGAAAGAACATGATAACCAGGGTTAGATGACTTGAGAACAAATCCTTACTCTTCCATAATCTAAGTCTGTGAGTCTGGGAAAACCACATATACATGTTGAGCCTCAGTTTCCTGCCAAATTGTGTTTGATAATATAGAAAAATATATGAGATGATGGGGCCAGGTAGAATTTTGAACAATTAGGATATGCTAATGATGAGTGTTGTTATTATGTATCTCACATGTACGTATGCATTTTCACATTGTAAAAAGTGGTTCAGGATAAAGCTGAATTTTGGGGAGAAAAATACCTTGAGGAATTTTTTGAAGGAGGTGAGAAGACAGCTCATTAGACATGAAGTAGGAGGTGATTTCAAGTGAGTACCAAGGACTTATAGTGCTGGAGGACAGGGTGAGTGGGTTTTGAGATCCGTCCCATCAAACAGATGGAGCCAGGATGAGTGGGGGCCGTGAGACGCAGTGCGTGTGGGAAGGTGGTGACAGGGTGCTCGGAGGACAGGATGAGCGGGCTACATGGGTGGGAAATGCAGAGCCTGGAGAAAACAATAACATCATGAGCTTATAGATGTGCAGAGCAGGAAGTACACCTGATGAATACTCAACCTCACATCCTCATCCCACTGGTGAGGAAATTAGGTTCCTGAGAGGTTGATTTGTCCCTGGTCACAGCCATGGCCAGCTGCAGACCTGAAATTTAACCTTGGAAATCCAAATATTTTTTTTTTTTCCAATTCAGTTCAGAGACGCTGTTGCTGCTGCTGCTGCTAAGTTGCTTCAGTCATGTCCAACTCTGTGTGAGCCCATGGACTGTAGCCTACCAAGCTCCTCCATCCCTGGGATTTTCCAGGCAAGAGTACTGGAGTGGGTTGCCAGTACCTTCTCCCATTCAGAGACTCTATTCAATCCTAATTGCAATAACTTTGAAGAATAAATTTAACACAAGAGTATATTTGCAAATAATAGATGATTACTTATATTAATTCCTGTTTGTGTCAACCCTCCAATATTTACATATATCGGGGATCTTTCTCCCCACACCCCATCACATTATTTACTCACAAATTCATGTATTCATTCACTCAAACATATGTTTGTTAGGAGTTCCTGTACTCTAGTTACCAAATAAAGCAGTGGGATCCAAAGATGAATAGATCCCTGTCTTTAGCCACAAAGAACTCATCATCTTATATAGAAGACAGAAAGACAGACACATGCAATCCTGTGCAGTAAGCATACACAAGGAAAAGTATAGTTTTGAAAATTGAGGGAATGGTTTCTCAGAGTTTATGATCAATGAACTGGGTCTTGGAGGAAAATGAGGAGTTTTCTACTTAGAGATGGGGGGCAGGGTCAGGGGGTGGGATGGAAGTAGATGAAGATGCTGAATATTCCAAGTGAGTGATGCACAAAGTCTTCATGGCTGTAGGCAGAGAATCCTGACAACATAGGATGCCATTGTGAGGGAGCAACCTTGAGGTGAGTTATAGGAAAATATTGTGAAGTTTCAACCAAGTAAGAAGTGACTTAATGGAAATGATAAATGACAAACGCATTGAAATTGAGAAAAAGTCACCTCTCTTCTAGCCTCAGTAAAAGGTGATGATGGGGTGATCTCACCTCCACTTTATGGAACCCTGTCAGGTGGGAATGCAGATTGTGATTTCTTCTGGTCCAGGCAGCAGAGGAGGAATTTCGTAGGATGAGTTGTTTTCCCATTTGTTAAACTTTGGCAGCTATAACTGACTTCACACCTGCAGAGCTGGGTGTCATAACAATGACATTGTCTCTCTAAAACTGAAATAATGCCTATGGAGCTGTGGGGATGCAGAGAGAAACAGGTTATGAGCTCTGCCCCCCAGGGAAGGCACCACCAGGTGGGAAGGACAGAAATGTGGTAAAACACACGCAACGCAGTGGTTTCTGTGCAGGAGGGCTCAGCAGACAGCGTGGGGTCAGGTGTGACTTGTTTCCTAAGGTTGAATCTTGAGGAATGAGTACGAGTCAGTCAGATAATGGGAAGAAGCTCTTCCTTGCAGAAGAAATTAAAAACAGGACAATAAACTCTTGGGACTCTTGATTGTGGGAGATTTTCAGAGAATATAGATGGGAGAATAAAGTAGAAGGGGCAATGGAAGCAAAAAGGCTAATCCCAAGAAACCTTCTAGGCTTAAAGGAGTTAAGGTTTTATTTCACAAGGTTGGGAGATCCACTGAAAATTTTTAAGTTGAAGATAATCAAAATAGGTGTTACTTTTGGAGGAATCATTCTAGCTACAGTTCAGGGGAAGAAATGGACAGGGTCAAGATTAACTGCAGGGAGACCAGTTGTCTGGCTTTTGCAACCACATTGCCAAGAGATGAGAATGTACTGAATTAAGATGTAAAAACTACAGGTTTTAGTTACCAATTACGTGAGGGGTGGAGGATATGGGAGGACTTTGGTCTGGCTCACAGATTTCAAGTTTAGTTTTCTGGGTAGATAGACATGCAGCTGAATAAGATTGGTCATAAAGAAGGAGGACCTAGTTTTGGATGCTCACATTTGTATCTGAGATGAACTGAGTTCTAGGTTGGTTGGATTTGAGATGCCTGTGGGTCTTGCAGAGTGGTGTATCCTGTATAAAGTTGGATTACAGAGGGTAGGGTGGGTCTGGAGTTGAGAAGCACTATCTGGGTTTGAGATGAAGATCTGAGGGTCAGCAGCATGTAAGAAGTAGTTGGAAGTGGAGAGGGAAGGTGATTTTACTTTCCAAGAATAAGTGATCAGAGAGAGGAGACTGAGGGTTGGATTAAGTGACTTCTCATTTTGAAATGATAAATCAGCAACTTCAGATTTTATTCGTTGTTGACACAGCCTTCGGGTGTTTTCCCAATGGATAGACTTTGGCTGACAACAAACCATGAATGCCAGGAGCTAGATATATTTTGTAAAGAAATTCTTCCCAAAGCAAGACATGTTTGGCTCTCACTCTGGGACTGTGTGTGCTCAGCCTCCAGCAACTCTTGGTAGTTAGTGGTTGGGATCATGTTCAGGACAATATAGTTATGCTAGTATTTTGAACAAAGTCATTTTGGATCATAGACATGAATGAGTATTCTCTAGGCTTCCCAGCTAATCTCATGTTTTGATCTGAATGAACTTGGCAGTTTGATATCCAGGTGTTCTTACAAGCTGGGATTTTGCCTTTTGAAAAGGAAGGAACTAGGAACCAAATAACTTGTCCTTTGCTTTTGCAAAGTCAGTGTGTGAGAGTCCTCTAGAGAAACAGACTGATAGTGTATCTATGGAGAAAGAAAGAGATTTATTTATTAATATAAGGAGTCTGTTCATGTAGTGATGGAGGCTGAGAAGTCCCATTGTCTGCTGTCTGAACACTGGAGACCCAGGAGAGCTGGTGGTGTAATTTAGTCCAAGTCCAAAGACCTGAGAGCCAGGGGCCCCTACAGCAGTTGATGGCCAATGTCATGCAATCGAGCAGGAAGGTCTGAATTGGTCTTCCTCCCCCTTTTTGTTCTATTCAAGCCCTCAGAGGATTGGACGGTGCCCACTCACCCTGGGGAGAGCAAACAGCTTTCTCAGTCCACTGAGTCCAATGCTAATTTCATCTGGAAAGTTCTTTACAAACCTACACCAGAACTAATGTTTAACCAAACATCTTTTATGGGCTGATCTGTGCTCCATCCATCCCCCACCCCCATTCATAGGATTAAAGCCTTAACTCCCATTGTCTTAGAACGTGACTGTGTATGGAGACTGGGCCTTTAAAGCAATGATTAAGTTAAAATAAAGCCTTCCAGGTGGGTCCTAGTCCAATCTGAATGGTGTCCTAAGAAGAGGAAGGGGACACCCACAGAGAGACACCAGGGATTCAGTGAGAATGTGGCCATCTTCAGGCCAAGGAGAGAGACCTCAGAGGAAACTGAACCTGCTCACTCCTGATCTTGGACCTCTGACCTCCAGCCTCCAGACTGTGAGAAAATAGCTTTCTGTTATTCAAGCCCCCATTTTGGTATTTTGTTATGGAGCCCAAGTTGAATAATAACCCTGCTACAGCTAACCATTCACTGAGTCATCCCAGGGCTCTACCTGCTAGAGACAAGTTCGGTCATGACAACCAACATTGTCTCTAGCCGTTGCCAAATACCCTCTGTGGTCAAAATCCCCTCTGATAGAGAATCATTTTCTAAAGCCCAATTCTTTCACCTTTCTGTTAAAAAATCCTTTGATGATTACCCATTATCTTTGCTATGTTTCCCAGATAAGTCCCACATCATGACAGGGCAGGGAGAGATAAGGGAGATAGGATGATGCTTGGATGACCTCACCTTAGTTCTGATCTGCAATCGGCAGCTCCATAATTAATCTCTCTTCTGGGCAGAGGGGATGTCAGAAATCTACAGAAGTGTGCTTCATGTAAAAATATGAGATTTTTAAAATCAATATGAATCATACTCACTCTGACCTGCAGAAAACATAACTTATCTTTCCACTTTGTAAAATCATGAATGCTATGCTTGCATGCTCAGTCACGTCCAACTCTTTGCGACTGCATGGACTGTAGCCCACCAGGCTCCTCTGCCAATGGGATTATCCCAGGCAAGAACACTGGAGTGGGTTGCCATTTCCTCCTCCAGGGGATCTGCCCAATCCAGGGATTGAACCCACGTCTCCTGTAGCTCCTGCATTGGCAGGCAGATTCTTTATTAGCCACCCAGGAAGCTCCTGCATTGGCAGACAGATTCTCCTTTAGCCACCCAGGAAGCCCTATAAAATCATGAAGAGATAATACTTATCAGGTCTCTGCTATGTGCCAGAGCTTTAAAGGAATTAATGTATTTAATCCTCACAGAAGCCCTGGCAACATGATACCATGTTTAATCCTATTTAACTAGTGAGGAAATTTAAATTACATTACCTTCCTTAATAGCACAAGTAACCAGACCAGAGTTTAAACTTGAACCCAGGTCATCTCCATGTTGTGGGCACAGCAGTGAAGGCAGGAATCACCTTAGTTCTGCACTACTGCTGCTGCTGCTGCTACTAAGTCGCTTCAGTCGTGTTCAAACGCACTACTAGGTCTGTGTTTTTGTCTGAGTTAATTGACTTTTCTGAATTTAGTTTCTTTCTCAAAGACTGGGGAGGATAAAACCTGTCCTGTCCTTATAAGTTTGTTATAGCTTGAGATAAAGGCTAATGTCTGGTACAAAGTAGATGAACAGTAAGAAGTCATTATTTTTTGTATTGAGGTATAGTTAAGTACAGTGTTGTGCTAATGGCTCAGTTATATGTGCATATATATATATTCTTTTTCATATTATTTTCCATTAAGGTTTATCACCGCAGAATGTTGACTATAGTTTCCTGTGCTATACAGTGGGAATTTGCTGTTTAACCATCTTATATATACCAGTTTACATCTGCTAACCCCAAACTGCCAATCCGTCCCCCTCCCATTGCCCTCAACAACTAGCAGTCTATTCTCTACGTCTGTTTTATGGATAAGTTTATTTGCGTCATATTTTAGATTCCACATAGAAGTGATATATTTCTCTTTGGGATTTACTTTACTTAGTATGATAATCTCTGGTTGCATTCATGTTGCTGCAAGGGGCATTGTTTTCTTCTTTTTCATGGCTGAGTGGTATTCCATTGTATATATGTACTACATCTTCTTTACCCACGCATTTGTCAATGGACATTTAGATTGTTTCCATGTCTTGGCTATTGTGAAGAGTGCTGCTGTGAACTTAGCGGTGCATGTATCTTTTTGAATTATAGTTTTGTCTGGATGTATGCCCAGGTGTGGGATTGCTGGATCATATGGTAAACAAATTCATTCTTGCATATGTTTGTATAATATATACACTGATATATTCGTGTAATAACTATGATACTTGATGTAACCATGTTATCCATGAATTAAGGATAGAAGACATGTGTAGTGGCAGGTGTTAAAAATGTACAACAGTATAAATATTTAACATTTGAGAACTGTAAGTGTGCATATGTGTGTGTGTGTTTAAGAACACCTAGACTCAGAAGTTGTAGCTTGCCCACTGTCATATAGCTCCTGAATGACAGAGCTATCTTTCAAGCTTGGGTCCATTTGGTTCTGAAATCCAGGCTCAGATGCATTACTTTGCCTTCATGTGACATTTTAAAGCTTAAGTTTTCTTAGCTATATTATATGTTTCAAAATAGTTTAGGTGTCAGACCCTAATCATGTAAAAAAATCTATGTTCTTTCTGAAGTGAAGCCCCACAGGGATGATAAACCTAATAGCTTAGCAACCATGTGGCAGAGCTGCCCCTGAGGGCTAATATATCAAAAAGAGAAGCAGATACAGGAGTTTGCAGTATTCATGTTTCTTTTCTCTCTTTCGTTCACACACACACACACACACACACACACACACACAGAGGCATGCATGCTCATGTGCAACCTGGAAAGTCTTCAAGATAATGTAAAGGGCTCAAGATAATGTACGTGGAAAGTGACTTTGTATTAGAAGAAGCTGGAGAAGAGAGTTTGGATATTGATCAAAACAACTGTATAAGAACCACCACCCCCCAAGGGAAATTAGGCTCCATAGTAAATAGAAATTACCTTAAGATAATTGCTAACTTTGTAACCATTTTAAGTTCAACGAAAAACTCAGAAATAAAAGAGAACATGTCATAATGGAGATATTTAAATAATTATATTTGAAACCGTGAGAGTACTAAGCATGTCCCAAACCCCACAACTATTTACATAGTTAGGCCTTGGGGACATTCATAAGATTGGTTCCGAGTAAAGAACAGAAAAGGATTATGTAAATCATTTCTGTTAGTGTGTGGTGGTGGTGGGGGGTGTTGTTATTGTTTTAGGTAGAGAGTCTGTGAAGATACTGGGAGACTACAAGGAGAACAAAAGAAAATGTGATGCAGAATTTCACAAAATAAATGAATGGAGTAGAACATGTTTCCCCAGAGAAGTTTGAAAACTAACTGAAAATGAAGTGGAATAGATTTTATAGAGAAAAAGTGCTGTGATGATGTGATGGAATGATCAGCACTGGGTCATGTAGACAAAAAAAAAATCAAGATGGTTCTTGGTCATTTGGGAGGCATTGCCTAGAGATGTCCATTTCTTCCTTCTAACCTTCTCTTATTCCCCTAGACTGTCAGCCTTTGTGCATTTTAGTAATGAAAACAAGGACAAAGAGTTCAAATTTTAAAAAGGAGTAATAACATTTCCTTGATTATTTTGGCTAAATTTATTTTTTTGTGTGTGTAATTAGTTTCATTTGTAGTGCAGAAAATGGAGAAAAATCACAGGAGGTCACATGTGAATGGTGAGCATTTCAGAGCTGTCTGTGCAGCTGAATGGCTTTGTGGTATGTGGTAGAAGGTATATGGAATAGCTCTTCTAAAGTAGTGTTGACTGAAGAAAAATACATGCAACCTAAAAGTTGAGAGTTATGTTTTATTCAGTAGGAATTTTTAGGACTTCAAGCCTAAGAGCCAGGGCCTCAAGTAACCCTGAGAGAACTGCTCCAAGGAGGTGAGGGGAGGAGCTGATTATATAGAAGCTTTGCAATAAGGGGCAAGTAGTCTGAATGTCAAGGTTCTTGTGAATTAAAGAAAACCAGACACCCCAAGTTAAGGAATTTAGTGCTTTTCTATGTATGGGAAGATGCAAGAGTTTGGGCTCACTGAAATCATTCCATTGATATGCACCTCAGTTATCTGGGCTAGTATCTTGTGTTTTTACATTCTGAGTTTCCTCGGGACTCACCATAAGGAGTGGCTATAGTCTGATGGCTGCTGGATGGCAGGTGTTCCTTTCTTGCTTCCTCAGGGCTCACCGGCTCCTGTTGGAGGGCTGCGATTGCTGATGACTGTAACGTTCTTGTTTACTGATATGGCAGGAAATATTCCATTTCTCAGCAGAATGACTTAAACTGATCAAAATGACAGTTACACCTAACAACCTTTCTTCTGAAGGACAGATGTGTTGGAAATAAGGGAAGGCATATACATTCTTGCTCAGCATTTCCACTTATGTCCACACACAGGCATGCACATAGTGGAGGTCTTGACACGTGGAATGGTGGAGATTTTTATGACCTAGTAAGTCACGTCTGGAACTCTGCAGCAGTGGTTCTCAAAGTGTAGCCCTGGGCTAGCACCAATAACACATGGGGGCTTATTAGAAATGTAATTCTCAGGTTTCATCTCAGACCTATCGAATCAGAAATTCTGGAAAGTATCTGTCTGTGTTTGCATAGGATCCCCAGGTGACCCCGATGAACTCTGTAAAGTTTGACAGCCGTGGATCTACAGCATATAGTATCTCCCAGCATCCAGCTGGGAGATGAACAGGAGGTAATCCTTGTCCTCAAGCAAATCTCAGTTGAGCTCTTAAATAGATGAGTGAGTATATATCAGTTTTGAAGGTTATTGTAGTGGAGGTGGGCTATGAAAGTAGAGATTAGGGGGAGACTGACTTGACCTGAGACTATGGGCAAAGGGTTGAATGTAGAGATGTACTTAAGGATGAGGCAGAACTTTCCAACAAGATAGTGCCGGAGAATAAAATTGTAGGCAAGGGGAAAATGGCATGTCAAAGCACAAAGGCATGAAGGAAATGATCTGTATGGCGTGTATTAGGTGGTTGATGTGACTTAAGCAATGGTAAATGGGTGGGAATTTGGGGAGCAGCACTGATCTACTCCATGCTACTCTTATTTCCCCCTGTTGATTATTGCAGTGATCTCCAAACTCATCTTTTTGCCTCCAGGATTAGTCAGTCAGCTCAGTTCAGTCACTCAATTGTGTCCGACTCTGTGACCCCATGAACCACAGCAAGCCAGGCCTCCCTGTCCATCAACAACTCGCGGAGTTTACCCAAACTCATGTCCATTGAGTTGGTGATGCCATCCAACCATCTCACCCTCTGTCGTCCCCTTTTCCTCCTGCCCTCAATCTTTCCCAGCATCAGGGTCTTTTCAAATGAGTCAGCTCTTAGCATCAGGTGGCCAAAATATTGGAGTTTCAGCTTCAACATCAGTTCTTCCAATGAACACCCAGGACTGATCTCCTTTAGGATAGACTGGTTGGATCCCCTTGCAGTCCAAGAAACTCTCAAGAGTCTTCTCCAACACCACAGTTCAAAAGCATCAATTCTTCTGTGCTCAGCCCTCTTTATAGTCCAACTCTCACATCCATACATGACCACTTGAAAAACCATAGCCTTGACTAGATGGACCTTTGTTGACAAAGTAATGTCTCTGCTTTTTAATATGCTATCTAGGTTGGTCATAACTTTCCTTCCAAGGAGTAAGCGTCTTTTAATTTCATGGCTGCAATCACCATCGTCAGTGATTTTGGAGCCCCCCAAAATAAAGTCAGCCACTGTTTCCCCATCTATTTGCCATGAAGTGAATGGACCAGATGCCATGATCTTCATTTTCTGAACATTGAGCTTTAAGCCAACTTTTTCACTCACCTCTTTCACTTTCATCAAGAGGCTCTTTAGTTCTTCTTCACTTTCTGCCATAAGGGTGGTGTCATCTGCATATCTGAGGTTATTGATATTTTTTCCGGCAATCTTGATTCCAGCTGTGCTTCATCCAGCCCAGTGTTTCTCATGATGTACTCTGCATATAAGTTAAATAAGCAGGGTGACAATATACAGCCTTGACGAACTCCTTTTCCTATTTGGAACCAGTCTGTTGTTCCATGTCCAGTTCTAACTGTTGCTTCCTGACCTGTATACAGGTTTCTCAAGAGGCAGGTCAGGTGGTCTGGTATTCCCATCTCTTTCAGAATTTTCCACAGTTTATTGTGATCCACACAGTCAAAGGCTTTGGCATGGACAATAAGGCAGAAATAGATGTTTTTCTGGAACTCTCTTGCTTTTTCCATGATCCAGTGGATGTTGGCAATTTGATCTCTGGTTCCTCTGCCTTTTCTAAAACCAGCTTGAACAGGATTGCTCCTCACTAAATCCATCGTCCACCCAACAACTGGAAGGGCCATTCAAAAGTACAGATCTGGCCATGACACACTCCTGCTTGAAACTCTTTGATGGCTCTTGTTTGTTTACAGAATAAAGCTCAGACTCCTTAGCCTGCTATATAAGATCTTGCATGATCTTCTTTGCTTTTCTCTCTACTCTCACCTCTTTCATCTTTCTCTAGATCTGCTTAGGATCTTTGACATGCTGCTCTTCAAACTTCCATTCCCTTTAGAAACTCCTACTTAACCTCCAAGAGTTAACTTAAATTTCACTTCTTCCTATATGTCCCAAGAGCTTCCCATTCCAGGAGTTGGCTTCTATGATATCCTGGGATGTGTCTATCCTAACCCTTACCATATGGTGCTGGTATTGCTCATCTCTTTCCTCCCATCTTATTCTGATCCTGTGGAGGACATATTCAGTCTTCTTAGTTCCTAAGCTCAAATGATGTCTGCTGCTGCTGCTGCTTCTAAGTCGCTTCAGTTGTGTCCGACTCTGTGCGACCCCATAGATGGAAGCCCACCAGACTCCCCCATCCCTGGGATTCTCCAGGCAAGAACACTGGAGTCGGTTGCCATTTCCTTCTCCAATGCATGAACGTGAAAAGTGAAAGGGAAGTCGCTCAGTCGTGTCCGACTCCTAGTGACCGCATGGACTGCAACCCACCAGGCTCCTCTGCCCATGGGATTTTCCAGGCAAGAGTACTTGAGTGGGGTGCCATTGCCTTCTCTGCAAATGATATCTGGCACATCATAAAGATGGAGTGAAAGTTTATGGAATTGATAAACTTGAAAGGGTCTGTAAAAGAGCTTGTGAGGAAAGGTCAAGAGAAATTAGTTTTCTCCTCTAGTCAACAGCATCATTCTGTTTTGGGAAACAATGGTGCTGGCAGTGAGTTCACAACTCTGAATGCCCTTCCAACCTGTTCTTCTTTCTGGATACTAAATCTTGTTGCAGCTCTGCCACTTACACAGCTACATCTGCATAGCTTTAATTTTTCCATCTCTTTACCAAACTGAGCACAGCATGGGAAACCTCTATCAGAACATGGATATTGATCTACTTTAGTGTAGAGAATCCACCTGCCAATGCAGGAGACACAAGAGATGTGGGTATGATCCCTGGGTTGGCAAGATCTCCTGGAGAAGGAAATAGCAACCCACTCCAGTATTCTTGCCTGGAGAATTCCATGAACAGAGGAGCCTGGTGGGCTACAGACCGTGGGATCACAAAGAATCAGACATGACTGAACATTGAGTATGCCCTACACTGATTTACTTTACATCAGAGCTAAAATATAAGTGATTCTCTTTACTTATAGTAGTTATATTCTGTGAAATCACCATGCATGTTGAATTAGCAAATACTGAATGAACCATTGCTCCTGGGGGTAAGGCAAGGTTAGTTTCCTTTGAAACTCTGATCACAATATTTTTGTCAACCAGTTGATATATAACTTTATTTTATATGTCCTTCTGTGCAAAGGTATCTTATTTAATGTATACAGTTGATTCATAGTGCTGTTGGTCATGAGTTTAACATTAATCACTCATGCTGAAAAAACTGAATAACAGGTATTTCCTCTGTAAGGCACATTGAAGCTTTCCTGTGCTTAGGAACTCTAGACTGCATTTCAGTGGTGTGCTTGGGGGCTATTTTAAGTAGCAAAGTTATGAAAAAAACCCACAAAATTATGAAAAATGTAGCACTAATTATAGCATAAAAAAGGACATTTGTTTACAGTGTGTGAGCTGAAACTAGAAGGCAGAGTGCTGCCTTATTTGATCTCTGCTGAAGAAGCATGATTAAATATTGAAGATGAAAATACCAATGAAATTAAGTCAGGAACAATAAAAACAATTTAAAATGAAATGGATAAAGAATGAAAAAAAAAAGAACAAAGTTGTAGAGCAGCTTGAAGGAATATATGTGTAATTGGAGTTCCTGAAGGACAGGAAAGGAGCTAAGGGAAACACAATAGTCAGGAGAAAAAAATCTTACTCTTTTCTCTCCCCAAAAATATCTAGAGAGGGGAATTATAATCTAAACAAGTTGAAACCAGCTCTAAAGAGAAAAAATTAAGGACAGCAGGTCTGGGAGCAGGGAGAGAGGGTGCATTTATATAGAGAGGAATAAAGATAACAATGACAGTAGATTTATCATAAGAAACAATGCATGCTATATGAACTAGAAGAAAAAAAATATAGAATTCCACGTCCAATGAAATATTAGTGTTATCGCTCAGTTGTGTCCAACTCTTTGCAACCCCATGGACTGTAGCCCACCAGCCTCCTTTGTCCATGGAACTTCCCAGGCAAGAATACCCGAGTGGGTTGCCATTTCCTTCTCCAGGGGATCTTTCCAACCCTAGGGATCAAACCCACGTCTCCTGCAAAGCAGGCAGATTCTTTACTGGCTGAACCATCAGGGAAGCCCATATCCAATGAAAGTTATCTTTCAAAAAAGAAAGGAAAATTCTTTTTCCAACCATATAAAAATTAAACTAATTTACCCCTGCAAAACTGCATTCTAAGAAATTTTAAGAGAAGTACTTTAATCATAATAAAAATATAACAAATGAAAATCTTGCTCTACAGAAAAGAATAAAAAGCACTAGAAATGGTAAGTGGATAAATATAAATACATTTATCTTATAATTTAAAACTCAGAATCAACTGTTTAGAGAAATAAAGTAATAGAAATGTATTTGGAGTTTATTTTTAAAATGGAAGTAAAGTATATGACAACAGGAGAGAAGAAATGGAGGTATAAGTTTGTAAGGTTCTTAAACGGAATGCTGCTGCTGCTGCTAAGTTGCTTCAGTCATGTCCGACTCTGTGTGATCCCATAGACGGCAGCCCACCAGTCTCCCCCGTCCCTGGAATTCTCCAGGCAAGAACACTGGAGTGGGTTGCCCTTCTCCAATGCATGAAAGTGAAAAGTGAAAGTGAAGTCACTCAGTTGTGTCCAACTCTTAGCGACCCCATGGACTGCAGCCTACCAGGGTTCTCTGTCCATGGGATTTTCCAGGCAAGAGTACTGGAGTGGGGTGCCATTGCCTTCTCTGTAAAAGGAATGAATTCCCTTAAATTGAAGATATATTGTGATGTCAAAGATGTATATTATATACCTTAAATCAAACACTAAATAACACAACAAACAGTTTTATCTAATAAGCCAACAGAGGATATAGTATGGAATCATAAAAAATTTAATCCAGAAAGAAGCAAGAAAAAAAGGAAAAAGGAATCAAGGGACACACATCTTACAACAGTCTAATGTTTTACGTATTGTTGTTGTTTAATCACCAAGTTGTGTCTGATTCTTTTGAGACCCCATGGATTTAGCCTGCCAGGCTCCTCTGTCCATGGGATTTCCCAGGGAAATAGCAAGCATACTGGAGTGGGTTGCTGTTTCATTCTCCAGGAGATCTATCTTCCTGACCCATGGATCAAACCCATCTCCTGCACTGGCATGTGGATTCTATCCCTGGGTTGGGAACATAGATCTCCTGGGGAAGGAAATAGCAACCCACTCCAGTATGCTTGCCTGGGAAATCCCGTGGACAGAGGAGCCTGGCAGGGTACAATCCATACAGTCCCAAAAGAGTTGGACGCAACTTAGTGACTGAACAACAACAACAAAATGTTCAATTGTTATCTTACTGGAATTACTCATTTAATTTTTTTCTCACTCATCAAGGGTGCTTGAGATGGTTTTGTTTTTATTCCACTCTCATGGATTTTTGTAGACAACTGTATATCAAGAAAAAGCTCTAAAAAGACTGTTATATACAAGGTCTCCTGGATTTTTTTTCTGTCTGAAGTGTCTACTTTCTTGGGAGTTGGAGAATGGCTTGGATATAGCATTCTATTCTGCTGAGATACTTTTGTTTCTATCACACATAGTTCTTTTTAGAGACAAGAAATAAAAATCATTGCTTCCCCTTCTTGGCTTTCATTAAAAAAATATCTAAAGGATTTTAAAAAGAAGACTCAAGATTTTACATTGCAAAGCAGGCTATTTGGTTGGTATGAGAGAAATCCATAAATGGGCAATTATTTTATTCCCTGTCACAGAGGCTGGCTCAAAAGCAACTGTTCCTTAATTTTGATTGATAGGATTATAGAATATCAGAACTGAATGAGACATTAGGGAACAGCTGGTCTCCCAGCTCTGATGTTACCAGGGTGGAAAATGAGGCTTGTTTCAAGTAATGGCTTGTCTGTGACCACAAAGAAGTTAGCAGTAAGTGGGTGGTGTGTGAAACAGTGATGGAGTGTGCTCTTGATTCCCACAGTCCTAGCTTTGAATCCTGGTTGAGCCATTTCCTGGCTGTATGATCTTAGGCAAGCCCATTACCTGGTCTGATTTTATCTCTTCGGTGGTATTGTGAGGGATTTGGGAGATAGTCCGTGTTCAGTGCCTTGGGAAACAGTAAGAACTCAATAAATGCAACTTCAGCCATTCCAGGGCCCAACCAGCTTTAGCCCAGAGACTTTGCTGCCGCATTGTGGCAAATCAATTACACTTCCCCTGCTTTGTCCAGTTTCCAGTTTCACTCTTTTTTTTTTTTTTTTTTTAATAAGCATTTGCTAAACAGCTGCTGTGTACATCAACACCAGAGATATGAAGATGAATGAAAAGCACTCGCAATCACACCCTGCTTTGCCCTCCTGGTGCTTTTTCTCTAAGGGAAGATGACCTAGCAAACAAAAGGATCAGAGTAGAGATATTCACAAGGTACAGAGGCCTATCCTATCTTGGGCAATTAGTTTTAGGGTTCCTTTATTTTCATATGTTCACTCTAAGATCGCTATACCTACCTGTATTGGCTGTAAGTAACAAACAGCTTCAAGGTAATTGGCCCAGCAGTTTTCAGAACTTAAGAAGGCTAATGTTACAAATATTTCTATCAATATATCCTCAGGAGGTTGGGCTGTGGACTCCATGCTTCAGAAAGTAGAGAGGTAGTTGGTGTTCAGTGTGAGAGCTGTAAGAGCAAGCTTGCTGTCATTATTTTGTCAATAAATTCTCTGCTTTTTAAAGGACAGGGATGTTCAGATAAGATCAGTCACTCAGTCATGTCCGACTCTTTGCAAGCCCATGAATCGCAGCACGCTAGGCCTCCCTGTCCATCACCAACTCCCGGAGTTCACTGAGCATCACGTCCATGGAGTCAGTGATGCCATCCAGCCATCTCATCCTCTGTCATCCCCTTCTCCTCCTGCCCCCAATCCCTCCCAGCATCAGAGTCTTTTCCAATGAGTCAACTCTTCGCATGAGGTGGCCAAAGTACTGGAGTTTCAGCTTTAGCATCATTCCTTCCAGAGAAATCCCAGGGCTGATCTCCTTCAGAATGGACTGGCTGGATCTCCTTGCAGTCCAGGGGACTCTCAAGAGTCTTCTCCAACACCACAGTTCAAAAGCATCAATTCTTTGGTGCTCAGCCTTCTTCACAGTCCAACTCTCACATCCATACATGACTACAGGAAAAACCATAGCCTTGACTAGACGAACCTTTGTTGGCAAAGTAATGTCCCTGCTTTTGAATATGCTATCTAGGTTGGTCATAACTTTCTTTCCAAGGAGTAAGCGTCTTTTAATTTCATGGCTGCAGTCACCATCATATTTAAATAATGGCAGATTTTTTGGCCACAAGAACTATTACACATGTGTGCGTAAAAGGAGAGTACTTTATAAAATGCCTTCAGAAAGGAATTATGGACATATGATAAGGGACTCCAATCTGATTGTGGATCTTGGGGATGTCAGCTCAAGCATTTTTGCCATGATCCTGTGTAGATCAATCACTATGTTAACCTGGCTGCTGCAGCCTTGCCTCCTGATTGAATGATGATATCCTCTGTCATTTTCTGGAAATGATGAGGACCTGTCACACTAAATTAGTTTTCTTGAAGATGCTCTCCAGCAGTCCAGGTGGGCCATGAGGAGTCTCTGTCTAGCTTAGGCTGAAGTCCATGCATGCAAGTCATTACATGATGAAAACAGACTGGTCACTTTGGGGGATTAACTAGTTCCGGGGCTCTATTTGCGTAAGCAAATTAATGAGCTGGAAAGTCTCATTTCTACAAGTGCTAAATTGTAAAGACACTACAGGGACAGATGCTTCAGTGTTATTGATGTTTGTTCAGATGAGGGACGGAAATCTCACAGAATACTAAGGAAGGCTCCTCATTTGAAACCTGTCTTCTGGCAGCAACATCATTTCAATCTCAACAGTGGGGGATGTGGTGGAGAGTATTTTTCACTTTAGCAGATTTTCCAAAATGCATGTGTAAGTTACTAGCCATGAAAAATAGCTTAGTTAGTTTTTCTTTGCAAGATGACTACATTTAAGTTTTATGGTAGAATCCTCCCTCTCTGGCCTCTCTTTTCTTCTATCTTTTCTCCCTCTTACCCTCCTGTATCCCTCTTGCCTTTTCTTCCTCCATCACTTCTTCCTCTTCTCTCTTCCCCCTTTTCCTGCTTTCTCTCCTTTTCTTCCTTAATGATTCACTGAGCACCAAAAATATGTCTGGTGCTCCAGACATAATTATGTCACAATCAGGGACAAAATTTACCAAGATGGAAAACTCACATCTATTCTTACGGCACTTGTAGTCTGCTGAAGGAAATAGATGCCTGAAATACATGAGCAGTTAATCACAATGCCACAGGAGAAATGATTAGATTCTACTTATCTTCAGCCCAAAGGAATTAGGAAAGTTATCTGAAGGGGAAAAAAGAGCCTTTAACTTGTCCTTTGAAAATATCAGGAGCCTAAAATAGAGCAATTTATCCGCTGGTAAACGTTTGATGAAAGCAAGCTTTCTCAAGAAGTTTCTAAGAGCTGTTCTTTCAAAAGGCATATCTGCTTTGATAATTCGGGAGAACAAATGATTACCAGATCTTCCTATCTGACTTTTTAAAAGAACTTTTATGCTTATGTTTGTGTGTGGCAATGTCATCCTAAAAATTCTGAACTCTTCAAATCAAATTTAGAAGCACCTAGGCAAGATTCCCCTCTCACAGCATTTCATTTCCTGCAGGAATGCAGTATGTTAACTTCCAGATTGAATTCAAAACTCAAGCTAAATTCTGTGTGGATGGCAGTGACATAATTAAGAGTTTTGGCTTGAAAGACATTTTGTGTATATGTTTAAAGTGCAGGCCCTATAGGTTACACTAATTTCAAATATCATTTGTCTTATCACATCTAAGCTACAAACCATTCAATTCCCAAGCTCATGGGGAAACTACTGTTCTCCTCGTTTTATTGACATGGTCTCTGAGATTTGGGGAGGTCAAATGTGCAAGTTATCAAGTAGGTGACTATATTGCCAGTACCCTTTCTTTCAATCCTGCTTCACCCCACATGACATGTGGAGTAGGTGAAAGAGGAGACTCAACTGGGTTATTCTTAGGAGTCATAGTACATAGCCTCTATGTAGGCTATGTACGTAGCCTCTACATAGCCTCTTAGCTGTCACTAACGGGCAGCTCATTACGTGCCAGTTAGTGACATAGAGACAAACAAGGGTGGATCTTTCTGGCTACTTGAGCCTTATACAGATCAGATACTAAAATGAACAAACTTACTTCACAGTGCTATAGAATCTACCTACTGTATGCCAAAAACAAACAAGCAAACAAAAACTAGACAAAAACTGACCAAACAAACAAACAAACAAAAAATCCCCAAACCAAAGCACAAGATACTCAAAAACAAAAACAAAACAAAAAAGACCAAAAAAGATCAAAAACCAAAATCTTTTCTATAGTGGTGAATAAAAAAAGACAAAAATCTGCTTTCTTTCAGCAATTATTCTGGAATTGCACATCAGATACCAAACCAATACAGTATGTACAATGGAGACAAATTCGGTCGAGAAAATAGAGCTGATAAGGGCAGCAAGGGTGTTAGTTAAGAGAGCAGTCAGGAAAGGGCAGGTAAGGTAAGAACCAAGAGGGTGGGGACATGAGTCCTGGGATGATCCAGGGGATATGGCCATCACGTTGATGGGGCCAGTGTGGCAGGTTTGAGTCACAGCAAGAAGGCCTGTGTGTGTGTGTGGTGGGGTGGGGTGGGGTTACTGAGTCCAGTAGAAGCTAAGGGGAGGGGTCACAGGACAGATCATGTGCTGACCTTAGAGTCTGGACTCAGAGGGAAAGTGGTAGAGGTTTGGAATAGAGGATGAAAGTGAACTAGCTTACTGCTGCAGGCCTGTTTGGACTACTGCATTGAGAGTAGGCTGAAGGGGCCAGTGACTGAAGCAGGAAGACCTGTGAGGAGGCTGCTGAACAAGTCCAAGGGAGGTAGACATGATGAAATGGACTGAAATGTTTATTCTCAGGACAAGATGCCTGATCCTGGATGGACACTAGCTTCTCTGGGCAGATGATGCCCAGGTCCTCTTGTTCCATCCTTAGTCTCTAGATGTCGGGATTCAGCTGTGACCTTATACTGAACATCTCACCACATGGATTGCTTAAACTTTCTCAGGGATTTCAAATCAAAAGATCACACAGCCTTGGGCAAGTCACTTAAACTCCCTGGGCTCCTGAGTGCTCATTTTAGAATGATGTGAATAGCATCTAGTTAGCTAACCTTTCAGGAACATTCTAAGAAATGTATAGGAGAGAAACTTGTTAATAGAAAACCACTGTACAAAGTAGGCAGTCTCATAGACTTTGTTATATTACTATTATTTGCTACTGTTGCTACCATAATCCTCATCTCATGAGCATCAAAGTGACATGCCTGCAGGTGTATTTCCTTTGTCCTCTAATCTCTACTGTTACCTTATTTTATGCAACTTTTCTTCCACAGTGTATTTTCCATTTGCTCTTTTTTTTTCCTCCCAACTCCTAGAGTCCAGGTCCTTATAGGGTGATATTGAGGCCATTGAAATAACCTTTGGTGAACTTCTTTGCCTCTTCTCTTAACCTTGCAACCTGTGTTCCACATTCTTCCCCTGCAACCTAAATTCTTGGCTGAACAATTGACCTTCTTCCCAAGGCAATCTCATACTCTTCTTCCATCTCATTTATTCTTTCTCTATTACATGAACCTGATGGTTCCAGAATTTCTTTACAGTCTCCACCATGTCTCATTGTTCCTATGTCTGTGATTTGGGTTATCCACTTCTATTTGAAATATTCTTCCCTTATTTGCTCCTATTCAAAACTCTCCCATCTTTCTTAGGACCTACTCCTACCTACCCCAATGCTTCACTCACTGGTTATCTAAATATTTATGCATATAATACTACTTATCTCTATATGTATCAATACCTTATTTCCTAATAAGACCATCTTTGGTTTGTATAAAGATGTGCCAGACTCATGGTTGCTATAACTAACTGCTGAGTCAGGAGACCTGGAGCTAAACAGATGAGGTTTCAAATCTCAGATCTTCTGATGATTTACTGTGTAATCTTGTATAGATTATTTGACATTTCTGAGTCTTGTTTTTTCAACTTTAATGTGGTATAGCTACCATGTAGAATTGCTCTAATGATTAGAAATACCTATGTAAAGTGCCTAGCGCTGCTGCTGCTGCTGCTAAGTCACGTCAGTCATGTCCGACTCTGTGCAACCCCAAAGACGGGAGCCCAACAGGCTCCCCCATTACTGGGATTCTCCAGGCAAGAATACTAGAGTGGGTTGCCATTTCCTTCTTCAATGCATGAAAGAAAAGCGAAAGTGAAGTCCCTCAGTCGTGTCTGAATCAGCGACCCCATGGACTGTAGCCTACCAGGCTCCTCCGTCCATGGGATTTTCCAGGCAAGAGTACTGGAGTGGGGTGCCATTGCCTTCTCCAGGCCTAGCCATACTAGCCATCAAAGTAAATGTTCAGTAAATTTTAGCTATTATTACCATTATTACTGATACTATCATGCTGCTGCTGCTACTGCTGCTAAGTCGCTTCAGTCATGTCCAACTCTGTGCAACTCCATAGACGGCAGCCCACCAGACTCCTCTGTCCCTGGGATTCTCTAGACAAGAATACTGGAGTAGGTTGCCATTTCCTTCACCAATGCATGCAGGCGTGCTGAGTTGCTTCAGTTGTGTCTGACTCTGTGTGACCCCATGGACAGCAGCCCACCAGGCTCCTCTGTCCAAGGGATTCTCTAGGCAAGGATACTGGAGTGGGTTGCCATTGCCTTCTCTGGATACTATCATATTTTTTATTTAAATGACACTAAAGAAAAATGTGAGATTTTATAAAAGATATTGTTTTAAGGTATTTGGAAAACACTGACCTAGTTCAACTACTAGGCTGAATACTGTCATTTAAATAAAAAATATATACTTTTTATAATTTATTTTTACTTTTGGTTGCACTGGGCCTTTGTTGCTGTGCATGGGCCTTCTCTAGTTGTGGAGAGTGGGGCTGCTTAGTCGCAGTGTGTGGGTTTCTCATTGTGGCGGCTTCTCCTGTGGAGCACAGGCTCTAGGTGCACGGGCTTCAGTGGTTGCAGCACGTGGGCTGCAGCAGTTGCAGTGCATGGGCTGAGTTGCTCTGCAGCATGTGGAATATTCTTAGCAGAGGGATTGAACCCGTGTCCCTCTGCATTGGCAGGCAGATTCTTATCCACTGGACCACCAGAGAAGTGGGAAAAATGATTCTTTATTTTTAAAGCGGAACCCAAAGATGGAACCCAGGGAACTAGGTATCCTCGCCGGTTTCTTTCAGATCTACTATTTGCCAAAATTCTGTGAGTTTTGGGGAGGAGAAATAAGTCTGATTTTTCTGTCAGGAAGTGATTCTAGACTTTGGTTACCTGGCACCTTTTGCCTCTCCTAAACCTCTTTTTACATGAAAATTATATTTCCATCATGGGGAGCCACGGAATTTCTTTCTTTGCTGTTATTTGTTGGATTGGTATGGCCCTTGCTCCAGGGCGGATCTGCAGGCATTTTAAATAGTCAGAAACCCCTCTTGTAGCATGTGCTAGAGATGGTGCTGCTATAGATGATTTGAAGCAATGGGAAATGTTGGCTCCAGAGGCCAGGAAAATTTACACATGGTAAATACTATTGATTCCCCTTGTCTGGAGATTAATTTAGAAAAAAGAATCTGTTATTAGTATGAAGATGATGTGCGATGATAGAGAAAGGAAGAGAGCAGAATTGATATCTAGGAGTCACCATTAATGTACTACCGTCACTACCATTGTGACAGATTTACGATCAAATGCCGTTGATTTTTCAGCTGGCTTCAGAAAGTGAGATTTCTGGGGTTTTGAAAAAGAAAATGTGTTCCAAAGCATTTTGTTCTATTAATAGCTTTTGCATCCAGGAAAGTGCGTTTGAGATTTGCTGAGTCGGCCTTTGGCTCGGGCTGCGTGATTGTCATTTCACCTTTGGTTTGATGGTTTGGAAGGGATTTAGTGAAAAGGGGAGCATCAGTGTGGGCCAAGGGTAGGCATCCTTGGAGGAAGGAACAGCGCTGCTTAGAGAACAGACCCTCTTCAGAGTCATCATATAAGAGCAGGAGAGGGATACTGGATAGTCACATGGACGTGAGCACTGCAGAGTGGAGGTGGGAAGGCAGAAAGGAAAAATCGCTAAGCACCTGCCATGTGCCAAAGCCTTACATTATTACGTCATCTCATTTCAGTCTCATGATCTCCAGATTACAGAGGACTGAAATTCACGGAATTGAAATAACTGCGCCCGAGTTTACACAACTGGAAAAGGCAGCTGGAATTGGATCTCAGCATTGTTGAAGTCATTCCTGTTTGCCTCTAGATATTTTGGTTCATGCACGTTCGCCGTCAGTGATGGGTGCTAAACTGCCGGGTGCCCCCATTTGAAAGGCTTAGATGAATCAGCAAAGCCTTGAATATGGGCCCTTGTCCTTATGTGACCCATAACTCTGTCCCTTATTCCTGATCCTGTTTATACTTGTATTCCCCACTACAGATGGCAAGTGTCTTCCTGGGGTGAGCGTTTCACCCTACTGTTGATGATGTTGTTCTTCCTCATAATCCTCATATATATGTGGAGATTAACAACAATATCCATGGATTTATCCTGTGTACAGCCTTCTAGACACTAATGAAAATATTCTGCCACTTGAATATATTTTTCCCTTTTGAATCTAAGTGTATAACTTGACAGAAATTGTTCTGTGAAAAGTTCCTTTCCCTCCTGGTGGCTTTTTCAGAATTCAAATTTGGATAGATGGTCAGTTTCAACAGTTACTAAGAAAACCCTGTTGTAGATCCTTTGCATGAATGTGCTATTTCTGTGTTGTAGGAGTGAAGAAGATGAGACTTGGGTTCAAAAGAATGAGTTCTCTGTGTTCTAATCTTGTCTTGACATTAAATACTGTATGGCTTAGAATGAGTCCTCTCTTCTCTCTAAGCATCATTTTCCTCCTCTATAAATGAAACCCACTGCCCAGAGTGATCTACTCTCTCAACTCTGTTTACAGTAGAGTAACAGGAAGGTTGGGTGCTCTTTTCCCAAATGAAAGGATTATAATTCCTATATACCAACAGGAAAGATTTCTCTAGCATAAAACAATGTACATCTACTCATCTTTCTGAATCTCAGATGGGAATTCCACATAATCTATCTTTACAAAATCGCATATGAGCAGGATAAAAATGATCTACTTACCACATATACAGTAAAAGATGAGCCTGCCAGGCTGAGGAAAGACATTTGATGTCAGGTGTGGTTTTTATCAGCTAAGTGTTTTTTAAATTTTATTGCCTTGCCAGCAGATCAGCAATAGAAGGAAATAAAAGTTCATGAAAGGTTGTGCAAGGAAACATTATTGTTGAGAAATTTATTCAGTAGCTTCCCACTTTTTTCCCCTATGAAGACTGGTAAAAGGCCTCATGGGTTCGTTTATAGAATATAATGTGGCAATGTGTGTAGAGTATCTTATTCACTGGTACGTAATAGATGCTCCCTTAGGGTTGTCTCATTTGATTTCAATGGTGGATAGTCTCTGTTTAACTCTGAATGCTTCAAAAATGAGATATGAGAATCAAAGGATTAGACGTATCTTAAGATCAAGACCAGAACTGAGGTACTCTGATTCAAGGATTGTTTCTGTCTTGTGCAATAAACAAAGACTCTTGGGAGTTTGGAGTAGGGCTGAGAGTGAGGGGTGGGCATGAAGATGGGGATGGCACATACCAGTTAAGCAACTATCATGATTTTACTTGCAAAGGCCTTAATTCAGTCCATCGATCATGTGAAGGCATCACTCTCTGCAATTCCAGATTAAGTGATGTCTGGTGATAAGAGTCAATGCTCTCTGTCAGTTCTAGCTGGACCCCTAGTCTTTGCAAGACTGCTGCTGCTAAGTCGCTTCAGTTGTGTCTGACTCTGTGCGACCCCATAGACGGCAGCCCACCAGGCTCCCCCATCCCTGGGATTCTCCAGGCAAGAACAATGGAGTGGGTTGCAATTTCCTTCTCCAATGTATGAAAGTGAAAAGTGAAAGTGAAGTCGCTCAGTCGTGTCCGACTCTGTGCGACCCCATAGACGGCAGCCCACCAGGCTCCTCCGTCCATGGGATTTTCCAGGCAAGAGTACTGGAGTGGGCTGCCATTGCCTTCTCTGTTGCAAAGCTGCTAATGAGGAGAAAAAAATGAGAACTTTGAATTGAAATAACCCTGAAAATATGCTGTTGGCCAGGTGTCTTGCTAGACATTGGAGTGATAAAAAAGTTGATTAGCAGGTTTCCCCTCAAGGAGACATAATGTAGAGATGGATGATCATGTGAGCACATATGCATGCATGGAAGGCTGAGTCAGGTAACTAATACAGGCACAAAGCCCACAGGGCAGGACGTGTTTATTTTGATGTGGGGGGAGTAGAGGTGTGTTTCCCAGGTACTGTTGATCATCTGCAGATTCTCCCACTTCCTTGCCTCCCATTACTCAACCTTCTGTAACTTAGTTCCTGCTCTTTCCATGTCCTTTCATTCATTCTCCCAGAAAGGATGCAGGTGGTCTCCTGTTTTCCAGATCCTGGAGAGTTTGTTGGGATTTATCCTACTCGAACTCCCTATGGTACTCAATTCTGAAAACTGTGGAATATCGTTTTTCCCTTGGCCTCTGTGACACCACACTTCATAAAGTATTATAAATTCATTAAAGAGTAGGGAATAAATCCTGGCATCTCTTCCTTTTACTATGGAAAACATTTATAAATTGTTACACAGCCTCTAACATTTTCTGAAATCAGGTAGTTGTTACATTGACAGTCAAATTGTTAGGGCCCAACCATCTCTGGTAATGGGTAGTAAGTACTTTAAAAAGGTTCTGGAGAGATTAAATTAAACATCTTAAACTAAGTCACTGATAACTAACATAAAATATTCATTTTTATGCCTTAACATATTAATTGCAGATAAATGTTTATTATATATCATAATTAATATATATCATTTTAAAGGTAATAAAACAATTTATTTTATTGCTATCATATTTATAACATCCCTGATCATATTTCTAACCTCAGTAAAATCACCACTATTTAAATTTTCCATAAAAGAGAGGAGTCAGATAAATAGTGATTTCTTCAATATGAAAACTTCCCCCAAACAGGAAAGCTGAAACAGAAACAATTAGCCTGCACTTATAAGAATGTCTTAGGATAATATTATTTCCTCCAATAGAACAAATAAGAAAAAGAACACAGAGATGTAATGCATTCATTTTTGCAAGTGGCAAGAGAAAGTCTCAACTTTGCCATTTGTTCTTCCCCATGAGAAACCCCCTCCATATTATTTCTGGTTGATTGTTTGGTTTACCATTTACCAAGTTCTCCCAGGGCACAAGTGGGGCCTGTGCAAACCGAAAACCCAAAGAAAAACAGAATATTTCAGATGAATCCTAATTTAGCCTGCTCAATATTCACTATCTCTTTTCATGGAACTGCTCCCACCTCAGCAAGATAGAAGTCTTTGGATATAAAGACTTCCCCCATCCCCTCCATTGCCTTCTCAATATTTCCCACTTAGGTTCTAAATTTTCATTTAATTCATTCAGTATTTTAATCCTGTCTCCCTTCCATCACATCCCTTGACAACTGAACTTCTTGTTAATCTACTATTTATATCTTCCTTTCCTCTTCCCTAGGAGTCTTTACCTGCTTTTATTGACATCTTTCCTCTTTCAATTTCATCTGCTTTTGGTTCTGGCTATGTGTGCCCAGTAGCCAGCCAAGTCAGTAACTGGCAGCACAGATCAGCATTAGAGCAGAAGGCAAGGAAGTAACAGAGACCTCACAGGGGCTGGGATCAACTTAGAAATCTTTTGCCTAAAACCCAGGTATCTGAAAAAATTCTTTCTGGCATTCTGAGTCAAAGGTTCTGGCTCAGAACCTCTCTGAGGGCCAGGTCTATCAGTCAGGGGGAGGAACAAGAGCTGTTGTGTTGCCAAGATTCCTGTAGCCAGAGCACAGAACTGGGAAGAGGCAGCACCAAAGAGATTACGAGGTTCACCTTCTGCCAGTGCTGCCTGGGGTCTTAGATTATCAACAATGTGTAGCCTATTTCTGAACTTCTGAGCATATGGAATGTGTATCCTTCTTTATATTCCATGTGCTTATATGTGTACATTAGGAGACTATGGTACAGGTGTACACGCATGAGTATGTACACACTTCGACATGGGTGGGTATGGGAATGTTTGCCCATGTGTGTGGATGTGAAGATAATGTGTACATGTTTTGGGGAAAGTGTTGTGTATGCTGAGAGTCAGCACTCAGTAAATATTTGGAGAGTGAATAAATTATCCCATTTGTTCAATGCCATAAATATTTATGTGATAGTTTGATGATAATTAGAATCTTAACAAGTGGTAGTCATGTAAATAGGAGAAAACTTCCTCTAGGATATTTGTGAAAAGAGGGGTTTGCCCCAGTATCTGCTCAGGAATGATCCAAGAGGCAGTAGCTTCTTTGTAGAAACATAAACGCATACAGTCTACAAGGATCTTTCCTGGTCCTAAGGAGGATGGTGTTTTACATTCTGGAGCAAGTGTCCTTTTCTTTCTCTCCTCCTCCCTTTCTCGTCCACAGCCAGGGACCCAGTGACCCATGAGAAATGGGGCTTATAACAGTGTCATTCCAAAGTGATCTTAGTAATCTCCAATCACTCCCCATTAGATGTGTAAAGACTAGGAGCATGTTTTCAATTTATAGTTTTATCTTTTTCTTGGGCCAGAGCAAATTCCCAGCGTGGGTTTGCTCCCTTCCTCACCCTAGTCTCTGTGAGGGGCAGGGAGGGGCATCAAGATCTATTTGCCCATCTGTAACAAAGCCTTAGGGAGCAGTGGGAAGCAGAAACATGCTTCCCATTCAAATAATAACCTCACCTCAATCCATAGAGTAATTTACAAAGAGCATGGATGACCCTCTACACCTGAGGTTAACCTTAAAAAGCATAAAAACTATTAAAATAACAAAGTGGTTTTACATATATTGTCTCATTTAATGAATTATCTGGGACCCATATAGCACTAGCAACCCTGCCTCCTAAAAAGATTAGGAAGCTTCTTTTAAGGCTCCTGGAGCATGTCTTGGAGGGGAGATTTTGGGAGGTCACTTCCTTCCCCATCCATTTCTGAGGACAGACACATAATTTCTCATCAAGTTGTCTGTCCCTTTATTGGCGCTTTTGATTTGGCGCTTACTGTGGTGCAGCTCAGTGATCTCTAGCCCATATGCTGTTAAGATGCTAATGGAGAGGAGAAGAAATCATTGCCCGAAGAAAGCAAGCTCCCAGAATCTCTGCTTTTCATTCTGTTTACTGGTCTTTCTTGTGCTCTTTCTGAGCAACAAGGAAGAGTGAAGAGCACTGGTTGTCCTTACTTTACTTCCAGAAGGTCACCAATTAGTCCACAGACAGATCATTTCTCCCTTTAAAAAGAGGCTCCAAAGGTATTTAAATCATCCAGGTTGCCTTCCACGTGGCATTAATGATTGTGTAGGATGAAGGGGACTGTAGCAAGTCAGACACACAGGGAGCAGAAATGGGAAGGTTGTTTATGAGGTTTATAAATTTTGCTCCTTTATATATTTAATAAAAACTCTCCATCTAAATTATGAGAATGTTCTTGAAAACGATGCCTGGGTTTTTGGAACCTTAGTATCTGAGGATATTTTAACGGCAAAATAATAACTTGACTGGAACTTCTTTGAGTGGGTAAGTAGTAAAAATGACAAGGGACATTCAGAGATGTTTTCATTGGATCCATTCATCATCGGAAACTTTAATATAGTCAGGATTTAGTGAAAGAATAACATACTCCTATATATTAAATGCTGGGGGTGTTATAACTTTGAATGTTCTTGGAAACTATCTACACAATTACATATGTTCCTCCAGAAATTCAGCTGAGATTACTGCCTTTGCACTCAATAGAAGTGATTTCAGACTATTCCTTTTTGCAGATAATGACTTCAGTGTTTCCTTTCAGTTTCTTTCTAGAACAGCTTATAGATTAGTTATAACTATGAATCATGGTTATATGGGATTTTCCAAGGTTGATGAAAACTCCAATTTTGTTGCCTGTGAGGAAAAAAAAAAAATCAGAGGCTAAGCATTATGAAACCTGTAAAACTCAAGGTGGTCCAGTGGCTAAAACTCCACACTTCCAATGCACAGGCTGTGGGTTTGATCCCTGGTCAGGGAACTAAGATCCCACATGCCATGTGACATGGCCAATAAATAAATTCCTTAAAAAAAAAAACAACAAAAAAAACAACAACCAAAGCCTAGGGGCAAAGATGGTCATGATGGGGACTGGAAAGTCTTGTGCCTATCAGGAGAGACATTATAACAGCTTCTGAAAAATAAATTTTCATTTCAGATTCTTTAGAAACTTAACCATCTTAGATCAAGAAGTCACAGTATGTTAAGATCTGGGTTAAATGCTGCTGAGGTGGTGACTGATTCAGCCAGGTATCCTGGGAAAAGTCTGTGTTCAGAGATGGGTATAATCCTTCCATTTTTACAACAAACTGTGTTGGGCATTGTTATTATCTTTGTTTTAAAGACCACAACCTAGAGGCGTAGAGAGATTGAGTAAGGTGCATAAGGTAGCATGGTTTGTGCAGCTGAGGTTCCAGTACAGACACTGCTTTGGGAATTTCCACTGGGCAGGTGACTTGCTTAAACAGACTCTGAAGGATGATAAGGCATCCTGTAGGAATGGGAATGGCCATATCAGGGAAAGGGACTTTCTAGGACAAAGACAAGGGAATTCCCAGGTGGCGCCAGTGGTAAAGAACTGCCTGCCGATGCAGGAAACACAGGAGACATGGGTTCAACCCCTGGGTTGGGAAGATCCTCTGGAGGAGGTCATGACAACCCACTCCAGTATTCTTGCCTGGAGAATCCCATGGACAGAGGAGCTCGATGGGCTACAGTCCATAGGGTTGCAAAAAGTCAGACATGATTGAAGCAACTTAGCACATATGTGTTCAGGGCAAAGGCAAAGAGGGGACGGTGAGCAAGTGGGGAAAACATTCATGTTTACATGACGCTCAGAGGGAAGGCTTCCCAGGCCATCAATGGCAGCCTCGGCAGACCATGGTTTATCATGGCATGGAGTCTGCCCTCTGTCCTGTAGGAGATGGGATTTCACCAGATATTTTTAAGTAGTCTGGTCATGAATTTGAATTTTAAATTTAGAAAGATGAACCCTGAGAACTATATAGGAATCCCATTCGGAAGTTGAAGGACTTGTGGATAAATGAAGAGATGGCTGATAACTTGGGGATCTCCTCCTACCTAACCTTTATATTAGAGGGTAGCCAGAAGAAAGTGGATGTAAAATGTTTGAACAGAAGTCCCTGGGCCACTGCAGCAGGCAGGGAGTTTAACAAGGTGATGCAGGACATGAGAGGGACTTCATTTTTGACAGGTCCCTTTTTCAGTTCATTTTCAGTTCAGAAGCAACTATGATATCACTTTTCCTTTCAGGAAGAATGCGATTTACATTGTGAATACACAGGTGCATGCACAGATACACACACACACACACACACCCAGAAGCAGAACACAATGTAAGCTTACTCAGAGAAGCCTCTAATGCCTCTTTGAAATCAGTACATGTGCCTAGCATTTCAAAAATCAAATTTAAGTAAATGTACTTGACAACTCTACATTAAAGTGAGAACTGGAGCAAATTCCAGATAGAAACAAAAATCTTTCTGCTGTTAGAGGAAAATCACAACCTAAGTGCAGATTATGTAGGACAAGAATGGTGTGTAACACACAGATCACTTGCAGGATCTGAACCATGAAAAGGGACGATTTTTTCCCTCTAGTTTGGTAGATGCAAGGTATGGGAAGCCCTAGGTGAATTCACTGACAATCAACTACAGGCCTCTTTACTGAATAGTTTACTACTTTAGCTTGGAGTGACCCATTGGCCCAACTCCAGTTCTACAGAATTTAATAGCAAATGACCAGTAGAATAATTTGTTAAAGGATCCTGTTGTCTGATAACTAACCAAAAAAAAAAGCAACAACTTTTTAATTAACTACTTAGAAAGTGTATACCAGTTATTTGTGTTTGACTTAGGTTGGCCTAATGTTCTGTGCATTCCTGGATTACAGTTTGTGAATTTCAAGTTTCACTGTAGTGTACAGAATGAATGTCAAAGATTTCAATGAATGTGTGGACTCTCTCCAGTTCAGTTCAGTCACTTAGTTGTGTCTGACTCTTTGCGACCCCATGAATTGCAGCACTCCAGGCCTCCCTGTCCATCACCAACTCCCGGAGTTCACTCAAACTCATGTCCATTGAGTCCGTGATGCCATCCAGCCATCTCATCCTCTGTCGTCCCCTTTTCCTCCTGCCCCCAATCCCTCCTAGCATCAGAGTCTTTTCCAATGAATCAACTCTTTGCATGAGGTGGCCAAAGTATGGAAGTTTCAGCTTTAGCATCATTCCTTTCAAAGAACATCCAGGGCTGATCTCCTTTAGAATGGACTGGTTGGATCTCCTTGCAGTCCAAGGGACTCTCAAGAGTCTTCTCCAACACCACAGTTCAAAAGCATCAATTCTTTGGTGCTCAGCTTTCTTCACAGTCTAACTCTCACATCCATACATGACTACTGGAAAAACCATAGCCTTGACTAGATGGACCTTTGTTGGCAAAATAATGTCTCTGCTTTTGAATATGCTATCTAGGTTGGTCATAACTTTCCTTCCAAGGAGTAAGCGTCTTTTAATTTCATGGCTGCAGTCACCATATGCAGTGATTTTGGAGCCCCCCCCAAAAAAGTCTGACACTGTTTCCTCTGTTTCCCCATCTATTTCCCATGAAGAGATGGGACCAGATGCCATGATCTTCGTTTTCTGAACGTTGAGCTTTAAGCCAACTCTTTTACTCTCCTCTTTCACTTTCATCAAGAGGCTTTTGAATTCCTCTTCACTTTCTGCCATAAGGGTGGTGTCATCTGCATATCTGAGGTTATTGATATTTCTCCCGGCAATCTTGATTCCAGCTTGTGCTTCTTCCAGCCCAGTGTTTCTCATGATGTACTCTGTATATAAGTTAAATAAGCAGGATGACAATATACAGCCTTGACATACTCCTTTTCCTATTTGAAACCAGTCTGTTGTTCCATGTCCAGTTCTAACTGTTGCTTCCTGACCTGCATATAGGTTTCTCAAGAGGCAGGTCAGGTGGTCTGGGATTCCCATCTCTTTCAGAATTTTCCACAGTTTATTGTGATCCACACAGTCAAAGGCTTTGGCACAGTCAATAAAACAGAAGTAGATGTTTTTCTGGAACTCTCTTGCTTTTTTGATGATCCAGCAGATGTTGGCAATTTAATCTCTGGTTCCTTTGCCTTTTCTAAAACCAGCTTGAACAGCAGGAAGTTCACGGTTCACGTATTGCTGAAGCCTGGCCTGGAGAATTTTGAGCATTACTTTATTAGCATGTGAGATGAGTGCAATTGTGCAGTAGTTTGAGCATTCTTTGGCATTGCCTTTCTTTGGGATTGGAATGAAAACTGACCTTTTCCAGTCCTGTGGCCACTGCTGAGTTTTCCAAATTTGCTGGCATATTGAGTGCAGCACTTTCACAGCATCATCTTTCAGGATTTTAAAGAGCTCAACTGGAATTCCATCACCTCCACTAGCTTTCCAAGTGCATGTTAAATCCAGTTTTCTGTCTTCCCTCTTTTCTTCAGTCCATGAATTTACTTTCATGAGTAGGAGAAAAATGAGGGACCTGTACAGAGGAGATCTGGGTTTTGAGCTTGGGGAGGATTTTGCATGAACACTTCAACACTCTTACTATATTATACATGCATCACTCAGATATGTATATATCCATGCAGACACAGGAGCTCTAACTATTCTCTGCAAATTGTTCACTACATGGAGTAAAACAACACAATTTCTCATCTTAAATGACCCACTTATCACAATAGGATACTAAATGGTGTGTCTCCATCTCTATTTCCATGGGTACTAGATAATTTCTGTATCAATAAAAAATAAAAAGTAATTGAATTCCTTTCTCCTGAATTAAATTTTCAGACAATCCACATATTTCACAACACAGGTAAAAATAAAGATATATTTCTCATTTCAGATATTCCTTACACAGTCTACAATGTCATAATATGTATTTGTCAGCCTGACTCAGAAAGTTAGGTCTGTGGATGTGGGCTAGAGTGAATTTGTTTGTATAATATGAGGTGTGTGTACTGATTTGGTGGGTGTGTAATATGTACAGATAAATGAATGAAATATTCCCAGTCTTGGTGCACAATTCAAGTGGTACCAACTCTTTTCTTTCAACTATGAAATTATGTCAATGCATCAACTAAACAGACAAGACAGTATCCTGGATTGAAAAGATACTGTGTGAAAGAAACTTGTCCTATCATTTATAAATATATAATAGTTAATGTTTGTGACCTGCTTGATAGGTGAATTTAAAATCGAAAAATTATGAGCCAAAAGTATGTTCAATGTTAACCATCCTCAAAGGAACCAGGACTGCTATGAATTTTATAATTGGTTAATAGAAACCGTATTGTGTGGATCCATAACTCGGAAAACTGGTAGCTTGGCAAATCAGGGATGATGACTATAGCCATGTTACAGTGGTCTTCTAGTAATGATCTAGTTACATGTTTACTAGTTTTTATATAATTTGAATGTAACTACTTGAAATCATTTGTAGATACCATGAACTAGACATTTGTAAATATGCCTCACTTAGGAAGAAGAAGTAACTTACAAAACAAAAAGGAGAAAGAGATAGCATCTAAATTATTAAAGCAAAACTTGCCCAGAAATTTTCAGCCTGCTCTTGCTTATGTCTCATTGGCCAGAATTATGTCACATGGTCAATCTTAGCTGCATGAGCGTCTAAAAATTGAAGTTTTGATCTTGACTCATTCCTCCCTGAAACATAACTGTGGGAAGAAGGAAGAATGGGAACTTGGATATTGGAAAAGCAGCTCTCAGTGTCTATTGCCAGTAGTGAAGTTTTCTCTTCCTCATTGTCTCTTCTGCTCACTTTGTAAGTTGTTACTATGCTGGTTTTTTTTTTTTTTTCTTTTAAGTTGTTGACTCCTTTTCTCCCATTGAATTAGATTTTGCTTAGAATTGTAGCAGTTCTGAATATAGGGGCTAAAGATGATCTAAAACCACTCCTGTTTATTTCACAGATAAGAAAACTGAGGCTCAAAACTCTGGTTAACTTGCCCCAGGTTACACAATGAGTTAGAAACCACAAGTAAAGCCCCATCCAGTGCTCATCCTTTTGTTGTTGTTGTCCAACCACTGAGTCATGTCTGATTCTTTGTGACCCCCATGGACCAATAGCCCACCAGGTTCCTCTGTCCATAGAGTTCTCTTGGGAAGAATACTGGAGGGGGCTGCCATTTCCTTTTCCAGGGGATCTTCCCAGACCAGGGATCAAAACCATGTCTCCTGTATTGGCAGGTGGATTCTTTACCACTGAGCCATTAGGGAAGCCCATGCTCCCTTTAAGGAATAAGAAAACAAGTCAAACAGACAAATTTCACTTTTATTTTTCTGAAGTGAAAACTCTAGCTACCAACTTCTTTACATTTTAAATTATTTACACTTGTGGAATTCAATTTCTAGCCGGCCAAGCATAATTGTAACACATTGCCAGTTTTTCTTACTAAGTTTCCCGCATACTTTGTTACAGGATCATGCAGCTGCCAAAATGGGATGGGGAGTTCATAGGGGTTTCTCTTCACTCGTTAATCAAAAAGATTAAAAGGCAATATATGAGAATAACCTCACAGAATGTTACTCCAAACCATTGCCAGAAAAATACCCCAAAGAATATTTGCAGCTTCCTGCCATTTTCTGAACAACTTTTAGGGATTGCTACATGAAGGCTGTGTGATAGGGTGGGAAAGCTCATTGTGAGGATACAGCACCTGGTCCTCTTTCAGCCTCTTGTATGAAATGATCTGGTGCTGGTCACTTCCTTTTCTGGCTCTCTTTCTTCTGCAGTGAGGACAGGTTGCTCTGGAACTAGGATCTCAGCTCTAGTTTCACAGTGGAATGAATCATCAAAGGGCATTTAAAATGATCAATGTCGATGTTATCCCAACTATTTTGATTTTCTTGAATTCCAGGTTAAGGCATATGTATCAGCAGTTGCTGTAAAGCTCCATAGGTCATGATAATAAGTAGCCTGAGTTGATATTCACTAGGCTATCAAGATTGCTGGGAGAAATATCAATAACCTCAGATAGGCAGATGATACCATGCTTATGGCAGAAAGCGAAGAGGAACTCAAAAGCCTCTTGATGAAAGTGAAAGACGAGAGTGAAAGAGTTGGCTTAAAGCTCAACATTCAGAAAACGAAGATCATGGCATCTGGTCCCATCACTTCATGGGAAATAGATGTGGAAACAGTGGAAACGATGTCAGACTTTTATATTTTGGGGCTCCAAAATCACTGCAGATGGTGATTGCAGCCATGAAATTAAAAGACGCTTACTCCTTGGAAGGAAAGTTATGACCAACCTAGATAGCATATTCAAAAGCAGAGACATTACTTTGCCAACAAAGATCTGTCTAGTCAAGGCTATGGTTTTTCCAGTAGTCATGTATGGATGTGACAGTTGGACTGTGAAGAAAGCTGAGCATCAAAGAATTGATGCTTTTGAACTGTGGTGTTGGAGAAGACTCTTGAGAGTCCCAAGGACTACAAGGAGATCCAACCAGTCCATTCTAAAGGAGATCAGTCTTGGATATTCTTTGGAAGGAATGATGTTAAAGCTGAAACTCCAGTACTTTGGCCACCTCATGCGGAGAGTTGACTCATTGGAAAAGACTCTGATGCTGGGAGGGATTGGGGGCAGGAGGAAAAGGGGACGACAGAGGATGAGATGGCTGGATGGCATCACTGACTCGGTGGACGTGAGTCTGAGTGGACTCCGGGAGTTGGTGATGGACAGGGAGGCCTGGCGTGCTGCAATTCATGGGATTGCAGAGTCGGACATGACTGAGTGACTGAACTGAACTGAACTGAGGCTATCATGGGCACTGATCTTCCTACTCCAAACGTGGTCCACTGACCAGCAGTGTCTTATAACCTGTGATATGGTAAGAAATGCAGAATTTCAGGTCCCACTCCAGACCTGCTGAATCAGAATCTGGAAGGACCTCAGGCAATGCAATCTACTGGAAAGTTTGAGAAGCATTGCTGAGATTCCTCTTAGCTCTCTCATTTTATGATTCTATAATTTTGGTTTGCTTTCTTGCTCAAAAACCTTCACTCTCCATGTGATCTATATTCTTCACACTGGTGTTTCAGACTCATATCTAACTCAGCCTTCTTTCCAAACATTCTTCCCATTATGTGTTCTGATCTTTAGAGACCTCTGTTCTTTCCTTTTCCCCCAAGCAGATTTTGGTTATTTCTGCCCAGCTGGCATGGCTCCCTGGTCCTTGTCCAGCTGTGTACTTCAAAGTCCAGCCAATGGAGGCTTGTCCTGGCCACCGTGTATCATTAGCACTTACCCTTTCTGCTCTTATCTGCAAGTTGCCTGAGGTAACTTGAATTGCTACCATTGGATTTTGTTTTCTTACCTCCCTATTTAGACTGTAAGGCCCTTGAAGACAAGGACTGTATCTAAGCCATCTTTGAATCTCAAGTGCACACTTAAAAAAATATGGTGGACATCCAGTAAGTGTTTCTATTAAGGTTTGCTGGGGTGAGAAGGTGAGTAACTTGGGAATCAAAGGAAGTGCATTTTGTAACTGCTAATGATGTGAACTTCTCAGGGTTTCACTTTTCTGCTATTCTGAGTATAGGTCTTCATTGGAACCCAGTTTTATACAATGATGATCCCTGAAGATAGAGCCCTCAGTTCTCATATATTTTACAAGCAGCATGCACATATTTTACAAGCAGCATATATTTTACAACAGTTTGCACATGTAAAGAGTTTTTAATTAATACAATCCTTCATGTGAGATTGAAATATACTCTCTTATCCTGTCCTTGAAAATAAGCACAGCCCCATAGTTTTGAAAGTGAAAGAAATTAGGGTGATTTCAATAAGAATCAGGCAGCTAACTGAATAAGACACCAAATAGATGTGGTCTGGTCTTTCCATTTATCTTGTTTGGTTTTCAAGGGAGTTGTGATCTTTTAAGAATTTGCTTTGGGATCAATTGGAAACATGTAGTTTTTTGCCGTGCAGATTTTTCTGTTCTGAAATACACAGCTATCTGGTCAACCCAATAAGCACCCTTCACAGCCATTTACAACTTACACCCTACCCCTGCATTCTCATTCCACGCCACAACTGCCCTTTGAGGGAGACATACAGGGGCCAGCATTGTCTGCAATTTGGAGCGGAGGAGCAGGTTCAGAGAGGTGAAATGATTTGTCAGCTATTTCACATATTTTTTCAAAGATCTGGTTTCTGTTTCCTCCATCCCAGAAGCATCTGGGGGCATTTATCAGCTCTGCGGAATCCTTGGCCTCAGTTTGATGGAATTTCTATGGCTGAGGCTCAGGAGCCTGTCAACATGATAATCCCCTTGGGGAAGTTCTTCAGCATGTCCAAGTTCAAGAACCACTTTGCAAGGAAATGGCCTCTGTCCCTACAGAGACCTAATCTCCATCTCAGGATGGCTGCATTGTCTCCCTTCCCCAGGCAAAGGTTGGGAAGCTGGGTGTGTTATCACAGTCATTGAGCAGCTTTTAAGAAAGGTCACCTCAATAAGTGCCATTTTAGGCCAAGTGACATATATTCTGCATGGAGTGGCCTCTTATTTTTAAATAGTTGCATTGATGACCTTGATAGTCAGGAAGGCTTGGGAACTGTTGTCCTGTGGTTAAGTTGAAAGCAGACTGGAATATTTTTAAAAGGCTGCATATTTAACAGTGTATATTTATAATTGGAAAATCTGATGCATGTAAAATGGAGTCTCCTATTGGTGTATCTCAGCTTCCCAGGTTGTACAGGGGTAAAAAATATGCCTGCCAATGCAGAAGACTCAGGAGACGTGAGTTCAGTCTCTGGATCAGGAAGCTCCCCTAGATGAGGAAATGGCAACCTGCTCCAGTATTCTTGCCTGGAAAATTCCATGGAGAGAGCATCCTGGTGGGCTACAGTCTATAGGGTCACAAAGAGTCAGACACACCTGAGCATGCATGTATGCATAGGGCTATCTGCCTACTTTCTACTTGCTCTCCTTTGGAAAGACCTCTTTCCCCTATTCAATAGAACATATTGAAATACCTCTAAACTCCTTGAAGCATTTGTAGGTGAGAATAAGGCTGGGGGAGAGCTTTCCAGATCCTGGATTTCTGTCTAAGGCCAACACTTGTCACACTCCCATGTCAGGGGATACAGGGCTACACTCAGGCTAGGATCTCAGCCAGTATCTCCTGGGATCAAACCTATTGGTGTCCACTAAGAACAGCATTTCCTGTTCTCCACCACATCAGATAAAAATAGAAATAACAAGCCCTCATGTTTTACAACATTTTTCCATTCACAAAGCACATTCACATCTTTTTATCTCATTCATCCTCCCTCACAACAACCTGTGAGGTAGATGTCTTTACCTACACGTTACCGATGGGGAGATTGAAGACAAGAGATAAAGCACCCTGCTCAGTCACGGCTGATGAATCATGGAACTGAGCTGACTGCCTGGGGACTCTGATTCCAGGCCCACCTCTCTGCCCCCTGAGCATAGCAGCCCCCACCTTCTCACAACAGCTCTGACGGGGCAAGTGTTGTATTCTTCTCATCAGATGGTAGAGTTGAAGTTAGAAGTGTTAAGCCCCAAGGCACATAGCTCCTAAGTGGGAAAACGGATTCAGACCCAGCTCTCTCCAGCTCTCAAGCCAACTGCTCTTCTTGCGTCTTGGCTCTGCCATTTTCCTGAAAGGCACGAATCCTCAGTTGTGCTTTTGTCCACAGTGTTGACATCAGGCCCCACTAAGAGATCATCATGCTTAAATATGCATGCCTGTACACACATTCTTGAATACACACAAAACCAAAAAAAAAAAAAGATGTTTTTAACTAATATTCTACTGCCATGTAATCTGTTTTCCATTTCATTCTAAAATGCTAGCTCTGCTAAGCGAAGTTGAGTTAGAGAAAGAAGAGTATCAGATATTATCACTTAAATATGGAATCCAAGATATGATACAAATGAATTTATTTAAGAAACAGACTCACAAACATAGAAAATGAACTTATGGTTACCAAAGGGGGAAGGTAGAGGGAAAGATAAGGTAGGAGTTTGTGATTAACATATACACACTTTTGTATGAAATAGATAATCAACAAGGACCTACTATGTAGCACAGGGAACTTTATTCAATGCTCTGTAATAACCTATGTGGGAAGAGAATCTGAAAAAGAGTGGATGTAGGTATATGTATGACTGAATCTCTTTTCACAAATGAATCACTTTCACATCTTAAACTAATACAACATTGTCAATCAACTATAATATAAAATGAAAATTAGACTAAAAAATAATAAAATGCTGGTCCAGACCCATTAAATTTGTTTCCTAATCCAGTGAAGGGCCATGGCTTAGGCTTTGAGGAACAGTCTACAGAGTGTTCATATGTTTGCTTGGGGTATTTATTTATACTTTGTCTGTGTGCTTAGACACTCATCATGTCTGGGTCTTTGCAACCCCTTGGACTGTAGCCTTCCAGGCTCCTCTGGTCCATGGGGATTCTCCAGGCAAGAATACTGGAGTGGGTTGCCACACCCTCCTCCAGGGGATCTTCCCAACCCTTGAACCCAGGTCTCCCACATTGCAGGCAGATTCTTTACTGTCTGAGCTACCAGGGAAGCCCAGACATACTGGAGTGGGTATTCTATCCCTTCTCTAGGGGAACTTCCTGACCCAGGAATTGAACCAGGGTCTCCTGCATTGCAGGAAGATTCTTTCCCAGCTGAGCTTTGCTTTGGGTATTTACACTTTGTCTACTAGGTCAAAAACAGAAACAGAGAAATTGGAACCAATTCCTCACTGGTCAGCCTTGGCTCCGATCAGCTTGGGCCTCTCTGCCCAGTTCCTTCCCTGTTTCCTGTCCCTTAGGAGGTTCCTCCAGCTCCTGGGCACCTTCCAGCCCAAAGAGCAGGGGTTCTTGAAGCTGAAAGAAAGTGCCAGCAGCACACGGGCTCCTGGATGATGAGTGCATCCTTCACAGCTTACCCTTTCCTGACGCCTGTGAACAGTAATAAAAATGTGAGCAAACAGGGAGAGTTTAGTGTGTTTATTGCTGCTATTGAGAAAATAATGTGATAATAAACAGGGCTGGTAATGGAAATCACTTCTAAGAATAAAATTATGTTATTATGAGTTACGTGCAGCCATCAGAAAGCCTTTCGTCTCTCCAAGTGGGAGCTGCCTGCCTGGCTGGCGCTGTTCCATCCGGCTCCCCACCTCCCACCCTGGAGCCCCACTGCTCGCTCCAGTTGCCAACTTGAACTTCTAGCCTCATTGACTTCTTGGCGTTGCTGATCTTTGGAAATGGGGCGCTTGGGCCGCTCTGCATTGTAATTAGTGCGTGTAATCCCTGGCATGAGTGCTAATGTCTGGGTCCCTTCTTCCCAGCTATCCTTGTTCTCCCCGTCTTCTCACTCCTTGGCAGGTGAAGACTGAGTCCCCAGAGATGGCAAAAGATGAGATCTAGGGGCCCTTTGTGGATTTTACAAAGATTTCCTATTTAAAATGTGATGGCAAACCAGAGTGTTTAACCAGAATTATAAATTAGATTCTTTAAAAGTAGAATACTTGCACCATGACAGGAGGTTGATGGCATTCTGTCTTTAGGGTAAAGGTGAATCCATTCAATGGTTCTTCTATTCATTCAACAGCGCAAGGGTCTGGTCTGGATGCATTAGGAAGTGAGGTTGATGCAGGGCTGTTTCCGTGCTCCTTTCTACAGAGAGGAGGCAATGTGAACCAGGAGGCAGTCTTCGAACAAGACCATGGTGAGCTGCATAAGAGAGAGGAAGAGAACAGGCCAGGTAGAATCAGCTGGTCAAGAATCCACCTGCAATGTGGGAAACCTGGGTTTGATCCCTGGGTTGGGAAGATCCCCTGGAGAAGGGAAAGACTACCCACTCCAGTATTTTGGCCTGTACAGCCAATGGGGTCACAAAGAATCGGACACGACTGAGCAACTTGCACTTTCACTGCACTTTAATCACTGCAGAATCAAAAAGGGCTGAGAATGGGGCTCGGGCGATGGGGAACCCTTCAGTGGTGACAGTATCTTGCTGAGACCTGAGGATGGGATGGGATGTGGAGGGCGTTGCCAAGGCAGAGTCAGAACAGCACTTGGAGGCTGAGACCATCTCTATGGGTCAGAGGAACAAAAGAAAGTCATACAGCCAGAGGATAGTGAGTGAGGGTGAGCGTGGCACCAGAGGGACTTGGTGAAGCATGTGGAGGTCACGTTGAGTAAGGGCTTTGAACTTTATTCCTGGTGGAGATGGAAACTCTGATGCAGGTTGGCCAGGAGGCTGATGTCAGTTGGTTTGTATTTTTAATAATCACTCTGGCTTATGTGTGGGCTTCCCAACTGGCGCCAGTGGTAAAAACCCAGCTTGCCAATGCAGGAGATGGAAGAGATGAAGGTTTGATCCCTGGGTCAGGTAGATCTCCTGAAGAAGGATGTGGCAACCCACTCCAGTATTCTTTCTAGGAGAATTCCATGGACAGAGGAGCCTGGCGGGCTACAGTCTATAGGGTTGCAGAGTCAGACATGACTGAAGCAACTTAGCATGCAAGACTTATGTGCAGACTGGAATGCTAAGGACCCGGAATTCTGCATAGCCACACTTTTAGATTAAACACAAAGATTTGTAACATATAGAATGCGAGGCAGATTCTTTAATTTGTGGATAGTCTTTGTATGCTTTTTCCTGGTTACAAACTTCTTTTTAAGAAAAAGAAACAAAACCTAAAGCCTTTCTCTTTGTTTGGAGTAAATATTTATGGAGATCTTAATAACAGTTGTAAATTTTTCCCCTTTCCTCCTCCTTTGTTATCAAATCTATTATGCTCATGCTGTTTTTTCCTCCTCATGCTGTTCTACACATGCACAACATATGCGTGACTTTTGCCTGCACCTTTTTCCATTGGCTGAAGGAGCAAATGCCATCTCTTTGAATTTGTCACAGAGAAGAACATGCTATTTACTGATGTCCAATTTCATTTGGTGTTTGGGATAGCAGAAATCTTTAGGGAGAAGAACAAACTGTCACAGCCTTGAACATCATCTCATATAAAACACTTTCTTGGTGAAAACAACCTCTGGCCCTTACTGTGGTCACCAAGGTGCCAGGGTGGGAAGGGTAGGTAGAGAAGATGGCCCCTTTGCCATGTTGAAAATGTTCCCTCTTTGTAACCACCTTCTGTAGACCCACCCTGCCACTCTCTAAATCTCTTTTCTCTCCTGTAGTCTGAGAAAGAGGTATTAGGGAAGCAAAGATGAGGTATGTAGGAAGAAAGAGGGAGAGAGGTGTGTGTGTGTGCTTCTGTAAAGGGCGTGGGTTTATCACAGAGTAATGCCTCTACTGTGAGTTATTGTTGTTGTTTGATCACTAAGTTGTGTCTGACTCTTTTGTGACCCCTGAACTGTATGTAGCCCACCAGGCTCTTCTGTTCATGAGATTTCTCAGGCAAGAATATTGGAGTGGGTTGTCATTTCCTTCTCCAGGGGATCTTTCCGACCCAGGGATCGAACATTCATCTCCTGCCTTGGCAGGCAGGTTCTTTACCACTGAGCCACTGGGAAGCCTCTACTGTGAGTTAGTGATTCTTAAATAGGGCTGAGAAGCTCACTTGGGCAATTTACTTAAAAGGACAGTCCCAGCCTGCTTTGGGTTGAATTGCGCCCCGCCTTCCCCCTCTGCCCCCAACATTCCTCTGAAAGTCCTCATCCCTAGGAAATAGGATTGGTGTACATGTAATTTGTTGAACTAGAATGAGGTCATATTGCATGAAGTGGGCCCCTCATCTAATATGACTGGCGTCCTTACAGAAAGGGGAAATTTAGACATGGAGGTGGGTACACACAGAGAGAATGCCACTTGAAGGCAGAGACTGGGGTGATAAAGCAGAAGCCAAATACCTCCAACGATTGCTGGCAACCTACCAGGAATTAGGAGGGAACCCCCAGAAGGAACCAGCCCTGCCTACATTTTAGGTTCAGACTTCCAGCTTCCAGAAGTAGGAGGCGATGGGTGTCTGTAATTTCAGCCCCCAGCTTGTGGTCCTTGGTTATGACAGCCCCAGGAAACAAAAACACTGCCTGATCCTGCTCGCATTGAACATGTTCTCGGGGGAAAAGCCCAGAGAGCTGGACATTTCAAAAGCCCTTCAGTGGCTTCTGAGGATGGAGTAGGGCTAGGATGCCCAGTTCCACCTCCCTATCTGTCCTGTCCCTGGGAGGCCACAGGCATTGTTCTCCCATATGGTCCCCTGCCGCCCTCGCTGACTTGCTTGGTGGTGTTCAGGTCTCTGAACACCACCAAGCAAGGGGTGTGTGGGATGGTTGGACATGTGGCAACCATGATGAATTAGTCAAGATGGGACTGTTCACTTATTGAAACAGACATTCATTGACATTCCTCTGCTTTAACATTTTTTTGCTGGTGTAGCATCCTAGTACTTAATGTCACATACAAAAAAGCCAAAGTTCCAAATGCATTCTTGCCTCACACAGACTACACACTGTTCAAGTTGACAGTTTTTCTACTTTTAAAGAGCTCAAATCATGTCACTTGAAACTCTGGTTCCTGGGCTATTAGCTAAATAGAAAGAGTCTGCTCTTCATTCTCAAAGGTCTGTGGTCCTCAGGGACCTTTTCAGACAGACAACAGGGAGAAACTTCTTCCCAGACAAGCCCAGTTAGCAGTGTATATATAGAAAATCAAGACAAGAGGGGACTTGTAGTTTTATTTCTGGGTCATCTGACCTCCAAGTGCAGCCTGCCTGTCCTATAGCCCTGACTTTGCTGTAGTGATCAAACAGAGGCATAGTTAGTTATGACCAGCCTGTGTCTCGACAACCTGTAGCATTCTCCAGCTCACCCTTTGGGCTGGAATTTGTCAAGCTTGTTCTGAGCCCACAGGTGATCTTTTTTTTTTCCCCCTGAAACTTCAGTAAGTTTCTGCTTAGCCATTTCTCTACTGCTGAAGCATGAAGCATAGTTATCATGCTCTAAAAATTGTTTAGATGCTTTCCACCCACCTCCAGCCAAATAACAGGAGCTAGAGTTTTTTTGGTTGTTGTTTTTTTTTTAAGTAAAAATTTTCCATGGCCTCTTTTGAGAGCAAGAACCAGTTCTTTGTCACAGTATGAGGCTTTTTTCTTTAGCCTGAAGTGGTACAGAAGGAGAAGCGTGGGTTCAGGAAAAAGACAGACTCAAGTTTGAAATGTACTTTTCCAGTTACTATTAGTGTGATCTCAGGCAAGATGCTAAATCTTCCCAACCTTGTTTTTCTCAACTGTGAAATGGGACAATGACACATTGCAAGTTTATGGTGAGGATGGGGGTTGATTTAGGTGTAACAGCTGGGGGAATGGTAGATGTGGGGATTCTCAAACCTGGATTCCCAGGGGAACTTTTAAAATAAAATTGCCCTTACCTGGGACAAAGTGAAGTTGATTCTCATGGGGAGAGTACACATCTGAATCATTTTAAAAATTTCCAGGAGATTCAGAAGCCCAGCGAAGGTTAAGAACCAGTGAATCTAACAAAGATGAACTTCAGAAGCATAACATTAAGTGAAAGAAGTAACACATGAGACCACAAATGGTATGTTTCTGTTTCTATGTTCTAGAAGTGATAGGACTGTGGAGACAAGAATAAGATCAGTGACAGGGCCAGGGAGCTTGGGAGAGGAGATTACTGCAGAGTGGCAGAGACCAATGTGTTGGGGTGAAAATGTTTGATAGATTGAATTGTCAATACTCATTCACCTGAATGCTTCAAAATGTAAATTTTATTGTACGTAAATTATACCTTAGTTCATGAAAGAACTGTTAGCATAGGTTCTCAATCGCCATTATTTTGATGATGATGATGGTGATGATGATGTAGGAGGAAAGCAGTAGGGGTCTGAAACAATTTCCAAAGGTTGTATGTTTTGATAAGGGCTAGCTTGAAACTCCTGAAGCATTACAAGATAGATCGTCATAAATCCATAATTTGAAATGTGCACATTGAAACGAATGCATTTGATATGCTCTTAGTTCCAGATGTTTAGGTAAGCAAGCTGAATGGGGTTTTCTGACTCTTTCGTTACTAATAAAGAATAAATAAGAGATGATTGGAAAGAGTCAGCATGGGGATGAACATTAGATGTATTTTTAAGCCAAGATATTCAAACTCCATGAGGTGTTCAAGAAAGCAATCAGAGAAGCAAGGCTCTTGGGAAATTCTTCCATAGTTCTGATTCTGTGAGGGATGGAAGAATGGTGCTTTGTTGTACACAGATTTGAAGAAGCAGCCTTGAGAACGTGATATGTCTGAAGAGCAAAGACGTAGGAAGTGGATATCAGCCAAGACCTCTGGTGGAGGTTTCAGTCTGAGATGGGTCAGGGCTCTCACTCACATGTGAGGACACAGGCATTCAGAACTGTTTTACTGGTGATCAAAACTCAAGAGCTCATCTTGGCTTGGTTTTTTGGACTTGTTATTCTCCAGCTTGGAACAGGTCAAAATGTTCCTCTCATCTTTCCCAGTTGTGTAACCTTTGACAAGTGATCTAAACTTTCAGAGTGTTAGCTTCCACACCTGAAAAATGAGGGTGATGAACTGACACTGCTGGCTTGTCAGACAGAGTAGAGATAACGTACGTGGAATACTGTGCCCACTGCCTGGTAAAGCATCCTGTATTCAATAAGTCAAACCATGCCCTGGGTGCTGTTCTCTTTGGTTTGCCTGTTTTAATTCATTTACTTTTTACCACAACTCTATGGAGTGGATATAATCAGTATTGTCTCATTGCATGAGTGAGGAAATTGAGAACAAAGAGGCTGGTGGTTTGGTCACGGGTAGAGGGAAACCATGTGGCTCTGAATGCTATGCTCACAGCCCCTTGGCTCTCCCATCCTTGATGTGTGCGCGAGGCTTGTCGTAAATGGTGGGAATCTGCAGAAAGTTCAGCATCATTCATTTATCCTGGGGTAGAATTGATTCACCATGAATTTCTAGATACTGTGCTGATCTGTGTGTGCCTGTGCGCATCTATTTGGTGGGGAAAGGTTGCTCAAATGCAAGGTGATGAGTTTTGCAGTAAAGCCTGGAGACCTTGGTTAGAATTCCTGTCTGCCCTTTCCTGGGTGTGACATTTGATCTCTTTGGGCCACAGGTCACTTGATATCTTTGAGACTTTATTTCACTTCTACAAAATAGGAATGCTTATGTCCGTCTTACCAAAGGGTTGAGAGTGTTAAATAAAATGATGGATGTACATGTACCTTGAAGACTGACGGAATGTATAGGATCCTGGTAAAGACATACATGTACTAAAGATTAAAGAAAGAGGTATTTTTAAGAGAAGCATGCAGCCTAACAAAGCTTATGGGGCTTATATTTCTGGCTTGGTATTTCAGCTTCTACTTTATTGGTGGTGGTTCCCAGGCAGAGTCCTGGTGTCCATCCTACCTTCTGTTTTTCTGAGCAAGAAAGAAGCATGACACACACTCCCAGGGGAAGAACCTTGGGCTTGCAATCCCAGAGCGATCTGATTTTTTGGCAACCAAGGCCCTTCATCCAATTCTCTGTGTCCAGGATGGCACCTGACCTAGTGGGACACTCCAGGAAGGGAGGAGGCATAATCCCTTCCTCAAGGAACTTGTCAACCAGCTTGGATGGCAAGGCTACCACTTTAGGATGGTTATGGGGGCCTGTAGTTTTTTTATCTTTGTGTCTCTGACACCTGAAACCTGGGAAAGTGCCCAACACATAGTAAGGTTTTCATAAATGTTGAGCCATGCAAGTCTGGTTACTGCCAGAGATGGCCAGCAGGTGCTCAAAGTGTGCTACCTACAGGTGGACTGGATGAGTGCACACTTCTGGGCTTGAGGACTTCTCTTTATGGAAATTCATCAAGCCTCTTCTCTCCCTGCCGGAGACTCTGAGATGCTGCTTGCTGCTCTGGAAATTGCTGGCAATTTTCTCTAATTGATGTTTTATTAATAATCAGGAAAGAGTTTCCTTTCCATGCGGGAAGAGTAAGCTGTCAGTGAACAAAGAGACATCACCCAGGCTGGTGATGTCTGATTTCTTAGCCTACAAGGGTGTGGTATTTGGGAAAGGCCAGTGGGCAGAGAACTGACCTGTACTGAAAATCTGTGTTTGTTAGAACTTAGCTTTGTGACCTCAGGCATGCCACCCTTTGCTAAGCTTCAAATTTCTTCCCTCATCTAATACTGTGACCAGCTCCCACCTGCTGGATGTCTGCTGTATTCCAGGTCTCATCCCAGGGAATAAAATTCACCACTTAGGACAGCTCCTGGGATCAGCTGGGAGATGGATGTGGGTACCAGGAAGAGGCCTGGGCCGTCCTCTGGCTCTGTTATGTCTCTCTGTGACCTTCACCTTCTCCAGGCTCCTGTTTCCTCCTTTATAAAGTGCTGACGATCATCCCTGCTTAGACCTTAGGGTTACAAAGTCAGAAAAACTGCAGCGCTGCTTCTGCAAGGCCTTGGATTTTAAACTGTGATGTAGGAAGACATGAGTGACCTATAAAAGGCATCCTCATGCCTCAAAATTTCCCCTTCCCTGAAGCCCTTCACATTCTGAAATCTTCCAGCAAGCCCTTAGTTACTCTCCAGGGAATCAGGTTTCCAAAGGCTGCCTCGCTGCCTCCACTGCAGGTGGAGGTGGGATCGTGGAGGAGGCAACTTTACCTGGGATTCAAGGCAGTTGGTGTGGCCTGGAGCTGGGGAGGGATACTCTCTCTCACACCCTGGATTTGAAATTCTTTGAACAGCCATTTGCCTGTACCCTAGTGATAATGTCTGTCTCTTTGGATTAGGATCTAAACTCCTTGAGGGTCAGAATTGTTGGGCATAATAATTCTGGAGTCCTCCTCCATCCCTGTCTCCTCAGCCTAGTGCCCTGCCCAGAGTAGTGGCTTTATGAAAATCCACCAGACTGAATTAAGTGGGATTGTATGACTAAACCACAAAGACAAATGCTGGACTGAATATGAACACAAGCCCTGCCAGGTCTGGGTAGAGGTCATTTTTGAAAGCTGGTGTGTTGGAGGTATGGATGGAGGCAGGCTTATGCTCTCTGACAAATAGAGACTGTTTTCCTGTACCCTTGGGGTTTCATCTTTTCTTTTGAGTCTTGAAAGCCCATGGCATTGAGTGCATTATAGAGAATTGTTCTTGGAGCTCAAGTTTCCTTACAATTCTTTTCATGGGAGGCTCATATGACAGGCTATGACATGACTCCATGAATCATAGACACTTCTGCTGCAGGCTTTTAGAAATCCTTTTCACCTGCCCGGGTCTTCCAAGTAATAGAACTTTATTCTCCTCTTGGCCTCTGAATGCCTTCATCATCAGGGAAGGAGTTTTCTCCAAAGCCTTTCCCCTGCCTCCACGTTAGAAGGACTTAATCAAATACTGAGAATGCCCTGGACGTGAGATAAAAACACTGCAGAGTGTGAGTGAGTGAGAATCGCTTAGTCGTGTCTGACTCTTTGTGATGCAAGGGACTGTAGCCTGCCAGGCTCCTTTGTATATGGAATTGTCCAGGCAAGTATACTGGAGGGGGTTGCCATTTCCTTCTCCAGGGAATCTTCCTGACCCAGGGATTGAACATGGGTCTCTTGCATTGCAGGCAGATTCTTTACCATCCGAGTCACAGCTGCTGCTGCTGCTAAGTCACTTCAGTCGTGTCCAACTCTGTGCGACTCCATAGACGGTAGCCCACCAGGCTCCCCCGTCGCTGGGATTCTCCAGGCAAGAACACTGGAGTGGGTTGCCATTTCCTTCTCTAATGCATGAAAGTGAAGTCTCTCAGTGGTGTCTGACCCTTAGTGACCCCACGGACTTCCGCCTACCAGGCTCCTCCATCCATGGGATTTTCCAGGCAGGAATATTGGAGTGGGTTGCCATTTCCTTCTCTGTCTGAGCTGCAGGAGCTCATCTAATTGAAGGAGGGCAAGAATATGATTCTAAGAATCCCAGATCCAAGGAAGGTGAGGTCAGGAGGTGCCTGGGGACAGGAGGCCCGAGGCAGTAAGAGGCACACTCACCGGGAATGCATGAGATGTGACCACTGAAATCTTGGAATTGTAGGATTTCAGAGAGTCCAAGGGCTTTGCTTTCCTCCCAAGCCCGCTGCTCACCTTTGCTACCCCAACAGCCCCTGCTTCAGTGTTTCTAAGTACATGGAGTTTCCTGAATGTGGGTGCTCTGAGCCCCAAGTTCCTTCCACCTATTGATCCCTGTTTAGAATACCCTTCCTGGTTGTCCTTTGCCTGGATGCCCTATGCCCAATAATTCTAATTATTATTTAGAATGGACAGAAATCTGACTGGACATTTTCTGGGCTTTTCTACTTCTTTTTTTAACATTTTTACTTATTTCTTTATTATTGGCTTTGCTGGGTCTTCATTGCTGCACTCAGACTTTCTCTTAGTTGCAGACAAGTGGGGGCACTCTTCATTGCAGAGCTCAGGCTTCTTATTGTGTGGCTGCTCTTGTTGTGGAGCACAGGCCTTGGGGTGTGTGGGCTTCAGCAGTTGTGTCACGTGGGTTCAGCAGTTGTGGGTCCCAGGCTCTAGAGCATGGGCTTCAGGAGTTGTGGTGACAAGCTTAGTTGCTCTGTGGCACGTGGCATCCTCCCAGACCAGGACCGAACCTATGTTTCCTGCACTGGCAGGCAAATTGTTTATCACTGAACCACCCAGGAAGCCCTGAGCTGTTCTATCAGAAGTAGCTCCCTCTATCTGAACACACTGAACTTATTAGCTGTTTGTGTTCAGTAGTGAGTTCTGAAATGGTCTTAAGCTGGGAAATGGCATGGCCGATTTCCAGAAAGGTCCCAGTGCTGGCTTCTGTGGGAAGTGTGGCTGCCCTAATGGAGAACCTGGGCTGAGAGTGGGGACTGGGGGACTATACACGTGGTTCAGGGAGTGAAGATAAAGGTTTGCAGTGAGGATATAAGAGGAAGACTGGAGTTGGTTCAAAGATGGTATAGGATGAAGGAAGTACCCCACTGATGTGAAGTTTGGCCAGATGCTTGCAGGAAGCCTGTGATGAGTGGAATGGAATGGAATGGAATGGAACAGGGGACCTCCAGGCTTCCCTACTGATGGGTAGTCTGGCTGCAAAAGTTCCCAACAAACAAGGTAGAAACACTTGATCTGAATTTTTTGGAAGAGTTTCTTGAACCAGGTGTGAAACACTGGCATGGTAGGTACCTCATCTCTCTGAGGGTGGCATGTCCCCTACCCCGGATAAATTGCCACCCCTCAGGAATAGGCAGGCACACTTAGCACATTTTACCCAGGAGGCTTTGTTCCTGTGCTTCTCTCAGCCTCCAGGGATCCACAGTAAGGTCCTGCCTGACATGAAATACACAGTCAAAATGCCCCCTTGAAAGCATGTCATGAAAGTCAGACGTACTCTCTCTCCCTCTTTGGTATCCTCAATGCTAATCTGATGGCTAGATATCACATCTTTCAGGGGTTTGAGTTGAATAGGCATATCATTTATCTATATCTTACTCCTAGATAATATTTAAAAAATTGAAGTATGAATGATTTACAATTTTATGTTAGTTTCTGGCACATAGCAGTAATACATATATACATGTGTATATATGCATATATATATATATATATATATATATATATATTGACTTCCCTGGTAGCTCCATCAGTAAAGAGTCTGCCTGAAATGTGGGAGACCTGGGTTCGATCCCTGGGTTGGGAAGATCCCTTGGAGAAGGAAATGGCAACCCACTCCATTATTCTTGCCTGGAGAATCCCATGGATGAGCCTGGTAGGCTACAGCCCATGGGATCACAAAGAGTCGGACACAACTAAGTGACTTTCTGTCTTTCTTTTTCTTTCTATACATATATATATGTGTGTGTGTGTATGTATATTATATATATATATTTTCATATTATTTTCACTATGGTTTATTAAAAGATATTGAATATCATTCCCCCTGCTAAACAATAGGACCTCGTGGTTTATCTTTTTTCTATAATAATCGTTTGCAACTGTTAATCCCCAACGCCCAGTCCGACCCTCCCCTGCCATGCCTTCCCCTGGCAGCCACAAATCTATTCTCTGTGTCCGCGATTCTGTTTCTGTTTTGTAGATACATTCATTCGTGTCACATTTTAGATCCCATACATACATGGAGAATCGTTTTTGTACCCTACTCTCTGTAGCCCCAGTCTAACAGTACACAGTAGATGCTCAGAATTGTTCTTGAAACAAACAAGGTATCTAACCTTTCTGGGAGCCAAAGGCCATGGTCATCCTTCTTTGTTTAAAACAACTGGGAACGCCATACTTTTAACTCAGTTTTGCTCAGAGCGCTGGGGCCTTGGGAATGTGACATATCCAGACAGACTTGGGGACAAGGGAATCAGCAGCACCAATTAAAGTGTGTACATGTGAGTTTGTGTAGGAGAGTGAAGGGGTGGCATAGGAGCACATAATAAATGTGCAGTACTGAGCACAACATCAGCGTTTGAATACTTGTACAGCCTCTTCCTTCTTCTCCTTTCTGGATGGAGTCTTTCAGGACCACAAATACAAAACACCCTGAAAATCCCTCCATTGCAAGAGCTGATACAGGAGAGATGCAGACAATAAACCATGGCAGGTGCAGCCTACAAGCCACTTGGCAGAATTCCTCTTTGGCTCCAAAACTGGCTCTGTGTGTCTGACCCTAAGATTCCCGACTCCATCTGAAATGACTTTCAGTGAGCTATTGTTTGAGCACCATTGTCTATTCTTGGTGCCAATACTAAGTTTCAAAGGTCTGTAATAGGTCTGACCCATCCTGCATTCTGGCTCTGCCAAATCCTATTTTCTTTTAATCTCTGACTCTTCCAAACAGTTACCCGCTGAGGAGAATCATCTTGGAGGAGTCACCTAACTTCACTTGGCTTTAGTTGTTTTCAAAAGTCCTTCCTGTTCTGATAAGCTGGGGCTATAATTTCATTGCCATGCCTTGAAGGCTTTTCCACACACAGCTCCTTCTAGGAGCAGAGCAAGTGATGCTATTAATATTTTGGACAATGACCCAAGGCCCATGTCATCTCCTGGGAGGCCTCTGCTTCATGCTGTGGTTCCTCCTACTCTTCAAGCCCATGAGTGAGTCTGAACTTCACACCTAGAGGCTTTTCTCTACCTCATCGTTCACAAATTCTTTTCAGGAAATCCTACAAACCCAGCTTCAGTCATTCATAAACAGACGCTTTCCAAAAAGGTGTCTTTCCTTTAACCTTTACATGAAAATAAGTCAATGGTTGTGGGGTAATTCTGAGACTGTCCCCTTGCCTGTGAAAATTACTGTGTAATGCAGATTAAAAAATGACCTCTCCAACTAAGGCCATATGGGAAATAGTTCTCTTCTCACATCAGAAGCCAAGCTACCAGCAGACAAATATAACAGTTTATGAATAATTCAGTTATGGTTCTGATCTGCCTGTTAATAATGCTTGGAACAGATATCCCAGATATTGTTGGGAAGGGGAGAGTGCAATGGATGAAGGGAGGCTGAGCATCCTGAAGCCCTCTAGCCTGATCCCATAGAGATTTTGCATCCAGAAGAAGCATCAGGTGTTTTCCACTCATGTCAAGGTCAGAGCCATAGTGAGTGTTCCCATTCCCATGTTGTGGTCATGTCATCGTCTAGTGATCAACAGACATCCATCCTGCATTCTTTCCTTGGTTGGGCGGCAATGAATTTATTTATTTTGGTCACACAGCATGTAGGATCTTGTTTCCCTGACCAGGGAATGAACCCATGCCCCCTGCAGTGGACATACGGAGTCTTAAGCACTGGGCCACCAGAGAAGTCCCAAAGCAGTGAAATTTTGAGCAATGCCTTCATCCTTAGCTCTTGGAAAGAGCTCTGATTTGCCTAACGAATCAGAAATCTTACTGCCTTGCTTTAGGAATGGGTGTGGGCTCCCCGGGTCTAAATCAATCCAATACACAGCTATTTCTGGCTCTGGGGATCATTTTTATCATGGCCTCATAGTCACTTTCAGGTCAACGAGATGTGAAGGGAAATGTGCTAAAAAATTTGGAGTGTAGCTTCCCATTCCTCTGGTCCTCCGACACCTACTTTGTTTCTGTGAGCCTAAATCTGAATTCAAGCCACATAGGAGAACACAGATGAGTGATAGCCGAGAAGCAGCCCGAGGCCCTGGCTTCAGGCAGCCAGGAGGTCTGCTCTACCTCTGGGCTTGCAGTTATGTGAACCAAGTCATTTATTCATGATTAAGTTATTTTTTCTATGATTTGAAACATAAAGCAAACTAACTGATAGAAGGAGAGTGTTACAGACTTGGGACTTCCCAGGTAGCTCCGGGGTAAAGGATCCACCTGCCAGTGGAGGAGATGAGGGTTTGATCCTTGGGTGGGGAAGATGCCCTGGAGGAGGAAATGGCAACCCACTCCAGTGTTCTTGCCTGGGAAATCCTATGGACAGAGGAGCCTGGAGGGCTACAGTCCATGGGGTCACAAAGAGTCAGACAGGACTGAGAGACCGAGCACATTCGTAGGTTATAGACTTGATGGGAGAGTGGATAAAGTCAAAGGATTCCTAGTGATGGGGCTGCCTGAGGACTTGGGAAGAGGCGAGGAGGGGTAACAGGAAGAGTGGTGGTGATGATTTAGTTGCTAAGTCGTGTCTGACTCTTTGCAACCCCATGGACTCTAGCCCCCCAGGCTCCTCTGTCCATGGCATTCTCCAGGCAAGAATACTGGAGTGGGTTGCTATTTCCTTCTCCAGGGGATAGGCTTTGTCAAATGCTTGTTCTGTACGTTTGGGTAGTTCTAGTCTTCCAGGAGGGGACTGTACACTGGATGTCGAGCTCCTTGAGGACACTGTGTCGTCAGCATCTATGAGTCCCTAGTGCCCACCTCAGAGCCTGTGCGTACTTTGTGGATCAATCAGTCAATGAAGGAATGAAGAAAACAATGAGTGAGTGGATCTCTTGTTGCTCCAGGCCATGCAGATTAGTAGGTACAATAAAGGTTAGAAAAGGCAGCAGTGAGAGGCATTGGAGCAACCAGTTGCCAAATTCAAGAGATGAATTGAGAGGCCAGCATGAGATGACTCAGGTCCTCTCTGGTGAAGGACTGAGCTGGACAGACCGAAGAAAGTGGGACACCATGGGACCTGAGATCAGAAGAGCAGCCTTGGAATTACTATTTGGAGACTGGTGTCAGTTAATCAAATTCATTTCAGATGTGCTCCCTTAACAGACTTGCAGACTTGATGGGATTACAGATCTGCCTGGTGAGTGTGTTTTCCTGGAGGTGGTGGGACCCTGTGGAGAGTGACAGTCCTGTAGGATTACCCAGGAGGTGGTTCCAGGGCCTCTGGGCCAAAGACTCTCAGAGTAATTAGAGTATCAACTGCATTATCAGTGCCAGCCAGGCCTCCTGAGAAGCTGGAAATCAATCTCTATCATTTTTGCTTTTATTTCTTCACCAACTGCAAGACAGAGATCAGCTGGGGATAGCTGGGAATTTAACATGTGCTTATCTCTTTCACGGGCATTCGTTGAAATCAGAGAGCTCAATTAAAGCATCCAGTTCCCAATACAGAATTCCTGGAGAGAGGATTTGAGACCCTCTGCTTTCCTTCCACAGCCACCAGCGTCTCACTCCATCAGTCAGCCATTGTCCCTCCTATTTGAGTCCTGTGCTCTGCTTTACTTACAGCATGGAAAGATGGACACATCTCTGTCTTAACAAACACACCTCTCCTTCAACCACATTTCCCTCCAGTTTGTGCCTGATTTTCCTCCTTTACATCTCTTCCAACATCTGTGGAGATAGTCTGGACCAAGGCTCTAAGTTTACTATCTCTAGTTCTGCACCTTCCCTCTGATGCTCTCTGCACCTTGACTTCTGTCCCTTCTCCTCTCCAAATCAGCTCTTAACCATGACCTCCCAGTTGCCAAATAAATTGCACATTAAAATGCTCAAGACACTTAGATGACCATGCAGTGATCATCCAACTCAGACACTTTGCAGGACCACTTTCAGGGCAAATGGGGATGAGTGTTGGGACTGCACCCCACATACTGACTCTCCCAAAAGAACAAGGATGAGGGATGCTCTAACGATGAAACAGTTTTATCAATATTTGTTCACTAACAGACAATGGACATGTGGCCTGGAGAGTCAAACCAACTTGCGCAAGGTCATACAGCATGTTAGGACCTGAACCCAGGCTTCTTGCCTCTAAACATACATTTAGGACTCACTGCATACCAGGCACTGTTCTAAATATTTTACAACTATAACTCTCACCACAGTTCTATAAAGTAGATACTGTTACTCTTGTCCAATATAAGTAATGAAGGGTAGATATGGAGTGGTAAGTAACTTGGCAGAGATTAGATCAGACCCCAGCACCCAGGGCTTGACATCTGTGCCACCTGCATTTCCACTGTGCTGTCTTATTGTTCGTGCCAGACCTTCCCAGCCAGGCTGTGTGATGTGCCCCATGGTTAGAAGTGGTCTTAGATAGTCTCCTTGGTTCCATAGCTAGCTGGATGGGGCTTGGGGCAGCCATGGCTTCTAGACTTGTCCCCTGTTGCTGAGATCTTGCCTCTACTCCTGTGGGTCACACAAATGTTGTTTTTCATTCTCAACATGATAGGCAAAAATTTAATAAGTATTGTCCATGGAATGAAATATTAAGCTGAGCACTCTACCGTGTGTTAGTATGGTGTTGTGTATGAATCTCTCAAAAATCTTATAGAGGTTGCTATAAAGTTTGCAGGTTCACTGGGATGGAGTGGAGGTAGGGAGAAGGGGAAGGAAGAGGTTCTGAAAGAGTGTTCATTACACAGGAATTAGTGTTCATTTCCTTATGTAAATACCTTCTCCTGAATTTCCCATAAGACTAACCCTACTCTTAATATAGTAAAATGCCCTCTTGAAATCAAAGTCGCAGTTAATTATATAGGATTCCCATATAAAATGAGATAGCTCCTAAAACAGAATTATTGCTCATAGAAAAAGGTCAAATCAGGTAGTTCTTTTACAGTCTTGTGTTAGCTGTTTGCCCCCCAAGACAGATTTTAATGATTAAGGGTATTACTAAAAGCATAAATTGTTGCTAATTAATATAATACATAATCCCCTTAATTCCCCCACATTCTATGCTACTATTATAATAAAAATACCACTAAATGGTACTTAAGCCTTTAACAGTACTGACAACACCACATTTGCATCAGATCTGTAAAACATTCTCCTATCTAATATCTGATATGAGGGTTTGGCATTAATGAGGATATCCTCAAATGTCCCTTGGAATCTTCAATAATATGAAAATTCTACAAGACTTTCCACTGGCTTCCCTGGTGGCTTGACAGTAAAGAATTCACCTGTTAATGCAGGAGACATAAGAGGTGCAGGTTTGATCCCTGGGTCAGGAAGATCCCCTGGAGGAGGGCATGGCAACCTGCTCCAGTATTATTGCCTGGAGAATCCCCATGGGCAGAGGAGCCTGGCAGGCTATACAGTCCATGGGGTGGCAAAGAGTCAGACATGACTGAGTGACTAAACAACAACAACAACAAAATGAAGCTTTCCATGAAATGGGAGTCCCCAGATAACAGAGGAGTTCAAACTCATCCCCAGGGGTATTTTCACTGTTTACATTCCCAGGGTTGTTTTGCTCATCTCAATAACCTCAGACACACAGATGACACCACCCTTATGGCAGAAAATGAAGAAGAACTAAAGAGCCTCTTGATGAAAGTGAAAGAAGAGAGTGAAAAGGTTGGCTTAAAACTCAACATTCAGAAAACTAAGATTATGGCATCTGGTCCCATGACTTCATGGCAAATAGATGGGGAAACAATGGAAACAGTGAGAGACTTTATTTTGGGGGACTCCAAAATCACTGCAGATGGTGACTGAAGCCATGAAATTATAAGATGTTGCTCATTGGAAGGAAAGTTATGACCAACCTAGACAGCATATTAAAAAGCAAAGACATTATTTGCCAACAAAGGTCTGTCTAGAAAAAGCTATGGTTTTTCCAGTAGTCATGTATGGATGTGAGAGTTGGACTATAAAGAAAGCAGAGTGCTAAAGAATTGATGCTTTTGAACTGTGGTGTTGGAGAAGACTCTTGAGAGTCCCTTGGACTGTGAGGAGATCCAATCAGTCCATCCTAAAGGAAATCAGTCCTGAATATTCATTGGAAGGACTGATGCTGAAGCTGAAACTCCAATACCTTGGCCACCTGATGCGAAGAACAGACTTGTTGGAAAAGACCCTGATGCTGGGAAAGATTGAAGTCAGGAGGAGAAGGAGACAACAAAGGGTGAGATAGTTGAATGGCATCACCGATTCTATGGACATGAATTTGAGCAAGCTCCATCATCATCCTGGTGATGGACAGGGAGGCCTAGGCCTGATGTGCTGCAGTCCATGCGTTTGCAAAGAGTTAGACATGACTGAGTGACTGAACTGAACTGAACTGAACTGAGAGCCACCTCCAGAGGAAAGCTCCCAGGGACTCAAGGAGGAAAGGGCTTCAGAGAGTCAGGGACAGGAACAAAGTGAAGGGCTTGTTATCTTGTGTTCAAGCTACTGTCTCTCAAGGGTTCACTCTATCAAGCACTTTGCTTCTCTTAGAAGGTCTGTTGTTAAATCACATAAAATGATATTGCTCTGATGAACTGTTCTTGTGTTTGTGGAAGATGTACAGCCCTTGGGTGGGTATTGGTTAGGATATACTTCAGTCTGATTATTGGTAGAGGTATGGGTTTCTTATGGTCATAATAGTACTGTAAACGTAGTGGCTTAAAATAAAATGACCATCTTTTAGTTCTAGAAGTCAGAAGCCCAGAATGGGTCTCCCTGGGCTCAACTCAAGGTGCATTAAGTCTGAGTTCCTTTATGGAGACTATGGGGGTGAGCCATCCCTTATCTTTTCCAGCTTTTAGAAGCTGCCCACATTCCTTGGCTCATGGTCCCATCTATCTTCAAAGCCAGCAATTGGCGATCAAGTCTTTCTTGCAGAACAGCCTTCAAATGTTGACTTTTATGCCTCTCTTCCATGTTTAAGGATGCTTGTGATTACATCATGTCCATCTGGATAATCCAGGATATTCTCCCTATTTTGAGATCACATGATTAGCAACCTGTCTCCTGTACAATGTCATGAACCTCATTCCATAGTTCATCAGGCACTCTATCTATCAGATCTAGTCCCTTAAATCTATTTCTCACTTCCACTGTATAATCATAAGGGATTTGATTTAAGTCACACCTGAATGGCCTAGTGGTTTTCCCTATGTTCTTCAATTTAAGTCTGAATTTGGCAATAAGGAGCTCATGATCTGAGTCACAGTCAGCTCCTGGTCTTGTTTTTGCTGACTCTATAAAGCTTTTCCATCTTTGGCTGCAAAGAATATACTCAATCTGATTTCGGTGTTGACCACCTGGTGATGTCCATGTGTAGGGTCTTCTCTTGTGTTGTTGGAAGAGGGTGTTTGCTATGACCAGTGCGTTCTCTTGGCAAAACTCTGTTAGCCTTTTCCCTGCTTCATTCCATGTTCCAAGGCCAAATTTGCCTGTTACCCCAGGTGTTTCTTGACTTCCTGCTTTTGCATTCCAGTCCCCTATAATGCAAAGGACATCTTTTGGGGGTGTTAGTTCTAAAAGGTCTTGTAGGTCTTCATAGAACTGTTCAACTTCAGCTTCTTCAGCGTTACTGGTTGGGGCATAGACTTGGATTACTGTGATATTGAATGGTTTGCCTTGGAAACGAACAGAGATCATTCTGTCGTTTTTGAGATTGCATCCAAGTACTGCATTTTGGACTCTTTTGTTGACCATGATGGCCACTCCATTTCTTCTAAGGGATCACTGCCTGCAGTAGTAGATATAATGGTCATCTGAATTAAATTCACCCATTCCAGTCCATTTTAGCGCGCTGATTCCTAGAATGTCGACTTTCACTCTTGCCATCTCCTGTTTGACCACTTCCAATTTGCCTTGATTCATGGATCTAACATTCCAGGTTCCTCTGCAATATTGCTCTTTACAGCATCAGACCTTGCTTCTATCACCAATCACATCCACAACTGGGTATTGTTTTTGCTTTGGCTCCATCCCTTCATTCTTTCTGGAGTTATTTCTCCAGTAGCATATAGAGTTCCAGAAAAACATCTATTTCTGTTTTATTGACTATGCTAAAGCCTTTGACTGTGTGGATCACAATAAACTGTGGAAAATTCTTCAAGAGATGGGAATACCAGACCACCTGACCTGCCTCTTGAGAAACCTATATGCAGGTCAGGAAGCAAAGCAACAGTTAGAACTGGACACGGGACAACAGACTGGTTCCAAATAGAAAAAGGAGTATGTCGAGGCTGTATATTGTCACCCTGTTCATTTAACTTATATGCAGAGTACATCATGAGAAACGCTGGGCTGGAAGAAGCACAAGCTGGAATCAAGATTGCCGGGAGAAATATCAATAACCTCAGATATGCAGATGACATCACCCTTATGGCAGAAAGTGAAGAGGAACTAAAAAGCCTCTTGATGAAAGTGAAAGAGGAGAATGAAAAAGTTGGCTTAAAACTCAACATTCAGAAAACGAAGATCATGGCATCTGGTCCCGTCACTTCATGGGAAATAGATGGGGAAACAGTGGAAACAGTGTCAGACTTTATTTTTCTGGGCTCCAAAATCACTGCATATGGTGACTGCAGCCATGAAATTAAAAGACGCTTACTCCTTGGAAGGAAAGTTATGACCAACCTAGATAGCATATTCAAAAGCAGAGACATTATTTTGCCAACAAAGGTCCATCTAGTCAAGGCTATGGTTTTTCCTGTGGTCATGTATGGATGTGAGAGTTGGACTATAAAGAAAGCTGAGCACTGAAGAATTGATGCCTTTGAACTGTGGTGTTGGAGAAGACTCTTGAGAGTCCCTTGGACTGCAAGGAGATCCAACCAGTCCATTCTAAAGGAGATCAGCCCTTGATGTTCTTTGGAAGGAATGAGGCTAAAGCTGAAACGCCAGTACTTTGGCCACCTCATACGAAGAGTTGATTCATTGGAAAAGACTCTGATGCTGGGAGGCATTGGGGGCAGGAGGAAAAGGGGATGACAGAGGATGAGATGGCTGGATGGCATCACCAACTGGATGGACACGAGTTTGATTGAACTCTGGGAGTTGGTGATGGACAGGGAGGCCTGGCATGCTGCATTCATGGGGTCACAAAGAGTTGGACACGACTGAGTGACTGAACTGAATTGAACTGATTAGCAACCTTAATTCCATCTGCTACCTTAGTTCCCTTTTGACATATAACATATTCACAAGTCCCTGGAATGAGGACATGGACATTGGTGAAGCCATTATTCTGCCAGTCACATCAGATGATGGGTCTGGCAGCTGCAGCTTGACTTTACAACCACGTGGCCCTGATACCATTCATTCTTTTGCTTGGGACAGCTGGCCTGGTTGGAAGAGCCCTTGGCTGGCTTGTGATCAGTTGACTGACTTTCTTGATGTGTCCAGAGAATTCAAGAGAAAACTTTCATGCCAAGTCCGATCTGTAGCCTCTACTGCATTCTTTTCTACTAGCCATGTCTCTCTGGTATCTTGGGGAAACTTAGAACCTAGTCCTATTACTGCCACCACTAATAACACATTTTCCCCTCTTTTTCTTCTTTATTATCTCCTTTTTCTTTTAATACCTAATTTTTATTACTGAATACTATATTCTAGGAACCATCTTAACTTCTTTAACAGAATTGTCTAATTCTTATAGCAATCCTACGAGCTAGGTATTAGTTCCCCATTTTTATATATGAGGAAACTGAGGCACCAATGCACATGCCAAGCACAGGATTGATATCTAGGTCTACATTTCCATCCAAAGAGATTAAGGATTAGGGAAAACTAACACATGAGCTTAAAAGGAAGGAACACAGCCTAACCAACATGATCCACTCCCCCCTTTCCAAAGTGCTACCAAAGCAAGGCTGGGGGTAGGGAACTTCAAAGTATCCATGGGGCTTTCCAGCTATGGCATGTACTCAACATACATCTTCAGCCAGTCAAGAAGGTCCGGTATGGGGTTCATATGTCTCCCCTAAATGGGACTTTGTTTTTTATAGCTACATCAAAGAAAGAATCCTTAACATTCAGTTGGATGGTAATAGAATTTTCAGTTAATGAGTCTCTAAGACCTACTTGGAATAAACTGTTGTAGGGAATGTAAACAAAGGTAGGCAAAGTATTCCACAAAATCATGTGAGGGGACATCCCTCAACTGAACTGATTCAGAGTTTAGACTGAATAGTCATGCAAGGCAACTTGCCAAAATTTATTTTCTCTAATAGCAATATTATAGGTGCCCTGGGCCCCTAACTCTAATGCATTTGGCTGTGGGTTATATAAATTTAGGTTTCTAAATTTATATCAAGCAGACAGTTCAGGTGGTAATGAAATGCTTTGGGTAAGTATAATTTTCCTTTCAAAAGGAAAGTGACAAAGAAGTGCCAAGGTTTGCAGGGATAATAACATACTTTACATTGAGTTACTGACAGGACTCCAGGAAGCTCCAATTTCTTGGACAAACATTATGGAGACACAGATCTTCCCAATGCCCTTGAAAGGTAGGTGGTAGGTAAAGTTGTTTTGGTTCCTTCCTAGGACATGAAGTGGGGGAAGGCTGCCAGGTCCAGGGCAAACTAAAAAGGGGGCAGGACTCAGGACAGCGTAGGTCCCGCAGCCTTAGGTACTGGCATCTCATACATTTGGTGAGATTATACCATTAGTACTCTAATGCTATAATGTTATTTTATAATTTGTATTGTATTTGCCAGATCATGCAAATCTCCAAACAGTCATGGGTCTGGAAAAAAGAAATCCCAGTGAACTCAGAATCTTCTAGTTTTTCCATTTCTGCATCTCTCTGGTTATACTTAGAGGTCTCTTAGGGACCACTTGTTCAGATGTAATAAAGTACTACGAATTTCATGGCTTAACACAATTGAAATGTATTCTCTCACATTTGGGGAATCTAGAATCTGAAACTAGAGCCATTCTTACTCCAAGGTGCTAGGGGAGGATCCTTCTTTGCCTCTATCTAACTTTTGGTGGCTGTGAACAGTCTTGGTGGTCATGAGCCATCTGTGGTGGTTCTTGACTTGTCATGCATCACTTCAGTCTCTGCCTTCAACCTCCCATGGCACACTTGCTGTGTTTCTCTGTATCCACATTTCTCTCTTCTTATAAGGGTAGCTCTCATTGTATTTGGGTGCACAGAATTCCAGTATAACCTCATACTGACTTGATTACACCTCCAAAGACCACACTTCTGCATCAGGTCACCCTCATGGGCACTGGAGGTTAGAACCTCAACATATCTTCTAGGGGATACAAGTCCTTTCTTCAGAGACTATCTGATTTACTGAGACTCAATCATTGCACACTTCTCTATGTGGCAGTTTGAGAGAGACCATGATTGCAAGAAATGTGATAGACTTGGTTTCTTCTGTTCAGTAACCCAAGTGAACCCTCAGAACCCACTTAATCCTTGGAGGATGCCAGCTTTGGAGCAAGACTCTAGCAGCCATGGCAATGACCTTCTTCTCCCGATACTGTAGTCTGGGGCAATTTTGTGTCTAAACAAAGAAGGTTTTCAAAAATGATGCTGGTGTATATATGTCAATCCCAATCTCCCAATTCATCCCCTCCCTCTTTCCCTATTGGGATCCATATGTTTGTTCTCTATATCTTTGTCTCTATTTCTGCTTTGTAAATAAGATCATCCATACCAATTTTTTTTTCAGATTCCACATATATGTGTTAATATACCAGAGTTGTTTTTCTCTTTCTGACTTACTTCACTTGGCATAAGTTTCTAGGACCATCCATGTCTCTACAAAAATGACCTATTTTTGTTCCTTTTTATGGCTGAGTAATGTTCCATTGTGTATAGGTACCACATCTTATTTATCCATTCCTCTGCTGATGGAAATATAGATAAATAGGTAACTAATGAGAACCTATTGTATAGCACAGAGAACTCTACTAGTGCTCTGTGGGGACCTAAATGGGGTGGAAATCCGAAAAGGAGGGGATATATTTATATATATATTGACTCACTCTGCTGTACAGTGGAAGTTAACACAACACTGTAAGGTAACTGTATTCCAGTAAGAATTCTTTAAAAAAAAAATGATGCTGGAAGAATTAAAAGACTAAAGGAGAAAAAGAGAGAGAAGCCACTGCCCAAGAAAAGGCCCAGGTTTTATAGGACAGAGTCCCATCCCAGCTCTCTGTACTGAATGGCTAGGAGCCAACTCCCTTCATCAGCCCAGCTGAGCAGTACTTGAGATGGGCAGTGTGGTCTCCTCTCTCCCCCTTTAGCATCAGCAAGCCAACTCTGTACCAACTCAGATCACCATAGGCTACAGGCCACACTCCCATTACTCTCACACCTGTAAACATGTCTCCAGAGAAGGGCTATTTAAGAGGATGTCCTTTTCTTTTATCGAAGGGCCATATAAGACATGGCTAAATAAAGCATGTTTCTATATCTTCTATAAAAAAGCTACTAAAAAGAGCATCCCTGCCGTAGTTCCATGAGCCTTTGTCAGGCTCTCTGTAACGATTGCCTCTTAAAAGTTGCTGCTAGAAAAAGGTTTGTCTTTCCTGTCACCCTGTTTTTCTTGTTAGCAGCAAAGGAGAGCACTAACGATTTTGGGGTTTTATGGTTGTTTGATTTTTGCTTTTGTTGTCAGAAAACCACAAGGGTCTGAGTCTCTATGTTCTACCAGATGTTTTGCTAGTTACTTTTGTAATGCTACTCATTTATTGGAATAAAAGCATCATCCTTTAAGAGTGTCGAGTGGAAGCAGGACTCTGTTGTTATCCCTTCCCTGCCCAGGGGACCAGAATTTGACTCAAAAAGCCAAGTAGGGACCACCAAGTACAGATATCTCAGCAGAATGATACCCAGAGTGTCTCTTCAGTATTTTGAATGTGATGTACACCTAGTTGAAAGTGGCCACATCCACATTGTGGAATGAGAAATTTATGCTCTTTGGTGTGTGTGTATGTGTGTGTGTATATATATATATATATATATTTATAAATACACACACACACACACCCATTTGAATGCAGAGTTCTAAAGAATAGCAAGGAGAAATAAGAAAGCCTGCCCAAATGATCAGTGCAAAGAAATAGAGGAAAATAATAGAATGGGAAAGACTAGAGATCTTTTCAAGAAAATTAGAGATACCAAGGGAACATTTCATGCAAAGATGGGCACAATAAAGGACAGAAATGATATGAACCTGAGAAGCAGAAGATATTAAGAAGAGGTAGCAAGAATACACAGAAGATCTTTTTTTGTGTAAAAAAAGATCTTCATGACCCAGATGACCATGTATGATCACTCACCTAGAGCCAGACATCCTGGAATGTGAAGTCAAGTGGGCCTTAGGAAGCATCACTAAGAACAAAGCTAGTGGAGGTGATGGAATTCCAGTTGAGCTATTTCAAATCCTAAAAGATAATTCTGTGGAGTGTTGTACTCAATATGTCAGCAAATTTGGAAAACTCAGCAGTGGCCACAAGACTGGAAAATGTCACTTTTCATTCCAGTCCCAAAGAAAGACAATGCCAAAGAATGTTCAAACTACTGCACAATTGTACTCATCTCACACGCTAGTAAAATAATGCTCAAAATTCTCCAAGCCAGGCCATGTGCTGTTGAAACAGTACATGAACCATGGACTTCCAGATGTTTAAGCTAGATTTAGTAGAGGCAGAGGAACCAGAGATCAAATTGCCAACATCTGCTTGATCATCGAAAAAGCAAGAGAGTTCCAGAAAAACATCTACTTATGCTTTATTAACTATGCCAAAGCCTTTGTGTGGATCACAACAAACTGTGGAAAATTCTTAAAGAGATGGGAATACCAGACCACCTGATGTGCCTCCTGAGAAATCTGTATGCAGGTCAAGAAGCAGCAGTCAGAACTGGACATGGAACAACAGACTGGTTCCAAATCGGGAAAGGAGTACGTCAAGGCTATATATTGTCACCCTGCTTATTTAACTTATATTCAGAGTACATCATGAGAAATGCTGGGCTGGATGAAGCACAAGCTGGAATCAAGATTGGAGAAATATCAATAACTTCAGACACACAGATGACACCACCCTTATGGCAGAAAATGAAGAAGAACTAAAGAGCCTCTTGATGAAAGTGAAAGAAGAGAGTGAAAAGTTTGCTTGAAGCTCAACATTCATAAAACTAAGATTATGGCATCCTGTCCCATCACTTCATGGCAAATAGATGGGGAAACAATGGAAACAGTGGCAGACTTTATCATTTTGGGCTCCAAAATCACTGAAGATGGTGATTGCAGCCATAAAATTAAAAGACGCTTGCCCCTTGGAAGAAAAGTTATGACCAACCTAGACAACATATTAAAAAGCAGAGACATTACTTTGCTGACAAAGGTCCATGTAGTCAAAGCTATGGTTTTTCCAGTGGTCATATATGGATGTGAGAGTTGGACTATAAAGAAAGCTGAGCACCGAATAATTGATGCTTTTGAACTGTGGTGTTGGAGAAGACTTGTGAGTCCCTTGGACAGCAAGGAGATCCACCCAGTCCATCCTAAAGGAAATCAGTCCTGATTTCCTTCATTGGAAGGACTGATGCTGAAGCTGAAGCTCCAATACTTTGGCCACCTGATGTGAAGAACTGACTCCTTGGAAAAGACCTTGATGCTGGGAAAGATTGAGAGCGGGAGGAGAAGGAGATGGCAAAGGATGTGATGGTTGGATGGCATCACCACCTCGATGGCCATGAGTCTGAGTAAGCTCCAGGAGTTGGTGACGGACAGGGAAACCTGTGTGCTGTAGTCCATGGAGTCACAAAGAGTCAGACACGACTGAGCGACTGAACTCAATTGATTGATACATAAAATTATGGAATTGTAAAGGATTTCTTTAAAAAAGTGTATAAAATCTGGATAGGCCAGAAGGATTTTGGCTAGATGACCTCATGGTACCAGTTGCCAAGTGACTAGTCTTTTTCTATTTCTCCTCATCTGTGTGGATTCCATGAAGTCCGGCAGTCTCGTGCCATCTAATGCTTCCACTTGCTTTCATAGGTAACACTGTCTCCACTAAAGCTGGGCTGTCTTCATTTCAGGACAGCCCCTTACTTAGGATTATAGACTCTGTGTAGGGAAGCCCACAGGGCCATGAAAGGAGAGCCCAGTGCCTATGGCAGGATGTAAATCTGGCATCTTCACTCACTCCTCTCTTTGTAAATCAGAGAAGGGGTGTGTGTGTGTGTATGTAAGCATGCATGCTCAGGTGCCATTCTGTTCCCTGCAAGAGAAAATCTTCAGAATTTGTGCTATGCAAATTCATTTCCTCCATCTCAGCTCACATATTCCATCATGTGTAAACCAGATGTTGCTGTCTAGAGAATGAATGAATATGTACCTAGATAATCTGGGTTTGACAGCATGCCTTATGAAAAGAGAGCTTTGGAAAGCATCAGTGAAAAGCTTAAAGAAGGAATCCTGAAGGAAAGAAAAACATCAGTGGTCTGTAGAATTGAATTGGTGAAGATAAAATAGAGCACATTCATTCGTTCACTCACTCCACCATTATTGTTGAGCATGTACTTGGCCCTAGCTTACTTGTGCTTGCACTAGACTAAGTTCTGTGTCAACCATTAGAGTAAGGTACTGAATATAAGCGGCATTCAGTTGGGGTAACAGACTTAATTTATTTTTTAAAAATTATTTATTAAAAATGTTATTGGAATATAGTTGATTTACAATGTTGTGGTAGTTTGAGGTGTACAGCAAAATGATCAGTTATACATATAGCCACTCTTTTTTTTTAGATTCTCTTCCCATGTAGGCCATTAGAGTATTGAGTAGAATACAAGCAGGTTTTTTTTTTTAATTAGTTCTGTATTTTACATAGTATGTATACGGCAACCTCAGTCTCCCAGTTGATCCCTCCCCTCCTTATCTCCTGGTGACCGTAGGTTTGTTTTCTAAATCTGTGACTCTACTTCTGTTCTGTAAACAAGTTTATATATTGTACTTTTTAGATTCTACATATAAGCAATATCCTCTGATAGTCATCTTTCTATGTCTGATTCACTTTACTCAGCATGACATTCTCTAGGTCCATCCATGTTGCTGAAGGTGGCATAATTTTGTTGTTTTTTGACTCGATGGACATGAGTCTGAGTGAACTCTGGGAGTTGGTGATGGACAGGGAGGCCTGGTGTGCTGAGATTCATGGGGTCGCAAAGAGTCGGACAGGAATGAGTGACTGAACTGAACTGAACTGAATATTCCATTGCACCCCAGTTTTCATTCCAATCCCAAAGAAAGGCAATGCCAAAGAATGCTCAAACTACCACACAATTGCACTCATCTCACATGCTAATAAAGTAATGCTCAAAATTCTTCAAGCCAGGCTTTAGCAATATGTGAATCGTGAACTTCCTGATGTTTAAGCTAGTTTTAGAAAAGGCAGAGGAACCAGAGATCAAATTGCCAACATCTGCTGGATCATCAAAAAAGCAAGAGAGTTCCAGAAAAACATCTATTTCTGCTTTATTGACTATGCCAAAACCTTTGACTGTGTGGATCACAATGAACTGTGGAAAATTCTGAAAGAGATGGGAATACCAGACCACCTGATTGGCCTCTTGAGAAACCTATATGCAGGTCAGGAAGCAACAGTTAGAACTGGATATGGAACAACAGCCTGGTTCCAAATAGGAAAAGGAGTACATCAAGGCTGTATATTGTCACCCTGTTTATTTAACTTATATGCAGAGTACATCATGAGAAATGCTGGGCTGGAAGAAGCACAAGCTGGAATCAAGATTGCCAGGAGAAATCTCAATAATCTCAGATATGCAGATGACACCACCCTTATGGCAGAAAGTGAAGAGGAACTAAAAAGCCTCTTGATGAAAGTGAAAGAGGAGAGTGAAAAAGTTGGCTTAAAGCTCAACATTCAGAAAACGAAGATCATGGCATCTGGTCCCATCACTTCATGGGAAATAGATGCAGAAACAGTAGAAGCAGTGTCAGACTTCATTTTTTTTGGGCTCCAAAATCACTGCAGATGGTGATTTCAGCCATGAAATTAAAAGATGCTTACTTCTTGGAAGGAAAGTTATGACCAACCTAGACAGCATATTCAAAAGCAGAGACATTACTTTGTCAGCAAAGGTCCATCTAGTCAAGGCTATGGTTTTTCCTGTGGTCACGTATGGATGTGAGAGTTGGACTGTGAAGAAAGCTGACCACCAAATAATTGATGCTTTTGAACTGTGGTGTTGGAGAAGGCTCTTGAGAGTCCCTTGGATTGCAAGGAGATCCAACCAGTCCATTCTAAAGGAGATCAGTCCTGGGTGTTCTTTGGAAGGAATGATGCTAAAGCTGAAACTCCAGTACTTTGGCCACCTGATGCGAAGAGTTGACTCATTGCAAAAGACTCTGATGCTGGGAGGGATTAGGGGCAGGAGGAGAAGGGTACGACAGAGGATGAGATGGCTGGATGGCATCACTGACTCGATGGATGTGAGTCTGAGTGAACTCTGGGAGTTGGTGATGGACAGGGAGGTCTGGCGTGCTGCAATTCATGGGGTCACAAAGAGTTGGACACGACTTAGCGACTGAACTGAATATTCCATTGTATGTATGTGCCACATCCTTTTTATCCATCCCTCAACTGTGATTAATTAGTCATACAAGTATGAAACTGCAGCTGTGACTAGTGCCATCAAGAAGGAAAGGATGTCAATAGCCACTAAGGGGAGACGTGACCTGCAAAGTGAGTTCAAGGATGATGGGGAAGCAGCTCACCCACAAGAGACTGTCTTTTGAAAACATTTACAGATGAGCCATTTTATACACAGATGGGGTGTGTTACAGTGTAAAAGAATGCCAATGATGAAAGGCGCTTGGTATCTGCCCTTTGATTTACAGGTGGGGAGTTGGAGGTCAGAGGTCACTTACAGGTGGGGAGTTGGAGGTCATTTCTATGTTGATGAACATAGAAAGTGTACCACCTGAGCCTTCTTATCTCCCTTCCTGATGCTTTCTTCCATCCACAGTGTTATTATCCACTAAATACTCCAATATGTAGGTGTATGTGTGTGTGTGTGTTTATGTAAATGAACACATAGCTTGTTTGACTGCTTGCCTCTCCTGTCCTCCTCGAGGACAACGATTTTTGTTTTTATCATATGTTGCTCTAACCCCCTTTGCTGTAGGAATATTTGGCATATATGTAACACTATATGAAAATATTGAACCCAGTTTATAGTCAGTGATAAATAATTGTCACCTTCTGGCCCTCTGGTCATAGCTTTGCTGAAATGTTAAGAGCATGCCTGTTTTCTTGGTTATCTGGTTAGCCCAGTACCCTGAGGGTTGAAACTTATGATCAGTCACCTGGGCAAATCTGCTCTTTCCACCCTTTGGTTTGAAAACCAGTTTAACCAGTTGTGTTCTGAGTCTGGGAAGGAGGAGTCTCATCACTGTTGAGTCAGTAAATACAAAAAAACATCATCCGCCTGACCCTATGACCCTGAGTGTAGCCCTTATCCTTTCTGGATCTATTTCCGTATTTGCACAATACCTGTATCATGGATTTGCGGTGATAATTTAAGAAAGGTGGCCATAAGAAGGCACTTGCATGGGGCCTGGCACGGTGTTGTTGTTGTTTAGTCACTAAGGTTGTGTCTGACTCTTTTGCAACCTCAGGGACTGCAGTCCACCAGGCTCCTCTGTCCATAAAAATTTCTAGACAAGAACACTAGAGTGGGTTGCCATTTCCTATGCTGGGGGATCTTCCCAACCTGGGAATTGAACCCGTGTTTTCTGTATTGGCAGGCAGATTCTTTGCCACTGAGCCACAGGGAAACCCCTGACACACAGTAGGCGCCCAAAAAACATTTGGGAAGCTACTACTTGTTGAGAGGTAAGAGAGGGTGAAGTGCATGGTTGGCAATGCCAAAGGAGTTGGATAAAATCATTGCAGGCCCAGCACAGGAGAGCTCAGGGAAGGCCATGTGACAGAGACGTGTCTAAGCAGTGGGAGGAGAGGCCACCTTGAAAGCTTATTTGGAAGTCTCTCTTGCCAGGGCTGTCTGTGCATCCTGGCTGGGTTCTTTCAGTTCTGCAATTTTATGAGTATCCTGTATGACTTACTAAGGCTCCTTTCTCTCGGCTCAACTCAAGGTAACTCAACAAGCATCAATAGTTTCTTTTCTCTGTCTAGTGAATATGAAGTGAATATGAGAGCAATAATTTTACCCTCCTACCCTTAAAAAGTTTGCCATCTAGAGGGGGTGGGGAAAAAGTAAGTTGCTGAGGCTCCATTCTATGGCCTAGAGAGAACACTTCTTCACCACTACAGTCCCTGTTTTTATAATAGTGCTTGGGACACAGTATTCACTGGATAAATATTTGCTGAACAAGTCATTATAGGTTTGAATTAGCCATCTCTGGATTTTCTCTTTCCCCATTAGGGATGAAGGAAAAGATGTTTCTTCATTGGCAATTGTGACCAGGCTTATTCAAACATTAGATTATTGACATTTGAGACCTGAGCAAAATAACAACACTTATTTTAGAAGACCTGTTATTTTCCATGCACCAGTTATATGCTTAGCCTGGAGAATTCTGTGGACAGTGGAGACTGGCAGGTTACAGTCCATGGGGTTGCAAAGAGTCAGACATGACTGAGCAACTATCACACTATATGATTTGAAAATATTATCTCTCCTTCACCTTACAGTAACATGAGCTAGGCTATGACCAGCCTTCTTTCACAGGTGATGACATTGAGGCTCAGAAGTTAAAGTTCAAAGGCATTCATGTCCAAAACCCTATTCTCCTCAATGTAGTTTAGGGCAGTGGTGGTCTCACTTGGATGTTTGGGTAGAACTGGGTCCCTACAGTAGCTTCAACCTGCATTTCTTCTATTGGAATGAGTGTGTGAGTGTAATTCTTTCAGTACCTCCTAAATTCCTGAACTGACCCAGAGTCTGCTCAATCCCCTGTGTTTTGAACAGTCTATAAGTGATACAATGTGATAAAATTATCACAACAACCCACACCCACAATATTTAGAGAATATTCGAAAAAGGCAACACTCCCAACACTTTTAGAAGCAATCTCAAGCAAGATTATGTTTCTGAAATGAAATATGCAATAAAACTAGACCTACATAGCTTCTGCCAGCCAGACACCACAGCAAAGATTTAGCAGCATCTAGGGGAAGAATCGGAGAAGGCAATGGCACCCCACTCCAGTACTCTTGCCTGGAAAATCCCATGGACGGAGGAGCCTGGTGGGCTGCAGTCCATGGGGTCACTAAGAGTCGGACATGACTGAGTGACTTCACTTTCACTTTTCACTTTCATGCATTGGAGAAGGAAATGGCAACCCACTCCAGTGTTCTTGCCTGGAGAATCCCAGGGCCGGGGGAGCCTGGTGGGCTGGCGTCTATGGGGTCGCACAGAGTCAGACACGACTGAAGTGACTTAGCAGCAGCAGGGGAAGAATATTATCCAGAGACAACACAAACAACACAACGAAACAATGGCATGTTTCAACCCTGCTGGATGCCATCCTAGTTGTGTCAGGAGTCCAGAGATCATCTTGCATGTAGGGCAAATGTAAGAGGAAGAAGCGACTCATCAAGGGTTTGAGGAGGAAAAGTACCTGGAGTAAAATCTACCTATCCTAGACAGCCTGCTCTTTCAGAGAATAACATTCCTAGTTTCCTGAAACATTCCTAGCTTCCTGAAAAAGTGCGGATATTCCCTTTGGTAGTCCCCTCTCCCCCATCATGGGGACTTAAATACTTCTGTAAGTCCTCTTGCACACACCCCCACTTAAGGTTCATTCAGTACTTTTAAACATCTGAATCCCTAAATCCCCACCTTCTCTGTGAGTCCTGGGCGTTCCTCTGTCCCCAATTCTGAACTGATGTAGGTTTGTCTGGGGACTAGGCTCCGCCCTGTTTTGAGCAGGCTTGCATGGGAAAAGGGCCAGGTTCTGTATCTACCCCTCCTCAGGTCTCCATGTTTTGCTCCTCTCTCTGCATTGCATTGCCCCAGTCCATCTGCAACCCCATACCATAGTGGTGTGCTATGGTTGTGCTGCTTCCCTGTCTAAAAGATTTCACTTCCTTCTCTTAGGTCCTACCTGGTTCTCACGTTTGTTTCATCTGAAGAGTTTTATAATTTTTAGGTATACCTAGTTTTTTGAACCATACCATTTCAAGAGTATATATATGTACATATCTTGGCGTTGTCCTTTAGAGGCAGGTATAGGGAGTGCAATCCCACCTAAGGAGAGGGAGGGGGGCATTACTCTTGTTATCGTGAAATATACCTAATGACACCTGAGATTTTCTACACTGATCTTGCCCATCTTTCTCCTGAAATTTGTTCCATTGTTCCCAGCTCCATGTGACATAGCTCGCCTAGTAGTAAAGGGTGGGTTGTCCAGTTGTCCTTATGATGGACCTTCTTATATGGCTCTAAGAGGCATCTCTTTTCAGCACACTGGATGGGCTCCCTCTGCAGTAGAGTCACTCCATTGTGCTCCTTGATTCTTGTCTCCTGTTAGGGGAAATTATCCCCCTGCCCTCCTGTGTCCATGAGGGAATGCTGACTCCCAGAGGCGATGTTGGAATAGCACTTATAGCTCTCTTGTTATCCCTGTATACCTTGCAGCAGTAGAAGAGTGATTTAGAGTGGAATATTGGGAGTCTGACGTCTTTGTCTGTCTTTCTCATTTAAGCAAGGTTAGAGTAATAAATAACACTGCTCCCGACATCCAGGCCTCATTCATCCTTGAGGTGCTGCCTTGATAGCAATGAATGTAAGTTTTCCCTCTGTTCTTCCATGGAAGGAGCCTTTCAACAGGCAGATTCTGTCCCTGCAAGGGGGTAGGGGGGAGGATGAAACAAGAGAAGCATGCCTGGATAGATCCCACTGCTCTGCTTCTACCTGGGCAGATACATTCAATTACTTAGAGGTGGAATCGCAGTGGCTTCTCCAATGACTCAGCAGGTAAAGAATCCACCTGTATTGCAGGAGTATCAGGAGACTCGTGTTTAACCCCTGGGTTGGGAAGATAATTTGGAGGAGGAAATGGCAGCCTATTCCAGTGTTCTTGCCATAAAAATTCCATGAACAGAGGAGCCTGGGGGGCTACAGTCCAAAGGATTGCAAAGAGTCAGACACAACTGAGCACATATGCATGATGACTTAGAGGTAGAGAGGTGGGGTATGGGGTGGTGGTTGTTGTTCAATCACTAAGTGATGTCCAACTCTTTGTGACCCCATGAACTGCAGCAGGCCAGGCTTCCCTGTCATTCACTGTCTCCTGCAGTTTGCTCAAACTCGTGTCCATTAAGTTGGTGATGCCATCCAATCAATTCATCCTCTGTCATCCCCTCTCCTCTTGTCTTCAATCTTTCCCAACATCAGGGTATTTTCCAATGAGTTGGCTCTTCACATCACATAGCCAAAGTATCAGAGCTTCAGCATCAGTCCTTCCAATGACTATTCAGGGATGGTTTCTTTTAGGATTGACTGGTTTGATCTCCTTGCTGTCCAAAGGACTCTCAAGAGTCTTCTCCAGCACCACAATTCAAAAGATTCAGTTCTTCAGTTCTCAGCCTTCTTTATGGTCCAGCTTTCATATCCATATATGACTACTGGGGTTTGGGGGTAGGGATATAGAAAAGCTGTGTATGGCCAAGATTAAAACTATGTTCTCCAACCCAGAGCTTCTAGCACTAACTCTAATATATGTATCCTGAACTGATACACATTGTTTTTTTTCTTTTATCCTGAACTGATTCACATTTCAGTTGGAACTCAGAAGGGGAGAGAAGTGTGATTGATTTACCCCTTCAAGTCTAAACAGCCTTTCCTCTGCTGGGTCTTCCTGGATCTGTCTCCCATGCTGATGGAGTAATGGTTGAAAGGCCCCCTTTCCTCTTTTAAAAGAAGTGTTGTCCAGACATGTTTATTCTCCCTTTTCATGTCTGTTCAGCCAGGCTTTGAAGCTCACCGCCTTTCTCCAGAGGAAATCCCTCTCTTCCTCCAGCTCAATCAAGGTGTCATTCTTCATTTTTGGTGTACTCTCCATAGCAGTTCTTCTGAAGGAAAGATCTAAAACCCCTTTCCCCCCCCTCTGTACGGGTCAATATCATTCTTCCTTAAGTCTTGATTAAATCTGATTCCTAGAGACTGCACATTTCAACTATTTACTTCCACTTAGTTTTTCTATATATTAGAAAACCCAGTGAGGGGTTTTATTCCCTTAAATGGTAAAGTTCTCTTTAATATTTAGAATGCTCTTGGATGAAAGCACTGCAAAATTCAACTTAATTTAAATAACTTGATAGCTTCGCATATCTGGAAGTCCAGAGGAAACACACATTTCAGAATTGATATAACCAGGGATTCCAGCTCCATTCTGCTTCCCTTGGAACTGCCCTTCACTTTGAGTTGGTCTGTTTCTGAGCCTGTTCTCAGCAGTTTGGCCCTCATGGATGACAATGTCTAGAAACAGAATGGATGATCCCTTCTGCATATTTCCCAGAACAAGGAAGACCTTTTCTAGAAATTCCATCATACCCTTTTCCTGAAGTAAAATTGGTCTGTATTGAGCCTCATGTCCATTTCTGGAGCAGTCACGCAGGAACCCCTCCTGGGTTTGGGGTGGGCTTTCCTTCTGCTGAGGCGTGTGGGTGGGAGAGGGGTGGTTACTGGGATGGAGGGGAATTCTGCTCTGAGGGAAAGAGGCAGGAACCGGATATGGGTAGATAACCCAAATACCCTGCCGCAGCCTCATTCCCCTAAACCATTCACTGATAGAATCTGTGGGCTGAACCCACAGTCTGGATCTCTGAAACTCATGCCCGTGGCCAGGGGTCATGTTCAGGATAACTTGACACCAGGGAAGACCAGCTGCTTCTGAGAGGCTCTGGACAAACTATATGCATGCAGGAGACTCCAAAAGATGCTCCTTAGCTTTGGAAGCAGTTCAATGTAAGATAAGAATCCATTTCAAGTTGCTTATACAGAGCCACTTACATTCTTGTAATGCTAGTATTTTAAAGGCAAAGCCTTCATGTTAATGGTCAGCTGGGAATTAATCTAGATATTTATGGTTTACAGGCCTGGCTGAGATAGGCAATCCTTTTATCAGCAAGGAAAACACAAAAATTTGGCTCGAAAAAAAGGTTTAATTATACAGAAAGCACAGAGAGGCAAGAGGAGGGAGGAACAAATTGAGAGTAGTATGGACATATAATCACATACCATTTGTAAAATAGCTAGCTAGTGGGAAGCTGCTGTATAGCACAGGGAATCTAGCTTGGTGCTTTGTGATGACCTAGATGGGTGGGAGGCTCAGGGGGAGGCTCAAGAGTGAGAGGATATATGTATACACATAGCTGATTTACGTCATTGTATAGCAGAAACTAACACAACAATGTACAGCAATTGCACTCGATTATAAAAAAATTAACTAAGTAGAACTGTGATGTTGGAGAAGACTCTTGAGAGCCCCTTGGACTGCAAGGAGATCCAACCAGTCCATCCTAAAGGAAATCAGTCCTGAATATTCATTGGAAGGACTGATGCCGAAGCTGAAACTCCATTACTTTGGCCACCTGATATGAAGAACTGACTCATTTGAAAAGACCGTGATGCTGGGAAAGATTGAAGGTGGGTGGAGAAGAGTTGACAGAGGATGAGATGGTTGGATGGCATCACCAACTCAATAGACATGAGTTTGAGTAAACTCCAGAAGTTGGTGATGTACAGGGAAGCCTGGTGTGCTGCAGTCCATGGGGTCGCAAAGAGTCGGACATGACTGAGTGACTGAACTGAACTCAAGTAGATTTAATAAAGAAAAAGCAAATATAAAAAATCATCATTAAAAGAGCAAAGCAGGAAACTATCCCTGGAGATCCCATGGAAAAATGTTTGTATGACTGAGTCTGTGGATTCCTGTGGTAAGGGATGATAAGAGTCATCATTAATTAAAACTGTAACTCTGGGGTCTTTCATTATGGACTTTATTTTTCCATTTAAGAATGTCACTTTTGTGATCATTCCAGGTACAGGAAGGGATATCTTTCCTTGGGCTTCATGTAACCATTTATACAAGTTGATCACTGTGTAATATCTTGTGCTATTAAAAACCATATGCTCTTAAATATTTATAATGAGGAAAGTAATATTCAGCATCTTACATGAATTATTAACAGCCTCTACATACATCTTCTAACTCGATTACAGTGTGTGTTGTACCTCTGCTGTTGAAATTTACCTTCGCACTTCAGTTATTATGTTTGTGGCTAAGGAATGATGGGTCCCCAAGGAGTATTGTGACCCAGAATTGGTTTTCATATGTTGAATACAACTTCCCAGAGTTTTCATATCCATTTACTTGCTGACAACTCATATGTGTATCCATATAAATACAAAATTAAAAGTCTTATTATTGAGATTTCAAGAATATATTAAAAGAAAGAGTACTTGCCTGGACATCGCGTGACCTGAGTTCTAGTCATAGATTTGCTGTTGACTTGCTGGGTGCCTTGGGCAAGTCCCTTTTTGCTTCATGTTCCTCATCTGTGAAGTGAGGATTTGGGAATAGACAAGATTTATTTCCTGCAGAGCACAAGGAGGCTCAGGTCACACACCTGAGAGGCTGGAGGAAAGACAGCTGCAGAAACTCATCGAGAATTTGGCCAATGAGACATGCTTCTGGAACTGAACAAGCCATAGGCAAGTGTAGTTTTCCAATGGGAGGAGAGGATGGTGGTTAGATTTCACCTTGTGACTAGAACTTATTCAGAAGGAAACGGATCATTCCACTGTCAGCCATCCTGAACAAGAAATACTGTGGTTCTTAGTAGTAAGGGAGAGGAAGATTTTCTTCTTAGTGTAGACTGAAAGTCTGTGTCCCCCCAAATTCATGTTGAAATCCTAGTCCCAGGGTGATGATATTAGGAGGTGGGACTTGGGGAAGTGATTAGGTCATAGGGGTGGAGCAAAGTCGCTCAGTTGTGTCTGACTCTTTGCGACCCCATGGACAGTAGCCAACCAGGCTCCTTCATCCATGGGATTTTCCAGGCAAGAGTACTGGAGTGGGGTGCCATTTCCTTCTTGAGGGGATCATCCCGACTCAGCGATCAAACCCAGGTCTCCCACATTGTAGGCAGACACTTTACCATCTGAGCCACCAGGGAAGTCCATAAGCAGGATTAGTGCCCTTATAAAAGGGCCCAGAGAAGGCTCCCTCCCCCCTTCCACTATGTAAGTACACAGTGAGAAGATGGCTGTCTAAGAACCAACAAGCAATCCTCATTAGATACTGAATGGGTCCATGCACTGATCTTGGATTTCATAGCCTTCAGAACTGTGAGAAGTAACTGTCTGCTGTTTATAAGCCACCAGCTTATGGTGTTCTCCTGTGCTCTGTTGCTCAGTCACGTACAAGTCTTTGCAACCTCATGGACTGTAGCCTGCCAGACGCCTCTGTCCATGGAATTTTCCAAGCAAGAATACTGGGGTGTGTTGCCATTAGCTCCTCCAGGGGATCTTCCTGACCCCGGGATCACCACTGAGCCACCTGGGAAGTTCTGTGGTGTTTTTTAGAGTGGCTTAAGCTGATTGAGACATATATCTACTTGAAATCTAAACTCACACATGTGGAGATGACTTGAAAGGTCTTGGGTAAAGGTAGAGTTCACAAGAAATGGGGCAGGAGTTGAGTAAGGATTTTGAGGTTGGATTTGTGTCAACAGGTTTTATTTACAGCTTCTAGAAAATGCAAATTATCCTTTCTCCTTTGTTAGATACTGTGGTCTTCAGCATGTCTTTTTGACATAACTTGGGTCTGAGTTCTATTATGGGGAATTAAAGAGATCAGTGTACCTACCTGTGATACAAGCTGATACAAGCTGGGGTCTTAGGGAGGTCAATACTTCTCAGACAGACATCAGAAGCTATAGAGGAAGCATCATGGAGACTTGCCCAGGAATCTGGGTGGAAGGACTGGAGGAACTTGTTTCAGGGCTCATGAGATGCAATCTTCTGGGAAGCTCTGAGATTTAACAGGTGAGAGCAGGATCCATGTCTGGGGCAGGCTAGGGAGCTAAGATCATCTTACACTCCATGCTGAAGATCTTAGCTTTCATCTAGGAAATGGGAGGCGCTCAGAGTCTTTGGAGCCAGGTGTCCATTATCATCTTTATATTTCATAAAGGAAACTGTGAAGACAGTGTAAAGTGGTAATGGGGAAGAGAAATGGAAATTGGTCCAGTGTCACTCTTTGCATTCTCTGTCAGGTTTCATAAATTCCAGGAACTCAGGTTTGGGGCTACAGATGTCTAGAGTAGCCAGTCTGGTGATCTTGAGTTCTCATTTTGAACATCAGGTTGTCCAGATTTCCTAGTCCCTTTAAACTCCTCAGTAGAGCAGAGCACAGGTGACTCACATCTCTAAGTTTGCATTTAATGCATTGATAAGCATCACTATTTGAAATCTTCAAAAAGAAGGAGAGTGAAAACACATTATGTGTGTGTATATGTGTGCATGTGCAGGTGCATGTTGTCTGCCTGTGTGAGTGCACACCCAAGTGTGTGTACTGCTTGGATTTTACAGCATGAAACCTCAAGTGCAGGATGAAGAAAGTGCCAGCCCAGGAGTTAGAATACCTGTGCTCTTATTCCTGCTCCTCCTGTGCTGTGCTCAGCCACTCAGTTGTGTCTGACCCCATGGACTGTAGCCCGCCACACTCCTCTGTCCACGGGATTTCCCAGTCAAGAATACTGGAGTGGGTTGCCATTTTCTGCTCCAGGGGATCTTTCTGACCTAGACATCAGACCTGCGTTTCTTGTGACTCCTGAATTGGCAGGCAGATTCTTTACCAGTAACATCATCTGGGAAGCCCACTGTTATTCTTGCCCTGTGCCAATTAGCCATTTAACTCTGGGTAGATCACGGCTTACCCAGGAGTCTCCTTCCTTCTCTGTCGAATGGAAATAGGGAGTGAACTAGACTTCCAAGCACTGTATCAAATATTACATTTTTATTTTATAAATAATATCTTCCATCATAACTTAGAACTGGCACAGAGTTTACAGACATTGTAAACTGCTTAAACTCCGTGGCATGCCATATATTTTATGTAAGAAAAAAATAAATAACAGAAACAGAGGGAAGACTATATTGCATTTGACCTTGGCAGTTTCATTTTTAGAAATGTTTTCAAAATGGCATGAACAAGCAAAAAAATAATCTAAGCAAACAACTGAGAGACCTTTTACCATGGAAACCATGAGACAATAGAGATTGTGCTGTGGAAATGAATGAAACTGACAGTATGAACATGTAATACGCTGGGAACATTTCTGCTTTGCAGATGACTTGGAAAAAATAAGGTCTTTTGGTATCTGCCCATCAATAAGGAATGAAGGTCTGAATTCCAAAATACGATATTAAACTCACTTATATTAAAATAAGACAAAGTTTGATAAATGTTGGAGCAAAATATTTCAACAGAAAAATTTTTCAACAACAAAATATTGAGGTTTTGGACCAAATAATTCTTCATTGTTGGGCGGGGGCGGGGGTGGGGGCACTGTCCTGGGCATTGTAGCATGTTTTACCAACATCTCTGGCCACAAACTAGAAGCAAGTAGCATCGTTTCCCTCATCCCCACATTGTAGAAATTAAAAATATCTCCAAGTACTACTGAATATTCCCTGGAGAACAAAACTACTCCCATTTGAGCATCACTGTCCTAGAGTCAGGATTTTTAAAGAGTAAGTAAGCATCGTATTTTCTTCTCAGGTGGCTCAGTGTTAAGGAACCCGACTGCCAATGTAGGAGACTTGGACCCAATCCCTGGGTTGGGAAGATCCCCTGGAGGAGGAAATGGCAACCCACTTCAGTATCCTTGCCTGGGAAATCCCAGGGACAGAGGAACCTGGCAGGCTACAGTCCCTAATAGGATCACAGAATCAGACGCAATTGAGTGACTGAGCATGCACACAAGTATAAGATTTAGAGCCAGACAGACCTGGATTTGATTCTTGGTCCTGCTATTTACTAGCTGTTTAATCTCAGAAGAGTTACTTGTCCTTCCTAAGCTTTGGTTTCTTCATCTGTAAAATGGTGATAATATTGACAATCTCCCAATGTATCATAAGGATCAAGTTAGATAGGATAAAAAGTGTAAAGGGTCTAGAATGTAGGTGCCTGGTGTGGGAAAGCCATGCTGGTGATAAATAGGAAAAAAGGGGAATGCAAGCCCTATGCTTGGTGGGGCTATTTCTCCACTCTTTTCCAGCAACATATTGGGCACCTACCAACCTGGGGAGCTCATCTTTCAGTGTCATATCTTTTTGCCTTTTCATACTATTCATGGGGTTCTCAAGTCAAGAATACTGAAGTGGTTTGCTATTCCCTTCTCAAGTGGACCACATTTTGTCAGAACTCTCTACCATGACCCATCCATCTTGGGTAGTCTATACGGCATGGCTCTTAGTTTCATAGTTAGACAAGGCTGTGATCCAAGTGATCAGTTTGGCTGCTGCTGCTGCGTCACTTCAGTCGTGTCCGACTCTGTGTGACCCCATAGACGGCAGCCCACCAGGCTCCCCCGTCCCTGGGATTCTCCAGGCAAGAACACTGGAGTGGGTTGCCATTTCCTTCTCCAATGCATGACAGTGAAAAGTGAAAGTGAAGTTGCCCAGTCATGTCCGACTCTTGGCGACCCCATGAACTGCAAACTACCAGGCTCCTCTGTCCATGGGATTTTCCAGGCAAGAGTACTGGAGTGGGGTGCCACTCCAGTACTGATTGCCTTCTCCGGATCAGTTTGGCTAGTTTTCTGTAATTGTGATTTTCATTCTGTCTGTCCTCTGATGGATAAGGATAAGATGCTGGGAAAGATTGAAGGCAGGAGGAGAAGGGGACAACAGAGGATGAGATGGTTGGATGGCATCACTGACTCGATGGACATGAGTTTGAGCAAGCTCCAGGAGCTGGTGATGGACAGGGAAGCCTGGTGTGTTTCAGTCCATGGGGTCACAAAGCATTGGGCATGACTGACTGACTGAATTGATTGAAGCCCTACTCTAGGTTAGGAAAAGGCACATATCACAAAGAGTTGTTTGCATTTATATATGGTTGCAGAAGCCAACATCACAACCTGAAATGTTCACTGCACCTTTAATCACAGTAAAGAAAAGAAGGAAACCACAGTAAAGAAAGCAGAGGTGATGTTTACTGGGCATCACCAGTAATCATCAACCAGTATCACTGTATAACCCCCTGGGCATCCAACACTATGCTAACTCCTTTCTGTTCATCACCTTCCTTGGTCTGTCACTACCTGTGTGTGATATTCATTTATGAGGCCAGCTTTCAGATTAGATAACTGAGGCTCTGAGAGGTAAAGGATCCTATCTGGAATCACACAGTAATGTCAGGTTTGTTCAGTTTCAGAGTCCCTAACTTCACTTCCCCCAAAGATGAGGGGGGAGGCCAGGGATACAGCTTTGAAATCATCATATTTGAATAAGAGGAGAATTAACATGAATTTGAAAGGGGTTGACTCTGCCAGTGACAAATCTTGCTTGAACATAAATCATGATAGCTAAGTGAGTTTGTCTCAAGACACCAGGTTACAGAGACAATGAGAAGTGTTCAGAGAGGATGGGACTCAGTTTGCAGAAGACAGAGCGTGTTTTTCTCATGGATTCACTGCACAAGAAAAGCTAATGCCATACATTTAATACAATTAATTTATTCTAATATACAATTAAAAATCTGGCTAACTAGATTCTCCTGTGTCAGCTTTCTTCTGTAAAAGCTGTGCCTAAGAGAAATCTTTCTTCCGGTCTTCCCTGGTCCCAATCTTTCACACTGGGAAAGGGGAAACCCTGATTCATGGGTCAGATAATTGGGTTGTATTGCCTTTGAAATATTGGTGCATGGTAGGAATGGTTTCCAATTACAGCAGACTGAGTGCACAGTCCCAGCACTGTTCTATTTAAATAACTGCTGAATCGCCAGGGCTGCTTTCCTGTTTCTAGCTCCCTGAACAAGTAAATAATGGAAAGAGAGAGAAAAAAATAAATCATCTCTTGTAATAAATAACCATACAACCTGGGGTTGGAACCTCGTTTCTTGATCATATTTCCTCCCCTACCCCAACTACTTTTTTCCTAATAGAACTCTGAAATACAAGTTGCCTTTTAAAATAAAATTTAGAATCAAAAATTTTGCTTTTATATTTAGGAAAGCTTCCAGCAGCATGTTGCAGTGGGAAATAATACCAGCTTTGGAGTCAGATTTTGTGGTGAATCCCAGTTGTTAACAGGCAGTGTAGTTATGGAGTTTGAATTGCTTGGGATTTGACATCAGACCAACCTGTCAGGGAACTTAAATCTCTGTGAGCATCTGTAAAATGGGTAGGTTTTCATATGACTGGCAGGGTGGGGAATCAGGATAATTTATACGGAATCTCTAGCATAGTTCCTGCTATAGAGCAGTCATTTAATAAAGGGACAGATATTTTTCATGTTATCAATTTCCTTATTAGACATAAACATATAAATAGGTTATTATTCAATTTAAGTTATAAAATGTACAGAGCTGGTAAAATGGAAGTTATACTAAAGGCAGATACACAGATGAACTTAAAAAAGAGAATTTGATGTGGACCAGAGTTTGGCATTCTTTTAGGAATGACATGTCGCATTTGTGAGCTGTATTATGACACGTGGGTGATGGGGCTGGTTGGTAGTCATGATCTAACACTTAGTTACCAGGGGGAGAGATAGGAGGGTTGCGATGGGGTGTCGAGGGGCCTGGGAGCACAGGCTTGCTGTCTGTATGCCCCCAGAGTCACCATGATAAGGGGGGAGCTTTTTGATGACACTCCCTCTGACTGACTGGCCCAGGGAGGTAGAGACAAGTGCGCTAAGCGGGCAAGAGGATTTAACAAAAGGATTGCAGAAGTCCACTAGATGACCTGATTTAAAGGAATCATTTGGTCCAGGCCCAGCAGATGTTTTAATTCCTACTACATCTTGCCAGCAAGATATCTCCCAGCCTCTACTTGGGCACCTCAGCAGTGGTGAGCTCACGGTTTCCAAAAGTGATCAGTTGTGAACATCAGAGAAGAGATTTCTTCTCTAGATGGAACCTGGCCATGTTTGCCTGTTGTGCATTCTCAGGTCCTTCTTCTAACCTCTGGGGTCACCCAAAGTCAGTCTGTTTTCTCCTTCCAGTGGGGCTTTCTGGATCTCCATGGCACCTGCCATCTCCTCTGCATCTCACTCAGCATCCCCAGGTCTCTGATGGCTTATTCAAGGCTGTGCTGAATGTAAAGCATACTTGCAATTCCAGTGAAGGCGTGGAGAAGCTGTAACCTTGGGTGGAAGTGGATCTTGCTAGAAGCTGGGAATCTCTGTACTTCCCGTATGCACCTGAGGACACAGAGGTGTGTCCTTGTTGGCAGAGAGAGCGTGAGAGGAGGACCTGAATGACCTTGCAGGTCACTTGAGCTGTATATGTGTCACTTCTTGTGAAATGAGGACGATAGTATGTCTTAAATTTGCAAAGCTCAAGTGAAAAAATGTGTGTGAAAATACTGCGTGAGTTGTGAACCATCTGACCCATTGATAGTAGATCTCATGACAGTGGCTGAAGGCATTCCATGGTCATCTCTCTTTTTTAAATTAGTCCCAGAGAAATTTCCCAGAAGTGTTGCTAACCCCAAGAGTTTCCTCAGACTTGTGCTTTTGCTCTGGCTTGTTTGTAAAAGTTGGTCATTCCAGGTACTTGACTGGGCACACAGATCATAGATAGATGACTTTGTCATTGCCCAAGCCAAATGTGGCATGAAATAATTCTAGCTGGAATTTAGGTCAGTCTCCTTCCTTAATGATGAAAAGTCCCCAGAGATTTGCCATTGAAAACACAGAGGGTGTGTTTTCTTCCTGTCATTGGCATTGGCTCACTTTGCTAAATAGTGCTGCTAATTCAGCTGTGATAGCTTTGATGGTTGACCTAGAAATTGGCTACAGCCCAGCACCAGACTGCTATCGCTTAATCACCAAGGACTCCTTGACTACAGAGGATGGAATGTTCTCCACCGTCTCTTGCTTACATCCAGGTCTTCTGCTGGGTGCCAGGGAACAGGAGACAAACTCTAGATCAGTGGGAGATGTAGACAGAGCCACAATCACAGTAACCAGGAAAGTGCTAGAAGAGAGGTTACACATGCTTTGGGAAGGGGAGGGACACCTTCCACCCTCAGCCTGGGCAGAAGTTTCTCCTCTTCTCTGGACCCCACCTCAATGTTTATATATGCCTCTGTTTCCTATAGCAGCATTTACCCTGTGGTATCTATGAGTTGGCTTCATGTTCTTGATACTCATTTGACTGAGCACCCTTAAAAGCTGGGTCTACTGATCAGGCTTTTATTAACAAGCATGGTTTCTGACACAGTAGTCAATAACTGTGCAGTGAATGGCAATTGAGATTGAAGAAATGTTTCTTGAAGAAACTTCTGGAAGCTGTATCTTGAAGCAATAGGCTCACCATTCCTTCTATGGGCTAAAAGGGATGGTGAGCACTTTGAATCAAGGCTGGGAGGTGGGAGAGCCTGACTTCTTTGGCTTAGAGGCTGGGATCCAAGTTCATTATTGTTTGTGGAATGCCCATCCAGGACACTGGACATCATTCAGAACTTATTGATTAACCAGAACATCTTGGAACACATGTATTGTCTGATGTCCATTGTCAACATCAGATAATGGACATTGTAAATAAATAAATTGTAAATAAGTAAATAAATTGCTAGAGTACTTAAAGCAAAGTGACTAAACTGGGACTTGGGATTCCCTGGCTCTGAAGTCCATTGTATCTCAGACAAGGCATCTGAACTATATGTATTGGATGTCCATTGTCAACCTGAATTTCATACCCTTCTGAACCTGCCCACCCTGAACACACATGCCCCCACACCTAGTAACCTATTCCAAGGGCATCTTTCTCTGGAAGTTGTTCTCTTCCTCAGTCTAATCTCTGGGCAACATGCTTTAATCAGAGATTGATTCAACAGAGGACATTAGAAATCACTGACTTACGATCTTTGTAAGGAAACAAGGCCCATATGGGTGTTTCCTGGTCCAGCGTCCCTGAAAGCAGGAAGGGTGGGGGTGAGCAGATCCAAGTTTCCTAGTTTGTTTTATTCCAATTGCCTCTATGCACAAAGGATTCCAGGGAATGTGTGGTTCCGCTTCAAAGCTGCTACCGAAGAGATTGTAACATATGGCAGGTAGTTTTAATTGTAGAAATTAAGGACACTATCCTTAGATGGGGAAACTCATTCTGGAAAAGTGATTTCTATGTTGACAAAATATCTAACTCCACCCATCTGTCACTCCAGTTACTTACACAGCACCCATGCCTGGTTTCCCCTAGATTCTGTCCTTCAGAGGCATGCGGGTATCAGATCAACAGTGGCCACATGTCAGCTGTCCATCGTGATACTAAGAAAGTCCAGGATCTGGGCCTTTACCCAGATCTGGACCTGTCTGGACCTGTCTCACCAGGTCCCAGACCACACATACAGAATAAAGAACTTACTGAATGAGTAATTTTCAAGCACCTTCCTATGGGGAACATAAGATCCAGAGCTGTGGAGGTTGCAACCTTCACCCAGGATCTCCTCTGCTCTCCAGGGCCACACCACATGCTCTGAGCATCTACCATGGGCCCGATCCTGCTATAGCATGCTCATATTTGTTATCTAACTTAACTAGCTGAGTGATCCTGGGAGGTAAAGATTAGTTCCCCTATTTGCAGATGAGTGCAGTGTCATTAAAGTCAGCTAAGAGATGCGCCTAAAGTGAAAAATCGAGCATCTGGTACCTTTTAGCAGTTTGAAACAGGGTGAACAGAAGGTAACAAGCATTAAGTTGGAACTGATAGTGTAAGAAAGAGTAGGCAGGGGGTAAATTCAACTTTGGTTGGAAATAGGACATCAGGCTACTTCTTAATGCAGCTGCTCTCTACAGAGTCAGTAAGAAAGTTGTTTGTCTTAGCCTGACGTTGCTGATGAAGTTCAAGAGGGCAGGTGGCCGTCTGTGTGGAGCAGGGGATATAGGGAAGAGAAGGTAGGTGGGCTGGTGGGGGACATCTCCCCAGTGGCCTTGACATCTGACTCTGAGGCCCAGATCCTGGATTTTCTTAGTACCACCACGGACAGCTGACAGGTGGCCAAACCCTCACTGATGTCCTGAAAGAGTAGTGTATGAACAGATGCCAATTTAGACTGATAATCAAAGGTATCCTTTTCTGAGTAAGATGGCTGTGTCCTTCATACAGGGCACCTCTTCATCTAATATCAAGGTAACCTGGGAATTTGTAATTGTCAACAAGAGTGCTTGATGAGCTTGGAATGAAAGCAAAAGAAGGCAATTGGTTTAGTTTTCCAAAAAAGTTCATTTGGGTTTTGATGGGGAAGATCCTTTGGAGAAGGAAATGGCAATCCACTCCAGTATTCTTGCCTGGAAAAATCCCATGAACAGAGGAGCCTGGCAAGCTACAGTCCATGGGTTGCAAAGAGTCGGACACGACTGAAGAAACTTAGCATGCATAGAAAAACACGAGCAAACTTTTTGACCAACCCAATATACAATCCTGGGCTTGGGAAGTTCTGGCTCACAGGCTAACTCTGACCTGCCACCTGTTTTTGTAAATAAAGTTTTATAGAACATGGCCAGACCCATTTATTTATAGGTGGCCCTGGCTGTTTTCATGTTAGAACAGCAGAGTTGAGTAGTTGCAAGAGACCACATGGGCTGCAAAGTCTACAATAATAACTGTTTTGTCCTTTACAGGAAAAGTTCGTCAACCCCTATTCTAGTTCATATGCTTGCTGCCCCTTGTTTTCTTGTTTCCAAGTACTCTGATTAATTCTATTTCTCTAGATCTCCTGAATCTGTCTCTCTTCTCATTCACATGGTTTTTTCCCTTAGGAATCTTAAAGAATTGCAGATGACTTCCCCCAAATCAAAGAAATGTGGGCAAAAGAGGACATAATTGGCTCATACAGTATAGTCAAGGTTGAGATGGCTTTGTAAACATCTGCAATCATAGACATTGGAACCACAAAGTATTTTGCATTCTCTGAACCTCTTTTTTTTTTTTTTTGATCTGTGAACTATTCTCGCCGACTATAGGAGGCTACTTCTCACTGGGGGGTGTGACTGTTGGCTGCTTTGGGTCTTAATATATGAAGGGGTTTCCTTCCCTAGCTCAGGTTGAAAAGCCTTAGAAGGGCTTCCAGACCAGTCTAGCTTTATTCATGTACCCACTGCTTGGGACCAATCAATGTGGCCAGTGGTGGAAGGTAGTGAGGAGCTATCATCCTGGGTCCAGATTGGCTTCTGTGGATGTGGTCTGATAGTAGAAGGAACCCAGAAGATACAGGGCCTGTGGGCTGGGCCCCTTTATCGAACTATCACTCATATCGGATTTGCACCAGCCCCACCTGCTTCCTTCAAGCCCACAGCTAATCTCTTTAGACCAACTGCAGTTGGTCTCAGCTCACTCCGTTCAGGTCATTCTGGGCACTGCTGCAGGAGGATTGCTAAATGCAATCTGATTATATCCCTACATTTGAGCTTAAAATGCTGAGATTATTTCCATCCCCACCTTCTCCCCCATGGCCTAGTGACCAGTAGGAAAAACTCATGATCCACTCTTGCTTATCAGTTTCAGTCCTTCTCTTATCACTTCCCTGCACATACCCTTCATTCCAATCAGATCCATAGGTAGTTCCTCACATGTGTCTGTGGAAAAGGCAATGGCAACCCTCTCCAGTACTCTTGCCTGGAAAATCCCATGAATGGAGGAGCCTGGTAGGCTGCAGTCCATAGGGTTGCGAAGAGTTGGACACGACTGAGTGACTTCACTTTCACTTTTCACTTTCATGCATTGGAGAAGGAAATGGCAACCTACTCCAGTGTTCTTGCCTGGAGAATCCCAGGGACGGAGGAGCCTGGTGGGCTGCTGTCTATGGGGTCGCAGAGTCAGACATGACTGAAGTGACTTAGCAGTAGCAGCACATATGTCTGTGAATTGCATGCTGCTCTCTGTGCCCAGAATATTCTGCCATCCCTATCTATCCAGTGAGCTTCTGACTCCGAGCTTCCTTCTTAAATCCTTAGGATGCCCCAGCAGGATGGATGCTCCTTTTCGGGCCTCTCACACCCTCTGTGCTTCTTGCTGTCATGGGCTTATCGCACTGCTCCAGAGTTCTCTGTTTGTTGTTGTCTTCATTTGCTGCCAGCTCCAGTTGGTGCTTCGCGCACCTTTGTGCTCACATACGGCACCAGGACTGCGACAACTGTTTTCTGGATGAAGCACTTCTGCTCCCCAACCTTCCCCCAAGGTAATGTCCTCTAGTCGTTAATGCCCTCCTACAACATCCCAGGTTTCTTTTCTCAATTCCTCTATCTCATCACTTATTTAAAATAGTATCTTCTCATTCTAAGCTCATCAGTTATTTAAAATAGCATCTTTTCTCTTTCCTATGCCAGCCTCAGTGAATAAGTTCTGGTCAAGTAGCAGCTACCCTGGACCTAGTCTTTTCTGCGTCTCCTGGTTCTTAGTGCCAAACATACCTTGTTTTCATTCCCAAGTACCCATCTAGATTGCCACTTTGGGAAAATAATCTATTATGGTTTTGTTTGAGAAAAAAATCCCTATAGTGTGATACACACACAAGTAGGTATATATCCATGTATTATATTTATATAATATGTGTACACACCTGATGTAATATACATATATCAGTAATTCTCAGAAATGCCTCAGATCCAAATGGGATATTTCCAGGTGACTCTGGAAATTGAGGGCAAGAGAAGGGAGTGACAGGATTAGATGGACAGATGGCATCACTGACTCAATGGACACGAGTTTAAGCAAACTCTGGGAGATACTAAAGGACAGGGAAGTCAGGCGTGCTGCAGTCCACAGGGTCACAAAGAGTCAGACACAACTGACTGACTGAACAATAAGGTGACTCTGGAGCAGATTAAAAGGCCTAACAGAGTTATAGCCTGGGGACTCCCATTAAAAAGCTGTACATTCTACTTATATAAACTTTCTGTATTTCAAGATTTAGAGAGAATAGGATTTGGAATCACAAGTCCCGGAATTCAGTCTGAGTCTCCCTTTTCTGTGTAATCACAGAGAAATGGTACTTCATTGGCAGGAGTCTTTATTTCTGCACTTAACGTAATAATTACCTCTCACCGATGAGTGACCAAAGTTAAGGGAGAATGTAAAGGGAAGTGATTTATAAACTGCAAAATGCTGTAAAAACATCAGTTATTACAGATACGGGAATCTAAGAATTCAAACGCGGAATATTTAAAGTGATCTCCATGGGGAAATACATTTTCAGCCCTCCCCGCCACAATCTGATATTTCCCCTAACAAAGTATGGCATGGAGCGTCCTGGGTACCTTAATTACCTGGTGGCTGACAGCCGCGTGCGGATTCTGGCAGGTTTCAGACAGAAACTAAACAGGCGCTCACAGATGCGGCTGTCTCTTTCCGGGTCCCCTCAGTGGGGACCGGCAGCTGCTTTGAAATGTGACTCTGCTTTTGTGAAATTCTCCCGACGGAAGCTTTATTATTATCCTTCCTTTTCCTCCGGACGGCCATTTTCCCCGACAATTCCAGGCCGATCTGCGAGAACAAAGATTCTCTCTGAGAGAACAAAGATTCTCCGCTGAGAATCAGAGATGCTCTGTGAATAGGAGGGGCGGGGCCGCAGGTTTCTGAGGTCTGTTCACACCTCAGATGGAGCCTGCAGACAGGTCCTAACAATGCCGGCAGCTGTTGGAGATGAAAAGACCGTGCAACTCGTCAGAGGGTTTTGGCAGCGATGCTGGGAGATTTGTGGAACGGCTCAGCAGCCTTCCTTTCCCCGAATTTGGAAGAAAACCAGCTTTAGCACTGTTGGGAAGGAGATAACAGGAGGGAGAGTGGTGGGTGAGGAAGTCAGAATTTACCAGAAGTCTCTGGGTCTCGGCATTTGCTCCCTTTGCCTTGATCGTATCAGTGTTTATAAATAGCTTGTGTTTTTCCTTGAGCTGTAGGTAGCACTTAGGAATCTACCACACATGGGGTGAAACCGGGAAATAATGACCTGCAAGGGTTTCTAGTAGATGTGTGTACCCTGCCCCCTGCAAAGGACAGAGTTTTTCAAGTGACTTATTTCCCATTCTAACTCCAGCAAGCTCCAGGCGGTAGACCCAACACACACATATGGTCTGTGCCCCATCAATATTAAAAATGCATTAGACAGTCTCAGTTTTTCTTTTGTATTTTCTAAGACTTGTCCATCACCAATGAATAGATCCTATTTGTAGAGAAAGAACAGCTTTAAAATGACAAAACCAGAACATTTCTCCAAATCCTGGGAAGGGCTGGCACTTTAAAAAAATAACCAGCGACAAGAAAATTTCAAGTGAGTTGTCTTGGACGCCTGTCAGATTTGCAGGCTCATGGCTCTCTCTCTCTCTCTCTCTCTCTCTCTCTCTCTGAGTCTGTGCATCCCAGATGGAGTGGTTTCTGTAGAAAAACAATCATGGTTCTATTCAGGAGAGCTTCTTTGGCAAGAAAATGATGATCGAACTGATGCTATTATGACATAACGTAGGAGTTTATAATTGCAATTTGTTATGAAACAGTTGGACTGAATCCCAAGGATGGGTATTTTAGTGCTTCATGGAGAAAATGGAAAGAAAAGCATTGGCAAGGACGGATGGGGGCTTGTAGGAAGTCTGGCTGCTTGGTTATTTACCTTGGTGAAACCACAAAAGTTCCGGTCTGCCCCCTCAGTCTCACAGCTCTGGAAACTCAACCAATGTCCCAGGGGTGACCATATTCGAGAAGGCCAGTTAATACTGAGTAAGGGTTTCCCAGGCGGTGCTAGTGGTAAAGAACCTGCCTTTTAATGCAGGACACACAGAAGACACCAGTTCAATCCCCGCATTGAGAAGATCCCCTGTAAGAGGAAATGCAACCCACTCTAGTATTCTGGCCTGGGAAATCCCATGGACAGAGGAGACTGACAGGCTATAGTCCATAACGCAAAGAGTTGGATATGACTGAAGCAAGTTAGCATACTGAATAAACTCAGGTATAGACTCTGGGAACAACACTGTTTATTTACCAGGGGAAATAGAACTGACAGACAGGCCCCAGCCGTTCTTCCCGGCATAATCAGTTCATGCCCTATAGGCAAACTCCGCAGGGAGGCCAAACTCCCAGCAAGCCTGGTATCTGGAAAAGGCCAAGTTTCATTAACCGTGGGTAGGTCTCATGCATCTACCATCACAATACGTAATGCTCAGTGTTGGGATAATGGAATCATTCTTGAAGTCTGCAATGGGACACCTTTGGCCCTAGGGCACCATGGACAGCCCCTCCAGTGGCCCCCTCAACTTTCCATCATTGACATTCTTCTCCCACCAACCCTGCCATCTTTCTTTAATTGTGATAACACTTACAATTACATTAAAATTGGGACCAGGCCAATCATTTGGCATCTCTTCAGAGTGATATTTGTCAAATATTTGCTCAGCACTTCTATAGAGGAGAAACTGAGCTGTGTGTAGGGGAGAGGCTGGGAAGCAGGGCTCAGCATCTGTAGCTCAGGTGCTTCCTCTCTGGACCAGCCTAGACTTTCCCTTCCAACCAACAGTGCTTGGCAGACAACTGGATCTACCTTCCCAAGAAGACAGCTTAAAGGTCATCTATTATTTGTTGATCTAGGTGGCTCAGATGGAATAAAGAATCTGCCTACAATGCAGGAGACCTGATTTCGATCCCTGGGTCAGGAAGATTCTCTGGAGAAGGGACTTGCTACCCACTCCAGTATTCTTGCTGAGAAATTCCCATGGACAGAGGAGCCTTGTGGGCTACAGTTATGGGGTCATAAAGAGTTGGGCATAACTGAATGACTAATACGTTATTAGTTGAGTCTGGCTTAACGTAAGATTCTCTCTAACCACAAGCTATTCCATGAAAGAGATTCTCCTAGATTAAATTCACTTTCTTCTAAAACACACGCAACCACACACACTTCTTTTTAACCCAAGGATCTTTCAGAACATCTTTGAATCAATGCTATAGGCAGCTACTTGCTGGCTTGCTCCTGACTCCAGCTAAATTCAGAGATAATTCTTTGCCTAGCCTAGGAACCCTTTGCTCTGTTTATGATGTAGACTAAATAGACTTGTATATCTCTAAAGCCTGAGGATTTATTTTATTTTACCTTTATTAAAAAAACAATTCTATCATCATCCATCCATCCATGCAGCAAACATTAGCTTCTAAGATGTGCCCAGCATGAGTTAAATATATAAAGAAGGATAACACACAGTCAGTTCCCCCAAGAGCCATGTTGACCGAGGGAGACAGGTGGGTAAACAGGTCCTTGTAACTCAGCATGGTGAGGACAGCAGTAAGAAATGCCAGGGAACTTGGGAAAACAGAGAAAGAAGGGAACTCACCTGGGAACCGTGGGTGGCTAGATTTGGAGAAGCTTCCTTGGAGGGGCTGCTGGAGAACAAGCAGCCAGTCTCAGGTCAGGGGAGGGCATCTTAGAGTAGGAACCTGATCTTACCCATTATGAGCTGGCTCCATGGTTTAATTCCCAAGGCAGCATGAGCTCTGGTTTTCCAGTTTTCACCCTGAGGAGGGTGATGGTGGTAGTGATCTCTCTCTTGCCCAAGCTCTTCCTACACAAGTGTGAGAACCACACTGAGTGATAAAACTCCTGGATCTAATAATAACCATTAGAAGATGTCCAATACTTTATTATTTATTAAGCAAATTATGGCAGTGATTTTCAGCAGGACTGACTCTACTCCCAGGTGACCTTTGGTATTGTCCAGAGGCATTTTGTATTGTCATACTGGGTGCTGGGAGGTTCTTACTGGCTTTGATTTGGTACAAAGATTGTGCGAAACATCCTACAAATCACAGGCCCTGTGCCCCGCAGCAAACATTTATCTAATGCAAAGCATCAGTAGTATCAAGGTTGAGAAAACGTGTCTTGAGATTACCTCCATGTTTAAAAAGAGAGAATGAGTTCCAAGGTCTAACTCTATTTAAATTAGCTGTGTGATCTTTGGCAAATCATTTAATCCTGAGCTCTAATTCTCCTACTCGTAAAATGAATATCAATTTTTAGATTGAAAAAAGTGAAAGTGTTAGTCACTCAGTCGTGTCTGACTCTTTGTGACCCCATGGACTAAAGCACATCAGGCTCCTCTGTCCATGAAATTTCCAGGCAAGAAGGAGTGGGTAGCCATTCTCTTCTCCAGGGGATCTTCCCAAGCCAGGGACTGAACCCAGGTTTTCTGCATTGCAATAAGATTTTTTTTTTTTTTTACTGTCTGAGCCACCACGGAAGCCCATTTTTAAGATGAAATGATTTATCAAATCATTTCCAGATTTAAGATCTGTGAGACCAAGGATTCAAATGTAGATTTCAATTGGCAAATCAGCAAACAGAATTTTCCTGCTGCAGAAGTTACTGTTGTAATTGACTGGTTCTCAGTACTGTTTTATTTGTACAATCAATAAAAGCTTCACTCAGCTGGGCACTTGAGGGTGTTTTCAATATATGTGGCTAAGGCAGGAGGAGAAGGAGGTGACAGAGGATGAGACAGTTGGATAGGATCACCAACCCAATGGACATGAGTTTGAGCAAACTCTGGGAGATAGTGGAGGACAGAGGAGTCTGGAGTGCTGCAGTTCGTGGGGTCGCAAAGAATCAGACATGACTTAGCAACTGATAACAACAGAAGGCTGGCTTTCCAGAAGGCACTGCTCTCTCCCTCCATCTTTGTCCTCCTCCACAGCAGAAGCTGTGAGTTCAAGTTACCCTCAGGACCATCTAGCAATTTAACCAGGACAGAACAACTCCTAGGGTGAGTGTTGAGATCATTAAAGTTTATCTGTGTCTGTCAGAACCACCCCCGCCTCTTCCCACATAGGTTTTCCAAACACTCCATCACCTGACCACCCACACATCCTGCCCTCAGATGCAGGTGACTATGTCATGGTGTTCTGGGAAAAGGGTGTGGAGAGTAGCCTCTTTGAAGGCTAAGACTGTTGCTAAAATACAGTGGAAATAATAACTTAACTCGCTGAACTCTTATTATGTACTTTCTATATGACATTCTGAATGATGAGTAGTATCCTTCATACTTTTCAGATAGGGAACCTGAGGCTTGGAGAGATTAACTTGCTTTGATTTTTTTTTTTTTTTTGCTTTATTTTGGAAGGAATGATGAAAACGACACATTGTGAGTGTGAAATTTGAAACTATTAAATTTATGGTCCAGATGAGATGGAGGAGAGAGTGCCTGTTGAGTAGTTTTTCTTTTAAAAAATTTATGTTTAATTGGGGGATAAATGCTTTTCAACATTGTATTGGCTTCTGCCATATGTCAACATGAATCAGCCATAGGTATACATATGTCCCCTCCCTCTTGAACCTCCCTCACACCTCCCACCCCATCCCACCCTACTGGGTTGTCACAGAGCACCAGATTTGAGCTCCCTGAATCATATAACAAATTTCTACTCGTTCTCTACTTTGCATATGGTAGTATACATGTTTCAATGCTACTGTGTCTATTCATCTTGCCCTCCCCTTCCCCCACGGTGCCCATAAGTCTATTCTCTATGTCTGTGTCTGTTGAGTCGTCTTTACAACATTTGATCCATATGTGTACCAGGACTGATGACAGAAAAACATCGTCTTTTAAGCCTAACTAGTCACACTTACAAAATAGAGGTAATAATTCTTGTCTTAGACACTGAATGTTATATGTTAAATGTAAATTATGAAGCCTAGACTATAGTAGGTGCTCAATAAATAATGGTAGCTGTCATTACTGCTATCTGTTCCTCAGTGCAGGTTTGATTTCTAATACCTTCAAAGCTGAAAAGAGGCAGATAACTGGAAGAATGCTGAATTACAACACATGAGGTTGCTTAGCATCAGCAGTTTTTATACATGAGCCAGACTAATTTAACTGAATACCCCCCACATGTATTCTCAGTCCTACAAATTCACTGGGGTTGGTCTATGAAAATTATGTGGCAAATTCTTATTCTGTCAGATTTATAAATTGAGTCATTTTTTGACCATATTATCTGCCAGTTTATTCAACTCCCTTTGTTCCCATTCTAAATTCATTCTTGAAGGAAATGTTTCATATTCAGATTTGATAAAAATAAATCTAGTTCTTTCTCTGCATTAGGTACCCAGCTAGGCACTGTCATTCATTCTGTGGGTTCCCATGGAGATCCTTCCCAGTGGGACTACAAAGTTGAGGATTCTTATTGATCCTCGACAATTTAATGCCCCAGTAGAAAAAGAATCTGATATCAGCCTCTCTCTCTCTCCTGTTGCTGCCATGGGGAAAGCAAGAGCCAGTGGAGAAGGCAGGTGTAAGGTGGAAACCTTCCCCAGTCTGCTAAAAAATCATTGCCCTCTGTTCAACAGAGTTAGAGAAAGTTACAACCACTGCATGAGTGCTTTCCAGTTACAAAGGCAAGGCCTTGTTTTTTTACTAGCTAATGGATGCTTCATGATTCAAAATGAATAGAATTGCTTTGCACTTCTTAACATATATTCTGTTTAGGTGCCGTTTTCAGTTTTCTCAAGAAAAGTGATACAGGATGGAATCGTGCCCCCACCCTCAAATCCCTGTTTACCCAGAACTTCAGAATGTAATCTTATTTTGAAGGTATAATTTAAGGTGAGGTCATATTAGAGTAGGATGGACATCAAATCCAATGTGACTGGTGTATTTATAAGATTAAAGATACAGCATACAAGGAAGATCCCTGTATGATGGCAGACACAGATTGGAGTGATGAATCTCAAAGCCAAGAAATGCCAAGGATTTCTGGAAACCCCTAGAAGCTAGGAGAAAACCAGGGTAGAGATTCTTCTTCAGAGTGCTCACAAGACACCAACCCTGCTGAGATCTTGATTTTGTACTTCTAGCCTCCAGAACTATGGAATGATACATTTCTGTTGAACCAGCCATCCAGTTTGTGATAATTTGTTATAGCAGCCATGGGGAACTAATACAGATGCCTTGTTTATAAAATCTCAGTAAAGAACTGCATTGACCTTAATCAAAAATGAAAAATTTCCCTCATCATTTCTCTTTTGACATGTTAGTCTCAAATTTGTTTACTGAAGTAAACAAGTACAAACATCTTACTTCCTAACTCCTGAACTCAAAATAAGTTTTTTACATAATCATTCATGATGCTCCCTGATGATGTATTTAAGGGGAAGAGGGAACATATAATTAAGAAGAGCAAAGTATTTTAAGCCTATGCTGCTGATGTTTTTGTAATTATGATTTACTCTCCTGTATTGTTGCTTTTTTGAAAAAAAAAAAAAAAAGTCTCAGGCGAAAATGTTTGACCAGGAAGAATGATTAACAGGTCTAAGTAAAATGTGGTCTCTAAATAACCTCACGTAGGCAGATGACACCACCCTTATGGCAAAAAGTGAAGAGGAACTAAAAAGCCTCTTGATGAAAGTGAAAGAGGAGAATGAAAAAGTTGGCTTAAAGCTCAACATTCAGAAAACGAAGATCATGGCATCTGGTCCCATCACTTTATGGGAAATAGATGGTGAAACAGTGGAAACAGTGTCAGACTTTATTTTTTGGGGCTCCAAAATCACTGCAGATGGTGATTGCAGCCATGAAATGAAAAGACGCTTACTCCTTGGAAGGAAAGTTATGACCAACCTAGATAGCATATTCAAAAGCAGAGACATTACTTTGCCATCAAAGGTCCATCTAGTCAAGGCTATGGTTTTTCCAGTGGTCATGTATGGATGTGAGAGTTGGACTGTGAAGAAAGCTGAGCACCAAAGAGTTGATGCTTTTGAACTGTGGTGTTGGAGAAGACTCTTGAGAGTCCCTTGGACTGCAAGGAGATCCAACCAGTCCATTCTAAAGGAGATCAGTCCTGGGTGTTCATTGGAAGGACTGATCCTGAGGCTGAAACTCCAATACTTTGGCTGCCTCATGGGAAGAGTTGACTCATTGGAAAAGACCCTGATGCTGGGAGGGATTAGGGGCAGGAGGAGAAGGGGATGACAGAGAATGAGATGGCTGGATGGCATCACCTACTCAATGCACATGAGTTTGGGTGAACTCCAGGAGTTGGTGATGGACAGGGAGTCCTGGTATGCTGTGATTCATGGGGTCGCAAAGAGTTGAACACGACTGAGTGACTGAACTGAACTCAACTAAAAAAAGGAACCTTATTGCGATTCTTTGGAACCAGAAATATTTGAACTCCAATGGACCCAGGGAACAATCAAAATTCACCACCATCATCATCTAATAAATACCACTTTTCTTTAATCTGCCAGGATACCTGCCATACACTACAGTGACACAGAAACCTTTGAATAGAGATAATTTCCTGGATGGAATTTTCCAGTTACTAGAAAGTTATCACAACATGCCTTCCTAGTTAAAAATTCTCCTTGGGTCTTCATTGGACTGTTGTTTTGTTTTTCAATTGACCTTTGTTCTAAATTGAACTTGAGCAAAAATAATGGGATTTGATATGACAATAAGATATTGGTTCAGTTTTCTATTACCAAGAGAATTCAATTTCTGGTGTGAAGAGTGCCTGTGGGTCTTGCTGAGTGCATCCCAATATATGATTAATGTGTTAACGGAGAAGTGATGTTTTAAAGGAGGAGCTTATGGTTTAAATTCTATCCAGCCTCAAAACAACCAAGAAAATAAGCAACACCAGTCACTTCTTATCAGAACCACCATCCTAGTACTGGACTTCAAATCTTTGTTCTTTTTGACTCTATAGGAGACATGAAAGAAAACTAGGTCATTTCAAACTCAATCCTGAGGACACATAGAACATGTGTGCAACTTTAGAGTACTGTAAGGCATAGTCTGTTAGGAAATTGACATGTAGGAAGAATGCAGCAACAGAGTTTTGGGATTGGTATTCAGAAAAAAGTGTGAAAAGTCCAGAGGTTGGGTCATTTCCAACCATAGCATTGTCTTTAGACTTTTTTGTATAGTCAAGTAGATACTGAGCAGAGATAAAATCTAAAAGGAAAGATGAGGTGAGTGGTGGGTTATTGAAATCTGATTTCTGATTTCTGTCTAAGGAGAACAATGAAACAAAGACAAGAAGGCCTCTAAACATCCCCAGTTTTTTCTCATGGTATAGCTGAACCCGACAGTCTCATTTCTGACGATTTCATCTCCTGGGATTTAAAATACAAGGTGATCACCTATAAGGCATCTTCGTATTTATTTTTTCATTTACCCTCCCCTACACTCATGCGTATACACAGAGAACTATGGGTAAATACCTAAACTGTTTTACCCGAGACTCAGTAGTTAAATACATTTCTCTAAATAACACAGCTAGTAAATAAGTGAGTTGAGATTCAACTATTAATCTGATTCCAAATCTGAGTTTTTCCAAGTCTACTTTGTCATCTTGAAAAATCCCTGGAAAGCTACTTCCTTTGACAGTTCTGAAAGGCTAATCAATACAAATCTAATTTCTGGGCTAGTTGTGAATGTTAATATAGCACTAGCAAATTAGCTAGTGTGGAATTACATTTTTACTAAAATTTATCAAATTTATATCTTTTCTGTTTTGAACATCAACAGACACATTTTAATTCCTGAAGAACTCTCCCTCTTCGGCCACACAGGCACATTTCTTTAAACAGAATCTTTTAGGGAATACAGAATAATTTCTAATGCCTATTTCACTGAAGGTGTTCACATGGGAACAAGCGATTCAACCGTATTACTCTAAATTACCTTGGAGCTAGAGATGGTACATTTCTCCATGTAACTGAACACAGGATGAAGGCAATGATGTCAACAATCTTAAAATGTCAAACTAACTTCCAACGTGTATTGTTGAACTTCTCTGTAGTAATTTAATTAGTTTAAGTAAAACATCATTAATTCAGTTCTTTGGAGGATAAATCCTGGCTCACCACTCTGAGTTGATCAAGTGCTTCATTAGCATCAGGTTAACTTCATTAGCAACTACTCCAAATAAATGAGGTCATAATATTAACCAAAAATAATACTACAATGTACCAGGCACACCATATGCATTATTGCCTTGAATTCTCACAAAACTTTATGAAATGACATTGACTCTACTCATTTTTTTTCTTTTAATCAGCAATACTTTAGATAAGAAACTGCAGGGTTAGGAGAATTTAGATATGGGGACGAGAGTCCACAGCTAGACCTAGAATTCAGACTTCATTTATGTGACTCAAAGTGCATGCTCATGATCTTAACCCAGATATAAACCTCAATATATGTTTCCCCTGCTCTCTCAAAGTTGTTGCTTAGTTGCTGAGTCATGTCTGACCCTGTGACCCCATGGACAGAAGCACACCAGGCTCCTCTATCCTGCACTATCTCCCAAAGTTTGCTCAGACTCATGTCCATTGAGGCAGTGATGCCATCCAATCATCTCATCCTCTGCCACCCCTTTCTCCTTTGGCCTCAATCTTTGCCAGCATCAGGATATTTTCCAATGAGGCAGCACTTTGTATCAGGTCACCAGAGTATTAGAGCTTCAGCATCAGTCCTTCTAATGAATATTCAAGACTGATTTCCTTTAGGATTGACTGATTTGATCTCCTTGCATTTAGGATTGACTGGTTTGATCTCCTTGCAGTCCAAGGGACTCTCAAGAGTCTTCTCCAACACCACAGTTCAAAAGCATCAATTCTTCAGTGCTCAGCTCTCTTTGTAGTCCAACTCTCACATCCATACATGACTACTGGAAAAAATCAAAGTTTTGACTATACGCCTCCTTGTTGGCAAAGTGATATCTCTGCTTTTTAATATGCTGTCTAGGTTTGTTGTATATTTCCTTCCAAGGAGCAAGCATCTTTTAATTTCATGGCTGCTATCTCTGTCCACAGTAATTTTGGAGCCCAAGAAAACAAAATTTGTCACTGCTTCCACTTTTTCCCCTTCTATTTGCCATGAAGTGATGGAACCAGACACCATAACCTTAGTTTTTTTCATGTTGAGTTTCAGGCCAGTTTTTGGACTCTTCTTTCACCCTCATCAAGAGGATCTTTAGTTCTTCTCATTTTCTGCCATTAGAGAAGTATCATCTGCAAATCTGAGGTTGTTGATATTTCTCAGAAAGCAGAGTGTTGCTAAAACCTATTGTAAACTAAAATAGTGTTCAATGAAGAAGCAATCCACTTAGGACACATCTTGCTAACGAATGCACAGAATAAATCCAGATAAAGATGCTCACAAGCACAGTTCAAATCCTTAGGAGTTTGGTGCTGAGACGCTGAGTGTGGTTTGTGGGGAGGAGCCTGACGATGCCTGTCTCCCTGCTCGGGCACACTCTACCTCTATTGTTACTTGCTACAAAATCAGCACTAAATGCCACTTATGCTTTTCAACTTTTGTAAATGGGAAAATCCTCTTCTGATTTCTTTTGGGTAGCGTAACAAGTACTAATGTAGGTCTCTTATAAAAACGAAGTGCTATAAAGTGAACTTTCGCAATGCAGTGGGTATCTGAGGACTCAATATTTTGTTTCCTTCTTGGTGGCTGAAGTGGTAGATTGGGGAGGCATGTGAAATGTTAGAGACCATGTTACTTACTACTCAAGCATCATCCAAAAAATATTTTTTGAGTCATTATTAAATGCCAAACACTATACTGTTTGTTGCTGATATAGAAAATAAATTTTTGTTGCTTAAACATTTAGGGAACCCAGCCTGTGTACTTTGTTATAGCAGCCATAGCAAACTAGTACAAGGAGTAGAGAAAAGGGGTTCTGTTATTTTTTAATCTGGAAAACTGAGAATATATATGTGTTGTTATTGTTGTTCAGTGGCTAAGTTGTATGTGACTCTTTGTGCCCCCTGAACTGCAGCATGCAGTTTTCCCTGTCTGTCACCGTCTCCCAGAATTTGCTCAAATTCATATTCATTGAGTTGGTGATGCTATCTAACCATCTCATCCTCTGCCACTTCCTTCTCATTTTGCCTTCAATCTTTCCCAGCATGAGGGTCTTTTCCAATGAGTCAGCTCTTCTCATCAGGTGACCAAAGTATTGGAGCTTCAGCTTCAACATCAGTCCTTCCAATGAATATTCAGAGTTGAGTTCCTTTAGGATTGACTTGTTTGATCTCCTTGAAGTCCAAGGGACTCTCAAGAGCCTTCTCCAGCACTACAGTTTGAAAGCATCAGTTCTTTGGTGCTCAGCCTTCTTTATCGTCCAACTCTCACGTCTGTACATGACTACTGGAAATATCATAGCTTTGACTTTATGGACCCTTGTTGGCAAAGTGATATCTTTGCTTTTTAATACACTGTCTAGGTGTGTCATAGCTTTCCTTCCAAGGAGCAAGCATCTTTTAATGTCTGCAGTCACTTCAGTGATATACTTATCTATATTTTTATGTAATATATATGAAATATTGTATGTGTCATATGTATACTTTTAAGAGAGTAGTTAGCTAGGAGGGAAAAGATAATGAGTTTCAAGGGCATAAATATTTATTAATTTGTCTCTTCACTGACTCTACATGGAGACTGGCTCATTCTAAAACTTGTGCATGGATGCTTAGTTGCTTCAGTTGTGTCTGATTCTTTGTGACCCTATGGACTATAGCCCACCAGGCTCCTCTGTCCATGGTATTTCCCAGGAAAGAATACTGGAATGGGTTGCCATGCTCTCCTCCAGGGGATCTTCCCAACCCAGGGATCTAAAACTTGGGTCTCTTACATCTACCTGCATTGGCAGATGAGTTCTTTATCATGAGTGTCACCTGGGAAGCCCTTCTAAAACTCAACTGAGGTCAATTGTAAAACTGCTGGCTATATGTCATTTAATGTGTGGCATGGCATTTTGCAGGTGACCTGGCCCTGTCTGTGCTCTTTCTTCACTTTGGTCAAAATAAGGAGGAAATTTCCCTACTGTAATGTCAGTCCAAGGTTGAAATATGCCTGGGCCCTTCTCCCCCTCCAGTGTTCTAATAAAGGTGCCAGGGCTGTTCAGAGGTGGGAATCATGTTTAACAGACCTGCAGCTGCTTTTAACTTCACAGAAGTAATTGAGATTTATGAACTTCTTATTAGCTCCTTAAAACAAAATGAGGAACTTGGAATTCCCATCTGTCATGATTAAGGAGGGAAGAATTTATTTTTGCTCTTAAAAATCTTACTTTCATAAAAATGATCCCTTTTCACCTTTCTCCTTTTCTATAACTTGGGGAGCAGTACCCCCATGAAGAATTAAAAATGAGTTAAGAGTAGAAAAACGGAAAGCCCAAATCTTTGTTTTTAATTTGGCAAATATGTTGAACATTTAGTATGTGCCAGAAATCCTGCCAGGCTCTAAGGATACAAAAATGAATAAAACAAGGCCCCTGATCTCAGCTGGAAAAAAAGTTCTGACTTAAATATATTATGTTTTGCACCTACTATGTGTCCAGAAATTTAGATAATTTTCTCAGTTTTCAAAATTATGCTTCAAGGTCATTTTCAAGAAAGATTAAATTGCCCAAGGTTGAATAGTGGTGAATGTGAGTTGATCCCAGTTCTGACTAGATTTTTAGGAGACTGGACTATTCTTTGGTTCAGGCATCACAGATGGCTTGGAGGAACCTTTGAACTCTTGCGTCAAGTCAAACCAAGCAGAGTTGGCTGGTTCCTGAGAGGCCAGCAGTGTTGGGAGTTTACCTGGGGAATATGGTGCCTGGGCAGATCCGCAGAGGGCCATGGTGTGTATGCATGTGTATGTGGGTGGAGGAGATTTTTCCCCACTCCTGTCTTGCAGTGGATTGTGGTCTTGCTTGTGCAATTTTCCCTGGAGTCTATTTTGTGAAATATAATTGAAATTGAAACGCCAGTGATTTTTAATCATACTCTCAATTTATACCTCATGTAACCATATGCCAGTGTTCTCGGAGTGTTACAGGGATACGAATTATGCTGAAATTGGATTAGGCAAATACACATTTTCCTTAAAAAATAGATACCCAGAGCAGTAATTTAATTCCACCAACTGTAAAGATTCTCTCAGAAACACTCTGTGTATCTTATCAGCAGTTCATTGTGAATTTTCTTCTAGGCTACTTTCTCTGCCTTTTCATTTTCTTCCAGAATTCACTGTATTTAACAAACATTAGCAACTGTAGGAAGTCAATTTATATCAAAACCATCCCTAAATAGAAGAAAAACAGGTTTTCAGAGAAGACTATCAAGACCCTTCTTCTGTTCTCCAATTTGGGGGAAAGAAAAATAGAATGCAATTAAGTACCATTTTCCTTCAAGTAGATTCTTTAAGCTATATCATAACTTGAGTATTTAAACAGTTATTAGACCAGAGCTTCAGATCCTGACAGGCTGTGAGACAAGCACTATCTATTGTTCGATAATAGCATTATCGTGTTTTGGGGACACTAATATGAGCAAACTCTACTGAAAGGGTGTGCTGATTCTGGGTATTATCACTCTGTACATTCTGTTGACATAATTTCTTGCTACTCACAAACACTGAGCTTTAAATATTAGGATAATAATAACTCCAATTCCAAGTGTGGGTTTTTTCCCCCATACCACCAAGAAATTAACTTCATTCTGACACTACCTCCCCAGATACGGCTTCAGATCTTGCAGGTTAAAGGTTCAGGCTCACAAGAGTGCTTCCTCCACCCCCGATCCCCAATCTCCTGCCGCTTAAGGAACTGGTTCTAAATCATGTGTTCCCAGACACCCTCCTCAGGTTTGATTAATTTACTCAAGTGGCTCACAAAACTCAGGGAAACATTTTGCTTCCTAGACTGCCTGTTTATTTTAGAGGGTATAACTTAGGAACAGACAGGTGGAAAAGCTGCATAAGGCAAAGCATGTGGGAAAGGACTGGGAGCTTCTCGAATCTCCACCAGCCCAGAAGCTCTCAGAACCACATTCTTCTGGGGAATTTTATGGAAGCTTCATTACATAGACATGATAGATTAAAACCACTGGGCACCAGTGGTTGAACTCAACCTCCTCCTTGGAGGTCACGGTGGGACTGGAAGTCCAAACCCTCCAATCACATGCTTGGTTCCTTTGGCAGCCAGTGCAGTACAGATATCACCTCATTAACACAAATTCCAGTGTGGTTAAAGGGATTTGTTATGGTTATCAGTTTTAAATATAGCAGTGTGGACCTGTCCATCCCAAACTCCCTAACTATCCCTTCCCCCATCCATCCCCTTGGCCAACCATAAGTTTGTTCTCTAAGACCGTGAGTCTCTTTCTGTAGGTTCATTTGTATGATTTCTTTTTAGATTCCCCATATAAGGGATATCACATTGGTGAATATATAAGTGTTTTTTTTTTTAACATTTTTTGTTTTGTTATGAATATCATGACAACTTTGTCCATCTTATCACTTAGGAAATTTTGAAGCTTTTAGGAGCTCTGTGCCAGAAACAGAGACAAAAACCAAATACATGTTTTTTGTTATAAATCACAATATGACAAACACATACTGTAACAGGAAAAGAAATAATATTGGAGCATAGCTGCTGCTGCTGCCAAGTCACTTCAGTCGTGTCCAACTCTGTGCGACTCCATAGATGGCAGCCCACCAGGCTCCCCCATCCCTGGGATTCTCCAGGCAAGAACACTGGAGTAGGTTGCCATTTCCTTCTCCAATGCATGAAAGTGAAAAGTGAAAGTGAAGTCGCTCAGTCGTATCTGACTCTTAGCAACCCCATGGATTGCAGCCTTCCAGGCTCCTCCATCCATGGGATTTTCTAGGCAAGAGTACTGGAGTAGGGTGCCATTACCTTCTCCAAACGGAGCATAGAGTCTTCTGCAAATAATTCACTGGGTATCTTTCTTATTGCTTCAGCAGTGACACTGTGGTGTGGGCACAGTTGTGGCTTCTATCATCAGATGGACTGAGTCTGTGTCCTGTCCCACACCTTCCCAGCTGTGTGACCTTGGCCTAGCTACTTAACTTCTCTGGGTCTCAGATTTCTCAACAGTTTTTCTGTGAGGATTAAATGAACTAACATATGTGAAGTACTTCTAATAATGCATGTAGTACTATTGAACAAGTGTTTCCTACTGTCATTTCAACACCATTTAATTGGCTAAGTGTACTTGGTTGTCACAGGCAAAATAATGGTTCCTGGAATCTCTAAATATTACCTCACACAGCAAAAAGGGACTTTTCAGATGAGATTAAGTTAAGGATTCTGAGATGGGGAGATTATCCCAGATAATCTAGGTGGGCCCATGGGGAAATACATAAAGGGGCTTCCTTGGTGGCTCAGATGCTAAAGAATCTGCCTACAATGCAGAAGAAGGGGTTCGATCCCTGGGTCAGGAAGATCCCCTGGAGAAGGAAATGACAATCCACTCCAGTACTTTTGCCTGGGAAATCCCATGAATAGAGGAGCCTGGTGAGCCACCAGTCCATAGGGTTGCAAAGAGTCAGACATGACTGAGTAACTAAACTTTCAGTAGGGGAAAAGAGGAAGTCAAGAGGGTCGATGACAGAAGGAAATGTGACAACGGAAACAGGTCAGAGTGCTACTGATTGTTCATTTTGAAGGCGGAAGGGAGGCTCTCAAGCTGAAAGAAGCAAGGAAACTGCTTCTCTAGAGCTTCTGGAAGGACTGCAGCCCTGCCAACAGCCTGATTTAGTGAAACTTCTGGCCTCTGGAACTGTCAGATGATGAATAGTAAAGTTGAGTGAGCCACTTTCCCAGTGAAAACTTGTTACAGCAACTATAGTATACTAATACATTGGGCTATTCATCAACTATTGTTCCCTGTTGCTTCCAACATGAAACAGGCAGCATGGCTGAAAGTTTAGGTTTCCTCACACTATGACTCCTAGGCCACATGCTTTACTGGTCTATAACAACATGGATTCTGATCAGCAGAGAGAGGAAGAGTGCTGTTACTTCTACTGAAATGAACCCTGTATTTGTGTGGCCTATGCAGGGGGGGATACTCTTTGAGAGAAAAGTTACCTGTAGCAACACTCCCAAGAGAGATGGCTTAGCTTAGTCTGTTGAGACCCAAGAATCAATGAAGAACCATGATGGATATTGTCTTCATATCTTGATCCTCTTTGTTAATGTCCTCCCTCTCTTTTGGGAAACCCAAACTGATTACATAAGGAGAAATAAATTTTTCAGATTACAAATTCTTTTTATTCACAAATAAGAGTGAAAATCTGGACATGATGGTAAGTCACCAATCTGTGCCACAGTGGATGTTTTTTAGTAAGATATCTGCAGAAAAGTGGTTACATTTATGCTATAAGAAAAATAATAAGTTCCCTCCTTTCTTAGTGATTTATATTTGTGGAAGTTTAGCAACCTATCCGATACCTACTCATAAATTATTCCACAATAGATCTGGTGCAAGTCACCAGAAGGGTAAATAGAGATGGCATAGGAAATTCAACTCAGCACAGCTATTTACTGAACACCTATGAGGAGCAGTCAATTTTGAAGAGATAGAGTGTCTAGTCTCAAGGAGTTCACTGTGCAAGCCTGGAACAGCAAGTGTTTAATAAATTTTATAGAATGAATGAAGAAGATTTAACTGAGGAGCAAGAATGTTGTGTGAGGAGATCACTGATTGAGGATAGAGTACAAATATAACACCAAGGAGTGATGAAGTTGAGGAAGGGTGCAGAGACAGACAAGAGGGAAGACTTCATGGGAAGTTAATCCTGAGTTATGTTATCAAAGATAAGTACAGGTTTCCAGTGCAGGAAAGGTGAAGTAGAATCCAGAAAAGCTTGGCCATCAGCATCCTTTATGCTCACAGTCACTCAGTTGTATCCAATTCTGAGACCCGATGTACTCCAGCCCACCAGGCTCCTCTGTCCATAGGGTTTTCAAGGCAAGAATACTACAGTGGGTTGTCTTTTCCTTCTCCAGGGGATCTTCCTGATCCAGGGATCAAACCTGTGTCTCCTGCGTTGGCAGGTGGATTCTTTATCACTGGAGCCACCTGGGAAGCATTCTAGTCTTCACTAAATGCCATCTCTGTTGATCAGAAGATTGCACCTGCAGACAATCATTGAGGAAGCTGCCCTGCCTTCCCCCCACCCCAGCACCCCAATCCATACTTCTAAATGACTCCATGAAGCAGAAACTGGCATATGCCTCACCAAAGGAATTGGAAGTCCCCACATCTCTTAACCTGCCAATTACTTGAAAAGTTCCACGTGATTTTTGCCAGTGAATTTATTTGTGTGCTCCATTTACTGCCTGAAGTGTGTTGAAGAATTTTTTTCCTGATTTTTAGAAGTTTATAGTCATCACCAGAAGAAACTTATTGGAGATATTTAAACATATGCATCATCACTTGTCAAGAACCTCTAGCCTCTCATTAAACTGGCAGTAAAGACACAGGCAAAGCAATATTATAAGAGTAATAAAGTCAAGTTATGTTATTTTCTTCAAAAAAATTATCTTTTCTTAGTAAAAATTTTAGGGGGAATCTTTCAAATTAAAAACAAATTCATAAATGGATGTTGAATTTTGTCAAAGGCTTTCTCTGCAACTATTGAGATGACCATATGGTTTTTATTTTTCAATTTGTTAATGTGGTATATTACATTGATTGATTTGCAGATATTGAAGAATCCTTGCATCCCTGGGATAAAGTCCACTTGGTCATGATGTATGATCTTTTAAATAAGTTTTTGGATTCTGTTTGCTAGAATTTTATTAAGGATTTTTGCATCTATGTTCATCAGTGATATTGGCCTGCAGTATTCTTTTTTTGTGGCATCTTTGTCAGGTATTGGTATTAGGGTGATGATGGCCTCAGAATGAGTTTGGAAGTTGACCTTTCTCTGCAATTTTCTGGAAGTGTTTGAGAAGGTAGATTTTTGGTAAGAATTTTTGGTAGAACTTTTGGCTAAATTTTTGGCAGAATTCAGCTGTGAAGTCATCTGGTCTAGGGCTTTTGTTTGCTGGAAGATTTCTGATTACAGTTTCAATTTCCATGCTTGTGATGGGTCTGTTAAGATTTTCTATTTCTTCCTGGTTCAGTTTTGGGAAGTTGTACTTTTCTAAGAATTTGTCCATTTCTTCCAAGTTATCCATTTTATTGGCATATAGTAGCTGATAGTAGTCTCTTATGATCCTTTATATTTCTGTGTTGTCTGTAACATAATAAAAGCTATATATGACAAACCCACAGCAAACATTATCCTCAATGGTGAAAAATTGAAAGCATTTCCCCTAAAGTCAGGAACAAGACAAGGATGCCCACTCTCACCACTACTATTCAACATAGTTTTGGAAGTTTTGGCCACAACAATCAGAGAGAAAAAGAAATAAAAGGAATCCAGATTGGAAAAAAAGAAGTAAAACTCTCACTGTTTGCAGATGACATGATCCTCTACGTAGAAAACCCTAAAGACTCCACCAGAAAATTACTAGAGCTAATCAGTGAATATAGTAAAGTTTCAGGATATAAAATCAACACACAGAAATCCCTTGCATTCCTATACACTAATAATGAGAAAATAGAAAGAGAAATTAAGGAAACAATTCCATTCACCATTGCAATGAAAAGAATAAAATACTTAGGAATATATATATACCTAAAGAGACAAAAGACTTATATATAGAAAACTATAAAACACTGCTGAAAGAAATCAAAGAGGACACAAATAGATGGAGAAATATATTGTGTTCATGGATCGAAAGAATCAATATAGTGAAAATGAGTATACTACCAAAGCAATTTATAGATTCAATACAATCCCTATCAAGCTACCAATGGTATTTTTCACAGATCTAGAATAAATATTTTCACAGTTTGTATGGAAATACAAAAAACCTCGAATAGCCAAAGCAATTTGAGAAAGAAAAATGGAACTGGAGGAATCAAGCTGCCTGACTTCAGGCTCTACTACAAAGCCACAGTCATCAAGACAGTATGGTACTGGCACAAAGACATAAATATAGATCAATGGAACAAAATAGAAAGCCCAGAGATAAATCCACGCACATATGGACACCTTATCTTTGACAAAGGAGGCAAAAATATACAATGGATTAAAGACAATCTCTTTGACAAGTGGTGCTGGGAAAACTGGTCAACCACTTGTAAAAGAATGAAACTAGAGCATTTTCTAACACCATACACAAAAATAAACTCAAAATGGATTAAAGATCTAAACATAAGACCAGAAACGATAAAACTCCTAGAAGAGAACATAGGCAAAACACTCTCCGACATACATCACAGCAGGATCCTCTATGACCCACCTCCCAGAATATTGGAAATAAAAGCAAAAATAAACAAATGGGACCTAATTAAACTTAAAAGCTTCTGCACAACAAAGGAAACTATAAGCAAGGTGAAAAGACAGCCTTCAGAATGGCAGAAAATAATAGCAAATGAAGCAACAGACAAACAACTAATCTCAAAAATATACAAGCAACTCCTACAGCTCAATTCCAGAAAAATAAACGACCCAATCAAAAAATGGGCCAAAGAACTAAATAGACGTTTCTCCAAAGAAGACATACAGATGGCTAACAAACACATGAAAAGATGCTCAACATCACTCATTATCAGAGAAATGCAAATCAAAACCACCGTGAGATACCATTTCACGCCAGTCAGAATGGCTGCGATCCAAAAGTCTACAAGCAATAAATGCTGGAGAGGGTGTGGAGAAAAGGGAACCCTCTTACACTGTTGGTCGGAATGCAAACTAGTACAGCCACTATGGAGAACAGTGTGGAGATTCCTTAAAAAACTGGAAATAGAACTGCCTTATGATCCAGCAATCCCACTGCTGGGCATACACACTGAGGAAACCAGAAGGGAAAGAGACACGTGTACCCCAATGTTCATCACAGCACTGTTTATAATAGCCAGGACATGGAAGCAACCTAGATGTCCATCAGCAGAAGAATGGATAAGAAAGTGGTGGTACATATACACAATGGAGTATTACTCAGCCATTAAAAAGAATATATTTGAATCAGTTCTAATGAGGTGGATGAAATTGGAACCTATTATACAGAGTGAAATAAGCCTGAAATAAAAACACCGATACAGTATACTAACACATATATATGGAATTTAGAAAGATGATAATGATAACCCTGTATGCGAAACAGCAAAAGAGACACAGATGTATAGAACAGTCTTTTGGACTCTGTGAGAGAGGGCAAGGGTGGGATGATTTGGGAGAAAGACACTGAAACATGTATATTATCATATGTGAAACGAATCACCAGTCCAGGTTCGATGCATGATACAGGGTGCTTGGGGCTGGTGCACTGGGATGACCCAGAGGGATGGGATGGGGAGGGAGGTGGGAGGGGGGTTCAGGATGGGGAACACATGTACACCCGTGGCAGATTCATGTTGATGTATGGCAAAACCAATACAATATTTTAAAGTAATTAGCCTCCAATTAAAATAAATACGTTTATATTAAAAAAAAAAACAAACAAATTCAGAATGAAGCCAGTAGTATTTCCCTTGATAAAGTTTTAACCTTGGTGGTTGAGGTTGTGGTGTCTGGATATTATTAATGAAGAATCTGGAATCTTAATATAAATCCCTAGGAATCCAGTAGGTTATCAACAAAGAAAGATATCTGATCCTCAAGTTGACTAGTGTTTATCAAACTTGTCTCTTTTTCTTAATATTTAAAGTTATATATATGTGTGTGTGTGTGTGTGTGTGTGTGTGTGTGTGTGTTTAACATTCCTTCGTAGAAGTAAAAACTGGTAGGGAATTTGTTCATTGTGGTGTTCTCTTGGGTACCTAATTTTTTCCTTGCCTCCTTGGAGTCTCAATACTTCAACACTCTGTTTCTCATCTTACACATCAGTTCAGGATATAAGATCTGAATAAACTAGACCTGTGTTATCCCTCTATTCATAATAAGATAGAACTGCTACATGCCAAAATTCATTAAATTAGTTTCTGTTTTGTAACTATTGTTGGGTGATTTTCCACCTCTTAATTTCATAAAAATATTATTTACTTCTTAAGTGATTTAAGTTGACTCGAGGAGAAACTTTTTATCTTTTAAACTTATTTTTATTTTCTTCAATTCTACCTACTTTCTTCCAAGTGTAGTCAGGACATATCCAATATCATGAGACCTCTAATTCCAAATCCTGATTCTGAAATTTCAAGTTCCAAATCTCATATAGAATTTAGTTTAAAAATTTTTGTATTTACCTTTTTAAAGGAAAACTAGTGAAGTAATTTTTAAAATTGTATTATTAAATATTTCCTTTGTTATAAACTGCTGTGAGAATCCTAGATATTTCAGGCAAAACCAAGGTACTTAGAACAGCTTTGTGTTAGAGCAATCTTAAAATGACTGAGATTCAAAAGTTTAAAAAAGTAAAGAGCTTAGGGAAATGAGTCATCCCCCGGGGTAAATAGAAGTGAAGTTGTTTTTCTAAATGTAAAACGGTTTTTTTTTTTTTTTTTTTTTAAATAAGGGATTGAAATGCACAGGGAGTATTTTTAAATCTTGTGCTACACAAGCTGAAAGCTCTGGAAATCTACTTCTATTTTTGTCATGTAAATTCTCTGAATGGGCTTAAAGGTCCTGATTCTGTAGTTAGGACCAGCAGGTGTACTTGCAGGCACTTCAAAATCCATAAGGAAATGTTTCTGGGCAAAGAAAGGGACAGGGAGAGGAGGGCTGGGTTGAGAAAAGATGGGCGATGGGGAGAAGGAGATACTGAAAGCTCCAATTTGACAAGAGGTCTGAAATGCTCCAATGGTAGAAACAGTTCTGTGCCTCAAGTTTTGGATTTTTAATTGAAATTTCTTCTTTTATTCTCAGGTATTTTAAAATTTGATGTTTGTGTTTTCTACATATTTCGTTGCATTCCAAAATCCCTCTTCTTCCACAAGGGAAATATTAATTGGGACTCTTTTTAATTGGTTTCTTCAATTCTATGGTATTGTTTCTCTAGCTCACTCTCTCAAAATCGGGTTCTTCTTTTTTTTAATTTTATTTAACTTTACAATATTGTATTGGTTTTGCCATATATCAAAATGAATCTGCCACAGGTATACATGTGTTCCCCATCCTGAACCCTCCTCCCTCCTCCCTCCCCATACCATCCCTCTGGGTTGTCCCAGTGCACCAGCCCCAAGCATCCAGTATCATGCATCGAACCTGGACTGGCGACTCGTTTCATATATGATATTATACATATTTCAATGCCATTCTCCCAAATCATCCCACCCTCTCCCTCTCCCACAGAGCCCAAAAGACTGACATCAGTGTCTCTTTTGCTGTCTCGTATACAGGGTTATTGTTACCATCTTTCTAAATTCCATACATATGCGTTAGTATACTGTATTGGTGTTTTTCTTTCTGACTTACTTCACTCTGTATGATAGGCTCCAGTTTCATCCACCTCATTAGAACTGATTCAAATATATTCTTTTTAATGGCTGAGTAATACTCCATTGTGTATATGTACCACCACTTTCTTATCCATTCTTCTGCTGATGGACATCTAGGTTGCTTCCATGTCCTGGCTATTATAAACAGTGCTGTGATGAACATTGGGGTACACGTGTCTCTTTCCCTTCTGGTTTCCTCAGTGTGTATGCCCAGCAGTGGGATTGCTGGATCATAAGGCAGTTCTATTTCCAGTTTTTTAAGGAATCTCCACACTGTTCTCCATAGTGGCTGTACTAGTTTGCATTCCGACCAACAGTGTAAGAGGGTTCCCTTTTCTCCACACCCTCTCCAGCATTTATTGCTTGTAGACTTTTGGATCGCAGCCATTCTGACTGGCGTGAAATGGTATCTCACGGTGGTTTTGATTTGCATTTCTCTGATAATGAGTGATGTTGAGCATCTTTTCATGTGTTTGTTAGCCATCTGTATGTCTTCTTTGGAGAAACGTCTATTTAGTTCTTTGGCCCATTTTTTGATTGGGTCGTTTATTTTTCTGGAATTGAGCTGTAGGAGTTGCTTGTATATTTTTGAGATTAGTTGTTTGTCTGTTGCTTCGTTTGCTATTATTTTCTGCCATTCTGAAGGCTGTCTTTTCACCTTGCTTATAGTTTCCTTTGTTGTGCAGAAGCTTTTAAGTTTAATTAGGTCCCATTTGTTTATTTTTGCTTTTATTTCCAATATTCTGGGAGGTGGGTCATAGAGGATCCTGCTGTGATGTATGTCGGAGAGTGTTTTGCCTATGTTCTCTTCTAGGAGTTTTATCGTTTCTGGTCTTATGTTTAGATCTTTAATCCATTTTGAGTTTATTTTTGTGTATGGTGTTAGAAAATGCTCTAGTTTCATTCTTTTACAAGTGGTTGACCAGTTTTCCCAGCACCACTTGTTAAAGAGATTGTCTTTAATCTATTGTATATATTCTTACCTCCTTTGTCAAAGATAAGGTGTCCATATGTGCGTGGATTTATCTCTGGGCTTTCTATTTTGTTCCATTGATCTATATTTATGTCTTTGTGCCAGTACCATACTGTCTTGATGACTGTGGCTTTATAGTACAGCCTGAAGTCAGGCAGCTTGATTCCTCCAGTTCCATTCTTCTTTCTCAAGATTGCTTTGGCTATTCGAGGTTTTTTGTATTTCCATACAGACTGTGAAATATTTGTTCTAGATTCTGTGAAGAATACCGTTGGTAGCTTGATAGGGATTGTATTTAATCTATAAATTGCTTTGGGTAGTATACTCATTTTCACTATATTGATTCTTCGAATCCATGAACATGGTATATTTCTCCTTCTATTAGTGTCCTCTTTGATTTCTTTCACTAATGTTTTATACTTTTCTATATATAGGTCTTTAGTCTCTTTAGGTAGATATATTCCTAAGTATTTTATTCTTTTCATTGCAATGGTGAATGGAATTGTTTCCTTAATTTCTCTTTCTATTTTCTCATTATTAGTGTATAGGAATGCAAGGGATTTCTGTGTGTTGATTTTATATCCTGCAACTTTACTATATTCATTGATTAGTTCTAGTAATTTTCTGGTGGAGTCTTTAGGGTTTTCTATGTAGAGGATCATGTCATCTGCAAACAGTGAGAGTTGTACTTCTTCTTTTCCAATTTGGATTCCTTTTATTTCTTTTTCTGCTCTGATTGCTGTGGCCAAATCTTCCAAAACTATGTTGAATAAAATCAGGTTCTTGAGTGATAAGAAATTTTGGATAATGTCCAGCAGCAGACTTTAATTTTGTTCTTCTGTCTGAAAGAAAACACCTTGTTGTATTGTAAATGGACCTAGTAAGTTTCCAAGGCATAGTTTAAATGTTTCTTTCTACTATCATTTTATTTTTGCCATTAATTGGAACTATAGCTTTTATTTCCTAAATATTTGTTTAGTCCCTTTTGCACTTAATTTGAAAACAGAATGTTAAAGGTATGAAGGACATCAGAAATCAAACAATATAATATCTCTTCCAAAATAGGAATCTCCTCTGAAAAAAATGAAGTAGAAAGTGATTTTTCTGTGTTTCACATACTTATTGTCTGGTCTTTAGTCTTGGAGATTTTTTACTATTTCTGTTGTTGTTCAGTCCCTAAGTCATATCTGACTCTTTGCAACTCCATGGACTGCAGCATCCCTGGAGGCTCCCCTGTCCACCATTATCTCCTAGAGTTTGTTCAGATTCATGTCCTTTGAGTTGGTGATACTATCTAACCACCTCATCCTCTGCTATTCCCTTCTTTTGCCTTTAATCTTTACCAGAATTAGGGTCTTTTCTAATGAGTTGCCTCATTGCATCAGGTGGCCAAAGTATTGGAGTTTCAGCTTCAACATCCGTCCTTCCAGTGAATATCCAGGGTTGATTTCTTTTAGGGTTGACTGGTTTGATTTCCTTGCTGCCCAAGGGACTCTCAAGAGTCTTCTCCAGCACCACAATTTGAAAGCATCGATTCTTTGACACTCAGCCTTCTTTATGGTCCAACTCTCACGTCCATACATGACTACTGGAAAAATCACATCTTTGACTATACAGACCTTTGTCAGCAAGGTGATGTCTCTGCTTTTTAAATGCATTGTCTAGGTTTGTTATAGCTTCCCTTCCAAGGAGCAAGTGTCTTTGAATTTCATGGCTGCAGTAACCATCCAGAATGATTTTGGAGCCTAAGAAAATTTATCACTGCTTCCACTTTTTCCCCTTCTATTTGCCATGAAATGATGGGACCAGATGTCATGATTTTAGTTCTTTGAATGTTGAGTTTCAAGTAACCTTTTTCTCTCTCCTCTTTCACCCTCATCAAGAGACTCTTTAGTTCTTTGCTTTCTGTCATTAGAGTGGCATCATCTGCATATCTGAGGTTGTTGATATTTCTCTAAGCTATAAGCCCTCTCCCCTAAAAAAATTGACATTTCAATTCATAACACAATTCTTAAAGGATTTGTCAGCTTCTTGGGCCCCATTCTGGACTACCAGAGATTTCTGTAGGTCTCAAGAGAGGGACCCCTCCTTGTATTCAAGGCTTCTACAAAGTGATCATCAAGCCCTTCCCCCATGATTCTTTCTCCAGCAAAAAAGAACCTATGACTTACCCACGTAGCTCATTCTATTCTTGATCTACTCCTTAGAATGTTCTTCCTCTTGTTGAGTCTAAATGTGTCTTCCTTCAATTCTACCAGAGGTCTTTTTTCTACTACTTGAATTTCTACAAGACAACTGACTACTCTTCCCTATGACAACTCTTCACATCTTTGATGACAGAATTAATAGTCACCCCCGGGTCTTATTTTAAGTGTCCTGAATTTTTCCAGTCCTTATTTTGCCTAGTTTTCAACTCTTCTCACTAACCTCACTACTGTATCACAGAAAAGATTTGCAAACCTGGGACATGAGTTTGACGAGCTGGTGGGGGGCCAGCCACAGGGTTAATAGTTTTCATGCAAGGAAAAGGTTTGCAGAGGTCTTATAACTTAAGATAAGCAAAAATGTTTCAAGGTTCCCTGCTAGGGAAACTAATAAGAATAGTGGATTGTCACAGCTATAATTTGTTAACTCATATTTCTGGGGGATGAAGACAAAATTCTGACAAGTGAAGTGAAAGTCACTCAGTCATGTCCAGCTACCCCATGGACTCTACAGTCCATGGAATTATCCAGGCCAGAATACTGGAGTGGGTAGCCATTCCCTTTTCCAAGGGAACTTCCCAACCCTAGGATCAAACCCAGGGCTCCCGTAGTGCAGGTGGATTCTTTACCATCTGAGCCACCAGGGAAGCCCCAAAGCATCAATTCTTCAACAGTAACTGTGTTAAAGGTGAAAGGCAGAATAAACAGCCATGTATCTCTAAGCATTTTAACAGATACACTGTACACATCCAATGATAGGCAGGCCAGTTGGCTCATAAAAGACTAAAAGGACATTGTTTGAAGGTAAAGGAAAGGAAGCATTTTGTGTTTAAGGAAGATGTTTTTAAACCAAGGAACATAATACAGTGTTCAGATTCTAGCTCTACTCCTTAGTAGCTCTGTAAAATAGAGCAAATTGTTTGAACTTTCACATTCTCAACTGTTGCATTAAGAACAATAAAGCAAAAGTGGTGGTAATACTGCTACTGCCTAAGGAGGTATTTATAGAGTCTACATTAAACAATGAATGTTCATTACTGATATCTGAAGGGAGGGGCATAGAGATGGTTACATTCCCTTCTTCCTTTCCTCAGTTTATAGACTCACCTTTTCCAAAGTGCTATGTCATTATTCCTTCATTTCAATCTATGTCTAATTCTGAAGCAATGAGTGGGCCAAGAATTATTATCCATATTTTCTTATAGGGAATCTGAGACACAGAGCAGTGAAGTGCCTAAAACTGTAAAGCAAGTTTATGGTAAAAGCAAATTTAACTCCAGATCTATTAAGTGAATAAATTTAATTTTTTCCATACTACTGACTTTTATAAGAGGAGAGCTTTTGTAAGAGGAGATTAAAATTTCCCAGAGATAGCAGGATAAGGTAGTATCCAAAATGCCAAAGCCCCATCACCATATGCAGAGTTTATAAAAGAAATGGTTGAGAACTGGTTCTTGGACTCTTGGATTCATCAGTTACATGCAGTTACATGAAACAACCTTTGAAAAGAAGTCAGAGTGGCTCTCACTCCCGCCCATAAGGCTAGGAATTGCTCTCCCACTGCAAACAACTAGGAATTGGTAAAAATGCATCAAACATTTGCTCTAAGACATTGGGCAACACACAGTGCAAGACTCTGTGATCTCTGAGAGAAGGGAACAGGTCTATTGGGCTCTGTTATCACCCCCTGGAGGCATTTTCCAGATCCCAGAGGAAGGAAGGGCAGCTTAAACAAAGTCCCAGATTTCTCTGAATGGGAAAACAGAAATCAAAAGCCTAAGGAGAGAGAAGTGAATAGAAACAATCTGCAGAAGCACCCTCAGGAATCTCTGGCTAAATATTGATGTATACATTCATGATGTAAAACTCCAACAGGCTGACTGATTCCCAGAGTTCACAGAAGGATGGAAATAATTCGCATCCCCATCAGCTTAACGAAGGCAATGGCAACCCACTCCAGCACTCTTGCCTGGAAAATCCCATGCACGGAGAAGCCTGGTAGGCTGCAGTCCATGGGGTCGCTAAGAGTCGGACACGACTGAGTGACTTCACTTTCACTTTTCACTTTCATGCATTGGAGAAGGACATGGCAACCCACTCCAGTGTTCTTGCCTTGAGAATCCCAGGAACGGGAGAGCCTGGTGGGCTGCCGTCTATGGGGTCACACAGAGTCGGACACGACTGAAGCGACTTAGCAGCAGCAGCAGCAGCAGCAGCTTAAGGGAGGAGACATCATAACACAGAGAAGTGGGTAAAGTCCTCAGAAGGACATAGCTTTTGTGCTTAGTATAACCTTGGTTACTTAGTTTTACATTAGAAGGTGCTCTGGATACATGGCTTCCCTGATAGCTCAGTTGGTAAAGAATCTGCCTACAATGCAGGAGACCATGGTTAGATTCCTAGGTCAGGAATCCTAGGTCAGTGGGTAGGCTACCCACTCCAGTATTCTTGAACTTCCCTTGTGGCTCAGCTGGTAAAGAATCTGCCTGCAATGTGGGAGACCTGGGTTTCATCCCTGGGTTGGGAAGATCCCCTGGAGAAGGGAAAGTCTATTCTGGCTTGGAGAATTCCATGGACTGTATAGTTCATAGGGCCATAAGGAGCCAAACACGACTGAGTGACTCTCACTTTCACTTTCTGGATATGTACTAACAAACTTACAGACAAGCCTTGAAAGGATCAATCTTATCCTAAGTCATGTAACTGACACAAAATCTAGCACCCAACAAGCTAAAAGTTGTGATGTCTAATAGACAATCATATATTACTTGGCATTTCCTGAAACCAAAAGAGAGGGGTTATAGAGATGAAAGAGTCAAGATATGTGACATTGCGGGGAGCCGGTGAGGCATTCCACTCATGACAAAGGTCATGAGGAAGGAGGCTCGGCATACGAAAAGGCGGGATCGAGCCTCAGGAGTCCCCCCGGATATTCTCGAGCATTTTCCCCCAAAAAACCAGAGTCTGCCTACTTTATTGCTTTGTGCTCTCACCTCTGACTTTACTAGGGGCTGTCCCCTACCACCATCTCACTCTCTCTCTGTCAAAGAGTTAACTTACAGCTCCAATTAATAAAGTTCCTGGGCAATTAGGAGTGTTTAAATCCAAACCCCTCAGATGGCTCTCTAACTTGCCTGACAAGTTTACCCGGACTCCTGCAGCTATGCATACGATTGTTTACAGTCTCCTAGCCTCCAGAGGCACGGGAAGCTTAAGATATTCAAATAGCTTAGAGCCTCTCAGAGAGTTAAAAACTGTCAGAATAAACTAGTAAAGGATTTCATTGATGAGTCAATGCTTGTTGCCAAGTTTTCACATCCCCTGAATTGTATCCTTGAATATGTATTAATTAATAGTTGGTATATAGTAAAAAATAAGTAGTGGCCTTGGTGTTAGTAACTTTAGACCCTTAAGGTAATAAATTCTTTCTTTGTTGTAAACCCATTACACATCCGCCCTATAGGAATGCAATTTTATCTTTGGAAGATGGTGCCAAACCTTAAAATAATTACTCTTAGAGAAAATAAGTCTTTGTTGATAAGTCCTTGTCAAGAGTCATAAAATGTTAGTAGGCCTTCTGGCCAGAAGATGATGTAAATCACCTAAACCATTTGTATACGGTAAATTTGCAGGAAAGAAACCTTGGTTTTTAATAAGAATCAAAGACTGCTGACTTTGCATCCCCTATTATCCTCTATGTGTAACTTAGGGTATAAAAGCCCCTGTTAAAAATAAAGCTATGGGCCTTGTTCACCAGCGCTTGGTCTCCCCATGTCATTCTTCCCTTTAACTTCCAGCTGAGTCTCCATCTGGAGCGCGGAACCCACCACGCTTACTAATTATGCCTGGGCTTCTAAGACCCACTCGAGAAGGTGTCTAGGGTGAAGCACCTTCCGCTATTCGAGAGGGCGCCTGCGGCCTATGTAAGTGGTGCAAACTTCTTGTCTTGAAGTTTTATTGGTCTCCCGCATAAACCAAGCTACTCAGCTTCTTTTCTCCACTGAATTTTCCTACTGAGCTATCCTCATTCTATTGTTCTCTATATCTCTAATTAGCATATAAATAGTCGCCTAGGCCGTCTCTCCTTCGAATACCCTGGATCAGCTGGGGCTGGTCCCCGGCAGTGACATTTTTCTTGAGAAAGAGGAGTTGCTATGCTGTGGGTCTCTACCCTTTCTATACTCAAGGGGAAAGGAAAGACAAAAATCTCCTTTGCATTCAGCCCTGTGTGAGTGTGAGTGTGAGTGTCAGTGTGAGAGAGAGAGAGAGAGAGAGAGAGAGTGTGTGTGTGTGTGTGTGTGTGTGTGTGTGTTTGTGTTATGTAGGGATGTGGGGGTGCAACCAGTAGATCATTTGGAGAGTTTGAAAGAATTCCCTGTCCTTGAGAGATCAAAGGATGGAGAGAGCTCAAGCGGCTTTGGTAGCAGGATAATGGAGCCTGTCTTGTACTCCGCAGTTTCAGAGAAATCGATGTGTGAATGTCTCCTATGAATCAGATATGGTGACATGAGCAAGAAATCCATTGTGTCCTTTTGGTTCCTGTCAAATAAACCATGCCCAAAGACCGGGTTTTTCTAGTAAGAGGTGAGTGCCAGAGTCCAGGGAGCTGAGGATGAACTTGCTCTGTCCAGGTCAAAGAATGGCTTGAACAGAGTTCTCCATCATGGGATTACCCATTAAAAAGGCACATTGATCTTGACTATTAGCCAGAACAGAAAGGAGGCAGTCATGTGTCGAGTAAACTTTCCTATCACCTATTTCTTCTCTCTACCAGCTTTCACTCAGGCAAGTTGGAGAGTGCAGTTAGCTAGTAGGGAACAAGATGAGTGGAAAAGAGCTGACCTCATCCTATCTTCTTTCTTAAAAGAAGGTAGACATAGGTTTTAGCCAGAGGAAGGAGGAAGGAAAATCCACCCTCTGATTAACATCTCGAACTGGTCACTCTGTTGTTGTTCAGTCACTAAGTCATGTTCAACTCTTTGCAACCCCAAGGACAGTAGCATGCTAGGCTTCCCTGTCCTTCACTGTCTCCCAAGAAGTGAAGAAGTGAAGTGAAGTCGCTCAGTCGTGTCCGACTCTTTGCGACCCCATGGACTGTAGCCTACAATGCTCCTCTGTCCATGGGATTATTCAGGCAAGAGAACTGGAGTGGGTTGCCATTTCCTTCTCCAGAGAATCTTCCCAACCCAGGGATCAAACCTGAGCCTCCCGCATTGTAGACAGATGCTTTACCATCTGAGCCACTAGGGAAGTCCTCACTATATCCCAGAGTTTGCTCAAACTCATGTACATTGAGTCAGTAATGTTATCTAACCATCTCATCCTCTGCTGCACCCTTCTCCTCTTGCCCTTAGCTTGTAATTTAAAATGAGAGATTCTGTTACCTATGAGTAAGCCAGAAAAGACATGGAATATGCTCCTTCTAGTAATCAGAGAAAGATTAATTCTTTTAAACACATTTTAAAAGAAAAGCAGGAGACAAGTAAAATAAACACACAGAACTCTGTGGTCAATCAACCAGTAATATTTCCTAAAACAAAATGGAGCTCTGCCCATCAGTGCCTATTGAGGCTTGTTTTGATATAGCTGCTTATCAGTCTGTCTGTTTAAAATGAATCCTCAATCCTGCTGATGTTAACGCTTACTGTGTGCATTCTGCATCTGATAATAAGTAAGGTTTTGTGATAGGAAACACTTCTCTTCTCAAGGACAGTGCACTTTAACAGGAAAGGCAGCCTTGTAAACAAACATACTGAGGGTCTATGCTATGTGCAACAATAAAATCTTATCTGGAGAAATAGATTTTTTTTTTGGTCCCACTAAGTTATATTTTTCATTAAGATAAATAATCAAAATGTGCCTTGGTATACGGGTAAGAAAACTTGTGATTTTTGTTTGTTTGTTAAGAAGCTTAATAAAAACCATCTTCTCCCTTCCTGGTAAGGAGAGCTAGTTTGGGGTGGAGGGGTAAAGATTTCTCAAGAAGTCCAGGATCTAATGAAGGAATAGAAGATCCTCCATCTTTCTCTCCCTTTCAGCTGAGCAAACCCTAGAATTCTTGGTCAGTTCATGGGTAAGAAACCCTGGTGGTTCATAAAGAGCCTGCCTGCAATACAGGAGACCTGGGTTTGATCCCTTGGTCAGGAAGATCCCCTGGAGAAGGGACTGGCAACCCACTCCAGTATTCTTGACTGGAGAATCCCATGGACCGAGGAGCCAGGTGGGCTACAGTCCATGGGGTAGCAAAGAGTCAAACACGACTGAGCAATTAACACTTTCTCTCACTTTCATGGGTAGGAACAGGGTAAGGAGAGTAGGTGAGGCTGGAAAAAGCTCAAATGGAGGACAATGGACTTTTCTGAAGTGTGAGATTTGAGTGGCTCATGGGAAACATACTGGAGATGTGATTATAACTTGCATGTTTATCTGGGAGAGCAAAGGTTGTGTCTGCTACATATAGAACCACAGAGAAAGAAATGACTAGCATTGCCCATAGGTCAGGGAGGCTTCCAAAGTGCTATTGGATCTAATTAAGAAGCAGCCTGCAAGCTCATTGATGACAAAATCTGGAGCCGGGAGAGGGAGCCAGGGGCCAGGACATGAAGGGAAGGATTTTGAATTTTATACCAAGTGTGATGAGAAAACATGGAGGATCCTGAGCAGAAGAGAAATTCAATCAGATTTATGATTTAAGAAGAACATAAACTAACATGACTGCTGGACTGATAATATAATTATGGTGGCAGGGGGGAGGGCCGGGGCAAGGGTGTGAAAAGGAGAACAGTTAGGAGTCTATCACAGGGTTCCAAGTACCCACCCAGTATTCTTGCCTGGAGAATTCCATGGACAGAGGAGCCTGGCAGGTTACAGTCTGTGGGGTCACAAAGAGTTGGATATTACTAAATGACTAAAATTTTCACTTTCAAGTAGAGGATGGTATTTCCCTGGACTAAAAGTACAGTCGTATAGAGCTATAAAAGACTGAGAAGTAGTAGAACTGGGGTGTATTTGAAAGATAGAGCTTCTGAGATTTGTTGATAAACTAGATGTGTAGAAAGAGACCAAAAAAAAAAAAAAAAAAAAGATTCAGTCTGAGCAGTGGGTGAATGGAAATATTGTTTACCTTAAGCAGGAAAGAGTAGGACATCAATAGGTTCGGAGGGGAACTTGAATGATTCTGTTTTACTTAAAAGATGGTTTTCAGATCAGATCAGTCACTCAGTCATGTTCGACTCTTTGCGACCCCATGAATCGCAGCACGCCAGGCCTCCCTATCCATCACCAACTCCCAGAGTTCACTGAGACTCACGTCCATCGAGTCAGTGATGCCATTCAGCCATCTCATCCTCTGTCGTCCCCTTCTCCTCCTGCACCCAAACCCTCCCAGCATCAGGGTCTTTTCCAATGAATCAACTCTTCGCATGAGGTGGCCAAAGTACTGGAGTTTCAGTTTTAGCATCATTCCTTCCAAAGAAATCCCAGATTACAATTAGATAAGAACATGGAGAAAGTAGTTTGATACAGGAGTCTTGAGTTCAGAAGAGAAATCTGGTTGCAGATATAAAGTTGGGAGTTGCCAGCATATATGGAAATAGGATTTAATGCGATGATTCTGGGTGAGGTCCCCTAAGGAATGCAAGTTAGGTTAAAAGTAGAAGCAAGAGGAAGAAACCCTGGAACACTGCAGCATTTAGAGAGAAGGATTTCATTTAGATGAGAAGGATTCAACAGCCGATGGGACAACTTATAGAAAGAGACCAGAGAAGCTTTTGTCCTGAAAGTCAATGAGGACATATCTTGAAAAGGAAGATGATATCTACCATGTCAAATGTGGCTAAGGATTGACCACTGAGTTCAACAGCAGGGAAATAATGGCAATATCTATCTCAGTGGAGCAATGGACATGGAAATTGGATAGGAATGGTTTTAAGGGAAAATAGAGAAACTAAAAAACACTTACTCCTTGGAAGGAAAGTTATGACCAACCTAGATAGCATATTCAAAAGCAGAGACATTACTTTGCCAACAAAGGTCCGTCTAGTCAAGGCTATGGTTTTTCCTGTGGTCATGTATGGATGTGAGAGTTGGACTGTGAAGAAGGCTGAGTGCCAAAGAATTGATGCTTTTGAAGTGTGGTGTTGGAGAAGACTCTTGAGAGTCCCTTGGACTGCAAGGAGATCCAACCAGTCCATTCTGAAGGAGATCAGTCCTGGCATTTCTTTGGAGGGAATGATGCTGAAGCTGAAACTCCAGTACTTTGGCCACCTCATGCGACGAATTGACTCATTGGAAAAGACTCTGATGGTGGGAGGGTTTGGGGGCAGGAGGAGAAGGGGACGACAGAGGATGAGATGGCTGGATGGCATCACTGACTCGATGGACGTGAGTCTGAGTGAACTCTGGAAGTTGGTGATGGACAGGGAGGCCTGGTGTGCTGCGATTCATGGGGTCGCAGAGAGTCGGGTACAACTGAGCGACTGAACTGAAATGAGAGAAACTAAAGCTTTGAAAATGGCACAGTCTTATTCCTTTTTATGGCTTAGTAATATTCCACTGTATATATGTGCCACAGCTTCTGTATTCATTGACATATAGGCTGCTTCTATGTCCTGACTATTATAAATAGTGCTGCCATGAACATTGGGGTGCATGTATCATTTGGAGAAAGAGGGGGTAGGATAAATTGAGAGATTGGGATTCACATAGATACACTACTATGTATAAAATAGATAACTAATGAGAATCAACCATATAGTACAGGGAACTCCATCCAGTGCTCTGTGGTGACCTAAATGGGAAGGAAATACATAAAAAGAGAGAATATATGTATAAGTGATCCACACAGTCAAAGGCTTTGGCATAGTCAATAAAGCAGAAATAGATGTTTTATTGGAACTCTCTTGCTTTTTCAATAATCCAGCAGATGTTAATAATTTGATTTCTGGTTCCTCTGCCTTTTCTAAAACCAGCTTGAACATCTGGAAGTTCACAGTTCATGTATTGCTGAAGCCTGGCTTGGGGAATTTTGAGCATTACTTTACTAGCATGTGAGATGAGGACAATTGTGTGGTAGTTTGAGCATTCTTTGGCTTTGCTTTTCTTTGGGACTGGAATGAAAACTGAACTTTTCCAATCCTGTGGCCACTGCTGAGCTTTCCAAATTTGCTAACATATTGAGTGCAGCACTTTCAGAGCATCATCTTTTAGGATTTGAAATAGCTCAATGGGAATTCCATCACCTCCACTAGCTTTGTTCGTAGTGATCTTCCTAAGGCCCACTTGACTTTACATTCTAGGATATCTGGCTCTAGGTGAGTGATCACACCAACGTGATTATCTTGGTTGTGAAGATCTTTTTTGTACAGTTCTTCTGTGTATTCTTGCCACCTCTTCTTAATATCTTCTGCTTCTGTTAGGTCTATATCATTTCTGTCTTGTTTTTGCTGACTGTGTAGGGCTTCTCTATCTTTGGCTGCAAAGAATATAATCAATATGATTTTGGTATTGGCCATCTGGTGATGTCCATGTGTAGAGTCTTCTCTTGTGTTGTTGGAAGAGGGTGTTTGCTATGACCAGTGCTTTCTCTTGGCAAAACTCTATTAGCCTTTGCTCTGCTTCATTCTGTATTCCAAGGCCAAATTTGCCTGTTATTCCAGGTGTTTCTTGACTTCCTACTTTTGCATTCCAGTCCCCTAAAATGAAAAGGACATCTTTTTGAAACAGATGGGAATACCAGACCACCTGACCTGTATCTTGAGAAACCTGTATGCAGGTTAGGAAGCAACAGTTAGAACTGGACATGGAACAAGAGACTGGTTCCAAATAGGAAAAGGAGTATGTCAAGGCTGTATATCATTACTCTGCTTGTTTAACTTATATGCAGAAATGCTGGGCTGGAAGAAGCACAGGCTGGAATCAAGATTTCCAGGAGAAATATTAATAACCTCAGATACGCAGATGAAACCACACTTGTGGTAGAAAGTGAAGAAGAACTAAAGAGCCTCTTGATGAAAGTGAAAGAGGAGAGTGAAAGAGTTGGCTTAAAGCTCAACATTCAGAAAACTAAGATCATGACATCTGGTCCCATCACTACATGGCAAATAGATGGGAAAACAGTGGAAACAGTGGCTGACTATAATTTTTGGGCTCCAAAATCAGTGTAGATGGTGATTTCAGACATGAAATTAAAGGACACTTACTCCTTGGAAGGAAAGTTATGACCAACCTAGACAGCATATTCAAAAGCAGAGACATTACTTTGTCAACGAAGGCCCGTCTGGTCCAGGCTATGGTTTTTCCAGTAGTCATGTATAGATGTGAGAGTTGGACTATAAAGACAGCTGAGTGCCGAAGAATTGATGCTTTTGAACTGTGGTGCTGGAGAAGACCCTTGAGAGTCCCTTGGAGTGCAAGGAGATCCTGCCAGACCATCCTAAAGGAGATCAGTCCTGGGTGTTCATTGGAGGGACTGATGTTGAAGCTGAAACTCCAGTACTTTGGTCACCTGATGTGAAGAGCTGACTCATTGGAAAAGATCCTGATGCTGGGAAAGATTGAGGGCAGGAGGAGAAGGGGACGACAGAGGATGAGATGGTTGGATGGCATCACCGACTCAATGGACATGAGTTTGGGTAAACTCCGAAAGTTGGTGATGGATAGAGAGTCCTGGAGTGCTGTGATTCAGGGGGTCATAAATAGTCGGACACAACTAAGTGACTGAACTGACTAACTGACTGATATGTATACATATGGCTATTTCACTTTGCTGTACAAACAGGAAATAGCACAGCATTGTAAGGCAACTATAGTCCAATGAAAGATTTTTTTTTTAAAGCTGAAGATAGTCTTGTCAACAAAAGATTAATCAGCTGATGTAAGAAAGAAATGAAAAATTTTATTTGAGCCAAATTTGAGGATTATAACTAGGAAAGAGCATCTCAGAGAGCTCTGAGAATTGTTCCACCCATTAGAAGTCAAGGCGCAGTTATATACGTTTTTTGAGACAGAGGGCTACATATCAAATGATGTATTATTGACAGTTCACATAATCCAGACTTAAGCATCATCATCGTGGGTCATGTGACTCCCTTGCAAGATCAAGAAGCTATGCTGTCTTTTAAGGAGCTGTCTTGTTGATGCTGGGAGAATGTTACTTTTTATGATTGAGCAGGTATTCCTGCTGATGAGGGGAGATGTGGTTGAGAAGTCATGCAAATACACAGTGTGCAGTAAGGGAAGAGAGAAGGCCAGAGGGCAGAGAAGACTTTTTATTTTAACATTCTTCTTGTCTTGCCATAAAATGTGAATTTTATTTCACAGTCACAATAGACAACTATTGCAAAGGGGAGCAAGAAAGTCAGGAGGGAGATGGAATCAAAAAGTTTTTTGATAAGGGCTCTTACAGGAGGTTTTTATGTAGATGAGGGTAAACCAACCAAGACTGAAACATTTGATGATGCAGAAGACAAAAATGAGAACTGCAGAAGTAATAGTCTTGAGCTGATAAAAACAGATATGATTAAGTGCCTAAGAGAAGGCAGGGGGATGGACAGCATGTTCACTGTCACAGGAATGAGGCGAGGGAGGCTGTATGATCAGAGACTGTGCTGCGATTTCAGTGTTATGCACTCTTGTGATGGCTTAGGTCATTTAAAGTGGCTGTCTATCCAGACAGATCAACACTCTTGCTGTTTCCAGCTGTTAAAAGTCTGTTATACCATGATTAGGTACAGATAGTAGGCAGGTTTATAGATTCAGTGGTGGAAGAATGGAGCCACTTCTTGTGGTGGTTCTAGTTTGTTAATGAAATAAGAAGTAAATGCCAGCAGCTGAGAGAAAGAAAGGACTAGGGTTGATTTTGAGGTTTGAGGAAGAAGGATATGCTAAGAAACAGTGACATCAGAGAATGAGAGAACCAATAAAATAAATGCATTTGTGTTTGGAGTAGCATTTAAGGTCCATTTGAAGTTTATAATTATGAATTTAAATTGAGATTTGGCATATGAATGTGGGTTTTTCCCCCCAATCCAGTTTTGTTTAACTGTTTGAATGTGAGTATAAAATAGATTGAGAGTTGGGTGTAAACATTGTTGTTGTGTTGCCAAGACTAGAGAGAGGTGTGCGAGACTAGAGAGAGGTGTGCGAGTTGAAAGTTGATGCAAGAGAAAGGTAGTGATGGATCAGAAATCAAAGCCAGAAGCGAGAGGACACAAGGACAACGGTTATAGAAAGATAGTGAAAAGGTGATAAGGTCACTTGCTTTGAGATTTTGCTGAGCTCATGGAGATTTTGGAACCAGGTTATTGAAGAAGGAGGGATATTAAGTGTAGTATTGGAGTGGGGATATGTAGACAGAGATTCAGTTCAATTCAGTTGCTCAGCTGTGTCCGACTCTTTGTGATCTCATGGACTGCAGCACGCCAGGCTTCCCTGCTGCTGCTGCTAAGTCGCTTTAGTCATGTCCAACTCTATGCGACCCCATAGATGGCAGCCCACCAGGCTTCTCCATCTCTGGGATTCTCCAGGCAAGAATACTGGAGTGGGTTGCCATTTCCTTCTCCAATGCATGCATGCATGCTAAGTTGCTTCAGTCATGTCTGACTCTGTGCAACCCATAGACTGCAGCCCACCAGGCTCCTCCATCCCTGGGATTCTCCAGGCAAGAATACTGGGTTGGGTTGCCATTTCCTTCTCTAAGGCTTCCCTGTCCAGCACCAACTCCTGGAGCTTACTCAAACTCTAACCATCTCATCCTCTGTCATCCCCTTCTCCTCCTGCCCTCAATCTTTCCCAGCATCAGGGTATTTTCAAATGAGTCAGTTCTTCGCCTCAGGTGGCCAAAGTATTGGAGCTTCAGCTTCAGCATCAGTCCTTCCAATGAATATTCAGGACTGATTTCCTTTAGAATGAACTGGTTGCATCTCCTTGCAGTCCAAGGGACTCTCAGGAGTCTTCTCAAACATTGCAGTTCAAAAGCATCAATTTTTTGGCACTCAGCTTTCTTTATAGTCCAACTTTCACATCCTTACATGACTACTAGAAAAACCAGAGCTTTGAACCTTTGTTGCAAAGTAATGTTTCTGCTTTTTAATACGCTGTCTAGTTTGGTCATAGCTTTTCTTCCAAGGAGCAAGCATCTTTTAATTTCATGACTGCAGTCACCATCTGCAGTGATTTTGGAGCCCCCCAAAATAAAGTCTCTCACTGTTTCCCTTGTTTCCCCATTTATTTGCCATGAAGTGATGGGAACAGATGCCATGATTATAGTTTTCTGAATGTTGAGCTTTAAGCCAACTTTTTCACTCTCCTCTTTTACTTGCATCAAGAGGCTCTTTAATTCTTCTTCACTTTCTGCCATAAGTGTGGTGTCATCTGCATATCTGAGATATTGACATTTTTTATATTATTGATATTTCTCCCAGCAATCTTGATTCCAGCTTGTGCTTCATCCAGCCCAGCATTTCTCATGATGTACTCTGCATATGTTAATTAAGCAGGGTGACAATATACAGCCTTGACATACTCCTTTCCTGATTTGGAACTAGTCTGTTGTTCCATGTCCAGTTCTAATTGTTGCCTCTTGATCTGCATACAGATTTCTCAGGAGGCAGGTCAGACGGTCTGGTATTCCCATCTCTTGAAGAATTTTCCACAGTTTGTTGTGACCCACACAGTTAAAGGCTTTGGTGTTGTCAACAAAGCAGAAGTAGATGCTTTTCTGGAACTCTCTTTCTTTTTTGATGATCCAGAGTATGTTGGCAATTTGATCTTTGGTTCCTCTGCCTTTTCTAAATCCAAGTTGATCATCTGGAAGTTCATGGTTCATGTAGTGTTGAAGCCTGGCTTGGAGAATTTTGAGCATTACTTTGCTAGTGTGTGAGATGAATGCAATTGTGTGGTAGTTTGAACATTCTTTGGCATTGCCTTTCTTTGGGATTGGAATGAAAACTGACCTTTTCCTTTCCTGGGGCCACTGCTTAGTTTTCCAGATTAGATGGCATATTGAGTGCAGCACTTTCACAGCATCATCTTTTAGGACTTGAGAACCCCATGAACAGTGTGAAGAGGCAAGAAGGTAGGACACTGAAAGAGGAACTCCCCAGGTCAGTAGGTGCCCAATATGCTACCGGAGCTCAGTGGAGAAATAACTCCAGAAAGAATGAAGAGACGGAGCCAAAGCAACAACACCACCCAGTTGTGGATGTGACTGCTGATGGAAGTAAAGTCTGATGCTGTAAAGAGCAATATGGCATAGGAACCTGGAATGTTAGGTCCATGAATCAAGGCAAACTGGAAGTGGTCAAACAGGAGATGGCAAGAGTGAACATTGACATTTTAGGAATCAGTGAACTAAAATGGACTGGAATGGGTGAATTTAACTCAGATGACCATTATATCTACTACTGTGGGCAAGAATCCCTTAGAAGAAATGGAGTAGCCATCATAGTCAACAGAAGAGTCCAAAATGCAGTGCTTGGATGCAATCTCAAAAATGACAGAATGATCTCTGTTCATTTCCAAGGCAAACCATTCAATATCACGGTAATCCAGGCCTATGCCCCAACAGTAATGCTGAAGAAGCTGAAGTTGAATGGTTCTATGAAGATCTACAAGACCTTCTAGAACTAACACCCCCAAAAGATGTCCTTTTCATTATAGGGGGCCAGAACGCAAAAGTAGGAAATAAAGAGATACCTGGAGTAACAGGTAAATCTGGCCTTGGAGTACAAAACGAAGCATGTCAAAGGCTAATAAAGTTTTGCCACAAGAACACACTGATCATAGCAAACACTCTTTTCCAAAAACACAAGAGAAGACGCTACACATGGACATCACAAGATGGTCAACACCAAAATCAGATCGATTATATTCTTTGTAGCCAAAGATGGAGAAGCTCTATACAGTCAGCAAAGACAAGACTGGGAGCCGACTGTGGCTCAGATAATGAACTCCATATTGCCAAATTCAGACTTAAATTGAAAGTAGGGAAAACCACTAGACAGAGATTGGGAGACTTATAATGGGACTTTTGAAAGAAGCGCATTATCAACAGTGACAAAGTCTAAGGAAGTAACAATGGCAGTCAGTGATAAGTGAAGTAGAAATGAATTTTTGGAGGTGAGGAATTGAGAGCAGTGTTTTGGTTTGGCTGTCTGACCATATTTCAAAATCAACATGAAGGAAGACAGGAATGTAAGTGGAGAAGCAGAATGACCCAGAAGTCCTCAATGGATAAAAGGGAGAAGGTGAAGCTCAAGGGTGACTCTTAGGGAAGCATGTAGGTGAACATATTTGCATCAAAATAGCTGATGGTTTTTAGGTGAGTTGAAAGAACCAAATCTGGAAATGTTAATGGAGAACCTAGGGAACTCTTAATCCTAGCTTCAAATCCTATAATCAGAGCATAGCAGAGAAAGTACTAGCAGCTTGTTAGGGCCACAAATATAATTCCTCACCCCAGAGTCCAATGAACTACAGAGAATGAGCAAGGAAATTGACATCACACTGAGCTGAATTCAAATTCTACCTCTTCCAGTCACCAGCCCTGGACAAGCTACTTAGTAATCTCCCTGAGGATCAGTTCTGTCATCTCCAAGATGGATGGAAGTCATGTGAGAAAGTGTGTGGGATGCTTCTCTTCAAACTGTGAATTACACCCCACCCCACCCCCAGCCCCACTACTTGCCTGTCAAACACTCTTGCTCCCAGTCACCAGTCAGGCCTCTCTCACTTATAGATCCACAAGTTATTTGTGCAATTGATTATTTATTCAAAACAATTTACTGGGCCAACATTATGCTGGGTCTTATGAGGATGAATAAAGCCCAAGATTCCAGGCCTTCCCAACTGTGGATACTGTATTTGATGACTGTAGTCCCTGACATGCACATATGGTCTAAAAACATTTTCACATCGATCCCTATGATATAGTTTTGAAAAGAGTTCAGAGAGGTTGACTGGTCCAAGCCAACAAGTGATGAGTCTGGGATCCAGTCACAGGGTCCTGACTCTCTAGACACATTGCCCTTTCTACCATGTCATTTCCGTGGGCATCTGATTTTCTGGCTATGTATGTGTGTTTTACAAAAATAGACTTCGTGTTATACATGTGCCTTGTCCATATGCTTCTTTATGGAGAAAATCAATTAGTCCAAGAGACAAGTGCAGCCTAAGGCCATCTTTAGAAAGAAGTAGAAGAAAAAAAAAATGCTGCTCAATCTGATGAATTTGGTGAGATAATAAGGGAAAGAGTTTTGGGCTTCTCTGGTGGCTCAGCGGGTAAAGAATCTGCCCACAGTAGAGGATACCTGGGTTCAATCCCTGGATCAGGAAGATCCCCTGGAGAAGGAAATGACAACCCACTTCAGTTTTCTTGCCTGGAGAATTCCATAGACAGAGGAGCTTGGTGGGGCTACAGTCCATGAGGTCGCAAAGAGTCAGACACGACTGAGAGACTAACACGTTCAAGTGTTTTTATGAAAATGTAAAAGTAAAAATGTAAGGTGGTATTTTTATAGACAGGATGATGTGGCAGAAGTTAGAAAAACCACAACTACCAACCTGGGTAACATGTAACCAGTCTTGCTCAAGGTACCCTTTCTTGGCTGAGGTTTCCTCATCCATAAAATTGAATCTGTGATACACTCTCTTAAGGATTGTCATGTGACTCAGTTGAGATGAGAATAAAAAAATATTCTTTTTAAAAAAAATGATTTACCCCAAAATGGACCTTCATATATTTGGACTTTGGAAGAGATGTCCAACAGACTGATCCCCAGGAGTGGTTCAAGTGGGAAAGTTGGGGTAGAGCTGTAACAGCAGGTGGTCGCCCTGGGACCATGGCAGGAATGTGGTGTTGGTTGTATTCAGAGACAATGAATTATGCTTCCTAGAAACTCCTGGCGAGCAGTGAGTGATGCAGGTGTGGTCACTCGGGTGGTATCTGCAGGGAGCCTAAGGACAGCTGCTGGGATGGCCTTTGAAGAGTGGCACTGTGCCCCCCTCTCTTTTTCCTCTCTCCTCAGTAAACCCATTCACAGAAAGAACCAAATAACTCACAGAGGTTCAAGTCTGACTTTTGTCCATAGAGCCTCTATATTTTAGCATGGTATCGAGCCTTGATTTAAATCATTGCATCTCTAAATGTGGCCTTCCTTTCAGAAGGGACTGAATGGAGATATTTTGAAGAGGGCTTGGGGGGAGAGAAGAGGCTGCTGGGAACTCTAAAGAGCTCTAAAACCATGTTGCTAATCTCCTCTTTGTCTTGATCTCACCTCCATCGGCCAGCATGAAACTGGATACACACAGAGGTTCTCATCAGTGCTGATGACTGAGCCCAAAGTGTTGGTGATGGTTGGGGTGGGGGATATTTTCAGGGTCACAGGAAAGCAACCTGATAGAATTCAGGACACAATTCAGCTTGCAGGTCCACAGAATTGGTCACCCTTGTATTTTATGTCCTATATCCCATTATGAAAGAGTCTTATTTCCTTTTGTAAATAACTTAAGTATCTTCAGTTCACTTCTAGTGTATATTTCACCTTTAAAAGTCCTTTGCATTCTTTTTTGTTGGTTATTTATTTATTTATTTATTTTTGGTTCCCTTCATGACTAAGCACAGACCACCCAGGACACTGATGCAGAATGCTGTTGGAGGGCAATTTCTGTTTTTTCCTGCATTTCCTCATTTAGAAGATAAATTTAACTTTCGCCTCCTGATACTGTGCTGTACACAGTTGGACTTGGCATTTTTGCTGAAAACTATGAGTCATTTTTCATAAACAGGGATTGTCAAAAGTGCCTGATTCATATTATAACAACAAATACAGAAAAAGCCCCAAACTGAATGAGCTCAAAACTTTCAGGTGTTCTACAAAGATAGGGGGGTGAGGGATCACAGTCTTTGGAGAAGTCACTTGATTATTCAGGTCTTGGTTATTTCATATTTAAAATTAGGATAATAGGAATATAAAAGCTATGCCATTAATCTCAAAAAAACCATCTCATGGTTAGTGGGCAGTATTATTTGCAGATTTTGCATTATTCTTCTGTTTCTAAAATGTTATATATAAAATTGGCTATTAGTACAGTCTTTTACTTTACAGGTTATTTACACTGTTGTGTTTCAAGAATAAATCATTTTTTAGAAAAGAAAATATCATATATTCAGTATTAAAATTGGGATGTTTTAAAGTACTAGTAGAATAATATTGAATAGTGCAGACAATTTAAGGAAGCATCCAGACAAGACCCAGTTCAGACTGTGCTGGGTGATTGTGAGTCTACTGGGAATGTATTATTTGGGATAGGGGAAGATTTTGTTTAGGAGTTTTCCAACTCTAGAATACAACAAAGTGAACACTGTAAGATAATTATGTAGAACAAATGGAAACAATTATGTACTATGTGAACTATAAACTCATACAGTTCTACATCTGTGCCAAAATTGATAGCCTAGGGAATGTACTTCACCAAGTGAATATAATTTTACATAGTCAGATCCCATAGGAGAATTCAACTAATCAACTTCAACTGATTCTAGAGAGGCTTTTACCAAAGAATGAGAATGCAGTGACCAGTTTTGGTAATTGTTGATGTTCAGTCACCAAGTCATTTCTGACTCTGTGACCCTATGAGCTGCACACCAGGCTTCCCTGTCCTTCACTATCTCCCAGAGTTTGCTCAAACTCATGTCCAATGAGTCAATGATGCCATCCAAACATCTCATCCTGTGTCGCTCCCTTCTCCTCTTGCCTTCAATCTTTCTCAGCACCAGGGTCTTTTCCAGTGAGTGAGCTCTTTCGATCACGTGGCCAAAGTATTGGAGCTTCAGCTTCAGCATCAGTCCTTCCAATGAATATTCAGGGTTGATTTCGTTTAGGGTTGACTGGTTTGATCTCCTTTCTGTTTGGGAATAGTAGAAAACTATGTAGTATTTTAAAAGCAGCAGAGGTAGGGGTTGAGGTAGATTTACTCATTGAAAGTAACTCATTATAACTGAATAACAATTGTGTTATTGTAACATAATTAAATTATACAGCAGACACTCATGAGTGTAATGAGTGTCTACTGTCCTTTTTCTCTTAAAAATATTAGAGGCACAGTGTATTCAACTAAAGGTCTCCCATCCAAGTGAACCCCTTTAAAGAATTCTCTAACACCAAAGACATATTTCTCTAGATACAAAGAAAGTCAGGATATAGTCTTATTAGCTCAAATATTATGAACTATAAATCACATAGAAAACACAGAACATAGAAACCATATAGCTTAATGTTTCATTTTAGAAGTTGAGAAATTGAGACCTGGAGGAAAGGACTTCATTGCCTGGCTTTCTTTGTATCTATAGAAAGGTGGTGGTATGAGTCTAGTGATAGTGAAGTGGGGCTTTTGGTCCAATCTTTTCATTCTTCCTGAGTGAAAGCCAGATATGATAGCTGGAGCTTCAGCAACTACTTTCTTACCATGGGTGATTCTTGAGGATGGAAACCCGTGTGCTGCAGATGACAGCCTAGAAAGATTCAGTCTCTAAGAGTGGCAGATAGCCTGGAATTGACTGTATCTTGACTTATTTTATAGATTTCTTATCTTGTTTAATCAGTTTCATAAGGTCTTTTGTTAAAGGCAGCTGAACCAATCTGAACTGATATAAAACCATGAATTAAAAAAAAAAAGTGAGAAGAAATATAAATTGGTACCAAAATAAGAAGATAAAAGATACATAGGAGATCTCAGAAGAATGTTCTGTTCCAGTTCTTAGAGGAAAAAGAAAAAAGGGTTTGTTCTTTCTGAGACCAAAGGAACTCTCCATGGTTCTGCCTTGGGAATTGGGGATGGTGGAAACCTCAAAGTAAATCATGTTTATTTGGCCTTTGCTGCTTTCAGTGTGTACTTTTCCTCTGGGAACTTCTTAGAGAGGAAAGATGGTAAAAGGCAGAATAAAAGAGTTTATGTTCTAACCTAACAATATCTTGATAACATGTCTTCAATGATAGCTATGATCTTGGTGCAATTTGTAGTACTCAAATACAAGGGCCATGCAAAGTGAGGGCTGTGAGCTATAATTTTCATTTGTCATTGTTCAGTCACTCAGTCATGTCTGACTTTTTATGACCCCATAGACTGCAGCATGTCAGGCTTCCCTGTCCTTCACCATCACCTACAGCTTGCTCAAACTCATGTCCATTGAGTTGGTGATGCCATCCAACCGTCTCATCCTCTGTCATTCCCTTCTTTTCCTGCCTCAGTCTTTCCCAGCATCAGGGTCTTTTCCAATGAGTCAGTTGTTTGCATCAGATGGCCAAAGTATTGGAGCTTCAGTATCAATCCTTCCAATGAATATTCAGGACTGATTTCCTTTAGGATTGAGTCTTGTCCATTCAATAATGAATTCAACAATTCAATAATCTTCATTTGAAAACTGCTAAATAACCCCATAAATTATAAGTACATTATTCCTGATCATAATGGTAATGCATAACAGAACTAGAGTTTAAACTCAGATAGGATTCTGAAGGGGAAAGATTGAGGACAAGTGGAGAAGAGGGCAGCAGAGAATAAGATGGTTAGATAGCATCACCGACAACAACAATAACTCTGAAATCTGAAAACTATCAATAGTTGTAACTGTACATCATTGAAAAACAACCAAACCAATCTGTCATTTATTTCATAACCACTCTGGGTCCAGTAGCATCTATACATTTTACAGGGATTATTGTTTCAATCTTGAGAACAATGTTATACATAACAAAACAGAAGTCCACAGACACTTAGTAGTATGTTCAAAGCCACATGGTTATTATGTAGAAGAGGTGGGATTCAAACCTAGCTCTTGCTAGCTCCAAAATATGTACTATTTCCACTACAATATAAGGGTCTTCTCACAGGGATGTAGACAGTATATAGCTTGAACATTCAGTTCAGTTCAGTCGCCCAATTGTGTCCAACTCTTTTTGACCCCATGGACTGCAACATGCCAGGCCTCCCTGTCCATCACCAACTCCTGGAGTTTACTCAAACTCATGTCCATTGAGTCAGTGATGCCATCCAACCATCTCATCCTCTGTCACCCTCTTCTCCTCCTGCCTTCAATCTTTCCCAGCATCAGGGTCTTTTCAAATGAGTCAGCTCTTCGCATCAGACATCCTGGAATGTGAAGTCAAGTGGGCCTTAGGAAGCTTGAGCATTAGACACTGGGATTTTGGAATCAAGGTTGGCATCCAGATATGGTAACTGTGGCATAGAATATGGTCAGTCAAAGGTATGGCTTTTCCGGTAGTCATGTATGGATGTGAGAGTGGACTGTAAAGAAGGCTGAGCGCTGAAGAATTGATACTTTGGAACTGAGGTGCTAGAGAAGACTCTGAACAGTCCCTTAGGCTTCAAGGAGATCAAACCAGTCAGTCCTAAAGGAAATCAACCCTGAATATTCACTGGAAGGACTGATGCTGAAGCTCCAAGATTTTGGTCATCTGATATGAAGAGCCGACTCATTGGAAAAGACACTAAGGCTGGAAAATATTGAAGGCAAAAGGAGAAGGGAATGGCAGAGGATGAGAAGGTTAGATAGCATCACCAATTCAATGGACATGAATTTGAACAAGCTCCGGGAGATAGTGAAAGACAGAGAAGCCTGGCCTGCTGCAGTCCATGGGATCATAAAGAGTTGAGCACGACTTAGTGACTGAACAACAACAAAAAGAGAACATGGGCACTGGTGTGGAGTCTAGTGTGCAGAGCTAGAGCTGTCTGCATCCTGTCTGCTTGGTAAAATTGTGCATTAGCAGGGGGTGAGTGAGGACTCCCTTGGTGGTCCAGTGGTTAAGACTCCATGCTTCCAGTGCTGGGGGTGAAGGTTTGATCCCTGGTCAGGGAACGAAGATCCCACATGCCATATGGTGTGGCCCCCCAAATTTTATATATATATATATATATATATATATATAATCATTAAAAAAAGAGAGACTGAGTGATTTTAGTTCTGGGAGAAAAGGGGAAGGTCTTGGCTTCTCTGTTTGTGACCAATGTTTCAAGGACACTGTATTGAAGTGGCCTCCTAAGTTTAGAAATTCTAGAAAAGAGAGACCTTGAGGCCCAGAACAAGGCTGCACTCTTCTCTCAGGAAGCTGCTTTTAGAAAAAGAACCTTCTCTGAGCCACTCACCCATTCTGTGGTGCTTTTTCAGGCTTTTCAAGCAGTTCAAATGAAATTTGAAAGCCTGTGCAACTAATATGAATAAGCAGACACTTAATGATAGATAAAAGTCTGCATTATACTGTGTTATACCCCACCCAAGACTGGGGGTCAGGAAACCACCTTCTGCTCCCTGTTGGCCATCTACTTCCACAAGACCATGGACAGCTTACTTTTCTCTGGGTCTCAGCTTCTCTGTCTATACAATAAGATACTTTTTCAGTTCAGTTCAGTTGCTCAGTCATGTCCAACTCTTTGTGACCCCATGGACTGCAGCACACCCTCCCTGTCCATCACCAACTCCCAGAGTTTACCCAAATTCATGTCCATTGAGTCAGTGATGCCATCCAACCATCTCATCCTCTGTCGTCCCTTTCTCCTCCTGCCCTCAATCTTTCCCAGCATTAGAGTCTTTTCAAATGAGTCAGCTCTTCGCCTCAGGTGGCCAAAGTACTAGAGTTTCAGCTTCAACATCAGTCCTTCCAATGAACACTCAGGACTGATTTCCTTTAGGATGGACTGGTTGGATATCCTTGCTGTCCAAGGGACTCTCAAGAGTCTTCTCCAACACCACAGTTCAAAAGCATCAATTCTTCTATGCTCAGCTTTCTTTATAGTTCAACTCTCACATCCATACATGACTACTGGAAAAACCGTAGCCTTAACTAGACAGCTTTGTTGGCAAAGTAATGTCTCTGCTTTTTAATAGGCTGCCTAGGTTGGTCATAACTTTCCTTCCAAGGAGTAAGTGTCTTTTAATTTCATGGCTGCAATCACCATCTGCAGTGTTTTTGGAGCCCCCCAAAATAAGGTCAGCCACTGTTTCCACTGTTTCCCCATCTATTTACCATGTTGTAATGGGACCAGATGCCATTAGTATAAACGTTTCTCTTAGTTTTCTCAGGACTGATCAAATTTTAAAACTGAAAACTTTAGTCTTTTTTCCCGGACCCACCCCATCCAGTCTCAGGCAAACAAGGATGGTCAGTCTCCCCACCATTAGGATATGTGATGTCAGCACTGCCTCCCCCTTCCTCTCTCGTCTTGGGTTTCCCGTCTCTAAAATTCTTAATTTGAATTTACTGAGAGGTCTAAGGCATGGCATCACTAACCATTCTGATATCTAGTCTTCTGTCCCATGTTCCGAGAAATCCCTCAGTCCTGGGCAAACAGGGAGAAATGATCACCCTGTGGACAGGGCTCTTTCCTGTCCTTATCTCCTGGTACTCGATACCACAGGGACAGCACATGCCCATGTGGGCCCAGCCTGATTAACATCCCCCTCCCCTGCTCTCAAAACACTGTGAAGTGGAAGGGCTGAGCTGGCTGTGTTTACAGCCTCGTGGTAAGATCTTCAAAGATTTCTCTTCTCAGTAAAATCTATGCAAAACTATTTAGTAAGACCACAATTAAATCAATGCCCTGATTTCACACATGTGTTTGCACAGGAAATTAGCTCACATAGTTTTCTAATGAGTGGCTTTAATCAAGCTCAAAAGAAAGAGCTGGACTCTAGTATAAATCAAATTACCTTATTTCTAGAGATAATCCTATGACCCTCAACCGAGTGGCAGATAGTATGAAGAAGACTCAGCCTAGCATGTCCAGGATAAAGGTCAATATAGGCAAGCCAGCGTGGTTAGTCTTAGGATTCCTTGGGGGTGGAGAAGAAATAGCCTAGGATACGGAGCAGAAAACTTGGAATCAATTGCTGGCCCCACTGATTGCTTGGCTTGGATTCTTCAAATACTGTCTTTGGGCTTGAATTCAAGGAACCTCACTACCTTTCTGTCTAAAATGATGAGAGTGCAGTGGTGGATTATATTACAGTTCAAAATACTCCCTGCCCCTCCCAGGGGTGCCTCTCCCTAAGGGGTCACTCCTGTGTGGGCATTATCCTTGCCACCCATTGATATCAGGCTTAACCTTATGTTATCCAAGGGGATGTGAGCAGAAGCTTTGGAAGGTGATTGTGCTTTGCCATCATCTCTTTTCTCTCTGCATCAGGACCAGTGTATTAATTTGCTAGGCTGCATCAACAAAGTACAGCGAACTGTGTGGTTTAAACAAGAGGAATGACTTCGTCTCACAGACTGGAGGCTGGAGATCAGGGTGTCAGCATGGTTTCTTCATAGGTTTGTGAGAATGTGTTCCATGCCTCTACCCTGGCTTTCGGCAGCCCACTGACACTCTTTGGCATTCCTTGGCTTGAAGGTGTATCACTTTGATCTCTTCCTTTATGTTCACATGGTATTCTCCCTGTGTGAGTCTCTGTCTCTGTGTCCAAATGTCCCCCCTTGTATGAGGACATTAGTCATTTTGGATTAAGGCCCACTCTCATGAACTCATCTTAATTTGATCAACTAAAAAGATTCTTTTTTCAGATAAGGTCATACTCACAGGTACTGATGGGTTGTTGTTGTTTAGTCACTAAGTCATGTCTGACTCTTTTGCAACACCATGGGCTGTAGCCTGTCAGGCTCCTCTGTCCATGGGATTCTCCAGGCAAGAATACTGGAGTGGGTTGCCATTTCCTTATCCAGGCGATCCTCCTGACTCAGGGATTGAACTTGTGTCTCCTGCATTGGCAGGCTAAGTCTTTATCACTGAGCCACCAGGGAACACAGGGAACTATATTCAACATCTTGTGATAAACCATAAGGGAAAAGAATATTTTTAAAAGGAATATATAAGTGTGTATATCTGGGTCACTTTTTTGTACAGCAGAGATTGATACAACATTGTAAATCAACTATACTTCAATTAAAAAAGATACATGAGTGACAGAAATCTGAAGGGACAAAAATATATATAATTATGGCTTCCAGTCAAAAATCTCAAAGCAAATTAACATCAGCTTCCATTCATAAAATTTCATGCCATTTTTCTCTTCTTTAGGAACCAAACTTTGATTTTTCTTGGCATATTATTCTCCAGATAGTTCAAAACCAAACCAAGCAATACATTTCCCAGCATCACTTATAGTTAAATGTGGCCACCTCTGTTTTGTTCCATGAGAAAAAATACAGATGCCATGTGTGATGACCAGGTACGTTCCTAATTTGGTCTGTCTTGCTACCTGATGGTTTAGGATTCAACATCTTTTGGAAGACACAATTCCTGATGACCAGCAATAGTACAATGCGGCTGCACTCTCATCCTGAATTCTGGAGTGGAAATATTGTGGAGCAAAGACACAGCGAGCCCATACTGGACATATATACGAGCGAGAAAGAAATCTTTGTTGTCACAAGTCCCTTTGATTAAGGCATTTTTACTGCTGCAGAAAAACAGAAAACAACTCTGTGACATTGTTGTGAAAATGAAATTAGACAAGGTCCATGAAAGAGCTTTGAAACTTACATATCCCTATATGGAAGTGAGGAGTAGTCTGAATATTTTTTTCCAGCTCCCAGCCCAATCATAATGGAATCTCATCTTGTGATATTGAGATCCCCAATATTCACCCGGAACAGCCCTAAATTCTGAGACAGAAGGTCTTTCTGACCTTGGCTCTAGCATCACTTGATGTTGGACTGCTCTTTCTTGATTCTGAGGTTCAGTGTCTCCCTCTGTAAAGTGAGCAATTTGTACTTTTCATGATTTCAAGAGCCCCTTCCAACTCTGACACCATGTGCTTTGCTCACATTCATCAAAATTTGTTGGATGGGTTAGATCGGTCTGGTCTGGCCCAGAATCATTTAGCTGTCAAACGTTTGGCTTTTGGAGGCACAGTTTTTTTTGTTTGTTTGTTTTTTGTTTTGAAGGGCAGCTGTGTCTGAATAGCTAATGGATTTAATCAAGGGGGCAGTAAATGCTGCCTCCTGAAGATATGATGATGTCAAAGAAAAAGAATTATTTCAGAAAGCTCCAATCATGGGAAATGAATGGAATTGTCTGCCTGAGGCAGAAGGGGCTGCAAAATGCCTGCCCCAGTGATTGGGGTTTCTTTGAGAAATAACAGGTTCTGGGAGAAGTGGCCAACTGTGGTCTGCCTTAGAGAGAGTGAGTAACCTCAGACTGCTCAGCTCACAGGGGCGAAGAAATGCTAGCTGACTCTAATAACCTTTATGACCCCAGGCAACTCAACTTCTGGGGGCGGCAGTTTGCTCATCTGAAAAATGGGTCTAAAGGGAGATGTTCATGAGGATCACAGGAATTCAGATAAGGTACATGGAATGGTTTGGAAATTTGACAGGTTTTGAAAATCCTGTTTTTTAAAGGAGTGCATGGTAAAATGAAGAGCGAGCTTTGGAGGGAGCTGTGGGTTTTAATCCCAGATCTCCCAATTACCCTGGACAAATTACCTAACCCATCAGAGCTCAGGCTTCCTCATCTGTAAAATAGGGGTAATTATTCCTACCCCATCAGGCTATTGAGAAAATTACACAAGATTTAAAAAATCTCCTAGCAGAGCATCGTATGCATATCAAATGACAGTAGTTTTTATGTTTTATTGGTTTTTGATGGACTTGAAAGTAATATATAAAACTAAAATTAGGAAGGAATTTTGTACGTCTCCTCCTCCATCATTTTGCAGATGAGATGACATTGATACAAAGGGAAATTGAATGTCTTGTTCAAGGTCACACATCTAGTAAGTTGAACAAGTGGCACTAGAGCCCATGTTTCCTAAAACTTTTTTTTGATGGTTTTTTCTACTTTTCCACACTTTAAGTGAATGTATTTTATTCCAAACACATAGAGTTAATGTGTCTATCACATATAAAACCCATGCTCAGAACTCCTAGGCCCTACCTCTTTACAACCCTTTGCCAAGTCAGTCCACTATAGGTGGATTGAAAGGAATTAGCCTGGCTGATGAAATTAGAACTTCCCAAGATGTGCTGATTGCTTGTCTTGGTTCTAGTTTTAATCTTGATAAATAACGTGTATTTGTCATGGAATGAACATTTCACACTTTCTTCTCTTTCATGTTTGGACTTTACCTTTGGGCTGTTGAAACACCGCTAAGGTATGTGGTAGTGGGCAGGTATAGGTTAGGGTCAGGGTGAAGATCAGATCAGATCAGTTGCTCAGTCGTGTCCGACTCTTTGCAACCCCATGAATCGCAGCACGCCAGGCCTCCCTGTCCATCACCAACTCCCGGAGTTCACTGAGACTCACTTCCATCGAGTCAGTGATGCCATGCAGCCATCTCATCCTCTGTCGTCCCCTTCTTCTCTTGCCCCCAATCCCTCCCAGCATCAGAGTCTTTTCCAATGAGTCAACTCTTCACATGAGGTGGCCAAAGTATTGGAGTTTCAGCTTTAGCATCATTCCTTCCAAAGAAATGCCAGGGCTGATCTCCTTCAGAATGGACTGGTTGGATCTCCTTGCAGTCCAAGGAACTCTCAAGAGTCTTCTCCAACACCACACTTCAAAAGCATCAATTTTTGGCGCTCAGCCTTCTTCACAGTCCAACTCTCACATCCATACATGACCACAGGAAAAACCATAGCCTTGACTAGACGAACCTTTGTTGGCAAAGTAATGTCTCTGCTTTTGAATATGCTATCTAGGTTGGTTATAACTTTCCTTCCAAGGAGTAAGCCTCTTTTAATTTCATGGTTGCAGTCACCATCTGTAGTGATTTTGGAGCCCAGAAAAATAAAGTCTGACACTGTTTCCACTGTTTCCCCATCTATTTCCCATGAAGTGATGGGGCCAGATGCCATGATCTTCATTTTCTGAATGTTGAGCTTTAAGCCAACTTTTTCACTCTCCACTTTCACTCTCATTAAGAGGCTTTGTAGTTCCTCTTCACTTTCTGCCATAAGGGTGGTGTCATCTGCATATCTGAGGTCGTTGATATTTCTCCCGGCAATCTCGATTCCAGCTTGTGTTTCTTCCAGTCCAGCGTTTCTCATGATGTACTTTGCATATAAGTTAAATAAACAGGGTGACAATATACAGCCTTGATGGACTCCTTTTCCTATTTGGAAACAGTCTGTTGTTCCATGTCCAGTTCTAACTGTTGCTTCCTGACCTGCATACAAATTTCTCAAGAGGCAAATCAGGTGGTCTGGTATTCCCATCTCTCAGAATTTTCCACAGTTTATTGTGATCCACACAGTCAAAGGCTTTGGCATAGTCAATAAAGCAGAAATAGATGCTTTTCTGGAACTGTCTTGCTTTTTCCATGATCCAGCGGATGTTGGCAATTTGATCTCTGGTTCCTCTGCCTTTTCTAAAACCAGCTTGAACATCAGGAAGTTCACGGTTCACATATTGCTGAAGCCTGGCTTGGAGAATTTTGAGCATTACTTTACTAGCATGTGAGATGAGTGCAATTGTGCGGTAGTTTGAGCATTCTTTGGCATTGCCTTTCTTTGGGATTGGAATGAAAACTGACCTTTTCCAGTCCTGTGGCCACTGCTGAGTTTTCCAAATTTGCTGGCATATTGAGTGCAGCACTTTCACAGCATCATCTTTCAGGACTTGGAATAGCTCAACTGGAATTCCATCACCTCCACTAGCTTTGTTCGTAGTGATGCTTTCTAAGGCCCACTTGACTTCACATTCCAGGATGTCTGGCTCTAGGTGAGTGATCAAACCATCGTGATTATCTTGGTTGTGAAGATCTTTTTTGTACAGTTCTTCTGTGTATTCTTGCCATCTCTTCTTAATATCTTCTGCTTCTGTTAGGTCCATACCATTTCTGTCCTTTATCGAGCCCATCTTTGCATGAAATGTTCCTTTGGTATCTCTGATTTTCTTGAAGAGATTTCTAGTCTTTCCCATTCTGTTGTTTTCCTCTATTTCTTTGCATTGATCGCTGAAGAAGGCTTTCTTATCTCTTCTTGCTGTTCTTTGGAACTCTGCATTCAATGTTTATATCTTTCCTTTTTTCCTTTGCTTTTCGCTTCTCTTCTTTTCACAGCTATTTGTAAGGCCTCCCCAGACAGCCATTTTGCTTTTTTGCATTTCTTTTCCATGGGGATGGTCTTGATCCCTGTCTCCTGTACAGTGTCATGAACCTCATTCCATAGTTCATCAGGCACTCTATCTATCAGATCTAGGCCCTTAAATCTATTTCTTACTTCCACTGTATAATCCTAAGGGATTTGATTTAGGTCATACCTGAATGGTCTAGTGGTTTTTCCTACTTTCTTCAACTTAAGTCTGAATTTGGCAATAAGGAGTTCATGGTCTAAGCCACAGTCAGCTCCTGGTCTTGTTTTTGCTGATTGTATAGAGCTTATCCATCTGTGGCTGCAAAGAATATAATCAATCTGATTTCAGTGTTGATCATCTGGTGATGTCCATGTATAGAATCTTCTCTTGTGTTGTTGGAAGAGGGTGTTTGTTATGACCAGTGCATTTTCTTGGCAAAACTCTATTAGCCCTGCTTCATTCCGTATTCCAAGGCCAAATTTGCCTGTTACTCCAGGTGTTTCTTGACTTCCTACTTTTGCATTCCAGTCTCCTATAATGAAAAGGACATCTTTTTTGGGTGTTCTAAAAGGTCTTGTAGGTCTTCAACTTCAGCTTCTTCAGCGTTACTGGTTGGGGCATAGACTTGGATTACTGTGATATTGAATGGTTTGCCTTGGAAACGAACAGAGATCATTCTGTCATTTTTGAGATTGCATCCAAGTACTGCATTTCAGACTCTTCTGTTGACCATGATGGCTACTCCATTTCTTCTGAGGGATTCCTGCCCGCAGTAGTAGATATAATGGTCATCTGAGTTAAATTCACTCATTCCAGTCCATTTCAGTTCGCTGATTCCTAGAATGTCGACATTCACTCTTGCCATCTCTTGTTTGACCACTTTCAATTTGCCTTGATTCATGGACCTGACATTCCAGGTTCCTCTGCAATATTGCTCTTTACAGCATCGGACCTTGCTTCTATCACCAGTCACATCCACAGCTGGGTATTCTTTTTGCTTTGGCTCCATCCCTTCATTCTTTCTGGAGTTATTTCTCCACTGATCTCCAGTGGCATATTGGGCACCTACTGACCTGGGGAGTTTCTCTTTCAGTATCCTGTCATTTTGCCTTTTCATACTGTTCATGGGGTTCTCAAGGCAAGAATACTGAAGTGGTTTGCCATTCCCTTCTCCAGTGGACCAAATTCTGTGAAGGAATACAGCATATGCCATTAGGGGAATTCTTGAGAGGAGCTTTCACAAATCATGTTATATTCTCCCCTCCCATGACCAACAGTTCCTCCAGTCAACTCACCATATCCCGAAAGTCTCTCTCATGAAATCATATGCCCTTTTCTGGGACACTTGGAAATTGCTAATGTGGCCACTGATTTGAGTGGTGATCAGGAGGCATATAATTAGGAAACAATGCTTACTTGCTCTTTTTCTCTGCTGGGGGCACTCCCTAGCTCATGATAAACGATCCCCCCACCCTTGTAAGCCTTGAGGAGAAAATGCATACCATTTTTTCCACTTTACTGTCTCCTCCCCAGAGGGGAAGGGACCTACATGATTGATACCATCTAGGAGTAGGCCCTAATGATGCACAGGTCCCTCTCTGCTCTCCCTCGCCTGCAGGACACAGGTGTCTCCAGCTCCTTGTTCACATGAAGATAACTCACCAGGAGAAGCTCTGCTGCTGGCGTGGGAAGCCTTAGAACCTCCTGGGATGCTGCTATGACTGAGCAAGTACATTCCATTGCAGCCGTAAGGGTTGGGAGAGGAGCTGGTAGAAAGAACAGACTAGAAAGCACATTTGGGCCTGGTACCAACCAACTCCAACCTCCGGTCCAGTTCACCCGCAAACAAGTTGACATTCTGATCCTGACTCTTATGTACATTTCTTAGTAGGTTCTGAAGTCACTTTAGGTTCTCATATATTTAGCCAATAAATATTTGACTGTCCCCACCTCCCAAGCACTGCCAACTCCTGGGGATGGAGAGAAAATTAAGACCTGGTCTCTGCCCTCAAGCAAGCCATGGGATTGATTATGTACTCAGAGAATCAGGGTATAGGGTGGTGGTTCTAGGTTTTGTACAGGATGCTATAGGAGCAGAGAAAATGGGGTTTCTAGAGAGACTTGAAAAGCTGGAGGAGGTTTCCTGGAGGAGACCACGTGACCTGAGTAATGAAGATATAGGAGGCATTAATTAAAGCAAAACATGAGGATTGAATGGGAAGAAGATAATCTAGGACACAGTAGCCTGTTTGAAAGTCTCATGTGTGAGCACCTTGCAATTGGATATTACAAGTGGTTCAAGGTTGCTAGGACTTAGAGCACAAGGAGGGATTATCCTTATTGTGTTCAAAATTCAGTTTAAGTGCTTGTTATATGTCCAAAGAGTGATGGCTTATTCTCTCCTCCTCTCCAGGATCCTCTCTGCAAGCTTCCCCTTTGCTTTATCTCATTACAATTAAGCTGTTCATTTCTTTAAATTTTGTTTTATTGGAGGATAATTGCTTTACAATATTGTGTTGGCCTCTGCCGTATGCTAACCACAAATATACTTATTTTCCCTCCCTCCTGAACTTCCCTCCCATCTCCTACCCTGTCCCACCCCTCCAGGTTGTCCAAGAGCACTGGGTTGAGCTCCCAGTGAAAGTGAAAGTGAAAGTCACTCAGTCCTGTCTGACTTTTTGCGACCCCATGGACTACAGAGTCCATGAAATTCTCCAGGCTAGAATACTAGAATGGATAGCCTTTCCCTTCTTCGGGGGATCTTCCCAACCCGGGAATCAAACTGGGGGGTCTCCTGCATTGCAGGCAGATTCTTTACCAACTGGACTATCCCCCTGTGTCAAATAGCAAATTCCCACTTGCTATCTGTTTTGCATATGGCAATGTATGTGTTTCCATGCTGTTCTCTCAATTCAACCCACCCTATCCTTTCCCCACTGTGTCCATTATACACAGTGAAGTAAGTCAGAAAGAGAAAGACAAATATTGTATGTTGATGCATGTGTGTGGAATCTAGAAAGATGGTACTGATGGATCTATGTGCAGGGCAGCCATGGGGACGCAAACATAGCAAACGGACTTGTAAGCTGATCGTTGTACACGGTTTCTATCTGTGCACTGTACCTGTCACTGGAGTCTGGTTTTTATTTTGAGCCTCACTATCCTTCTGCTGTAGGCTGGACTGTCGAATGCATCACTCTTTCCTATGGAATTTGGCCATTGTCTCCACCAAAGGTAGTGGATTTCGTCTGCCTGAGGCTCAGGCATGTGCTTGCTTTCCCCAGTGGGCTCTGAGTAGATGTGGTAGAAGCTGCGACTCGAAGTACGCTGTGCATGTGGCCTTTCTCTCTCACCTCTCCATCTGCCTTGAGATTCCCTCTTCCCGCCTTATGCCTGCTAGCTGCATCACTTCAGCCCGCATCCAAGAATGAGACGCTTGGAGCAGGTCTGAAGATGGGCACAAACTGGATCTAAAATTAAAGCCCAGCTGCCCAGTCAAGCCCAGTCAAGGTCAGCCCCACCTGACCTGAGGATGAGAAGCAAGCCCAGCTGGGATCAGTAGGTCCACTCACATCTGACTCCGAAAAATAAGCTTCGTCTACATCATCAAGATTGGGGATTGTTTCTTATACAGAAATGGCTGAAATGTCCTCCGTATTTCTTTGGCCCATGTTTGCCTAGGGCATTGCTTTGCAAACTTTCAAATGCTCTACACCTGACTGACCAGGCAGTTGGTCAATCCATTCTTCTCTAGCTCTTTTCCTCTCTGTGAGACATTCTGTACAACCACAAAGCTCATTCTCTACACAGACCCTGGTCTAGGGACAAAGCGAGAACAGACAGCTCCCAGGCTGGCGGAGGAGACAGGAAATAACAGTGGATACAGAGAAATGGCCTAGAGTGCTCAGGAGAGTAAAATGTGAAAGGCTGTGTCTAGACTGGCCATGGGATGCATAAGCGAGCCTGCACAGGGTGAAGCTGGCCTGGGGGATGGGCCCTAGGCTCTTTCGAAAGGATGATGAAAAGAGTTTGAGGCCTGTCTCATTCTCTTGTTCTGCTTTTGTTATCTTTTGGATCTCAAGCACAGGCTTTTCCAACTCTGCCTTTAAGGTATCACTTGTTTTCTGATGCTTAGTACTTTATCTGTCAAATGATGCAAAAGCTTACATGTCACAGTGGTTTTGAAATGGTTGCATGATATAATAGATAAACATATACTCTGGAAAACCCCAGAAAAGTACATCATTGTAAGAAGTGATCATTGGTCTCACCAAGAGTGAAAAAGTATTTGGAAAAAAATACATTAGAAATTTTACAAAGTTAGAGACGATGACTTTGTCATAATTTACCAAATTCAGTTTTAGATAACTTTCCGCAGTTGCACAGCTTTGAACTGGTAACATGACATTGTTTGCATCCCTTATTCAAATTGATCTACTTGTCTCTGAAGGGGTCTCGTGACCCACACAGAAGGGCAGCAGCAAAACTCTCCTGCTAAATCCCTTGGGATGGGGAGGGTCCTCCTAGGAAGGGGATTAGGATGTGAAAACTGTCCTCTGCCATTCCCTATATTGAGCAGACACCCAGGCACTAGTTCCCAATGCCAGGGGAGGCCTGCCACATACATAATGGATTTATAAAAAGAAGGGTAGAATTGATCAATTCAAGCCATGATTTAAAAAATAGATTAAGAATAAATCTTAGAAAGTTCTGTGCAAAAACATTTGATTGCCTAAAAAAAAAAACAAAAAAACCCTAATTTTCTTTGTAAACATAAATGACTTAAAGTGATTCTAGAAGAATGAAAAACCTGAAACAAACATGGAATTGAAAAAAGTTAGTAGAAAAATTATGCCTCCTATATGATCCCAGGCTTGGACAGTTTTACATATCTTATGATTTCATGTATGCTATTGAAATTGTTCCCAAGCACAGAAGAGCAAGAAATATCTACAGATATATTTCACCAGAGCCTGAGATTATTAATACAGGAAAAGAAACCAGGATCTCACCTGCAATTTTGACAATGCAGGTGGTGGGGGGAACCTTTATACAATAAAATGCTGAGAAATTGAAATCTAGAATGATATTTAAAGATTAGTATACCATGACTGAATTAGGTTTTATTCTTAGGACAAAAGATTGTTATAAAATTAGTTGTATCATTTTAGTACATCTTATTGATGTATTAGAGAGGAAACATTTTTAATCATCTGAAAAATTGCTAAGAAATCATTTAATGAAATTCATCACCCACCCATTCCAGATTAATGAGAAAAGGAAAACACACACAATGATGTGTAGTGAACTGAGAATACAAAGATAATTCCTAAACATTATAAAGAATATCTAAAATCAAGAACTAACTGAATACTAATGTTGGATCATTACAAACATTCCCATTAAAATTAAGAGCAAGCCAAGATTTTTTAAAATGCCCATTGTCACACCCTTTCAAGAAACCTTAGACAATTTAGTAATATATGCAACAGATATAAATGTTTCAGTGATTAGAAAGAAAAGTAAAATGATCATTGGTGGAAGATGGTATGATTGCTCATATAGTAGACCAAAGATGGCTAATTACCTAGGATATCCAGGAAAACCAGCAACCTGTTAAATGATTGTTTTTTCTCAATTCAAAGTGGTGCTAATCTGAAAGAATAAGTAAATAGGAAAGGAAAATTTGAGATTGAGGGAAATCTTGAATGTTCTTCTTACCAGATGTTAAAAAAATTTTTTTAAATGATGATGATTAAAACAGCATCGTGCTGTTGCCTCGTTCAAACAGATGCCACACACAAACTGGGTAACTGGAGGAGAGTTCAAAAAGGGGACTGCTGACAAAAGTGTGGAAATTTAGAAGGGCTTGTGCAATATCTAGGCCAGCGACAGTCAAGAGCCCTTAGGCCTGGGGGGAGGGGAGAGTGGTTACAAAACCACCAAGAGGAGCACAGTGGGGTGAAGGACACTGACAGGAGTGAGTCCTCCAGCAGAGGGACATGCCAGCCCAAGGCCACGTGGCCAGGAAGAAACCAAGGAACAAAAACACCAACCTCAATCCTCCTCCCTCCGTCTCCTGGTCTCCTGTGAGATCTCCAACCAGAAGCCAGGGTGCAAAGGGACCATTTCTTTGTTTCTTTTCTTGTTTCTTTTCTTTCGTTTTTCTTTCGTTTTTGAAAATTTTCAGGTACGGTTTTCAGGGTTGTTTTATTTTTTTTTTCTAGTTAAAGTTTTAAAAAAGTTTTGCAAAACTATAGATTTATATGCATTTCCATTAAATCCGTGAGATTCTTTTGTCTCCCCAGGGATAACGTCTTGCAAATTATTTTAAAATATCATAACCATGAAATTGACACACATACAATCGTGTTTAGATGTCCCCCGTTTTACATGTACTTATGCATGTATTTGTTACTTACGTTTATGCAGTTCTACCGTGCATAGGTTCATGAATCCACCACCAGTGTCAAGATACAATTTCATTACCACAAAGATCCTCTGTGTTGCCCAAATATAATCACAAATCCTTTCCTCTTACCTCTTGATTCCTGTACCATGACAACCACTAATATTCTCTTCATTTCTATAATGTCATGTAAATGTTACATAAATGAAGCCTGTTAATGCAGACCATAAAGGTCAGCAGATTGAGGACAGAGTGGGACAGACTGCATAGATCCATAGATCCAGAGGTCCATCTTGAATGACAACTAAAAATACCATGCTAAATGCTGCCAAAATTGACAAAGGACCAAAACAGATAGTCTAAAAGTAAACCCTAATATATTTATTCATTCATTCAACAAATATTCATTGAGTGCTTACTCAACACACCAGGGCATCAGTGTAAGTCAATAAGAAAAGTAAGCCTATTCAGTAAATAGCACTAAGAAACTGAGTTCAGTTCAGTTGTCACTCAGTCATGTCTGACTCCCTGTGACCCCATGGACTGCAGCACGCCAGGTTTCCCTGTTGTCACCAACTCCCAGAGCTTGCTCAAACTCATGCCCATCGAGTTGGTGATGACATCCAACCATCTCATTTGTCCGCTTCTCCTCCTGCCTTCAATCTTTCCCAGTATCAGGGTCTTTTGCAGTGAGTCAGTTCTTTGCATCAGGTGGCCAAAAGATTGGAGTTTCACCTTCAGCATCAGTCCTTCCAATGAATATTCAGGACTGATTTCCTTTAGGATGGACTGGTTTGATCTCCTTGCAGTCCAAGGGACTCTCAAGAGTACTAACACCACAGTTCAAAAGCATCAATTCTTTGGCACTCGGCTTTCTTTATAGTCCAACTCTCACATCCATACACAACTACTGGAAAAACGAACTGAGTAGCCTTTGGAAAAATCAGACCAGTGCCTGTGCAGAATGTTGTAAAAGGGCTCATTCAGTACCTACCCTCCCCCTCTTTCTAGCTTGACTTCTTGTACCATAGAGGCTGGGAAGCCTAAAATCACAGGCTATATAATATAGTAATTGATTTGCTCTAATGTTACAAGGAATGCTCCTAGGGGCATAGATTTCTGGAGCCAGACAATCTGGGTACAAATAACAACTCTGCCATCCATTAACTGCTTGGTGCGGGGCAATTTGGAGGAGGAAATGGCCACTGACTCCAATATTCTTTCTTGCCTGAGAAATCCCATGGACAGAGGAGCCTGGAGGGCCACAGTCCATGGGATTGCAAAAGAGAAACAACTTAGTGACTGAACAAGGACAACAGTGGGGCAAGTACTTTTTGTGTCTTGGTTTCCTCATATGGAAAATGAGGATATAGTAGTACCTACCTCGTAGGAGCCTGTAAAAATTAGTTAACATCTATAAAAGCACTGAGAACAATGCCTGGCACTCAGTAAGCATTGTATAGTGTTCACTACTAATAGTCTAATTCTCATAGACTCCCTTGCAGCTAGCATTCAGCATGTGACAGAAGTGCTATCCAGGAGCTACAGTAATATATCATTATACAGGCAGAAGTGGACACCATAAAGTGGCAATGGTTCCCAGGAAGCTTGTTTTTATGGCAGAGACACTTAGTTATTCAGGGATGGTGGTTGTGAAGTTTCTGCTCTCCAGTCCCTAGCATCTAGCAGTAATGGATTCCTCTAATTCCAGTAATTTCCAATGTGACTGGAAATTATTTTTGTCTCTGTATTGCTGTCAACTCTATGGCACCAAGCTATCCTGGTAATTCAATAAATTAGCTTAAACCCCTTAGTAAATCCCTCTCTGCTTAAAGCAGTTAAAATAGCTTTATGTCTGACCAGTCCAGACCATTGCCTTATATCAAAATAAAACTCAGATAATTAAAGATTTGATTGTGAAAAGTAAAGTCATTGAATAAACAATAAAAAATAAATGCCAGTGCTTCAGTTATTGCAGCTTAAAAAAATAAAACTGTAAATACAAAAACACTAGAGGAAAATCTTGAGAGGTTTGACTACACAGTTTATATGTTAAAGATCATAACTAAAAGTAAGATACATATAAGAGATCAAGAAGATTTCAAGAAGTTTGACAATGGTCATACTCTTAGCATATGATTTATAGAAGTTATTATAAAAATATTAAAGTAGCAGTAAAAATTCTGAAGGACATGATAATTTATATAAAAATAAATGATACACACACACACACACACACACAAACACACATATATATACAATATGTATGTACTGGTAACTTGAAAATGCCAATCAGAGCAAGGAATCATTTTTCTTCTTTGACAAATTGCAGCAAAATTTTTTAAGAAAGGATTTATTCTTATTCTGGCAAGGAGATGGGGGAAAGTACTCTCATTCTCTGTTGGTAGGAATATAAGTTGGTAAAATCATTTTGGAGGACAATTTGGTAATATTTACCAAGGCTTTAGGGCTTCCCAAGTGGCACTAGTGGTAAAGAATTCGCCTGCCAATGCCAGAGACATAACAGACTCAGATTAGAGACCTGGGTTGGGAAGGTCCCCCAGAGAAGAAAATGACAACCCACTCCAGTGTTCTTGCCTGGAGAATTCAATGGACAGAGGAGCCTGGCAGGCTACAGTCCATGGGCTCACAAAGAGTTGGACACCACTGAAGTGACTTAGCATACAGCACTTTATGCATTCTATTCCTGGCTTTAAAAGCAGGCCACTCAGCCACGCTTCAAGCTGTGTCTGGTATGCAAAAAACAGCTTGACAGCAAACTGGCTCAGGCAGTTGCCAGCAGCCACTCCTGGACTATCATGAGTGTGGCCCACTCTCTGGCCACTGAATCCCAGCTCCAAACACCGACCTTGGATTCAAGAGTTTTGGGACCCTCAGTTACACTAGACTGTTCAATCTTTAGTTTTCAGATTTGATTTGACATCTCACCCAGTCCTTAGCTCCCACTGCTCTAGTCTCCAGCATTTCCTTCAGTCTCGGGATGAGGCCCCAGCCATTTCTCCCAACCACACCCACAGTCTCATATCGACCAGCTGGCCCACCCAGTTGGCTGACTTCCTCTTCATCCGTTTTTGTCCTCCTCCTCTGTTAGGCAAGGAATATTTGAACAGCCTTCACTGTAGATCCCAACTTGGTTAATTTTTGCTGAAAGCAAAAGTTAATATTATATACCTTCCAGAATCAGTGTAATTGAAAAGGCTTCTCATGTGCTAAATGGTGCTTTTTCTTCATTTTGATATTATCATATAAGACCGAGTCATTTATATGCTGTCTTTTCTTGGCCACTTTCAAAAATGTAATTTCTTTTACTGTACTTTCTATAGCATCTCTCTATGTTTTTGAGGTGAGTACCATTCCCCTCAACTATTTTTGGATCCCTCCTGCTCTGAGGAAGTAAAATTTTTTCTTTCTCATTTATGAATCAATGGATTTTATGAATCCTTGCTTTAGCAATTTAGAAACTTCCTGTCTTCCTTTTCTCCAAATTTTGAACAAAATATGACTTACTTTAATTGGAGGAAAAAAATGCTAAAGGTACTTTTTATATTTATCCTTACTATAGCTCCACAGGTCATTTTATAACAGTTAATTCTCTGTAGAAATAAAAATGAATTTTGAAGAGATAGTGAATGGGTTAGATTAAATGGCAAGAATAGCTGGTCAGACTGGGATTTTTACTTTCTCATTTCAGAACCTTGAATAGTCTTTCTGAAGTATTGTGCTGACAGTCCTGTGGTGGGTGGGTGGGTGGGGTAGCCATCAGATATTTAGCTGACAACCACCCGCTTTAGAAGATACAATAGAATGATAATTCCTTAGAGGTGACTTACCTTACTTTCTTAATGCTAACAACTACCACGAACAACAACATAAAACAAAACAAAAGTGGAAAACATATCCCTGGTAAAGATCAGCTTCCTCTTACTGATAAGTTTTCATCTATATCAAAAATCACAATAGCTAGCTCATATTTGTGTTTATCTAAATTTTTACTAAGTAAACCTTAAGTAGAAACTATTAATCAAGAAACAAGAAAATGAAATGATAAAAATAATTTATAGCCAGCCAGACTCTGCAGAAACAAGGTCTGTTTCTTATTGCTAGAGGCAAATACATTCAGTCAATAATAGGAAGTTACCAAATATATTCTAAGTATCACTCATAACATGTTGTGGGGGGAGAGAACAGGTGAAGCTTAAAGGTAAAAAGTGTTATGGTTGAAACGGGCTATAGAGTGCTGTCAGAGTGGAGGAAAGTGGTGACCAGAACGCCTGAGAATTCTGCAGAGTTTATATTGGGTTGACCAAAAAGTTTGTTAGGGTTTCTCTGTTACTTTATATGGAAAAACCTGAATGAACTTTTTGGGTAACCCCATAGGTGACATTTGATGTAGCGTCGGAGGACTCCATCCAAGGGATATATGAAGTTTACTGAAAAGGATGGGAATGCTGGAGAGTAGAAATTGCAGGAGTTGTGGCTGAAAGGCAAAGGAGAGCAACTACTTAGAGTAATTGGTAGTGATGAGTTCAGCCTTTGAAGGGCTTCTGAGCAAAATGAATCAACATCCAAAATATATACAAACCATTTTATTCTTTAATATCCTTCTTAGTTGACTATTTCAAGGAAATATGTAAAGGAATAATAATAATAAACTGAGATGTGCAAAGCAATTGCTATTGAGTATTTAGAATAATAAAATATGAGAAACAGTCTCAAAGTCCAACTAGTCAGAACACTTTACATTAACATAAGTATTATAAAATAGTTTCCAGTTTCATCGGAAATCAGAAAGCTTGCCCTGCATGAATGAAAAATGGTGTGACTGTTTTGAGTATAGCTGTACAAAACTTAAAAGCAGAAGGATTAAAAATAGGGAAATATTATAAATGTTGCCAAAGTAGTTCTCTTTGGTTTTCATTGATATAGTTTTAGGATGGTTTAATAGTCAATGTTTTAAACAGTTACTAATGGCAGAAAGCGAAGAAGAACTAAAGAGCCTCTTGATGAAAGTGAAAGAGGAGAGTGAAAAAGTTGGCTTAAAACTCAACATTCAGAAAACTATGATCATGGCATCTGGTCCCATCACTTCATGGCAAATAGATGGGGAAACAGTGGAAACAGTGACCGATTTTATTTTTTTGGGCTCCAAAATCACTGCAAGATGGTGACTGCAGCCATGAAATTAAAAGACACTTGCTCCTTGGAAGAAAAGCTATGACCAACCTAGACGGCATATTAAAAAGCAGTGACATTCTTTGCCAACAAAAGTCGGTCTAGTCAAGGCTATGGTTTTTCCAGTAGTCATGTATGGATGTGAGAATTGGACTATAAAGAAAATTGAGCACTGAAGAATTGGTGCTTTTGAACTGTGGTGTTGGAGAAGACTTGAGAGTCCCTTGGACTGCAAGGAGATCCAACCAGTCCATCTTAAATAAAATCAGCCCTGAATATTTGTTGGAAGGATTGATGCTAAAGCTGAAACTCCAATCCTTTGGCCACCTGATGTGAAGAGCTGACTTATTTGAAAAGACCCTGATGCTGGAAAAGATAGAAGGCGGTAGGAGAAGGGGATGACAGACGATGAGATGGTTGGATGCCATCACTGACTCGATGGCCATCAGTTTGAGTAAACTCCGGGAGTTGGTGTTAGACAGGGGAGGCCTGGCATGCTGTAGTCCATGGGGTCACAAAGAGTTGGACAGAACTGAACGGCTGAACTGAACTGACAGTCTACAAAAATGAAACTTCGATGTCTAATGAACTGTAAACTCATGGACTTGGACTTATATCTTGAGTCTAATTCCCATTTAGTGTAATAGTCAACTATCAGTCAACTATAAACATTGCTTCCAAATGCACCTGACACATTCACCAAGATATACTCTATTGATCATGACTTAAGTCTCAATACATTTCAAAGGGTTGAAATCGTATGAAAGGTATTCTGTTTTCAAATTGGAATTAAACTAGAAATTAAAAACAGTAAGATTCCTTGAGAATATTTTATACTTCTAAATAATTCTTGGGTCAAATAAAATAATAATAAACCCCCTAAACTCTCAGATGGTAAAGAATCCACCTGCAATGCGAGAGACCTAGGTTCAATCCCTGGGTTGGGAAGATCCCCTGGAAGAGGGATGGCAACCCACTCCAGTGTTCTTGACTGGAGAATCCCATGGACATAAAAGCCTGGTGGGCTATAGTACATGGAATTGCAAAGAGTCGGACACAACTGAGTGATTAAGTACACACAATTACAAATTATTAGAATTGAAGGCACATCACTATACAGTCTATAGGCATTCAAAGACAGTGAATATCCATATAAAACTTTATGTTAATGAAATTAACAACTTTCTGAAATTCACATGTTCCATGAAAATCTTGATAGGTTATTGGAATGCAGTCAAGTTGCTAATATCTGGTCAAAGGGTGCCACACATTCATACCTGACTGGTAATCATTTGTCCAGTCTATTCCACCATCTCTCCAATCTGCTCCCATCTTTCTGACTTAAAATCTTAAAGGCTCTAGTTTGCCAACAGGATAATGTCCTGGATTCTTAATTTGAAGATTAAAAACCAAATGTACTTCGTGACCTGTTTCTTACTTGCTTTTTCAGCTTCCTTTCTTTTCATTCTCTCCTATATCTTACGCTTCAGCTATAAAACATACAAAAAATTACATTTTATTGATTCTGAAGTTTAAATTTTCACAATTCCATATCTCTGATATTGGGATGTGTTTCGTGATTGTCTTAGTGGTACCTATAATAATAATGATAATGAAATACCCTTAGATGTTATGCTTTCTTTCATGCCTTTTTGATTAAACACATAGAATTCCGTCTCCCTTCTTTTTCCTTATTTTATGCAACTGACCTGAATGCTCAATAGTTATCACAAATGTCATCTCCAGTTTCAGATTTTCCTTAACAGAAAACAAATGTTTATTGAGTACCTGTTATGTGCTAGGCTCCATGTTATATACTTTACTTATGACATCTCTTTTATCTTTTGTGGTCACTTGATGAGCAGGAGGCATTATCCAAGATTCACAGAGGTTAACTAAATTCCACAAAAGTCATGCAGCTCACTAAAAAAATGGCACAATTGGAATAGAACACAAGTCTGTTTGCTTCTAAATCCTCTGTCCTTCCTGTGACATCACAATGCTTTTCCTAACAATGCCCATTATTTGTCAGATTAGCCATACTTTTCTCAGAGTTCTTACAGTATCTATTTCATTGTATTATAATGATTTTCCCCTATCTTTCTGATTTATGAGAGGCTTCCCTGGTGGCTTAATAGGTAAAGAATCTTCTTGCAATGCAGGAGACCTGGGTTCGATCCCTGCTTTGGGACGATCCCTTGGAGAAGGGAATGGCAACCCACTCCAGTATTCTTGCCTGGAGAATCCCTTGGGCAGAGATGCCTGGCTGGCTACAGTCCATGGGGTTGCGAAGAGTCGGTCACAACTGAGTGACTAACACTAAAAATACTGTATTCCTAGATTCTTAAGACTTAGTAGGATGCCTGGTATACAGAAATACCAAATAGTAAATATTTTAAAGAATGAATGAATGAGGTATCCTTGACCCTGAGATTTTCCAGGTCCTTATGCTTCTTCTAGCCATACACAGTAGAGGTACTATCAGTGACACTGAAAAAATAAATACTTGGAAACTAGGATTATGAGCTAGAATTTAGAAATGTGAACTCTATAGCCATGATAACAAATGATTTTCAGCCCAACATTAACACTGTCTATTGCTAATTTATCAGAGTATTGGGCTCAGAAGGATTCCGGGGCTGTATTAGCTCAGTGAAAAGTACAGCAATGGAAATCTGCTTCTTTGCTAGGCAGTGTTCCTGTGATATATTTGCCATCAGCACATCTATTTCTCTCCATCCTTGGGGCCTTTACATTCCCTGTTCCCTCTATTTGAAAAGGTCTTCCTTTAGATAGGGCTATCTGTCATTCCCTTACTTTCTTGAAAATTTTGTTTAAAGATTCATTTGGCAGGAAAGTAGACCCACCACTCACTCTAAACTAGCATGTTTTCCACTCCATCACTCACTCTACCCTTTGAGTACTGTATTATTATTTCTTGCACTTATGGGCATTTTACATTACATGATATGCATGTGCTTGTTCATTTATTGTTTATCTCCCCCTTCCCCCCTCCATGTGAGCTCTGAGAGGACAGAGACTTAGTTCTGCTCACTCAGGAACCCAAGAGTGCTGACCACATGGTTCACATGGAATCAATAACAAAGCCATCAGTATGATATTCTTTCTTTCCTCTTCTTTCATGGCAATAACAGCAGACAATCAGTGTGAGAAAAGACACTTATGTCCTCAAAGAATATTTTATATTTAAGGTAGGTCAATTTTATAAATTCCATATCCTTGGTCTGATATATTCTGGATCTCTGATCCTTTATAATTCTCTTATTCTTTTCTAATTCTTACACTTCTTTTTCATCTCTCTCTTTACATTTTTGCCAATAGAGACATTTCTGTTTCTCCAACAAGAGAGATTTTTAAGACATGTTTAGCCATTCAGTCCAAAGAACTGCCCTCTTTATTTCCTTAATGGATGATTTTTGATGATTTCAGATGATTAACCCCTATGGTTTTAATCACTTTTCCAAATATTTCCTATGGAAACAGTCCACCAACTGGGCCATACTATGGTGAATTGAGCTGATTTTTCAGTATTTCAAGGTCAGCCTGGGTAGCAGCTTGTGAAGTGAAAGTTAGTCATGTGTGACTCTTTGCGATCCCATGGGCTGTGTACCCTGCCAGGCTTTTCTGTCCATGGAATTCTCTAGGCAAGGATACTGGAGTGGGTAGTTGTTCCCTTCTCTGGGGGATCTTCCCAACCCAGAGATTGAACCCAGGTCTCCCACATTGCAGTCAGATTATTTACCGTCTGAGCCACCAGTAGAGGTTGAATTTTCCTCCTTTCAATGTTAGGCCTTCTGTTAGATGCAGAATCAAGTTAAGAGGAGAAGAAAGCAGTTCTGTCTTGAATATTATCGTTAAATTTAAAAACCCTGGGAAAGAGGATTTACAGTTGCGGCATTCGGCCTCTATGTTACACACTCTCCAATTATGGTGCAGCTCTTCTCTGGTGGCTCAGGCAGTAAAGAATCTGCCTGCAATAAGGGAGCCCAGGTTCAATCCCTGAGCCAGAAAGATCCCCTAGAGAAGGAAATGGCTACCTACTCCATATTCTTGTCTGGAGAATTCCTTTGACAGAGGAGCCTGGTGGGCTATATTCTATGGGGTACCAAAGAGTCGGACATGACTGAGCAACTAACGCTTCCACTTTTCAATCATGGTACAAGGTTCCAATAACACATTTAAGAAGTATATTAGTTAGAATATAGTTTCTCTGCCTTGTGACAAAGGTCCAAAATGGAAGTTCTTTATTATAGGATAGAAGTTATTTTGCTTTTTCCTTGATGTCTAAGCTTCTATGGCAACTGTCTGTCAAGAATCTCTCAGGAAGCCAGGCTTCTTTTCTATAACATTCTCCAACATTCTCAGGGATTTATGTCTGTCAACAAGGCCATGTTGCCCACTATTTCATCTACATCCCAGCCAGCAGACAGCAGGAAATAGAGTTAAAAGGATATACCCACTCTGCTCACATCTCACTTGTCAGAACTTGATCACATGAATACACTTAGGTACAGGGACGGCTTAGACACATTGTGTTTATTCTTGGAAACCATGTAGACAGCCAAATATGAGTTATTTCCATTGTCGAAAGGGAAAAGAGTTCGGTTACAGGCATACATCTCACAGATTTTCTCACAGGAAGAGAGGGTGGGTTTTTTTCTGGAGTCAAGAACCATCAGTGGAATACTTAAAATTCTTCTCATTGATTTCCCTGATGGTCCAGGGTATGTCATACAGCAGTGGTTTCTAGGCAACTAGCTGGTTATTTAGATGGAATCACTAGAAACTGTTCCTCAGTTTTGTAGGTTTGGAAATATATAGTCAAGGATTGATGCTAAACAGGCTCTCAAAAGTTTAATATGTAAACCAGATTAAAATGTGATTTAAAATGAGGAAAATAACTACTGATTCACATGGGTAGTTTGTGACATATATAGTTGGATCATATGGGAAGTTACTAGGAAAGCCAAGGGATAACAGGAGTTTTGCTTGTTGAGTATAAAGAACAACAAAAAAAGAACTAGCTCTTTTTAAGTCAGTAAAGTTTATCGTCAAAAAGAAGAAATGTAGGTGACTTCCTGGAAGCTCGCATAATATATCATCTTAGATCTAGGAGGGTATTTAAAGATTGTTTAATTTAGTCTCCAATTTTTAGAGATTGAAACCAGAAGTTCAACATGGGAATATGACTTGTTGTAAAGAAAAAAAAATCGCAGCTCATTAGAGGCAGAACCACAGCAAAAACAAAACAAATGAAAATAAAACAAAATCTCAAGTCCAATACAAGCAGGAATCTTTTCTAGTTCAATTTATACTAGATTTCATTTATTGTTTTATTTATTTATTCATTTTAAACATAAAAAAACATCCTTATTTAAGTAGAGAAAAACACAACCCCACAGTTTCCACCCAGATTAAGAAACAGAATGTCATCAGTACCTTAGAAGTCCTCCTCATGCTCCTCCCAGTCTACTCCCACCCAAAGGTAACTACTTTTCTTATGTTGTTCAGCCGCTAAGTCGTGTCCTTCTCTTTATGACCCCCTTGGACTGCAGCATGCCAGACTTCCCTGTCCTTCACTATCTTGCGGAGTTGGTATCAGATTCATGTCCACTGAGTCGGTGATGCTATCTAACCGTATCATCCTCTGCTGCCTTCTTCTCCTTTTGCCTTCAATCTTTCCCAGGATCAGAGTTTTTTCCAATGAGTTGGCTCTTTGCATCAGGTGGCCAAAGCATTGGGGCTTCAGCTTCAGCATCAGTCCTTCCAATGCATATTCAGAGTTGATTTCCTTTGCCATAGATTTGTTTTGCTGTTTTTTTTAACTTCTTCTTTTGATCAGCATTAAGTTAGTGAGCCTTATCCATATGATTTCATGTAAGCATAATTTATTGATATTTATTGTGATAGAACAGACCACTGGACACAGCACACATTACTAATCCATTCTAGTGCTGAAGGTTTGAGTTTTTCTCAGCCCTTTGCTATTACTAATAATACTATTAATATTTTTAAACACATCTTTTATTATACCTATGTATGCATTTCTAGGAACTTATACCTATGTGAGATTTCTAGGTCACAGTATATGAGTATTTCCAAATGTAGTAGACATGGAAATTGTCCAGAGGGCTGGTATCAATGTAAATGCCCATCAATAGTGTTTATGACATTTGCTGACAGGGTTCCTGGAGTTTCACATTTCCACCAGCACTTAGTATTGCCGATCTTTTTCAGTCCGGCCTGTGGTTGGTGAATACTGTAAAGTAGAAGTAAAAAGAAATTCCTCAACTCAATAAAGGTCCATCTTTTAAAGCTCTGCCAACAAAGGTCCATCTAGTCAAAGGTCTGCCAACATAAGGTCTGCTGTCAAAGGTCCATCTAGTCAAGGCTATGGTTTTTCCAGTTGTTATATATGGACGTGAGAGCTGGACTATAAAGAAAGCTGAGTGCCGAAGAATTGATGCTTTTGAACTCTGGTATTGGAGAAGACTCTTGAAAGTCCCTTGGACTACCAGGAGATCCAACCAGTCCATTCTAAAGGAGATCAGTCCTGGGTGTTCATTGGAAGGACTGATGCTGAAGCTGAAACTACAGTACTTTGGCCACCTGATGCAAAAAACTGACCCATTTGAAAAGACCCTGATGCTGGGAAAGATTGAAGGCAGGAGGAGAAGGGGATGACGGAGGATGAGATGGTTGGATGGCATCACCGACTCGATGAACATGAGTTTGGGTGAATTCCAGGAGTTGGTGATGGACAGGGAGGCCTGGTGTGCTGTGATTCATGGGGTCGCAAAGAGTCGGACATGACTGAGCGGCTGAACTGAACTGAACTGAACATATGTGCACAGGCTTGCCTGGTGGCTCAGTGGTAAAGAATCCACCTGCAATTCAGGAGATGCAGGAGACATGGGTTCAATCCCTGGATCAGGAAGATCCCCTAGAGGAGGGCATGGCAACCCACTCTGGTATTCTGGCCAGGAAAATTCCATGGACAGAAGAGCCTGGTGGGCTAAAGTCCCTGAGATTGCAAAGAGTCAGATACGACTGAAGTGAATTAGCAACATATGTGGACACAAAATAAAAAGGTATGCTTACATGACCACATACAAAAAAAAAAGGAATATATACATGTATATATGTATATATGTTTATCAAGCACATTAGACTGTATTAGACAAGCATATTAGGGATAAAGGGAATGAATGAGACTGGAAATAAAAGGAAATCAATCAATTGATTGATAAAATTTTCATGGGTCAATGATGATGATGTACCAAGAGCATAGACATAAACCCACCCTCCACAGCTGAGCATCCTTAATTGTTAGCTCTTTTATTTATTTATTTTTTTTGAAATTATGTGTCAGTGTGTATGCAAATCCTAAAGTCTTTCATATCCATCTACCAAGTAGCCCATATTGAGAAATATATTCTAAGGAAAGAACCCCATGAACTGTAGCCCACCAGGCTCCTCTGTCCATGGAATTATCCAGGCAAGAATACTGGAGTAGGTAGCCATTTCCTTCTGCAGGGGATCTTCCCAACCCTGGGATCAAACCCAGGTCTCCTACATTGCGGCAGATTCTTTACTGTCTGAGCCACCAGGGAAGCCCAACATTCTAAGGAAAGAGCTCAAAATATAGACAAAGACTCTACCCAAAGATATTATAGCATGGTTTTCAATACCAAACAGTATAAACAATGTAAAACTTAATAATAAAGATAATGACTAAACAAACCATGGCATATCTACTTAATATAATACTTTGCAACCATTAAAATGATGCTTACATGAAATTAGCATTGACACTGGTGATGCTTTAGCATATTAATAAGTAAAATATGTCATAAAAATTTATTTCTATGAATACAGGTAAAATGGAGATGTGCACTGGAATATTATTAGAGGAAAATATGTATAGGTGAAAAGTGGTTTTATATGGGTAGTACAACTATGGACAGTTTTTTTCTTCCTGCATTTTTTGAACATAATTTAATGTACAATTATTACTTGCAAAAATGTAAGACAAATTATACCAAGAAAGCAAGCACGGCTCCCAGTTTAATGCAAATTTTGTAAGAAACATGACCAATTATGAGCTGTCAGTACTTTTCTGGGGCACAAGGAGACAGAACAAATGATGAATCCCCAGGGCTAAGGGACAGCCAGGGAGTGCTGGTTTCTATAAAGTGAGTAATAGAGAGTAAAACTGGATGCTTTGAGAAAGCCACTAAGATAGAAAAGAGATGGGACACAAGTGAAACTAGAAAAACCCCACTGTAGATGGCAGAGAACTGATACACAACCCTTAATCCACACTGCGGATATTGAAAGGGCGGGTTTTTGAGGGAATGCACCAAGTCATAAGTCGTCCCCCACCCCAAACAAGAAGTGGGCTGGAACAATCATGTCTGACTTCAAGGGTAAAACAGTTAACTGCAAGTATGATGCCCATTAACAGAAGGGAACACAGATAATAGAGACCTGGATCTCTGTGAAGGATGGGAGAACAATTCCCAGAAAATTCTCTGACCGTAGAAGTACATCCACAGATGGTCCTTATAGGATTCCATACAGTTTAGACATAATAACTGAATAAAAAAACTGGGTAGATGCAGTTGTCCTTTCTTTTCTAGAATAGTTCTTATTTCCATTTATAAAAAAAATAGTCCCGTTCATCTTCCTCAGAGTACTTCTGTTTGGATGAAATTTCCGTAGCCCTCTGATTTTTATCAAAAACATTTTGAACAACTACTGTCTATTTGAAATTATGCTAAGAGGGGTTTAAAAAAATGAGTAAGACAATATTCATTCTCTTCAAAGATTTACTGTCTAAGTGGAGACAAGGCAAACTCATTCATGAGTTAGAAAACCTGTAATCTCAATGGTAAAAAAAAAAAATCACTTAATATCTTAAGTGATTGATTGCCTTTTATGTACAAAGCACTGTGGGTGGACAATTTACAGCCATTTTAAAATTTAATTTCATCTTAACCCTGTTAGTTAGAGTTCAAGATCTCCTTTTCAGATGTGAAATGACAGGAGCCTAAGGCAGTGATTTGTCCAAGATCACATAGCCAGAAAGCACAGAGTCAGATGTATAGCCATGTGGTTTTCAAAATCCAGTGTTCTTTTCATTATGCGCACCTTCTGTTAGAGGGTTTACTTACTGAATTTTATCTATTCAGCTTTGATCTCCAGTGAGTTCATGAGAAATAACTAATCCCATTCAGAAATGGAAATGGAATGGGTTGAGTCATAAGATATTCTTTCATGAGACTGGCCATGGGTAACCATCAACTCATTGCAGCATCTCATGGTAACACTCTCCTAGCTAAGTTAGACAGGCCTCTTTACATGTATAAATATGTCCATCCTTCAGTCAGATCTCTGCAGGGCCTGACGCATGCCATTGCCCTGCTGTTAGGACCAATCAGCCACTAAATAGGCATTCATTTGTGTAATTATTACAGCCTGTTGTCAGAAAAATTTAATTGCACTCAAGTCTACATTTTTAAAATCCAGAATTTTAGACTTATAAGAAATTCGAGACAGTATGTACTGACTTGTTGGTATTGTTGTTCTGCCTATTTTTGAGAGACATTTCCCCAAACACTATAAAGCAGCATAATGTTTATTGACCAATAAATGAACAGTTCTCTGAGGACTGCCTTGGATTCTGGTGATGGATATAAACTCCTTGAATATCATCCAACGTGTGCATCTCAGTTTCTGAAGTTCAGGATGAAAAACAGAAGAATCACAGTATTGAAGCTTGATTTCATTTTGGCTTTTAGACATGCATTTGAGATTTCCATTACAGGAGATAGAATATCAAGTCTAGGTGACTAGCATACGTATTGTACAGCTGGTCCAGACTTGCAATGGGTTTGTGATTTTGAATACCCTAATACATACTTCTCTTAGATATGTTACTTTGAAAAAATGAAGAGTTCATCTTGTTTAAAAAAAATTATTGAAATATATGTGCTGTGTGCTCAGTTGCTCAGTTGTATCTGACTCTTTGCAACCCCATAGACTATAGCCCTCCAGGTTCCTCTGTCCATGGAATTTTCCAGGCAAGAGTATTGCAGTGGGTTGCCATTTCCTAATCCAGGAGATCTTCCCTCTTCAGAGATTGAACCCACATCTCTTGCATCTCCTACATTAGCAGGCAGATTCTTTCCTGCTGTACCCCCTGGGAAGTCCTTACTGGAATATAATTGACATATGCCTGGTGGGCTGCCATCTATGGGGTCGCACAGAGTCGGACATGACTGAAATGACTTAGCAGCAGCAATGTTGTGTTAGTTTCTGATGTGCAGTAAAGTGATTCAGTTATATACATATATATTATTTTTCATATTCATTTCCATTGTAATTTATTATAAGATATTGAATATAGTTCCCTGTGCTATACAGTAGGACCCTGTTTACCTAAGAGTTCATCTTTGTTCACCAGCTGCCATCAGAAGTTTAATACAAATAGTCTCACATGTTATCTGGAAACATTAAGACGGTTTTCCCTATAAGAAAACAGTCGAAGGAGACATTTGATTATTCCAGGAAAATCTTGTGAGAGACAAAAATGGCATTGCTTCAGGTCAGAATGCCTAAATTAAAGAGCTGGTTCTACTAAATACAAGATGTGTAATACTGAGGCGCCTGCCAAGCCTCAGCACCTTCATTTGTACATAGGGGACAGTAAAACCTGACTGACAGGTTGGTTGTGAGGATGACAATGCGCTATGTAAGCTACACTTGGGGCTTCCCTGTTGGCTCAGCGGTAAAGAATCTGCCTGCTAATGCAGGAGACCCCTTGGAGAAGGGAATGGCTACCCACTCCAGTATTCTTGGAGAATTCCATGGACAGAGGAACCTGGCAGGCTACAGTCCAAGGGGTCTCAGAAGAGTTGGACACTACTTAGCAACTAGAACAAAGACTAAAATAAACAATCTACACTTTTCTGAGCAAACATTAACAGTAGAACTGTTATGTCAACTGATGATGTCAACTTATTTGCTTCCTTAGATTCATTATTATAGACAAATCAAATACTTGGGAAACGACTGTAGCTAAAGAAAGAGCTTGTGAAAGAAATAAAATGACCCTGGCTTTAAAGGTTGGAGACTTAGGATGTTATATTGGTATTTGTTACTTACAATTACTCTGATGGATAGATCCTTGCTATAAGCCATGCATATTAAATTCCACATGTAATCCTGTTGGAAGAATAGAATGACAGCATCAGCAATACTCCTTGAGGGGTCTTGTCAATTTGACAGATTTGACAGGCAGACAAATTTAATTTATTAAAATATTCTGTATGGCATTTTTAAAAGACAGGGGGTTTTTACACTGTAAATGGACTGTTTTCACAGCCTTATTAAAATAAATGCATAAAGTCAGCTGTTTTTCTTTGGAATTCATTAGCATGAGATTCAACACTTAGAGAATGGCAATCCAGTCACTGGTATTTGTGTTCCTGGATATTTTGGCTGTTTCTCAATCTTTGTATGTAATCTGGGATGTCTCCTTTTAAAGCAAATGGGGATTGTACATAAAAAGGAACATTCTGTCTGCATTATTTGTCCAATTTCAGGGAAATATTTACTGAAATTATTAGAAGCATTTAGAAAGCTGATGCTTTTCACCAAAGGCTGTTGGAAACACCTGAGCAAATTTGGGGTTTCTTTAAGTAAGAGAATTAGCTTTGTTTTTCTTCAGAGAAATTCTATTATTTTCATTGAATGAGTATTGTCAAAGTTAACAGATTTCCCGTTTTCTTTCCAAAGGTCATTTAAAAATGAAACACAATATGCTATAAATTGAAATATTTATACAGATGGTGAGCCAGCATCATTTCTTAGAGTTGTCAATTTCCTCTTAGTAGTAGTTTCATTGCAACTATTAATTCTATCTTAGAAAAATGGCTTTAATCTCGACACATTTTGTACACCGTATCTGACCAGTGTCTTCATGGCTTCTGACATTTGGCTGCTTTTTCTCTATAGCCCAGCTTGTCACTCAGGACTGACCAGTGGCCCTGACCTCCTGGTAGTGGCCTTTGCCTTTCTCTTCAAGCAAGAGCTTCATCTCTCAGGTGGCCTAAGATAATCATTGTTTTGGGCCCAGGCCCACTCCAAGAAACCCCTCATTTGCATAGCTTCTCAGAGAATTAGTCCTAACCCTGTGAATTAAATCCTAGACAACCAGTGAATCAATCAATCAAAGATCTTGCCTACAAAGATGCGCTGGGAGGTGAATAAATTGGTAAATTAAATGCTAATAACCTGCCAATCTCAGTAGTTCCACAGCAAAAGGGCTTTGCTTCAGTATATTTAAACCTCACCACTGTAGAATTTGTAGGTCCAAACACTCTAGAAGTAGCATTTTACATAGAAGTGACAGAAGACAGTCTAGTACATCTACATAACATGAAAAGATTGGTCTATTTTCTCAACTATTAACAGAGACTAAACAAAATTGTGTAATTATCTTAAAAAACATCATCCAGATCTTCTTTGCCAATGATTTTATTTCCTGAAGTTGATGTCGACTTTCAAATGCTTCTTCCTTTGACCTTCTATGCTTTATTTTTTCAAATTATAACTTGACAATGACCTATATCCCAGGTTGCAGTGGATTACGGCTAATAGTGTGCTTGTCTCCTTTACCAGATTGAGTTCTTGAAGTCTAGACCATGCTTTGCTTCCACATGATCTAAAACAAGGCTTACCTCTAATAGGAATCAACAAATGTTTAGGGAGTTTTTGATCTCCCATTAGACCATTGATCCAAAAATAGCACTTACTGTTCTCATAGAAGAGTAGTTGCTTCTGAATTAACTGAATTCGATGAAGTCAGCTTTGGCTGAGCAACTAATATGACTAGATATTAGCTATTAAGGAACCAAAGATCAAAAGTCCATGATCCCTGCCTCAAAATTAAAACCTATCTCAGAAGGTGATCTGGTCCCCAATAACTTAAGTAAAATGTTATTTGACTTAGGTTAGGGGCCGAAAATCTGAATATGAACTGGGTGGAGTGAATGTTAAATGTTCCTGTAAAGAACTAGAGGAGCTCTGTGAGAAAGAATTAATTTGGCCGTCTGTGGTCAACGTAGTGGGTGTTTCAGGAAAAGGAGAAGATTTATAGAACAGATAATGCGTGAATTGGGTTTTAAAGGATGAGGAGGATTATGATACAAGGTCAAGGAACGGAGAAGGATGTTCCATACAAATGAAACAGCGTGAACAAAGGCATACAGTGACATGGCTTTTGGGGGGAAACAAGTGGGTCAGCACAGCTAGTGAGATGTATGGTGATGGATAAGAGGATGAAGCTTCAAAGCTGGGGGATAGGGGGCAGAGCGGAGCAGAGCTTCAAGGATGCCATGAGCGTGGATTTTGACTAGTAAGCTATGGAAAGTCTTTAAAAACTTTAAGGAAGTAACATGGGCAGAACAGATCTGGGCTGTCAAGCACTTATTTTGTTGGTCTGTAGAGGATGGAGTAACTATCTCTGCTCTTGCTTCCTTGTGTAGACCCTGCCTCATAAAATTATACATGAATAAAACAGCTGCCCACGAGGGGCACTGATTTTTGAAATCAGAATAGTGAGGCTGCATAATGAAAGCTCTCGTCTGCTCTCTCCTCTGAAAATTGCTCTCTGGGCAAAAGCAATGTTTTACCATAATCCATATTTACCTGGGTTTTGAATCCCAAATTAGTAATCTTTCATTCTCAAGAAGTACTCCATTCTTAAATTATAATGCTCCTTTTCTCAACAGGATATTATAGTTTAAAATATCAAATTAAAATGGCTTTTCTGAAATACAGATAACCCTAACCATGACCAAAACTATATTAAATGTCCAGGGGTCTTAAGAGAATAATATTTGCCTTAAAAAGTACAGGATGCTCTAAGAGTCCAGGGAAAATATCAAATATAAAACCATATATATTTTATAACACATTAATTGAATTGCATATTTTAGTGCTTAGTTACTCTCCATATCATTTCAAATCATTCTGGCTGTTCAGCCAGCCTGGAGGTCCAAACATCACCTCTCAAAAGAGGCTGATTTTCTTCTGCTCCCCCTGTTGCAATGTCAGGTGAGGAGATTCACACTTGTTATAGGTATATTTGCTCAGTCTAAAATCGGGAGAGAGTTTACTTCCCAAAAGGGGAACAGGACTGGGGCATTTTGTACTGAGTGAACATGGCTGTTGAGGACCCATTTACTAAAGTTCCCCATGTGGGAAATATCTTGTCTCATCTTCACGCCTTTCAAGTCACTCCTCTGTGGCCTTCTAAATCTACAACTCTCAAAGCTATCTTACCTAGGCAGAAATGAAATTACCAAGAGGAGAAAAATCTATATTTCCATCATAATGAAACTCACAAAATTCATGGAGAAATGCTTGTACGGGTATAAGCAGCACAGAGAAAACTTTTCAACTACATAAGGTTAACCTTCCATCATTTGTAGAGTAATGTAATGCAATGTTGTAGGGCTTCCCTGGTGGCTCAGATGGTGAAGAATCCAACTACAATGCAGAAGACCCAAGTTTTCTGGGTTGGGAGCATCCCTTGGAGAAGGGAATGGCTACCCACTCCAGTATCTTGCCTGGAGAATTCCATGGACAGAGGAGCCTGGTAGGGTATAGTCCACAGGGTCACAAAGAGTCAGACATGGCTGAGCAACTGACACTTTATGTTTCATAACACAATATAGATTCCTCATAATCTTGGCTTATTTTCTAAACAAAGATGAATTTTCTTCTGTGTGGTTCTCAAGGAGAATAACATAGAAATTGATACATATCTTTAGCCCATTCCTCCTGTGGTTTGGCTCAGAGTAAGCTGGTGGGCAGGATGCCTCATATACTTAGAAAGTGAAAGTGCTGGTCACTCAGTCGTGTCCAGCTATTTGCGACCCCACGGACTGTAGCCCACCAGGCTCCTCTGTCCACAGAATTCTTCAGGCAAGAATACTGGAGTAGGTTGCCATTCCCTTCTTTACTCATATACTATGGAGGAGTCAATTCTTCTCCCTTCCTCACTCCCTCCCTTTATTCAGTAGGCGCTAACTGAGCATCTATTGCAAAAGCTTGACTTAACTTTACAGTTGCAAGAATGAGTAAGTCCCCAGATTACTCCATCAGAGTTCAGTGTAGGGAGAGACAAGTGTAAACAATATTTGCAGTAGAGGTGAGTCTGGGGGAGGTGTAGGCAAATTCACTGGGAACAAAGGAAATGACCAAAATTATGCTGGGATAGTTTGGAGATAGGCCAGGAAGGGTGGGTGAATAAGGATTTTCCATTCAGAAATCAAGGATGGCGATCAGGTGAAGGAGAACAACATAGAAAGTCATGGAAGAATGAATGAAAACTCCATGTTTTGTAAAATTCTGCAAGTTGAGAGAAATGCAGTTGGTCGTCCACAGGGATTGGACCATGGAGCACCCTGACTGCCATCTAGGACCTTGGCCTTCATCTTGTGAGCAGTGGGTCTCTATTGAGAAAGAACATCATGGCTGTTTGGACAGAACAGCCAGTGGGGGAGACAGGTGAGGAAGCTAGGAAATAGCCAGGTGGAAGGTGAGGACCCAGACTGGATTAGTAGCAGGTGCGATTAAAGACAGTGGTGTAGAATATTTCTGATTGTGTCTAGGAAAGGATTCATCACACACCCAACATGAAGGATGCCATGTTCTATTATCAAAAGAATAGAAGAATAGAGACACAGGAAACACTTCCCTATCCCCATTCGTACAGTCAACTCTCTCGATGATTAGGGACCCTGTGAACTCTTCCTTCTGAGGTTTTTCTTGGATTATGTACTAGTTTCTGGACCTGAATCTGGCTTTGGCCAGATTAAAAGACACATGAGCTATCTGATAAGACTTCCTTGATATGAGTAGGGGATGTATCCTTAGTTTGTTAGCTCTAAAATTACAGAGGTCTCCTAGAGATGGTAAGGTCTTCCCTGAGGAGGGTTGTCAAAAAATATGCTGGATATTCAGCTTCATCTGAATTTCAGATAAACAGATCATTTTAGTATAAGTATTTTTCCAGTAGTCATGTACGGATGTGAGAGTTGGACATAAAGAAGGCTGAGTGCCGAAAAATTGATGCTTTTGAACTGTGGTATTGGAGAAGACTCTTGAGAGTCCCTTGGACAGTAAGGAGATCAAACCATTCCATCCTAAAGGAAATCAAACCTGAATATTCATTGGAAGGACTGATGCTGAAGCTTCAGCTTTGGCCACCTGACCCGAAGAGCAGACTCATTAGAAAATACCCTGATTCTGGAAAAGATTGAGGACAAGAGGAGAAGGTGGTGGCAGAGGATTAGATGGTTGGATGGCATCACCGACTCAACGGACTTGAGTCTGAGCAAACTCCAGGAGATAGTGAAGCACAGGGAAGCCTGGCGTGCTGCAGTTGATGGGGTCTCAAAGAGTTGGACATGACTTAGGATTGAACAATAACAACAATATCCCAAATAGTACATGGAACATACCTATACTAAAATGATTGTTCCCCTTTTACCTGAAATTCAGAAGGAATCGAGTGGCCTATATTTTTATTTGTAAAATGAGGCAACCCTATTCTTGACCTTAGCCACTTTCTGGCTCAGACCTGGGCAAACACATCCGCTGAGAGGCAGAAGGCAGGATGAAATAAAGTATGTGCTGTTAGAAGCTGGAGGATGATTTAGAAAATCATGGCCAGAGCTGCTCATTTCCCAGGAGAATCTGAAAACAATGGGCAAAGAACAGGCATGCTGCAAGACTGTTGGAGGGAAAAAGATTGAATTTTAGAATAATAATGTATTTGTTAAATCAGATACCAGAATACTTACAATAAAGAAGACCACACATTTCCTACTGTGGCCTGAACAGAACATTAATGTCTGTATTATAGGTTAATGGCAAGAATTTCCTAAGGAAGCGGTAGCTTTATACAATCCTTTCTGTTTTTTGGAACATGGAATGTAGATCACACTAACTTCTGAAACATTTATTTTATGCTTAAAATGTAGGATATTGGCTCTATCCACACCTAATATTTTACAAGCTTCTCCCCTTTGAAACAAATTAAGCTCAGAACTCATGTTCACATAAAAACAAAAATAATTGGATTATGAAAGCCAACGGGCAGAGCAATTATTTGGAAATGTTAATATACGAGTAATTTTTATTTAGAAAGTACCCATGACCAAACTCCATCAAATCTAATTTTCCCAGAGAGTTAAACTAACAATCTAGTACGTTTCTCCCCTGCACATCTGAAGAAAATTTCTAGCAAGAGCTTCAATAATAAGCTTCCTTCTGAAGGAATGATTTTGTGGTTTCATGTGAGAAAAATCTCTCCTTGAAGTAAATGAGAGATGACGCTGTGGAAGTTTTTCTCAGAATTATTTTTGCTTTCCCCCTTTCTAAGCAAATGATAGGAGAAGATCTTTTCTTTGGATTCTTTGATATTTATAATTTTTTTTCCTAGAAGCAAATAATATACAGAATATCCTTTAACTAAAATCAGCCTTAAGCCTCATAAATTATATTTCTGTGAGCTTTCTGAGGTGTGTAGCCATTCCCTTCTCCAGGGGATCTTCTAGATCCAGGGTTTGAACCCAGTTCTCCGGCACAGCAGGCAGATTCTTTACCGGCTGAGCTACTAGGGAAGCCCTCTGAGGTGGGAAACCCTCCAATCTCAGTGAAAGAAATATAGGCTTCTCAGGTGGTACTAGTGGTAAAGAACCCACCTGCCAAAGCAGGAGACATAAGAGATGCGGGTTCAATCCCTGGGTCGGGAAGATCCCCTAGAGAAGGAAATGGCAACCCACTCCAGTGTTCTTGCCTGGAGAATCCCCATGGACAGAAGAGCCTGGAAGGCTATAGTCCATGGGCTTGTACAGAATCGGACACGACTGAAGTGACTGAGCATACGTGCACGCACTCAATGTGTGTATGGTAGCCAGCAAGCCAGGTGGTAGCATTTCTGGTTTTCCGAATGATCAGTATCACTGAGAACAATGTAAGGTGGAGAAATGCCAGTTTTCTACTTACTGAGCAGCTACTATGTGCCCAGTGCACAGTATGTTTATTTGGGTGCTGTCCATGAACACAATAATCACAAAACTCACCTACAAAAAGAGCAGAGAAGACTATTTTTCCTTTTCCCTAACATATTCACAGGCTTAAATCTCTTACATTGCAAGTTCAGATGAGGTAAACATTCAACCTGTCAGTTAGGAAATCAGAGATTTTATAATTTATGAAATGGTCAGAAAATAAGATCTTAGCTTGACTGTCTTCAGTTAGAATGGAGAACAGATATCCCCTGCTGAAAAGCTTATTAGCTTATTTTATCATCTCATAACCCCTCTGCTTCATCTTGTGTCTTCTCTTTTCTAATCTTTATAGCTTTCCTTTGAGTCTTTGTCAGTTTTAGGGAAGCAAGAAACATAGGCTTCTAAAAGTGAGACTAACTGCAGCTCCCACATTTTCTTCTTTTTTATGCTTCATTTTAGGCAGAGCTACATTGAAGTCCCAGTTCCTCATTATCTATTTTGCACCCTGGAACTTTTCTTCCTGTTTTTGTAGATCTCAAGTCACTCTCCATCTTGATTTTAAATCATTTGCATACATGTGTAGGTGTATAAATCTATATCTCCAAATGAATTCACAATTTCTAGCTATATGTATAAATTTATATATATGTGTACACATATGCAGAGGTGCACATATATATATATATAAATGTGTACATGTATACATACATATGTGAATATGTCAATATATATCTATATCTACATATATTCTCCAAATAGCTAGCAATTCTCAACAAAAATATTGAGTTGGGTCTCAGACAACAATTTTCTAAACACAGTTCCTGATGTTTCCAGAAACCTGAAAGCCTGTGTTTTTCACTTGTGGTCCCTTTCTGCATGTGGCAAATCATGTCTGAAAGGCACACCTAACTACATCTCTTCATTTGTTTAAAAAAAGAGAAAGCAGAAGGTTTCAAAAATAGACAAGTAGATAAAAGTTCATTGGGGAGCTCTATTATGTGTGCACAGTAAGTATCAATTTCACTGGAATTTGACCCTGCTACATTTATTACATACCAATGACAATGAATTCTTAGGGGTGTTGAAAGCACACACACTGCATAATCAATAAGGTAATACTGGAAGACGGTTAGGATAAACTGATTACAACACCAATAGCATACTTTTCTGGAAAAAGAATCATTTTCAAACAAAGGCGTTCACCACGGAAACATAACACAAAGAGGAAGTAAATATCAAAATTTTGAAAATCTAGTAAAATCAGGTCGCATTGAACTTACAGCTGCCTCTGTGTTTGATGCTCTAATCTGACACAAGTGTTTTCTAACTTTGCTTCAGTTAATAAAATACAGTCATGACAGGCATTTAAAATTTTAAATATTGAGGAACTTTATATATATAGGCTAATTAATATACTTTTAATTTAAAATATAAATGCAATACATGTATCTTCTACAAGTTTTTCTTTTTTTTTAAACAAAGAGATATACTTTGGGAATAACAGTGTTTTAGGACTGGTTTGTTTAAAGTATGCCTAGTCTTCCTTCTCCCCATTCCAGGCTCCTTTTTTCTTAGTTATCAAATATGTAACAAAGCACTCCTTGAAGTAAAAATATTCATTTTTTTTGTTTGTTTGTTTTTAGTTATTTGCTCTTCAGAATAACCTTCTGAAAGTGGAGAAAGAATGGGGGTCTTCTAAACCCCATCACTGACAGAACCAACGACCAGCTTAGGCACACTCAACACCGCGAATATTGCTATAAAGTTCTGTTCTCGTGAAGAAAACTAAAAGCCACTACATTCCCGACTTCTATTAAAATGTCAAGAGGCTTTTTGGCTTAATTTCTGTAATTCTGATAACATCCAGAGATATTATATTCATTAAAAAAAAAATCAAGTCTGCTGGTGCCATCTTCTAAGAGAAACTCCACCTTGGTGTCATTCCCATTGTTAAGAGCATTCTAAAACTAGACACATTTTCAGCATAAAATATTAGCCTCTTTATGCTGCACAATGACTGGAATTATTCTGCCACTGGTTATTATTAACATTGACCAATAGGTAATAATTATTTCAGTAGGAATGTGAAGAATATACAGACCTTTCAAGTTCCCTTTGAAACTAATGTTTTTCTCTTGTGAATCTATGGAAGTATCATCAACCCAATCCTTAATAGACCAACATTGTCATGAGGGCTAGTTTGGCTGCCAAACCCATTTGTATTGCTAAACTAGCGTCAGAGAGTAGCAAGCTAAGCGATTCCTCTGTTTTAGTGACGCAAAATCAGATTCTATGCCATCAGAGGAAATATATCTCAGTATCAGGTGTGAAAGACCATTGTTTCTTTTGCTAAAGTCCCACGCTCAGAGTGACAGGTGGAAGACAAAATGTCAAGAAGGAGTCCTGGTTGAACAAGTGCTTAGGATAGTATTTAATACAGCAGAGAGCCAAGATACAGTAGGACACAGTAAAGAATGTGGGCTGTGTAGATACAATATAGAATTTCGATTTAGGATCCACCATCTGTTATTTGAAAGGGGAATAAGGGAAATAAATGATTTTCAGTTCTCCATACATGCAAAGATAAGTTCATTATTACAAAAGTTTTGCTGTTGTATGTGCTGAAAGAAAAGCATAGGCGTTTAAACATTTTTTAAAAAATAAATCACTCAATAGGCTTAAGAAAAATACTCTAGTTCATAGTTCATTGATCTGACCTTTTGACTCAAGATCAGGGAATGAATCCAGGCTGAAAACCAAAAAACAAAACAGAGATGAATCATTTTACCATGAAAAAAAAAAAAAGGCATTTCCAGTCTCAGCTAAACTCGACTAGTTTTTATTGCATTATTTTTGAAATGCCAAGAAACTGGCTTTGGCCATAATATTTGCTGTCCAACTAAATCGCAGCTGTCAGTATGTGATTGCTTGCAACAATTAGCTAAACACTGTTATTTGACAAATTCCCTTGAAAGGGAAATAGATGCTGGAGGTGTGTCTAACACACACTGAGTCAAGTAACAAGTTAATCAGAGGGGGCTGCGCACAGGGAGAGAAGTTAGTAAGTCCTTGACCAAGGAAGGGGTTTCAAACAATCTTACTTTTTTGAAAACCATATGTTCCTCCTGATCCTTGAAGTTCTCTCCAGTCAGGAATAAACTGTGGGACTGGCTAAACAGGAGTCGGGGGAGAAAAGCCACCAATTCTACATTCATTTTTTCAGAAGATCAGGGGAAAGGAAGAAAACAAACAATGCAAGTATGGGATGGTATACAACAAGGAGAAATTAACACCATGGAACCTGCTAGCAATTTCCACCGAACCAGTACACCCCTTAACTGACAGAAATTCATCACAATATACACACCGATTAAAAACTCCACCATTACTCAGGCTGCCCTTAAAGTAAAAAAAAAAAAAAAAATGAACCACAATATTCAAAAACAGAATTCTCATAAGGTTTGAGAAAAATAGAGTGAAAAGGCAATGTTAGCTAAGCTCTTAGCTAAATCCACTCTTAATGGCCCCCAGTATTTAAGCTATCATGGATTAAAGCCATGAAAATAAAAATTTCAATTTGAAATTTTATTAGCATGTTGCTAAAATGGTCAATAAAAAACATCAACATGATCGGCTTTGTTGACAAAGTTGGAAAACTGCTCTTTCTGCTTTTAAAACTTTATTTCCACCTCCCCACCTTCTGAGATTTCTGTTATAGACAAGCCAAACCAAACGTACTGGCTATGGTGCTGGAACAATGCTGGTTTCTGGAATGTTGCCATGTCTTCCCCTCCCTCTCCTCCAACCCCTTTAAAAATGTGGTTATTTTGGAAACGCAGCCCTAGGAGGGAGCCATCTAGGGTTGAGAACAGCACCCTCTTGACAAATTCAATTCGCCGACACCTGGCGAACCTTCCCTTTGTCCGGGGTCGGGGGCGGGACCGGTCCTCCTCACCAAAAGAGCTGCGCCTTCAACCTCCCTGGACCTGGAAGGCATTCCTTCTGTCAGCAGGGGAGACTCACAGGCGGATGCGGGTGGGGAGTGGCGTTCGCTTCCCTGGGTGGAAAGATCGGGAGGCAAACCGTAGTTTAGCCCGGAGCCTGGGATAACAATGTCAGGAGACCCGGGGCTGGAGAGCTGAGGAGTCCCGGGCGGCCTCGGGGTAACCTGGCGTCCCGAAGTGCTCTCTTGTGGAATTATTCACAAGTGCAGAAGGGACAGGCTCGATTTCTTGGAAATCCTGCCGTCTGGGGACACATCCATACTGGAGCGGATCGGTGCCCTGACACACTCGATGCTCACCTCCCACCGGCCTTGTGTGTGCACGTTTGGGGCGCGGTGAAGGTCCCTTTTTCTAGGAGTGATCGAGGGTCAGTCACTGACCAGTGACTCGCGGGGGAGGCCTGGTCCCTGCTCCCCTCGGCCCATTATCCAATCCCCACTTACAACCCAAGGTGGGTAGCGCACGCTGGGTCTCCCAACACCATCACCACCCTTAGGGAGCTCCGCCGAGCGCGCACCGCCCTTTGGGTCCCCGGGCGAGTTCCTGGGACTTCTGCCATCGCCAGAGAGGTGCGAGGCTGAGGCTGCCGCCTGGGAAGCTGGCCGCTGCCGGCTGCCCTTAACAGGGGAGCGGGGGTGGTGAATCGCCGGCCTGGAGCCTGAGGGCGGGGAAGGCGCCAGGAGACCGGAGGGGACGGGCGGCTCCCCCCTCCAGACGACTGCTACTCCTTGTCATCCACGAGGTCCGCGAGCTCCTGGAGCACCCGCAGGCGGCCGCTGGCGTCTATGCGGCGCTTCTCGCGGATGAGGTCTTCCAGGCTGTGAAACCTGGCCGTGTGCACCTTGTTGTCGGCCAGGTGCACCTTGAGATAGTACTGCTGCTGCGGGGGCTGCGTGCCGGCCGGCACCTCCCCGCCCGCCTTGAACTCCCGCTTGCCGAAGCGGCACCAGGCTGCGAAGCTCTCTGAGTTCGTCCAGCAGATCTCTTCGCTCTTGAGGCCCAGGTGGCCGCAGGCGTTCTGCACCACCAGCTCAGCCACCAGGGGACGGTAGCGGTACCAGCTATTCACCACTCGGCCCACGTTGGCCGCGCCCGCCTCGTACAGGCTGTCCTGGCGGATCTCGCCTTGGCACAAGTGGATGATCTGCCCGCCGCCCACGTACACGGCCCAGTGCGGGGCGGGCGCGGGCGGCTCCGGCGCGGGCTGCAGCCACAGCAGCTCCAGCAGGTCGCCTGGCTCGCAGAGTGCCGGCAGGGCGGTGACCGCGTAGACGCTCAGGTCGGCGCCTTGCGGGCCGCCGCTCACTTTGGAAAAGATGCATTCCTGGCCCCGAAAGGCGGAGAACTGAGTTTCGTTGAGGACCAGCTGGTGCAGCAGGTGGTGGTGGTGGTGGTGGTGGTGGTGGCGGCTGGGGCTCTCTGGGCAGGGGGCGCAGCCCGGGGGTGCCTTCACGCCGAACTTGTCGGGCTGGCCGCGTTCGTCCAAGTCCTCCTCTTCATCCGAGAAGAAGTAAGCGACCCCGACCCGCAGCTCGTCCTTTTCGATCCCTGACGGGTCCCCGGTGGGCAGCTCGCTGTAGTTGAGGTGGGTGATGCGGTCCAGTTGGTTGCCCATCAATGAGGCGGCGAGGCGAGGGCCAGGAGCAGGGATCTGCAGAAGCACAGGAGACACGCAGAGAACACGATCAGAGTCGCGCCCGGCCCTCCCCAGGACGAGCGGTGGCCCTGGGACCTGGCCGCCCGAGCGCCTGTCCTCGAGTCAACCGTCCCAGCCGAGTGCCCTTTGCCAACCGGGGGCCAGGACTGGCACAGAAGCCACCGGTCCGCGGACAGTCTCACAGTCTCAGACCCTGTACGGGAACCCGGGTCCAACTCCCACAAGAGAAAAGGCAGGAGGGCTGGAGGGCGTGCAGGGTCCTGGTGGGAAGGACAGGTGGGCTGGGGCAGCGTGGGAGTCAGGACACCCGGGAAAGGACGGAGGGCTGGGCTGGGAGAAGGAAGGGACGCCTCTGGTCCCAGAAGAGCTTGGAGCAAGCTGTGTTCACATGTCAGTCCCCACCCTCCCCAGCCCACCCCTCAGTTTTACACTAGATCACACTCCCCGACAGCGCCTCGCACAATGACAATCGCACACATCACAGGCACTCGCTTGACACCAACAAAATTTTGCACACTTGGGAGTCCAGACGCTGACAGGCTGGTACACTGGTGTGATAATGTCACATGCACACACAATGACAAACCTTCGCAACGACACACTCGGACCCCCACCTTCGCACACAATTCCAATCCCACGCTTGCACGCTCGCCCGGGCACGTACATCCATACTCTCAGGCACACCTGCCCACACAGGCAGGTGCACTCTGCCCCTGAGTTCTCTTGTTCCCCCCCACCCCCCTTGCCAGCCGAGTCAATCTGGCTGCGCCAGGGCGAGGCTGCTCTGTCTAAAATAACCTAACAAAGAGGCCAGGGGAGGACGAGGAAGCCGGTGCGGGGTGCATGTGTGCGGCTGTGGGTTGTGTGACGAGGTCCACTTGCAGCCAAAAGACCCCTGTCCCTCCTACCCGGCACAGGGTCCAAACAATCGGACGAAGAAAACACGTTTCCAAGGCAAAGCAAACCGCCTCTTCGTACCCGTGATTTCCCTGCTCCCGAAACCCCAAACTCCTTTAAAGTCTCCTGGTCCCCATGGGTGCCGCGGAGGTGGTGGTGACGAGCGGGTCCTGGGCGGCGAGCGAGGCTGCGGCTCAGTTCTGCCCCGCGTGGATCGGTGCGGTGCGGTCCCCGGCGCGGTGCCCGTGCGCCTGCCGGTCGGCGGTGGCAGGGGCGCCGGCTCCACCTGGGCAGTCCAGACTCTGTTCTGCCTTCGTGCAGCCCCGCGGACGACTCTTAAGTAGCCGAAGCGGCTGGTTCCAGGGCCCGCCCCGGGACGCGCTCATTGGCTGGGGCGAGTGCCCAGGCCCCGTCAATCTCCGCCGGAGGGGGCGGGGTGCAGGGGCGGGACTCCGGTGCGCGCCCCGCCCCGCCCCCGCGCACCGGAGCGCGCGCCGCCCTCGGGAGCGAGGTGTGAGCGCCTGCCGGGAGCGCGCGAAGGGCCGCCGGCTTACCTGGGCGGCCCGCTTGCCTCCGCGCCCAGCAGCTGCTGCTACGGATCGTAACCGAGCGCACCATCCTCCCGGAATGGTACTCTGCCCGGAAGAACAGATCCAAGCAGTGAAGCTGAATCTGGGGGTGAAAAATCCCCACTGCACCCCGAGCACTTGGCGCGGCCCCAGGGCGAGGAACGCCATTGTTAGAGGCGGGCACCTGGGGCCCTGTCGGGGACCCCTGACCCTGGGTTCCTGAAGCCTCCTGGACTAGTCTGGCGCACAGGCACAAACGTTTTTCCTGCTGGGCGCCGATGCCTTTGAAATTGCGCCTGCGAGGTTTGGCTCCTCTCCTTTGACCCGCTTGAAACTGCTGACCTAGCACTTCCGCCTGATTTAAATGGAGCGCGGTGTCAAATGCGAATAAAAAGTCTGACCCCGACGAGCCTCCTCCCTGACTGGGCCTGAGTTTGGCCTCCAATGGTCTGTCTATGAAAGGGGCGCATCAGGATGCCAACAGTGGGACCCAATCTTTTTTTTTTTTTTTTTTTACAGCCCCTGCTGCTGCTACTGCTGCTAAGTCGCTTCAGTCGTGTCCGACTCTGTGCGACACCATAGGCGGCAGCCCATCAGGCTCCTCCGTCCCTGGGATTCTCCAGGCAAGAACACTGGAGTGGGTTGCCATTTCCTCTTCCAATGCATGAAAGTGAAAAGTGAAAGTGAAGTCGCTCAGTCGTGTCCGACTCTTTGCGACCTCATGGACTGTAGCCTACAAGGCTCCTCCGTGCTTGGGATTCTCCAGGCAAGAGTTCTGGAGTGGAATGCCATCGCCTTCTCCTTTACAGCCCCTAGAAGTGCCATTGCTAAGGGATTTTTCGTGGGAGAAGGGTGTCCATCTGTAATTAATGATTGCATTTCTGGATGGAAGGTTAATGAATGTGCTCTGGATATTGGATGCTAAAGGATTACTTTCATACCTGTGAAATTTTAGAACAACAGTTTGAAAAGCTTATGATGTTAAGACTTAAAGCGTTCTTAGACATCTAGTTCTACTTTCAAGGCTGGTCTCTTGCAGCTTCTCGGTGGATCCCAACCTCTTTCCACAGGGAGAATTGGGTGCTTCCTCTTTGTGCCTCCTTGGCAGCTGGCACAAACTCTTAAGAGCGCTTACCCCTGTTTCATTACAAACCTCTGTTGACTTTCTTCCTGTTTACAAAGTGAATGACTTGAGGACTGACTTGGGTTTCACGCTTCTTTGTACTGTGGGCCTTTTTTAAGTACCGGTATAGAATGGTTTTCATCAGCAGTAAGGAAAATGAAAACAGTCAACAAGTATTGACCACTTACAAGTTACTAGGCACTATGTTTTGAGGTTTAAGTAAATGACTTAATCTTCCTGCATCTAAGGATTCACTAATATTCCCATGGCAACGAATGAGAAACTGAGGCCCAAATACCCACATCAACAATCGATCCAGGGTCTATAGGATTTCACACCGGTCTTTAACCTTGTTCTACTGTTTATTGAATGAATAAAATCTTGTTGCATAAGGTAAGAAAACTGGTATTCCAGAGAAGTTAGCTGATTGGCCCCAGGTTACATGAGGACTAATACATATTACAAATATTTTTTCGGTAGATGATTCTGCTTAAATATTTTTCAGATTGCAGAGTCTCCTGCTCATGTGTGATTTCTGACAATTTGTGTATATCCCACAGCCTCCAAGTACAGTGATTTATCAAATTAGATGCTTACTAAGTATTGCTGAAAAAAATGGTTTTAAAATGACCATCTGTATACATTTGATGTGTATGAATCTTTTGAAAAACTTGGCCATTGCCCATGTAGGAGTTATGAGAATACCAGCTGCCATCCTTGGAGCTGACCACAGCTTGTGATGACATTTTTTAGACTTGCTATAAATAATAAGCAACTGATTTGGGCCCTGTAGTCAAGAGAATTGAACAAGTGGCTTCAGAAATCAAAAGTGAGTTATTGGCCTGGTTATAAACTGGACTTCAGGGATCTCTGGGAGAAGTATCTGAAGAGTTCATTACTGGTGTCTGAGAGGAAATCATTGGAAGTAGCTCAGATCAGCAGCAGCAGCAGCAGATCTTGACACTGAATAACTTTTTTTGTCCTCTGTCCATCCCAAGATAAAGTCCTGTGCACAAACATTTACAATATATTTGTATGGGATGCTGTGTTCTGTCCTCCTGTCCTATTCTTCACTGTTTCAGACTACATTGTAAGCAGACTGCTCTTCTTTGCTTACTTTTCCATCATTCAAAAGGATAATTAACAAAACATTGTTAGGGCTCTAAAAGATGGAGGTACCGCTAGATGGCCGGGGTCCAAGTTCCCCAGTGACTGTCTGCATTGGGTTGTGATGTGAGGGAGAAACTAATCTTCATGGGTTAAGCCATCAGAAAACATTGTGGCTATTTGTAACAGCAAGTAGCCTGTCCTGATCTGTAGTCTCTCCTTTATTTTAGAACACCAAATATCCCATCCCCCACCCTTCTCTCTTAGTGTCTGTCCTCACTGTTGAGGTGGGCTTTCCAATAATGGAATTTCTGAAGGATCACAGCATCTTCACCCACCTAGAACTCAAAGAAATCCACAATGGATGTGTCTCCTCTAGGTACTACCCCATGTCTCCCTCCTACTTTTTTCTCTAAATTTTCATTCACCTCCTTGTAAGTAACTTATGCATCTTTCTAAATATCTTCCCAGCCTTCTACTTTTTTTTGGACCACAAAAATGGCAACTAAGACTAAAGGGATTCCTAGTAACCTGCTCCCCCTTAATCTCTTTTCATGCACTGACATTCTGACTTTCCATTTCTTCTTAAGTGAACTCTTCCAACTTTGCTTTGCACATTTTCTGAGTTTCTTCTTACCACTGGATGTTCTTATTAAGGTATCTTTGGAAGAAAGTGTTCATTGCTCAGTCATGTCTGACTCTTTGTGAGTCTGTGCACTGTACCCTGTCAGGCTCCTCTGTCCATGGGATTCTCCAGGCAAGAATACTGGAGTAGGTTGTCATTCCCTTCTCTAGGGGATCTTCCTGACCCAGGGACTGAACCCAGGACTCCTGCACTACAGGCAGATCCTTTGCTATATGAGCCACCAGGAGGAGCTTAAAGTATCTTTCATGGCTTCTTATCATTTTACCAGTAAAGAATCAATGAATATCCCCTGGGTAAAACTTTAGCACTTGTGGGTTTAGCATTTTGCTGGACATGGATTATACAAAGATGTCTCAACCCAGTATGAATCTCTCCAATGTGTTCTCTATAGATTTTAGGAGACTGCATGCCTTTTGCACGGGTCCACTTCTACATGGTAGTGATGGTGGAGCTCTGGGTAGCCCTGGGTCACTATTACTACTGCTGCCTCCTGTCCAGAATGTCTTTCCCTGGCTTCCTCAGCTAGCTTCGACTCAAAATTTATAATCCTTTCAAGCCTCTCCCACATGTCTGTCCCCTCACCATTCTAAAGGAGACTGTCTTTTATGCTCCCATGGTACCTTGTACCTACTGGTAATGAGATGTGTCACATGTATTGAAATGCTTATGAAATCAAATTTATATCATTGGTTGATTTTCTCTTTCTTCCTTAAGGAGACTAAGAATTATGTGGGGAAGAGCCCCAAATCTAGTTCGAATCTGTAGTCCCTTTGCTTAGCATGAAGTTTAGTGCATAGTGGATACTTGATAGGTGCATCTTATCTGACTCACTGCCTGCATGAACCATGATCACTGTTTCAGTTACTGAGCTGACACTGTTTGTTTCAGTTTTCAGTTTTCAAGAACCTGAGTACTCTGACACCTGGAGTATGTTCTCAATTAGATGATGTGCAAGACGGTTTCCCCTGTGATGTGTAGCACTGGGTTTCCAATGGTCCTCTGGCATCATCCAGGACTTTGATGCAAATACAGATTCCCAGGCTCTGACCCAGATGTAGTGAAACTTAATCTCGGTATGGGCTCTAGGGATCTGTACATTTAAACAGTTTCCCTTCACATTCTAGATGTGGCAGAGTGATAAGCTCTACTCAAATGCAAGAAATTATTATTCTCCTGAGACAGCCCTTGAAGGTAGGCACTTAACAAATACTTGGAATTAGGTTCTCTCGACATCCTGTGGTCCATCTTTAATAGAAGCAAGCTTCATTTTAGACTGATCATATTAAACTAGTAAATGTGTATGTTTTCATTCAAAAGTGAGTGAAGTCGATTGGCTTTTTAAAAGTTATATTGTAGTCCTGGGGTAGAGCTGTGGATTTCTCTTAGTTTTCTTTTGATTCAAGCCCTGTGCTCTAGCCCGCTGTGCTAAGAGGCTGTGGTTAGAGCAGAAACATGAATGACAAGGAAACTCTGCTCCCAGGTACATTCCTTGTTTGCCTGCTGATTGATTGATGATGAAAATCCTGGCTTTGCCTTTCGCATTGCTTCTGAATTTCCCTCCTATGGCTGTTCCTTTTCTGATCCCATTTTTCTCAAAGATCGATTCATTGTCCTGGCTCTGAATGCCACTCCCTTGTACCTCAGTCTTTCAATCACCTCTTCTCTTCACCTTCGTTTATGATCTTAGTTATCATACTAGCTCCTTCCCACTTGCATGGAAACACTTTTAAGTCTCTCCCATCTTAGAAACACCCCTAACTAAACATCTCCCTTGATAAGTCCTCCTGTCTTGAAAGAATGGTCAGTACACATTTACCCTACCCCACCACAGGCTCTCTTCTGTACCCGTATTGCCAATATACAGCTCTTACCAGAAACACCAGTGATCCATTACCTGATGGATTCTTTTGGCTTCTTACTTTATTTGGCTTCCCAGAAGCAGGTGACACAGCTGACAACTTCCTCCTTCTTGACATAAGTTCTTCTTTCACTTTTCACTGTGTACACTCTCCTTGTTTCCCTTCAGCTTCTCTGGCTGTTCCTCTTTCTATGTTTTGTGGGCTCATTTCCTTCAACTTGTCTTTTCTTGAGAGTTGCTTTTCTTGAGAGTTCTCTTCCCAGTTTGTTCTCATCATGAGATCTTGTCCCCTGCTATTGACTTTCATCATCTTTCCATGTCATGACTCCCTAGCGGAAATCTCCAGATTCCATCTCTCTCCTGAACTGTCTCGAAGACATGACCCAAGGGTGTCCCACAGAGACCTAAAGGGCAGGATGTCCCTGGCTGAGCACTGAGACATGCTTGCCCTTAGGGTTTTCCTTTTGTGGATGGGCACTGTTGCCCTCCTAGTGTTTTGAGCTGATGCCTGGGCATCATCTACCACTTTCCCTCATCCTCAGGTTACATTAGGACCATGCAACCTCCTGCTGTTTCTCCCGTGTGACTGTTTTTCTTATCCCTCCTCTTTAGTCCATTTCGGGCTGCCACCTCCTTGGTCCCAGCCACTAGGAACTCCCATCTAAATCACTGCCACAGACTGAGTTGTTTTTTCTGACCCCAGGATTGCTCCACAGTCATCTCCCGCATTGTAACCAGAGTGATTTCTTTTTTTTTCATTTTCATTTTATATTGAAGTATAGTTGGTAAACAATGTTGTATTAATTTCAGGTATACAGCAATGTGATTCAGTTATAAATATACATCTGTCTATTCTTTTTCAAATTTGTTTCCCATTTAGCTTATTACAAAATATTGAATAGAGTTCATTGTGCTATACAGTAGGTCAGAGTGATTTCTAAAATTTGGTGGTGGGGTGGGGTGCCTCCCCTGCCTGACTCTCCTTCCCATCCTCAGTAATTCCATCAACCTTAAGAAAACATCCCAAGTCCATGTGGCAGCTCCAAGATCTTGCCCTTGCTTGCTTCTCCACCTCCTCTTTTGTTAGTCACCTTCTTGCATCTTGCAGGGCTTTCCTGGTGACTCAGATGGTAAAGAATCTGCCTGCAACACAGGAGACTTAGGTTAGATCCCTGGGTTAGGAAGATTCTCTAGAGAAGGGAATAAGTACTCAGTCCAGTATTCTTGCCTGGAGAATTCCATGGTCAGGGGAGCCTGTCGAGCTACAGTCTCTGGGGTTGCAAAGAGTTGGACACAACTGAGTAGCTAGCAGTTTCTTTTTCTCTTGCATCTTGCTTCAGCCTTCCCAGTTCAACTCAGTTGTTTGTTTTTGCCTTATCCTCTGCTTCATTGCTCTTTCTTGTGTTACTGCTTCTGATCCCTTTGCTAAGATTCTTTCTTCCAATCGCCCCCTGGCAAGAAAGTTTTTTAGGTTCTACTTCCTCCTGGTGGCCCTCTCTGCCTTACCACATCTGTCTTAGATTCCATTCACATTGCACTCTGATCCCTCCCAGTTATATTGACACTGCCTATTTATTTATTTATATGCATGAGCTCTTTAAGACGAGTGACTGTATCTACACTGTTGCTACCAGTATCCCCAGCCCTGAGTGCTTTCGGAGCTGCAGGGTGGAGGTTTAATGCATAGGTATGAATAGAATTGAATGGATAGTGATAGCTTATGGGAATCAGAGGAATTTTCTCTCCCTCTCTCTCTCTCCCCTTCCCCTTTCCCCTGCCCCACCATCCCCCTCTATTCCCTCTACCCATCCTTCCCGTTCCATTTAAATTCCCTTACAACCTATACCACAGGGATGGGCAGCTCTGGTAAACTTGTGATAGTGAAGTGAAGTGAAAGTCGTTCAGTCGTATCCGACTCTTTGCGACCCCATGGACTATACAGTCCCTGGAATTCTCTAGGCCAGAAGACTGGAATGGGTAGCCTTTCCCTTCTCCAGGGGATCTTCCCAACCCAGGGGTTGAACTCAGGGCTCCCGCATTGCAGGTAGATTCTTTATCAGCTGAGCCACCAGGGAAGCCCAAACCTGTGACAAATGCATTGCTAAACGATAGAGACACTTCAGAATTCAGTGGAGGGGAAAGTGTTTATTTTAAAACAGTCATGAGGGTGATTCATTTTGCTGTACAGTAGAAACTAACACAACATTGTAAAGTAACTGTCCTCCAATAAAAACTAATTAAAAAAAAGAGTGAAGTAGCCACTTAGATTTACCTCTCCCCTGTTCTTTAGGGCTTTTCCTTTGGGTGTCATGGTGCATTGTTTTAACTGCCAATGCTGATTCATTTTCTTTTCCTTGCTCAGTAATTATATTGATTGTAATGAGATATTTATTTATTTAATGAGATATTTATTTATTTTCCAGTTGTCAAAAGTTTGGATCTGATTACAGACATAGCACATAGTTCATAAAGTGTGGTTTCTTATTTAAAAACATATGCTTAACATACCACTGCTGCTAAAACGTATTCAGCATATTTCTAAACTCCAAGGGCAGGGAGCTTCATGTGTATGTGTTCTTCTGTTCCCACTCCACCATCCCTCTGGCTCTAATGTTGCCCTAATTGCTCTCTGTGTCTTTGCCTTTGATCCTAACGTCTGAGCTTGTCCTCGTATTGTAGGGCAGTTTTCATAGATCAGTTCTCTTTTAGAATAGCTGGGTTCAGACTCTGGCGCCATTATTATTAGTTGTTTGGCCTTGGCTGATATGCTTAATCCCTATGTACCTCAGTCTATTCATCTTTGAAATAGGAATAATAATAATACAGTATTTTTCCTTAAGGGGTTTGGTGAGTATTAAGTGAGATAATGGGCTTCCCTTGTAGCTCAGTTGGTAAAGAGTCTGACTGCAATACAGGAGACCTGGGTTCAATCCCTGGCTGAGGAAGATCCGCTGGAGAAGGGAATGGCAACCCACTCCAGTATTCTTGCCTGGAGAAGCCCATGAAGAGAGGAGCCTGGTGGGCTCCAGTCTATGAGGTCATAAGAGTCAGACACAACTGAGCGACTAAGCACGCAAGCACTCACACAAGTGAGATTATACATTATAAGCACCTAGACCACAATTCTGTATGGCCCAGACAGAATTTATTAACTATTAAAGAATTCTGCCCTACTGGGCCCATAGCATTTTTTCTTCTCTATATTCCTCCTTTATAATATTATGTATTATCCTCTTAATAATACAGAATGTTAAAAAAAATCTACTTCTGCTTTATTGACTATGCTAAAGCCTTTTACTGTGTGATTCACAACAAACTATGGAAGATTCTTAATGAGGTGGGAATACCAGACCACCTTACCTGCCTCCTGAGAAACCTGTATGCAGGACAAGGAGCAACAGTTAGAATTGGACATGGAACAACAGACTGGTTCCAAATTGGGAAAGCAGTACTTCAAGGCTGTATGTTATCACTCTGCTTATTTAACTTACATGCAGAGTACAACATGTGAAATGCAGGGCTGGATGAAGCAGAAGCTGGAATCAAGATTGCTGGGAGAAGTATCAACAACCTCAGCTATACAGATGATACCACTTTAGTGGCAGAAAGTGAAGAGGAACTAAAGAGCCTCTTGATGAAGGTGAAAGAGTAGAGTGAAAAAGCTGGCTTAAAACTCAACATTCAAAAACAAAGATCATGGCATCCAGTCATATCACCTGATGGCAGATAGATGGGGAAAATGTGGAAACAGTGTCAGATCTCATTTTCTTGGTCTCTGAAATCAATGCAGGACCGTGACTGCAGCCACAAAATTAAAAGAAGCTTGCTCCTTGATAGAATAGCTATGACAAACCTAGACAGTGTATTAAAAAGCAGACACATCACTTTGCTGACATAGGTCCAGATAATCAGAGCTATGGTTTTTCCAATAGTCATGTACGGATGTGAGAGTTGGACCATAAAGAAGGCTGAATACTGAAGAATTGATGCTTTTGAACTGTGGTGTTGGAAAAGGGACTCTTGAGAGTCCCTTGGACAGCAAGGAAATAAAACCAGTCAATCCTAAAGGAAATCAGTCCTGAATATTCATTGGAAGGGCTGATGCTAAAGCTGAAGTTCCAGTACTTCAGCCACCTGATGCAAAGAGCTGACTTATTGGAAAAGATCCTGATGCTGTGAAAGGTTGAAGGCAAGAGGAGAAGGAGATGACAGAGGATGAGATGGTTGGATGGCATCACTGATTCAATGGACATGAGTTTGAGCAAACTCAGGGAGACAGTGAAGGACAGAGAAGCCTGGCATGCTGCAGTCCATGGAGTCACAAAGAGTTGGATACAACTTAGCGATTAAACAACAATCCTCTTATAATTATTATTATACTAGTGCTCATAGTGTTAAGTCTGAATATTAGACCCAGATTATACCTTCATTGGGCTTCCCTTGTAACTCAGATGGTAAAGGATCTGCCTACCATACAAGAGATCCAGGTTCAACCCCTGGGTCAGCAAGATCTCCTGGAGAAGGGTATGTCAACCCACTCCAGTATTCTTGCCTGGAAAATTCCATGGACATGCTTCCTGTTCTGAGAGGCTGACAGGCTACAGTCCTGACAGGCTAAAATCCATAGGGTCACAAAGAGTCAGACATGTCTGAGCAACTAACACTTTTTCACTTTCACATACCTTAGATACTGTCCATAACGTTAACTTCACATTTGATTGAAAAAGGAAGTATTGAGCATGTACTACTCTGAACCAGGCATAGGGCTTGGGCTTGAGGATTCAAAAGTAAAGAGGATACATTCCTTCTTCTTAGTGAAGCTGTTGTATATGGAGAGTTGGCTGGATATGATCCAATACAAATAAATGGAAGTAATAAAGTGTTTTAAAAGCATGTAAAAGCACAGAGGGAATTATTAACTAAGAGATTGGGAGGAGGCAATCTTACAGAAAGGCTTTGCAGGAGGAATATGATTTTTTTTTTTTTTCTAAGCAGGAAAGAGTGGAGGCCTTTCTGAGAAAAGGAGCAGCATGTGTAAATGCTCGAGAGTTGTGAAAATATGTGATATTTCCAGAAAGCCTCCAAGTAGTTTGTTAGAATGTGAACTAGATGTGGCTGTGTCAGGAAGGGACCCTTATGCTATACCATTTTAGAAGTGGTTTTTCGGAAGGTCATTCTGGCCCATAGTGTCAGATCTATACTGAAGGGGAGAGAAGCCAGAGTTGGGGAGAGGATGGATGGGGATGTGGCAAGAGATAGCTCCAGTTGCTAGAACTAACACCATAGGCTGGCTTCAACCACCTGCATGCATGTCTCATGGTTCAGGAAGCTGAAAGTTCAAGATCAGGGATGATCAGAAATGCCATGTACTGGTGAGAACCTCTTTCTGGCTCGCAGACATCGTCTTCTTGCCGTGTAGTCACATGTTGGAGGGAGTGACAGAGAGTGAAAGTAGTGAGAGGAAGGGAGCTTTCCTATCTCTTCTTCTTAAGGGCACTAATGCGACCACGAAAGCTTTACCTCCCCCAGGCTCCAACTCCAGATACCATCACAATGGGGATTTGAGCTTCCACATATGAATCTTGGGGAGACACAGACATTCAGTCCACGGCAGCAGGAGGGCCTGAGATAAGGTAGAGGATGAGATGGTTGGATAGCATCACAGGTGCAATGGACATGCGTTTGAGCAAACTCTGGGAGATACTGAGGAACAGGAAAGCCTGGAATCCTGAAATTCACAGGGTCACAAAGAGTTGGACACGACTTGGCGACTAAACAAAAACCACAAAGTGGGGGCTTTGAGATATCCATAGGAAGCAGACTTCATAGGGATTAGTGGCCATTTGGATAATTGGATATGAGATGAACTGGAAGACTTCCACTTTCTAGATTGGACTTCTGGGTTACACTTGGGTTACCTGGAGAGTCTGGCTTCATAGACCACAAGGCTGCTCAGTGAAAAAAGATGTCTACTGCTTTACCAATAACTCCTAACTCTCTAAAACATGACCCTCCCCTAGCTGTTTCTGTTTACCCGTTTTCCATTATTCACTTCCTGTTGTTCAGGAGGGCTTGTTTGCTTTGTTATTGTTCAGTCGCTCAGTGGTGTCTGCCCTTGGAGCCTTGATCACAGTGTTCCTTCTCTTGGCATGTGCTCTGTATTCTCCCTTAATTCATTCTTGAGTGTGACTCTAATCTTACCTCTCTAGGAGAATTTTCCCCAGCCACTCAGAAGGACACTGCTGTCTGTTCCATCTGCTTTTCCCATCCATCTCATTGGTTTTCTGAGGCAGATGCAATGCTGTATTCTCACTGCCATCTCTCCTGCTGGATATGCAGGGACATCTTTTGTCTCCAGCTTCCTTGTACTTAAAATTCCACCCTTTGAGCCCAAGTCCTCACTGGTGGAAATGTGAGTAGATGTGCTGTGTGCCGTGTAGTCTGAGGCAGCTAAAAGAACTAAGAGTGCTGGGAGCTCTCTGGATTTTGCCTGTCTTGTCTGAGTTTGAAGGCGGAACTCTAAAATGGTGACATGAAAATGGAAGTGACCAGGGATGACAGTTGTCAAGGGGAGAGGATTGGCTTAAATTGTTGTTGTTTAGTCACAAAGTCATGTCTGATTCTTTGCAGCTCCATGGACTGTAGCCTGCCAGGTTCCTCTGTCCATGGGATTTCCCAGGCAAGAATACTGGAGTGGGTTGCCATTTCCTTCTCCAGAGTATCTTCCCAACCCAGGGATTGAACCCATGTCTTCTGCATTGGCAGGCAGATTCTTTACCTTTCCGTACCAGGGAAGCCCTAGCTATAAAATTACATTTCATATAAATGACCAAAAACAGCACAATAGCTTTCTTGTGCTAAACTAAAAAGATCTGGGCAGTAATTTGTTAACACAGCGAATCATGGTATCTGACTAATATGACCACTAATAACCTGATGTCCTCTTGTGGTATAAAAATAAAATCAGGGATCCCTTTTTATCTAACACTGTGCTTTTCTTCTTTTTTTTGGTAAGTATCTTTTGAATGAAATTGAACATAGATGGCAAGGAAAAAAGGCTTTCTCAGATGAGAGATAAAGTAATAACCAAATGCTAACAGCCTCGTCCCACTCTTGTTTTCCCCACTTTTTTTTTTTTTTTTTAACACATACTTCCTTTCAGTGAGTGCCTTATCTTTTATATCTGAATCTGTTTCTTCCTTTGGGCTTCCCTTGTGGCTCAGCTGGTAAAGAATCTGCCTGCAATGCAAGAACCTGGGTTTGATTCTTGGGTTGGAAAGATCCCCTGGAGAAGGGAAAGGTACCTACTCCAGTATTCTGGCCTGGAAAATTCCACGGACTGTATAGTCCACGGGGTTGCAAAGAGTCGAACACAACTGAGTGACTTTCACTGTTTCTTCAGGTCAGCAAATGAACAGTATTAATTGGTCAGAATGTTTCACTGGATTATCCTTTTCTTTTATGAAGAGAGATTGAAGGAATGATATTTATCTGCTCCTGACTATTAAATCTTTTGGTAGAAGTAAGCATGCACATGTGTTATTATTTTTGTTGTTGTTGTTTAAGGGACAGAGGGATTCTGACCTCCGTCAAGGTGTTGTTAAGTGTTGCTGTGCTGCCGATGAGCTTGGTCCCTGCTTTTCCCACTTGTGTATAACACAATCTTTTATTTCATTTTTTCTTAACATCTCTATTCTGGTGGAATGCCACCAATTTCATATGTGTATACATTGCCTCCTGCCCTTGGGGACCCTCATTAAAATGAGATGTTTTAACTAAAATGAAACACATACAGTCTCCTCTGGTCCTGCTATTTTGTCATGAAGACCTCATGTCTTCATGTGACTGATTTTTCAAATTTATTATCCTAAAAGTGATTTTATATATATCACAAGTGAGGAGGAGGAAGAGGAAGGGTGACAGAGGATGAGATGGTTGGATGGCATCACTGACTCAATGGACGTGAGTTTGAGCAAACTCTAGGAGATAGTGAAGGACAGGGAAGCCTGGTGTGCTGCATTCCATGGGGTTGCAAAGAGTTGGACATGACTTAGCGACTGAACAACAACAAATAATTACTACTACTACTACTAATAAATGACTGAAAAGCAAGGAGAAATTCCATCTGGATGAGAATGGTTATTTATAAAATCCTCAAGTTGTCTTCTTCCAGGTCAAAATACTAGCAGAATCATTCAAGGTTCTTAGGACTTGTTTCAGTAGAAAATTCAAACCATAGCGCTTTGTGTTTTATTTCTGTTTTCTTGTTTTTAAGTATAAGTTGCATGTTCAAACTGAATTCTCTCTCTGATTATGGAAAGTTTGTGCTTATCAGGCTTTGTAATATTTTTTTATTTCCTTTTTCTTTGTGCTCAAGTTTCCTTCTGGAATGCAAGGAGAATGACTAGCAAGAAGAGTTAGTTTTCTTTCCTTTTTCAGCTCTGTTGTAATAACGAGAGGGACCTGGTTCTGGAGTGGGGATTGGGAGATTTGAGTCCTTTTTTGGCTGTGAAATCACTGAGTGGCTTTGAATGAACACATGTGTTCTTATGGTACTTGTTTATCATGTGAATTAGGTGGGAAGCATAGGGATTGCTTATTTGAATTCTATAGGGGAGGACCTCAGGCTCTGAGAGGGGAGGGATCAGGCATAATGTCAGTGAAGGAGTTGTTGCTACAATGTTAGTGAAGGGAGATAATGAGCTGCTGGAGAATCTGGTTCAATCCTTGGGTCAGGAAGATCTCCCAGAAGAGGAAATCCCACTCCAGTATTCTTGCCTGGGAAATCCTATGGACAGAGGACCCTGGTGGGCTATGGAGCATGGGGTCGCAAAGAGTCGGACACGACTGAAGCGACTGAGTACAAGCGTACTGAGCACACTCAGAACGAGCGACTGACTACGAGTACTGAAAACTTGACACGTTCATAAGTACTAATAGGACCTGACGAAATGCTTTGTATGAATGGCTTAAGAGTGTGTAAGGGTGGCGGCAGTCCTCCAGTGGAAGACAGGGCATTTGGACAGATAGTTGGGTGGAAGGAACATGGCACTGGAGCTCAGGAGATACTGGTGCTTGTCCTGGTTCTCCCATAGATGTGTTAAGTCAACTGAGGAAGGTCACTTGCCTAGTCTCGGTCTGTTTCTTTACCCACAAAATTAGAAAAATGGGTCAGGTGACTTGTAGAATTACTTGGATGCTCTAACATGCCGACTCAAATATATAGAGACACTATACTAGAAAATAAGGACGGAATGAATAATTTTAGAACAATGGCATATCTTACTACCTTGATGATTCTAAAAATTCTTTATAGGTAACATTGTGCTGAAATCAAATCATCTGTCTGAGGTTCTACAATGTTGGGGGAATGTAGAGCTGAGAGATGCTTGAGATACAGAGTTAATAAAAATAATCCTGTTTGTAGTATTTTTAATGTCACATGACCATGGAGTGAAGGACAAAGCCTTGTTTCTACCTCTCAGGCTCTCTTTTTCTCTCCTGTCACCAAGTGTCATGATGGAATAGGAGTTGGTCACCTTGGCTCCATTAGTTTTATGATCTCAGATAAATGCTCAGTTTCTTCCATTAAAATAGCAACAATATGACCAACTTTACCCTTTCCCAGGGATTCTTATGAGAATCACATGTGAGAACTTAAGTGCAAGCATTTACCAACCGTAGAGTACTATAGAAAGACCCTTTTTAGTGACTACATGTGTTCTGTTCATGGTCTCTGGTCATTCATATGTCTGTGAGAACAATGACCAACTCCCCTTGCCTGGATCACTGGACTCTGGCTTCAGTGTTGGGCTTAGAGAAAAAAGAGAAACTATTATTGTTAGTTTTATCTAAATCCCTGAGTTTGCTGGCTTACTTCCCAGAACATCATCAAAATGGAGTATGAACTTATGTGGTTGGCCAGCCCAGCATGGAAAGTAAATATTCAGATGTCATCTCTGTTGGAAGCTGTACACAATTAAAGGAGCAACACTTACCCACCATTATTACCTGCCCATTTCTTATCACAGCGTGTGACCTTGAACAAGTCACTTCCTCTCTGGGTCTGAGTTTCTTGCTCCTTCAGATTTTAAGGGGTTAGACAGGATGACTTCTGGATTCTATCCAACCCCTTAATTCCACAAGGTTTTTAAGTGATGAGTTTATGTACATATAAGACAGAGTCAGGGATCCTCCTGTGTAATTGTGCTTGGAGCTAGTGCGTCCCTGGGCTACCAGGGCTGAGGGCACAGGCTGGCCTGGCCACTGATGTTTTCCCATTTCCCTCCCACCATCCCCAACCCAGCTGAGACAAATGGGCTTGATTGGAACACAGGCCTGTTGTGCGTTAAGTCCTGCCATGCTCTCAGAGAGATGATACCAGGTCTGAAATCTTGAACATGACCATGTTGCTGCTGCTGCTAAGTCACTTCAGCCGTGTCTGACTCTGTGTGACCCCAGAGACGGCAGCCCATCAGGCTTCCCCGTCCCTGGGATTCTCCAGGCAAGAACACTGGAGTGGGTTGCCATTTCCTTCTCCAATGCATGAAAGTGAAAAGTGAAAGTGAAGTCACTCACTCGTGTCTGACTAGCGACCCCATGGACTGCAGCCCACCAGGCTCCTCTGTCCATGGGATTTTCCAGGCAAAAGTACTGGAGTGGGGTGCCATTGCCTTCTCCGATGACCATGTTAGCAGTAGTGAATCAGAATCTCTGGGTAAAGATTGGAGTCAAGTCCAAAATGCTACAATGCTCACTAAAGCTCCTGGGTCCAGTGCCTGCCCCTGGAAAGCAGCTCTGTATCTTCCACCTGTGTGGGCAGGGCCAGGCACTGAACTCTGTTCTCCAGTGTCCCCTCCCTGAGAGCAATGGTCATGGCACACCTACCAGTTAGGGAACTTTGATAATCAGGTAAGATAATGCATGGTACTAGGAGGCAAAACCGAAAGAAAAGCAAGGCCATTATTATCCTAAGGAGAGCACAGTGGTTTCTACTGGGTAGGAGGGAGGGAAGGCCATACTTCTGTCTGGGTTCTGGTTTAATACTGTTCTTATTATTTTAGCTTGGATGGCATTTATGTGGCAGATAACTTCCCGATTAGTCATTAAACACGCTATTTTACGTACCTTTCTGTGTCCCCATTTATGCACAGTTTTCAAATGCTAAAATGTTAGTACATGCACACGACATAAAGTGCCTAGCAAATGTAAGCATTTAGTGAGTGCTTTTACTGGTGCCATTGTCCCCAGCTGACTGAAACAAGCCAAGAATGGCACCCCTCATTTTGCAATCAGGCCCCAAGAGCTGAAAGAGCTCACAGATGGAGAGAAGCCTTCATAAGCAGCTTGGTGGTCAGATGTTGAGTTCCAACTCTCTGATCCTTACATCAGTATGGAAAATTTGTTTCTGTCTGAGCCTCAGTCACATTCTCTCTCTCTCTCAGACATCGTTAAGGTCTTTGCTCTATGGCCAACACCGAGTATAAAACCAAAGATAAAATGACAAGGCATTCAGACCTTTTGAGGGATTAGATGTCTACCATGGGTAACAGTCATGTAAATGAATCAGTACTCTAATGTGTTTCTCATCTGGAGGCCTGAAAATGCATCTGGAGGCACATTACACATCCTTGGAAATGTTATGAAAGAACATAATCAGTGGGTTCAAGTTAAAAGTCTGTGGGGCTGTGGGTTTCTAAACCAGCTTCTGAAAGACAGGTGTGATGTTAGTTGACAAAGTAGAGTGGGAAGGATGTTTCAAATCCAGGTTTTGCATTTTAAGCAGAGTGATTTTTTTTCTTTCTCCCCTAGACATGTAAATGACAGGGCAATATTACCACAAGTGAGAAAAGATGTGCTTACCTGTCCATTTATGCTATGTCTCCTTTAAAGCATGTTTAAATATTGTCATTTTGTAAGAACTTCCTGGGATTTCAGAATAAACCAATTCCTTGTTTTTATAATCTGAAAAAGAAAATAATTTCAGCCTCCCCAAATCATTGAAATTTATATTAGTTTTGGATTTCTATTTTTATGGGGAAGACTTTTGTTTCAACAGAATTTCTTCCTTAAATGTGTTATTTAATTGGCTATGTACACTGTTAATTGTTTCTGTGTTAGCGTTTTTACCCTTTTATCTTCCCAGTAAAGAGCAGCATGAGCTTTAAAACACAGTATGCTGCTAAGTCGCTTCAGTCGTGTCCGACTCCGTGCAACCCCATAGACGGCAGCCCACCAGGCTCCCATGTCCATGGGATTCTCCAGGCAAGAACACCGGAGTGGGTTGCCATTTCCTTCTCCAATGCATGAAAGTGAAAAGTGAAAGGGAAGTCGCTCAGTTATGTCCCTGCAGGGGATGATTTCTTAAAAATTAATATGAGAGTCAATACATTAAATGAATCATGGGACTCATTTAAAAAACTTTGGTGTGTAGGCTAATCCAGCATTTTCAGCTAATGTGTCTGGATGCACTGCCAGGCATCCAGGAAACTGCAAAATGCAAAGCACACCAATGGTCGTCTCCCAGATCATCTCGCTCTTTTTCTGTACCTCGATGCTGCTTCTGGGCTCCCTCCCTGCCCCTCTCCACATCCTTACTGCCCTCCTGCTGGACCTGTTGGCCAGATCCCATCCCTCCCACTGCTGAAACCCATCTTCCAATGTTCTCCAGCAGAACCCTTGCTGTCTCCCAACGTCTCTTCCAAAATTCCCTCCTCAATCATCTCCTTTGTCCACTTGGTCATGACACACATTCCATAAATATTTTGGAAGATCAAAAGGCTGTTATGACTGTCTCAACCATTGAGGAGTCAATTGACCAGTGGAGGGAAAACCGAGAATCTACTAAAAAAAATACAGACACCTTAAGGAAAATGACACATACATCATCTTAGAAAGTCCTTACAATCTCTGAATTACAGCACCTAGAAGCCGTAAGAACTGACATGATAGAAATATGTGTGTGATAGAGTTGAGGCACTTCCCAGATAAATTCCTGCTCATTCAGAGTTTGGTTTCTGAGTCCTATGATAGAAGAAAAGATACTAGAATATGATAAATATAAAATGATAGAACTGAAACAAAAAAGGTAAGGCATATGACTGTATATACTCTATCAGAGAAAGGTATTATTGCCTTTAACCAATAAGTAGTTGATTTAAAGACTGGTGGACTTGTTTGATGGACATAATAGTATCACCATTACCTGCTCCCCCTTCGCTACGAAGACATAACAGTTGTGGACTTTAGTCTCCTCTCACTTGGCTAGGACAGCGTGATTAGTCTTGGAAGTGACATCTGTCACCCCAGGCTGAGACAGTGACAGGCCTACTTGCAGTTCTTTGGCCTGCAGCTCTTTCCCTGTCAAGCAGGAGGCTTCATGTTGAGAGAGTGGGGTCACACGATTGCATTAGGCTGCCCTGCTGAACAGCCGCAAGGCTGCCACTCAGACCTGCCTTGGAATTGGTGTGAATGAGATGGAAACCTCTATGAGATGATCAGAGTTGTTTGTTCCTGCAGTATAACCTGGTTTCCCTTGGTGAATGCATCTACCATGGGGACTGGTGCTGAAGGAAGGATGTGCTGAATTCCATGGCTCTCTGATTTGTGGAAGTGGTGTTTTGGAGCAATTGGTTCTTTCTTGTATTTACATTAAGTCCCCTACATATGAACCTTCAAGTTGGAAGTTTTCAAAGATGTGAACATGCATTCGCATGTCCAATCACATGAACTAGTTCACATCTCTACATTGTCATATGCATGTATTGATTACAAGTCGTCATGCTTTTGTGTACTTCACTATATAGTACTGTCTAGAGTGGGCTTCCCTGGTGGCTCAGTGGTAAAGAATCCACCTGCCAAGAAGGAGATATGGGTTTGATCCCTTGGTTGGGAAGATTCCCTGTAAAAGGAAATGGCAACTCACTCTAGTACTCTTGCTTAGGAAACCCCATAGATTGAGGAGCCTGTTGGGCTACAATCCACAGGGTCACAGGAGAGTCAGACATGACGTAATGACTAAAATAGCAACAACTGTATAAAGTCTAGTAGTACAGTATCTTTATTTCAAGCTCAGGGAAAAGTGTGAAAAGTATTATAAACATATTACAGTACAGTACTATACAGCTGATTGTGTTAGTTGGATACCTAGGCTAAATTTTTTGGGCTTAAAAACAAATTGGACTTATAAATGTGCTCTCAGAAGGAAATTTGTATGTAGGGCACTTACTCCACTTCTTAATGTCTTCCTCTGTCCAGAGCAGAATACAAATGTCAGCCACATCTATGTGTCGAAATGAAAACAGCCCCATTTTGACCTCTCAAGTCTGAAATGTTGATCACGCCCATTTTGAAAGAATAATTGGTTCCAAGGTGCCTTCAGCCATTCCTAAAAATATTTTTTAGTTAGGTTCTTTCCTCAGGAAATTGCACAAATGGCTTGAGGGAAAGAAGAGAGTCAACACTGACCACTCACGTGATTAATTACAGGACTTAGTATAAGTGACCAGCAGTATTTATGGGTACCTTGGAGAGATTAACGCTGGTTAAATACACAGGTAGAGGAAGCAGATTAATGAATGATTCAGCGGCTGGGACAGGGGTCGGAGCATTTTTCAGTGGAGCCATTAATAAGCATTTCTACCTCCACATTACATGTGAGGGATCACACTTTAATCCTTTAAATGCTTTCACTCTCTGTAATTAGGCAATTAGTTTAGGGAACAACATAACAAATACAGGAGGAGAAAGAAAACCAACAAATGCATATGAATAAGTAAGAGCCTTTTATTTTATACCAAATCAGTACTTTCTATTTCTTTTCTTAGTGAGGTGGAACAAGCTTCCCAGGAGTCTTACAGCTTTTCCACAAAGACGGGGGCCGGTTTTGCACCGCTAAACAAAAGCATGGCAGGTCGCCCAGAACTCGAACCTCATGGAACTTCATTAAGGGCCTTTCAGCTTATTCTGAAGCAGGGTGTTAGGGGAGAAGTAAAGGGTGGGTGCTGGAAAGCTGTCTGCAAGGTAGACACCAGATCTTAAAGGGGCTTTGAGAGCCGTCCTTGATTAAAGAATGCCTTGGTATACCTTCTGTATCATTCTGCTCCTTCTCTCTCCTTCCTGCCTTCAATTACCGGCTTTTTTATTCCTTTCTCTTTTTGTGACCTTGTCTTGCCTTCACAGCAGGCCTAGTTGCTAAGGGATATTTAAAACCTTGCCTTGGAGAAGTTTACAATTTACTTGGAGTTTGAGGAATAAGATGTAGACTTATAAGAAATGAACTAATTATGAGACAGTATAAGCTTTGTACCAAATCAGTGAGGCATGCAATGAGGTCAACACAGGCCTTCAGAGCACTGGCTCGAGACTCATCTTTTCTCCTTCTGCTACCCTCCTCCAATACACACACCTTGATTTTTTTTTTCCTTTTCCTCCAGATCCATGGCCTGGGTCTGCTACAGTGCAGCTCTGACCTTTGGTGATACTCATGCTACAGATCATTTGTAAAATATATCATCTTGTCCATGTGTATGTAACATAAGGGCAACAGTTATTAACCCAGAAAGATGATTCTCAAAAAGATTTTGTGTGATGAGAAAATGGCTGATTATTATTTGTTCCTTGAGTTGCAAGTGATATGACATCCTGGGGAGAAGGAGCAGACAGGCTAAGATAACCCACAAAACAAAGAGCCTAGAAGGATTGGAAAAGCATGGGTCATGGTGAGAGGATCTTGGTTTACCCCTTTGGAAGCCATGGCTTTAGACAGAGACTGGTTTCAGTTTTTAGGTTCTTGAAGTTTCTTCTGTGGTCATTCATTCCTCAAGAAACTATGAAAAACTCTGCTGGTTTCTTTCTTTCTTGTTTTCTTTTCTTCCCTCCCTCCTTCCCCCACTTCCCTCTCTCCCTCTCTTCCCTTTTTCTTTTTCTTCCTTCCTCCCTATCTCCATTCCTCCATCCTTTCCTTTCTTTCTCCCTCCCTCTTTCCCTCATTCCTCCCTGTCTAACACTAAACATGCAACTTAATCTTGCAACAAAAAATTTAATTGCATAACACAGTATTGTTAACTCTAAGTGTGATGGCATACAGCAGATCTCTAGAACATGTCTGTGGATGGAAGAATGGATAAAGAAAATGTGATGTACACATACAGTATAATGCTGTCTAGCCTTAACAAAGAAGGAAATTCTGCCATTTACAATGTAGATGGAATTGGAAGGAGAAGGCAATGGCACCCCACTCCAGTACTCTTGCCTGGAAAATCCCATGGACAGAGGAGCCTGGTAGGCTGCAGTTCATGGGGTCGCTAAAAGTCGGACATGACTGAATGACTTCTGTTTCACTTTTCACTTTCATGTATTAGAGAAGGAAATGGCAACTCACTCCAGTGTTCTTGTTTGGAGAATCCCAGGGACAGGGGAGCCTGGTGGGCTGCCGTCTATGGGGTCACACAGTCAGACACGACTGAAGCAACTTAGCAGCAGCAGCAGCAGATAGGATTGGAGGACATTCTGCTGAGTGAAATATAAGCCAGTCACGGAATCACAGAGCTGCTTGATTCAACTGATATAATGAACCTAAAATAGTCAAACTTGTAGACACAGAGTAGAATCGTGGTTACCAGGGGCTGGGGTTGGGGGGAGGAAGTGGGGAGCTGCTGTTCAAGGGGCAGAAAGGTTCAGTTCTGATGATTTCTTCATATCCTAGCAGTAGCCACTTGACAGGGGCCAGGGGCCAGGCCTGGATTCTCCACCTCATCCTTCCCAGACAGCCAGGCCCCCTGGAAAGTGACTGGTCACTTTCTCTAAGGGCTTCCCTGGTGGCTCAGTGGTAAAGAGCTCACCTGCCAATGCAGGAGACCTAGGCTCCATCCCTGGGTTAGGAAGATCCCCTGGAGAAGGAAATGGCAACCCATTCCAGTATTCTTGCCTGGGAAATACCATGGACAGAGAAGCCTGGTGGGCTGCACTCCATGGCATCTCAAAAGAGTCAGACACAACATGGCAACTAAAATAACATCTTTTTAGAGCTTTCACCTCTCATGGTTCTCATGGCTCTTCCCCCAGTGGGTTGTGTTTCCTTGACCCTGGGAACTTGTGGCAAATCTCACTCTGCTCTTTAGAAGATTTGACTTAACCCTTTAGTCTCCTGCTCCATGTACCCTGGGATTTAGTGCATCTTTTGATGGTGGAAAAATGGACTCTTTCAGGCCATGCCCAATTTTGTCACTGCAGGTGTTTGCACGGACATCAGCTCTGCTGGATTCTGTCTTGCAGTAGAGGCCCTCTGGCTGCCCTAGCCTGGGTTCTCAACTGTCAGCCTTCGCCCACAAACAGCAAACACGTCTTCAAAAGGCAAGAAGTCCCCAGTGTTCCTCTCCAAGGGGTTTCCTTCTCCAGAGATTTTTGGTCTTAATCTTATCCCTCTTGGATTATCTAATTCTTTGAAATATGTATTTTCTTGTTTCAATTTATTTTGCTTTTCTGATTTTGTGTGTTTGTGTGTGGAATCATTGTGGTGTCTTGAAGATTTCTGCTTTGCTCAGAAACAAAAGTTCTCAAAATGTGTTTTCAAATTTACTGGAGGCAGAGTTCTAACATTTTTGCCTCAAAACTTTATTAGGCTGTATTAGGCAGGACCAACCAGCCAACCAACAAATAAATAACACTGGAGGGGGTCAAGATTTCACACACAGTTACTATGCATCTAACTGGGTATTTCTAAATCGACAATTGACATATACCTTTTAAAAATATAGCATTGAACAATTTATTGGACCCAGTGGTAGAGCTGTTACTAATTTTCACATTTAAAATTTTCCCTGCTCCATTTTTATTAAGAGAAAAAAATAACTGAACACTGAATTTCACCAGAATGAAACACTATTTCACCAGTGTTTTTAAAATATACACAAGAAACAAAAGATGAAAAATGAAGCCACTAAATACTTTCTAGAAAAAAAAAACTTTTCTTAATTCTCTGATTTCTGTAAGACTCATTGCTTAACTGTAATACTGCTCAACTTTGCTCTAGATGGCTAGCATCTTTTTGTGAGGAAGGAAAATTTCACCTTCTCAATCTGGGTCTCAGTGTGCCTGAAATGAAGGGTTTGGATTGCATGGTATGTAAAGTGTTTTTTCTTTGACTACTTTTATGAAATGAGTTTTTTTTTTTTTTTGGGAGAGAGATACTTTTTTTTTTCTTAATAAATCAGTTAGCATAACCGAACTTACTTTTTAAAATCCCATATCAGTAAGTGTGATCCTTCTTCCCAGCCCCAGGTTTATCCAGTATCTAAAACTTCTCTAACTTAGTAAAACTATAGTAGTGCACTCCTAATACAGAAAGTCTTCATTATTATCTTTTATTCAACTCTGCATGGCAGGATCCCCTTCTGAAACTTTCTGGAGCTATTTTAATGAGGAGTCAAAACTGAACAAATCTCCATTCATCCGAAGCTAAGCCAAAGTTGACTTAAATTTCAAGGTTAAATTGATGCAGTGATTAACTGGTTAGATGAAACACATTGAACAATACTTATTTTAATGCTTCAAAACTGTAATTTATTTTGAACATAATATTGTGCTTTATCTTTTCATGGAAAAAGTTTAAGTGGCTTTTGAACATCAGAAGTAAAATTCTAATCTCTTGTTTGTGACCAACAGAGCCACAGATGTTCATCAATCAAAGAAATTGTTGGGTATTTCTTTTCAATGGTTGGAATGCAGCACAGCGTGGTCTAGATAATCAATACAGCAACTTCATGATGTATTATAATCCTGTGCTGCCTTTCTCAAGGAGCCCGAGACAATATGCAATGGATTAAAATTTAGGAGGCTTGGATTCTAGCCAAGATTTACCATCAGCCAACTCAAAGATGGTCCAGAATCACGTCTCTTCTGGGCTTGACTTAATCTGGGCTGCAAAAATGGGGTGGGATTTGGGGGGGAGGATGTTGTAGTTTCATTGGTTCTCAAGAGCAAACAGAGAGGAGACAATTTGTCTTTCCTGGGAGTTTTGGGAAATTACAAAGGAGTTTCTGGCTGTCACAATGACTGGGGGATGTGGAAGGCAGTTGGAAAGCTTGAGGCTTAGACATGTTAAAGTTTTCCACCTGTTTGAAGAATTATTTCAACCCAAAAGCTCCTGTGTCCTTTTTCTTGGGAGAAACACCAGCAGATGAGTGCTCAAGTTTTTTCTGGCATTAGTGTTCTTAAAAAGACTCCTATGGGGACTTCTTCTGTCCTCTAGCAGCTTTATGTGATTCTACTTTTCCCAGACTAGACTCCCAGACTTTCTAGAGCTCATGTCAAGAATGCCCATCTATAAATTTCCCTGCTTTCCTTCTTCAGATGTCTCTGAAATTATAAGCCAGGATCCCCAAGGCTTTTTTCTGTAATCATGTGGTTATCAAACATGTACAGTTATTCTGGTCATTTTCAATTTCAGAGTCTAAAGAACTGACTCTGAGTTCTTCTTTTTACCCCCAGAGGAAAAGGTCATGGGAAGCATTGTCCTTCTGAACTGGAGTGCTCCTCACCAAGCTAAAATGCCCTTTATTTGTCACAGTCCTTTCCAGTGATTCTTTGTTCCATGAATCTCTTTGACAGTCTGCTTAAGGGGATTTCGTGCGGTGTGTGTGTTCTCAATTGTGTCTGACTCTTTACAACCCCATGAACTGTAGCCCACCGGGTTCCTCTGTCTGTGGGGTTGTCCAGGCAAGAATACTGGAGTGGGTTGCTATTTCCTTCTCCAGGGGACCTTTCTGACCCAAGGACTGAACCTGTGTCTTTTGCATCTCCTTCACTGGCAGGTGGCTTCTTTACCACTAGCGTCACCGGGGAAGCCGGTTCACGGAGTTTAGCAGGAGGTTTGAGGAGGGTGGAGGGGAGACTGAGGGACTGGGGTTCAGCTACTGAGTCAGGCATCCTTGCTGAGATCCTCTTCCTTAAACCCTTAACCTTCCTTGTTCCACTAAGGTTGCAATGCCTTTCTCAATAACTTCCAACGACTTCCTGAAGTATGAAACTTGATTCGGGCCAAAATAAACATTCCCACGGTCTAACTTGCATTATATTCAAAGTGATCTGGAATCACAGTGACCCAGTGCCTCAGGTACTTGGCTTGAAACTCTCATACCCACCGTGTGCTCCTGAGAATACCATTTTATTTCTTTAGTATCCGTGCCCTTTATAAATGATGAGGAATGGTCTCTACCGTACTTATTATGGAGGACTTCATTTTTTAAGAAACACAGGGCCCAAGGGAAGCACTATCAAAAAGGGATTCTGTGGTCAACTGAGTTTGAGAAATTCTGAATACTCTTAGAGATTCAAAATGGATACCAGTATTTTAAAGAGACCTGAGTAGATTGCAGAAAAGCATTTTTTTTAAAATTTAACTTAATGCTTCTTAAGTGTCTTTGAATCAGAAGTTATTTGATCTTTTTCTCCCCCACTACCTAGCCCATGGAATATACTTAGAGGAATGTTGTTATGGAGTATTTTAAAGTCAAAGTGGATGAAGAAAATATGAAAGTTATTTAGACATCTAATAACCATTTCTCAAGCATAGGTTGTTCAAACACACTTTTAAGAGTATCTTGCTTGATTCCCCGATAGTATACTTTCTGCTGGAAACATATAAGGTTTAGCATTTCTCCTCTATTTGCTCATTTACTTTTAACTCTGATAAAACAACAAGGGTAATATGATACAAAAACTTTGGCCACACAACAAGCCAGATTCCAAGATCCTAATACCATCACACTCTTGAATGTTTCAGTCCACTCCTCTCTTGCTCTTCATCTTCTCCTGCATCTTCCACTTTCTCTTTCTTTTATTATTTCCCCTGCCTCCCTTTTCCCTTTTCCTTTACTCCTTCTGATAACTGAGCATAGCCTTTTGGTTTAGGTCAACCAAGTGTTATGAGCCCTTAGTTATTGAGAAGAGCACTATGATGATTATGGAGTGAAAAAGAGATATGGCTTAGGTATTGCTCTCAAAAATCTTACTTTCTAGTAGAGAAGATGTATATGGAACACATGATTCTAGCTGAGTTTGGCCCATATAATAGTGGGATTCCCTCTAAGATATAGGATGTAGCCTTGCCAAAGGAAGGGTTGACTTTGCTGGGAAAGGTGTAAAAGACCTTGTTCATTGAATACTTCACAGAGTGTGGGATGTCTGAGCAAGAATGTCAGCAGTTCCTCTATAGTCAAGAGTAGGAAGGTGGATCCAGCAGAGAGGGTAGCATGGAGGAAGCCTCTGAGATATTAAAGTGCAATGTGTACGTTGAACACACAAACCATTCAAGTAAGTTGCAAAAATATGGAGAGAGGAAAGCTAAGACTACATTATGAGGGGACTGTATTTTTACTGCCCTTGGGATAGTGGTCTTCCAACTTTTTTAAAGAATAGCAAGGAGAGATAAGAAAGCCTTCCTCAGCAATCAATGCAAAGAAAGAGAGGAAAACAACAGAATGGGAAAGACTAGAGATCTCTTCAAGAAAATTAGAGATAGCAAGGGAACATTTCATGCAAAGATGGGCTCGATAAAGGACAGAAATGGTATGGACCTAACAGAAGCAGAAGATATTAAGAAGAGGTGGCAAGAATACACAGAAGAACTGTACAAAAAAGATCTTCACAACCAAGATAATCACGATGGTGTGATCACTCACCTAGAGCCAGACATCCTGGAATGTGAAGTCAAGTGGGCCTTAGAAAGCATCACTATGAACAACGCTAGTGGAGGTGATGCAATTCCAGTTGAGCTATTTCAAATCCTGCAGATGATGCAGTGAAAGTGCTGCACTCAATATGCCAGCCAATTTGGAAAACTCATCAGTGGCCACAGGACTGGAAAAGGTCAGTTTTCATCCCAATCCCAAAAAAGACAATGCCAAAGAATGCTCAAACTACCACACAATTGCACTCTCACATGCTAGTAAAGTAATGCTCAAAATTCTCCAAGCCAGGCTTCAGCAATATGTGAACCATGAACTTCTAGATGTTTAAGCTGGTTTTAGAAAAGGCAGAGGAACCAGAGATTAAATCACCAACATCTGCTGGATCATTGGAAAAGCAAGAGAGTTCCAGAAAAAACATCTATTTCTGCTTTATTGACTATGCCAAAGCCTTTGACTGTGTGGATCACAATAAACTGTGGAAAATTCTGAAAGAGATGGGAATACCAGACCACTTGACCTGCCTCTTGAGAAACCTATATGCAGGTCAGGAAGCAACAGTTAGAACTGGACATGGAACAACAGACTGGTTCCAAATAGGAAAAGGAGTACATCAAGGCTGTATATTGTCACCCTGCTTATTTAACTTATATGCAGAGTACATCATGAGAAATGCTGGGCTGGAGGAAGCACAAGCTGGAATTAAGATTGCTGGGAGAAATATCAATAACCTCAGATATGCACATGACACCCCCCTTATGGCAGAAAGTAAAGAAGAACTAAAAAGCCTCTTGATGAAAGTGAAAGAGGAGAGTGAAAAAGTTGGCTTAAAGCTCAACATTCAGAAAATGAAGATGATGGCATCTGGTCCCATCACTTCATGGGAAATAGATGGGGAAACAGTGGGAACAGTGTCAGACTTTATTTTTTGGGGCTCCAAAATCACTGCAGGTGGTGATTGCAGCCATGAAATAAAAAGACACTCCTTGGAAGTAAAGTTATGACCAACCTAGATAGCATATTAAAAAGAAGAGACATTACTTTGCCAACAAAGGTCCATCTAGTCAAGGCTATGGTTTTTCCAGTGGTCATGTATGGATGTGAAAGTTGGACTGTGAAGAAAGCTGATTGCCGAAGAACTGATGCTTTTGAACTGTGGTGTTGGAGAAGACTCTTGAGAGTCCCTTGGACTGCAAGGAGATCCAACCAGTCCATTCTAAAGGAGATCAGTCCTGGGTGTTCTTTGGAAGAACTGATGCTAAAGCTGAAACTCCAATACTTTGGCCACCTGATGCAAAGAGTTGACTCATTAGAAAAGACTCAGATGCTGGGAGGGATTGGGGGCAGGAGGAGAAGGGGATGACAGAGGATGAGATGGCTGGATGTCATTACTGACTCGATGGACATGAGTTTGGGTAAACTCTGAAGCTGGTGATGGACAGGGAGGTGTGCTACAATTCATGGGATCGCAAAGAGTTGGACATGACTGAGTGACTGAACTGAACTGACCTGAACTTTTTTAAGCCTTGAAACTCCTTGACATTTTACCTGGAAGCCCAGATTTTGCTTGGTAGTGCAAAAATAGAGCAAGGGCACCGCTACAGGCAGGCGCTATTTGGAATTTGCTGCAGTAGAACATGGTCACATTTGTGTTTTCTACTAGAAACTGAATACGTTTTCTTTAGAGGATGAAAATTTTCCCAAATTACGGAAAAGGAAAGGGGCAAAGGAAAACATTGACTTTCTGGGATCCTTATTTTAGATGAAAGGCCATGATCCATCTTTCTGTTCAGTCACACGTGGTAGCAACTTTCAAGAAAAAGAAGTGCTGATGTACACTGGCTCACTCTGCTATTAAGTGTGCTGGAACATATTTTAAAAACAGTTTAGAACTAAAATCATACGCATTTATGCCTTCTATTCCTTTGAGGCCTTTTAGAGACAGACAAGTCTGAACTGCGTTTATTCACGTGGGAGCAGAATTATCTTTGATTACTAAGTGCTTTCTGCTTCCATGAAAGCTATAATAAACCCCTGCTGGATCCATGGAGGTAGGTGTGGGCTTGTGAAATCAAGGATGGGGAACGTTTGGCTGAAAGGAAATTTCTTAAAAATATTACAAAAAATTGGTTTGAATGTGAAAGTGTTAGAGAAAGCTTTGGGTTACTTTATTGACATCCCTGGGTTGGCATCCCTTAAGAGAGAGTATCATACCATACTTACATGGATATCTTCCATCCACCCCCACATGATGTGAAGGGTTTTAACATCTTTAGCTCTGCCCATGGCAATACCAGGGGTTTCCCTGGTGGCTCAGCAGTAAAGAATCTGCCTGCAATGCAGGAGGCACAGGAGACGTAGGTTTGACTCTGGGGTCAGGAAGATGTGCTGGAGGAGGAAATGGCAACCCACTGCAGTATTCTTGCCTGGAAAATTCCATGGACAAAGGAGCCTAGCGGGCTACAGTCCATGGGGTCACAAAGAGTCGAACACGTCTGAGTGATTGAACACACACACATATATGTACACAGATATGGCAATGCCACAAACACAGAAAAATGTTCTGACCTGGCTTTATCAGCTTTTTACTCTGTATCTTGGCTCTTTTCTTCAATGTATACAGAAATGCAACACTGAGGCCTTGGTGTGTTTTTCCTATTTGGTTTTTAAATTTCTCTCTCTTTTTTTTTTTACAGAGTAATTCATCTTTACTACAGGTTAGTTTAAAAAACATTTATGCAAAAAGAAGAAATTAAAATCTACTGGTAATAACAACTCTAGAAATAACTACTATCAACACTTTAGAGTATATCTTTATATTTTTCTAGATTTTTTTCCCTTCCACATACATATTCAATGTTTATTTGAGAAATGAGAATCATGCTACACAAATGGTTTTGTTACCCAATTTTCTCAATTTAAATACATAAAAAACAAAAATAATTTTGAAGTCAATAAATATAGTTTGCTTTGCAACATTGCTTTGTAAAGCGTTTTATTTTATATTGGAGTCTAGCCTGTTGACAATGTTGTGACAGTCTCAGGTGCACAGCAGAGCAGCTCAGTCACACACAGACAGGTATCCATTCTCCCCCAACTCCCCTCCCATCCAGGCTGCCTCAGCACATTGGGCAGAGTTCCGCGTTCTATACAGTAGGTCCTTGTTGATTATTTTAAATATAGCGATGTGCACATGTTGCTTTGATGTGGGTACAGTGCTATTACTTTCTAAAGATAGACCCCAATTTATTTAAACAAACTTTTATTTTTAGGTACTTGGTTTCCAGGCTTGCCTTCTTAGAACAGTGCTAGAAAACTTCCTACCAGCTAAAATTTGCCTTCATTTATCCTTGTCTCCTTAGGACAATCTACTCAAGTGGAATTTCTGGGTCAAAGGCTCTGTATACTGTCAACACTGTTGGCATGCTTTATAAAACTGCCCTCAAGAATGAAGGCTATTCTTGTTTGTACTCCAAATGTGAATATATGAGGGCACTTATTTCCAATCAACATTACCAGTTCTATTAATGTTGTTTTGGTCAGTTTAATATCATTTTAAATTCCTGGGACTCCCTCCCTCTTCCACGTTTTGGGTCTAATAGAACATGTGCTCAAAAGGATGAGTTGAGAGGTCAAGGAGATAAATGAGGCAGAGAAGGACTGTTTAGGAGGGCTCAGTGATGTATTCACTGCTGCTGCTGCTAAGTCGCTTCAGTCGTGTCCAACTCTGTGCGACCCCATAGAGGGCAGCCCACCAGGCTCCCCCGTCCCTGGGATTCTCCAGGCAAGAACACTGGAGTGGGTTGCCATTTCCTTCTCCAATGCATGAAAGTGAAAAGTGAAAGTGAAGTTGCTCAGTCGTGTCCAACTCCTAGCGACCCCATGGACTGCAGCCTACCAGGCCGATTCTCCAGGCAAGAGTACTGGAGTGAGGAGCCATTGCCTTCTCTGATGTATTCACAGTTGATTTAATTTCATTTTGAAGATGTACCTCCTTGAAAGAGTTTATTGATGCGCTTTATATTTGAATTGTAGAAGATGCAGGATAAGGAGGAGCTTATTTAGAAACCAAGGTGATTTTCTGCATTCCAAGGGAGGTCTCTTGTCAGGTAGAGAGAAAGAGATGCCTCAAGAACTCTGCAAGTCCGTTAGGAGCAGTGTTAAGTCAGGAGGGCTTGAGACATGGTGCAGGGAATCCAAGAGGTTGGACAATTAAAAGAGTAAGCCTAATCATTGGCTAAAACTTGGAGATACTAAAAGGAGAAGAGTGATCCCTTCTAGGGACTTTCCACTGAGCCTTATGTTGGTATCACTGCCGCGTATGGAGCCTTGCTTTTTGTTCTGGATTGAAGAGCAATAGAATGTGATGATGGGCTTCCCTGGTGGCTCAGATGGTAAAGAATCTGCCTGCAGTGCTGGAGACCTGGGTTTGATCCCTGGGTTAGGAAGATCCCATGGAAGAGGGTATGGCAACCCACTCCAGTATTCTTGCCTGGAGAATCCCATGGACAGAGGAGCCTGGCGGGCTGCAGTCCACGGGGTCGCAAAGAGTCAGACACGACTGAGCGACTATGCACAGCACAGCAGACAGCGTCATGGTGAACTGTGTTGTGGGTGGAGAATCAGAATTATGACCCTGCCCTTTGCCTGCTTATTGAGTCTGAGTTATTCTCTAAAGTGTTTCCAGGTCTGTGAGGAATGAGGACGGTCCTGTGTGAGGATTCATGAGACAGTTTGTAGCAGTCAGCACCAAGCCTGGAATTATAGTAATAGTGACCCTCCATCCAAAGCAGCTGTTATGTTTACTTTGGCACTGTGCCCTCAGATAACATAAAGGCTTCTTGGATCCCCTGGAGGTGACTCACTGGGTCACAGAGGATGACAAACTTCGCCCCACCATTTACCGGTGTTCACAGTGTCCTGCTGAGCAGAGAACATAGGAGAACTTTCTCTCCTGTTTTCTTAAATTGAATCATTTTGCTTTATTTTCTTGGGAATGCTTCATTGTCCTCCAAATGAAGTAGAAGTCATACCACCTCTCGCGTCTCCCTCTCGTGTTGGTGGCTGGAAAACTCAAGGGTGAACGTGTGGTCCATCTCTATCTACTGTGTAGAGCTTCACAGAATTCATCCCACATACCAGCCACCCTGCTGGCTGTAACTTATCTTCCTTATATTTATTCCTCACCTGCTTGCATTTCCTCAAACTTAATCTTATCTTGTATGTATGCTGTAAACAACCTTGAATTGCTTTCAGAACAAAAAGCAAGGTAGAATGAAAGAAATAAAAATAAAAGAGAAAATAAAGCTCAGCTCTGGTACACCCATTCTGAGATAAATCCTATTTATATATTTATATGTTGTTATCATTTTCTCCCATTCCCTTTCCTTCTCATTGATGCCATTTCCATCCATCCATCCATATCTCCATCTATTCATCTAACTTAACTGTAGATGTGCAGTGTATGATTTTCAGATAGCGTTAGCCCATGAACAGTTTCTTTCATCTTAAAAAGTTCATCATAAAATGACTTCTAATGGCCGTCTAGCCCTCTTCTTGCCTGGAGAATCCCAGGCACAGGGGAGCCTGGTGGGCTGCCGTCTATGGGGTCGCACAGAGTCGGACACGACTGAAGTGACTTAGCATAGCCCTCTATCATGTAGATAAGCCATAGTTCATTACCTACTCTTCTGTTATTAAAATTTAGGGTTTTTTCCTTTGCTTCATAACCTTTATCTTTATAATCATTCCTTATACATTTTTAGAGCATTTTATTTTATTTATTCTTTTTTTATTTCAATTGACTAGGTCTGAGTTGCAGTATGCAGGATCTTTGTTGCCTCACGTGGGGGCTTTCGTTGTGGCCTATGGATGCTCTAGTTGTTGTGTGCAGGCTTAGTTGCTCCATGGCACGTGAGATCTTAGTTCCCCAACCAGGGATTGAACCCACATCCCCTACATTACAAGGTGAATTCTAAACCACTGGACCACCAGGGAAGTTCTCTTATACACTTTTGTATAATGCTTTATTTTTGTTTGTTACAAAACGCGTTCATATACATTATTGGTGATCATCTTCTTCCTATTCAAAGAAGTAAAATGAAAGCATAAAATCATTAGTGCCTGTCCAGCAGAGTTGAGGGCCAGGAGGTGGGATTCCCTGTATCAGCAAGGAAGCAGGTCTATAAGACATGGAAAAAATATTTTCTCCCTTTAGCACCATAGACAGAGAGCTTCTCCAGAGAGATTGTTGAGGCATATAGATGATGGTTAGGGATGAATCTGGGCCACATGGTGCTTCCCCTTCCTCAAACTTCCAGAGGTTATCTCTGCTGATCGCCATCTAGGATGGAGGAGAGGATCCTTGCTAGGCATAGCTCCTGGTGGGTCAGGAGTTGAGAGACTCATCAGACCTTTCTCAAAGACCTTATCCCTTTTTTCCTGGTTTGCAGCCAAAATCTGAGATCCCCAGATATTCCCAGGTTTTGGGTTAGATGTTTTCCTTGCTCAGCTGGGCAAAACCTAAAGGACATTTTTAAACAGGATCTTTGAATTTTCAGCTTGTATCTTTCATTAAAGATTAGGAGCAGCATTTTTAAATGCCTCTGCCTCAGAGGTCCCCACTTGTAGCTGGTGATCTGCCTCTGTAGTTTTAGGAGAATGTCCTATCTACAGCTGCTGACTGTAGTTGTCCCTCGGTAACCAGGGGGATTGGTTTCAGAAGTCTGTGAGGATCCCAAAATCTTTAGATGCTCAAGCTCCTTATATAAGATGGTGTAGTACAGCATCTGTGGATACAGAGAACCGACTGTATTTCCTGCTGCTGTTGGAATCAGACTAATATCTCCTTCAAAAACAACCACGTTGGGATTTCTCTGGTGGTCTAGTGATTAAGACCTCATGCTTCCAATGCAGGGGACTTGGGTTTGATACCTGGTCAGGGAACTGAGATCCCACATGCCACGTGGTGTGGCAAAAACAAAAAAACACTACCATGTTGTCTGCACAGATCCTTCAGGCTGTGGTAAGATCTATGTTTACAAACACAGCCCTTGTTTGTGCTGTTTTCCAAGAAGCAGGTCTCCGTGGACTCTAGACTGTCATGTTTATCAGCTGTGACACTTTGAACACCAGTTATGACCTCAGTTTTCATGTCTGTCATACAGAAAACACTTCTTCCTTATAGTTCTTGTTGGTGAAGACTGAGATACCTGTGGCCGAAGGATATATTGTTTGCGAACATGCCTATCACTTTTTTGCCACAGTTATTTGACTTTGATTCAAGTGTTTGACCTGGGCACACCAGTGGGAAGCCTTCAACAGAGCAGATGATTACCAAGCACTTGATCTGTGGCTGTGACCAGCCCAGGGCCTTCTCAACAAGCTGACAAGGTAGATTGTATCATCTACCCCTATCCATTGAGAAGTTTCATGACTCAGCCAGATTTGAAGCTAGAAAAACAAAGTCGTGGTTGGAACTTAGGTAGAGTCTGGCTGTAGAACCTGTTTTCTTGTCCACCCAAGTGTATTGCTGAAAACCCAACAAATGGTTAAGAATGTGTTTCTCTTTAAAGATGCTCTTTAGCCCTGAGTATAGCTAGGCATTGGTCTCCCTGGCTTGGTATCACATCCCACTGCCAGCCCCATATCTCCTTGTCCCTCCCATCCAATCATGATGCCATCCCAGATGGCCTTCCTCTGCCACCAGCTACATTTATTCCTGACAGAGTGTAAACAGGGGCCTGTGAACATGTGCTGGTGTTTACTTCTCGGTAGAGTCTCGGTAGAGTTGGCCCCAGGGGAACCAACCCTTCATGTTCCAAAGGAGGGGGTTTGTGACCAAGCACATCAGCTATATAAACTGGGTCTTGTTCCATACAGAAAACTCCTGGGTGGATCCTTCCAGGAGATACTGTTAAACTTTTATTTTGTAAATCTTTACTCATGCCATATTTTAATGGGTACACTATTCTTTTGGCATCAGTTATGAGTTGGTTTTGAAACAGTTCAATTTTAAACCAGCTGGGATGACTTCTGATATCTCCATTCCTTTGGGGTGACTCCGCCAAGGTTTCATTCTGTTCCAATTTGTGTGCTCTTTGGAAGAAAAGTAATGACCGACATAGATAGCATACTAAAAAGCAGAGACATTACTTTGCCAACAAAGGTCTGTCTAATCAAAGCTTTGATTTTTCCAGTAGTCATGTATGGATGTGAGAGTTGGACTATAAAGAAAGCTGAGCATAGAAGAATTGATGCTTTTGAACTGTGGTGTTGGAGAAGACTCTTGAGAGTCCCTTGGACTGCAAGGAGATCCAACCAGTCCATCCTAAAGGAAATCAGTCCTGAGTGTTCATTGGAAGGACTGATGCTGAAGCTGAAACTCCAATGCTTTGGCCACCTGATGTGAAGAACTGACTCATTTGAAAAGACCCTGATGCTGGGAAAGATTGAAGGCGGGAGGAGAAGGGAATGACAGAGGATGAGATGGTTGGAGGGCATCACGGACTCAATGGACATGAGTTTGGGTAAGGTCTGGGAGTTGGTGATGGACAGGGAGGCCTGGCATGCTGTAGTCCATGGGGTCACAAAGAGTCAGACACGACCGAGACACTGAACTGATATGCCCCTCTGGCAATGCAGAAAGTGACTCCTTAGCTAATACAGCATTGCCGTATTTATCATGGAGATCAGGTGCCTGTTTCCAGTGGCTCTGCCTTGACATTGTTTGCTGAATGCTTTGAACTCAGAGATGACTCAGAGGTGTGTGCTTTTGGCCAACGGCGACGTGGTGGAGCTGAAAACAGAACTGTGGCAATAGCAGCTGCTACTGTTTTGCACCTTCACCAAGTACCCTTGCCTTTTGAAAACGAGACTGCCAGACTTTTAACTAAACTTCCAAGTGTGGTGTTTAGAGGCTAACTTTTGTCCCACAAAACTTACCTAGCAATGTTTGATCCACAAAACATCTTACCTGGTTTCTCCCTGAGGGCTCACCATAGCGAGTTCAAGAGGGAGGCCAGCAGTTTCCCCCCTGTCCCTGTTTCTCTCTTCCCTCCTCTTTGCTTTATTGAGTTTCTACACCAGGGGCTTCCCTGGTGGCTTGGACAGTAAAGAATATGCCTGCAATGGGGAGACCTGGGTTTGATCCCTGGGTCAGGAAGAGCCCCTGGAGGAGGGCATGGCTACTCACTCCAGTATTCATGCCTAGAGAATCCCATGGACAGAGGAGCCTGGTGAGCTACAATCCACGAGGTCGCAAAGAGTCAGACATGACTGAGCAACTAACAACAACAACACTGCGCTCAGTTTTGAGAATTAAAAGTGCAAGAGACAAATCTTTCTCGCTTTCCTGTTGAGTTCTCACGGGTCGTAAGTGGGGCTGTGCTTTGAACTTGAGTCTCCTGCTGGCCAAGCCAGGACATGCTCTCCACACAAGATGGCTTTCCAAATAGCTGCCAAACACTGCTTTCAGCATCGAGTTCTGGCATCGGTAACACAGAAGAGCTTGGATAAGCCTCTTACTGACGATGGGTTCTAGGACTGACTTTCCGCATCCCTAGGGAATGACTCATGTCATTCATGTCAGTCAATCATGTTGCGTCTGATCAAACTTTTCTGAGGTCTTAGTCAAGGCTTCCAAAGTCACTTCTTGCAGAAATAGGAGTGGCTAAAGTCAAGACCTGTGTGTCCTGCTAGTGCTTCTAAAGCAAGACAACTCTCTTGTAATTCATCCATCCATCGATTCATTTATTTGTTCATTCTGAAACAGGGAGGCCCCCATGGTAATGGAGTGCGCTTACTATGAAGCTTCTGTCTCTAGAATACAAATGCTCTCTCCCCCCACCCCCAGCCCCACTCCTATTTCCCAGGGATAATAAGTAGCAGCTCTGACAGTCAGTCCTCCTCTATACAATCTTCCTCCTCCTCCGAGTACTGGGTCTTGCAGTACTCCCGAGGATGGGAGGGGAAGGGCGTTCTCTAATTGGCAGAGGAGATGCCAGTGGCTGAGGAGGAGGTGACCTTGGTGAGTTGCATCCTTGCACAAGTAACTGCTCCAAGTCCCCCTCCCACAGTGGCTACAGACCCAGGACGCTGTCATTCTCCGCTGCAGTGAATCTTCAGCGTGGGGCTGCCCACTCCCCTGTGCTGTGCTCAGGGAAGAGGCAACAGCCACATTAGTAACAAAATTTGATTGAAAGGATACTCAGCAAAGATCTGGGCTGAGGTAGACCGGTGGTCATGCTGCCACTTATTGACAAGGACATCAGGAATGCAGCATAGTGAGGAGGCAGGGTCTCTCCAGCAGAAATGTTGAGCTGTCAGGACAGGGGCTCAGAAGGCTGACCCACGACGAAGATGGGTCCACAGCTAGTGTTTTGTGCTGGCCTCTAAGGTCAGAAAACAAACATTTTGAGGTGGAGTTTTTAAGCACAGCCACCTCTCCAAGTGTTGGAGGTAAAACATGTTCAGGCAATTGTTTGTTACTTTAGGAACCCAGATCTCCCCCTTCCTTTCCCTTGCTGGGGGTGAGCTTTCTCTTAACTTGAAAACACAAAGGGTCTCCTCAGATCTTCTTTCTCAAGAGGATGATTCTACTGATCGCTTTCTGAGGAGGTCCCCCTGGGGATTCCCCAGTGATTCTCACTCCTGCCAACATTGTGACATGATTTGTCATATTTTTGTGAAAAGGAAGAAAAAGAAACGCTATTCCCATAGATAATCTGCCAGCGTCCATTTATCTGTTTAGTCATGTGGCAAACCCCAAGGGCCAGGAGTTTGTCAATAAACCATGGATATTCCCGACCTGGTCCCAGTGATGATTTGTTCACGTTTCTCATGTTCTGCTGGATCTACCTGGCTTCCACTACCTGGACTTTGTCCCCTGTTATTGGCTGAAGCACAGTCCTCACAATTGGTGGCTGAAGTGAGTTTCTCCTGCTTGATGCTGGGCACCCTTAGGACACAGCTTGTACTTGACTTCCTGGCCCTTTACTTTCCTGGTTCCTCTTGGCAGCTCCTCTGAATTACTGGACTCTTGAATTTCACTCTGGGGTTAGCCAGGCCTTAGCATCCTCGATGGGGCTGTGCTTACTGTGCCCTGTATGACAAATTGTTTAGAGCCCCATAAACCCAGGACAACACATTTTCAGAATTAGATTATTTCTAAAGTGTGCTTTTTTAAGTAACCTTTTTGAGAGGGACGGGGCTGGGGTTTAGCTTACCTTATTGGCAAATTATAAAACATAAATAGCATTTGAGTCCATTTGAGAAGCAATCTCCCTTCTTTTCATCCCCACTCCACCACTGCCCAATGTCCAAAATGCCCTTGATCCCAGATGGCTCAATGGACCATGAACAATAAAATTGAAAGAATTTCTCCTAATAAAAATGAATCCCCTCAATGACTAATTTCAAAGAGCACTAATCTACCATGAGAGCTTCTTCTTTGAGACCTGTCTTTGTCACTGGTTCGTTGGGAGACTCGTATGTCATTAACCTCTGGGACCCTCTTGTCCACACTTCAGAAACAAAGGACACAGCGCGAGTATTCTAAAGGGATGTGCATCATTAAGGATAGAACATGAACAGATAACCAGACCTTTGATTGTATATAATTTTGTGTTTACTATATGGGTAAACCTTGATATTTAGACAGTAACAGAATTATGTGACTCTCTACATAGCCATTTGAAGTTAATAAGGTGGTGGATCTTAATTACCTACATTAGTTCAGCCTGGTAAAGTAAAATGAAACCATTTCCATGCATTGTCTTTCAATCTGCTATTAACAGCAGAGAGAGCCAAATATTCATATACTTGGTCAGTGACCACTGACTCCAGGCTGCTTTAATTCATGGCTGTATTTTCATCTCAGGCTCACAGAGCTTCCAGCTCCAGAATAAGCCTCAACATTCTCTCTTAAAATAAGAATGAGAGAAATGTAAGGATTCAATAACACTCTTGCACAACATGTGAAATGGCAATTCTTAAAAACCTTTCCTCGGGCTATTAAACAGAGAAGGCAATGGCACCCCACTCCAGTACCCTTGCCTGGAAAATCCCATGGACGGAGGAGCCTTGTAGGCTGCAGTGTCCATGGGGTCGCTGAGGGTCGGACACGACTGAGCGACTTCACTTTTACTTTTCACTTTCATGCACTGGAGGAGGAAATGGCAACCCACTCCAGTGTTCTTGCCTGGAGAATCCCAGGGACAGCGGGGCCTGGTGGGCTGCCGTCTGTGGGGTCACACAGAGTCGGACGTGACTGAAGCGACTTAGCAGCAGCACGCTATTAAATAGCTCTGAGTCCATCACACTTTCCTTCCTCAGCTCTTAAAATCTTGAGTCTGCAAATATGTCAGTAAGGAAATTGCCATCAGAGTAGAGAAATACCTGGGAGTAAGGTCATCCTTATTCAAGGTGCCTTACACTGTCTGGATTCGGATGAAGTATGGCACACACCCCCATCAGCATTACGAGACCTGAAGGATTTTGTTGTTGTTTTTCAGTTGCTAAGTCATGTCCAACTCTGTGCAACCCCATGAACTGCAATACAACAGACTTCCCTCTCCTTCACTATCTCCTGGAGTTTGCTCAAAATATCCATTGAGTTGTTAATGCTACCTAACCATCTCATCCTCTGCCACTGCTTTTGCCTTCATTCTTTCCCAGCATCAAGATCTTTTCCAATCAGTCGGCTCCTTGCCTCAGGTGGCCAAAGTACTGGAGTTTCAGCTTCAGCATCAGTCCTTCCGATGAATATTCAGGGTTGATTTCCTTTAGGATTGACTGGTTTGATCTCCCGGCAGTCCAAGGGACTCTCAGGAGTCTTCTCCAACACCACAGTTCAAAAGCATAAATTCTTTGGCACTCAGCTTTCTTTATAGTCCAGCTCTCACATCCATACATGACTACTGGAAAAACTATAGTTTTGACTAGATGGACCTTTGTCAGCAAAATGATGTCCTTGCTTTTGAATACACTGTCTAGGTTTGTCATATAGCTTTCCTTCTGAGGAACGAGTGTCTTAGGGACCACCTAATTCACCTCCTCATCAGGTCCATTTTGCTGATAGGAAAACTGAGTCTCAGTGGGGCCAAATGTCTTGTCCCCACTTATGTAGCACTTAGTAGCAATTTAGAACTGGAATCCAGGGTTTTGACTCCCATTCTGTTACCAAAATGTATGTGCTTCATTTGATGAAGTGGAATTTAAAATGCTGGGAGTGGAAGGGAAAGAATTTCAAAAGATTAACCAAAGAAAAGAAAGATTTTCCCAACTGGGCTCCAAGCCCTTTGATGCAGGCAAAGCCTTGGAAGTGAAACTTGGTTAAGTTTCCTTGTGTGGCTCTACAGACTTACGCTCCTCTTTGTACCTGGGAAGATAGTGCATTATTCATGCAAACGGAATTTGTTTGTTCTGAAACTCTGCAGAGAAGGGGAAAAACAAGTTAATGGCAAAATTAAGAGAAGGAGTGATCGTGGCTGTGCTTTGGCAGAACAACCCTGAGCAGCCAGTGAGAGGTGGAAGGCCTCCTTGGAAAAGGAGCCCAGATGAAGACTTTAATGAGAGCAGTTCTATTGATGTGTCTAGAATCCTGCGTACAGTGCTGCCTCTGGTGTCCCTGCCTTTCAAATTTGAAGGCATTTCAGTACTAGACACGGCAGTCAAAATGATGTGAAGTCTATCTGTCCTTATTGTGTGTTTTCAATGTTGAACGTAAGTAAATGTTTTCATGCTGTAAGATGTTAGGATGGTACAATAAGGTAGGCTAGAGGGCTTTACAAAGTGGAAATATCTGAATGTAGAAACGAGGACTATTAACCACTTAGTAATTAATAGGTGGCTTTCCTGGTGGCTCAGCGTAAAAGAATCCGTCTGCCAATGCAGGCGGCACAGGTTCATTCCCTGGGTCAGGAAAATCCCCTGGAGAAGGAAATGACAACCCACTTCAGTGCTCTTGCCTGGAAAATCCATGGACAAAGGAGGTTGGCAGGATACAGTCTATGGGGTCCCAAGAGAGTTGGACACAGCTTAGCAACTAAATCGCAACAAAATTAATAGGCGCTTGCTTAAAGTCTAGGCACCTGCCAGGAATCACATGTTACTAAATATGTGGAATAGAATTTCTCAACAGGTGCTTTACAGACACCTGCAGATGACTCATCTGAAGCCCTTGATAAGTGCAAAGGCAGAGGCAACTTCTGGGGCTTCCATAGACAATCCAAGGGTTGTATTTGAACATTTGCATTGCTAACCTGCTTCCTGGGGGCTTCTGATACAGGAGACTAGAGGATGGAACTCTTCTTTTCCCTTCCAAGCTGCTTTCTCCATTTGATGCATAGCACTGAACGTGAGATTAAATTAGGTCGAAAGACAGTCTGAGGCAAGTTGTGACTGGCCTTGTTTTCCATGCTAGCTAACAGGCTTTACTTAATAGGAATAGGTAGCTAAAGTAAAACACTAAACTTGACTTCCAGAAAAATGACCCTGAAAGATAGCAGCGAGAAGACTGATGTCCATAATCCAGAATTGGTTCTCAGTGACTCTTTCTCATTTTTTCATATTACTGCAAAATCATTTGGTAGGAAAGAAACGTGGGCTTCCCAGATGGCTCAGTGATGAAGAATCTGCCTGCCAACGCCAGAGGAGAGGCAGGTTCAATGCCTGGGTTGGGAAGATCTCCTAGAGAAGGCAATGGGAACCTACTGCAGTATTCTTGCCTGGAGAATCCCATGGACAGAGGAGCCTGGTGGGCTACAGTCCGTGGGGTCTCAAAGAGTTGGACGTTACTTAGGCATTAAAGAGCAACAACAAGGGAAGAAATATATAAACTCCTCCCCCCCACCCCACCCTAGGCATCTCTTTCTCTCTCCACAAAAAGAAAGTCTTGGAGTGGGCTTTTTTCTTTCTCTTCATGTTTGCCCTCTTCCACATGTAGAGAAGTAACTATTCTGATTCCTGTAATATGCCCTTGTTTATAGTGCAGTGGTTCTGTATTAGGGTGTGCAGTAGAATCACCTGATCACCTGGAGGGCCTGTGAAATGGAACGTCTAGGCCCCGCCCCTGGGGATTTCTGATTGGTGGGTCTGGGCCCAATAAGCCTGTGTTTCCAAGTTCCCAGGTGGTGCCAATGCTGCGCCGCCAAGTCTCAGGCTGGGAACCACCGCTTTAGGTCCACAGTCTCCTCCCTAGAAGCCTCAGGAAACAGTAAGTATTTTCTTTTTCCCTTTCGAGTTTTAAAAACAATAACCCCATGCAACAGGAAAGAAGAGGGTCAGGGGTTGGGGCTACCATCCCTTTGGTCTGTAGTTGAGAAAGGGGGCCTCCGCTCAGGGCTCGGGGAGGAAAGGCTCAGCCGCAAAACTTGGAAATGGGAGTCTCGCAGCCTTTGGCCTGTGTTTGAGGGTGAGGGAGCAAGGCACCTCTAAGGGTTCTAGTCTTTGCTTCTGGGGCCCAAGAAAAGGGGCAGTGGAATGCCCAGGCTCTCTGGGAGAAGCTGGCTCTTCTGGGCTGGCTGAAGAAGTCTGGCTCTTCTGGGGCTTGTTCTGGAACAAGGGAAAGGAGGCTCAGACCATCCTGTTGGCCCAAATCATGGCCCCTGAGCCGTGCATTCAACTGCCAGGCCAGTGTCTTCCAGGTGGCAGACTCAAGTGGGTGAGCCGTTTTCTTTTTCAGTGAGTTAAACTCATCTCTGCTGGTCGTCGTTCCATTTTGAGGAGGCCCCTGCTCCACCTTTTCGGTCTAGGATGCCTTGTGTATGTCAACATGGGCCTCTTGGTGGGTTTAGCTGCTTCACTTAGGTCTAGTTAGACTGAGAGGCTTGTGTTGGGGCCTAGGCCCAAGTAGAAGCTCTAGTCTGTTTACTGTTTGATACTTCTATTCACGAGATTTCAGACAGGAAGACAGCATGAGGGGCAAGTCATAGGAATGGAGCAGCAAACATTTCATCATACTCTGTGCCATGCAGAAAGAAAGTTAACTTTCTGGAGAATCCGAGTCCTTGCTCACGTGAGCTGCTAGGCTAAGCGTTGGCCTAGAAAGCTGGAGCAGATTGTGTATGGTATTGCCATGACAGGCTGATATTATATTACTGAACATATCATCAGTGAACAAATAAAAAGGAAGATTTCCCCAACTTGGTGGACAGAGGCAGAAAGGCTATTAGATGGAAAAACCTTGAGAACATCCTGAATGTCTGAAGCAGACTGTTTTCAGGCATGAAGTTTGGTCAGTTTTACTAGAGCAGAATTGGTTTTTTAAAAAGCGTGTTTTCATCTACCAATCCCAAACTCCCAGTCTATCCCGCTTCCTCCCTGTACCCTTGGCAACCATAAGTCATGTCTATGAATCTGCCTGTGTTTTGTATATAGATTCATTTGTGCCACATGTAAGTGATACGTGTGGTATTTGTCTTTCTCAAAAAAAAAAAAAGGCAAAAAAAGTGCATGTTTTTATTGTCAGTTCAAAGACAGATGAGCAGAATAGTGGGAAACAAACAAACAAACAAACAAAAACTGAAGGAGGATGTGCCCATTGAAATGGGGCGAGAGAGGGATTTTCTTAGCCAGAGACTGAGAACTCAAAATCTGAGAACACGGATATGAGTGGGAGAAATATGTGCACCATATTTAATTGCTTTTAGAGGAAGAACTAAGAATGAAGAGGATGATTTAGTGGTTACTAGACCAGAGACTGGATTTCTCCCCTAAGTTTTAGCCACGTTAATCAGCACATTCTTAGAGTGAGCCAGGATGGTTCCCAGAGAAAGACTGTCTGGAGGACATTGTTGAGAGACCTCCTCTTAGCAGCAGCTGGGGGAGGTGGGGAGAAGTGGCCTGCCAGTCCTGAGGGCAGATGGAAACCACCCCAACACCTGGGACAGACGCGTAACGAGGGTACATGAGATTCATGCAGATTGCTAAAGGAATATCAGTATAACATATTTACTGAGTTTTTAAGATACAGCGGCTAGTGAGAACAGGTTTGTTACATCCTACGAGGAGAACACAGCTAGGACATTCAGGGAGTAGAGAGATTTAGGACAGATAACATCCTAAATTTCGGCTGTAAAGGTCAACATGATTGAAATGAGATCCCCTGGGTGGCAGGTCACATTTATTTTTGGCCAGCCTGGAACTGACTGCATTTTTATCTCTCAGGCTGGGGACACAATGAAATCCTCTGAAGGTGTTGAGTGCTTAGCCCAAGAGCAAAGTGAAAGGAAGGCAAGCCGGGTTTTCCCTTGAGCAGGGCTAGCCCCGCATCTGGTTTAGAAGAAAGAGAAGCAACTTAGAAAGTAGGTTAGAACATTTTAAATTTCACTTGGCCTGCTGAGAAGGAGGAGGGGGAAAAAGAAAAGAACCAGAACACTCAGAGACCTAGCCTTTGTGATAGAAAAATGAGGAAAGAAATTTCACTGCTAGGGAAATAGAACAGGTGAGCCAAGACCTGGACAATGCAGAGGTTGAGAGAGAGGAAGATTTGCTGGGGAAGCATGTGGTCTAAGGCGTATTGATTCTTACTGGTCCCCAGAAGCACACAAGCTTTTGGAAATACATGAAGTTGCTGAAGGTAATTTTAAACTGAGGCAAACATGGAAAACCAAGGACTGTCCTTAAGAGAGAAGCTTCCTAAGCCTGCGTAATACAAGAACAAGAGGTAGAAGCAATAGCCAGTCATACACAGAAATAAATATGCCTTAGTGTCTTGCTGGGGTTGGATAACATCACGGGGGAAGCCAGGCAGTGAGGTTGGTTTGGTGAGCTTCCTGTGAGAAATACGATAAATGTGAGGAAACCTCCTAAGAGCCCATGCCACTGGTGCATAGAAACTGTACACTGAGAGCTTTAGGTGAGGTCTGAACCTACAGTTCCGAACAGAGGTGGCATTTCAGAGGGCCGGGTAACCTAGGAGAGTGTGTTTTTGCAAGTGCAATTGTCTAAATCAGAGAAGAAGCTGTATGATAGACAGATTCTCCCCCTGCACACCCCCACCCATAAATCATAAGGTCACAGTTGGCCTCTCAATAGAAGATTGATAATATAAGGATTAGGATATGGACATCTTACTGGAGTTGGGGAGGGGTGTTATTCTACCAAACACGGGGAGCAAGGATCTTCAAATTCAGTCTTCTAAACTTTATAAAGCAGAGAGATTTTCAGCTTATTTCTTCTCTTGGAAAGTAATGGGGAAAGTGAAAGTGAAGTCGCTCTGTTGTGTCTGACTCTTTGCGACCCCATAGACTGTAGCCTACCAGGCTTCTCTGTCCATGGGATTTTCCAGGCAATAGTAATGGAGTGGATTGCCATTTCCTTCTCCAGGGGATCTTCCCAACCCAGGGCTCGAACCCGGGTCTCCTGCATTGTAGACAGACACTTTACTGTCTGAACCACAAGGGAAGTCCAAGTAATGGGGAATACACATTCAAATTTGAGGCATTTTTTTTTTATGCTACTATTAATTGTTTATCCTCATAGGTGATATTTGGATGATATACTGCGGAATGAGAAAAGGGGAAGAAATGATGGCCTAGGATGCTACCTGTGAGGCTAATTTAACTAATGTCCTGACTCTTCCCGAGGACCTCTGGGGACAAGAGCTGCACTGCCCACATTGTAGGAGTGGCCCTTGTCGGCCTGGGCTTGCAGTCAGAATCCAGACCCTGCAATGAACTGATGATCGATCACAGCCTTCCTGGCTGCCAGGGTCTTGGCCTTTAGACCCAATGGGTTAAGAGGCAACAAAAGTTAGGGAGAAGAGGAAGACACAGTCAACCTTTTATTCCAGTGTCAAGAAAGACTCTGTTCTCTTCCCCAGGAGGGGGCCTATTGCAGTGAGCCATTTCAGATTTTCTCTCTAGCAGTTTTCTTGAGTTTCTACACATCTGATTCCTGAGAGTCATTCTCTCTCTCTCTGCTTGCCTCAAGGCTCCATAATTCCTTTCTGCTTCCTGTATCAATGTGATAAGACTCCACTGACCTTTTGTCCCAGTACAGCTTCTTAGCTTGTGACCAGATGAGAGAATCTGATAAAGCCTTCCCGTAGGTCCCATTAGCATGAAGAGGGATGGGGTGAGGGAGTCACACTGGTCCTCAGATCCAAGTAGTAGTCTCCAAACCGACTCTTTTCAGAAACCCTACGTTGGTGGTTCCTATACAGTTTCTAAGATTCACAAAGTTGTTACTTTGATCCCCACTGACTTTTAATTCTTTGAAATTGCATTCAAAGGTTAAACCCAGTGGGATTGGGTGCTGTGCTAAATCACTTCAGTCATGTCCAACTCTTTGCGACCCCATGGACTGTAGCCCAACAGGCTCCTCTGTTCAGGGATTATCCAGGCAAGAATACTGGAGTGGGTAACCATTTCCTTCTCCAGGGAATCTTCCCCACCCAGGGATCGAAACTGCATCTCTTATGTCTCTTGCACTGGCAGGCAGGTTCTTTATCACAGTGCCACCTGATTGGGGGTGGGGGAGTCCTCAAACCTACAACATATCTAGGTTGGAAATAGAGATCCTTGAAAGCAGAAGCAAAAAGATGTTAAAACACTGCTCTCGTCCTACCAGAGCTGTGATCTAAATTAATACCCACAGCTTTGTAAACACATATGCATGTTCATGGAATCGTCACCCACAAGGCTGTGATCTTCATCATTATCATCTTCATTAAAAGCAGATGGCAGCAACGTGTTGCCTACACATTTAGATAATGTTTAAATAATTCCTAGAAAAACAGCCCAGCAGCCTAAACTATTCTTTAAGGAGCTTCAGTGGGAGCTGGAGGGGGAAGGGGTTTTTATACAGTGGCTCTAAAAGATTAATTTATGGCCTAGGAAGATGAAGTATTGAAACTGGAAAAACATAAAACCCAAAAGATACTAAAATCTCATCAATATCATTGGGATAAATTTTTGAGCTGTACCATTTTTATTTGATTTTTTTCCCATTACAAAAGTATTTGGTTTCTTATAGATTTGGAAACCATAGAAAAGCAAATACACATGCATTCAAATGTGTCCCATTTCTACCCAGGAATCATTGCTATTTAGGATTGTGGTGACTGTGCTTTCGCTATATACAGCCTAGCCCTTCCACTCTGGGGCTATCCTTGAACTTCTATATAAACACTTTGGGGACCATCCTTGAACACTCCTATATAAACACTATGTAAAGACTCTAGGATTCCCTGGTGGCTGAGACAGTAAAGAGTCTGCCTGCAATGTGGGAGACCCAGGTTCAATCCCCAGGTTGGGAAGATTCCCTGGAGAAGGAAATGGCAACCCACTCCAGTACTCTTGCCTGGAAAATCCCATGGATGGAGGAGCTTGGCAGGCTACAGTCCATGGGGGGTGGGGAGGGGTCACAAACAGTCGGACATGACTGAGCAACTTCACTTTCAAACACTCTGGGCCTCTCAGAACAGCTCCCAGAACTTTCTGTTTTGGTGTCTTTCCCTGGTTATGCTCCCTGCATCAGCCAAATTTTGTGTTCTGCTTCTCCAGTGACAAAGCAAATCTCAGTTTTCTGGAACACTTGTTATACTTTGTTTGCATCCCAGCCCCAGAACCTTGAAGGCAGGAACCCTTCTGTGCTCTGCAGGCAGATACTGAGGAGAGGGAGGATCAACCCTACTGGTCTGCTGAGAATTTGTTATTTTTTGAATGCAGCATGTTTTTCAACTAGTTTTTCCCCTGATAACACAAGATGCCTTGAAATCTGTATTATTTATTTTTCCTTTTAGAGACAAAAGTTCATTAGAAATAGCCTACGCTTATATCCTCTGTAGACAAATTTCAAAATCAGAATAAACCGATCTTCCCTGCATCATTATTTTTCTTCTTTATGTTAAAAAGTGAGCAGAAAATTTTTTTTTTTACATACTATTTTTAGGGCTCAAACACCAAAAAAAAAAAAAAAAAAAAGTTAGCTGCTACAACAACTCAATTTTAAAATGATATTACAATTCTAAAATGAAATATATCTTTCAAACTTTTGGCCATTGAATAGCCAGTTTTGTTTTTTTCCAGTTGGCTTCTTTACTAGTTGTTCAGTCTCCCCCTTCAGAATAGTTGTAAAAGCTATTTACTATAAGCTGTGGCTATTACTAGGATTAAGTATTTTCCTGGACAAACAAAAATATTTTTATGTAGTGATTATTTTCAGGGGCGTTTATTTGATCTCTTCAGGAACTCTGTGGTGCAAATGAACCAGGGTGTTTTTTCTATTGTGTGAGGAGGAAACCAATTCACAGAATGTTGCATAACTTGATTTTCCTTTCTTGTGGAGTATCTTGGACTTTTAATAACATACATAAGCCCGTGACTTACACTGGTGGGTGGTCACTGTGGTGACCTCAAGGCCACACAGCTCATGAATGGCAGGCCTGAGACCAACCATCCTGTATCCAGGTCTATCACTCTTGGTAATTCACATCCCTTTCTATCCAAGAGAACTACAGTCGTTTCTATTTAGGTGACTTAAGAAACATAAGAGACCCTTGACTGGAGAGCTTTTGCTGTACAGACAATTCTCATGTTTGAAAAGCTTTATACTGGTGTTGGTGCTTCACAACTGTGTCTAAACCCATCAGTCGCTCAGCAGAGAGCATGCTGGGAGGATGGAGGGAAAAATGAGCACCATGATGTCTTCCCAGTTCTGGAGGGTCCTCTGGAATGCAATTTCCTAGAGCTTGTTATTAATTCATCCAACAAATATTTATTAAGCACTTGCTCTGGTTCAGAGCCTGCTCTAGTTCAGGACATAAAGCAGTGAATAAAAGAGACAAATAGCCCTTCTTCCTGGCGCTCACATTTTTATAATTGTCTTGGGATTTTATTTTTGTTTATATTGCTGTTAAAGCCTGCCTTTAACACCGCGTATGTGAATGTGATCACTGTGACTGATAATTTTCATGGCAGGAGAATCCTTATTGTTTACTAGTTGCTTACTTGCCAGGCACCATGCTAAGCGAGTCACCCCTTATCTCATGTAATCCTGGTAACCTCTGTGTCTCAGGCTGGCATTGTAATTTAAAATTACACTCTATAAAATTAGTACATAGTAGGTCCAGGATTTTCACATAGGTCTGACTCCTAATCCTTTACCGCTCTCCACACTGGCTTCTGTTAAGAATTGTTGTCTTAGATTGAAGATCCAAGCTACTAGTTCAGAGTGAAAATTGAAATTGCTTTTTGTTTTATTATCAGATAAATTCAAAATAAATTAGCCTTCAAATCAGATGGAAAGATACATTCATCCTTTAAGTCCTATTGTGAGGAGGTGAATTACAAATGGAAACTTCAGGGCAGAGGATGTGTGTTTCATCACTTTTCTAGCTTATCAGGTATGTTTCCTTTAAAAATACATTTATTTTTGGCTGCTGAGTCTTTGTTGCTGGGCACTGGCTTTCTCTAGTTGCAGAGATCAGGGGCTACTCTCCAGTTGGAGCATGCAGGCTTCTGGTTCCAGTGGCTTCTCTCGTTATGGAGCAAGGGCTCCATGGTGCACAGGCTTCAGCTGTTGTGGCACATGAGCTTAGTAGCTGTGCCGCGTGGGTTAGTTGCTCCATTGGCATGTGG